>NC_064822.1:77984322-79234322 GCF_024166365.1 Elephas maximus indicus | reverse complement strand
CTTTATATGCTCTAAATCAGCATCCGATATATTGTGCTGTTTCTCCCATGGCCAGGATTCACAGTTCCAGGAATGAAGGGGTAGAAATGGGAGTAGAACCACTCACTTTTGCCCCTAGCAATCCACTTGCAAAATTTTTGCTTCCTGTCTTGATGACCCTATGCTCTGTGGGTTTAGAGGTCTTAGTTAGAAGGAAAGAATACTCCTACCTTGAGACAAAACACATATTCCATCAAACTGGAAGTTAAGAACGACACCTGGCCACTTTGGGCTCCTCATGCCTCTGGATCAACACGTAAATAAGGGAGTTATCACATTGGCTTATGTGAATGACCCTGCCTACCAAGGAAAAATTGGATTAATATTGCATAATGTCTGGAATACAGGAGGTCCCTTAGTGCATCTTGGTGCAACCATGCTCTGTGATTAAGTCAATGGAAACCTACATTAATCCATTACAACATGACTATAAATGGCCAGATCCTTCAGGAATGAAAGTTTGGGTCACCCCACCAAGCAAAGAACCACAACAAGATGAGGTGTTTGCTGAGGGTAAAGGGAATATGGAATGGTGGTTGAATCCAGATCAGTTGCATCCAAGTGATCTGTTGCAGAAACAGACTGTTAATTGTTATGAGTATTTCTCCCTTTTATGTGTGCATCAGGTATTTTTGCTTTCTTCAGTTATAAATATATACGATGCAAAGAGAGCTAGTGCATCTTTGGCTGCACGCACATTAGTCATGTCATATTAGGCGCAAGTATGAATTTGTAATTGTCTTGATTTAGAGACTGTTTATGGTTTAAGGAGATGTATGCAGGTGTCAAGTTGACAAAGGGTGGACTGTGATGGTTGAGGTTGTCTGTCAACTTGGCTGGGCCATGATTCTCAGTGGTTTGGCAGTTATGTAATGATGTAGTAGAGAAGTTGTATAATGATGTAATTTGGAAGTTATATAATGACGCAGTCATTTTCCATGATGTGATCTGATGTGATCAGCCAATCAGTTGTAAGGGGGGCTTCTTTAGGGGTATGGCCTGCATCCAATATATATATGGATGTTCTGGCAAAGCTCGTTTGCTTCCTCTGGATCCTACATCTGTCTCATCATCATCTGACCTCTGGTTCCTGGGACTTGAGCCAATAGCCTGCCATCTTACTTGCCAATCTTGAGATTTGTCAGCCTCCACAGCCTGTGAGTCAGCAGTCTGCTGTCTGAACTGCTGATCTTGGGTTTGTCAGCCCCTGCAACTATGTAAGTCAGGATAAGCCTCCAGCCTGACACCAGACCCAGGGACTTGGGACTTGCCAGCTTGTGCAACCATGTGAGTCATTTCCTTGAGATAAATCTTCCTTTGTATAGATATATTCTTCACTGGTTTTGCTTCTCTATAGAACCCAGTCTAAGACAGTTCCTATCTAATCTTTCGAGTTGCTTATGTCACTTTGATCTATGTGGGTAGTTCTTAAAAGAGCATAATGGTCAAGACAGATGTTTTTTTACTAGCTAAGTTAAACTATCATTTGGTTTTAAGATGAATTCAGGAGATATTTTTGGTTTAAGTTAAAGATTATCTCAGGGCAATAGTTTCATGGGTTCATTCAGTCACCATGGCTCCAGAAAGTCTGGAGCCCATGAGAATTTGAAATTCTGTGCTGCATTTTTCTGCTTTTGATTAGGATTCTTCTTTAGAATCTTTGATCAAAATGTTCAGTAATGGTAGCTGGGTATCATTCAGTTCTGGTCTCATGGTAAAAGAGGCAGTTGTTTATGGAAGCAATTAGCTATACATTCCATATCCTCCTCCCATTCCCGACTCTCCTTCTGTCTCTGTTGCTCCAGAAAAATAGAGACCTTGGATGGTCACTTGCAAGCTTTTAAGACCCTAGGCACTACACAAGGAACTAGGGAATAGAACAGAGGCAATGCTAGATTTGAAAACGGCAGAGTGTTAAAGCTACGTATGCCAATCAAGAGAAGAGGAGGTAGCTTAGATTGTTCAAACTATCTTAGTTCTTTTTCTATGCAACTTCAAAAACAAAAGAAAACATCAGAGAATAAAGATACCATGTTTAGATTATACAAAGGAGAGGCTTGGATATTTTTGATAAATTGTATTAAAACACTTTTTCTTAATTTTAATAAAAGTATAATCTGTTAACAACCTGCTTTACACAGATGACACAACCTTACTTGCTGAAAGTGAAGAGCACTTGAAGCACTTACTGATGAAGATCAAAGACCACAGCCTTCAGTATGGATTACACCTCAGCATAAAGAAAACAAAAATCCTCATAACTGGCCCAATGAGTGACATCATGATAAACAGAGAAAAGACTGAAGTTGTCAACGATTTCACTTTACTTGGAACCACAAACACACTCACGGAAGCAGCAGTCAAGGAATCAGAAGACACATTGCACTGGGCAAATCTGCTGCAAAAGATTGCTTTAAGGTGTTGAAAAGCAAAGATGTCATCTTGAAGACTAAGGTGCACCTGACTGAAGCCATGGTGCTTTCTATTGCCTCATACGCATGTGAAAGCTGGACAATGAATAAGGAAGACTGAAAAAGAATTGACTCCTTGAAATTGTGGTGTTGGCAAAGAATATTGATTATACCATGGACTGCCTAAAGATCCAACAAATCTGTCTTGGAAGAAGTACGTCTCACATACTTTGGACATGTTATCAGAAGGGATCAGTCCCTGGAGAAGAGTATCATGCTTGGTAGAAGGTCAGCAAAAAGGAAGAAGACCCTCAATGAGATGGATTGACACAGTGGCTGCAACAATGGGCTTATGCATAACAAGGATTGTGAGGGTGGTTCAAGACGGGCAGTGTTTCGTTCTGCTGTGCATAGGGTCACTGTGAGTCAGAATCGACTCAACAGCAACAACAACAACGTTATCTGCTCTATTCTTTTTTATCCTACACTCATTGAGATTCAGGCAAGGGAAATCAGCATAGCCTCTTCCACTAACTTCTGTTGTCTCATGACTTTACAGCCAATACTATTTAAAAAGAAGTTTCTCAGCCATGTGACCAAGACAATGACTGTTTTTTTTTTTTTCCTCAAATTGTCATTAATGTTAGTAAGAACATCTAAGAATATCCCTTAAAATATAACTTTATCTGTCTTTGGCCCCTCCCTAATAGCCTGGAATAGTTTAGTTTTCTCTAATTTTCTCCTCTGTAGTCCTTCATCTTAGTTTCTCACACTCAGATTGTCAGGTAATCTTAATAATTATAGCCAAGGTAATTAAAAAGAATACCAACAAATGAAAATGTAAAACAATCATTTGTTTTTTTTATATACATACATAGATATGGCCATGTTGTTCATAAAACTGACCCAAAGGACAACATACATTTTCTGGTTTAGAAATGTCTGCAGGAGTATTTTTAGGTACACAGAAAATAGTATGGGAAAAGGATCTAGGTTTAAGAAAACTTCTAAACCTATTTCTATTCATCTCATTTCTACTTAAATCAGCTTTGATTGTCAACCTAGTTGAAAGACAAATTTAAGATTCAGCCCTGTCTTAAGCTGGGTTTTTTAGAGAAGCAAAGCCGGTAAAGCATATAAATATATATGTAGACAGATTTATATCAAGGAAATGGCTCACGCAGTTGTAGAGCCTGGAACTTTCCAAGTCCATGGATCAGGACAGAGGCTTCTCCTGATCCACAACAGCAGCAGGGACTGGCCAAGAAGACAGGCAGGTCAGAGAGCAGGGTTCTTGCTCACAGGCTGAGAAGACCGAGGAATCTCAAGATTGGCAGGCAAAACCGAAGGTAAGCTGCTAGCTCAAGTTCCAAGAACTGGAGGTCAGACTAACAGGAGCCAGCTGTAGGATCCAGTGCAAACAAAAAGCCCCCAAGCCCTGCCAGAATGTCCGCTTATATTCAATGCAAGCCACACACCTAAGGAAACTCCTTTTCAACTGATTGGTTACTCACAGCAGATCCCATCATGGGGTGATCACATATGAAGCCTCAACATGGAAGTGATCACATTATATGACTGCCAACACACTGAGAATCATGGCCCAGCCAAGTTAACACAATCTTAACCACCACGAGATTATAAGAAATCATCTTTCAAAGGCCTTAAATTCCATTATGCTTCAATAGATGATAGGAATACCACAAGAGGCTATATGAAGGGAGGAAAAGCCATACATATTTCTGATTTAGTGATTTATACCCGATTTTGCATTTTTATTTATGGAAAATACCTTTAAAAAGGCATTTACTGAATTTTCACTCAGAAGCCCTTGAAGTTGCAGCCTGTCATTGAAATAAAAGTTACTTTTAGGATTAATTTAGTATCTTTTGTAATCAACCAAGGAACTAAGTTACCTATTATCATTAGTGAGTATTCAAAAATTATTCAGAGACAGGATGTCTATTATTTGTACCACTGGTAAGAGAAAAAAATAACCCATTAGTTCATCTTTTCATGAGGTAAGCTGTTAGGCCAAAACTCCAAGTAGAGCAGTCTCTTTGAATATGGCTGATGAAAACAAGGAAAACTGTTAATCATTTTGATTAGAAAAAGAAAAGCATAATTTCAGGAAGAATATTAGCTATTTGTTCCCACTGGCATTAACAGAGAACAGTAAGGAATTTTTCTACAGGTTATTTACCATTATAAACAATCAGAATTATGCTAATAAAAATATACAATATTACAAAATTAAGGTGAAATACTCCCAAGGTTTTAGAGACGTGGAGATATCAGAAATAATAAATAATACTTGTAATTTTAGAATCCTTTATAGATTTTGAAATATTTCACACATATTATCGTATTTAAACCTTGATATGATCTCTTTGAAGTAAAATTACTACTAGCAATCTGTTAGCGAGGTATGAGGGCTGGTTATCCAGATAATAACGGTTAGAACTTACCTGATTTCAGGGCTTTGGAGCTCAAAAACTGCCAGTTTTGATTCATTGCACTGTTTCTTTGTTTTGCAAACACGTTTTTCATCACTACAAAGAGTGGCCTATAAAAGATAGCCATGAAAACGTGATAATTTCTATTTGGTAGTTAGTTTTTTGTATCCTTGTAATTGGGCAACATTCACATGGCACTTCGTTAATTTCATTATTGCATAAGATTTGTATAAGTCCTGAAATTTATCTTACTTGTGTCTATCCAACTATAGCTCAGGCTATATTGACAATGCAAAATAATTGAATATAATACTATTTCATCCATTGACTCATTTAACACACATGCAATGTCTCACAATTTGTGCAACAGTCTCTGTATTAAACACTGTGGATATAAAGTCCATTGAGAAATAGTCTCTTCTATCAAGGACCTTACAGTCTTTTGGGAAAAAAAACAAGTGAATGAAATATTATCATAGCGAGATTAGTGCTCCTAGAGATATTCACTGTGTGATCCGTACATAAAAAAGAAGCAATACATTGTACCATAATTGAAACATGTTCATTGAAAAGGTGATGCTCAGAATAGTGTTTATGATTGACCATAGCAAGGTGTTAAGTTAAAAAGAAAATGAAAAATAGGGATGAAAGAGGAGAGGTTGGGGGCAGCATTCATGCGGACAGATATTCCTTCCCCTTTCCTTTGGGTCGGAGGATAGTCCCCATGGTCTGACTGAAGAAAAGTTCATGTAAAGGGGTTCCAAGGGTACCACTTGTAGACACGAGGGCTGCCCAGCCAGAAAGAGAGACTGGTATCTCACTGCCTAGTTGGGCATGCGTGTGGGCTGCGGCTGTGTTGATTTTCCCACCTGTGCCTACCTTGAACAAAAGAATTGGAGAAAGACACTGGGGCATGGGGGAGGGGAGGCAGGCAGCACGATAAAGCCTCTCAGCAAACCATTTGGCATGACAGAAATGTGTGAGCTGCTTGTGAACTGTTTAGTTCTCTGGAGTATAGCTCAAACATCTGTCCAGCACCATATCAACAGGCAAAATGATGGCTGAGGGGAACTGAGCAGCAAGAGGCTGGCAGTGAACTGGCAGGAGGGGTGAAGGAGGCCGAGGGGGAGCTGGCTCTCTCACATCCGGAACTGTCAAGTTAGAAGGTCCCAGAAGGCCTGCTGAAGGGTGTAAGCATTTGGATTCTAGCAACAGAGAGGCCCTAATGACCTGTTAGTGTTAGCCAGAGAAGGAACAATCACCAGCAGAGAAAAAATTGGAAGAGATAAGGAAGAGACAGAATCCCTCAGTGGTCTAAACTGTTAAAGTGTTCAGCTGCTAATTGAGAGTTTGGAGGTTTGAAATCACCCAGACGCACCTCAAAAGAAAGGCCTGGCTATCTACTTCCAAAAAAATCAACCACTGAAAACCCTATGGAGCTCAGTTCTACTCTGACACACACTCAATTCCTACTCCATGGCAACTCATATGAAAGAGACACGCCGTCATTTTCATCTCCGTCTACCTACCTCAGCATACTGAAGAAGGAGCTGGAGCCTGGAAAAAAGAATGGAAAGGAAATGTCCCAGAGACAGGCATATTCCAAGGTGAGGAAGTGAGAGGAGGAGTAAAAAAGCCAATCACTCTCGCAAAAAAACTAACCAGCCCTGGAGGGAGTAGGGGGTGGGGGGAGTGAAATAAAACACATGAACTTTGAATTTTAAAATGGAGAGATTTTAAATAATCAAGAGTATCAAAGAAGTTAATAAATTTGGATTTCATAATGGAATCTACTACCCAGTAGGCTGGGGAAGTTTGACATAGTATAGTTAAGATATACTACAGAGAAAATAAAAATTGGCTTATGTGTTGTCCCCGTTTAATACCAAACAATTTGTTGACCACAACCAGGATTATGGGAGAAGAGAAGAAGATAAACCTAGAGAAGTATACAGGAGTCAGGACATTGAAGGCTATCATGTGCTAAGGAGTTTGAACTTTGAACTGACAGCTATGGGCAGCCATTCACAGATTCTAAGCAGAGGAGTCACAGGATCAGCTTTAGAAGGTAACCTTTGGCAACACTGGAAAGACTGCTTGCAGAAAAGCCAAATTCATCTAGTTTCAAAAAACCCAAACCAAACCCACTGCCGTCTAGTTGATTCCGGCCAATAGCAACCCTATAGGACAGAGTAGAACTGCCTCATAGAGTTTCCAAGAAGTGCCTGTTTGATTCGAACTGCCAACCTTTTGGTTAGCAGGATAGCCTTTAACCACTACAGCACCAGGGTTTCCCCATCTAGTTATGTAGCTTTAAAAAAAAAAAAAAAAAAAAAAAACCCAAACACAATAAAAATACTGTTTCGATAGCCAAATGCCTAGGTAACTGTTAGCAATTATACTGATAAATTTCATTATTTTCTTCTCAATATCAAAAAGTCAGGGCAAGTCCAATGGCAAAATAGCTTGCTGTATCTTCAGTGTATACTTCGATAAAATGCACTTGAAATGTTGACCCTTTGTAACCGGTTTAAACTTTGTGCCTTAAAAAACAAATGGTATGTAAAGACTAAAGTTAAAAAAGATGCAACTTCTCCAAATTCACACTATTAATCATTATTGAATAATATTTTTATAATTTCAAGGCAACAAAGGCTCATAAAGATATTTGTTCATCATTATATTACAGCAATTTAAAATGTTCAACTGCATTAATCTCTCTAAATTCCACCTTTTAGCCCCTCTAAAACCCTCTAGTGACACTGAAAATATTCAGAACAAAGGTGGTACTTTTGAGAAGGAATTCCCCAGTGGGGTTGCCAAAAATTCATTAACAGTAGGGTCATAGTTAAAAACGCTTCTGAAAACAAAATGCCCAACAGGAGAATATTCCTAATCACCATTACTGAACATGGACATTTTTATCTCATTAGCTAGCCACGTGAGGCAAAAAATTGAACCTCTTCCAATTTTTTGCCTTTAGGGAGGTAGAATATCTTGGTGCAAATTTGACTGGAGAAAAAGGGGAGAAGGTTTGAATCCTCCACATAGGAAAATATATAAACTGAGTCTGTTTGTAACATTTACAAAAATGCCTTAAATTAGGAGACTGGAGAGGAAGAGTAAAAGTCTCTTCTTTGTCTGACCAGTAACTGTTTCACTTAAGCTTCCTTATCTTTACTTTCCATGACTGTAAAACAAGAAATGAGAGAGCTTATTTTTTCATCCACCACCAGCATATTATGCCATTTATTTTTTCATTTCAGTTTGGAAATTAAAAAAAAAATCTAAAATAATAAAATATCTAATATTGATAGAGACAAGTGTTTTAGTTAAGAAGCATAAAAAATAAATATATTTCTTTAAAATAAAAGTACAGGTAGTACAGCTGAAAGAACAAATTAAAATAATTTAAGGGTGCATATTAAATGACTTAAAAAAAAATTTAAAATAATGTTTAAATCCTTGCTACTCAAAGTATGGTCCGTGAACAAAACAGCATCACTGGGATCACCTGGGAGCCTATTAGCAGTTTATCAGACATGCAGAATCTGAAGCCCCAGATGACACCTGCTGAATCATCAATTATTAGGCCCAATAACTTTTGAGAGGTTCTAGAAAGTCCTAGTGAATGTTTTAGGTAACTCCAATTAAATGGTTTTAACCACATTACTTAGGAAATTAGTTTAGTCAAAGTCATTGTATTTTCTTTTCTAAGAAGGAACATTTCTCCTTATTGTTTTCTTTTTTCAGATAGCTAAACCAAGTATAAACCTGCACATATTTTAATCTCTCTCAAATTTCCTACACATTAGTACTGTTACTTATAGGAAATAATTTTGTTTTGTTAAATACAAGGAACCCCATCTCCTAATTTTAGAAAACAAGTTTCCTAGAGATAAATACAGTAGTTTAGAAAGCAACTTCATGAATTGAAAATCACATGCTTATGATCAAGATCTGGTTCTGGAATGCCAGAATGAAAGAGGGTTTTCTTTTTGTCAACTGTAGTTTTTTTTTTTTCCCCCCAGTTGAGCTGAGTTAGAAAAAAGACCAGATTACATCCCACCATTCACTGGCTTTCATCTTCTTTTACCCTCTTTGTTAATATCACCTCTTCTTCAGGCAACCACTCCAAGAGTAGGAAAGCCTGTGAGAAGGGGGAGAGCAGTCTGCACTCTCTGATTCAGGAGACAGAGAGAAACATCGAGAAGGATCATGGAGGAGAGGTGTGATTTATCCTTCGTTAGAAGAGGAAAGAATGGGACATCGCCAGATGACAGCAGATAGGAAATGTCAAGAAAAGCATATTGAGAGCAAACTCAGGTAACATAAAGTTGCTTAAAAAATAAAGTTTTTATTTTCCTGTTGCTATGTCATAAGTTTCACGTAACGGACTTTTATTCTAAATAACTTTGGGGTTACAAATGTAAGCAATAGAAATACAGTATAGTTTTTGTTGATTAAGTACAGTGACTTTCAGCTTTTAAAATGCCAAATGTTTTTATTCATGCTCCTTTATTCATCCAGTTGTATATTTATTTCCTCAGTATTTATCGAATAAGTGATTCTAGAAGCTCAGAACACATCAGGAACAAAACAAAGACCCCTGACCTCGAGAAACTTATGCTTTGATGGGAGAGATAACAGTAGTCTAGAAACATAATTGCTAGAAAATTCCATTACAAACTAAAGCATCAATTCACCTTCATTCTATTTCACAAGTATTGAGATTACGTACGTTCAAGCAATGAACGGAATAAAGTGTACAGTATTACACATGAAGACAACTTAGAGCTGCATACACAGACCTGCTCTTACAGGCATTAGTAATTACGATGAGGGGATACAATAGGAACATAGGCAAATATTATAAAAGACAGGTTATTTTAACTGGCAAAAAAGGCAATATAAAAGATTTCAGGAAGCTCACAGAAAGAAATGTTTTATCAAAAAAAAAACAAGATGACAAGAAATGAGGAAATGGAATATTCCAGCATAGAAAGGGAGGGCAATCTTGGGTTTTTTTTTTTTAATTGAACTTTAGATGAAGGTTTACAGAACAAACTATTTTCTCATCAAACAGTTAATACACACATTGTTATATGACATTTACTAACAACCCCTAGACATGTCTACAATACTCTCCCTTCTCAACCTTGGGTTCCCTATTACCAGCCTACCTGTTCTCTACTGCCTGCCTGTCCCTGCCCCAGGGCTGGTACACCCCTTTAGTCTTGTTTTGTTCCATGGGCCTGTTCAGTCTTTGGCAGAAGGGTAAACCTCAGGAGTAACCTCATTACTGAGCTGAAAGGGTGTCCGGGGGCCATACTCTCAGGTTTTCTTCAGTCTCTGTCCAGGCCAGCAAGTCTGGTCTTTTCTTTTTGGGTTAGAATTTTTTACATTTTTCTCCAGCTCTCTGGGACCCTCTATTGTGATCCCTGTCAGAGCAGTCAGTGGTGGTAGCGGGGCACCAGCTAGTTGTACTGGACTCAGTCTGGTGGAAGCCAATGGTAGATGTGATCCATTAGTCCTTTGGACTAACCTTTCCTTTGTGTCTTTAGTTTTCTTCATTCTTCCTTGCTCCTGAAGGGGTGAGACCAGTGGAGTATCCTAGATGGCCACTCACAGGCTTTTAAGACCCCAGACGCTACTCATCAAAGTAGAATGTAGAAAATTTTCTTTATAAATTTTGTTATGCCAACTGAGCTGGATGTTCCCTGACACCATGGTCCATACTGCCCTCAGCCCAGCAATTCAGTCCCTCAGAGAGTTTGGCTATGTCTATAGAGCTACAATGGCCCTGCCTCATACAGATTGTGCTGGCTTCCCCAGTATTGTCTTACCCATGACCAAAGCTACAGCTCATCTTTTCTCTATTGTTTTTCCATCCCCACCCCTCCTGTCCCTCATAATCATCAAATATTGTTTCATTTTGTATGTAAACCTTATATAGTATTTTCCTTTTTGTGATTGACTTATTTCACTTCAGCATAATGTCTTTCAGGTGCATCCACGTTATGAAATGCTTCATAGATTCATCTCATGTTTTCTTTGTTCCTCTTACTCTCCTGCACTGAGTTCCTTTTGTTTGTGGGTTTTTCATTTCTTTTGCTTTTGTAGATTTTGTTTTTATTGAGACTTTATGTTTTTCTTCTTTATTTTGATGAATAGGTTTGTTAACTTTCTTTGTGGTTACCTTGAAACTTACCCTTATCTTTCTACGTTTGAACTAGTCTATATTACTTGGTATCGCCTTGCCTTCCTCTCCATTAGACAGTTTTATACCTACGCCATTTATTCCCTCTTTTATTGTTCTGACGTTGTTGGCATTTACAGATTAACCTCTCTGGTTCCCTGTTGCAAGTATTTTGGTTTTGTATAGTCTTTGAGGGTTCATTTCCTAGGTTGGAATCTAGCTGGTTCAATCTTGCATCCTAGATTCAGGCTGTGGTCTGATTTTGTTTGTTCTCAGACCGAAGGACTTTCTTTAATAATTTTTGTAAGTTTGGTTTGGTTTTAACATATTTCCTTAATTTCTGTTTATCTGAAAATATCCTAATTTCACCATCATATCTGAATGAAAGTTTTGCAAGATATATTTTTCTTGGTTGGCAATTTTTTTCTTTCAGGGTTTTATATATGTCATCCCATTGCTTTCTTGCCTAAAGGATTTCTGCCAAAAAATCAGAGCTTAGTCTTACTGTTTATCTTTGTATATGACTTTTTCTCAAGCTGATCTCAGGATTTTTTCTGTCTTTGGTTTTAGCGAGTGTGATTACGATATGCCTTGGTGTCCTTCTTTTGGGGTCTATCCTATATGCAGTTCATTGAGCTTCCTGGGTGGTCAGCTTTTCATCTTTCATGATATTAGGGAAGTTTTCTTTCAGCAATTCTTCAACGATCCTCTCTGTGTTTTACATTTTCTCTCCCTGTTCTGGAGCACCAATCACTCACAAATTTTTGCTTTTGGTTATATCCCACGTAATTCTTAGGGTTTCTTCATTTTTCTTCATTCTTTTTTCTGATTTTTTCCTCAAACGGATTTGTATCAAAGTGTTTGTCTTCAATTTTGCTGATCCTGTCTCACATCATTTCCAACCGCTCCTCAGCCCTTGTGAAATCTTGTTTATCTTTTGGATTTCTAATTGTTGTTTTTGTTATGATTTCTAGTTGTGAATTTATTTTGGCATTTTTTTTTCCTGAATTGTTCTATTTTTTGGTCTGCATTTTCCATGAATTTGTCTGCCTTTTCCAAAAATTTGCCTGTTTTCTTCCTTTTTTGTCTGCTTTTCGCTTCAACTCTTGGATTGCTCTGAAAGTTAGAGATTTGAATTCCTCGTCAGGTAGTTCTAGTGCCTTTTCTTCTATTAGAAAGTCATCTGGTGTTTTATTTTGGATGCCTACTGGACCCATCCTGTCCTGTTTTTTTTTATATGTTTTGATATTGTCTGCTGTATTTGGGACATTTAGCAGTTATTTTTTCATTTCTTGATTGTAGATTTGTTTGTTTCATCCCGCTTTTTTGTTTTATTTGGTTATGTCTGAGCAGGCGGGCTGTGCATTCTTTGTTGTTTGCTCATCTGTGCAGGATAGTTTTTACCTTCTTGTCCAATGGGCAGGGTCAGTCATTCAGCTATGGTGCAGCAGGGCAGGTCCAGCTGAAGGGGAAGGGCTGGGATGGGTTGTTTGTGGTATGTACTAGGGCTGTCAGGGTGGACCAGGAATCAGTGCTGAGCAGGTTCCAGTAGGCTGTGCCTGTGCTGCTCAGGGATGTGATGTTCAGTGCATGGTGCAGGTAGGCAGGAAAGGGAGGAGGTTGTGATGTGTGGAGCTAATAGGGGTATGGGAAAGAGGACAGAGAAGAGAGAGTAACAGGAGTCAAAAACAAACCAGCAAACAGAGGGGAAAAAAAAAAAAGAATGTTAAGGGAGCTTGCTGCTGCAGTGGAAAGATGAGAAATGGAGAAAAGCAGAAAGGAAAAAAATAACTAGATAAAAATTTGGAAAAGAAAAGAAGAGCCCCCAGGAGTCCTGGAGTCCCACCCACAGGGCTGCTAAGACTGGGAAAGTGGCACCGTAGCTGCACAGTATAGCCTGGCTAGAGGGGATATAGATGTCACACAGCACCAGGTATTCAGGAGACAGGAAAAGAAGGTAAGTGTAGAGAGACGAGAACTGAGAAATGAAGACAGAAAGGGAAAAAGAGATAAAAAAGAAAAAAAAAGAAAGAAATAAGAAATACCCGAGGGATCCCACCTACGTGGCTGTGCAGATTGGGGGGAATGACTCCCAAGCCGTGGAGTGCAGCCCAGCTAGAAGGGTTTCCCAAGCTGTAAAAAGAAAAAGAAAACAAAGCAAAACAGAACCATGCAAAACAAGGGGGAAAAAAAAGCCCCAGAGATCCCACCAGCCTGGTGTTGCGGGCCAGGGGAGAGGTTCCCCAGTGGACCGTGGCTTTACAGCTTTCCAAGAAGAAGCAAAGATGGCCCACGGAGCCACATGTTCCAAAGAAAGGAGGGGGAGGTGGTAGGAGGCACAGAAGAAACCAAAAGAGATGGAAAGAACCAACACCAGCTTAACGGCCCGGCCAGTGTGGGCTGGGCAAATCCCACCAGCCAGAGGCCAAAGCAGTTGCCTCCTGGCCAGAAGACCGCTGCTGACAGGAAACAGAGGAGGCCTAAAGGGGGGCTGGGGTGGAGGGGGCTAGAAAAGTGTCTATCCCTTGTCACCAGGTGTTCTGTCTCTTGCTGGGAACTTTGTGAAGCTGCTTTCCCGTGCTTCCTGTCAGCTGATCTCCGACTTGGGTGGGGCAAATTCACGTGGCATGGATTCTGCACTTCCTGGCAGGCCCAGTCACCGCAGCCAGCCAGGAAGGTCCGAGGTAGCGGAGAGAATGGGGGATGGGAAAACGTGTATCGCTGGTTACTGGGTGCTCTGTCTCCTGCCGGGAGTTCCGAAGAGCTGCTTTACCATGGTTGAAAGGGAGGGCAATTTTAAAGAGCTTAAATAATAGATGTGACAAGTTGTGCTTAAAGAAAATATTTCAACTGCGTAATAAAAATACATTTCCCAGGTTGAAAATATATCTTAAAAATCTGGCTGATTTCAAACTTCAAAGAATGAAAACTCTGAACTTTGACTAATCCAAAAGGAATATTTATATAAGGCTTTATAAACTACAAGGATTCATGTTTTGGGACTATTTCCACACTGTTATGCACCTTCTACTTTCACTACTGGCATTACTCAACAACTGTGTTTTCTTGAAATGTGAATTAAAATTCAAATTTAATTTTCTCAGTAGGCTTAGAAGTTGTTTCATTTGTTAGTGAAATCACTTTTGAAATACAGGGCAATATTAGAAAAAGGTGGATATTGTGTTAAAACTGTCAATCAAATGGTAAACCAAGGTCTAATGAGAACAAATCATCAGTCAAACACCCAGCAAAAAAGGCCTCCATTGTTAGGTGGATGTTTTCTCAAGGGCTCCAAGAAAAGATTAATTCAGTCTGCATTCTTTAAAGAAAAGGGTCCTACCTGATTCCTTTTTTTTTTTTTAATAAGCAACAGACAGACAAACAAGGGAAGTCATTGTGGCAATCATGGAGAAAACCAAATGTACACAGGAAGAATACAGAAGACATTTCCAATTCCAGGAGGCAATAAATGAGGTAATAAATATTAGGCCAATACAAAAAAAAAAGGTTATTGAGATATTACAGTTAACTTTTGTATCATGCTTCACAGCTTACAATTTTTTTTTTTTGCTTACCGTAAGTCATTTAACTCAAAACAACCTTTTATTCTCATTAATCATTAATTTTCTATTAGTCACTATTATTCATGAAATGTTGTTAGCACCCATGGAGTTGGCCCAGAAATGCTGCCCTTTCTTCCTAGTCTATCTTAGTCAGGAAGCTCTGGTGAATCCTGTTCAGCATCAGAGCAACAAGGATACCTCCATTGACAGACAAGTGGTGGTTGTACATGAGGTAAGTCAGATGGGAATGGAACCTGGGTCTCCCACAAGGAAGGCAAGAATTCTATCACTGAACCACCTTAAAGCCATTGCCATCTAGTTGATTCTGACTCATAGAAACCCTACAGGACAGAGTAGAACTGCTTCAGAGAGTTTCTAAGGCTGTAAATCTTCATGGAAGCAGACTGCCACATCTTTCTCGTGGCTGAGCCACTGGTGGGTTCAAACTGCCCACCTTCTGGTTAGCAGCC
Organism: Elephas maximus indicus; assembly: GCF_024166365.1. Lineage (NCBI taxonomy): Eukaryota > Metazoa > Chordata > Mammalia > Proboscidea > Elephantidae > Elephas > Elephas maximus. Next base: position 79,219,184 of record NC_064822.1, on the reverse strand, counting down.
AACCACTTAACCGCTGTCCTACCAGGACCCATATGCTCAACTAAATTCCATTGTTGTCTGTGGCTAAGCCTTGAACTCTCATTTTTAGTTCTTTCTTGGGATGAAAGGATGAAAAGAAGTCTTTGAAATATCTCATTCGTAAGATGAGAAAACCTAACCCAAACTGACTTCAACTAACATGCCTCCAAGGATATAGTGGCAAAGCTTGATTCAGGATGTAAAAAATATTACTAAGGTCCATCTCTTTGCTCTATATACTTTGGATTGTCTCCATTTTCAAGCTTCATGAACAGCATCCCAGAAGCTTCAAGCTCATATTCAGTCTATCAGAAGACAGTCTACTTCCTGGCTGATTTAAACCAAACTCCAGAATTGAATCAAATTGTCTGGTTCCCCTAACATGAGTCATTGTTCCTCCCGGAAGCAATTACTACAGCCAGGAGAAAGGGATAAAGTGCCCTGTTGGACTAGGCTAAAGCTAAGTCAAATGCTTCACCCCTGCACCTCTGGAGCTGAATGTTAGAAAGTGAAATCAAGAATGGAGGCTAATTTCATAATGAAGGTAATTGGGCATTAGCCAAAATTTTGAGGGTGGGATTTGGAACCAGATTTATACATTAGAAGGCAATGCACACATTCAATAAGATAAAAGAATAATTTGCCATTTGACTTATTTGGTTTGTTTTTCACCAATGGAAAGGGAGATTAATAAACTGACTGCTAAGCTTATGACTTTTAACCTAAGTTTGATTCAAATTGTTCAGGATGGTGATTTCAAGTTCCTGGGCTTCTCTCCAGTTAGTAAAGCCCACAGGGATGACATTTTGCAAAATATTTTCCCATCCTTATTGTTGGAACTTTATCATGTTTTTCTCCACCTTTGCTATCTGGAATTTTATCCCCACTACCATTACTTTCTATGTACCACAAAAACTTACTCAGTAGTTCGGTTGTTTAAAAGTAAATTGGGTTACTTAGTTTTAAGATATTTTCAGTTATTTTGTCAGAGCTATTCAAACCACAAAAAGATAAACTGGAAGTTAAGAATTCTTTTGGTTTCTATGAAGGAATTATATTAGTCTTGTAAACTAGGTGGTGAGAAAGATTTAGATCCAGCTTAAATATTGGTCACCTACAACGTTAGAACTCATCTGTCAGCTTGTCACACTGTGATGACTTATATGTTGCTGTGATGCTGGAAGCTATGTCACTGGTATTTCAAATACCAGCAGGGTTACCCATGGTGGACAGTTTCGGCAGAGCTTCTAGACTAAAAAGTACTAGGAAGAAGGACCTGGTGTTCTACTTTTGAAAAAATGTTTTCAGTGAAAATATGAATAGCAGCAAAACATTGTCTGATATAGTGCTGGAAGATGAGGTTAGAAGGCATTCAAAATATGACTGAGGAAGAGCTGCCTCCTCAAAGTAGAGTCAGAGTTAATGATAGAGATGGAGTCAAGCTTTCAAGACCTTCATTTGATGAGGTGGTGCGACTCAAAATGAGAACAGATGGAAATACCCATTAATAATTGGAACATGGAATGTAGAAAGTATTAATCTAGGAAAATTAGAAATTGTCAGAAATGAAATGGAATGCATAAAGATCAATATCCTAGGCATTAGTAAACTGAAATGGACTGGTATTGGCCATTTTGAATCAGACAATCATATAGTCTACTACGCCGGGAATGACAACTTGAAGAGGAATGGTGTTGAATTCATGGTCAAAAAGAACATTTCAAGATCTATCCTGAAGTACAATGTTGTCAGTGATAGGATAATATCCATACGCCTAAGAGCAGTTAGTGTGACTATTATTCAAATTTATGCACCAATCACTAAGGCCAAAGATGAAGAAACTGAAGATTTTTACCAACTTCTGCCGTCTGAAATTGATCAAATATGCAATCAAGATGCATTGATAATTATTGGTGATTGGAATACAAAAGTTGGAATCAAAAAAGGAGGATCTGTACTGGGAAAGTATGGCGTTGGTGATAGAAATGACACTGGAGATAGCATGAAAGAATTTTGCAAGATCTACAACTTTTTCAGTGCAAATACCTTTTTTCAGCAACATAAGTAGTGACTATACACATGGACCTCACCATATGGAATACACATGAATCAAATCAACTACATTTGTGGAAAGAGGCAATGGAATATAAATGAATAATTTCTTTCGTTAGGATCAGCACAAAGTTGGTTCCTATGAGGTGGAGGTTAAAGATGTCCCAAATGTCTAACTTTTCCAAGCTGCTGTACCACTCCATTGTCTCTAATATCAACTACTCCCTCTCACCTCAGTACTCTCTCTCCTGTCTTTGGGCTTCCTATTGTCTTGCAGCATCTTACAGAACTCAAGGACCATGTAAAGGATATGGCTCAGAAGGTTTTGGAGGCTGGCAAGTCCCAGATTTGTAGGTTGGGTGTAGACTTCTCCCTGGCCCTCGGTCTCTGCCCAAAGGCATTCAGCTTTCTTGATCCATGGGCTGGGAAGCCCACTGTACCGTCTTCTGCAGGTCTTTGCTGCTGGTTTCTGCTGTGGGTCTCTCCCTCTTTGGTGGTGGTGGTGGGCTCTTTCTTCTTGCTCTGGAATTGGCTCTTTTTTAAGGCAAAACTGACCAATCTCCTTGGTAGGCCACAATTACCCTATCACACAATCACCTGGGTTGCAGTTACAAGACCATGGCTATAAAGGCCACATACAAATGTAATTAATCCACCACAGAGTAGCTCAATATCATCAGTCAGAATAAGGCCAGGGATTGACTACAGAATAATAGACCATCAACTGCTCATATGCAAGTTCAAGTTGAAGCTGAAGAAAATTAGTGCAAGCCCTCGAGAGCCAAACTATGGCCTTGAGTGCATCCTACCTGAATTTGGAGACCGTTTCAAGAATAGATTTAATGCACTGAACACTAATGACAAAAGACCAAACAAGTTGTGGAATGACATCAAGAACATCATACATGAAAGAAAGCAAGAGGTCATTAAAATGACAGGAAACAAAGAAAAGACCAAAATGGATATCAGAAGTGACTCACATTTGCTCTTAAACATAGAGTAACTAAGCTAATGGAAGAAAAGATGAGTTGAAGAACTGAACAGAAGATTTCAAAGGGCAGCTTGAGAAGACAAAGTATTATAATGAAATGTGAAAAGACAAGGAGTCAAAAAAGAAAGAACATACTAGGCATTACCAAGCTGAAAGCACTGAAGAAAAAAATCAAGGCTAGAGTTGCAATATTGAAGGTTTCAATGGACAAAATATTGAACAACGAAGGAAGCATCAAAAGAAGATGAAAGGAATATACAGAGTCAGTGTACCAAAAAGAATTGGTCGGTGTTCAACCATTTCAGGAGGTAGCATGTGATCAAGAACCAACGGTACTGAAGGAAGAGGTCCAATCTCAACTGAAGACACTGGTGAAATTGACAGAATACCAATTAAGATGTTTCAACAAATGGATGCAGTGCTGGAGATGCTCATTCATCAGTGCCAAAAATTTGGAAGACAGCTACCTGGTCAAACAACTGGAAGAGATCCATATCTGTGCACATTCCAAAGAAAGGTGATCCAACAGAATGTGTATATTATTGAACAATATCAATATCACACACAAGTAAAATTTTGCTGAAGATCATTCAAAAGAGCTTGTAACAGTACATCAACTGGGAACTGCCAGAAAGTCAAGTCGAATTCAGAATAGGATGTGAAATGAGGACTATCACTGCTGATGCCAAGTGGATCTTGGCTAAAAGCAGAGAATACCAGAAAGATGTTTAAATTCAGGAAATGTGTGCATCAGGGTTGTAGCCTTTCACCATATTTATTCAACTTGTATGCTGAGTAAATAATCTGAGAAGTTGCATTATATGAAAAAGAATGCTGCATCAGAATTGAAGGAAGACCCATTAATAACCTGGGACATCCAGATGACATAACCTTGCTTGCTGAAAGTGAAGAGGACTTGACGCACTTACTGATGAAGATCACAGACTAAAGCCTTCAGTATGGATTACGCCTCAACATAAAGAAAACAAAAATCCTCACAACTGGAGCAGTAAGTAACATCATGATAAACAGAGAAAAGACTGGGGTTATCAAGGATTTTATTTTACTTGGATCCACAATCAACACCCATGAAACCAGCAATCAACAAATCAAACAATGGGAAGCAGAGCCAAGATGGCGGGATAGCCAGTTGCTTCCTGCGATCCCTCTTACAACAAAGACCTGAAAAAACAAGTGAAACAATTATATTTATGACAAGCTAGGAGCCCTGAACATCAAAGGCAAAGTTAGAAAACAGACTGAGTGGCAGGGAGAGGAAGGGATGGTTCAGAAGTGGAGAGGAGTTACAGGACCTGAAATGCCAGGATCCCTCAGACACCATTCCCAGAAGTGGTTGCAGTGGGCCGGTGGTAGCTTTTGGCCGCAGTTTCCTCAGGGAGACCACACATCCTCCTCATACCTCCAGAACCAGAGAAGAATGGCAGTCTCGGCAAAAGCTAAATACTTGCATATATTTTACCCTGCCTCCGGCCCCCAAGCTGGCTTCGGTGGCTGTTGATTTCCCTGGGCCTGAGATAGGCCATGTTGAGCACCCTGAGCCATCCTCCTAGCTGTGGAGTAGGAATAAATTCACAATTGGGGGAAAAGATAATTTTCCAGCTCCACTAAGTGGGGGAGTTCAGGACAGAAGCAGCTCCTGTTGAGGCATAAATGGTCCATGGACTTTGAATACCTTTTCCCCTTGCATGGACCTGTGTGGGCCTATTTCAGGAGAATAGGCCCTTGCTGGCAGACTGCAACCATTTCAGCTGTGCAGTGAAGAGGTGGGTGTTTGATATTTAACACTGCTTTGCCTATTAAATAGGGTCCTCATTTACCCACATCAGGGGCCTAAGGACTGGTGGCTCCACTCAGGTCACCCAGCCACCTGCGGCAGGGGTCCAAGGATAACTGGTACCTCCCAGTCCTTAAAACCAAAAACACTGGGTGCCCATGGTCTGTCTGCAGAACCCACCCACATTTATACACTCTAGGAAACAGGGACATGCTTTCCTCAGAGATACTTTGGGGACAGTTCTCAGCCCTCTGCCTTGTTCAAAGCATGACACCATGCTGCCCAGATACTGGTACCTACACCAATCACGCCTGCTCCACTAAGACTGTAGGACAGAGCTTGTATCACACACTTGATGATCAGCTACCTGGACACCTGAGCTGAATTCATATAAGAAAAATGAATGGACTCCTAGACTGATATACCTGATAACAGCTCTAGCCATCTGGGGACAGGGCATCAGAGCGCCAAAGGTGAAAATAATCAAGATACCTCACTCAAGCAACCCATCTGGGCATATCAAAATAAAACAAAGCAAGAAGCTATAACACAGTAAGCAAACATAAAATAAATTAGTATAATAACTTATAGATGGCTCAGAGACAACTGTCAATGTCAAGTCACATATAGAAACAGACCATGATCACCTCAACAAGCTCTCGAAACAAAGAATCAAGGGATCCTCTAGATGAAAGTACCTTCCTGGAACTACCAGAGGCAGAATACAAAAGATTAATATACAGAACCCTTCAAGACATCAGGAAGGAAATCAGGCAATATGCAGAACAAGCCAAGAAACACACAGATAAAGCAGTTGTAGAAATTAAAAAGAGTATTCAGGAACATAATGAAAAATTTAATAAGCTGGAAAAATCCGTAGACAGCAATCAGATATTCAGAAGATTAACAATAAAACTACAAAAGCAGACAACTCAATAGAAAGTCAGAGGAGCAGAATTGAGCAAGGGGAAGGCAGAATTTGTGAACTTCAAGATAAAGCACTTGGCACCAATATATTTGAAGAAAAATTGGATAAAAGAATTAAAAAAAAAAATGAAGATACCTTAAGAATCATTTGGGACTCTATCAAGAGAAATAACCTACGACTGATTGGAGTATCAGAACAGGGAGGGATAAACAGAAAATACAGAGAGAATTCTTGAAGATTTGTTGGCATAAAACCTCCCAGATATCGTGAAAGATGAGAAGACATCTATCCAAGATGCTCATCGAACTCCACATAAGGTAGATTTTAAAAGAAAGTCACCAGGACATATTATAATCAAACTTGCCAAAACCAAAGATAAAGAAAGAATTTTAAAAGCAGCTAGAGATAAATGAAAAGTCACCTACAAAAGAGATCTAATAAGAATAAGCTCAGACAACTCAACGGAAACCATGCAGGCAAGAAGGCAAGGGATGACTGATATAAAGCATTGAAGGAAAAAAATTGCCAGCCAAGAATCATATATCTAGCAAAACTATCTCTCAAATATGAAGGTGAAATTAGAACATTTCCAGATAAACAGAAGTTTAGGGAATTTGTAAAAACTAAACCAAAACTACAAGAAATACTAAAGGGAGTTCATTGGTTAGAAGATCAATAATAGTTATCAACCCAAGACTAGAACACTGGACAGAACAATCAGATCTAAACCCAGACAGGGAAATCACAAAAATAAATCAAGATAAAAAAAGGCTCAAAACAGGGAAACAGCGATGTTATTATGTAAAAGAAGACAACATTAAAACAATAAAGAGGGACTAAGAAATGTTTTTTTTTTTTCTTTCATATGGAGAAGAAGACAAGGCAATATAAAGAAATAAAGGTTAAGTTTAAACTTAGAAAAGTAGGGGTAAATATTAAGGTAACCACAAAGGAGACTAACCTACTCATCAAAATAAAATACAAGAAAAAAAAAATAGAGACTCTGCAGAAACAAAATCAACAATGAATAACAGAAAAAGACAATATATAAAGATAAACTACTCAGCACAAAAAATTAAGTGGGAAAAAAGAAACTGTCAACAACACACACAAAAAAAAAACATCAAAATGACGGCACTAAGCTCATACCTATGTATAATTATGCTGAATGTAAATGGACTAAATGCACCAATAAAGAGACAGAGAGTGGCAGAACGGAGAAAAACACTATCTGTCTATATGCTGCCTATAAGAGACATACCTTATACTTTGAGACACAAATCAACTAAAACTCAAAAGATGGAAAAAATATGTCAAGCAAACAACAATCAAAAAAGAGGAGTGGCAGTGTTAATTTCCAGCAAAATAGACTCGATTGTTAAATTCTCCACAAAGAAGAAGGAAGGACACTATATAATGATTAAAGGGACAATGTACCAGAAGGATATAACCATATTAAATACTTATGCATTCAATGACAAGGCTGCAAGATACATAAAACAAACTCTAACAGCATTGAAAAGTGAGATAGACAGCTCCACAATAATAGTAGGAGACTTCAACATAGCACATTTGGTGAAGGACACAGAAGATCTAAATGTCACAATCAACCAACTTGACCTCACAGAAATATACAGAACACTCTGCCCAACAGCAGCCACGTATACTTTCTTTTCTAGTGCACATGGAACGTTCTCTAGAATAAACCACATATTACGTCATAAAGCAACCCATAGCAGAATCCAAAACACTGAAATATTACAAAGCAGCTTCTCTGACCATAAGGCCATAAAAGTGGAAATCAATAACAGAAAAAGCAGGGAAAAAAAATCAAACACTTGGGAAGTGAACAATACCCTGCTCAAAAAAGACTGGGCTATAGAAGACATTAAGGAGGGAATAAAGAAATTCATAGCATCCAATGAGAATGAAAACACTTCCTACAATATCCTTTGGGACACAGCAAAAGCGGTGCTCAGAGGCCAATTTATATCAATAGATGCACACATCCAAAAAGAAGAAAGGGCCCAAATCAAAGAATTATCCCTATAACTTGAACAAATAGGAAGAGAGCAACACAAGAAACCCTCAGGCACCAGAAGAAAGCAAATAATAAAAATTAGAGCAGAATTAAATGAAACAGAAAACAGAAAAACAATTGAAAGAGTTAACAAGACCAAAAGCTGGTTCTTTGAAAAAATTAACAAAGTTGATAAACCATTGGCCGAAGTGACAAAAGAAAAACAGTTAAGGAAGCAAATAACCCGAATAAAAAATGAGAAGGGATATATCACAACAGACCCAACTGAAATTTAAAGAATTATATCGGATTACTATGAAAAACTGTACTCTAACAAATTTGAAAACCTAAAAGAAATGGATGAATTCCTATGAAACACACTACCTACCTAAACTAACACAGAGGTAGAACAACCAAATAGACCCATAACAAAGAAGAGATTGAAAAGGTAGTGAAAACAACTCCCAACAAAAAAAGCCCTGGCCTAGACGGCTTCGCTGCAGAGTTCTACTGAACTTTCAGAGAAGAGTGAACACAACTACTACTAAAGGTACTAATAGACGGAATACTCCCAAACATTCTATGAAGCCAGCATATCCCTGATTCTAAAACCAGGTAAAGACTCCACAAAAAAAGAAAATTACAGGCGTATATCCTTCATGAACTTAGATGCAAAAATCCTCAACGAAATTTTAGCCAATAGAATTCAACAACATATCAAAAAAAAAAAAAAATTCACCATGACCAAGTGGGATTCATAACAGGTATGCAGGGATGGTTCAACATTAAAAAAACAATTAATGTAATCCATCATATAAATAGAAGACAAGAACCACATGATTTTATCAATTGATGCAGAAAAGGCATTCGACAGAGTTCAACACACATTCATGATAAAAACTCTCAGCAAAATAGGAAAAAGGAATAGAAGGAAAATTCCTCAACATAATAAAGGGCATTTATACAAAGCCAAAAGCCAACATCATCTTAAATGGAGAGAGTCTGAAAGCATTCTGCTTGAGATCGGGAACCAGACAAGGATGCCCTTTGTCACCACTCTTATTCAACATTGTGCTGGAGATCCTAGCCAGAGCAATTAGGCTAGATAAAGAAGTAAAGGGCATACACATTGGTAAGGAAGAAGTCAAAGTATCTCTATTTGCAGATGACAGGATCTTATACACAGAAAACCCTCAAGAATCCTCAAGAAAACTACTGAAACTAATAGAAGAGTTCAGCAGAGCATCAGGATACAAGCTAAACACACAAAAATCGGTTGGATTCCTCTACACCAACAAAAAGAACATCGAAGAGGAAATCACCAAATCAATACCATTTACAGTAGCCCCCAAGAAGATAAAACACTTAGGAATAAATCTTACCAGAGATGTAACAGACCTATACAAAGAAAACTACAAGACGCTATGGCAAGAAACCAAAAGACACCTATGTAAGTGGAAAAAGACACCTTGCTCATGGATAGGAAGACTTAACAGTGTAAAAATGTCTATTCTACCAAAAGTGATCTATAGATACTATGCCATACTGATTCAAATTCAAATGACTCTTTTTAATGAGATGGAGAAGCAAATCACCAACTTTACACGGAAGGGAAAGAGGCCCCAGATAAGTAAAGCATTCCTGAAAAAGAAGAACAAATGGGAGGCCTCACTCTACCTGATTTTAGAACCTATTGGAAACCCTGGTGGCACAGTGGTTAAGTGCTATGGCTGCTAAACAAAAGGTCGGCAGTCCAAATCCACCAGGTGCTCCTTGGAAACCATACAGAGCAGTTCTACTCTGTCCTATGGTGCGCTACACGTCAGAATTGACTCGATGGCAATGGGTTTGGTTTTTTTGGTTTATACTGCCACAGTAGTCAAAACAGCCTGGTGCTGGTCCAACAACAGACACATAGACCAAAGGAACAGAATTGAGAATCCAGACATAAATCCATCCACATATGAGCAGCTGATATTTTACAAAGGCCCAAAGTCAGTTAAGTGGGAAAAGACAGTCTGTTTAACAAATGGTGCTGGAATAACTGGATATCCATCTGCAAAAAAATGAAACAAGACCCATACCTCACATCATGCACAAAAAGGAGCTCAAAATGAATCAAAGACCTAAATATAAAATCTAAAATGATAAAGATCATGGAAGAAAAAATAGGGATAACACTATGAGCCCTAATACATGGCATAAACAGTATACAAAACATTACTAACAATGCAGAAGAGAAACTAGATATCTGGGAGCTCATAAAAATCGAACCCCTATGCTCATCCAAAAACTTCACCAAAAGAGCAAAAAAATTACCTACAGACTAGGAAAAAGTTTTTAGCTATGACATTTCTGATCAGTGTCTGATCTCTAAAATCTACATGATACTGCAAAAACTTAACTACAAAAAGACAAATAACCCAATTAAAAAATATGCACAGGTGGTCTCAACCCACCTGGATCAAAGGAGAATGAAGAACACCAAGGTCACACGATAACTATGAGCCCAAAAGACAGAAAGGGCCACATGAACCAGAGACTTACGTCATCCTGAGACCAGAAGAACGAGATGGTGCCCGGCCACAACTGATGAGTGCCCTGACAGGGAGCACAACAGAGAACCCCTGAGGGAGCAGGAGATCAGTGGGATGCAGACCCCAAATTCTCACAAAAAGACCAGACTTAATGGTCTGACTGAGACTAGAGGAATCCCGGCAGTCATGGTCCCCAAACCTTCTGTGGGCCCAGGACAGGAACCATTCCCGAAGACAACTCATCAGACACGGAAGGGACTGGACAATGGGTTGGAGAGAGATGTTGATGAAGAGTGAGCTACTTGTATCAGGTGGACACTTGAGACTGTGTTGACATCTCCTGTCTGGAGGGGAGATGGGAGGGTAGAGAGGGTTAGAAACTGGCAAAATTGTTACGAAAGGAGAGACCAGAAGGGCTGACTCCTTAGGGGGAGAGTAAGTGGGAGTATGGAGTAAGGTGTATATAAGCTTATATGTGACAGACTGACTTGATTTGTAAACGTTCACTTAAAGCTCAATAAAAATTATTAAAAATAATAATAATAATTACCAGAAAAAAAAAATTAAACATTTGCCTGAGGTGGGGGAAAATGTGCAAAGAATATGAACAGGCACTTCACTAAAGAAGACATTCAGGTAGCTAACAGATACATGAGGAAATGCTCATGATCATCAGCCATTAGAGAAATGCAAATCAGAACTACAATGAGATTCCATCTCCAACAAGGCTGGCATTAATCCATAAAACACAAAATAATAAATGTTGGAGAGGTTGTGGAGAGACTGGAACACTTATACACTGCCGGTGGGAATGTAAAATGGTACAACCACTTTGGAAATTGATTTGGTGCTTCCTTAAAAAACTAGAAATAGAATTTCCATACAATCGAGCAATCCCATTCCTTGGAATATATCCTAGATAAGTAAGAGCTTTTACACAAACAGATATATGCATATCCATGTTCATTGCAGCACTGTTTACAAAAGAAAAAGATGGAAGCAACCAAGGTGCCCGTCAAGGGATGAATGGATAAATAACTTACGGTATATTCATACAGTGGAATACTATGCATTGATAAAGAACAGTGATGAATCAGTGAAACATTTTATAGCATGGAGCAATCTGGAAGGCATTATAATGGCTGAGTGAAATGAGTCAGTTGCAAAAGGACAAATATTGTATGAGACCACTATTATAAGAATTGGAGAAATAGTTTAAACAGAGAAGAAAATATTCTTTGATGGTTACAGGGGAGGGAGGTAGGGAGGGAGAGGGGTTAAAAAAAATTAGATAGTAGATAAGAATTATTTTAGGAGACGAGAAAGACAACACAATACAGGCAAGGTCAGCACAACTGGACTAAACTAAATGCAGAGAAGTTTCCTGAATAAACTGAACACTTTGAAGGCCAGCGTAGCAGGGGCGAGGGTTTGGGGACCATGGTTCAGGGGACATTTAAGTCAGCTGGCATAATAAAATCTATTAAGAAAACATTCTGCATCCCACTTTGGTGAGTGGCTTCTGGGGTCTTAAATGCTAGCAAGCGGTCATCTAAGATGCATCAATTGGTCTTAACCCATCTGGAGCAAAGGAGAATAAAGAACACCAAAGACGCAGGTAATTATGAGCCCAAGAGACAGAAAGGACCACATAAACCAGAGACTATCTCAGCCCAAGACCAGAAGAACTAGATGGTGCCCGGCTACAACCGATGACTGCTCTGACAGGGAACACAACAGAGAACCTCTAAGCAGCAGGAGAGCAGTGGGATGCAGACCCCAAGTTCTCATAAAAAGACCAGACTTAATGGTCTGACTGAGACCAGAAGGACCGTGGTGATCACCATCCCCAGACCTTCTGTTAGCCCAAGACAGGAGCCTTTCCCAAAGCAAACTCTTTAGACAGGGATTAGACTGCACTGTGGGATAGAAAATGATACTGGTGAATTGTGAGCTTCCTGGAGCAGTAGACACATAAGACTATGTTGGCATCTCCTGTCTGGAGGGGAGATTAAGGGGCAGAGGAGGTCAGAAGCTGGCCGAATGGACACGAAAATAGAGAGTGGAGACAAGGAGTGTGCTGTCTCATTAGCGGGAGAACAATTAGGAGCATATAAAAAAATAGCAAGGTGTATATAAATTTTTGTATGAGAGACTGACTCGATTTCTAAACTTTCACTTAAAGCACAATAAAAATTAAAAAAAAGCATTTTAATGTGGGAAAAAAATAAATCAAACAACGCATTGCATTGGACAAATCTGCTGCAAGCGATCGCTTCAAAGTGTTAAAAAGCAAAGATGTCACTTTGAGGACTAAGGTAAGCCTGACCGAAGCCAAAGTATCTTCAATTGTCTAATATGCCTGCAAAAGCTGGGCAATGAATAAAGAGGACTGCAGAACTGATGCATTTGAATCATGGTGTTGGCGAAGAATACTGAGTATACCATGGACTTCCAGAGAAAGGAACAAATGTTTCTTGGAAAAAGTTCAGCCAGAATGCTCCTTAGAAGGAAGGATGGTGAGACTTCATCTCATGTACTGTGGACACGTTATCAGGAAGGACCAGTTCCTGGAGAAGGAGACCATGTTTGGCAAAGTAGAGGGTCAGCAAATAAGGTGAAGTCCCTCAATATGATGGATTGACACAGTGGCTGCAACAATTGTGAGGATGGCTCAGGATTGGGCAGTGTTTTTTTTTTTTTTTTTTGTCTTTATGGTCACTATGAGTCGGAACCGACTCGATTGTACCTAACAACAATAACACACATTTAGAATGATGTGTTCTCATTTCATTGCTTATATATACTTGGGGAAAATAATTTTCCTCCATATAAAAATGCATGCTTGAATAGCTGAGTCCTAGGTAAATACTGCAAACTGCTCTCTCAATTTTTCTATATGTCACTGAGGAGATTGTGACTGCAGCAAGAGCTGAAATCCGATGTGAATATTAATTGTCTTGTCACGTACATGAAATTCAATTTAACCAAAAAGATTCTTAAGACAAAATCTCACCCTATGGGAGCTTATACTCGACTCCAGTATTTAATTAAATATGATACAAGTTATCACAGTATTTGTGCTCTAAGAAATATGCGAACGAACGGCATGGGAATGTGAGGGATTCCATGTGGATTATAACTAGAGGTATTTATGAAGACTTCATGGAGGTGGTGAGATTTAAGATAAGTAATGAAAGATGAGCTGAATTTAAAGAGAACAATTAAAGAAAACAAGAAATAATTTATTAGGCACCATTCCATAAATAGAACTTTGTGTGGAATGATAGTCATTCAGACTGCGTTGTGTTGTGCTATGTTGAGAGCAAAGGGCAGCATAGCAGAGAACAACATTTAAGTATTATTTTTCTTTCATATTTTTCCTTACTTGTTTAAAAGGTGTGGAGAAAATAGACAGGCTAAGGAACTATTAGTGAAAGTTTGTTATGGTGTTAAAATCAAGAAATTAATCTCCATTATCTTGGACATTTTTCCCCTTTGCCAATGCTGACATCTTTACTTACTATTGTATTCTGTCTCTTTTTACTGCCAAAATTTTCTGATAAGTGGTCTATATATAATTCTTCAGCACCAATACTTTGCTATTGCCTATGCATCTACTCTGCTTATTTAAAATTCAGTCTCAAGAAAGCCATGAATAGCCTCTTATGTGTTAAATTCAAAGAACTTTCCTCTATTCTCATTTTTCTTGATACTTGTTGAGCTCTTGGCCCTATTGCTCACCCCATGGTTCTTGAAAGCCTCTCTTCCCCAGATTTCAAACTTACTGGATTATTTTCCCTCACTCGATTTCTCTATTCTGGTGATAACTCCTGGGCTGACCCAACATCCTCCTCCCATTCTCAGACTGCAGGGCTATAAGTATACAAGTATGAATAAGACAGGTTTCTGGAACCCCACCATTGAGTGGAACAAAAGATCAACTGACCTGTTGCTGTAAGATGAGGCATAAGTAAAGCACTAAGGGGGAGCTGATGCTGGCTTAATAAGTATATGGTGGTAGGCAGTATGGGATAAGGGGACAGCAAATGCAAAGGCATGGGAATAATACCTATGGTATATCTGAAACTGGCTGAGAAGTTTGGCAATGCTGGAGCTTAAAGGTAGGTGCAAAGCTGACAATCAGGATAGCTGAAAAGTAGACTGAGGAATGATTTGTGAAATATCTTATTCATTATACTAAGGTAATTATCCTGTAACTAACGAGCATCATCAGTGCTCAATAAATACTAGTTAAAAGAATCAATCAATTGACCAAACAGAATGTACTGAATTAAAAAAAAAAAAAAAACCTGTTGCCATCGAGTCGATTCCAACTCATAGTGACCATAAAGTAGAACTGTCCCATAGGGTTCTAAAAAGCAGCTGGTGGATTCCAACTGCTGATCTTTTTGGTTAGCAGTAAATCTCTTAACCACTGCACCACCAGGGCTCCATGTATTGAACAGGAAGGGAAAAATAAGAAAGTCTTTTTATTATGAGAAATTTATCATTTAGTTGTAGAAGGCAAATAGTTATAAATGAGAAAGCATAGGATACTATTGAACTATACAGGGCATATAATAATTATTGGAGAAATGAGGAGTAACCAATATGTATAGCCTATCCCAACTAAAAGATTTAAACTTGAATTAGGACTTGAAAGTTGAGTACAGTTTGTATAGCACCGAAGGAGAAAGGACAATTTAGGTATGTAGAAAAACACATACACGTGGAGTTGAAAACTGGCCAAGGGTAGAAGGAGAACAATATTGGCAGTGGCCCATGCAAACACTACTGTGTTTTGGGAAATGTGGTAGTCATTGATGTCTGTAATAGCCAGCCACTATGATGGGCCCAGATGATCCTCTTCATCTGATATTCACGCTATTCTGTAATCCTGCCCCACATGGGTTGGTCTGTGTAATCAATAGAACATGATAGAAGTGATACCTTGTCACTTCCAAGGGGTAGCAATCTGCCACGTTTTGAGGAGAAACCCATGTGGCGGGGAACTGAAGCCTTTGTCCAACAATTCACGTAAGACGGCTTCAAAGCAGATCCTCCAGCTCAGTCAGATCCTCAGATAGCTGCAGTATCAGCTGACTCTGGACTGAGGAGAGACATGGAGCCAAATTCACCCTACTAAGTGTCTTAGTTATCTAGTGCTGCTATAACAGAAATACCACAAGTGGATGGCTTTAACAAAGAGAAATTAGTCTCCCACAGTCTAGTAGGTGAGAAGTCCAAATTCAGGGCATCATCTCCTGGGGAAGGCTTTCTTTCTCTGTTGGCTCTGGAGGAAGGTCCCTCTCATCAATCTTCCCCTGGACTAGGAGCTTCTCTACACAAGAACTCCAGGTCCAAAGAACGTGGTCTGCTCCCTGCAGTGCTTTCTTGGTGGTATGAGGTCCCCAAGTCTCAGCTTGCTTCCCTTTCCTTTTATCTCTTGTAAGATAAAAAGTGGTACAGGCCACACCCCAGGGAAACTCCCTTCACATTGGATCTGGGATATCAACTGAGCAAGGGTGTTACCCTAATCCTCTTTAACCACAGGCAGAGATTATGATTTATAACACAGAAAAATCACAAAATGGAGGCTAACCACACAATACTGGGAATCATGGCCTAACCAAGTTGACACATATTTTGGGGGGACAAAATTCAATCCATGACACTAAGTGCCTAAGCGATCTAGTGCTGCTATAATAGAAATACAAGTGGATTGCTTTAACAAATAGAAGTTTATCCTCTCACAGTCCTAGTAGGCTAGAAGTCCAAATTCAGGGCATCAGCTCCAGGGGAAGGCTTTCTCTGTTGGCTCTGGAGGGAGGCTCTTGTCATCATTTTCATCAGTCTTCCCCTGGTCTGGGAGCTTTTCTGTGCAGCAACTCCAGGTCTAAAGAACACACTTTGCTCTCATGCTGCTTTCGGTGGTATGAGGTCCCCCCCTCCCCGTTTGCTTCCCGTTCCTTTTATCTCTTGAGAGAGAAAAGGTGGTGTAGGCCACACTGTAGGGAAACTCCCTTTACATTGGATCAGGGATGTGACCAAGGTAAGGGTGTTACATCCCACCCTAATCCTCTTTAACATAATCTAATCTTGTCTCCCTAACCACAGGCAGAGATTAGGATTTATAACACAGGACAATTACAACAATCACAAAATGCAGGACAACCACACAATAGTGGGTATCATGGCCTAACCAAGTTGACACATATTTTGAGGGGGGACAGAATTTAATCCAGGACAGTAAGACACTTCTGAATTCCTGACCCACAGAAACTGTGACTTAATAAATGTGTTTGTTTTAAGCTACTGAATATTGGGGTACTTTTGTTACATAACAAAAGACAACTCATGCAGTTCTGATGTATATTTTCAGTTTTCCTTCTAGGCCTATATTAGTATTGCATTTTCTTGATCTTTAAAGGTAAATACTACTGTGTTGGCCTTTGAAATGTAAACAGACAAGGAATGTGGAAATTAAGAAACCAGTGTGCAATTTGCCAGGTCTTTTTTTTTGTGCCTCATCAATCATGGATAAACAAAGATGGATTCCTTCTCACTCTATGTCTCTGAGAATGACATAGAATAGAACCCTCCACCTCCTTGCTAACCTGGAAGTTATGTAGTATAAGAAATAGATAAAATTTTGTTGCCTTAAGACACTGAGGCCTTGGGTTTGTTTTAGTATGAGTTCTCTAGAGAAGCAAAACCAGTAAAGTTCATAAATACATATATATACGGAGATTTTATATCAAGGAAATGGCTAATGCAGTTGTAGAGGCTAGAACCTCCCAACTCCGTGAGTCAGGATAGAGGCTTCTACTGATTCATGTAGTTGCAGGGGCTGGGGAACCCAAGATCGGCAGGTCAGAGAGCAGGGCTCTTGCTGACAGGCTGTGAAGATCGATGAATTCTAAGATCGGCAGGGAAGACCACAGATAAGCTGCTAGTTCAAGTCCCAAGAATGGGAGGTCAGGTGACCAGGAGCCAGCTGCAGGATCCAGCGTGAGCAAAAAGACCTTGAGCCTTGCCAGAATGTCCACCTACATTCAATGCGCGCGACTCGCCCAAAGAAACTCCCCTTCAACTGATTGGCCACTTACAGCAGATCCCATCATGGAGGTGATCACATATCAAATCTCAATATGGAAGTGATCACACCACCACATGACTGCCAAAACAGTTAGAATCATGGCCCAGCCAAGTTGACACACAATCCCAACCATCATAGGGTTGTCTAAAACCACATCTTTCATAGCCTGTCCTGACTGATATGATATAGACTGAACCTATTGACAAAATCAATTTCTGACAAGAGTATAGTACATAAAACACTTAGTTTAAAACAACCAAAGAACACTTGCAGTAAAAAATCAAAAGCTTTAATAATATACATTTAACTCTGAAATTATTGGCAGCTGATTTGAAGAATTTAAGTTACAGACACATGAATACATATGTGGTAAATATGTTTCCTTGTATGTATGTATGTATGTATAAAGGATACATGGACATTTACATTAAGATATTTAAAAAAATTTTAAACATATAGATTTTATTTTTATGAAGTATACGAGATATATTCATATATTTTCCAATATTGAATGAGTCATAAATCCTAAACACATGGATATTTGATTATGATATTTGGAAATATTTTGGATTTTATTTTCTACTCCCCCTTGAGTCAAATTTGGTTATTCATATTATCCTAGAAAAAAGTTCAGTTCAAGCCTTTCTAATGAAGGTAGTCCCCAACTTATGAAGGGATTCTGTTCCCACAAATACTCTGTCATAAGTCGGTTCTGACATAAGTCTGATATCTCATTTTTTTCTTTTACTTTCATTATTATTGCTTTTTTTATTATCAGTATCTTTATAAATCCAATCTTTATTTGTCTTTGGGGGTTGGAAACATTATGTGTAAACTTAGTGATATATTTTAACATTGTGTGTAGTATATATTACTAATGATAAGATGTAAAAAAAAAACTGACAGCTGTGTGGTTCGTCGTAATTCAAATACGTCATAAGTTGGGGACTCCTTGTATATAGGCAGTTTTATACTTAGCATCTTAATTCTTTTAATATCCTGTGTGTTTTCAGTCATAACGTTCTTGGTCATAATATATTTTTGGGCAATATATATTATTTTTATATTAATTTTCACTATATCCTTTATTAGACTTGTGTTGTTAAAAAATTTGCAAATGCACAGGTTTCAGTTGATGAACCTTATATGCATTGCTGGAGACTGAAACTTTTTCTTTAATGCTTTCATAAGTCTATAGTGTGTCATTCTTTTTGGTTCCTGATAAATTAACTTGCTCCATACATATTCTTTATACCTTACTTTAAAAAATTATTCTTTTTTGGCCAGGGTTGGACCAAGAAAAAGAGAATCTTTTTATGAAAAAAGTATAAGAAAACTAACTTCATATATTTTTCTACCAAGAATAGAATTCACACCTGATCTGTAGTAATTTCTGACAACAATGACATCAAAGTCCCAGGATGTTTGATTTGATATTAAATATTAGCTTCTTCAAATACTTGGAACAAAGGGGCTTGGAAGGTATGATTTACCAAAGAACAGTAGGTGTATCTAATTATAGGATGGTAGATATTTCTAACCACAGGTTTTTCTGATCATGGAAAAGCATAGTCAGAGAAATCATTTTCTCTGGAATTTGTTTTTCATGTCCATGTCTGATACTTGAATACATATATACACACACACTTACACACATGTACTTGTATACACATGCACACATATATAGATATACATATATACTCATAATGTGATTGCTAAGTCATATTAAAATTTAAGAAATATCTCCACATAAATTATGTTTTTACTTTTTGTTTTAAAGGCATTCTAACAAAGTCTATGTAAGGGGATTTGGACTTAAAATACATATGTGAGGGCATATCAGCAGAAGAAAATATATTGATGAATATATTGATCATACAGAGTTGTTTTATAGACTATAATCTGATCAAAATTTATAATCCAATACCTTTTAGGAAGTTATTTAGGCTTCTCACAAATGTCAATTCTCTTGCCATAGGCACATGATAGAAATTCATATGAGGCCACGTGATTTATTTTAGCCAACAAAATATGGGCAGAAGCCTTAAGAGGCATTATAGAGTTCAACACGCTCTTTTTCTCCCTGCATTTTGAGATTATGAAAACATGTGTCAAGATCTAGCCTTTAAATAATATGGGTCCTCGGGTGACTACAATAAGCAGAGTTCCCATGCCAGCCCGTGAGGAACATGTGGTTGAAAGAGAAGTGAGCGTCATCATTTTAAGCCATGTAATATTTGAGCTGTTTGTTACTGTAGCTTAACTTAGCATAACCTAATAAACCTTTGTATCATAATCTTTCATTTTGTTATATATAGAGTTTAAAACCTAAAATTTATCCCTCAAGATAAATACCAGTATCCTAAGAAATATCTTTTGCATTGATTAAGGGTAGAGTTGCACAGCTAATTATTGTAATTGATGTTAATAAGTTGTACACCTGTAAAAAGTTGAACTGGCAAAAGTAAGTTGTGCGATAGATGTATTTACAATGACAAAAAAAGAAAAGAGAGAAAGAGAGTGTAGCAGCAGAGGCTGCTCATGTACAACAAAAACCTCATGGGATTTGGTTCCTTGGTTTGGAGGTTTAGAGTCATGGTCATCGCAGTTAACTGGCCTAATAATGTGTTCAGTGCTTCTGTTCTACCTTCTAGTTTTTTGTGTAGTGTCTGGGGTTGTAAACACTTTCAAGTGGCTATCCAAGGCCTCTATTTGCCTGGAGCAACAGAGGCAGAAGGAGACAACTTCCTCCTTGGCCATGAGAGCAGAACTGGATGGTACCCAGCTACCATTACTGAAGATTTTGAAGATTCTAAAGAAGAATCCTGATCAAAGGGGAGAAAATGCAGAACAGAATTTCAAATTCTCATGGACTCCAGTCTTTCTGGAGCCATCAAGGCTAAATGAATCCCTGAAACTACTGCCCTGAGATAATCTTTAAAACTTAAACCAAGAGTATCTCCTGAAGTCTTCTTAAAACCAAACAGTAGTTTAGCTTAACTAATAAAATACATCTGGCTTGAACATGAAGCTCTTTTAAGAACAATTTATATGGGATTGAAGTAACAAGAGCAACTCGAAAGATTTGATAGGAAACTTAGGGGCCAGTGAGTTTATGTTAATGGGGGAGGAACAACTCATAAATGGAGGGTGAGAATGACTGCACAGCCTAAAGGATGTACAGTAGCTCCCCCTTATCCATGGTTTCACTGTCCGCAGTTTCAGTTACCTGCAGTCAACTGTGGTTGAAAAATGTAAAATGAGTGTGTAGCATGATGAAATCTCATGCCGTTCTGCTCCGTCATTCACCTAAGTTTTATTACAGTATATTGTTATAATTGTTCTATTTTATTATTAGCTTTTTGTTGCTAATCTATTACTGTGCCTAATTTATAAATTTAACTTTATCATAGGTATTTATGAATAGGACAAATCATAGTCTATATAGGGTTCAGTACTATTCACGGTTTCAGGCATCCATGAGGGGTCTTGGAACGTATCCCCGTGGATAAGGGGGACTAGTGTAATCAGTGTCATTGAATTGTACATGTGGAAATGGTTGAATTGGTGTATGTTTTGCTGTGCATATTCTCAACAACAACAAAATAAAAAAATAGCTATATGTCAGCTGGGATGTGGTAATTTATTATTTTATATTTATTTGCAATTTTTTTCTGATGTTTTGAGGAACTTACTAACACAATTTACACATAATTCAATAGTGTTGTAAAAAAAATCAACTATTAGAAATCCACTTGCTTGCACAGAAATCCATAATGATTGTCGTGAAGCCAGATGTTTTTAGGCTTGGATTTAACTACTCTTCAGTTTTGACCTCCACTTTCCTTGTCCTATCAACTCCATCATATGCCCTCTATTCTTTAGTTGGTCTATGGAGGTAAATGAATTAGAAACTGGGGATGAGATTCAGAAATCTAAGAACCCATGTATGTGACTCTGTTTGAGAACCAGAGCTCTAAGGTATAAGCCAAGAAGTGGTATTATTACTGTATCATGGAGTATGTACATATTGATGAAGTTGTTTTCCACAGTGGCTGTGCCAACTTAGAGGCAGGAGACTATATAATGTCTGACAAGGTTATCAAACCATAAAATACACTACAAAGTCTTACTAATTACCTCAGTGAAGTATTAGCATGTGACTAGCACAAAGAGCAATGGTACTGAATTGAAAGAACAGAAATAAATCAAATATATTCAGAAGCTTAACATAAGAATACGGAGGCATCTTAAAAAAGATTTTTACTAAATTCTGTTTAGATAACCAGGGAGACATACAGAATAAAACAAACTTAAGTCCATTTCTAGATAAATCCCAAATAATGTGTGTGTACGTGTCTGTCTCTATCTATATCCAAAAAAGTACTAGGAAAAACAAAACACAAAGAATTATTTTATAACCACAGAGCAAGAAAGGCCTTATGTCTAGAATATAAAATATGGAAGGTGTAGAATAAAAAATAAATTAAACGCAAAAACAAAAATTTTACACATGCCAAAAAATAAAACTAAGTGTAAATACTGAAATTACACACATGGAAAAACATTTGTGACTTGGGTTAATCTCTCTACAGAAAAACGGGCAAAGGGCATCACAAGAGGGTTCTCATCAAAGAAAATGCAGATATCTCCTAAACATATGAAAAGATCTCCACATGGGTTTGTATTAAGAGAAATATGAGTTCAAACAACATTGAGATAAAATTTGCACCTACCCAATAGACTAAAATCCAAAATACATTGTGTTGTCATGTCTACAAGGTAATAGTAACTCTTATGAATTGCTAGTGAGAAGGTAAATTGGTACAATTCTTACAGAGGCCATTGGGCAATATGCATCAAAATTAAAATTTTATGTCTTAAAATTCAAATACAATTCTACTCCTAGAGTTTTATACTAGATATATCTTACTATGCATTTGAAATTACATATGTACATGTTTAGTTACTGTGACTTTAATTATAATAGTAAAAAAAAGAAAACATCGTAAATTTCCATTAACAGAAAATTATTAAATAGATCATGGTATACTCATACAATGGAATACTTTGCAGTTGCTAAAAATTAAAAAGGGAGAAGGATTTTATGACTGTATTCAAATGAATTAATATGGAAAAAACTTTAAGATTTGAAAGAGCATATAATGTCTGCTATAAAGTGGGATAAAAAATTCACTCTAAGTATATGTTTATATTTTTATGATCTTTGAATTATGTGAATGTATTACCAATTAAAGATCATGCTGCTGTGTATGGTTGAGCCAATTTTCTCAGATTCTGTATTAAAGACATTGACTTTATTACACTCATTCTATCGATAAAGTGTAATATTTAGTAGGTGATACCTGAAAAAGGGGTAACATTTTATGTGGATAATCTACTAATATATTACACTAAGATTCATTTGAGAATTTATTTCCTTTTCTGTATGACATTCTTAGTGCTTTCTTCCTGCTGCTATATTACATGAAATATATTCTGTAACATTATTTGTCTACGAGGATTTTTTTTATCTGATGCTTTGCTTCTGTCATCAGTGAAATAATCTTTCTCACAGAATCTTTTTACACGTTACCTGTTTTTATTTCAATTTATTCTTAAATAACACACATATTTAAAACCAGGGCTTTGACTTGGGTCCCCTATTTTCCTTTCCCAGGTACAATAAATCTCCTGTATTCCGAAATCATCTCTCTTCTTACACCTCTTACCTTATGCTCTGGTCATCTCCTTCCTTCCCTCTGTTTCTTCCTGCCAGACAGCTGTATTTTCCCTTAATATACACTGAATGGCTTAGCCTGATTGCTTTTCTAAAGTTTCTGACATTGGTTTCTAATTATATTAAAATATGAACCAAAGTAAATTGCGTAAGCATCTATTTTATAAACTTGCCATTTTATCCAGGATCCTCAGTGACTAACCATAATAGCATCTATTTATTTTAAAGCATATACATGGATTGTTTAGAGCAAACAACTGGCTTTTAACCCTCTCACTCTTGGTAAGCCTTCCACTTCTTTCAAGGACTTATGCTAGTATACCAAGTCACGTGCTGTTTCTAGGATTCTATCTCTGTAAGCTTGTTGCTAACTGCCATTACATTGGCTCTGATTCATGATGACACCCCCCTCCCCACAACAGAATGAAACATTGTTGGATCCTATGCCATCCTCATGATCATTGGTTTGCCGAAGTCCATCGTTGGAGCCACCGTGTATTTAAAGTGCCTTCCAACATAGAGGCTCATCTTCCAGCACTATATTGGACAATATTCTGTTGTGATCCATAGAATTTTCATTGGCTAATTTTCAGAAGTAGATCACCAGGCCTTTCTTCCTAGTCTGTCTTAGTCTGGAAGCTCTGCTGAAACCTGGCCACCATGGGTGATCCTGATGGTATTTGAAGTACTAGTGGCATAGCTTCCAGCATCAGAACAGCAAGCCTGCCACCACAGTATGCCAAACAGATGGGTGGTGGATTCTATCTCTACACCTATTAAAACCAACTATCCTTCAACTCCCTTTTAGTACTCTCACATGACAGCATTCTGTGACGTGGGACACCTTCTTCAGGTCTTTGTTCAAATGTCAACTTCTCAGGGACGCATGCTTTGATCATTTTATTTAAAACTGTGACTTTCTTTACCCCCAATTTGGGGACCACCAGCCCCTTCTCCTGTTATGTAGGTGTATGAGTGTCTGTGTATTGTATTAACTGGTGAAAGAATCAAGTTAATAATTATTGTTTTTAATAAAGTATATTTTTATATAAAGTGATAGATATAGATGTGGATTCACACATTTATTAGATATAAGCTCCATGAGGACAGGGTTTGTTTGTTTGTTTGTTTTTATCCATTGCTGTATGTCTAGTATACAGAACAGTGTCTGGTACATGGAGGCATAAGTATATGTTGAAGGACAGTAATTTTTCATGTAACCCAAGAAGCCTTAGGAATTTAAATTGTAGACTCCATCGGATTACATCTTCAGGTGTAATTAAAAGATTGAGCTAAAAATCTATAATTTAGAAAGTTTGAATTTTGCCATTTCTTTGACAACTATTCACTTTCTATAGGAAATGTTAATGAGAAAGTAAGTCCCAAAATGGGGCAGACCTGAGAGAAGAATGAGAAAAGAGGAGCCTTGGGAAGAAAAAAGGAAGGTAAAGGTCGACAACAAAGGGAATATAAATGAACATCTATAGCATTATAGAGTTATCAACAATAAATACCCAACTGCGTGGTAGGTACTTTGGTTATAATTTCATTTTTTTCTCAATATCCTCAAAAAGTCAGCCATTGACGACCCAGTGAAGCACAGTTCTACTCTGACACAAATGGGTTCACCATGAGTCAGTGTGATGGTTAAGGTTGTGTGTCAACTTGGCTGGGCCATGGTTCTCAGTGGTTTGGCAGTCATACGATGTTGTGATCACTTCCATGATGAGATTTGATATAATGTGATCACCTCCATGATGGAATCTGCTGTGAGTAGCCAAGCAGTTGAAATGGAGTTTCCTTGGGTGTGTGGCCTGCAGTTACCATACGCGGACATCCTGGCAGGGCTCGGGGGCTTTTGCTTGGGCTGGCTCCTGCAGCTGGCTCCTGTTTGACCTCCGGTTCTTGGGACTTAAGCTAGCAGCTCATCTTTGGTTTTGCCTGCAGATCTTGGAATTCCTCAATCTTCACAGCCTGTGAGCAAGAGCCCTGCTCTCTGACCTGCCAGTATGGGGTTCATCAGCCCCTGTGGCCACATGAATTAGGAAACGTCTCTATCCTGACCCACGGACTTGGGATATCTACAATCGCTTGAGCCATTTCCTTGATATAAATCTTTCTCTCTGTCTCTATTTATACAGTTTACTGGTTTTGCTTTTCTAGAGAACCCAGCCTAAGACAGTTGGAATTAACCTGATTGCAACTGGTTTTTTGTTTTGGTTTTCTCATTGAGGAAAATAATGTACTCATAATGTTTATACTGACTGAATATACTGTGAGTACCATATAGCTCATTTTAAGCTAGACATATTTGAGAAGGGGAAATCCCCAGCATGTTTGAAGACAGCATTGTAGAATGTCCTTCTCTGGAATCTTGAATCACTCATTTTATTAAGATAGCTTAAAACATTTCTGTTCTGAGTCGTAACTAAAGTTAACAAAAACTAGATTTCCTTGTGAGAATTTGCTAAATTACCTCTGGCCAGATGGCTTCTATATCCTGAGTTTCCTTCCTATGCTGATTTTTGATGATTCTCAGCTGCATTGGCTGCCTTGCCTATTTAACCTTCATCTCATTATGCCGTCATCCTGCTAAAACAGATTCTCCATGGATCAACCCCTAAACAAATCTCCTTTATATAATTGCACCCAGAAATAGAATTGAGATACTATTTATGAAAACAATAAAGAAAAAACATCATAAAATAAGAACATAAAAATGTATACCTTGTATATGACAGCCTGTTTGGCATTTTTTTTAAAGATTGTCCCACCAAACACTTAAAATTAGAGATAATAGCTTTGTAGGTAGAGTGCCTGGCAAAGTGTTTTGTTATATTTATCAGTTTTAATACCACATCTCATTAAAGATAAGAATTTTTGGTAGCTGGCATAGTCTGTATATACAACTAATGAATATACAATATACATAAATACAGCCATTAATGAATATTTGTTGACTGATAGAATGAACAGTTATTTGTATTTTTTCTGTTACAACCTAGTTGTCTCTTCTTTAGCTCCCAGGAGTCACTCCTCACTTTACCACAAATGGCATTCATCTTCAATAACTGGATGTGTCTGGTTTTGAACCACGTTACTAACTGACTTGTATGCCCCCAAAAGATATACTGGAATCCTAACCCTAGTATCTGTGAATGTGACCTTGTTTGGGGAAATACAGTTTTTCCTTGCAGATGTTATCAGTTAGGTTAACGAAGTCAGCCTAACCCAACCAAACCCATTCCCATCAATTCTGACTCATAGTGACCCTATAGGACAGAACAGACCTGCACCATAGGGTTTCCAAAGCCGTAATCTTTATGGATGCAGACTGCCACATCTTTCTCCTGCAAAGTGGCTGGTGGGTTTGAACCACTGACCTTTCGGTTAGCAGATGAGTGCTTAACCACTGCACCACCAGACATCCTTAGCAGAGTAGAGTGGGTTCTAACCGCTTCTGAGTGGTGTCTTACAAAAGGGGAGGACAGAGACAGAGTCACACACAGGGGTAAGGCACCATGTGGAGATACATCTACAAGCAGTAAAGGAACATCAGAAATTGCTGGCAGCCACAGGCATGGAAGAGGGCCTCTCTCAGATCCTCAGGAATCTACATGGCTGATACCATGATTTAGACTTTTAGCTTCCAGAACTGTGAGACAATAAATGTCTATTCTTTAAAGCCACTCACCATTTGGTATTTTGTTATGGCAGCCCTAGGAAATTAAGTCAGGCCATTTTCTCCTGCAGTCACTGAAGAACGTTTACAGATTTCAGAAATTATTCTAGTCATCACTTGTTCTCAATGGCTCGCTGTTTATGACAGATCATAAAGACTCTTCTCTGAATCTCCTTTTGCCTTCTGGAAACTTCTTTCCAGCAGTTGATGCCCACCACCTTGGTTCTTCACCCCAAGCACGGGCCAAGAACATTCTTCAACTCTCCACTGTACAGGCAAGGCTAGCCAACATAAAACGCATGTGCACACATGCTTATACAAACAAAACACTTGAAACTGGATTAAACATATGAGATTTCCCAGAATTCTTCGACCAGACTACTTCAGGGGTACCCTTGGACAATTCTCACCTAAGGCTCCACCTAGCTATCCTATTACAAGGACCACCACAGCTCCCTTCATAGATCCTCCTACCAAAGGATCCAGACAACCGCCAAGATGCTCCCAAAAGAGGGGGCGAGGAATGTTCTTGCCCAGCAAATCTTTCCAGAGTGAAAATAAGCCTTTACAATTTTTACTCTGAAAAGAATAGCGTTTTGTTGTCTTGAACTTCCTCATTCCAGAATAGCGTATTATCTTTCTTTCAAATAACCAAAAGGTGAATTAACAATGAAAATGTTTCTCCAAAGAAAGAATATATCATCCCTCTATAAACAAAAACTACTCTCAGATTTCAAATAATATCAACCTATATTACTGTGGAATGTATCCTTACCTTCTATCAAAATATACTTTTCCAAATATTAGCAGATATTAATATTCCAAATATTAAAAAGGAAATGATAAAATAAGAATTTCATGGGTATATTTTAAAGCCATTTTTTTTTTAATAATTTTTATTGTGCTTTAAGTGAAAGTTTACATATCAAGCCAGTCTGTCACATATCAGCTTATAAACACCTTACTACATACTCCCATTTACTCTCCCCCTGATGAGTCAGCCCGCTCCCTCCTTCCAGTCTCTCCTTTCATGACCATTTTGCCAGTTTCTAGCCCTCTCTACCCTCCCATCTCCCCTCCAGACAGGAGATGCCAACACAGTCTCAAGTGTCCACCCGATACAAGTAGCTCACTCTTCATCACCATCTCTCTCCAACCCATTGTCCAGTCCCTTCCATGTCTGATGAGTTGTCTTTGGGAATGGTTCCTGTCCTGGGCGCACAGAAGGTTTGGGGACCATGACTGCCGGGATTCTTCTAGTCTCAGTCAGACCATTAAGTCTGGTCTTTTTATCAGAATATAAAGCCATTTATTTTAAAAAAGCCTTAGTAACCATTTCTTTTAGACTTAAAGTATTTGACAACTTCAATGTCAGGAACAAACAAGTGATATCTAACAGCTAGAAAATTCATTATATCAATATTTCTAAACATTGGCTGTACATTCTAATCACCTGGAAGGGTTTTGAAAAATTCTGCAAATTGGGTCCTATCCTCTGTGGTTCTGATTTATGCAGTCTGGGGTGTATTTCAAGCATCAGTATTTTTGTAAAAAGCGCTCCAGGTGATTCTACATGCAGCCACAGTTGAGAACCTCTGAACCCTGGTGGCTTAGCGGTTAAGTGCTACGGCTGCTAACCAAAAGGTCAGCAGTTTGAATCCACCAGGTGCTCCGTGGAAACTCTGTGGGGGCAGTTCTACTCTGTCCTATAGGGTCGCTATGAGTCGGAATCGACTCAACGGCAATGGGGTTTTGGGTACTACCTCAGGAGCCCTGGTGGCATGGTGGTTAAGAGCTTGGCTGCTAACCAAAAGTTGGCAGTTTGAATTCACCAGCCACTGCTTGGCAATTGTATGCCCTATAGGGTTACTACGAGCTAGAATCGACCCAAAGGCAATGGGTTTGGTTTTTTTTTGTGTGTGTACTACCTGAATCCAATGAGGGAGGGTAGGTGAAGTCAGACTGTCAGCTGAACAGGATTCCACTGAATGGTTTCGAAGGCTACAAAGTAAGTGGCAACAAAAGTGCAACCATTTGTTCAGTAACACACATTTTTTTAAATTTTTTTAAGGGAGAGACAATTTTCTCTTTTTCAGAATTTAAACAAAAATTTTACTTCTGCTGATTTTCCTAGAGCGATTAAAGCTTTTTACTGTGATTTTGAGAACTCGACCTCTAAATCTAAAATTTATCTCTATTTTTAGAGAAAGAAATTCTTCTAAAATTTTTTTACATTAAAAAAATGATTTAAAGTAAACTAAATATAAGAACGTTCTACTCTTGGTGGGAACTGAACATCTTTGACAGAAGAGCTTAACAATGACAAAAAAATTGTTTACGTTTTTATAAACATAACTGACTAATGGTATTTGTCAGACTGAGGACAGTTCAAAGTATTTGATGTGGATTTAAATATTGAACTTTTAAATCATAAATGGGGTCCATCTTATAATTCTACAGATTAGTTCCATTTGTAAAAGCCTCTGTAACATTAAGATATTGGGAATAGATAACAGAAAGAAGTGATAATTTATTGTACATTTTAAAGACACTTATTTAACACATTTTCACAGTTTAAGAGTTTACCTAGATGAAGCTGTGGATTTTATCTGTGGATGAAGCATGCTAGCTCGTGAAACTTCCAGAAGTAAACAACTTAGACAAAGTGTACATCACTAATATAACTTGAATATCAAATGACAAATTTTATTTTAGTCATTTTTTTCTCTTTAGTCCTTTTGTTGCGATTGGTGTAATGGCCAGCCACTTTTTATACCTCTGGACCTTGATGGCTGAGAGCTAGCGCTGGTAACCAAAAGGTCAGCAGTTCGAAACCACTACCCGCTCCTTGGAAACCCAATGGGGCAGTCATACTCTGTCCTATAGGGTCACTGTGGGTCGGAATTGACTAGACAGCAACAGCTTTTGGACCTCGTTGGTAGTATATTTATTCTGGTTCTAATGCATTTAAGTGCAGTTTGGATGGAACTGAGTATGCAATTAGTGGTCATATTAATAATTTATCTGATAATCTAGGAGTATCTATCTTGTTTTGTCTTTTACTTTTAAGTAGGCTGTTTTACAACTCTAAGATTCCATGTTGAGTTATAAATATGTGATGGCGATGCAGAATAGAACTGCCTCGTAGAGTCTGCAAGGAGCGCCTGGCAGACTTGAACTGCAGACCCTTTTGGTTAGCAGCCGTAGCACTTAACCACTACGCCACCAGGGTTTCCTTTAAGTATAATGGGGATGGGCTAAGTATAATGGAAATGAATTTATTCTGTAGAGATGCAAATCACTCCTGTCCATCAAAAATGTTACAACGTAAAAGTTTGGGGGTTTTATTTATTTCTTTTTTACCTGCATGGCATTAACCAGTTTTGCATGTAATTTCACAATCTTAATCCAGCATTCTTTCATTTAGCCGCCATAAATGCTCCTGCCTCTTCTATATCTTTATGAACCCAATTTATTATCCTGCAGGTTTCTTTATTAGTTAACTTTTGGACGTGTGCTCACTTTATATGAAAGTTATATTTTGACCTTTTAAAAACTTAGACTGTGAAAGTTTTGGTCGTTTCATGGAAATGTCCGTGTGGACCCATTACCCAAGCAAATTAGACTGAGTTGCCCAAGAAATGCATGTCATTTTTAAAGCAAAAAACCAAAACCAGACCAACCCCGTTGTTACCAAGTCGATTCTAACTCACTGGGGCCTTACAGGGTAGAGTAGAATTGCCCCATAGGGTTTCTAAGGAACAGCTGGTGGATTCGGGCTGCTGACCTTTTGGTTAGCAGCCAAGCTTTTACCCTTTGCATCACCAGGGCTTGGTTTAAAGCAAAGCACATCCTTTTTTGGCTCCTCTGGAGAAGGCCAAGCTGCAATAGAAGTTAACTTTGTTGTTGTTGTTAGCTGCCATTGAGTCAGTCCCCAATTCATGGAGACCCCATGTGTTAACAGAGTAGACCTGCTCCATAGAGTTTTCTTGACTGTAATCTTTTATGAAAGGAGCCCTGGTGGCACAGTGGTTAAGTGCTTAGCTGCTAACAGAAAGGTTGGCAGTTCAAACTCACCACCTGCTCCATGGGAGAAAGGTGTGGCAGTCTGCTTCCACAAAGATTAAAGCCTTGGAAACCCCATGGGATAGTTCTATCGTGTCCTATAGAGTTGCTATGAGTTGCAATCAGCTCAACAGCAATGGGTTAGGTTGGTTAATCTTTTATGAAAGCACTTAGCCAGGTCTCTCTTCCATGGAATGGCTGGATAGGTTTGAATAGCTAGCCGTTAGGTAAGCAGTCAATCACAAACCACTTGTATTGCTTAGGCTCCTTGAAATTAAATTTACTGACTTATTTCTCTACTGTTTTAATTTCTCATTCTGTGTTTTTTTTATTTTCTATTTCTTGACCAAGGTTGGTTCCACTTCTGGTTTGCAAAGAATGAAAATCTGTTTTCATGGTCTGACCATTTTGTGTTTTTTTTCTAGTGGGTAGAAACAAGAATTTATTCTCTGATGGGTGTGAGATGACAGCCAATCTGAGGTATTGGCCTTTATTTATTAGTCTGTCTAGTTGTGAGGTGAAATCAATTAAGAAAATATTTCATGCTCACTGGAAAGGAAGAACAGCCCTTTGGGATTTGGACCAGTGATTTTCGTGTATGTTCTTTGTTGACTTTTGACCTGTGGCTAAAGTTTTGAACTGAAGCTGCAAAGTCTCTGAGTGTCTGTGTCTGTAATTAAATAAAACCTTTACCTCTCATGTGTGAATGTGAAATATTTTCCTACCTCCAGAGGGTATTAATAAATTAGATACGAAGTCTCTAAAAATAAAGGATGTTTGTCTGATATAGAAACCAATAAACAGATTCTAATATTCTCCAAGACAAAAGGCACAAAATTTCTTATGCTTTAAATATGCTAACGTTCAAGGAGAAAAAAAAAAAGAAACCCATGTCACCAAAACTGCTAGCTCAGAAAGTTTTTTTCTATTAGAGATCAAGTTGATATAAACAAAATAAATTTAGACTGCTTTGATAATTTTGGATTTAAAAAACCTAAAAATATGTAATTTTCCTGATTGTATTAGCATAGAGTACAATTTTTAAAAGGAAAGATATATTTTTATAAGATTTGGGTTTGTTTTCTCCCAAATGGACTAATTAACCTGAGCTGCGTTAACTTTTTACAGTGGTTTATCAATCACAAAAGCTATTATTCCCATAAAATATTTAACATTTAAATAGAAAATTGTGTTTGGCCAAATCAAATTATAATTATGAAAACTATTTAAATCAATAGTAACTATATTCCCTGGTATTCATCTTACATGTAATTTCCAAAAGTTTTAAAATCTTCGATAAGAAAAAATTAATGGATATTTTGCAAATGCCTTTTTTGAAATTCTTCTACTCAGAAGCCCATTTGTACTACCTACAGCTCTGCATAATATATATGACAGAACACAGGAACTCTGGTTACCAAACAGTTTTATTTGTGTGGGTAAATTGTTTCTAACATACTTGACAGGACATACACCTTACAGGATGGCTCTGAAGATTTACAATGCCCTCACCATGAATAATGCTTTCTCACCCTTGCTGGAAGATTATTGTCTGTGAATCTCCCGCATTTCTGTCTGTCTTTAAGCAGAAGCATCAGCCACCTTCCTTCTGGATTATCTGTATTATCTTTCCAAGAATATTTGTGTAGCAAATAGCCTTGAAAGGCACAGGGTTTGTTTACAGGTCAGTATAATAATAAAGACAAGGAACCCCGGTGGCACAATGGTTAAGCACTCAGCTGCTAACCAAAAGGTCGGCAGTTTGAACCCACCAGCAGCTCCATGGGAGAAAGATGTGGCAGCCTGTGTCCACAAAGATTAAAGCCGTGGAAACCCTACAGGGCAGTACTACTATGGCCTGCAGAATTGATATGAGTCAGAATAGCCTTAATGGCAATGGGTTTTTTTTTGGGTGGGGGGGAATAATAAAGATAATGTCCCCCTCTGAAGTATCAGTTTGGTTTCCTTGCAGCTCTAGGTTTCCTAAGCTCTAGGTTCCTCAACTGTGATGCAAACCTCCTATATGTGCAGCATCCACCTCAGCCCCTTCCCATTAGTCCCTCTGGAAATTGGTAGGCAAAGGGAACTGATATAAGCATGAAGCTCGTGCTTGTTGTTTGGTTGTGAGTTATAAATTAGGAACCTCATGTCTTTTGCCAGCATCCATGAAACTGTGGTTGGCTAACTTGTTAGCTCAAAGGTAGGGCAATGTTTCATATCACCTTTCGTTCACATTTCTTGGCCACTGTTCGGGAACCAATAAAAGACCCTTCCATCCAATACAGAGGAGAGAAAGAAAACAAAATTTATTAGTGAGTAAACATTTTGGATTTGCATGAGTGTAAAAAGTAGCCCAAAAGTATCTGCAAAGTCTGGGCAGAATTTTACACACATTTATACAGAAAAGTTGTAAAAAGAACTGGAGCTTCTTATAGCTTCTGGAGAGAGAAATAATGTACCTTGTGATTATCTCCTGTGTATCTCAAGAAAGACCCCTGAGGTGATTCTGGAGATTGTGTTTACAGTTCCAAGGGTCAGAAAGCCAAGACTTTGCATTGTAAAATCAAAAGGTTGGGCCTTTTATTAAGCCAAAAATATTTCTAGGGAGACCCTAAGGAGGGGAAAGGGGGAGAGAGGTGGGGCAGGAGGCAGGCATCTCTCTCTCCTTTACTGAAAAATAGAAATCTTGGTTATCTTACCCTTACTTAACCCTCAGAGGAAACGCTGATCAAATCCTCATGACATAGTTATGCATGTACCACCAAGAGAGAATTTTACTCTTTTCTGATGGTGTTGGTTATTTTAATAAATTTACCACAGCCTTCAGTATTATATTATCAACAGGTAGTTTTTTCTTTCTTTTCATACTTTCCTGAAGGCTCCGCTACAGGCCAGAAATTTGTTCTTCAACAAAGGAAAGCAGTCCCAATGCCTTCTGGAAAGAAGTATAGCAGGTGTCTAACTACTTACACTTGAAGAAACGGACCCATTATTACAGGCCTTGGTGGTTAAGGAAACCCTGGTGGTGTAGTGGTTAAGTGCTATGGCTGTTAACCAAAAAGTCTGTAGTTTGAACCCCCAGATGCTCCTCGGTCACCCTATGGGGCAGTTCTACCCTGTTCTATAGGGTTGCTGTGAGTCGGAATTGACTCAACGGCAGCGGGTTTGGTTTTGGGGGGGTTTTTGGTACTTAAGGCAACATCACTTAGATGACGGTGAAGACAGTACCAGAGGCCTGAGTTACAAGTTGTTTTTATTCCAGCAGCAGACAACTTCATGAAAGGAAACTGCTCACTCAAGATCAAGAAGAGCAATTATTAATTACATATGATTGAATGAACTGATGAGGGATATCTGTGTGTGTGTATGGTTTTGCGTTGTTTGGACTGTTGTTGATATTTTTGATGGATACATGAAGAAGCCTCATAATCTTCTATGTCTAACTCACAATTGGTTAGACCAGGCTTTTGCAAGCTGAAATGAAACATTCTTTAAATGAATGTTGAAGCTTGTTTTCACTGCTTCTCACACTTCAGAATTAAATACTTTTATTAAGTCTTTTTAATTTTAATGGCAATATGGTTATTATAGTATATTGAATAGGAATCTGTCTTTTTTCAAATATTGAGATATCATTACACAAAGCAGCTGTGCAGCCAAGGCCATATACGGGGTATCGTATTTAAGAAGAAATCCAATCTCATCAGAACTATAGGCCCACCATTAAAGAACAAGGATTGTAATTCATAAGTGGAATCAAAGTCTGCAAAGCTCTCCCAGTAAACTGGTCTAGTACCTTCTATGATTTACAGGATCACAATTGCACAAGCAGTAAAGAAGGTCAACTTCTCACTGACCAGAACTCTTTGGCAGATTATGGGAACCCTGACAAAAAGTAGAACTCATACCCACACATGGGGCACTGTAGGTGTAACCTGATGGAGATAATTTTACCCCTAGCCTCTGAATAGAATATGTTATTAAAAAAAAAACCACCACCAAACCTATAAATATATATATGTGTGTATATATATATATGTATATATATATATATACAGCATACTATTAGGAAGCTATGTATTTTATTGAATCTCTGTAACTGGCCAACACACTATGACCAACTTTTTGTTATTTTAATAAAAAAATAATCTCCAGAGCTTATATAAGATTACAAGGGGGAACCATCACACTGAATGAAGCATTGTTGAAGATGCTCACCCAAGGATTACATGATTATGGACCTTTGTTTTGACTTAATATTTGCCATTGATTAAGATATTTTACAACTGTTTAAGGGTAGATGTTAGCTTGTCTAATATTGATAGAAATGATAGCGAATTTTGGCCTGCCGAGATATAAATGATGTTTGAAACTCAAGGTTACCTTTTTTTTTTTGACACATACTGCTTTGTGTATAATTCCACAATCTTGTTTCAGCATTCTTTTATTCAATCACTATAAACATTTCTCTTTCCCCTATACTTTTTGGAAAACAGCTTAACCCTTCTTGTTTTCTCATTAATGTGTTAAATAAAACTTTGCCATGTGCTTATTTTTATATAAACGTCCTTTTTTAATATGTAAAAGTTATATTTTGACATTATTGAGGGATTCAAACAATATAAAAACATAACTTGATTTATAGGTATACAGTTACAGGTGGTTTAATATAAATAGCCTATATACATGCCTGACTGAATTCTTGTGGAATGTTCTGAGGCATTTGGTTTTACCCTATTCACAAACTTTAAATAAAGCAAAATATTTCATTTTGTTTGCAGAGC
Organism: Elephas maximus indicus; assembly: GCF_024166365.1. Taxonomy (NCBI): domain Eukaryota; kingdom Metazoa; phylum Chordata; class Mammalia; order Proboscidea; family Elephantidae; genus Elephas; species Elephas maximus. The sequence goes on along the minus strand of NC_064822.1, from coordinate 79,183,470 downwards.
TTTACTTGGGTAATTCACTTGACCTTACATTTTAATGCTGTAAGCATGTTATATTTTACAATGTTGAGGCTTAGAGTTTTCCTAGATATAAAATTCCCTCAATTTACATACTGTATTTTTAGGCAAATACGGCACGCCTTCTGCATTTGCTTGCCAGCCATATTCCTCCCCACCCCAAGGTATTTTCATAAGCACACTATGCTAATTTTTTTTTTTTTACAGCAATATGTGGGAGAGGATTGGCATGGTGGTGCTTGCACAGATGTCTTGTAGGGGGGAGGGCGTGGCTGGCAAACAAACACAGAAGGCACGCGTTATTTGTGCAAAAATATGGTAGTCCGCTAAAAAATGAGATCTCCCCCCTCCCCCGCCCGCATGCTCTTTCAAATATTGCAGTATTTTTGGTGCTCTAAACAGCAATAGGAAACCCTGGTGCCGTAGTGGTTAAGTGCTACCGCTGCTAACAAAAGGTGGTCAGCTCAAATTCAGCACCCACTCCTTGGAAACTCTGTGGGGCAGTTCTACTCTGTCCTATAGGGTCACTATGAGTCAGAATCGACTGGAAGGCAACGGGGTACAGCAATAACATAATTGGTAGCTGTTATCTATCTTATTGAATTAACTGCATATAAAAAAACCAAACCCAGTGCCACTGGATAATATCTAGATAATAACTGCATATAGGATCCAGATATTACCACTGTAATTATGGTTATAAACAGCTGTATTGGTTTCCTAGGGCTTCCATAACAAAATACTACAAACTGGGTCATTTATAAAAACAGAAATTGATTGTCTCATAGACTTGGAGCTGGGCATTCGAGATCCGGGCATTGGCCTTGTTGATTCTTTCTGAGGCTTTGAGGGAGAATCTGTTCCATGACTCTCTCTTATTTCTGGTAGCTCCAGGTGTTCCTTGGCTTGTAGCTGCAGTGTCCCATGGCATCCTCCCTCTGTCTCCTTGTCTCTGTGTATCTTTTCCTGTTTTATAAGGACACCAGTCATATAGGATTAGGATCCACCTGCTCTAGTATGACCTCATATTAACCTAACTGATAATATCTTCAGTGACCTTATTTCTAAAAAGGGTCACATTCACAGTTTTTTAAACTTCTAATCAATATTTTAAAAGTTTTGTTATTTGATTTTACGGTAATTTCATATACTTTAACTGAATAAGAATTTTAGCTATGTTGGTTAATCAGTTTGAAGGACTTTAAACTATTTTCAAATTATATTTTTGGTTTATGTGATCTGAACATATGTACCAACAAAGGTAGCAAATCCTCTTAAAATATTGTGATTTTAACTGAAGATGAGTGTTTAGGAAGCAATTCAAGTGTCAAGAATTTTGGATTTCACATCTAAATTCAATCTCTAAAAATTAAAATTTATTTCCTCTTGGCAAAACTTTATATCTAAGCCTATTTCTAAAATAAAAATTTCCAGGTAGCAAATCCTCTTAACATATACAAGGCATTATGTGATTTTAACTGAAGATGGGTGGTTAGAAGCAATTCAAATGTCAAGAATTTTGGATTTCACTTCTAAGCTCAATCGTTGAGAATTAAAATTTACTGGCTTTTGGCAAATCCATATATCTACTTCTAAAAACAAAACAAAACATATAGCGTATATGTGCATGTATCTTAAAAATAATACTGATGAGTCAAAAGTGAATTTATCATAAATATTTTGATGCATTTCCCCTACTCAGCTTTCGTTTAAAAGGAGAATACCTTTTTAAATAAAATCTTTCATGACATTTAAGAGCAGAGTTTTAAACTATTCCCATATGTTTAATCTGCTTAATCAAGCATGTTTTCTTTTCTCCTTATTTAAATCCTCATGCATTAGAAATTTCTAAATAATTATTTGACACAAAAGCTGTCCTAATCATTCTTCTTAAACCAGAGACATCTTTCACACAACAGAGGATAAAACTTGGAGTAGCAAGAAAAATACTTTGTGAAGGGATCATGAACTTAGATTTTACTATGTAGTCTCAGGAGTCACTTTTTTTTTTCTTTAAACTTTTCTATTTGGATACAAAGAGTGAGCGATAGGTTTGAGATTCTTCATCTTGTGAGCGTTTGATTAGAGATGCCTATGCTCGCTAGAGAGAAGGGATGGTTTGGATCTTTTTTCTTAAATTATCTCATTCTCTTAGGTAGAGGACCAGACGGTATCATGTATACTTAATTTTTAAAAATTCTACATATATAATTCAATGACATTGATTACAGCCTTCAAGTTAGGCAACCGTTCTTGTCATCCTTTTCCAAATTATTCCACCACCATTAACATAAAGTCAATGTTCCCTAAGCAAAAACTCCCCTTAGTATACTTGGTTTTTAAAACACACATAGCCAAAACACAACCACCTCAAAAATACAAAAAGGGATCTATTGTCTCCCTCATTCAGGTTGTATATGGACTCCTGCAGATTACAAAACCTACTAGTTTTTCTTTCAAAATTTTAAAAAAGTATATGCTTTTTGAGATAGTTAAATATATAAAATTATTAACTAACTAATGTTTAATAAAACCTTATCTTTTATGTTTAGTACTTTTCATTGGATATTTGGTATGTCAGTATGCATTAATTAAAAGAGGAATTCTGTTTTGCTTGGATACTATTAGCAGGTTACTCAGAATGCTCTGCAGAAAAGTGACCATTACACTCATCTGTGAGGAATTCTTGTATACAAATCTAATAGCACAAAAATTTCTATACTTTAATCCAAAATTTCTGGATTCAAATCCAAGGGTTCACAATGAAAAATGGCAATGTTTCATACCTCCTAGTATTATTAATCTAATACCGATATCTACTAATTATGTTTATTTAACATCATGTAATTTTAGACAAGAAGTCAAAAGTTGCTGAACATAATAGTCATTTGAATTACAGAAGAAGTATTCTTTAAACAAAACGTATTTAAACATCTAGGCATAAAGCTTTATTAACAAAGACCCTCCCTCGTCTCCTCCCTCAGCCCTATTTTTTTAACTCATTTTTCTACCCTGAATTTTACCAAAGTCCGGACTTAAAAATTAGAAATACAGTGAAACAAAGAGTATGTCAGTCAGGGTTTAATCCGAGGAGTAGGACTAATAGGAGACTTTATCATATATATGATTGTAGGGCTGGCTAAGTAAGTCTAAAGTCTGTAGAGCAGGCAGCCAGGAAGGGAACACTATGAGCAGATTAGAACCCCAGGGGCAGGGACTGAAGTTTGTTGTCCACAGGCCAAGGTCTCCCTGCTCAGAGAAGGCTTAAGTCTTTTTTTAGTAGCCCTCCCACTGATTAAATCAGGTCCACCAAGGATAATCTCCATTTTTTATTAATTTAAAGCCAACTGACTAGAAGCTTTCATCATGTCTACAAAATTCCTTCTCAGAAGCATCTAGATGAGTGTTTATTTGAACAACTTGGAGAAGGCATCTATATGCTAAAAAATGGCTGCTGCCTCCTTTCCAGCCACCAGCTCTTGAGAGAGAATATCCCTTGTAGCCCACCCAAAACATACTAGAAAGGGAATTCTAGGGAAAGTAGTGCAGCCTAACCAAGCTGACACATCAAAAGCCAACACACATGCCATAATAATTTATTTTTCGATAAAAGCTAACATATCTGTTTCCCAAATGGAAGCATACTCACCATAAACACACTAACAAAAGGACATGGAGGAAATCTTGTGAGATGCCATGCAATTATGATTCCTAAAATTGATCCATCTCATTAGTACCATCACCATTAACAAAAATAAAATAAAGACTTCTTGTGATTATTAATAAAGCAGAAATTTATATATCCCCAAGACTTTTTCACTGAAAATTTTCAATGAAGATAAACTTCAGGCTTAGTCACAGGTTTAAGATTAAATTTTATTTATAAATCAGCACTAACATATTCTCTGTTTGATATGAAATAGTCACTGACTCAAATAGTGCCTAGGCAGTACACAAATGTTATTCTTTATATCTTCATCCAACTAGTAGCAAAATAATGAATGCCATAGCAAGTTCATAAAATATCCTGTAAGGCCTAGAGTAGAGAACATATACAACCAAATACTGGTAATATTATGAAATAACTAAATTCCAGAGAAAGAAAGCGTACTTGTATCTTTTGGAAAAATGGTATAGAAGCAACTAATCTACTCATTCTAAGTTCCCTGATATTGAGTAAAATATGTGTCACTCAAATTTTTTATGTCTTGTTTTTATAGCATAAAGCATAGAATGTAGAGACAGCCCTGCATAATTTTAATTCTTGACTCTGCCACTAATATGTATGTAACTGTAAACTGGCTTTTTAAAATCTCCAACTTTTAACTTTCACATCTGTGAAATGGGGATAAGATCTGCTTTATAGACTTCCTGTGCAGATTAAAAACATTATAAGTAATAAAAAAAAAAAATTTATTATTTATACTTTTCAAAGAAATTTGACATATATTAAATAATTTAATCCTCATTGTTATCCTGAAAAAATATAATGCTTAATACAACTCTTTCCTATTAAATAAAAAATGGCAATAAAAATCAATAATTATAAAAAAAGAAAAAGTTTAAAAAGTATATTTATAAAATTAAGAACTTGACCAGCTATTTTTTAAGTTTATAAAACACAAACTCACAGCAAATAATTTTTAACTCAGAAATTACTGTAGTGTTCAGATTTTTAGAAATGTAATAATATTACTGTGTAGTTATTGTTAGTTGACTCCACTCTGGCTCATAGAGACCTTATGTATATCAGAATGAAACTTGCCCAGTCCTATGCCATCTTCATGATTTGTAGTGTGTTTGAGTCCATTAATAATTTCTCTTATAAATCATACATTTAAAAAATTTCAAGTAGTCTTTATTTTTTGATGCTTTTATTTTCTAATATATTTGCCACTAAAATAACACATGCCATTTTGCATTTAAGAAAAGAAATAAGAAAGCCAGCAAATTTATGTAATGAACATCATAGCTTTCAATTAAAATGTTAATTTAGTATTATATTTCTCTGGGAAGATAGTAGCTAAGAAACAAAACCTTGCCACAACTCTTCCCCAGATCCCTTTCTAATTCACAAACACACATATAGTTTTAAAATCTCAAAACAGAGGTCTTGTCTCATATACAGATATTTGGATGACCATATTTCAAAGTCTACTTTATTTTAAAATAAAAGAAGCACATATAGCAGTGACATGAGGCAATGGTAAGAAGAGAGAAAAAAAAGAAAAGATTATAGAGAATATATTCTCTCTTTAGGAAGAAAATATTAATTTGCTTCTGTGTGGGTAGATGTGAACATTAAGAGCTAAGAGGGAATTGGGTCTCCAAGGTGCAAAGGGAATTAATTTATAATTTTTAAAACTTAATATTCTGGTTCAACTATAACTGAGTTAGTTGTTGATATCAGACTAAGTTTCCATCTGGAATAATTTAAAAAGCTCTATAAAATACAAACAACAATCATTAAATAATGGCATCAGAGAACACCAAGGTAGCCAGAGCTGAAAGGGCCAATATCCTAGAGAGCAGGGAAAGCATTGAGATGAGCCCTATATTTGCAGCTACTTTTTTCCCTTCAGAGGATTTACTGTTACACTGGCATTGGCATAGAAGCCAAATAGAAAGTGTTACATAGAGTTGGCAGCAGCCTCACTCAACTGGGGAGATGGGAATTGGTACTCATGGCTACCAAAGGAGCCAGGGCCTGACAGGCCAGTATCCTGAAGGAAAAGGGATTATAAAGAAGTGAGCTCAATGTTCTGAGTGTAACTTTCCCTCATGGGATTTTCTCATTTCCAAGATCCCTGCGCTTTGGTCAAGGAGCCAAGACACCAAGTAGAAAAAAGGTACAGAGATCAGCAGTCTCAAGGTGCTAGGGAGACAAACATTAAAATGTAAGGGTTAACTGCTTTGGGTGAAGGGAAAGACAACACTCAAAACAAGGAAGGTCAGCCTAATTGGACAGGATTAAAAGTAAAGAGGTTTCCGAGATAAAATGAAAGCTTCAAAGGATAGCGAAGCAGGGGCTGGGGTCTGGGGAACTTGGTTTGAGAGGACTTCTAAATCAATGGGCAAAACAATTCTATTATGAAAACACTCTGCATCCCACTTTGAATTGTGGCACCTGGGGTCCTAAATGCCAACAAGCAGCCATCTAAAATACATTAATTGGTCTCAACCCACCGGGAGCAAAGACAAAGGAAGAACACCAAGGTCACACGACAACTAAGAACCCAAGAGACAGAAAGGGCCACTTGAACCAGAGACCTACAATATCCTGAGACCAGAAGAACAAGTTGGTGCCCGGCCACAATCGATGTCTGCCCTGTCAGGGAACACAACAGACAACTCCTGAGGGAGCGGGAGACCAATGGGATGCAGACCCCAAATTCTCATTAAAAGACCACACCTAATGGTATGATTGCGACGAGAGGAATCCCAGAGACAATGCTCCCCAGAACTTCTGATGGCACAGGACAGGAACCATCCCCGAAGACAAATCATCAGGCATGAAAAGGACTGGTCAGTGGGGGGGAGAGAGATACTGATGAAGAGTGAGCTAATTAAATCAGGTGGACACGGGAGAGTGTGTTGGCAACTCTTGACTGGAGGGGGGATGGGAAGATAGAGAGAGAGGGAAGAAGGTAAAATTGGCACGAAACGAGAGACTGTAAGGGCTGACTCAATAGGGGGAGAGCAAGTGGGAGAAGGGAGTAAGATGTATGTAAACCTACATGTAACAGACTGATTGGAATGGTAAATGTTCACTTGAAGCTTAATAAAAATTTAAAAAAAAAAAAAAAAATGTAAGGGCTGTCAAAGAAGAAGGGCCTGGTTAAAGAGAAACAACAACAACTAAAATCAAGGTTCTCAGAAGTTCTAGCTTATGAATCAAAGACAAGCCAAAAATAAAATCAGTAGTCAAAAACTCCTTAAACCAAACTGTGACAGCCACGGGCATGCATCTCACATATGACCAGCTAAAGAGAACCTAGTCACTGACCAATGACTCCAGCTGCTGTGATGTAAAACCCATTGCCACATTTGCACCAAAGCCAGGTGTCCCATGGACTACTCCCAGCCATTGACTGAGTGCTGCCAGGCTACTGAGACAGGACCATCCCTGGGACTCCTCTGACAGCTGATGTTGGCTCAAGTACTAACCAACAGCCTTCTGAACTATTCTTAGACTACATAACACTCTAGGATGCTTCCCCAGCTCTTACAGGCATTTCCCCTAATAAAGTTCTTGCATATTTAATTCTGCCTTGATATCTGCTTCTTGGAGTATCTGGGCTAACACAAATTTTATCAAGAGCAGCTGAAGAAAATAGGTGTCAAGACGGAATCTGGAGGATTGGCTCACCAACTGCCTGCTCAGCAGATGTGGAGGACACCATCCTAGTTGATAGGTGGGCATGGATAATCCCTGGCACAAAGATGAAGCTCAATTGCTCAGGATTTTTCTGGCGGTGACCTGGGAAAATGTTCTAGTAGAAGGGAATGCTGCAGGAGATGTAATGATACAGGCATTTGAAAAATATGGGGGGAGTACATGGAGGAAAATGCCTAAAAATACAGCAGAGTTGGCTACTTATTGCTGATATAATTGGCACCCCACAGAAAGATTGAGGGCAGTTAGGAAGCAGTTAGTAGACAGTGTGAGAACTAGAGAGCTTCTCTGTAAGGCTGTGGTAGTTACGACCGCAACTTGCTTCTTCCCATTTAGGATGAAGTTTCATTCAGCATTTTATCTTCTTCTGGAAGAAGATTCTCACTCAGCTGTCTAATATGATGAATATTTTTTCTCCTACAGTCCTATCTGTAGTTGTGGGGCATGGTAGGTAATCTTCATGTTGACACTCCCGGCCCTTTCTCTCTACCTCTTTACTAAGGCACGCCACTAGAATCTCATGCCTTCAGAGTATTCCAGTCATCTAAATCCTCTCCAATTACTGGCCTATATCTCTTTGGAAATGCTGGCGGCGTAGTGATTAAGAGCTAGCTACAGCTGTTAACCCAAAAGGCCAGCAGTTGGAATCCACCAGGCACTCCTTAGAAACCCTATGGGGCAGTTTTACCCTGTCCCATAGGGTCGCTATGCATCGGAATCGGCTTGACGGCAATGGGTTTGGGTTTTTTTGTTTGTTTGTTTGCTTTGTTTTTTTTTAATCTCTTAAATAAATAAATAAAGATTGTGCATTTATTTTTATTTTTTAATTCAGCAAAAATATATATAACAAAACGTACACCAACTCAACAATTTCTACATGTTCAATTCAGTGGCATTGATTATATTCTTCAAGTTGTGCAACCATTCTCACTATCCTTTTCCAAATCATTCCACCATCATTTGTACGTTTATTTCTGCCTTCAATCCCTCTCCTATTTCTCTGTTTAACCAAATCCAGTCAAGCTGTGTCCCCAACCTCCCCACTGAAACAGTTCTTGTTGAGGTGAGTAATATCCTTCCGTTATTAAATCTTGTGATCAGTTTTCTGTCCTTATCTTCCATAATCTTTAAGCAACATATTATATCATTGGTCACTCTTCCTTGAAATATTTTTATCACTTGACTTTCAGATATCAAATTTTCCTAGTTTTCCACCTATTTCATTGGGTGTTGTTTTCAATCTTTGTTTCCCCTCAGTTTCCCAATGGCTTAGTCTTTGCACTCCTCTTATCTATCAACAGTGCCTCCCTAGGTGATCTCATTCAGCCTCAGATCTTTAAATATCACCTATCAACTGATGACCCTATACTTCAGGCCTAGACATCTCTGAGCTCTAGTCTCACACATCTAATTGGCCATTTTACATCCCCAAACTAAATTCCTGATCTCCAAAACCCTATTCCTCCTACAGTCCTTCCCACATTAGTAAATGGAAACCAAATTCCAGGTGCTCATACCAAAAACCTGTGCCATCCTTATCTTGTTCTCTTCTACCCCGTATCCAATCCTCTGACAAATCTTAGCATTATACTCTCAAATATATAACCAGAATATGATGTCTTACCACTTCACTGCCAGCATCTTGCTTCAAGCCACCATCATCTTTCACTTGGATTATTGTAACAACTTTACTCTTGTCCCTCATCTCTTGCCAGCACAGCAGGCAGAGCAATCCTTATAAAGCACACATTAAATCATGTCCTCCTTCTGCTCAAAACCCATAAATGGTTTCCTATTTTATGCAGAGAAAAGTCTGTGCCCTTAGAATCATCTATGAGACTTCATAATATACCCATCCTTGCCTCTCTGACTTTATTGTCTACCATGTTCCCTCTATTGACACTAGCCAGCTGGCTCTTCTTCAAGAACACAAACTCAGTCCAGCCTTAGGGACTTTGCACTTACTTGTCCCTTTTCAAAAATGCTTTCACCACCCCCAAGTAGCTACATCTCTCACCCCCTTCATATATTTAGTCAGATGTCATCATATGAGTGAGGCTTCCTACATCACTGTATCTAAAACCGCACACACACACACACACATCAGTATTCCATACCCTGCTTTATTTTATGCCCACTTGACATAGTATATATTTAACTTTATTCTTCCTTTCTCCACAAGAATGTAAGCTCTCAAAGGGAAGTATTTTTCTCTATTTTGTTTACTGCTGTATATCTAGTGTTTAGAACCATGACTAACGCATTGTGAGCACTCAAGAAAATTTATTTAATTATTGACTGAAAAAATGAACAAATCCTTAGGGATTTAAGGTCACCTTGAATTTAAACCAAGTTTACCAATAGTAAGGTATGAAATTTTCAGTGTATAGAAGAATTTGGCATGCTGTACATATTCAAATTAAAAAAAATATTTCTTAGACCACATTTTCCAAGTTAAGGCCTTTAAGAGAGGGTATTTTCTGTCTTTTTTTTTATCAGTGGACCTCTGAGGCAAGTTGAAAAGTTGAAGCTTTACAGTTCTAACCATAACCTATTATGTTTTCAGTCTGTTGTCTATATTTTTTTTAATGCATTGTCCTCATTGACAAATGTTCTCTTAAACTATAAATGTTATTAAGTTGTTCATTCAACAAATATTTATTGAATACATATTGCATGGCAGGTATTGTGTTAGTTATAGGGTTAAGTATAGGGTTCCTGTTATCAGGGAACTTATAATTGCATTTTTCTCTGCAGTATACAATAGCACCTCTTAGATACAGCCTTAGTAATAGAATATAAAGTTAGGTGGTTATTTGTAGAAATCCTGATACTTTCACTATTTACCCTAAAATAAGCACTCAAAAACAGATGATGTGATCTAATGTAAATTATACAATGTTTCAAAACAAAAGACCTGAATTCTATTTCTTCTAATGTGATTAACCTTTTTATAGGTTAGTCTGAGGGTCTTCTTTTACCATGGTTTTTCCATATGTGAGAAAAAGTCAGTAATTCCTATTAAACTCATAAGATTCTTGTGAGGATAAAATATTAGTTAATAAAATGCTTTAGGAAAACTAAATGTACTACTTAAATATGTAATGAAATTATTACTTCAATTGGGAGGCAGTATTTTTTTTTATTGTATAATGTTGACAAAGAACATTACAAGAATATCTTGTTTGTGGAGTCCTGGGTGGCGCAAACAGTTAAGTGCTGAACTATTAGCCTAAGGCTGGCAGTTTGAACCCACCCAGAGGCACCATAGAAGACAGACCTGGTAACCTGCTTCAGAAAGGTCACAGCCTTGAAAACTCTATGGAGCAATTCTACTCCGCACACATGGGATTGCCATGAGATGGAAATGACTCGATGGCAACTAACAACAACAATAGCAGCTATCTTGTATTGGACTCTTTCAAAAGATCTCCCTCAAAGGATTGCATTAATAAATAGATTGAGATCCAAAAGCAGAAGTCAATATTATCACATGCTTGAGGGCAGCACTTTGACGTTTTTTATTAGATTTCTGTGTAGTCAACTCTGAAGGCAGAGACAGAAAAACCACATTCAGGAAAAGCTCCTCAGAGCAGGACAGAAGAGGAAAATAAGAATAATGCCGGTGGGTTTGAACTGCTGACCTTTCAGTTAGCAGCCGAGCACTTAACCACTGTGCCACTAGGGCTCCTTAGTGAGGTAATACAAACTACAAAGTAAACCAGGCAAAGAGCCAAGTATTTTCACGCAAAGGGAGGCTGGGGACAATCAGCTCTCAAGTACCCACGATGTCCAGCTCCTTTCAAATGGCAGGAGAGACACAGAACACTCTTCTCTGGCAATTTTTAAAAGTCAGAGCCGAGCGAACTCCCTCCCCAGTGCGGTTAGAGGGCATCCCTTCACAGTTAACTGCTGGCCTCAGATCACTGGCTCTGCTGACATCATTTGAGTTACATGGTGAAGATGTTTACAGTTTGTGGAACTTTCGATTTTATTCTAAATGAATCTAGTGTCAAGGTTATTCTTCTAAGCAAATGAAAATGGAATAATTAAATGTTCAAGTCATTTTATCACAATTGAGTTGTAAAGGCTTTGTGTCTTCACCGTAAGTTCCCAAAGGTAGGAGAGCTATCTCTCTCCCCTGTCATCTCAAGTACTTCGGTCTTTTGAAATGAACAAAAACAAGCTTTATTATTATACAAGCTAGAAATTAGCAGATGTTTTGGCACACCCTGAAGCTGTGCTCTGACATTATTATACAACTGCCTCTCCAACAGCAGTTCTTAATCCATTTTAAATGTTCCAGCACCTACACGCTGTTCCTGAATCTATGACTTCACACTTTAGAAACAAATGCTCCATCGTGTGATACTTTATGAACCAAATGACAAACTAAATTGCATTATTTACTAATGGATTGTATTGATTTCATGGCACATCACTTAAAAACCAGCTTGTGGCGACTAGGGTCATATTTTGATAATTCAGCCTGTAAAGCCTAAATTTATTTTCCTGTCAAATCTGAACATACAAGAGTGTTAGAGTCATATTATTCTATATCATGAGAAAAAAAACATGAGAGCATAATATAATTCATTGTTGAATACTGAAATTTTACTATTCCTCTTCAAATTTACCTGAATACCATAAAATAATACCACAAATAGGATCAGGAAATATCCGTCATGTATGCATATAAACATTTCTATTTTTATGTTTTTAATATTATTCCAAAAATACAGTCCACTCAAAGCATTAAATACAGAGTAGTTTACTAGCACAAGGGTTAGGAGCTTCGATTTACAATACATGGCATTTAGTATGTACAATATTTTTCATTAAGTAAGCTTTATATTTAAATTTGATTTTGTTCTTTGGTTTAGAGCCTCTGAGATTAGTTCAGAGGTAAGTGTGTGCCCATACGCTAGCTGTTTTCCACTGCTTGCTGCCAGTCAAATGCTTTCTTATTTTTGCTGATTGCTTCAGAGAGTTAAACTGTTTTCTTGTCTCCCATTCCTTGCCGTGTCTTCCTCAGGCTCATTAATTTTATGGTTCAGGTGACCTTTTAGCAGATCCATCTCTCCCTCAAAGTGATGTTTTTCATTACCTATTCACCATATTTGAAATTCATACTATATACGTTGAAAATCCTCGTGGCACAGTGGTTAACCAACAGGTTAGCAGTTCAAATCCACTATGTGCTCCTTAGAAACCCTATGGGGCAGTTCTACCTGTTCTATAGGGTTGCTATGATTCGGAATTGACTCGACAGCAATACCTGTTTTTTGTTTTTACTATGTATGTTAAATCAAAATAAAGTTTTCTGCAAAGTAGTCTTGATGAAATGTTTTCTCACTAAAACTAAAGAGGGGCTTTGGTTTTACACCTAGGACAGAAACACAAGAAGCTAGTGATACTCTGCTGGTTCCAGAAAGGTCTGAGGATCTTGGATTTTCTTTGTCTCTGCTGTGATTACACACACATTGCTAATGGCCCGAGGCAGTCATACATTTCAGGGAGCTCTCCAGCCTTTTCTTGAACTAATTCCTTCCAGAGCCTCTGTTCAAGTGTGACTCATCACTTTACAAAGCCACCGTCTCCCTGCGCTCCTCCTGCCAAATGTGGAGGGCATGTCTTTCCCATTGGATTCCTGCCATTTCTTTCATACGTTTGACGTAATCTTCTTTCCCAGTGTTTTTGTGTATCAGATTTTGTAAAATTTCAGGCAGAAAAGCAGAGCAGAACCTAAAAACCTGCAAAATGACTCTGATGAGATGCCTGCAGTAGTCTCGGGTATTGTTTTTGCTCGAACTTGACCATTTGAATAAAGAGTTTTAGTTTCGTTTTGTTTAGATTTGTTTGTATGTTTGTTTTTGGTGGGAGAGATAGGGTGTTACAAGACTTTATATGATTAAGAAATGTAGAAAAGCTTAGAGGAGATATAACAAAAAATATTAGACACACTGAAGAAATTTAAAAAAAAATTGTTTTTTAAATAAGAAATAAAAATGAACACATTTAGCCGAATTTACCATCTTAGCAGACACTAGAACTTACTAGAGATTTCATGGCAACAGAAATATTCATTACATCCTGTCTCTGCCTGGACTTTCCTTCATTAATTATCCCCCCTCCTCTCAGTACTGTCAACCTCTTCCTTTCCACTGGCATCTTTCCCTTCGCCTATAAACATGCTCAAGTCTCTTCCATCTTAGGAATAAACACTTCCTCAACACTGCCTCCACTCGAGCTACTGCACTTTCTCTCTCCTTTTTTAATTTTAACAACTCAGCCTCTAGAACGAGTGGTCTATATGGGCTGCCTTTATTTACTCATACTTAGCTCTTTCCTCTATTGATTATAATCTAGCTTCTCCCTCCATTCCTACGTTATTTGCTCTTCCAGGTTGAGATTCTATGTTGCTGATTCATTCTTTATTAGTCACTACTTTTGGACACAAATGATTAAAAACTTTATTCAAGCTGAGTTAAATCAAAAGAAAAATTAGTTCTATTACTGCGGTTATTATTATTTAGCTCATTTATCTCAAAAGTTCACAGTTAGAGCTAACTTCAGATACAGCTGAAGCAGGATTTCAAACAATGTTAACAAGACTTTCACTCCCCTGATGATGTCTTTCCATTCTGGCTTTACTCCTTGACCAGCTCATGCCCCACGGTGGCAAGAAGTGGCAAAGACCTCTAGAGTCACATTCTCACTGCTCTCAATGTAGCAAAAAAAAGGAAAGTTTACTTGACCATATCTCCCATATAGTCTTCAGGATTAACTTCCCATTGTTAAACCAAGCACTGTGTTCAGGGGACGTGACATCGTAGTTGACTAGGTCAGAGTCATACGCACGCACTCTTTGGAATAAAACATGGTTTTGAATTTAGACTGTAATAGTGTCTCTTAGTAATAACTATATGACACATACTTTACATCTAATATTCATTCCTTATAACAACCCTGCAAGTTATACATTAAACATTAGGAAGATGAAAGAAAGTGAAGTTCAAAGAACTTAAGTAACTAGCCCAACTCCTAAAATTAAGAAAGAAGATCTGGGATTTGAATTCAAATTTGTCTGATTTCAAAATTTTCTCTTTCCATAACATCATGATGAGATAATTATATCTAAGGCACTTATCAGAGCTGCCATAGGCTTAACTAATGTTACTTACCTTTCTTCCCTCCACACATGCAGTTCTGATCATGTCATTACTTCTGAATATTTTATCAAGAAGGCCCCTCCATAACCTGGCCCCCACACATCTTGAATGGTTCCATGTCTCACCATTCTTCCCCAGGTCATTCTAAGCTATTTAGTCTTCCTCCAACATACCAGCTTCCCTTATGTGTCTGAAATTTTGAATACAAAAATGTATTCATTCTGTCTGACTCACTCTCCCCATGGCAAATTATTCATTTTTCAAGTGTGATCCCATGTGCTACTCTCTTCTGTGTTTTGTCTGCAATTCATATATACCACCATTATGGAAATTTTTATTTTATTTTGTACCAGTTCCTACATGTTCTCCCATTAGGCTGTGCAATCTTTAGGTCAAGGCCATCAGTCAGGTCATTTTTTTCTCCACATCCCCAGGGACACAGAAAAAAAGAGCAGGTACTATATAAATGTTTGTTGAATGAATAAATGTACATAAAAAGAAATAAATTTCTTTTCCCAAAATTGGCCCAAGGTCCCTTTCTCAGCATAAACTTTGATAGATAAAAACAACAACAAAAAAAGGGACAGAAAAAGAGAAGGGGAAATAAGACAAAAACCTGACTAAAGGCACCTTATCTTGTTTTATCTTTCATGTAAATAAATAACCTCATTGATCCACAACCAATATTTATACGGAAGGAGAGAATTTTGGTCACATACCTTCTAGTCTTAGTGGACTTAAAAAAAAAAAAAAGTGGACTTAGGTGAAATAATTCTTAACTCCTCCTTTCTTAACTCCATCCAATAGATGTTGATACAACTTCCTTAAGTAATCTTCATTTTGCCCTCATTCTTCTATGTTTATTGCTATAGCTACTGCTTTAGTTCAGATCTTCACTACCGCCTGGATTATTGTAGGAGTTTCTCACCTCCCTCTTTCTTCTGCCTGATCCTTTCTGCAATCCATATGCCCCACAGCTGCAAGAATATTAATAAAATGCACAAGGAACATTCTGCAACATTCTACTGCCTTTAGCAGAAACTGTAGACTTCTAGAATGACAAAGCTATTTGAAATAGCCTTTGCCTACCTTTCTCTGGCACCTTCTTTTGTTAACCCCACGTTCATATCTAATGCTACCCACCTTGGATGCACCTATCATTTCGATTCTCTTTACTTTTGGTTGTGTTGTTGCCTCTACCCGGAACACTCTTTTCACTTTGTCCACTTGGCAAATACAAGCTCACAATTATCCAAGCTGTCATTTTATCTGTGAAACATTGTCAGATCCCTCTCCCTCCACACACACACACGCACACACACACACACACACATTATTGACTGCTTCTTTCTTTTTGCCAAGAGAAACGTCCTTTTATCAAAAAGCCTACACCACTCTATGCCTTGTATTTATTTACTCTGTCTCCCCCACTAGATGGTAAACCCCTTGATAACAGTGGCTGTGTCTTATTCATCTCCTGTTCCCTGGCTCCTAGACCAGTGCCCAGAACATAAGTATTTGGTGGCCGGGCAGAAAGGAAAGAAGACAGAAAGAATTTAAGTACACTTTCAGTTTTGTCTCAGACCTCTGAGATATAAATTCCTGGAGAGAAAAATCTCTGAATGAATAAAGGAGCAGGGTCTCTTGTCTATATCAAAATTGCTTTTGCCAACAATAGCATTCGTGATAATACAATGAAGCCTCTCGAAGCACTTACTGATGAAGATAAAAGACTACAGCCTTCAGTATGGATTACACTTTAACATAGAGAAGACAAAAATCCTAGGACTGGACCAATAGGCAACATCATGATAAACAGAGAAAATACTGAAGTTGTCAAAGGATTCATTTTACTAGGACCAACAATCAACGTCCATGAAAGCAGCAGTCAAGAAATCAAATGACATATTGCATTGGGCAAATCTGCTGCAAAAGACCTCTGTAAAGTGTTAAAAAGCAAAATGTCACTTTGAGGATTAATGTGTACCTGACCCAAGACGTGGTATTTTCAATCGCTTCATATTCATGTGAAAGCTGGACAATGTATAAGAAAGGCCAAAGAAGAATTGATGCTTTTGAATTACGGTGTTTGCGAAAAATATTGAATGTACCACGGACTACCAGAAGAATGAACAAATCTGTCTTTGAAGAAGTAGAAAGAGGATGACAAGACTTTGTCTTAGGTACTTTGGACATGTCATCAGGAGGGGCTAGTCCCTGGAGAAGTACATCATCATTGGTAAAGTAGAGGGTCAGCAAAAAAGAGGAAGACCCTCAATGAAATGGATTGACACAGTGGCTGCAAGAAGGGACTAAAACATAGCAGTAATTGTGAGGATGGTGCATGACTGGGCTGTGTTTCTTTCTGTTCATAGGGTTGCTATGAGTGGGAGCTAATTCAACGGCACTTAACAACAACAATGTATGTAGATTATGTGTAGGTTATTTGGTCTTGAATTTTTGCTTACAAGATTTTAATTCTACCGGGAACAGCCTTTCCTCTAACCAAAAAAAGGAAACCAAACCCATTGTCCTTGAGTTGATTCCGACTTATAGTGACCCTATAGTACAGGGTAGAACAGTCCCATAGGGTGTCCAAGGAGCGGTTGGAGGATTCATACTCCCAACCTTTTGGTAAGCAGCTGAGCTCTTAACCACTGAGCCACCAGGACTCCCCCTTCCTCTAACTGGCTTAAAAACACATTGCTAATTGTTAGAGACTGAAATCCAAGAGGTTTGCATTTTTATTCTATGAGCCAACAACAATAAAAAAATGATTCAAATAATTAATTTTGTTATATATGTATTTCTTCCCCTACAGGTTAGCTTTATTCTTTCTTAGTGGGAAATAAGTATGTATGTATCAGAAATATATTCTGCCTTAAAATAGTTGCTATAGCTTCAATTTATTAACATAAATTGAAAATATGCATCTTGTTAAAAAAATGATACTCATCCTCTCTAGCTACTCTTCTCTCTTCCTTCCGTTTCTTCAAAAACTTCTCAAACAAGTACTTTAACAAATGCTTCCAGTTTCTCCCCGTGAAGTATCTCTTTAATGCCTTTCTATCAGTATTTTTTTTTATCAGTATAAGTTTTGCTGCTCTATTCTACTGAAATTGTATTTTCAAGCTTATCAAAAAAAAAAAAACTTTAAAAAAGTATTATTTTAAAAAGTGCTATTGTAGAAGATTTAGGATATTTTTGTTAATGACCCTGAAGTCAGAAAATTCAGAGACTTTTTTTTCTTCTTCCTTTTCTGTTATCTCTTTATCATGTTTGACACAATTGAACTCTTTTTTTTCTAGAAAATCTTTTCTCTCAGTATCTGCTGTGAAACTTACCTGGTTGATGCAACACTTTCTAAGACTTACTTGGGGAACAACTACAAGGACTAATTCCATTCCTTCCTGGCCTGAAGAATTTAATTTGACCATTGATGCTAAGCCCAGTGTCATGGGGATGGGAAGGATGAAGGATTAGGTAAAATCTTGTAGGTAGTTTCACAAGGAAGTAGAGGCCACTGTTCAGGTACTGCAGTGTCTGAGAATCAAAAGTTCCTGCAGATTTTCTGTGACTGAGAACTATATTGCTGAGCAAAAACTTTATTCTCTGATTATTCTATTTTGCCTTTTTTGGACCAGAGACTTTAAAAAAAAATTAAATAAACTCATTATGTCTTTTTAAAAAGTGAACTTAATATGTAGTCAATAAATTGAATGATAGTTTGTTATGCTATTTAGAAACATGATGCTTCTTAGAAACAAATTTTAGTTTTATAGATTTTCATATATTTTAAAAGGAAACCCTCTGAGATAAAGCATATATATTATATGTATTTAAACACATATATAAATGTGTAAAATATTATTTATGGATGTATGATACTCATAAAGTATAAAGGCAAAATGTATATTTAAAAACTGTTTCCTGAATTATCAAAATGATCAGTCAAAAGATGATGTATGATATCTATGATATACACATTTAAAGATGGATAGATATAGAGATAGACAGATAAATATATACACACACGTCCACCACAATGATCTTTAGATAGTTTTTAAATACAACACCCCAAATTTCTTAAATATTATAGCCATTATAAATGTTGCGTATACATGAAAGAACCAAAATAGAAAATTCAGTGCTAACAGATATTCAATTACAATTTTCTAAATGTTAAAAATAGTATTTCTTACTCCCTTGTTTTCCCAAAAACCATATAAGGCAGGGCTAGAGACATTTTCTTAAAATTGTTGTCTCTGCAGGATAGCCCCTCACCCAGCCCATATCCTGAAGTGGTTTTTCTCCTCAGAACTTCCTTGAAAAGAAACAGCCACCAGCTAGTTAGAACTGACTTAAGCAGGTCCTGCCCTCCATCTTGGCAGTCCAGATAACCTTTAGTTCATTAACTGCCTCATGCATGGTAAATTCTCTGCCCCTGGATGGAGACCAGACATACTACTGAACAAAAATGGCTAACTTCCTCCTGCGTGGGAAATCAAACCCAGGCCCTAGAAAATGCTTACTCATTCTGGAATGCTCTGTGCCTGAATACAGACCATCTTGTATTTTGTAACTTATTTTGCCTATATAAACCAGCCTCAATGAGCTGCCTGCAAGTAGTCTTGGAAGGCACTTAGCCTCAACTGTCTCCTTGCTTGGCCAATTGATAAAGTTGCCTTTTGTTTTCTCCAGCTAAGTCTCTGTCTTTTTGGTCCTGAGCGGAGTCGTGCTGAGTAGGACCTGGAGTTCCTAGCAACACTTAGAGAAACATTACAAAATAGTTGGTGAAACTGACAATTTAGTATTCTGTAGATTAAAAAAAGACACATTGCATTGGGTAAATCTGCTGCAAAGGACCTCTTTATAAGTGTTGAAGAGCAAAGATGTCACCTTGAAGACTAAGGTGCGCCTGACCCAAGCCATGGTATTTTCAATTGCATCATATGCATGTGAAAGCTGGACAATGAATAAGGAAGATCGAAGAACTGATGCCTTTGAATTGTGGTGTTGACAAAGAATATTGAATACAGCATGGACTGTCAAAAGAACGAACAAATCTGTCTTGGAAGAAGTACAGCCAGAATGCTCCTTAGAGGCAAGGATGGTGAGACTGAGCCTTACATACTTTGGACATGTTGTCAGGAGGGATCAGTCCGTGGAGAAGGACATCATGCTTGGCAGAGTACAGGGTCAGCAGAAAAGAGGAAGACCCTCAATGAGGTGGATTGACACAGTGTCTGCAACAATGAGCTCAAGCATAACAACGACTGTAAGGATGGCTCAGGATAGGGCAGTGTTTCGTTCTGTTGTGCATAGGTAGCTATGAGTCGGAATCGACTCAACGGCACATAAAAACAACAACAGACTAAAAGAACCAAGTTAAGCTCCATTTAAATATTTTGGAACATTATTTCTGTCATTAACCACTGAGGCTTTATGTGTTATCTCTCAGATCACCTCCAGCATGGTGAGTCCTTTTATTTAAGCCCAATAGTTTTAAATACAGCCTTAAGATTTCTTTTAAATATGCTTCCAAAACATTGTTAATCTTAAAATTCACTCATCATGTAGTTTGGCTTCCATTTTCAAATGCTAACAAAAAAGACTCCTTTATGCTACAAGCCCTTGGCTTGCAGCTCTGCTTAGTCACTTTAAGTACAAATAAGTAATTGTGTACTCAATTTTACACTCTCAGAGAAAACGTAGATGCAGGAAGAATTATCTATGTGAAATTAGACCTAAACTTCATATAGAAACATTGCAGTTTCCTGTAAAAATCCATTTCTGAAAGTAACAACAGCACACAAATCACACATTAATATGAATATCCATGAAAATAAATATCCAATGACAGGACATATTCCTAATTTAGTTTTAAAGGAACCACGGGAAATGCTTTATAGGCTCCTAAGAGAAGGCAATAGATAGGCTAAGTTTATTATTTTGGAGCAGCAAGCACATAATCTGAAATTGCAGTGTTTTCATGATTTCAGCACAGACAAAGTACACCCTATGTGTATCTCATGGTAACTTGGAGTGAAGCCAAAATACACAGCACTAGCGTTCTGGGGGTTAAATCATCATATACTATCAACCTGAACAGCACAGTGATTCATGTCATTGACCCTGAAAGCAACTTAGGAAAAAAACTCAAGTAAAGCTGGTTAGAACAAACCCATCACTGTTTTTAGGAAAGAGAATATAGATTTTTAGAGAAACTCTGAAGTATGCATAAAGTTAAAAAAAAATGCAATCTAATTATTCAAATAAGTTTCTTTATTAATGGGTCATTTGGATTTTTTAGAGGTAAGTTTCTCCTATACGTTTAAAATACATATTTCTAAATTAGCAAGTATAACAAACCACATATGCTAGTCCATCCTTAACTTCAAAATAAGCTGAATGCTAAAAACATAATTTGGTATTTTTAAAATTAATTTATAAATTTGAATTTATACTTAAATAGAAGTAAGTCTCATTCAGAAAGTTTGAAAAGTCTTAGCTTAACTATTTTTTAAGTTAGTTAATGAGGAGCAACTAAACACACTACAAATGGCTGATGGTAATCAAATAAATGCACTTATTAAAATTACACGTACCCATAGCTCTGAAGGATGCTGTTATTCATCAGTGAAAACCCTTTTTAACAACTTCATTCGATTCCCCACAATCATTCATGCTCGGAAACATCCAAACCAAAAGTGGACAAATATTTTCATCCTGTATTAAGCGGTATTATAAAGTCCTGGGCATGATAATGTAGTCAGAAACATTTACTGGCATACCAGGGAAGTATAAAAATAGCAATAACCTTTGACAACAAGAAGCATAGTCAATTCACAGCGATAGTCATTTTCTGCATTAAAGATAAAATCAACATGACCTTAGAAACCATCATAAGATGCTACAAACAAATGGCATTTACCTTAAAATTTATAAAATAGAAAACATTTCTGGTGAGGACAATTTAATCCTTTTCAAATTCATCATGGCATAATATTTGAAATTTCAGGCAAATTGAAGTATTCAACTCTGTTTTAATTGCTAAAGTTGTACTTCTGAATAAGCTAAAGGGAAGCAAATATCTGTTAAAATCGGTTGAAATTTATGGTTTTTGACTAGCTTAAACTAATTAGCTGTTATCCAAAACCAAACCAAACCCACAGCCCTGGATTCAATTCTGACTCATAGCAACCCTATAGGACAGAGTACAACTGTCTCGCTGGGTTTCCAAGGCTGTAAATCTCTGCGGAAGCATACTGCCATATCTTACTCCCATGGAATGGCTGGTGGGTTTCAACCACCAACCTTTTTGGTTAGCAGCTGAGCGCTTTAACCACTGCACCACCAGGGCTTCCTGTTTAAAAAAAAAAAGTTTCCATCGAGTTGATTCTGACTTATAGCAACCTTATAAGACAGAGTAGAATGGCCCTGTAGAGTTTCCAAGCAGCAGCTGGTGGATTCAAACTGGCAACTTTTTGGTTAGCAGCCAAACTCTTAACCACTGAGCCACTGTAGTATTAATTTCCAATTATCCTAATTCTTTGACAAAAACAAAACAAAACAAAACAAAACACAGCATTGAAATAAAACAACTAAAGGTATGATTCATGTTTATATCATTCCCTTTGTAACTGACCTCTAGTCCACTGGGCCTTAACCCTAGGCTTTGCCCTTTGCTAAGTAACATGGTCGTTAACACAGAATTTTTCTGTAATACCTTCTGAGAATCAGTGAAAAGAAAATTTTCTTTATGCTACCTGAACTGCAAAACAGATATAGAAATGTGAGAATTGTTACAATAATGTAATGTGACTAGAGCACACAGATTTAAAGTATTTTAGGATTTGGACTACAAAGACATTTATGTTTAGCTCCTGTGATATTTGGCAGTTATGCAGGAAAATACCTTAGACTAAGTATTGACATAAACCAAAAAAACCAAACTCATTGCCATCAAGTTGATTCCGACTCAGAACAAACCCTATGAGATAGAGTAGAACTGCCCCATAGGGCTTCCAAGGAGTGGCTGGTGAATTCAAACTGTCATCCTTTTGGTTGGCAGCCACAGCACTTAACCAATGCACCACCAATAGAAATCTTGTTGTATTTTCTAATGAATATATGTATATAGAAAACTTGTTTAACCCTCTATTTCATAGTCCTTGATAAATGGAAAAAACTCTAAGCGAATTTAGTGGAATATAATTAGCAGCTTTATAGTTCAAAGAAATAGGTGTCATACAATTTGCTTTGTTGATGACTGTGTGAACTTAGAAAATTTAAGCCACTTAACCATCAGGTTCTTTATTTTTACTTCAACAAATACCTGATATAAAGATAAATGAGAAGTATTTAGTGTGTTGAGATTCTTTTAAAAATGGACTGTAAAATGCCGGGGGAGTCAAGAATAAAAAAATGGCTATTCTATTTGAACAGATACATATTCACAGAAATATTTTTAAAAACAGAAATATACCCAAAAACATTAAGTATATATTTCAACAGAGTAGAATACATTTTCTGGGAAAAACAGGAGAAGGATCAAGGCATTGATATTGTCATGGCATTATTTAATGGTATTTGGTACAGATAAAGAATATACAGGAATAAATACTGGTACTCTGAAAACTAAAAAACATTCCTGAGTGAAATTAATGAAGATCTAAATTAATGGAAATGTACACCTAGTCTATGGGTCAGAACAGAAATCACTGTTAAAATGTCAGTTCTCTCCAAATTGATCTATAATTTCATGCAGTTCTATCAGAATCCAAACAGGGTTTATTTTTTTTTAGTATGCTTTGTAGGAATTCACAAACATTATAAAATTCATGTGGGAATATAGATGACCTAGAGTAGCCAAAATAACTTTGAAAAAGAATAAATTTGGAGGATTAGTACTACCTGATTTCAAGAGTTTCAGTAAGCTATGGTACTCTAAGACAGTAGGACATTAAGGTCAAGATAGACAAATACATCAATAGAACAAAATAATGAGTCAATAAATAGATCCACAATTTGTGAGCCAATGATTTTTGACAAAGATGCAGAGGCAATTAGGTGGAGAAAGAATAGGCTCTTCAACAAATGGAGCTCAAACAATTGGGGATATATATGCAAGAAAATGAAGTTAGATCTACAGCTCTTGTTGTGGTTGCTGTCGGGTGCCATTGAGTCAATTTTTGACTCATACTGATCCCATGTGACAGAATAAAATTGCTCCACAGGGTTTTCTAGACTGTAGTCTTTATGGGAGCAGATGGCCAGGTCTTTCTCCCTCAGAGCCACGAACCTGTTGCCACTGAGTCGACTCTGACTATAACAACCCTATAGGACAGAGTAGAACTGCCCTATAGGGTTTCCAAGGAGTGGCTGGCGGATTTGAACCGCTAACCAGGCAAATAGGGACTAGGAGATTCACCAAAGACTTTTTTAAAAATACAAAAACACCAAATATGTGTCCAAATACAGAAGATTTGTTAAATAAATTATAAAATAAACACATAGTGAACTGCATGTGGTCATTAAAAGTGATAGTTTAGACCCTGGTGGCATAGCGGTTAAGTGCTATGGCTGCTAACCAAAAGGTCAGCAGTTCGAAGCCAACAGGCGCTCTTTGGAAACTCTATGGGGCAGTTCTGCTCCACCCTATATGGTCACTATGAGTTGAAATCGACTTGACAGCAATAGGTTTGTTTGTTTTAATAGACATAAGAAGATGCAAATTACATACTGTTAACTGAAAATGTAAATTTATAGAACAGTCATAATACTATTTTTTTTTAAGTCAATACCTGTGTATACATGACCTTTGATGTAAGTACAAGGAAAACACTTTTGCAGGTTATAAGCTACATGGCAAATATCCAAGTGGTCTCAGTTTCTGCTTACGGTATAGGCTAACAATTTTTCTTTCATTAATTTTGTTACTACAGAGAAAAGAACACCTCTTCGTTCCTCTTAATTCTGGTGAATTAGTTGCTGATTCAAGAGATGGTAAGCCCTGTGTCAAAATTAAGGCTCTAGAGAACTGTCATATCTTGTATGTGAGAATGGCAAAAGCTTTTCTACATTATTCCGTCAGCTCTGACAGGCTCTGTTAAGTCTCAGACTTAAGTCTTTCCAAGCCAGCTAAGAGGATTAAAATATGGACACAGAAACATTAACACCCAGCCTTAAGTTTAAATATCCATGCAGGACCAAAAATCATTGGCTCATTTGTAGCTTCTCCTTGCTGCCATTCACTTTTTCAGACTAAGAAGAAATAGGAGGCCCAACTCCATAAACAATGATTACACATTCCTATAAGGCTTCAACTAAAAGCAGAGAGGCCAGATGGTATAAGACTGTGGAAATGGACAATGCTCCTCTTTCTTATTTCCCTCCATCATCTTTCAAACTGTAAACATCTCTGCTTAACTATCCTCTCCTGAGTTCTAATACCTATGGTGTTCTGGATTTCCTTCTCCCAGACCCAAATTCCTACTCCATTCCTTCTCCCAAACCCTTGATTTTATCCTCTTTAAGTCTGGATTTGTGGAAAAAGCAAACAAACAA
The DNA here is from genome assembly GCF_024166365.1 of Elephas maximus indicus. NCBI lineage: Eukaryota > Metazoa > Chordata > Mammalia > Proboscidea > Elephantidae > Elephas > Elephas maximus. The sequence continues at coordinate 79,158,318 of NC_064822.1, read as the reverse complement.
CTCTGTATCCTCACCATCTTCACCAAGCATTCATTCCCCTTTCCTCTTTGCCTCAACAGAAGCTTTATTCTGCCCTAGCACAACCGAAGGGGAAACAGATATCCATTAACAAAACTCCTTTAAAGACTCATGCTGTCCAGCTGCAAGGGCTGTGGTGAGCAGAGGGCCTATAGCTGTCAGCTCCTTCCAGGTTGGTCACAGCCGAAGAGAGCTACCTTGCCCAAAGTCATGCCTTTCTTGGGGCAGGCTGCATCTGACCACTGACTGATATAGGGGGTATAAAGGCACAGCTATTTTTGACCCAACATGGGGCTATGTGGGCTATACTCATTCAAGAGCCCCCTGAGGGTGATAAGATTTTGTCAAGCCTGCATTGCAGTTTCATTTCCTCCTCTGCCAAATTCTGTTTGCTTCTCCTTCCCTTCACAGGTGTTAATCCCTAATAAACAACTTACACTTTTTAACTCCTTCTCAGTGTCTGTTCCCATAGAACCCAATGACCATTAGCAGTAGTAGTGGTCTAACAAGCAAGCAATAAGGTGGGAATTGGGAGCAGATCACCATCACCTGGCTAACAATGAGAAGCTCATCAGGTACATTTCCGCTGGCGCAAGGTGGAAGTCCAATTGTTAAAACTCCACTGGTGGTTAACTGTGAGGTGTATAAGCGGAAGGAGCAGTGAACCTGATTAGAATATATATAGACTCATGGGCAGTGATGAATGCCCTGGCTAGTTATTCAGGGCTGTGGTAGGGAAAGGATTAGAAGGTCAAGACAAGGAGGTATAGGATAGAGGCATGTGGATGGAAATATGGAAATCAACATGAAGTATGAAGATCTTTATATGACATGTTAATGTCTACCAGAGAGCATCCACCATGGAAGAAGCAATAAGTAGCAAGTAGAAGACAAGACCTGGTCAGTTGATACGTCAGTATCTAATCATATACTGGCACGAAGTGCATATGGTCCCAGAGTGGCAGAGGGGAGGACTACACACAGGCCCAATGTTATAGACGCTAACTTATCAAGGCTGATTTATCTATTGTCATGGCATAAACATGATGAGGATAGAAAGAGTATCATCGGTTTGAAGAAAGTGGAAAAGTTTCAATATAGCTATTTTAAATTACCTGCCCCATGTTGGTCCAAGTTCATTCCATGGGGTCCTAAATCTTGCATTTCCCACCTGTATACCCAGTCACCCTGGAAATCCATAACCCACTCTCAGCATTGATGTGCTTCGTCTGAACTAGGAAGTGGTGTGAACAGGCGGAGCCTCTGTGGGTCCTGTTAGGTTGAACTTGGGTATGAAAGACACTACGGCTCCCACTTTGGTGAGCATTGTGAAGGCTGTGCCAACCCAAGAGGAGACTGAGACAGGTGGTAGAATTACTAGATGAGGCAATGTGGCAGCTGGAACTCTCCATTGAGCAAGCAACTAGGACTCAGAGGGGAAGTGGGACAGAGCCAATCTGGAGAGATGCAAAAACCAAATCTGGAACATCCTCCTTTATTAAATCCAGACATTCATCCTAGTCTGATATCATACAACTTTACCCAGCGATGTTGTAAGTGAAGTGGAAGACAGGGGACATTCAGAGAAAGGAAGCTTGCCCCATGATTACCCTTGGTCAACATATACCTTCATGCAGACAGCAGCATGTAAATAGTCACAGCTAGGTGCTCTGCTATCCAACAATTTAGGACAAGATCAGCAGTAAAATGACCAGCGGTCTAACAAGAGTTTTGTGGTGTGGATGGAACTCAGAATGTAGAGGAACAATAGACAAGCTGTCTTCCAAATTTCCTGGCATAGATGAGTGAGTGCTTCCAGTGCTGCTTCCGTTTATTGAAACCTCAACTGGTATTCCATCAGTTTCTGGAGCCTTTTTTTTCTCGACTACCATAAAAAAAAAAAAAATTACAGCTTGAACGTCTTCCTTCCTTCTTATATGGGGAGAGAAGAAGTAAAAGAAAAAAGCTTGTGCTCCAGTTGATACCTCAATAGATAGTGCCATTTGAATATATAAGCTAAGTGTATGACACCTTTATTCTCCCTAGTAGACCGCCTGTCCTTAAAGCAGTAGATGCAGAGGTGGAGCCAGCATGGCACTACAGACAGACACTCCATGCCGTCCTCTGTAGCAAAGACCCCAAAAGCTAAGTAAAACAGATACAAACGTCAATCCTGGAACCCTAAGCATCAAATGAAGGGATAAAGAACTAGATCAAGCACCAAATGGAAGAAACTGACGAACAACAGCGTATAAGGAGGGCGATGGAGGGGAGGTCCCCTGCTAGTTAACTGGCACAGAGTCTTGGAACACAACCAGCAATGACACCGGATGGGGAGTACAGGAAGACAACTTCACGGAGCTCCTAATAGGAGACAGAGCACCTAATAAAACCAGAGAAACACCCACCCTCAACCTTCTCCCCTACTTCACCTCTACCGTTTCCTGACTGGCCACACTGTGCCATCTGGCTAGAGAGAAATGAGGTGGCCACCACCCTGGGTCTACCCTGCCCCCACCAGCTGGCTCATTTTTTGTTCTTTTTCTCTTTCTTCCTTTTCTTTCTCATTCCTACCTAACCCATATGCCACCTCCACCCCCTCCTGATGGGTCATGTCGTGCCACTTGGCTAGAGAGCCACTAGCCCACAGCTGCCACCCTGGGTTCACTCCACCCCTGCCAATTCTTGTTGTGCCATTTTTCCCCCCTTCTTCTTTTTCTTTCTTCTTCCCATCTATCCCTTAACACTACTTCTACCCCTTCCCTATGGGCTATGCCCATCAATCACGTAACCCACTACATAAACAGAATGAAAGAAAAGAATCACGTGATTATCTCAATCAACACAAAAAGGCATTTGATAAAGTCCCACACCTATTCCTGATAAAAACTCTCAGCAAAATAAGAAGGGAAATTCTTCAACATAATAAAGGGTATCTACATAAAACCAACAGCCAATATCATTCTCAATGGAGAGAGACTGAAACCATTCCCCCTGAGAATGGAAACAAGAGAAAGATGTCCTTTATCACACTCCTCTTTAACATTGTGCTGGAAGCCCTTTCTAAAGCAATAAGGCAAGGAAAAAAAAAAAGAAGAAGAAGAAAGAAAGGGCATACAAATTGGGAAGGGAGAAATAAAACTATTCCTATTCATAGATAATATGATCCTGTACACAGACAACCCCAAAAATTCTACAAAAAAAAAAAAAAACTACTGGTATTAATAGAAAGATTCAGCAGAGTAGCAGGATACAGCTCAACATTCAAAAATCAGTTGGATTCCTATACATCAGCTGAGAGAACTTCAAAAATGAAATCCAGAAATCAGTACCACTTATAATAGCCCCTAAAAAAATAAAATATTTAGGAATAAATCTAACCAGGGATGTAAAACACCTGTACAAAGAAAAGTATAAAACACTCCTGTAAGAAAGCAAAAGAGACCTACATAAATGGAAAAACATACCATGCTTATGGATAGGAACACTCAACATTGTGAAAATGTCAGTTCTACCCAAAGTGATCTACAGATATAATGCAATCCCAATCTAAACACCAGCAACAGTCTTTAATGAAATGGAAAAACTAATCACTAACTTTATATGGAAAGGAAAGAAGCCCTGGATAAATAAAGCATTATTGAAAAAGAAGAACAAAGTAGGAGGCCTCACACTACCTAATCTCAGAAACTACTATACAGCCACAGTAGTCAAAACAGCCTGGTCTGGTACAATGACAGATATAGACCAATGGAGCAGAATTGAGAATCCCAGACCTAAATCCATCCACCCATGGTCAGCTAACTTTGAGAAAGGCCTAAAGTCCATTAAATGGGGAAAAGACATCCTCTTTAACAAATGGCACAGGCAAAACTGCATGTCCATCTATAAAAAAAACGAAACAGGACCCATACCTCATACCAAATACAAAAACTAATTCAAAGTGGATGAAAGACGTAAATACAAAACCTAAAACTATAAATATCATGGAGAGAAAAATAGGGACAATGCTAAACTTTTGCCATCGAGTCTATTCTGACTCATAGTGGCCCTACAGGACAGAGTAGAACTGCCCCACAGTTTCCAAGGAGCAGCTTGTAGATTCTTAATTCTTAATCACAGTGCCACCATGGCTCCCACTAGAGGCTGTAATATACAGCATAAATAGTATACAAACCATAACTATGTATAAACACCAGAAGATAAACTAGATAACAGGGAGCTGCTGAAAATTAAACACATATCAAAAGACTTCACTGAAAGAGTAAAACAAGAACTTATAGACTAGGAAAAAATTTTGGCTATGACATATCTGACAAGAGTCTGATTTATAAAACCTGTAAGATACTGCAACACTTTGACAACAAACTACAAATAATCCATTTAAAAATGGGCAAAGAATATGAACAGACACTTCACCAAAGAAGACATTCAGATGGCTAACAGACACATAAGGAAATGTTTGCAATCACTAGCCATTAGAGAAATGCAAACCAATACAACATTGAGATACCACCTCGCTCAGACATTACTGGCATGAATATTAAAAAAAAAACAAAAACAGAAAATAACAAACGTTGGAGTAGTCGCAGGGAGATTGGAACTCTTATGCACTCCTGGTGGGAACAATAAGGAACAAAGATGAATCCACAAAACGTCTCACAACATGGATGAATCGGCAGGCATTAAGCTGAGTGAAATATGTCAATCACAAAAGAATATATACTGTATGAGACCACTATTATAAAAGCTCAAGAAAAGGTTTACACACAGAAAGAAACAATCTTTGATGGTTACGGTGGGGGGGGGTTGTGGACGAGAAATCACTAACTAACTACATAGTTGTGAATAAACCTGTGTTTGTTGAAGCCATCCACTTGTGGTATTTCTGTTAGAGCAGCACTAGATGACTAAGACAACACCCAACTTTGGGCAGTAGCTTCTGGGGTCTTCTAAACTTGCAAGCGGCCATCTAAGATGCATCTACTGGACCCATCCCATCCAGAGCAAAGGAGAATGAGGAAAACAAAAACCACAAGGGCAACATTAGTCCACAGGACTAATGAACCACAAGCACCACAGCCTCCACCAGCCTGAGCCCAGAACAGCTGGGAGGGGCCTGGCTACTACCTTCAACCCTTCTGACAGGGATCACAATAGAGGATCCCAAACGGACCAAAAAAACCAAATCCGCTGCCATCAAGTCAATTCCAACTCATAGCAACCCCATAGGACGGAGTAGAACTGTCCCATATGGTTTCCAAGGAGTGCCTAGTGGATTCGAACCGCCAACCTTTTGGCTGGCAGCCATAGCTCTTAACCACTATGCCACCAGGGTTTCCATTCCAGACAAAGTAGGAGAGAAAAAAAAAAAAAATGGAGAACAAAATTCAAATTCATACACAAACGCACACATACACACACACACAGACCAGACTTACTTGTCTGACAGAGACTGGAGAAACCCCCAAGGATATGGCCACCAGACACCCTTTTAACTCAGAACTGAAGCCACTCCTGAAGTTCACCCTTCAGCCAAAGATTGTTTTTATGTTGTTGTTAGGTACTGCAGAGTCAGTTCCAACTCATAGTGACCCTATCTATGTACAACAGAACAAAACACTGTCTGGTCCCGTGCCATCCTCACAATCATTGTTATGCTTAAGCCCAATTTTGCTTAAGCCAAAGATTAGACAGGTTTATAAAACAAACGCTGACACACGTGAAGAACATGCTTCTTAGTTCAATCATATATACAAGACCAGTTGGGCAACACCTGCTCAGGGACTCAAAGACGAGAAGGCGGGAAAGGACAGGTGGAAACCAGGAGCGCGGAATATGGAAGAGGAGAGTACTAACACATCACGGGAATTGCAACCAATGTCACAAAACAATTTGTTTAAGAGAGAATTGTTGAAGGAGACCCTAATTTGCTTTGTAAATTTTCACCTAAAGCACAATAAAATAAATAAAGCAGTAGATGCTCGTCCACTTCCCTGCCACACTGAGGGCTCAGGCAGCTGCTTCAGGTCAGGTGAATCGTTATTACTTTGACACACGGCCATAGTACAAGGTTTGACCCATCCATCTTCTTTCTTCACTGCATCTTGTCATTTCTCCCCACTCCTGGCCCACATCTTCTACTTATGTGATTGAAATTTGAAGTGAAATACAGAACTCCTCATTTATTCCTATTAATTTCATCTTATTAATAATGACAGAGCAGCTCTATTTCTTGGATATTGATTTAAATCCTAATCATATTTATAAGATCAGTAAGCTTGTGTCATCTGCAAATCTGAACTTGGAGACAGACACACTCCTTCAAAGAAAGGCTTACAAGAAGCCTGCCTAGAGGAAGTGAGAAGCTCCAGATGACCTTTAAAATCCCTGCCAGGCTTGTGTTTTGAATTTTCCATAACATTTCATTATGTAAAACAGACCCATTAGCAGTGTTTACTCAGGCACATGGAAGAAGATTGAGACAATTACCTAAAAATCCACTGTGAATTTTCAGTAAATGTTATTAAAGAAAAAGTGGGAAATGGGGCTTGGATTATCTGGGGTGTTTATTTCCATTGATCAAAGTCACAAAATAATTACCTCATTTCACTTTGCCTGAGTGCATAGGTTCAGGACAGATTATATCTTGGGACATACTGAAAGAGAATATGCTTAAGCTATATAGGAAAATTGACAAAGCAAAAAGGTGACATTAAGGTTCTTTTATTTAAAATAAAAGAACATCTCTGTAAAGTTAAGAATTGTTCAGTTCAAGTGTAAGTTAAATTAGTGAAGATAAAGGAACTAACACAGTCAGTGAATACTAGCCAAGAAATGATGGTTGAAATATAACATTTTATACCAAAATCCTATAAACAAGACGATAAAATAATGAAATAGTTTCTGCTTGTACTTATTCAACATCATGCTCAGTATATTAAACTTCACTGAAGATCATGAACAAGCGATAAACGGTCTATGAGCTACTCTCTAGAGGGTGTTGCAATGATTAGAAGAAAGAGACATATAAAATTACTTAGATTAAAAACTTAAATGCAAAGTTCAAATTCACTTAGGAAAATGTAAGCTAATTCTCATGGTGGGATTACAGAAAATGAAATAAGTACTTGAAAAATATTAGAGTACTGCTGTTGTGGTACAAGACAGTGCTGAAAAATGAAAACTACCTTTTCTTTTTCCCCAGTTAACACAGAAGTATCAAGTCACAAACCATGCTCATCATAATTTTCTATATATGGTACTGATGAAGCTACTTACTTTCAGCCAAAGATCGGGAAGCATTCCACGGCAATGAGATCTCGTAATCTGTGAAATACTATCTCAGGGGAAATGGTAGAGTCCCCTTCACTGGTCACTCCATGTTTGTTTGAAAGTAGACTGGGCAAAATATGATAAAACACATCGTGGGAAGCAAATATATTTTCAAGACAGAGGTAAGAACAGGAAATAAAAAAGGAAGCAACTTTTGCTCAGTGCCTACTCTGTGAGAAGGTGTTTTCACATACTTATTTAATATTCACGGCCACTCCCGGAAAGGTTATTAGGGACATTTTACAAATAAGAAATCTGAAGCTCAGAGAAGCTAGCTTTAGATTAGCAGTAGTAAGCAACAGAGTTGGGGATTTGAGGCCAAGTCTCTCTTACTCATAGGCCCACATTTCTTCTGTTTGGAGAAAGAAGGTATGTTAAAGCAATTTTTGCAGAAAACTCAAGTGCAGCAATAGTTACATCTCTACTTGACGAGGCAGTCTTCTGTCTTTGCTTTATATGACTATACTCTATGTTCACACAGGAATCTGCAAGAATTGGAAAAGTTGAGTACAGAACAACAAAACAATGTTACCATGTTTGCAAATTAGGAGATTAATGACAACTCTCAGGAGCCCTGGTGGCAGAGTGGTTAAGAGCTTGGCTGCTAACCAAAAGGTCGGCAGTTCAAATCCACCAGTCACTCCTTAGAAACCCTGTGAGGCAGTTCTATTCTGTCCTATGAGTCAGAATGACGCCACAGCAATGGATTTTTGGATCAAGAGTCTAGTTGCAATAAAGTTATAGGAATGAGAGCCAGACTGCTGGAGACTTAGTAGTGAGTGATAGAAAATCGAGACCATGTTCGTAACAACTCACCAATGTGCACACTGCTGTCAGAGTTCCCTCTCCTTCAGTGACAGCAGGAAATGTAGACTACATTTTCAAGACAAGTAAAAAAGAGAAGAGGTTGTATAAGAGGAAAGAAAGATTATGGAAAGAAGTATTCTTTTAAGACAAAGTAAGAAAGTAATATATTTGCTGAACAGCCCTAGGGAATTTGAAACGGAACTAACTATCCTGCTTAGATAAGGTGCCCTGGTGGCGCAGTGATTAAGCACTTGGCTGCTAACAGAAAGGTCAGTTGTGCAAACCCACCAGCCGCCCTGTGGGAGAAAGATGTGGCAGTCTGCTTCCATAAAGATTTACAGCCTTAAAATCCCTAGGGGCAGTTTTACTCTGTCCTATAAGGCCGCTGTGAGTCAGAATAGACTCCACAGTAACAGCTTTTTCTTTTTTTTTTTTTTAATCCTGCTTAGAGGATGTTTGCCAGCAACTATCAGCAACTTGAGAGAAAAAAGGAAGTCTTTCAGTTTTCCCTAGACTGATGATTTCTTCAGGGCAAGAGATGTGACCAAAATAGCAAGGGTGCAAGTGAGAATAGAGTTGAAATGTAAAGGCAAGGAGTACAAGCTGGGCAAGGAAAAATGGAATATAATTGAAGTTGATATACCTGGAAATGAATAAGTAAGGCCCTGGAGGTTGACATGAAATGAGAATGAGAAGAAGCTCATGAGGAGAAGTGGAATAATGGTAAATGCAGAAACATACAGAGACCAAGAGAATTTTAGATGTCAAAAACTGTTTAAAATAACTTTTATATGATAATAAATTCTAAGGTGCAGTCAAATATGTGGATTGCTTGGTTGCTAACACAGGCAAGAGGCAAAGACCACAAAAAGAGAGGTCACTGGAATGAAGGACTTGGTATTGAATTGATCTGTTGCAGTTACACCGAAAGCAACCTAGGGCCATGGAGTAGAGAGTATTGCAGTGATTTTGCCGTTAAAGTACCCAGTAAATCAGAAGAGAGGTCATGTATAAATCTATATGACATAGACTAGGATGGGAAATGGCAGTTGTCATGAAATGGTACGGATTTTATAGATTAAGGAATGGTCATGGACAGTAGTAGCCCCAAAAGTGGTATAATGAGTTGAAGTCCAAGTACCAGTTTAGTGAAAGAGGTGAGAAGATTACAAGACTGAAGCTGATTTTAATAAGGAAGAGGCCAAGATTTGGGAAGGGTATACTACTGAGATCACAGAGAAAAAGAAGAATGCCTAGGGCCTGGAAATAAAAGGTAAGGGTGATGCAAAACTTATGTATCCAGCTGCAAAGCGGGAATCATTGACTAGTGTTAAATCATGCTGTTATATTTTGATAGTCTGAATGCTACCTGAGAGTCACCAAAAGACAGACACTCAGGCCTGGAGATGAAAAAAAGTCATTCTTTAATTTGTTGCTCCAGGCACTATTTAAAGCTAATTGTCATTTAGAAATATCAACTAAAGTCAATATTTTAAAAACCTTTAAGTACACAAACACTCACGTAAGTGTGCGCACACACCACACACGAGAGTAGCTTCCTTGTCTTAACATCTTTATCATTGCCAATACATCTGTCACTCTCCAAGTCTGAAAATCTCAGTTGTCCTCTACTCTCCTGTATTTGGTGCTGTTTTAATCTCAGCCTGGAAGACAGTATAGACCAGTGAACATGAGCTACGGAATTTTACATCCTGACATTTCACTTACTATCTTCACAGTATCCAATATAGGATTCATTCTCAGTTTCTTTTGAAGAACTTTATTTGTTCCTTTAAGGTCCATGTTCCCAGAGGTTCTCAGATCCTTTCTACCCTGTTCTATATACTCTTTCTTGGTGATTTTATCTACTCATGTGGTTTCCCCCTCTGAAATCTGGTCTGATGACCCAGTATCTCTATCTCCACCTGAGACCTCTCCTGGGCCCTAGTCCTGTACATACACACCTCCATCTCAACAACTCAATGCTATTTCAAAAACATCATATCTGGAGTGTTCTGGTTTTAGCTCTGACACGTAAAAAATTTGAAAGTTGTCAGTTCCATAATTTGAAGTCATTGAAACTCAATGCCTTTTCTTAGAACCATCAGAGAACTGAAGTATCTGAACAAGCTGCCACCTGAAATCCTGAGAGTCAGAAACATCCATAGAAATACAGGTAAGACCTGCTTACCTGGAGCAGACGCTGCTAGAGCCATAAACTGGTAGGAAGCACTTAAATGGTCATTTTTATGAATTGCTGAAGCCTTAGTATGGGCAAGCATGAGACTTAAAAAACTCCTAGAGGGCCAAAATCTCGGGGAGGGGGGAGGAGCAGTGCACACTTTTGTGGGATTTACCTATAAAAACCCCACCACTGAAAAAGCTGCAAGATTCATTCTCTTTAAGGAGGCGTACTTAGGGAAGCCCAAAGTCAAGAGGAGACAAAAACAAGAATGCTAAAGGAATTAGCGTTCTTTAGCCTAAAGCTACAGAAAACATCAAATGCAAACCAACTTCTAGTCATATTAACATAATCTTCAAGCTAAAGGCCTATTTACCTCAGTTCCTATTACCCAATATATCATGTCTGCATTAAACAAAAAGTTACAAAGCATGCAAAAAGGCAAGAAAAACCACAAACTGAGGAGACAAAATGATCATCAGAGTGTGGTCAGATATGATGGAGATGCTACAAAATTATCAGAGTGAGAATTTAAAATAACTATGATTAATATGTTTAGGGCACTAATAGAAAAAATAGGCAATGTATAAAAACAGATGGGTAATTTAAGCAGAGTGATAGAAACCCTAAGAAAAATTGAAAGGAAATGCTTGAAATAAACACTGTAATGGAAATGAAGAATGCCTTTGATATCCGAAGCATGACCCATTGAATTAAAAAAAAAATCACTAAATTGGACTTCATTAAAATTAAAACCTTCCTCTGTGCAAAAGACATTTAAGAGAATGAAAAGATAAGCCACTGACCAGGAGAAAACATTTGCACAACATACATCTGATAAGGAATTGTATCCAAAATATACAAAGTCTTAAAACTCAAAAATAAGAAAACAACCCAATTAAAACAGGCAAAAGATCTAATCAGGCACCTCACCAATGTATACAGATGGCAAATAAGTATACAAAGAGATGTTCAATATTATTCATCATTCCAAAAACTCAAACCAAACTCACTGCCATCAAGTCAATTCCAACTCACAGCAATGCTATAGGACAGAATAGAACTGCCTCGTGGGGTTTTCAAGGCTGTAAATCTTTATGGAAGAAGACTGCCACATCTTTCTCCCACAGAGAGGCTGGTGGGTTTGAACTGCCTACCTTTCGGTTAGCAGCCAAGCACTTAACCACTGAGTCACGAGTGTTCCTTATTCATCATTAGGGAAATACAAATCAAAACAACAATGAGATACCACTATACAGTTATTAATATATATTACTATATATTAGAAGGATTTAAAAACAAAAACAAGAAGAACAATACTGACTAAACCAATTGCTGGTGAGGATGCAGAGTGTGATGGTTAATATTATGTGTCAACTTGCCTAGGCTATAATTCTCAGTGCTTTGGTAGACACTATGTAATCACTTCCCATTTTGTGATATAATGTGAGCAGTCAATAAGTTGGAAGAGGAGTTTCCTTGGGGGTATGGGATGCATCTACGATATAAAGAGATGTTCTGGCAAAGTTCTCTCTCTCTAGATCCTGCATTTGTCTCATATCATCTGACCCCCGATTCTTGGGGTGTGAGAAGTCCTTAGCCTGCTGTCTAACCTGCAGATTTTGGGGTTTGCTGGCGCCTGCAACACATTGAACCAGCAGCCTGCTACCCGACCTGCAGATTTTGGGTTCGTCAATCCCTGCAACCACATGAGTCAGAAGTAGCCTCCAGCCTGCTGCCTCATCCACAGATTTGGGACTTGCCAGCCTTCACACGAACCATCTTCTTGAAATAAATCTCTCTCTATATATTTATATATTTGCTTCGCTGGTTTAAGGAGCGCTGGTGGCACAGTAGTTAAGTGCTTGGCTGCTAACTAAAGGGTCAGCAGTTCGAATCCATCCATCACTCTGTGGAGAAAAGATGTGGCAGTTTGCTTCCATAAAGATTTATAGCCTTGGAAACTGTATGGGGCAGTTCTACTCCATCCTATAGGGTCACTGTGAGTTGGAATTGACTCAACAGCAATGGGTTAAGTTCACTGGTTTTACTACACTAGAGAATCCAGCCAAAGACACAGAGCAACAGTAACCCTCATTCATTGCTGGTGAGAACGCAAAATGGTACAGCCACTTGGAAACCAATCTGTCAGTTTCTTACAAAGCCAAATATAGTGTTACTATATGATCTAACATCCACCTTTTTAGGTATTTACCCAACTGATCTAAAAATATATGTCCATAAATAACCTGCACAACTGTATTTAACATAATTGCCGAAATTGAAAGCAACCAAGGTATCCTTGATGAATGGTTAAAGAAATAGTGGTACCTCAATAAATGGAAGATTATTCCAGTATAAAAAGAAATGAGGTATCAAGTCATGAAAAGACATGGAAGAACCTTAAATGCATATTGCTAAGTGAAAGAAGCCTGTCTGCAAAGCCTACACAATGTATTGTTCCATCTATATGACATTCTGGAGAAGGCAAAACTATAGAAACACTAAACAAATTAGTAGTTGTCAAGGATTCAGCAGTGGTGGTAGAAGGTTGAAAAGATGAAACAGGGGAATTTTTAGGGAAAGTATTATATATATGATACTGTAATGGCAGAAACGTGACTATTATACAATTACCAAAACTCAGAACTTCACAGCAAAAACAGTAAACATTAATGTAATGTTTGAAAACTAAAAAAAAAATGTCATTTAGGAGATTGGAAATCCCATGGTTGAACTGTGGTAAACTGTGACAAAAGAACCTAACTATTCTGCAAACGTATGGAATAACCTCTCTGAAGCAAGTAGATGGAAAAGGTACTGACCAGTTACTTTAGAAATGAGTGGAGTCATTAAGAGTAAAGGCAAAAGAAACTGCACATAAACACTATCCTCTATATGCTGTAGTTAATAAAGCTGTTCCTCCACAGGGGTACAGGTTAAAATCCTGAAACCATTATATATGTGTACACTAGAATCAAACAATTAAGTAAATATATGGCAGAGAATGGGAACCAGGTTTCTCACTGTTGCACTGGGAGACTACAGACAAGCAAGGGGGCAAGACTAGAATGATCCATGTAGTAAAAGATGATGAACTCATGTTAGCTTAATATATACAACTGACTATGAATATATATAACCCAAACCCACTGCCATCGAGTTGATTCCAACTCATAGCAACCCTGAGGACAGAGTAGAACTGCCCCATAGAGTTTCCAAGGAGTGCCTGGTGGATCTGAACTGCCAACCCCTTGGTTAACAGCTGTAGCACTTAACCACTACAGAACCAGGGTTTATACACACACACACACACACACATACATATATTTCCCTGCCGTCAGCTGATAGGGTCTAGAGGCAAAATCACTCTAGAACCAACAAGCATACACACCTAGCACCCAGATTTTGGTTTCTAACACCAGTCCAATAAAAGAAACCAGGGCTACATGGAGAAGTTGATGATTCTAGGGCTAGGGCAGGAAATAAACAAGCCTGAAGCATCTTGTACTGCCAGAAAATAAGAAAGTATGTATGCACACACAAAAAAATTTAGTGATAGGGAAACGTGAGTGGACACAGGAACTAACTGAAAGAGCTACAAATGGCCAAAGCTGAAACAATTTGAGGAGAAAAAAAAAATACAATGAAGTAGTATTGGAATATAACACAAAATATGAAGAAGTCAAGCTATCTACCAGAATTGCTGTATCAAACACCTACCACCAATATTGGGAACAAAGAAAGATAAGCATTCAGACCTGCTTCTAAGTTTTGGGAAATGGAATCTCTCACTATATCAGTAAGGAAGTGTTTTTTTATTTGGGACACCAGATATTACTGAGCACTGACTCTATGTTTCCTAAAATTGGATGTGGCTTCTGGTTTTGTTGAATTTGGTTTAAGAACAAGGAAGATCCGATGATTGTAACCATAAAAAAAAAAGAAAAAACCATATTACCTGAAAATAAAGTGTTCCTCTAAGTTCTTCCTGAGAAGCTCAGCACAAGATGTAGAGGATAGAAGTTACAAAACTTTTTAAAAATTAGAAATAAAAAGTATAAAAGCTTTAGAGAAAAAATGACAGAAATAAGAGAAATGATAGAAAAAGAAGATAACATAAAGGAGTTTCAGTATATAGATACACACAGCTAAACTCCAAATAAGAGATACAAATAACAAGAAAACATGTTTAAAATCAAGGAAATTTCTTTAAATGAAAATGACATAAATTTATGAATTGAAAGAACACTCTGAGTACCAGAAAAAAATTGAACAAAAAGATTAACCCAAGATATCCTCTCAAAGATACAAAAAAAAAAACCCAGTGCCATCGATTCGATTCCGACTCATAGCAACCCTATAGGACAGAGTAGAACTGCCCCATAGAGTTTCCAAGGAGCACCTGGTGGATTTGAACTGCTGACTAGACTTCAAAAATTCAGAAAGAATACTTAAGAAATCCAAACAAAAAGATCAAGTCACTTGTAAAGAGTAAAGCAGGCTAGCCTTGTATTTCTCCACAGCAATATTTAGCAGCATAAGGCTAGAGGATAACAAGTATCTTGAACGCAAGATACTCAAGAAGAGAAATTTTTCACAAATATTTTAATATCCAGCCAAATTATCTTTCAAGCGATGCATACAAAGCTCAGGAAATGTTGATTTCATGAGGAAGTTCTTCCTGAAAAAACAACAGGCTGAACTTCAGTCAGACAAGAGAAAAAAAGGAAAACTGTGACAAAAGAACTGACAATGAACACAAAGACTGAAACAGATATAGGGACAGGAGTGACAGAACAGAATGTAAATGCTTGTACTCTGACAATGTAGAAATAATGGAACCAATGAAAATCTGTGGGGGAAGAGTGAGGAGGCTGAAGGTGGAACAGATTTGCTAATTACCTCACTTGTAATTTCTGGGAGTCAAAGGATATCATTTAACGTAGGGAGATCAATGAATGGATGGTTAAGCGTATTTAACAGTACAAATGTAAACATGAAGAAAGATAGCACTATTGACTAAAGACAATTGATGAAGGAGAGAGAGAAAATGAAATATGTTAATTTTATCCTTGCTTATAGCAGAGAACTAATAGACACTTTTGGGTTAAGGAAGCATTAGCCTAGTGGTTCTCAGATTGTTGTTGGTGGGCATGTGGGTGGGGTCTCAGAGATCCTTTTAGGAGGTTTATAGGTCAAAATTATTTTTATGATAAGACTTAGATTTTATTTGCCCTTTCACTGTATAGACATTTGCACTGATGCCACCAAACAATAATGGGTAAAATTGTTTGCATCCTAGCAGAAATCAAGGCAGCAACATCTAACTGTAATAGCAGTCATTGCATTCTTCATTGCCATGCATTCTCGGTTAAAAAAAAAAAAAAAATCCCACTAAAGTCTGTCACTGTTGAAGCTGTAAAACGTCTTAGTTTTATCATACTACTCCCTTTAGGACACATCTTTTTAAAATTCTGTATAACAAAATGGGAGGTACACATAAAACACTCCTATTGCACACCGCTGAGTGGTGGGCATCTCCAGGAACAGTACTTGTGCAACTGTTTCACTTGTGAGTGGAACCAGTTGCTTTTCACATGAAGCACCATTGTTACTTGAAAGAATAACTGATAATCAGAATAATTGATAATCTGTAATTGATCCACTTTCTGTATTTAGTAGACATGTTTTTGAGGATGACAAAGTAAGCCTCTCACTTCAAGACAAACCATAAAGAAACAAAAATTAGAATCTTGGAAAAACTGTACCTACTAATGAGAGCCTGACAGATTTCCAATACATATTTTCCTGATGACATTAATGATGATGTTAGTAAATGCATTTTTTTAATATTATTTGATAAAATGTGTCGGTGTTTGGAAGATCTGTATAAGTCAGCCAACCAATATTTCCCAATTGATCAATATTCTTCAAAATAGTGCATGGGTAAAGACCCATTTAAAGTGAAAAATAGACAATGGATTTTAATGCAGAAGAATACCAAAAACTACATTGGTATGGTTTAAGATTCCACACTGCATCTGATTTTTAAAAGTACTGCTTGTTGAGTTTTAGTGAACTGTCAAATAAGGATATTTGCACTTACCTGAAAAATCTATGAAACTGTGCTGCACTTTCCAACTATATATCTATGTAAAACTGTATTTTCTAAATTCACCTCAATCAAAACAATATACCATAACGATTGAATGCAGAAGTGTAGATGAGGCTCCAGCTGTATTCTATTAAGCCAGACATTAAAATGATTTGTAAGGATGAAACAAACAATGCCAATCTTTCATGGGATATTTTTGTTTTTCAAAATATAATTTTTATAAATGTATGATACTTATGTTAACATGTAATGGGTTTATTACCGATGTTTTAAATAAATTGATAAAGAAATTAAAAAAAAATCTGAGTTCCTAATTTTTAATACAGCATTATTGATAAGAGTTCTCAATAATTTTTAAGATTGTAAAAACTCCTGAAACCAACAAATTTGGGAAGCATGGCATTAAACTAAATATGTTATATAAAGTTTGAAAATTAAACATCCATTCTCAGGAAAAAAACAAAGAAAACCCTTAAAAATGTCCAGAGAAAAAGAAAAAAAAAAAGGTAACCAAAGACTCAAAGAAGAAACTAATCTACAGGACAAATAGTCTACATGAATCACAACCTCATCTACCCTGAGACCAGAAGAACTAGATAGCAACCACTTACACTACCAACTGTTCTAACCAGTGCCACAATAGACGGAACCTGATGGAATGGGAGAAAAATGTGGAACAGAACCTCAAATTCCTAAAAAAAAAAAAAGAAAGGAAGAAACCAGACTTACTGGACTGGTTGAGCCTGGAGGTCTTCCCAAGACTATTGCTCTGAGATACTCTTCAAACATTGAACTGAAACTAACCCTTGAGGTAACCTCGTAGCTAAATAACAGATTGGCTCACAAAATAATGAATATCATCAATAAGTATTGTGTTCCTTCAAAAAATTACCTATATGAGACCAAGCCAACAACAATTACTTTAAAACAAAAATGAGAATGTAAGGGGGCAGAGAAACTAGGTTAATGGAGATGGAAAAACTAGAATGGAAATAATGAGAATGTTCACACACTGTGAAGAATATGACCAATGTCACTGAGCAATTTGTATGGAAATTGCTGAATGGGAACCTAAACTGCTGAATATACGTTCACAGGAAAAAAATTGCCAACCAAGGATTATACATCCAGCAAAGCTGTCTCTCAAATATGATGGTGAAATTAAGGCATTTCCAGATAAACAGAAGTTAAACCAAAACACCAAACCCACTGCCGTCGAGTTGATTACCGACTCATAGTGACCCTATAGGACAGAGTAGAACTGTCCCCATAGAGTTTCCAAGGGGCGCCTGGTGGATTCAAACTGCCAACCTTTTGGTTAGCAGCCATAGCTCTTAACCACTATGCCACCAGGGTTTCCAAACAGAAGTTAAGGAAATTTTAAAAACCAAACCAAAATTACAAGAAATACTAAAGGGAGTCCTCTGGTTAGAAAATCAAAAACATTGAATAACAAGCCAACACTAGAACACAGGACAGGACACCCAGATATCAACCCAGATATGGAAGTCACAAAAATAAATCAAAGCTAAAACACTGAAAATAGGGAAACAGAGATGTCAATATGTAAAAGAGGACATTAAAACAAAAAAGAGGGACTAAATAACGTAGTCATAGAACTCTCATATGGAGAGGAAGTCAAGGCGATATCAAGAAATAAAATATTGGTTAAAACTTAGAAAAACAGAGGTAAATATTAAGGTAACCACAAAGGAAACTATCAATCCTACACATCAAAATAAAAAAGAAGAAAAACATAAAGACTCAGCAAACACAAAATCAACAACAATGAAAAAGAGGAAAAGAAAATACATAAAGAAAAATGACTCAGCACAGAAAATTAAGTGGAACAAAGAAACTGTCAATAACACACACACACACGCACAAATCATAATGACAGCACTACACCCATACCTATCAACAATTATGACAAATGTAAATGATCTAAAGGCACCCATAAAGAGTAGAGAGTGGCAGAATGGATAAAAAAAAAAAGATCCATCTATATGCTGCCTACAAGAGACCCCGTTTAGACTCAAAGACACAAAAAAACTAAAATTCAAAGGGTAGAAAAAAATGTATCAAGAAGACAACAATCAAAAAGGCATGAAAAAAATATTAACCTCTGACAAAATAGACTTTAAAGCAAAATCCACCACAAAGGAAAAGGAAGGATACTATATAATGATTAAAGGGTCAATACACCAGGAAGGCATAACCATAATAAATATTTACGCACCTAATGACAGGGCTCCAAGATATGTAAAACAAACTCTAATGGCACTGAAAAGAGAAATAGACAACTCCACAATAATAGTAGGAGACTTCAACACACCACTTTTGGTGAAGGACAGAACATCCAGAAAGGAGCTCAGTAATGACATGGAAGATCTAAATGCCACAATCAACCAAACTGATCTTATAGACATATACAGAACACTTCACTCAACAGCAGCCAAGTATAAGTTCTTTTCCAGCACACATGGAACATTCTCCAGAATAGACCACATATTAAACCATAAAGCAAGCCTTAAGAGAATCCAAAACATCAAAATATTACAAAGCATCTTTTCTGACCATAAAGCCATAAAAGTAGAAATCAATAACAGAAAAAGCAAGGAATAAATATCAAACACATGGAAACTGAACAATACCTTGCTCAAAAAACAACTGGGTTATAGAAGAAATCAAGGAAGGAATAAAGAAATTCACAGAATCAAATGAGAATGAAAACACATCCTACCAGAACCTTTGAGACACAGCAAAAGCAGTGCTCAAAGGTCAATTTATAGCAATAAATACACACATGCAAAAAGAAGAAAGGGCCAAAATCGAAACTTTAACTGTACAACTCAAACAAATAGAAAGAGCAGCAAAATAAGCCACAGACATCAGAAGAAAGGAAATAATAAAAATTAGAGCAGAAATAAATGAAACAGAGAATAGAAAAACAATTGAAAGAGTTAACAAGACTAAAAGCTGGTTTTTGAAAAGATAAAAAAAATCCATAAACCACTGGCTAAACTGACAAAAGAAAACCAGGAGAAGAAGAAAATAACCCTAATGAGAAATGACATGGGCAATATCACAACAGACCCACATGAAATCAAAAGAAACATAACAGAATACTATGAAAAACTGTACAACAACAAATTTGAACATCTAGAGGAAATGGACAAATTTCTAGAAACATACTACCAACCTAAACTAACACAAACAGAGGTAGAAAAACTAAATAAACCTATAACAAAAGAAGAGATTGAAGAGGTAATTAAAAAACTCTGAACAAGAAAGGCCCAGATGGCTTCACTGAAGAATTCTTCTTCTCTTTCAAAGAACACCTAACACCAGTACTATTAAAGGTATTCAGAGTATAAGAAAGGATGAAATATTCCCAAACTCATTCCATGAAGCCAGCATAACCCTGATACCAAAACCAGATAAAGACACCACAAAAAAAAAAAGAGAATAACAGACCAATATCCCTCAGGAACATATATGCAAAAATCCTCAACAAAATTCTAGTCAATAGAATTCAAGAACATATGAAAAAAAATTTCACCATGACCATGTGGGATTCATACCAGGTGTGCAGGGATGGTTCAATATGAGAAAAACAATCAATGTAATCCATCACATAAATAAAACAAATGATAAGAACCACATGATCTTATCAATTGATGCAGAAAAGGCATTTGACAAAGTTTAACAGCCATTCATGATAAAAACTCTCAGTGAAATAGGAATAGAAGGGCAATTCCTCAACATAATAAAGGGTATTTATACAAAGCCAATAGACAAAATTATCCTAAATGTAGAGAGTCTGACAGCATTCCCCTTGAGAACAGGAATCAGATAAGTATGCCCTTTATCACCATGCTTATCCAACGTTGTGCTGGAGGTCCTAACCAGAGTGATAAGGCAAGAAAAAGAAATAAAGGGCATCCAAATTGCTAAGGAAGAAGTAAAAGTATCCCTATTTGCAGATGATATGATCTTATACACAGAAAACCCAAAAGAATCTACAAGAAGTCTACTGGAAATAATAGAACATTTCAGTAAAGTATCTGGACACAAGATAAACAGACAAAAATCAGTTGGATTCCTCTGCATCAACAAAGAGAACATCAAAGAGGAAATTACCAAATCAATACCATTTACAACAACCCCCAAGAAGATAAAACACTTAGAAATAAACCTAACAAGAGACATAAAAGACCTATACAAAGAAAACTACAAGACACTACTGCAAGAAACCAAAAGAGATGTACATAAGTGGAAAAACATACCTTGCTCATGGATAGGAAGACTCAACTTTGTAAAAATGTCATTTCTACCCAAAGTGATCTACAGATACAATGCAATCCCGGTCTAAATTCCAATGACATTTTTTAACAAGATGGAGAAACAAATCACCGACTTCATATGGAAACTGAAGAGGCCCCATATAAGTAAAGCACGACTGAGGAAGAAGACCAAAGTGGGAGGCCTCACACTACCTGATTTCAGAATCTATTTTACCACCATGGTAGTCCAAATAGCCTGGTACTGGTACAACAACAGATACATAGGCCAATGGAACAGAATTAAGAATTCAGACATAAATTCATCCACCTATGAGCAGTTGATATTTGACAAAGGCCCAAACTGTTAAACAGGGAAAACACAGTCTCTTTAACAAATAGTGCTGGCATAACTGGATATCCATCTGCAAAAAAATGGAATAAGACCCATATCTCATACCATGTACAAAAACAAGCTCAAAATGGATCGAAGACCTAAATATAAAACCTAAAATGATAAAGATCATGGAAGAAAAAATAGGGACAATGATAGGAACCCTAGTACATGCCATAAACAGGATAAATAACTAACAATGCACAAACACCAGAAGAGAAACTAGATAACTGGGAGCTCCTAAAAATCAAACACTTACACTCTTCAAAAGACTTCACCAAAAGAGTAAAAAGACAAACTATAGACTGGGATAAAATTTTTGGCTACAACAAATCTGATCAGGGTCTAATCTCTAAAATCTACAAGATACTGCAATACCTCAACAACAAAAAGACAATTAACCCAATTAAAAAATGGGCAAAGGATATGAAGAGGCACTTCACTAAAGAAGATATTCAGGTGGCTAACAGATACATGAGGAAATGTTCACGATCATTAGCCATTAGAGAAATGTGAATTAAAACTATAATAAGATACCATCTCACCCCAACAAAGCTACCATTAATCCAAAAAACACAAAATAATAAATGTTGGAGAGGATGTGGAGAGACTGGAACACTTATTCACTGCTGATGGGATTGTAAAATGGTACAACCACTTCGTAAAAAGATTTGGCACTTCCTTAAAAAGCCAGATATAGAAGTACCATACAATCCAGCAATCCCAGTCCTTAGAATATATGCTACAGAAATAAGAGCTGTCACACAAATAGATATATGCACACCCATGTTCACTGCAGCATTGTTCACAATACCAAAAATATAGAAATAACCTTGGTGCCCATCAACAGATGAATGGATAAACAAATTTTGGTACGTATACACAGTGGAATACTATGCAATGGGATAAAGAACAATGATGAATACACAAAACATCTTACAACATGGATGAATCTGGAAAACATAATGCTGAGTGAAATTAGTCAATAGCAAAAGGACAAATATTATATGAGACCACTATTATAAGAACTCAAAAAAAAAAAGGTTTAAACACAAAAGAAGACATTCTTTGATGGTTACAAGGGTGGGAAGGAAAAAAAAAAAAAAGGGAGAGGGGAATTCCCTAACTAGATAAAACCCAGTCCCGGTGCCGTCGAGTCGATTCCAACTCATAGCAACCCTATAGGACAGAGTAGAACTGCCCCACAGAGTTTCCAAGGAGCACCTGGCAGGTTCGAACTGCCGACCCTTTGGTTAGCAGCCATAGCACTAGATAGTAGACAAGAATTATATTAGGTGAAGGGAAGGACAACACACAATACAGGGGAAATCAGCACAACTGGACTAAACCAAAAGCTAAGAAGTTTCCTGAATAAAACCAAACACTTTGAGACGCAGAGTAGCAGGGCCTAGGGTGGGATTCAGGGGACCATGGATTCAGGGGACATCTAGGTCAACTGGCATAACAGGGGACATCTAGGCCAACTGGCATAACAAAGTTTATTAAGAAAATGTTCTGCATTCCAATTTGTTGAGTGGTGACTGGGGTCTTAAAAGCTTGCAAGTGGCCATCTAAGATACATCAATTGGTCCCAACCCACCCAGAGAAAAGGAGAATGAACACCAAAGATATAAGAAAATATTAGCCCAAGAGACAAAAGGGCCACATAAATGAGATTCCATCAGCTTGAGACCAGAAGAACAAGATGGTGCCTGGCTACCAGCAATGACCACCTTGACAGGAACAAGATAGAGAGTCCCTGATGGAGCAGGAGAAAAGTGGGCTGTAGAACCCCCAAAGACATGGCCCTTGGACTCTCTGTTAACCAAGGACTAAAACCATTCCCAAAGCCAACAGTTCAAACAAAGATTAGACCGGACTATAAGACATAAAATGATACTCATGAAGAGTATGCTTCTTAGTTCAAGTAGATACACGAGACTAAATGAGCAGCTCCTGTCCAGAGACGAGATGAGAAGGCAGAAAGGGATAGGAGTTGGTTGATGGACGTGGGAAATTCAGGGTAGAAACGGGGAGTATGCTGTCACGTTATAGGGATAGCAACTAGGGTCACATAACAATATGTGTATAAATTTTTGTATGAGAAATTGAGCTGTAAACTTTCACCTAAAGCACAATCAATAAAAAATGAAAAAAAAAAAAAAGAAAAACGAATTTGTACTATAAACTTTCACCTAAAGCACAATAAAACTAAAAAAAAAAAAAGTGCATAATATACTATCATTTGTATTTTTAAGAAAGGAGAAATAACCTGCAATTGTATTGGCTTGTACTTACATAAAAACCTTTGTAGGGACAAGCAGTAAGCAAGTAATAGCGATGGCCTGGGGCATGGGCAAGGCAAAATATTTACTTAGCAAACAGTGGACTCATGGGAAAATGACTTTCATTTAATAACATATTTTTAACATCTGAGTTATGTGAAAATAAAAAGAAAAAAGACAGAACGGAAAGAGGGAAGAAGGAAGCTTTAATAGAATACTTGGGAAATAAAAAAAAAATTAAAAAACAACATGAAAAGCTGGCTGGTAGAATTCAATTAGTGATAATTTAAACATCCAAAAGGAGAACAAGTTGATATTAGAAGTGGGAACATAATACACTCCCTCCTTACTTATCAACATGGTCAGTTTCCAAAGAGCAGGTCATTATGTGAAAATTGGCATTATGCAAAAATGGAGGATGACCACATCAGATCACAAAATGCAGCATGACTACATCATTACATGACTGCCAAATTACGTCATTACATAACTCCCAAACCACTAAGAATCAAAGCCCATCCAAGCCTACACATAGCCCTAACCATCACAGCCGTTACTCTTGCCTTATATCTTGTTGTTCGTTGCTGCCAGATATACGTCATTAATACAAAATTAGTCAGATAGTAGATTTTTTTTATTTTAGATTTTTACTACTGCCTTAAATGCAAAAAGTCAGAAAAAGATAGTCCATAAATGAGGAGTGGGTGTACAAAGTTTGCTAAAAGGACAATAAATATGTTCCTTATATTTTATGTTGACCAATATAAATTGAGTCATGTATTCAGTTTTATTCTTTCACCAGGTTATAAAGCACAGGGGCAAGATTCTTTTCATAGACAGATGAACCTTTTAGATATACTTGTGTACAAGGCTGATGAATATTCATAAAGCCAGGAATGTATTTAAGATTGTGATCCTGAGACCTAATTCACTGTCAGACTTATCCATTTCTTTAAAAAGATATTAAATCAGAGTCAGACTTCCAATGTGGGGAATGGATCATCCAGGATATAACTAGATAGGAAAGACACCAATCAGCGTTGCAGGAGCACTAACTCTGCTCCTTATTGGATAAGAATGTGGTCTTGCAGTGCTGGGTTTGACTTAACAACCATGAGGATGCCAATGTCTGTAAACATTCCCTTTAAAAGAAGTATTAAGTCTACATATTGGCTTGAAGAACACTGTAAACCCCAAGTAAAACACAACTGTGGCAGAGCAGTAACTTAAGCTTTTCAGATATAGTAAGACCCTGCCTTATACATAGAAACTTCTTGGCAGCTGTAATCTCACTTTAGAGTTGGGGGCGAGGGGGAACAGTCTTTTAGGTGGCTTAGGGAAATCCATCAGGACATGCTACTT
This sequence comes from Elephas maximus indicus, assembly GCF_024166365.1. Classification (NCBI taxonomy): domain Eukaryota; kingdom Metazoa; phylum Chordata; class Mammalia; order Proboscidea; family Elephantidae; genus Elephas; species Elephas maximus. The sequence goes on along the minus strand of NC_064822.1, from coordinate 79,133,534 downwards.
TTGTGTGCCTAAGCTGTGTGGCCACTGCATTTAGTTGAATTTACTCAACAAATCAGAAACTTTATCTAACCTTAGTGTGTGTATGTGTGTGTGTATGACAGACAGAGAGAGAGAGAGGATGAATGAACCGGGATGCCCTCTACTCCTCTGGCCAGTATGGTGCATGACAACTGTGCTTCTTTTCTCTTCAAGTTGTGACCTGCTTCTTGACATGATTTTTTTCAAGCTACCTTCCTTAGCTCATCATTTCAAAGTGGTTTCATTAGTTTCTAATTTCCTGCTGATTTTTAAAAACTTTCCTTCAATAATTTCTATTTAAACTAAGTAGAACTACTATAAAAGTTATATTTTAACATCTAGAAAGTGAAACTTCCTTGGTATTTTTGCAGCAACCTCTGAAATGGTATTTTTTCATCGAACTATTCAGTGTAGTAAGGAAGACACACAAATGCAATATCTAAAATTTAAAAATATTCCTGAGACAAACAGCACAAAAATGGAGAATACCTGTACAGGCCGGTGTTTCCATAATATCCTGTTTCCTCCTACAAATACGCACCCAGGTTAGGCAGTAACTTCACTCCAGGTTACACGTGAGCTGAGTCAGGATCCGCAGGTTAAAAGAAACAAGTTAGTAAGGAAAATAGTGTTTCATGTTCAAGCCTTACAGTTTCAGAATTAATCTCCCTTTACAACATCAGCATCTTTCCTAGGTATTGCTTTTTTTTTTTTTTTATTGTTTAAACCTTTTTTTTTTAATTGTTTAAAATTTTCTGCCAGTGTTACCTAATATCCTACACCCAATGCGTGTCTGGTGTACACCTCATAAAGTTGATTTTGTCTTCTAACTTTATATAAGGAAGTAATTTTCATAAATAAGCAATCAATAGCATGCTTTAGTTGGTTCATTCTTACTTGTCCCACCCTGAACTCAGAGCCAGTCCTTCACTTTTCAGACATTTTTGTTTGCAGAACTCCTGAGAACAAGAGCTGTGATTTATTTTTGAGCTCCCAGAATTACACATCCTTGAACTTTACAGATTACTATTATCTCATTTTTCAGTCCTGGGCTAAAGCCTACAACCTCAAAATATAATTTACTACTTTTTTTAAAAGTCCTGCACCAGAATTGTTGAACAAGAACAGGTATGTTCAGAATCAATTTAGCTGGGATAAGTACAAAGTTCCATTTGCTACACACATTTGACTTGAGGGGTGCAATAGATTCCAAGAGTAATTACAGGATTTGTTTGATGAAAGTTATAACAAAATGGAATATTGGCGTGTGCTACCTCAGGGCCATTTTTCATTTGTATATTCAATAACATTTATTGAGTCTTTACTAAATTCTAGACTTAGGCCAAGCACAATCCAGAAAGTGCAAAACAAAACTTCACAACATACGATGCCTTCCAGGCAATAACGGTGACAGCATTGGGCTGGACATTTGGAAACTTGGGTTGAAAAACCTGTCTCCAAATAACTGTTGTGTGGTCTTGGGCAAGTAATTAATCTCAATAGGCATCTATCATTAAAATGAGTTATATTGCATTCTTTTTCAGTTCCCTTTCAAGGCTCAGTGTTTTGTGGTTTGTAATAGACCCTAAATAACTGACAAAGTTGAAAAATCAGGATATGGCCTAATTCTTCAGAAAATAAAGTGAGGCGGAATACCAAAGTTAAGGAAAAATAATCACAGAACCTACTTTTAGTTCTTCGGTATTTTCCAATAAATCACTTGATTCTTTGAAAATACTTATTTTCCTTTTAAAACTCATCCCTTGGCCTAAGCCACTTGTTAACAGAATTCTATAGCACATGATTGCACTGGAGGTAGATTTGAAGGATCTACAGTCCTTGTTTTTCTAAAACAGCAACAAAAATGAAACAATAACAACAATAAACTTATGCCCACCTCTCTACTAGCAAGATAATTCTGTATTGTCTATTGTAGTTTCATAGCAACTCTATAGGACAGAGTAGAGCTGCTCCATAGGGTTTCCAAGGCTGTAATCTGTACAGAAGCAGACAGCCACATCTTTCTCCTTCAGAGCAGTTGATACAGGGTTGCTATGAGTTGGAATTGATTCAATGGCAATGGATCTGGTGTGGTTTTATTCTAGTTTACGTTGCAAAATGTATCTAATTTAATTTCCCTTAATCTCTTTGACATTATTGCTTTGCCAGCTCATTCCCCTATCTTATTCTACTCTATCAAACACCCTGGGAACTCAGAATCCACATTTGTAGTGTTCTCGTCTCATTGTCAAATAAGAAATTTTTAGATGTCTTCACCTCTCAAACAATAGAAAGTGTTAATAGCTTAAAACCAACAGTTGAGACATAAAGATTATCCCTAGACCCTAACTAAAATATATTCTTCCCGATATTTTTTACATTGAATCCCTCAGTTTTTGTGGTTTTAAGTCTTTTCAACTGGTTTTCACTTGTTGGTGTTTTTATTTTGAAACTGAATGGAGGATATTAACAGCTGTGTCCAAGAAGCTCTGTTAAAAAGTCATTTTAAAGACTCCTATAGTAAGTCCTTCTGTACATATAGTACTAACGGCAAGCTCAGGTCTTGTTTGAATTATGGGGATTGACGCATTGAGCAGACAAGATTCCAAGTAAAAATGTTTATTCATAAAAACTGTAAAACTCAAATATAATGTAATTTATCTAAGATAATGGACTCAAAAAGTATATGTTTATTCCCCCCAAAAAAGATAATTTGTGAAAAGGGTTTCTACTGCACAGATCGCAGAGTTTATAAAAAGAGTCCAAAAAACCAGCCAAGTATATGATGTCGTCTACAAGAAGAGGAAATAGGCTATTTCTAAAATGATAGTCACAAAGAACAAGGACTTAGGTTATATTAATCCTTTCCTATACTGACAAAATCAAGAAGAAGCTGAGAAGTATTCAAAGAAGAGGAGTAGTCAGAAGAGAGGAGTAATTTTAAGTAAATAGCATATTAGCAAAAGTAGAAAAATTATGTTGGAAATGTGTCTAAATATATCACCTCAGTAAGTAATATTATTCAAACAGAGCGTGCATTAAAAAATACATCCTCCTCCCCATGTGCAGTCTTGGGATAGCAATGGCATTGCTCTCAGAAATTGTTCAACAAGCCAGCATAATCCTTGACATCTTTTTCTGTTTGTAAACAAATCATCAGGTAGAATTCTCTTGCTTCACTTGTACTTTTCTTCTTCGGTTGGGACATGAACACATTAAGAGTGAAAACAAAGCCAAAGTATATGTGCATGTGTGTGTATATATATACATATACACACAAATATACAACCAAAAAACCGAATCACTGCTGTTGAGTCCATTTCGTCTCATAGGAGTTGGAATCGACTCAATGGCACTGGGTTTTTTAGTGAACCTACAGGACAGAGTAGAACTGCCTCATAGGGTTTCTAAGGAGCGGCTGGTGGATTCGAACAGCCAACCTTTTACTTAGCGGCCATGGCTCTAACCCCTGCACCAAGGGTTCTCATATGCATATACATACACAAATATGCATACATAGTGGGACTCAGCAGCAGCAAAGGGGTAGTGAATGGAGACATGGGTGTGAAAAACTTCTCATGGGGATCATGTGGGGAAATTGCTTAGGACTGTGAAGAACACCAGTAGCTGAGTCACATAAAAGCAGAAGATCCTACAGTGCCTAGGAAAGAGAAATAAGAGAGGCTAGGAGGCCTAGTGGCACAGTGGTTAAGAGCTCTGCTGCTAACTGAAAAGAAGGCGGTTCAAACCCCCCGGCTGCTATGGGAGAAAGATCTGGCAGTCTGCTCCCATAAAGATTACTGCCTTGGAAACGCTATGGGGCAGTTCTACTTTGCCCTATGGGATCACTGTGAGTCAGAATCGACTCAACAGCAATGGGGAATGGGAGAGGAAATTCAGGCAAAGGAAGAAAGTATTCAGAAAGCGAGGGTGGTCCAAAGTGTCGGTGATATAATTTCAAGGATAAGAATATCCTTTGAAATTAATAAGAAGATGATCCTGGTGAGAATATTAAACATACATTCAGTGGAAAGTGAGAATGGTCCAAAGTGTCTAAATGTGATGCGATTTCAAGGATAAAAATATCCTTTGGTATTAGTAAGAAGAGGGTCCTGATAAGAATATTAAGCATAGATAGATTCCACAGAAAGTGAGAATGCTGTCCCTTAAGAGTCTGTGACTCTAAAAATGTATGATTAATGATATTTTTTAAATTAAATTTAACATCAAAAGAGAAATTACTTGAACCTTGCCACACTAAAAGGGAAGACTATATGTGTGTGTGTATATATATATGTATGTATGTATATATGTATATATATGACTCAGGGGGAGGCTATGTTTTTGCCTGATTTACACTGGGGCCTTCTGCAGTTGGTGGTTTAACAATAGAATATTTTTTTTAGGGGGTGGACTACAAAAGGACTGGAGTCCCTGGGTGATACAAATGATTAAGTGCCTGGCTGCTAACCAAAAGGTTGCTGGGTTCGAGTCTATCCAGAGATGTCTTGGAAGAAAGGTGATATACTTCCAAAAAATCAGCCATTGAAAACCCTGTGGAGCACAGTTCTACTCTGACAAACATGGAGCTGCCACAAAAGGACCACCAGTGAAGAACTAAACCATTTGATAAACCAATGTAGAAATTACAGAGCGCAAATTACAACAAAATATCCAGACCATAGGAAAAGACAGAAAAATTCCCAATTCTCTTTATAACTCTGACAATATTTTATAAAAAAGAAAAGAGATGAAGATAGGAATAAGGAAAAAGAAAGAACACTGAAAACCAATGTCATTAATAAATACAGAAGCAGAAATTCTAAATAAAATAGACTATAGACTCCTGCGGTATAGCAAAAGAATAATATTCTTTGGAAATACAAGAATAGTTCAATAATAAATCTATCATTGTAATTCATTACATAAAAATGAAAGTAGGAAATAATATAAGCATGCCAGGATTTTCTAAAGCTATAATTGATACTATTAAATATGAATTGTTGTTGTTAGGTGCCATTGAGTCAGTTCTGACTCGTAGAGATCCTATGTAAATATGAATACCAAAATCCCAAACCTGTTGTTGTCAGTCAATTCCCACTCATAGCGACCCTATAGGACAGAGTAGAACTGCCCCACAGGGTTTCGAAGGAGCAGCTGGTGGATTCCAACTGCCAACCTTTTGGTTAGCAGCCGAGCTCTTAACTACCATGCCATCAAAACAAACAAAAAACCCAAACCAAACCCACTGCCTTTGAGTCGATTCCAGCTCCTAGCAACCCTATAGGGCAACTGCATCATAGGGTTTCCAAGGACCTGCTGGTAGATTCAAACTGCCAACCTTTTGGTTAGCAGCTGGGCTCTTAACCACTATGCCACCAGGGCTACATAAATATGAACAGAAGGAATTAAATTAAAACATGGTAAGACTACTTAGCCAAAATCAAAGAAAATATCTGTCTAAGTGAAGATATACTAAGACCATTTTCATTAAATTCAAGGGGAAGAAAGCAGATGCTTACTATTACCATCATTATCTAAATTTTGGGGGAGGTTTTATTGAATGCAATAACCAAGTAAATTTTAGTAATCAATATAAATATTGAAAACAATGAAATACATGATATATGTTGCTGATTATATGATTACATAATACAAAACTAATTGATGGTATTACATATTTATTGAAAGAATTTGGTAAGGGGGCTGGATACAAGGTAAAGACATAAAAATAGTTTTTCCATGCTAAAAATAAGTATCTAAGAAATATAGATGGTAAAAATATAGCAGTGTCAAATGAAAATATGGAGTCTTACAGAAGGACATAAAATAATATTTGAACAAAAGAAAAGATGTTCTTGAATAAGAAATATCAATTGCCCCCAAATTAATATAGAAATGCAATGTCTTTCCAGTCAAAACCCCAGCTGACTTACTGTGGGGGAGCTGAGAAGAGTTAGATAAAATTATCTTAAAGTTCACATGAAAAATAAATTTCCAAACATAAAAAACATAGCAAAGAAAAAATTTCTAAGACTATTGAGGAGGGATTTGCCATACAAAAATAAAGTCAATATTGTCAGAAATAAATACATAAAAAAATCAGTGTGAAAAGATGGCTTTTACAAAAAATAATGATGGCATAGCCTATCATCGTTACACTTTGCCTTATATCATAAACCCAGTGCCGTCGAGTCGATTCTGACTCATAGCAACCCTATAGGACAGAGTAGAACTGCCCCATAGAGTTTCCGAGGAGTGCCTGGCAGATTCGAACTGCTAACCCTTTGGTTAGCAGCCGTACCATATGCAAGCAAAAAAAAATCTAATTAAAAATTAAGGACAAACCAAGAATAACAGTATTTAAAGAAAATTTGTATGCTTAATTTAGTAATTGGGAAGACACTTTAAACTTAAGACAGGACATCCAGAAGCTAAAAAAAAAAAAAAAGAGGATAGACATAATTAATAGTTTTTTTTTTTTTTTCTAACTACACAGGTTAAAAGATAACACTAAAAATTCAACAGGCAAAGCATAGTTTGAGCAAATCTACACTCAGCAAAACTAATAAGCCAATAGAATGAAAATAACAGAATTAGGAAAAAAATAACTAAACCAAAAAAGACAAGAAAGGAAAGTTGAACAAGTGAGATTAATAGAAAGCAGATATAAAATGGTAGATTTATAAACATAAAATAAATGCTTCAATTAAAAGACAAAATTGCTAAAGAAAACCAAAACCGAATTATATTCTGCTGTCAAGAGACACATCTTGATTATCTTGGCACACAACATTTAAAAGAAAAAAATCTTAAGGAAGTATCCCGTGGAACTGCTAACTGAAAGAAAGCTACCACAGACACATAAGCAGATGAAGTAGCTGTAAGGGAAATTCAATATCAGGATACAGAGGGGCCGTTTCAACGCTGAAATTGTCAATTCTAAATTTTTATGCATCAAAAATATAGCCTCAAAATAAGTAAAATTTAACAGAACTAAAATCAGAAAAGGACAAATCCACAATCATAATGCGAGATTTTAACACAACTACCTCAAAAAGAGATAACATGAGCAAACAAATATCAGTGAGGTATATAAGATTTGAATATGGTTAACAAACCTGACCTAATTAATATAAATAGAACACTGTACACAACTGAGAAATGCCCAATCTTCTCAAGTTCACTTAAAACCTTTACAGAAATGAACATATACTAGGCCTAAAGTAAAGACAATTTTAAAGGACTAACATCACAAAAAATATATTTTCTGACCATAGTGAAAAGAAGTTAGAAGTTAAAACAAATATTTAGAAACTTAGAAAAACACTTCTAAATAACCCATATGTCAAAGATGAGAAATAAAATGATATGGAAAAGACTGCATACCAAAGTTGTGAGATGTTGCTAGTGCTTAACTTGGAGCTGGTGTTCTCAAACATTAGCACACATCAGAATCACCTGGAGGGCTAGTAAAACACAGGTTGCTAGGTTCCACCCCTAGAGCTTCTGATTAACTGCCTGAGATAGGGCTTGATAATTTGCATTTCTAACAAGTTCCCAGGTGATGGTGATGCTGCTAGACTAGGGACTGACGACACTTTATACCAGGATACTACGAATAACTTATGACAATACGTTTGAAAATCAAATGAAAAGAATATATTTTTAGAAAAGCACAATTCACTAAAATTGGCATGAAGGGAAATGCAAAATCTGAATAGTTCTATATCTATTTACAAATTTGAATCCTTAATTAAGAAATTTTATACACGAAATGTCCTCCGGGGCAAAATGCTTTACCAGGGAATTCTCCCAACCCCTTAAGGAAAAAAATTACACCAACCCTATACAAAGTCTTTCAGAGTAAGGGAAAGGGGAAAAAAAAAACCTGCCTGACTTCTTTGACAGTTGAGGTCAACACGATATTAAATCAAAATTCACAAGAATGAGAAAAAAATGTATTCCGTAACTCCATGAACACAGACTCCATAATATTAAATCAAAACGTACAAGAATGAGGAAGGATTCCTATAACTCCATGAACGTGTTAGCAAAATCCTAAAAAATAACATAAAACATGTAAACAAACTGCATCTGTCACTCTGAAAGAGAGAAAGAGAGGTGGAGGGCTTGATGACATCGCTGAGCACCTGCACAAGCCTTGGCCTGTCTACCTGGGGGCTTCTTGTTAAGTGAGAAAATTAAACACCTTCCCATTTAGCCAGTCTTAGTTTTGCTGTTTTATGCAGCTAAAGGATGTCTTAACTGATACTACTCCATTACCTACAAAAACCCCGATCTAAGCATCTAACTACTCCCTCCTCTTATTTCTAGTACTCCAACTCCAAAAATTGTTCACCCTAACATTGAATCCAATCCATTAACTAGTCGCCTTTTCACTGCCCACTCAGGCCTCACTCCCCTCCCATCCCAGCTCTTCCGATTGTATATTACTATTGTTGTTCTTTCCTATATAATCTCAACTCTTTTGACATCTATTGTCCATTACATTGTCTGAAAGACCCCAATTCTCTAGTTAGGTTAAATCTCTGTATGTCATGATTTCCTGTGAGCAGCTCACGTGGCTGACTAAAAATGAGCCACTCTGCTAATCAATCTCACTTTAAACCACTACCCTTGAGCCTTCAGAACTGCCTGGCAATCTTACCACATTTTCCTGATCAGTTACGTTAAGTGTTCCAGGTCAAAATAAAGAAGATGGTATGAAACACCTACTACTGCAGTGTTTCTCAACGTGGTGCCAAAACCAGCGGTGACATCACCTAGCAATTTATTACAAATGCAAACTCACAGACCTCATGCCAGGCCTATTGAATCTGGAACTCTTGGTGGTGGGACCCAGCACTCTGGATTTACCAAGCTCTCCAGGTAATTCCAATGTGCCTAAAGTTTGAGAACCACAGTTCTAGAGTGTACTGATCTATTTTTGTTGTTTTAACTTCTGCTCAAAACGGAGCAGTGTAAAATAGACAATTGTTTTACCATTAAGGTGGGAAGAGAAAGGAAGAGGGGCACATACAAGCACACACCTTTTGACTTTAAAAACTTGGAGGAAACTTTAAATTGCCCCTGGATTCTAACCTGTTCTGATTCTACATGAAATGGAAGGCCAGCTAAAGTTATAATTTGCCGAAGTTCATACAGCTAGCCTTGATTCTGTCCTCCAATAATCATGTACACTAGGCAAATCCATTAACTTCCTTCCTATAATAGAGATCTAATCTCTACCCTTCTTTCTTAAAATACTATGGGCAACAAGGAAACTAGAGTACTGGAAATGGAACAACCAGAATGTGCTAAAGAGCATGTTAACACACTGTGAAAAATACAACTAATGTCACTGAACAATTTGTATAGATATTGTCAAATGGGAGCTGAATTTGCTATGCGAAGTTTCACCGAAAACACAATAAAATATTATTTAAAAAAAAAAAAAAAAAAGACTATGGCAGGAAAAAATGAAGTGATGAATTTGTCCTGCCCAAAAAACTGAAATCCAAACTACTCTTCACAAAAACTACTGCTGGCCCTCTGTGAAGCACAGACTCATGGCATCCATGGTGCTTAAAACCTGTCACCTTAGACCACCCCATTTGAGAAATACCCTGTGTCACACCTGCTTGTTCCTCACTGGCCACTTTCTACCTTCTCCACCTGCTGGACCCAGGATACTGATCCCTGAAATCTCCCTCCGGGGCTGTCATTGCCCATAGGACCATCCCTACATGGGATGGTTCATTCTGTCCTACATCTGTCGGACCTCACTCTAAAGCCACAACTGAATTCTAAACTTAAAGAAGAAATCAAATAACATAAAATTAATTCCTATTATTTCATTTATTAATGCACAAAAACTTTAGCGGGGTCACTGAGAGCAATGTGATGTGAATATGCTGGTCTCATTAACCATCATTATTTACTATATAATGTGGCAGGCTAAGCACTTCTGCTAGAAGTAGAAACAGCAGCAGCTCTGCCATAGTCTTGCTTGTTTGTGCATTATTAATTTTCGTCAATCCATGGTTTCTTTGCAAGAATCTTTTACAGCTATTTGTCAGGTTTTGGAAAGGTTAGTGTAATTACAGCCAGATACTATAATCCATGAATCAACTTCACTAAGCACAGGTAAACTGGGATACGCTGTTAGCTACCTCTGTGTTGTGAAATTTCAGCTTTTCCTTCAGGATGTATTATAAAATGTACGTTATATTTATTATAAATATTAAATCTAACATTTCTATATAACAAATATTAGACTAACATTTTTTTCATACTCAATTGGTTCACCTAACACATTCATTTTAAAAAATACCATTCTAGGAGGTGTCAATATTCATCTGAAGGAAGCATCCAATTACATGCCCACTCAGTTTCTCCTCTCATCTCAGTCACAGACCCTTTCGTCATCATTTACACTTCATCTCCAACCTCAAACTTTTGTGCTTCTAGATTGCTTGCTCAACTACTCTTTAAAGCCTAATATTTTATGGAGACATCCACTCTATTGACCTCTCTTATTATCTTAGAAGGATACCTGGTAGTGCAATAGTTAAGCACTTGGCTGCTAAAGGAGAGGTTGGTGGTTTGAACCCACCAGTGGCTCCAGGAGAAAAGACTTGGCAATCCGCTCCCATAAAGATTACAGCCTTGGAAACCCTATGGAACAGTTTTACTCTGTCATATAGGGCTACTACGACTCGATGGCACACAACAACATTATCCTTGTACTTCAGCTCTTTCCTGACTTTGCTTGCTTCCTAATCCGGTATAAAACAGGTAGCAAAGTATACTAGTTAAAGTCTAGGATTCTGGGGTCAGACAGACCTAGCTATGTAACACAGGGTGGGTTGATTTTCCTTTTTAAGTCTCAGTCTTCTCAATGTGGAAATTGGGGGTGAAAATGAGAGTTGACGTAGTTTTCTTGGGAATATTAAATAAAATAAAGTATACAAAGTGTAGTCCAGAAGTCTTATCATTCTAGAAAGATTAAGTGGTCAACTTATATGTACTGAATGGTCAAGGTAGATGAAGTCTGAAACTATCTAGTGAATTTAATAAGAAGAAGTAAATGTGCTGTATTATTATAATCATTTTACTTCTTGACTTCTTGGTTTTTGTTCACCCTTGCCAAGACTCTACATCTCCCTGTCACATCTGAATGTAGAAACATCACCCAAAGGTGATATTTTTTTACTGTCTGCCCTCCTTTCAACCTTGTCATTCCATTGTTGATCCTTGATACTTCACTAGAACTTGAATATGACTCTTCTAGTTCTTACTGTAGCTCTTCCAGCTTCACAACTGAGGCCTCAATTTGGACACTATGGTCTAATGTTAAGGATACAGAAGTACAGAAAAGGAAAAAAATTGTAGGAAAGTGGGCTGGAATAATACATATCATGAAATCTGCCTCCAAGGATGCCACTGGTATATACTATTTTTAGGATTGAGGTTTAGGGTCATAAAAGAATTTGGTTCAGAAAATAATGAATGTAGGGGGGAAAACCAAGTTTTAAGGCTTGAAAATATTTTTCCATCTCTACCTGAATCAGGCAGTCATCAGCTTGACAACAAAACATGCTCTATAGTCATCCTTATGCAGAGCCCTTGACATCTTGTGTTCAAGTCATCTGTTACTGGCTAAACACCTTTTTTCTTTTTTTGTTTAATTAAATTATGCTTTACATGAAGGTTTACAGAGCAAATTAGTTTCTCATTAAAGAATACACATATTGTTTTGTGACATTGTTTGCCAACCCCATGACTTGTCAACACTCTCCCCTTATCAGCCTTGGGTTCTCCATTACCAGCTTTCCTATACCCTCCTGCCTTCTTGCCCTTGCCCCTGGTTTGGTGTGCCCATTTAGTCTCATTTTGTTTTATGGACCTGTCTAATCTTTGACTGAAGAGCGAACCTCAGAAGTGACTTCAGTACTGAGTTAAAAAGGTGTCCAGGGGCCATACTCTCGCGTTTCTCCAGTCTCTGTCAGGCCAGCAAGTCTGGTCTTTTTTTTTTGTTGTTGTTGTTTTTTGTGAGTTTGAATTTTTTTCTACATTCATCTACAGCTCTGTCCAGGATCCTCTATCATGACTCCATCAGAGCAGTTGGTGTTGGTAGCCGTGCACCATCTAGTTGTGCTGGACTCAGTCTGGTGGAGGCTGTGGTAGTTGCGGTCCGTTAATCCTTTGGAATAATCTTTCCCTTGTGTCTCTGGTTTTCTTCATTCTCCCTTGCTCCAGACAGGATGAAACCAGTGGAGTATCTTAGATGGCCATTCACAAGCTTTTAAGATCCCAGATGCTACTCATCAAAGTTGAATGTAGAACCTGTTCTTTAAAAACTATAGGCTAAACACTTTTTAAGGACAAAACCTCACTTCTGATTTTTTTGTTAATTTGTACACTTCAGGTTTGAATCTGAATGCATGGTCTTGCTGAAAATTCAGGTGCATTTGACTTAAGCTGTCACTTTTGGTGAACCAGTCTTTCTCATATATTTCCTTGGGAAGACTCAATAGCTATGAACTACAGAAGTGGGAAATTGAAGCAGTAACTTCCAAAGCACATAGGAAAGTTTCTCTCTCAGCTACTTTCATTTCTCTGATTTCCAGGAAGTTTTTCCCCTTCCCTCCTGCCTAAGATTGTTTCCCCCCAATTGGTCATACCTTGTAAGTCAAGTCACATTTCTGTGAAACTAGTCATTCTTTCCAAAATTCTGGAGATGAGCTAAAACTAATGAAAGCTAAACCTGTGCATAAAAGGCAATGACTTGTTTAACTCCAGAACATAAAATATCAATCTTTGAAGTTTAATGGAAACTTTATATTTTATATTACTGGAGCCCAGAATAGAATTCTGAACATTTAAATTGGACATCTAGGAGTCTATTAGAGGTTAATTTACACTGGAAGCATAGGACATTTAATTTTATGAATTTTGAAGCCAGGAAAATGTCCTTAGTATTTATAGGTGGGGAAAAAAATAAGTAAAAACAGTAATAAAAGGAAATATTCTGTTTATACTTTCTTTGGGATTATATATAGGGTTACATTTTGATTGTCTGCCCAGAATTTCAAAGCCTTGGATGTATATATCAAAGGTGTTCCATGCATGCCTTCCCCTTTGGCTCTATTATTTCAGACACCCAACTTCCCTCATTCTCAGGCAAAGTCAAATGCCATAATTTCTTGTCTGGAACATGTATATTAAGTCAGCATGGCCAGGCCTGAACTGGGAAACTTCATGCTTTCTCAGCTCTTCATGGTTTCTCAATGCCATGTGGATCTCACCACTGCTGCTGCTTGAAAAGACAACACCTAATGCTGAACCCAAATTGTCCTTGTGAAATGTGGGATGTGCTGTAGAGGAGACCCGGAACTGGCACTTTCTACCAACCTGCACATTATGGATGGCCATTTTCATTCAGCTCCTTGCAATTCAAGTTCTCCACCTCCTGCTTAAATTTTAGACTCTAGTGCTGTATAGGATATATTTTAAGAGCTTGGCCAGTACTGAACAAAACTGGAATACTGTGCTTTGTGAACTGTTTATACTCTGCATGTTTACGCACTGCAGTATTGTACTGGCTTTTAAAATATGCAACACATTTGACACGTCCTAAGCTTGTTGTCTACAGTGAGTCTACAGTGAGTCAGAATACCCTTAAATCTTCCAGTGACACAAATTACACAAAGTACCTAACAAGGGAGGAGAAATGAGCATAAATTCCAACCAAGCGGCCCTTGTATCATATGCACGAAAGGCCAACATGTTATTATTAGAGTATTACAAAAGATAAAAAAAAGGTTCTTCTAACAATTTTGTTAGTGGGATCAGAGTTTAAACTTACATGTCTGCGAGGGCATGTTAAGGAAATATTAGAGTTAAAAAGAAAGAAATCTTAGTAGAAAAAGAACTTTACTAAAGAATAATGTCTACTGACCAGCTAAATTATTTTGCTAAACTACATATTCTCTGTAGGCCTTCATTCATTTTAGCTTTAAAATTAAGAGGTTGAACACATATAAGTCTTAGTCACAGGACAAAAGCCTAGTGGTGGCAATGGGGGCATGGTAAGCAGCTAGAGGTGGTTGTCAGGATAGGGAGTACCAAACACTGTATCAGACATGGTGAACAGGGCATGGTCATAGCCAAAACCTTAATATATTTGTCAAGTCCAGAGTAGGAGGCAGGGGTGAAAAATAGCATAATGAACAATGAAGTTTAAGATCAAGACAGAAAGTGGGACAAGGTATTATATATAAAATATGGGCCAAGGGAATTTATTCAAGATGTATCCTTTGAATGATAAATAGGGACCAGAGAACCTCTCCAATGTGGTGACTTTGGCAGTATTGCATCAGCTTAAAGGAAGAGTGAATCAGAATTTATGTCGATGGAAAACAAAATGCTGCCCAGTCCAGTGACATCCCCATGATTACCGTCATATTCTAGTCCACTGCTGCGGCCACTGTATTGATTGATCCACGAGAGCTTCTCTTGTTTTCATTGGTCCTCCATTCCACCAAACATGATGCCCGCCTCCAGTGATTGATGACCCCCGCGATGATGTGTCCAACACAAGGGAGCTGGACAAAGTTCTGCTGTGATCTATAGGTTTTCACTGGCTAATTTTTAGAAGTAGATCATCAGTAGTTTTTTTTTAAAGTAGATTTTTCATAGTCTTTCTTGATCTGAAAGCTCTGTTGAAACCTGTCTTCTATGGGTGATCCTGCTGGTACTTAAAATACCAGTGGCATAGCTTCCAGCATCTTAGCAACACTCAAGCTACCACAATACAACAAACTGACAGATGGGTGGTGGTAATGGAGCATAGAAATCTATATTTTTATAATAGTACTTCGGGTGATTCTTATAAACACTAAAGTTTGGGATATATTGTACTAGAGTACAAAAAAACTTAAAAGAGCCATTTCTGAACATTTTTCTGTTTTAAGAGATTTAACTCCCTGTATCTCTTATTTTTGCTAACCCATCCATGAGATCTGATTAGCAAGAAGAATAAGTATCTTCCAGGGCCAAGGGCCATTTCTACTTTCTCTTGCTTTTTTATTAAGCTTAGGAGTGTGGAAGTTCTCAAAAATATGTTCCCAGTCATCACTCTGAATTACAAATATGTTACTTAAATGGAGAATTCATATACATATCTAGCATCATCATGTTAATGTGAGGTCATTTTTTACCATTTTTCATGAGACTGTATATTGGGCATAAGGTTCTGTGATCACTGATGTGCGTCAACCTGGCTCAATCATGTTGGTTTAGCATCACCTCCATGATGGGATCTGCTGTGAGTAGCCAGTCAGTTAAAGGAGAGTTTCCCTGGGGGGTGTGGCCTGCATCTAATATGAGTGTGAACTTTCTGACAAGGCTTGTGCTTTTGCTCACTCTGGATCCTGTAGCTGGCTCCTGTTCATCTGGCCCCCATTTCTTGGGACTTGAGATAGCAGCTTACCTGCTGATCTGGGAATTCATCAGCCTCCACAGTCTGTGAGCCAGAGGCCTGTTGTCTGACCTGCTGATCTTGGGATCGTCTGCCCCTTCAGCTGTGTAAGTCAGGAGAAGCCTCCAGCCTGACTCATGGACTTGGGACTTTCCAGCATTTACAACCAAGTGACCCAGTGAGCCATTTCCTTGATATAAATCTCTGTGTGTGTATATATATATATTTCACTGGTTTTGCTTATCTAGAGGGCCCAGCCTAAGATAGGCTCCCAGCAAGGAGCCCTGGCAATGGTTAAGTGCTGAGCTGCTAACTGAAACATCATTGGCAGGTCTAACCCATTCAGCAGCTCCGCAGGATGGACGGCCTGACAATCTGCTTCTGTAAAGATTATAGCCCAGAAAACCCTATGGGGCCATTCTATCCTGTCACATTGTGCTACTATGAGTAGAAAATCACCTCAACAGCACCTAACAACAACAAGAAGGCTCTTAATGAGGTAGGTGGAAAAGGAACTTCGAGAGTAAACTTCCATCTACCTTTTGTTTCTTCTGGGCTGCCCTACCTTACCACTTAACTTATCGTATTGAAGAACAGAAGAACCACTACATCTGCACTCATCTGCTTTTATTTCTCTGCATGCATTTTTCCACAATCATATCCACTGGAATATATATGTGTTACCCTCCTAAACACTCACAAAACATGATCAAGTATGTTATTCTTATTTCAGTTTGGGTTTTATCACAAAACATACTGCTTTTTCAAAAGATGTGAGTTGTTCCTAGGTCCTTGACCATTTATTAAATTTGCCAGACCATACTTCCACTAAAACCCAGGTTTAGAAAATACTCATTCTCCTGGATAGTAGAGTCCTGTATAATTCTGATTTCTTTAAATTCTGAAGTATTACTGAAGGATAGGCTTGCAAGTAGGGCTTCCTCCTATTTAATTTTTGCCGTTTCTTCTTTAATCACTGGATTTGTTGTTCAAAGCTTATTGTATTTCTACAATGCAAGTCAAATTATAACAAAATTCATGTCTATGCTTATCTTCATTCTGGATTCTTTTCCAGACCTTGAAGAGTACATGATAGGGTAAAGAGGACTCTGGACTAAGAATCCTAATATCTAAGTTCTAGCATGAAATCCAAGGCTTCCAAAATTATCCAGGCAGGCCAAACACACCCAATATCATAGACAGTCCCTGAGTTGTGCAATCCAGTGGACTCAGGGGCCCTCCCTGATTCGTGACCTATTAGCCCAAGAAATATGACAACACAAATGCACTGTTCTAATTGCAGCCAGTGCTTCAAAAGTGCAACTGTGAAAGCATTTCATAAATTGTAATGTTCTGTATGAAAGAATGGAGACTTAGTCCTTTGATAATTTCACATTCAGAGCATTTACAGTTATATATTCCCATTATATTTTTCTTGTAAAACTGTCACTGTATTTTCTAACATTTAAACTCAATATCTAGGCTCAATCAATAGATATGGATGTGTGTGAGACCGCTGAGTCATCTAATATCTAAGTGCTCTGAACAGGTGTCTGCTAAGAAACATATAATCCATTTAGTGGAGGCCTATAATACTTGTTTTGTTTTCACAGATGGTGTTGGATTGTTAAAGTGGGAATATGCCAAGGAAAATTTAAAGTACCTTTCCGTTTAAGAGAGAGGGACCTGTACTAAGTTGGACTTTCCATTATTTAAAGCTATAATAATTTAACTCAGATCTAATTCTCTCAAAGCCAAGTCTAGCCAAATCCATTATTTCCTATGTCTCTAAATTTCAGTTATCCTGATACTAACTCCTGGGTTATACAAAAATTTTCTGGAAGCAAAACATGTCATTCACCTTCAAAGCATTTAATTTGTAGCCATATCCTTTCTTCTCAGAGGGCAGGTAATGGACGCCAGTGGGCTGAAGCAGAGTTAGGAAAAACAAATAACGCTAAATCTATTACTGACTGTTTGACCATGGGGGAAGGCATTTAATTCACTTTATCTCAGTTTGGACATCTGTTAAGTAAGGTAATTAACTTGCTTCATATTACTAAGTTTTTTCAAGTGAAAACAAGAAAAAGTAGTTAAAGTAATGCGGTTCAGGATTTGTTTGCGTTGTTTTGTCTGTTTGTTTGAAAAATGATATAAATTGAGGTATTATAATTACTTACTTAACCACATATGATATCTGCTATTGGTCTTTTGGAGCCCTGGTAGTGCAGTGGTTAAGAGTTGGGCTGCTAACCAAAAGGTCAGCAATTCATATCCACCAGCCATTCTTTGGAAACCCTATGGGGCAGTTCAATTCTGTCCTACAAGGTCGATATGAGTCAGAATCAACTTAATGGCAATTTTTTAATCTTATTTTATGTATTAGTTAATAGGAGTGGCAGTGTGGTAGAATAAAAAGATTCGATGTCAGACAGTGAATCTCAGGTCTTTAACTTAGCTCTCTAAACTTAGGTAAATTATACTTGCATGCTTTTGGCTGCTCAGAATCTAAACTCCCTTTGTATTTTTGGGGAGTTCACCATATGAGTTTTTGTGAATTTCTCTTTGACCACCCAGTAAAAAAACCCACCCAGTGCCGTCGAGTCGATTCTGACTCATAGCGACCCTGTAGGACAGAGTAGAACCCATAGAACCTGAAAATGCCAAAAAAGAAAAAAAAAATCCACCTTTCACCCCTAGCTCCTAGGATAGTAGCACAGGACCCTGTAGGACAGAGTAGAACTGCCTCATAGAGTTTCTAAGGAGCACCTGGTAGATTTGAACTGCTGACCTTTTGCTTAGCAACTGTAGCTCTTAACCCCCATGCCACAGGGTTTCCACATAGGGCTTAGGCTTCTCCAAACAGATGCTTCCAGATCTGAGACTCTTAATTTGGACTGAGTGAAACAAGCAAAGGGAGAGAAGAATTCATTTGTTGATGGGAATTTCAATGGTCTTACTATTTTGGGAGATGGGGGGATTGGTAGCTCCAGTTGGACCCATTTGTGTATTCTTACTAAATGACCCTTACTATATTGGTCAAGCTGCTGATCTGGGGATTTTGATAGATGATATCTACCTCAACTTTATACTGAGGAGCTAGAAAAATATCCAGGAGATGGATTTAGGGTTTGATATTTCATATCAAAATTCCATTTATTACCTGTACTATCAAAACTCTTACTCAAACAAATGGGCTCAGTGGTGTTCCAGGGTCTCAGCAATTAGTTTTAACTCAGTTAGCATCAATTAAGTTCCAAAAGATTTGTGTGTTTTCTAAGCTTTCCTGGTATATGGGGGGAGTCCCTGAGTGGCGCAAACAGTTAAGCACTTGACTACTAGCTGAAAGGTTGGCAGTTCAAACCCAGCCAGAGGTGCCTCTGGAAACAGGTCTGGCAATCTGCTTCTGAAAGTCACAGCCTTGAAAACCCCATGTAGCGATTCTACTCTGCACACAAGGGGTTGCCATGAGTCAGAATCGACTCAAAGGCAACTAACAATAAGTTTATGGGGAAAGCTAGAGGGAATATTTATACTACTACGGACTTGTGGCAATATTCTAGATCCCCCTCTGATGTAAAATTTCCTCCCTGCAAGCGACACTGAATAAAAGTGCAGTCATCAAGTTGCAGTAATTTTCCTCTCACCATGAGAATCTCCTCCAGGCAAACAAACTTGCCAGAAACTACTTGGAATTTACCCCTGAGGACAAGTAAATATTTCTGATGTGCTGAAACTTGATTGTCGAGAATAGATTAAAATCTGAAGAGCGTGCAAATGCTAAATAAGTGAATATCACTTAATTAGAAGATACTGTCTGTCATTTTTATTACCAAAACCTCACTTTGAGGTATAGGCTGCTTCAGGCCCAATCAGTAGTTAAATAGGTGGTAAGCAATATACTTAGTGAAAGAGAGTCTAGAATTTGAGACTTGTGGCTTTTTAATTTAAAATACACTGACTATAGGAAAAAAAATTCTGAAGTTCCTAGTACTAAGAAGATATTTTCAGATCTTCATTAGAATATTTAATAAATACCTGGTTTCAGGGTCTATTTCACTTTTTTGGATGCACAGTCATGCTCTGCATCATGTCCATTTGGGCAACGTCCAGCTGCGTATACGTCCATGTCCCATTAAGTTATAACAGTGTTCAGAAATCCTGACTGGAGAATGGGACATGGTGGACGTAACCAGACACAGTGAACACAACAACTTCTGCAGGCGACATGTGTATCTCCTGTCTCATGTATACAAAGCGATTGCTCTGCCAGGTGTGTACAATACATATATAACCTAAAATACATGTCTTGGTAGTCATAATAAACACCTATGTTACTGGCTTATGTATGTACTGTACATTCTATCGTTATTTTAATGTGAACTTTTCCTAGTTACACATAAAAAGTTTACCATATAACAGTGTATGCTTCAACTTGTAGGCAGCAGCATCCAATCTCATGCATAGTGTGTCTCTTGGGTGTCGTAGTGTTATCTCTGTTTAATTTTCTTTCAAAAATATTACTGTGAAGCACACCATGGCTCCCGAATGCAGCAAAACCAGTGCTACTGATAGCAGCAACAAGAGGTAAAGGAGAAGAATAGATCTGGAAGAGAAGCAAAAGGCTATTAAATAACAGGAAGGTGAAAAATCAATGAATGATATTGCTCGCGATGTAGGTATGTTGGCACAACATGCAAATCATATAATGTTCTATTTCACAGGACATATCATTAAAGGACGCATGACTATACCGTATTTGTATGCAAAAAACCCAGGCCTTCTATATTTGTTTGCCAATTGTGCTCTCCCCCACCCCTTAAGGTATTTTTGTAAGCACACTACGCTAATTTTTTCACAGCAGCCCTTATGGGAGGAGGACGTGGTTGGCAAATAAAAGTAGATGGTGCTCGCTATTTGCATGAAAAATACAGTATATATTTCCAAAGAAAAAGATTTAAAGTGGGTAATACCACATGCAAAATATACTTCATCCACAGATCATATTTTAAGGAGTTGTTTTTTACTTAAAACATTATTTAAAGGAACTTGAAAAATTAGGGCTTATAAAGAAACTATGGTAATTAAGACAATGGTTGGTACAGTGAAAGACAAATGACTAATGAGTAGAATACAGAAACTCAGAAACAGAACCACTCAAATATGAAAATTTGGTATATGCAGAGGTGGGAAAATGGAGAAGAAAAAAGCAAATAAAAAAAAGTTATCCATTATGGAAAAAGATAAAATTTGATTCCTGTCTCATATAATAATAACAATAAAAAAAATTTTTTATTGTTATTATTATATGAGATAAGCAGCTCTAAATGGAATAAAGGTTTAAAGTGTCAAAAAAATAAATAAATAAAACTCCTAGAAAAAAATACAGATGCATATTATGAGACCTTGAGGTACAGAAAGATTTCTTGAATAATTCACAAAAACCAGAAGCAAAGTAAATTTGACTGTACTAAACTTAAGAAATTTTATTCATCCAAAACACCTTTAAAAAAGGAGGGAGGAGAGTTATAAGCCAGGAGAAGACATTTGCAACATTTGCAAGAATAAAAGATTAGTGTAAAGAATATAACTTAAAAACCTCTAAAAAAGCAATAAGAAAAGCAGAAACAACTGTATGGAAAAGTGAGATAGAGACATTTCACTGAAGAGGAAATTCATAGAGATAAGAAATATATGATAGTCAATATTATTAATGATCAATGAAAGGCAAATCAAGAGCATAATGAGATACCATTTAACAGCCACTAAATTGGCAAAACTTAAAAATCTGATAATACCAAGTGTTGGAAAGGATGTGGAGTCACAAGACACATTGCTGTTGTAAGGGTATTTCCGAGAAACCATTACAGAAAACAGTCTGGCGTATTTCCCAAATTTGAGAATTCACATGCACCGTGATCAGCCATTTTATCTCTAGGCATATATGCTAGAGAAGTATATATGTACAATGTGTACAGATATGTACAACAGGAGACATGTATAAGACTTTCATAGCAGCACTACTCACAATAGCAGAAAGCTGGAAACAACTGAAATGCCTGCTGACATGAATAAACCGGCATATTCTTCTCACAGGGAAATACTACACGGCAGTCATTCCAAGATTACAGATATATAATTTGTGGTAGACTAAAAAATGCCTCCCCCCATGGAAATATTCACTTCCTTATTTCCAGAATCTGTGAATATTTCCTCATATTGGGACAGGGGGGTGATTAAGTTAAGGATCTTGCAAGGAAGAATTTATCCTTAATTATCTGGGTGGGCCCTAAATGGATTCTCATGTATTCTTATAAGAAAAAAAAAAAAAATGCCATCAAGTTGATTCTGACTCATAGTGACCCTATAGGGCAGAGTAGAACTGCCCTATAGGGTTTCCAAGGCTGTAAATATTTAAGGGAAAGCAGAATGCCACATCTTTTTCCCATGGAGCAGCTGGTGGGTTTGAACCACAGGCCTTTCAGTTAGCAGCCAAGTGCTTTAACCACTGCACAACCAGGGCTCCTTTATAAGAATAAGGCAGAATGAATTTTGAGACAAATACACATAGAGGATAAAGCAATGTGCAGATGAAACAGAGAGATACTTGAGATGCTGGTGATGTGGCTATAAGCCAAGAAACACTGGCAGCCAGAAGAAGCTGGAAGAGGCAAGGAACTAGAGCTTCTAGAGGGAGTGTAGATCAGGGAAGTTTAAAAAAGTAGAAGACAATACTGTAAAATTAACAGAGAGTTAATAAATCATTAGAACTGAATAAAGACCAAATCAGCAAAATATCCATTGGTAAACTTAGGGAGATTGACTTCATTAGAGAGCTGTATCATAGTTCTACTTGATTTCCTTTAAGGTCAATTAGGATGATCAACTTTTCAGAAAGGAGCAATTTGATCTTATTATATAACTTTAGTTCCGCAATCAATTTAAAACAAAGATTATATTCCCACTCCTAAAATACCCAATGAAATGAATTCTAATGTTTAGGATTTAGATATTAAACAAAACAAAAAAACCAAAACCTTTATGAGAAATTTCAGAGTACTATCTTTCAAATGGATTATTAATTTTAATAATCATGGAATTTTTTAATAAAATAATGTTAATTTCTCTAATGTCATTCCCAGTGGTTACCACATCAAATTATAACCAGAGCAGTATATGTTAGAAATGAGAGGTTAACATTTGGAATGTGAATTGTGTGACCGTATGAAATTGTAGCACTAAATTCTTGTGACTAGTGAAGCCTCACTGTCTCTCCCTGTTGTGACAAATCTATTCCCAGTGCCATGGAGCCCTTCTGATTCCATGAATTTGGTTACCAATTATTTCCTGATATCTATCAATGCCCGTCACTCATTTTATTTCTCTCCACGGTATTTTTAAAGTACTTTTTATAAGGATTAAGTAGAGTGGAAATGAGTCACTTCCTCTGGCTGTAGCAAGTGGCCAACTCAAAATGTTAAGTGATAGGTCTGAGCAGTGTTATGATACCGTATTAAACACATTAAGCGCAAAACCAGTTACATTGATATGATCACAGACTAAGTTAGGATTTGCAGAGTTCCAGTAAAATAGGAGTTCTAAAATGACATACCCATATGGCTAGCTGTTCATTCATATATCCATTCATTCAATCAATCATTCATATACCATCAAGCCTGTATTATGTGCCAGGACCTGTTCTAGGTGCAGGAATAGAGTGAATGCAGACAAAAACCTTGCCTTCAATGAACTTACGTCATAGAGTTGCTTTATATATGAGTTTATTCTGTGAAATAAGAAAAAATTTATTATGCATAACATTTTGCCTCTTTTGAAGAGAAAAAAAAAAAGGCACGTATAATTTGAAAGCCTTAGATTAGATTGTGATGTATTGTTCTTCCCAAAAGCTTTTAAGATATTTATCATCTTTCTTTAACAAGCAGTGAAATACTGCTTCTCCTTTTGAAGGCAAAGAAAAAGTGTCTATAATATGATTTACTTTATTGCTCTTGAGAAATAATTCTTATAACAGCACGGGATGAAGAAAAACATTTTAAAGAAATTATAATTTCAAATTTGTCGGCCAAGCACTTGATTCACCAATTACCTGGATATGTGAAGATTCAGTACTCTCCAGATGCCTTTCAATGACACCAACATATAAGATAAAGTACTTCTCAACCTATGGTTTACAACTTCAATAGCTTACTTCTAATGTCTTGGTTCTGCTAACGTATTTTGAAGAATTGTTCATCTTTTTGCATATTCATGAGCTGTGACAGGTAGAGACATCAGAATATTGAGAACTTTTCGCAGCATTTTTACATATTCAGGAAACATTATCACGTACAAATTTAAAAATATGAATAACAATAAGTGTATTGTGTCTTAAAAGTTTGGTACTTTGAGATAATTTGGGTTGATGTTTTTGTGGCAGAGATTCCAAATCATCCCCCGGTATTCACATCCCCCTGCTTCCTTTATAAGTGAACCTGGCTGTTTTTGAGTCCTTCTTCTCCACAGAATGTAGATAAAATGGCTGAAGCTTAGTCAGCCATACTGGACCACAAAATAGAAGCCAAATGGTCACTATGGCTCAGCAGCAAGATAGGAGTATGGGACTATGATCGTCATGGAACCATCATGTCAACCCTTGACAAGTGACATTCAGATTCTGTTTGCCTAAGAGCCAAAACCTTTTTGTTTAAGGCTTGTTGTTTGGGGATTTCTGACGGTTGTAGGCAAACTTAATCCTAACTGATGCATAGTCTATAATTTATTTTCATAAATTTAGCTGTCTGTGATGAGTGCTATATAGTTCTTATCATCGTGATTATTTATTACAGATGATGAAATTTTCAGTTATTTCACAGGACTATTATTCGCACCAGCATATGATTTACCATTCCAACTCTTAGAGATTTTGCTTAAAAATGAAAATATGTTTATTTTGACATCATTTTCAAATAATCACAGATACTTGGACAGAAACCAAGTCAACCATGGCCAAGATAGCAAATGACTGGTAATTAAAAAAAAAAAAAAAACCCTATTCCGAGAGGGGAGAAACTACAGAGGTGAAACACAGGAAAATACTTCGGTGCAGGCCATCCAATGCCGGCCAGGCTGAGAAATGCACTACTGGAGTGTTTGAGTAACATCAAATTGCCCGTGATTTTTATATGTTTTTGTCAAATATTATGTTGATTTTTTTTTTTATTATTTCATACAATTACAGTAAAAAGGAAATTACAACTTGTGTTTAACAGGTCATGTAACTGAATTAATGAAATTGCTGTAGTTTTATCACTTCGCTCGGAGTAATATTTGCCTTCTCTTCCTTTTCTGGGAAATCAGAATTTACATAATCTCCAACCCTCTGTTCTCCTCCCACTTGATGCCATTTTATGCATGAAATCGTATAGAAGACTAACCTCCATTTTCTAACCAAGATTAAAAAAACCAAACCCATTGCCATCCAGTTGATTCAAACTCATAGTGACCCTACAGGACAGAGTAGAACTTCCCCCATAGGGTTTCCAAAGCTGTAATCCTTATGGCACATCTTTTTCCTGCAGAGTGGCTGGTGGTTTTGAACTGCTGACTTTTCAGTTGTCAGCCAAGTGCTTAGCCACTGCATCACCATGGCTCCTTATTGAGCTGCTACATCATTTAATTGGTAACACTAGAGGTTTACAAGAAAAGCAAGCCTTGCACTAGAGATACCAAGTCTGCCAAACAATAAAGAAAACTAAACCATCAAATTTTAAAAGTTGATGTCAAATGTCTCCGTTCAAATCAAGTGATGCAAAATGATAATCCTTTGAAACATGTAAGTGAAGAGCCAAGTACCTAATAGAGAAAATAATATCTAGGTGAGAGAGAGAGTTTATAATCTGTTGGAACGGATGGCAGGATTAAATAACATGCAGACTCAAAATACACCTATATATAAAACGTTTGTTTCCCAAAACAGTCATGAAATATTTCCACCATCTCTAAGGGAATAGCTACAATACAAACAAAGTACTATACTTAAAAATTTTTCAGAAAGCATTTTTATTATTGCAATAAATTTACTTTCTGAAATTCTGATGAAATTACAAATCTATTTTTAGAAGTTCATGGTACTTGATAAATCAAGACCAGAGACTAGACTATCATTCATGATCATCAATAATGAGAGAACTGTTCAAGATATTCACATGAGAAAACAGGCTTTTAATTTGGATACAACTAAGTAAAGTACAAAACAAATTTCTTTTCAGCAAACGACATAAAAGCTCGTTACATTTGAAATCTCCATTTTTACTCAGAATTTTAGGAGATTTTAATAGATTGGTAAACCAGCATAGCAACTGTCGCTTCCCAATATCACATCAACTAAGATATATGGAAACCCTGGTGGCATAGTGGTTACGTGCTACGGCTCCTAACGAAAAGCTCAGCAGTTTGAATCCATCAGGTGCTCCTTGGAAACTCTGTGGCACAGTTCTACTCTGCGTTATAGGGTCTCTATGAGTCGGAATCAACTTGATGATATTGAGTTGCTTTTTTTTTTTTTTTAAGATATATGATCAGAAGTTCATTTATTCTGTAAACACGAAGTTATTCAAACTTTACTGGCTATTTTAATTCTTACCATATTTAATTTATCATCATTTTTTTAATTAAGCATCTCTAGTAATATTTTTTTTTCGTACATAAGGCACAATACAGAGTGGCAGTACGATATTACAGTTAAGAAGGGGTTACTCATGCTGCCCTGTGGTCAAATCTAGGTTCTGTGCCATTTGTGTGATCTTGAACAAATTGCTCATTCCTACTTGCCTTTTTAAAACAAGAATAATATTTATCTCATAAGGTCACGTGAGAAGTAGCTTCGAAGGCTCAGATTCTCAAATGAGAAGTGGGCACAAAAATTCAGTTCCAGCCTCAATTACTCTTATTTATTTACTATCTTTTATGTCTTTGGGTTGCAGCCCAAGAATGAAAAATAAGAACACACATTTCTGGCTGAATTGCTAACTTCCCTCACTCCTCATCTACCAGTCTTCTTGATACATTGAAAGGAAGCTTAAGGCATTTGAAAAATCTTATTTTTCATGTCAGAAGTTATTACATCATTC
This sequence comes from Elephas maximus indicus, assembly GCF_024166365.1. NCBI lineage: Eukaryota > Metazoa > Chordata > Mammalia > Proboscidea > Elephantidae > Elephas > Elephas maximus. Next base: position 79,106,900 of record NC_064822.1, on the reverse strand, counting down.
AATTTGTAATAACGTATCTTAATCTTCTCCAAGTTAGATGGAATTCTGAGGCCAACTAGAATAAATGTCATATACTTGGAGCGCTAAAAAAAGAAAGCATATTTAATTTTTTTGAAGTATGACCCCCCATTACAATAGTATAGGAAGAAAAATTGAGTGATTGAACTAGAAGGACAGGAGATAATATTGCTAGGTTTCTGAAAGAGTATCCATTCGGCCCGTGGTTAAAAAATGGTATTATTTGGATCCAAAGCCCTTGCCATGTTTGGATCCAAGACTTTGGTGGATGCAGGGAACCAGTCCTTCCCTAGATGCATATCTCAATTGGATGCTTTTCCTTACAATTTGGATGCATAAACTCCTTGCCTGGCTATAATGGGAAGAAGTGCTGGAAAACTACAGAGAGAGGCTATTTAACAATTAGTGAGATTTCCTAGGATGTGCCCATGGGACATCTCCTTCTATCCTTCACAATTTTCTCTCAATATATTCGAGACTGTCTACAACAAAGTTCCATTTTTTTTAAGTTTTAAAATTCATTCTACATTAGGTTCTATATTATGAGACATTCTACTATTTCCTGTATGGAGAATTAGCATCTGATTACAAAGAGCAGTCCCATTGATTTAACCTCATACAGGTTTGTATGATTGATAGGAGGCTCGCTTAAACCAAATACTTCCTTATTCTGACTGAGGATTATTCAAGATTTATGTATTCATTTTAGAAAATTTCGATCCCTAACCACACTTCCAGACACCTTCCAAAAATCAATGACGTCATTTAATTAAACCAATTAAACCATGAAAAATGTTCATCTTGATCATATCTCAGCAGTTAATACATTTCAAGAAGCTGTCTCAGCTGCTATGTTTCTTCTGCTACATGCAGACCTTTGATCTCTATCCTACTGCTCTGCAATTCATTCTCATATTTACAGGGAGAGGCACAGAAATTACATTTTAAAATGCCCTGTAAAATTTTAACTGTAAGGTGAAACTTTAAAAAACTATATTATGCCATAGTGAATGCTTATTTTGCCAGTAGGCCAGTTCCAAAATGGCACCAAGAGTACTTAGCATTTTAGTAAACCAAGCTTTGTACAGGGAATGCTAATATTATGTACAAGCTTCGAGGAAAAAGTAGGGCTTTGATCTCCCTTTTTAGATTCAAGAGACAGCTTGTCAAGTACTATTCTTAGAGAAATGAGTCTTCTTGGCTCATCATTTCCATCCCAGCTCCAGGAGACAAAGATCCATACTTTCCCTAGTATGCACTGGGTCACACACGTTTACCAGATCACAAAGCCCAGGTCAGACACATATGTGTGCCAGTGTGTCACCTCCTGCCTGGAGAACCAGGTATCACTTCCTCAGCCCTCAGTGTGCTCCCTCTGGGGGAAGAAAAGGAAGATGAGATGCCAAAGGAGGCCAGTGCTAAACACTCTAGGTAGGCAAGTGACCTCAATTAGGTTAGAGTAGCATAAAGAACACTGGATTAGCAACTAGAAGGAGCAGGAACCAGGAATATCTCAACAGTAGCATTTATTTCCCAGCTATGTGACTCTCCCAGTCTGAATTGTTTTCTTATATAAAATAAGAAAGTAAAATTGACATGGGTGACATACTAGAGGCAGCACAGGGTGTGGTGAGAACATATAGGAGGACAATGATTCAGACCAGGCAGAGGGATGAGCTTTAAAGAAGTCTTTCCTGGAGAAACTGATGCTTTAAAAGAGGCTCAGGACAACTCAGCTAGGTGAAGAAGATGGGAGAAAGGCACCTCAGAAAGGGTTTACTTTTTGTAAAAAGTGTTGCCGACCATGTTCTTAGCACTCAAAAGGAGAGCATCTTAAAATTTAGAAAACATACATTTGGGTCAGGAAACCCTGGTGATGTAGTGGTTAAGAGCTACAACTGTTAGCCAAAAGGTCAGCAGTTCAAATCCACCACATGTTCCTTGGAAACCCTATGGGGCAATTCTTCTCTGTCCTATAGGGTCACTATAAGTCGAAATCTACTTGATGGCAATGTTTTTTGTTTTTTAATGGTTGGGTCATGAGCAAATGGCCTGTTCCATAACACAGGACTACACATTTAGAAGGGTCCCAAGCTTGGTTTAATGCTTTGCTGTCACTGTCTTGAAATTCTAAATAATTTTGAACAAGAGCCCCACATTTTCATTTAGCACTGGGCCTCACAATTTATGTAGCAGGTTTTGGGTATGGGATCAGAAAATCCTGGTCTGTGTTGGTCAGACTCTGATTCATATCCTGGTTTTCTTACTTACTGGCTTCATGAACTCCCACGAGATTGTTTTTCTTCAGTTTTAAAAACAGACATATTGACAAAAGCTACTAGATTGTTGTGAGAATTAAATGAATTATAAATATAATGCTAATTTTTATTTTGTATTATGGAGATATTAGAGAGGAAAGCACTCAGTCAGCTACTGAGACCCTTGTATATAAAGAAGTTGTTATTTGGAATGGTCTTAAATATCCGAAATTGATACCTGCTGATACTGCCATTTCTTCTTTTCTGTTTCTCTTACTGTCTTTCTCTCCCGTCCCCTTCTTTCCTTTGCAATTGAGCTCATATTATACACAAACACTGTGTTAACTGCTAAAAGTTCAGGCCTAATCAGACACAGTCTCTTCCCTCAGGGAACTTATACTTACATAGGAGAAAAGAAACATGAACTAACGATTACAGTGTAGTATAATAGGAGACATCAAGGAGAAAACACAGGGTCCAATGAGAACACATAGGACAGCAGTGACTGCAACCTGGGAAGGTGATGAGGCAGGAATGGTCAAAGATGTCTTTCCAAAGGAGGTGATACTTTCAGAGAGAGGCAGAATTTAAATGAAGGAAGGAGATATAGGGGAGAAGGTGTTTTAAGCAAAAGGATAATGCATGTGTATCCATGAAAGTTTGAAACACACGTTGACTATGATGAAGTACAAGTAGTTCTGTAAACCAGCACCAAAGTTGCATGTGGATGAGTGGAGGGTGAAGAGGCTAGAAAGCAAACTAGGCAAAATTAAGATCTGAAAGTATAAACCAGAATTTTAATTTTTTTTTCTGAATTAGAAAATTATGGGAAGGCTATGAAAGTAGAGAAATTATATTGTCAGATACCTGCTTTAGAAAGATGAGTGGAGGTGAATTATAATGGAATCTGGATGGAAGACATTTCCTTGAGTAGCTCATGGTCTTGGGCAAAGGTAAGAAGCAGGTATAGTAGTATAGTTAACTCTACTGATGCTATAAAGTAGAAATTCACAGCAAGCTTCAAGGTTATCAAGAGATATTTTATTGAGTAATTCTGTGGAGCAGATTGAAAGAATACAAAGATAACTAAAATAGTCTATCTCTTCCCAAGAACAGTAGAATGCAGTGTAATGAATGCAATGAGAGTACTATGCCCATAGTACTGAAACAAGCCCCTAAGTTTCTGGAGGGATTTAGGGTCTCTCTCCAAAAGAGCTGACATTAAGTCTCAAAGGAATCTCCTGAATTGAGACTTAAAGAATTTAAGGAATTAATCAGGCACAAGATGAGGATATTTGGAAGAAGGAAGCATTCTAGGCAAAGAATACAGCATAAGCAAAGATAAAGAAATGAGAGTTTATATTGATTGTGCAAGAAGGGAAATGATTCATTGGTGCTGGCATGTAAAATTCAAAGCAGGGAATGGTGAGGACGTGACTAGAGGCCAGCAGGGCTCAGTCCATGGAGGACCTGGTAGAGGAAGAGGATCCACTGATGTAATTTCAGAAAAGAAGTGTAGTACAGTGAATTGCTTTTATATGACTTTTCTAGCCATTATCTCTTAACTCCCACAAAATGATTGGCTGGAGCTACGCAAATAAGGTGTGTAAAAATCTTTCAGGGAATGGGCAGTGACTATGCAAATAAGGTGCCTGTGGCCTGCCAAGAAGATTAGTCAGTTTTGCCATCCCATTAGAGGTTGGCATAAGGGGAACCTCACTACAACCAAGAAGAAGAACCAAGAGAGGACTGCATCCTTTAAACCTGGATCCCTGCACTGAGAACTTCCTAGACCCAGGAGACAGAGAGAGCTGTAACACTGGAAACGGTATCAGACTGCAAAAGTGGAGAGAACCTGGAGTCCTGGTGTGAGAAGGCTGTTATGGGCCACCGAGTGAGAGCTGAGTACCTTTAGGCAGGAGACTTCCTGGAGAAGTGAGGTACTTCCTGGCACTTATCAGCAGAACTAAAGAGCTATAACATGTGCTCAAGCAGAGAAGGGGCCAAGAGTGAGGGTCAGCAGTGGGCATCACCAAGAACAAGGCCTCCCAGCCTTCATGCAAAGCCAAGGAGCTTAGAGGTTGGAAGCTATCCTGATTGATGAACTGTATCCTGTATTCTCAGTTATTCCTGTTACTTCCAAATTGATCCTGATTTTAAGTTATAACCTGTTACTTCCCTAATAAACCTCATAATCGTCGGCATGATTTGTGAGTTCTGGGTGGCCATTGTAATGAATTATTAAACCAAGCAGAGAAGTAGAGAGTACCATGGGAGGGACAGCTGGTGTCAGAATTGGTAGAAAGGTTGGGGAGTGGAGATATGTCTGACCTCCACCTCATAGCAATCAGGTTTGAGCTGATCTTGATTCTCATTCTCCTTCTCCCTTATGAAGTTAAAGGATTTCAGATGGTACTATTTTATGGAAAGCAAGGGATCAAACTTGCATTTTTGAGGGATTGCTCTGAGTATGTAAGGAAGATGAATACAAGAGAAAGGAGATAGGATGCTATTTCCACAGACCAGTGGAGAAGTGGTAAGGGACTGAATCAGGGCAGTGACTGTAGGAATAAAAGGGAAGGCCAGATTTAAAAAATGTTTAGAAGTATTGGCAGGACTTGGTTATTGTTTGGATGTGGTAGTGGTGAGAAGAGATTGTTTTCCACCTTACATCTTTCACTCCTTAGTGACAAAAGCCACAAATAATTCCCCAATCTATTAAGCTAATAGCATAGTGGTTAAGTGCTACGGCTGCTAGCCAAAGGGTTGGCAGTTCAAATCCGTCAGGCGCTCCTTGGAAACTCTATGGGGCAGTTCTACTCTGTCCTATAGGGTTGCTATGAGTCGGAATCGACTCGACGGCACTGGGTTTGGTTTGGTTTTGGTTAAGTCACTTTTTTCCTCTGCAGGTTGTAGTTTAGGAAGAAGATATATGATTTAAATCTAAATTTCTGCAAATTCACACATCTACAGTCACACTTGTGCTTAATTTGATTCTAAAACACATACAGTGGAATTCCAGCATAAACTTGAGTTGTAAAAATATACCTCTAGACATGGTGTTAGTCAAACACATCTTGTTGTCCAAACAACAACTTAACATTAACTTGATGCATCATATACAAGGCATAAAGATATCACCTCTCTCAAGTCAATTCCAAGAGGTTCAACTGTGGGATCATCAAATTTCAGAGTTGTAAAGAACCTTGTTGCTTAGAGAAACCAAATGTTTGGGACACTCTCTATAATTTAGGCTCTTCTATCCACATTTTTCACAAAATCAATAGGCTAGAGAGCAGGATCACTTGCTTTCTAAGTTTATCATCAGTTCCTGGTTCTAAGGAATAAAGAGATGTCAAGAAACTGGGAGCAAATATATACGACTACTGATTTCATACTCCATGCACATTCAAATCACTTTCCTATTTTGTCAAACAAGTGTCAAATCAAGGTTGATTTTTTTTTTCATTTCTTATTTAAATGTCTCTCACGCTTTCTGGTGTAAGAATCATGCAAGATGAGATTAGTCACTGTTTGCGCTGGCTTCTTTGACAGGAAAGAAGAACACAACCTAAACAAACTCTAATGAATGGGTGGAGTGGGAATACACAAGTGATGGGAATGGAACTCTTTTGTAAGAAACAGTGAGAATGGCTGTTATATAGTTCACAAATCAGAAGCTTTCACATTATCTCATTGAATCTCATTTTGAATATTTGGAAATTCAGTGTGTGGATGTTATAATATTTGAAAGCCCTAATTCTGGATGTATAACTGATATGATTAAAAAAAAAAAGAGCCTAAAGATAATTTATCAACTACTTATAGGACAGACCAAAACCTTATTTTACTTCCTAGAAAGTTATTTAGCTTACTAGAAGACGATTACTTAGAACTTTTGTTCTTTAAGGGCCCAAACCAAACCTGTTGTCATTGAGTCGATTTCCAACTTATACTAACCCTAGAGAACAGAGTGGATCTGCCCCATAGGTTTTCCAAGGAGTGCCTGGTTGATTCCAATTGCCCACCTTTAGATTAGCAGCTGAGCTCTTAACCTCTGTGCAGCCAGGGCTCCAGAAGGAACCCTTAAATATAGAGTTACATGAACTTATTCAATATAAAATATACAACATAACCCACATCCCCTTTTACACATACACAGGCTTACCAGATTTATAATTTGGAACTTATCACCTTTACCATTTGGAGCAAGGACAATTGAAATAAAAGGAAATGACAAATAATTTTTATTATTTGATAAGCTAATCATAGATTTGGAGCCCTGGTGGTGCCAGTGGTTAAGCGTTGGGCCGCTAACCAAAAGGTTGGCAGTTTGAATCCACTAGGTACTCCCTGGAAACGCTATGGGGCAGTTCTACTCTGTCCTATAGGGTCGCCGTGAGTTGGAATCGACTCGACGGCACTGGGTTTGGTTTTTTTAAAACCATAGATTTGCAACAGAAATGCAGTATTATGGATGCAAGGTGCCTTTCTAACACATCAAACCAGATATGCTCTAAATTCTGAAACATGAGGTCAACCAATGACTAATGGCTGGATAAAAATCATGACTGAACAAATGGAATGACAGCCAAGGAACAGACTTCTTTGAATAAATAACAGATTTTTTAAGTGCCACATAAATAGCTTAATTTAATCCTACTCTACTTATATTCCAAAATCTTGTGTTCATTCAACCACTATGTGAAGATGTACTAGGTGCTAGACTTATTCCTTCTGTTTGTAGAAATTAATGGTCATAAATAGGTGCTGAGGTCCAGAAGCTTTTTGTTTTATTCACTGCTGATATTTTGCTTTTTTTTTTTTTTTTGCTGTTGAAATTGATAAATGTTCATCACATTCAGTAATATTTTCCAGGCTTCCTGACAAGTGAATTCGTAACATACACACTTGCTTTCCCTTCAAAACATGGTTTTTATAGTGTTTGGTTTCCAGAGAATACAGGGTAAAGTTATTTTTGAGAGGAATTAGTGAAATAAGACAATGATTGCTTCACTGAGTAGCCTAGCCTCAAAGCCACTGATAATCTAGAGAACTTCAGTGACGTACTTCTTTTCCACAGGGACTTGTTCCAATTAAAATGAATCTAGTGTCCTGTAAAAATCCCCTTTTTCAGCTAGCTACCACGAACTTAATGAGAACTCCACTACTCGCTCTTGCCTGATTCAAATGGGCTTTCAGGACAAATTCCTACATTTTTTTCTATTCTAAATGTTGACTTTGTAACGACTCTTCGTATATTTTTTAAAAAGATAGACATTTCTTTTTACCTTTTCTACTGAGTTTACTGGAAAGGAGGGAGACTCTTTTTTTTTTAAAGAATGTAATTTTCTGGTTTCTTTTTCTTGGCTGTGTTTTTTGTTCATTTGCCTTACCTTCACTTGAGAACAAAGGTCATATTTCTACTTGCATGTTGTGCTATAACCAAAATTACAGTTTTAAAACCATATTTCCTCCATTTATTACTAATCCTCTTGAGATTACATAGATTTATTTAGACATGTGTATGTTATGTCTGCTACTCCAGGTATCTGAATATGCTTTGCTTCTCCAAATCTCCTCAGGTCAAATGTTGCTTCCTCTGTGAAGCCTTCTGTGAGTCTCTCCTATGGGGGCATTGTGGTTGACTCCTCAATAGCAATCCTACTCCAAATGATTGGCTTAAATAAAGATAATTTCATCCTTCTGTTCCACATGGGTTCAGGAATGTTGTCTGACACAACTCTAGCTAAATTTGATACCCCTACTATCTTACAGGAAACCCTGGTGGCGGAGCGGTTAAGAGTTGGGCTGCTAACCAAAAGTTTAGCAGTTCAAATCCACCAGGCGCTCCTTGGAAACCCTATTGAACAGTTCTACCCTGTCCTATAGGGTCACTATGAGTCGGGATCAACTCGATGGCAATGGGTTTTTTTATTATCTTACGAGGTTAACACCCTTTACAAAGCTTTAATTTATTTAATCATAAGAAAACTATCACATTCATGTCTGTCGTGTCTGTAACTATTACATAGAAGGCACAATCATATAAGTAATTTTTCCTACAATAGGCAGTGCCGTTTAGTAGGCAGAATCATATTTGTATAAGTCATATAGTAACCTGTCATACAGAAGGCACAATCATATATACAGCAGTCATATAGTAGGAACTTAAGCATTAACAAAATAAATTGACATTTTAATAGCACAATTTTTGTGATAATTCATATGAATGTGCGAGCTACTTTTGATATTCTTCAACATAATGCACTTCTTCCATACTGCCATAGTTGGTGTTTTATTTTAATGACTTTATCCAACATTTTCATAGTCTTGACACTATTTGGGGTAATACCTTTTCATTTTTCAGGCAGCCTAGTGCTCAAAAAGATCTCCTCCATCATATAACTTTACAGTGTTTTCTGCTTTCTTGAGATTCTATAGCTAAATCAGATCTTTTCATGTTTGCTTCAGTTTATTCTTAAAATATCTGATCTGACACTGTTTTGCCACATTGCAGTTACGTGGAATTCTACCTACGTTGGTGCTTACCTAGCACAGTGGTATTGCTTTAAACATTCATCCACTTTTTCAAAAAATAGTTTTCAAGTACCCACTACTTACTTGCTAGACATTATCAGCATGTACAGATGACATTTTTGTTCTTGTATTTCTTACAGTATAAAAGAGAGAGATAAAGAGGATCTAAATATGGAAGAACATTCCTCATTCATGGATTAGAAAGCCTAATATAGTTAAAGCATCAGTACTACCCAAAGCAATCTGTAAATTCAATGCAATCCCCACCAAAATACCAATACCTCTCTTTATGGAAATAGGCAATCCAAGCCTTAAATTGATACGGAAGGGCAAGAGACTCAAATAGTTAAAGCAAACTTGAAGAAAAATAAATTAGGTGGCCTCACATTTCCTGATTTCAAAACATACTATAAAGCTACCGTAATTAAAACAGCCTGGTACTGGTATAATAGCAGATATACAGACCAATGAAATAGAATTGAGAGTTCAGAAATAAATCTATACATCTATGGTCAACTGATTTTTGACAAGAGGGCTAAGTTCATTCAACAGAAGGAAAAGTTTCTTCAATAAATGGTGCTGGGAAAATTGGATGTGCACATGTAGAAGAATGAAACGGGATCCATGCTTCATACACAAAAACCAATTCAAAATGGATCAAGGACCTAAATGTGAAAACTAAAATCATAAAACTTTTAGAAGCAAATGAAGAGGCGAGTCTGTGGGACCTAGATTTTAACAATGCATTATCAAATATGACAACAAAAGCATAAGCAAGAAAGGGAAAAATAGATAAATGGGATCTCATAAAAATTAACTACTTTTGTTCATCAAAGGATTTTGTCAACAATGTGAAGAGACAGCCTACAGATAGGGAGAAAATTTTTTAGAACCAAATACCCGATAAAGATCTAATATCATATATATATATAACTTCTACAACTTAACAATAGACAAACAACCTATTAAAAAAAAATGGCAGAGCACTTGAATAGACATTTCACCAAAGAGGATATTCAAATGGCCACCAAGCCCTTGAAAATATGCTCAATGTCATTAGCCATTCCACAAAACCCAAACCTTTGCCATCAAGTCAATTCTGACTCATAGTGACCCTATAGGGTGCAGTAGGACTGCCCCATATGGTTTCCAAGAAGCAGCTGGTAGATTTGACCTGCCAACCTTTTGGTTAGCAGCCAAACACTTACCCACTGCACCACCAGGGCTCCATTAGCCATTCCAAAAATAAACCAAACCCACTGCCATCAAGTCCATTCTGACTCATAGCGACCATATAGGACAGAGTAGAACTGCCCCATAGAGTTTCCAAGGACAGCCTGGTGGATTCCAACTGATGACCCTTTGGTTAGCAGCTGTAGCACTTAACCACTACTCCACCAGGGTTTCTGCTTAGCCATTAGGGAGATGCAAATCAAAACTAGAGTGAGATACCACCTCACTCACCCCTATTAGAATGACAAAGATAGAAAAGAGATAGGTGTTAGTACGGTTGTGGAGAAACTGGAACCCACACCCATTGCTGGTAGGAATCTGTAATGGTACAACCACTGTGGAAAACAGTTTGCGGGGTTCCTCAGAAAGTTGAACATAGAACTACCACACGACCAGCACTCCCAATCCTAGGTATATACCCAGAAGAAGTGAAAGTAGGAACGCAAATAGAAACCGGTATACCAATGTTCACTGCACTACTTTTCACAACAGTCAAAAGGTAAAAACAACCAAAATGATCATCAGCAGATAAATAGATAAACTGAATGTGGTATATACACAAAATGGAATACTACTCATAAAAAGAAATGAAGCCCTGATGATGCTGAGCAAGTAAGTCAGTCACAAAAAACAAATATTGTTTGATCTCACTACTATGAAACAAGCAAATATATAGAAACTAAAAATTATTAATGGTTTGCAGAGGTGGGAGGGAGGTGGAAAGGAAAAGGTTTCACCAAAGGGGCATTGAGTTTCTGTTAATGGTGGTAGAATGATTTGGAAAAAGACGGCGAGAGCGGTTGCACAAATTGAATAAGGTAATCAATGTTACTGAACTGTACGTGTAGAAATTGTAGAGATGGTGTATGTTTTGTTATGCATATTTTCACCATATTAAAATTAAAAAAAAAAGATGAGAGAGAAAGAACAATTTGGCATCATCAGAATTACATAAACTTTGAAGCTTGACATTAAAAAAAAAAATTGTCATGGATTCAATTCCTATTCAAGGTGACCTGACTCAAGGTAACTGGACTCATGGAGACCCCACGTGTGTCAGAGTTGAACTGTGCTCAATAGGGTTTTCAATGACTGATTTTGCAGAAGTAGATTGACAGGTCTTTCTTCCAGAGTGCCTCTGGCTGGACTGGAACCTTCAAGCTTTCAGTTAGCAGCCGAACATTGTAACAGTTTGCACCAACCAGGGACTCCAGAGTTACCCAAAGCAAAACCTTGGTTTTAACTTTCTAATCACCAGACCTTGAGCAAGTTAAATCACATCCATGAGATTCTCAGTTTCTCCATCTGTATCTTGGGGTAGATTGTAGGATTGTTACAACATTCAATGTCCATGAACAGTATTTTGCATTGTGCATGACCCTTAATAGGGAATCAGTAAGTGGTAATATCACAGTGGAAGTATTTACAAGTAGCCATGGGGCACAAAGAAGAGAATGGTCAAAAGGAGAAAAAGAAGGCTCCACGGAGGAGTTTTCCAGGCAGACAAGGGAGGAAGTACACTCCAGATGGAGAGAGCAGTGTGAGAGGAGGCATAGACATTCACATAAGTGGAGAGACAACAGTGGTTTGGTCAGGTTGGCATCTATGTGGGCAAACACTAAATTCCAGTACCTTATTGTTGGGCATTGAGATGTTCCACTTAATGTTAAGTAGATAAGGTCTAGGAGTCCCTAGGGGGCACAAACAGTTAACATGCTTGGCTACTAACCCAAAAGTTGGAGGTTCAAGTTCACCCAGCGATGCTTTGGATAAAAGGCCTGGTGATCTCCCTCCGTAAAAATTAGCCATTGAAAATCCTATGGAGCACAATTCTACTCTGGCACAATATGGGGTTACCATGAGTCAAAGCCAATTCAATGGCACCTGGCACTGGTTTAGATAGACTTTATAAATAATTCAGGAAATTAATAGTGACATTTGTGTAATGCCCAGGCCTCCAACACATAGAAAAAGTGCAATGTTACCATCTGCCTCAAGATGTTCCTTCCTGACAATGCATATGTTCTGTGACATATTAGCCGATACTCTCTTTAGACTCCTAAAGAAACAGTTGGATTACTTGGTTTATTTTTTCCCTTTCTTCCCCAGTTAGAATCCAGTCTTGTTTTCTCAAATATTTCCTCCACAATGACAGCAGAGTGGCCAATAGATCTAAATCATAAACCTACCAATGTTGACCACCCTATTTAAAACTCTACTGGTTTCTCATGACTTCGCAAAATAAAATCTAAACTTCTTATCATGGCAAAAATGCCTCCCCCCAACCCTGTGACTACTGTCCACATCTCTCTCCAGCCACATAGTTTGCCTTTTCCTGCTTTTGCACTTTGCAGTAAAGAAACACCAAGCTACTTATGGTTCCCTGCACATACCAGGCTCTATCAAGCTTTGTGTGTTTTCTTGTCTCTTCTATGAGCCTCGAATACCTTTTTCCCCTTCATTGTCAACCTAACACTCTTCGAGATGCATTCTGATGTCTTTCCCTTCCCTAATGCCCAATCTGGGCTAAGAACATCGCCCCTATCCTCCCTTAGCAGGCATATATCACTACCAAGGGAACTTAAGAAGTTGTATTCTAGTTACTTATTTTAATTTCTCCCGTTAGTATGTAATTGTCTGAAAGGAAAATCTTGGATCTTACTCTTCTTTAAATAAGCCTAGCACAATGACCATTACATATCATCTAATCAATATGCCTATTGAATGAAAGTTAACTTGGAATTTAAACAATTACTCCAACATAGCAGTTCCCAGAAAGTCATCTTTTTATTGATCTATAGCCTCCTGAGATAAAAATATTTCCATTGAACCAAAAAAGCACAATAAAAGCAACTTCCAGGTTGCTGGCTATGTCCTAAGTAGGCTGGCATAGTATGGGTTAAGATTGAACACTTTGGGTGGTTTTGATTCCATTGGTTATGGTTAACGGAAAGTATAGAGCACCATTAATTTGGTTATAACTAGTTATGCTATCATGAAGCATTTCAACAACCAACATTTCCATAAACATGAAAATTCCTACCATATGCCAGACTGAGGTACCCTACAAGGCAAATTATCTTGCTTAGTAACTACTGTAGTTCTTTTCTTCTTATGGTACCATATATTTTGAAAAGACAAAATATAATTAGTTCTAAGGTCTTCCTATTGAATATGCACTTCATGATTACAGTGCCTTTATCACAACATGGCCTGTGGTATCGACACAATGCTAGGAATTTGTCGATAGATTTGGGTAGTTGCCCATTCAAAAAGTTTCTAAGATTTTGCCAACAAATATTATACAAAGAAGCTAACAGGTTTGCCCTGTGATCAGTTTGGCTGTAAGGGCTCTGCTAGCTCTATTTTTACCTTCGTTTTCGCTGTATCTGTGTAAGAGTTGAGCGGCTGTTGCCAAATAAGCCTGATACAATTCATTCCACTCTCTCTCTCATCACAGAGTTGTTCCGCATTCTTATCCAATGACTTTCTAGAGAACTGTATGCTTAGGGGACAAGTGTATTGACTCTCCTTTGTTTTGAAAGGAAAAAAACACCATCTAAATTTCTCTTTTCTGTGTGTGTGTCCTTTACTGCAAGAGAAGAGAATTAAAGATATTTATTTTCCCCTGCTTTTCTTGCTGGTCTTGTAAGTGTGTACACATGTGTGGACATAGCATGCACATTTCTGAGCATAATTAAGGCCACCACTAGCGTCTCCTGTAAGTATCTCCTCACTGAGGAAACAGTGATATCAGAAATGGCATCTACCGCAGAAGCACTGAATTTTCGTCTATTGAATTGAACTGTAGGCTGATCTAACCTCTTTTTCTCTTAGGATAGAGGAAAGTATTGGAGTAGTATTCCTAAAGGAATCACAGGCTAGTCCTTCCCCCCCTAAATAAGTGGTCCATCAGCCTACAAAGCAGCCAGCCTTGTTTGGATAACTTCCCCTAGAGATAGTCAATATTTTATGTGTGTGTGTGTGTTGCCACTGAGTCGATTCGAACTCATAGCGACCCTACAGAACAGAGTAGAACTGTCCCCATAGGGTTTCCAAGGAGCAGCTGGTGGATTCAAACCGACAACCTTTTAGCTAGCAGCCATAGCTCTTAACCACTGTGCCATCAGGGCTCCATACACATATATATATACATATATATATTTTTTACATATATATGTTGTTGTTAGGTGCCATAGAGTCAGTTCTGTCCATGTACAACAGAACAAAACATTGCCTTGTCCTGTGCCATCCTCACAATCCTTACGCTTGAGCCCATTGTTGCAGCCATTTTGTTAACCCATCTCCTTAATGGTCTTCCTCTTTTTTGCTGACCCTCAACTTTACCAAGCATGATGTCCTTCTCCAGAGACTGATCCCTCCTGAAAACGTGTATATACATACATATATACACACACATACATAAAAAATACTGAATGTGTGTGTATATATATCTATACATATACAGTATATATAGATATATATACACACAATATATAGATATATACACATACACACATACATGTATATGGTGCCTTGGCTGCTAACTGATAGTTGGTGGTTTGAACCCACCCAGCAGCTCTGTGGGATAAAAACCTAGTGATCTGCTTCCATAAAGATTACAGCCAAGAAATTCTTATGGAGTAGTTCTAATCTGTCACAGGAGGGCGCTATGAGTTGGAATCGACTCAATAGCACCCAACAGCAATACACACACACACACACATATATATACACATATATATCACCCTTTATATTCAGTATAACTTTAAATTTTCTTTGTAATGATAGCAAAAGGATACTGCTTTGAAATCAGAAAGAACTAGGCTTGAATCTCAGGTCTGTACTTAAATTTATTAGTATGGAAGTGATAATACTAATCTCAAATTCCTTCAATGATTAAATGGCAGAATGTATAGGGAAGTATATGGAACACAGCAGTACAGGCATACCTCGGAGATAGTGCAGGTTTGGTTCCAGACCACCACAATAAAGCGAATACTGCAGTAAAGTCAGTCACATGAGATTTTTGGTTTCCCAGTGCATATAAAAGTTATGTTTACATTATACTGTAATCTATTAAGTGTGCAATAGCATTATGTCTAAAAAGATGTACACACTTTAATGAAAAATACTTTATTGCTAAAAAATGCTAACCATCATCCAAGCCTTCCTTGAGTCATAATCTTTTTGCTGGTGGAGGGTCTTGTCTCAATGCTGATGGCTGCTGACTGATCAGGGTGGTGGTTGCTGAAGGTTGGATTGGCTGTGGCAATTTCTTAAAATAAGACAGCAATGAAGTTTGCTGCACCAATTCGTTATTCCTTTCATGATAGATTTCTCTTTAGCATGTGATGCTGTTTGATAGCATTTTACTCATAGTAGAAAAAAAAAATTCTTTCAAAATTGGAGTCAATCCTTTCAAACCCTGCCACTGCTTTATCACCTAAAAATATGTAATATTCTAAACCCTTTGTTGTTATCTCAACGATGTTCACAGCATCTTCACTAGGAGTAGTTTCCAACTGAAGTAGCCATTTTCTTTGCATATCCATAAGATGCATTTTTGCTCATTCATAAGAAGCAACTCCTCATCCATTAAAGTTTTATCATGAGATTGCAGTAATTCAGTCAGGTCTTCAGGCTTCGCTTCTAAATCTAGTTCTCTTTCTATTTCCACTACTTCTGCAGTTATTTCCTCCACTGTAGTCTTGAACCTCTCAAAGCCATCCATGACAGTTGGAATCAACTTCTTCCAAACTCCTGTTAATGTTGATATTTTGACCTTCTCCTATGAATCGCCAATGTTCTTAATAGTATCTAGAATGGTGAATCCTTTCCCAAAGGTTTTCAATTTACTTTTCCCAGATCCATCAGAGGAATCATTATCTATGGCAGTTATACCCTTATGAAATGTATTTCTTAAATAAAACAACTTGAAAGTCAAAATTCCTCCTTGATCCATGGGCTGCAGAATGGATGTTGTGTTAGCAGGCATGAAAACAACATTCATCTCCTTGTACATCTCTATCAGTGCTCTTGCGTGAGCAACTGCATTGTCAATGAGCAGTAATATTTTTAAGAAATCTTTTTTTCTGAGCAGTAGGTCTTAACAGTGGGCTTAAAATATTCAATAAACCATGTTTTAAACAGATGTGATGCCATCCAGGCTTTGTTGTCCATTTGTAGAGCGCAGGCAGAGCAGACTTAGCATAATTCTTATGGGTCCTAGGATTTTTGCAAAGGTACATGAGCCTTTTTTTTTTTTTACATGAGCCTTGGCTTCAACTTAAAGTTAACAGCTGCATTAGCCCCTAACAAGATAATCAGACTCTCCTTTGAAGCTTTGAAGCCAGACATTGACTTCTCCTGTCTAGCTATGAAAGTCCTAGAAGGCCATCTACTTTCAGTATAAGGCTGTTCCATTTACATTGAAAATCCGTGGTTTAGTGTTAGCTAGATCTTCTGGATAACTTGCTGCAGCGTCTACATCAGCATTTGCTGTTTCACTTTGCACTTTTAGTTACAGAGATGGCTTCTTTCCTTAAACCTCATAAACCAACCTCTGCTAGCTTCAAACTTTTCTTCTGCAGCTTCCTCATCTCTCTCAGCCTTCATAGAATTGAAGAGAGTTAGGGTCTTTCTCTGGATGAGGCTTTAGCTTAAGGGAATGTTGTGGTTGGTTTGATTTTCTATCTACACCATTAAAACTTTCTCCTTACCAACAATAAGTCTGTTTTGCTTTCTTATCATTCATGTGCTCATGAAGTAGCACTTTTAATTTCCTTCAAGAACTTTTCCTTTGCATTCACAGCTTGGCTGTTTGGCACAAAAGGCCTAGCTTTTGGCCTATCTCAGCTTTGGACGTGGCTTTCCTCACTGAGCTTAATTATTTCTAGCTTTTGATTTAAATTGAGAGAAGTGCGACTCTTCTTTTCACTTGAACACTTAGAGGCCAGTGTACGGTTATTATTGGACCTAATTTAAATATCGCTGTGTCTCAGGATATAGGGAGGCCCATGGGAAGGGAGAGAGATGGGGAAACGCTTGGTCAGTGGAACAGTCAGAACACACACAACATTTATCAGTTAATTTTGCTGTGTTATATGGGCACCGTTTGTGGTGCCCCAAAACAATTACAAGAGTAACATCAAAGATCACTCATCAGAGATCACCATAACAGATATAATAATAATGAAAAAGTTTGAAATATTGCAAGATTTACCAAAATGTAAAACAGAGACAGGAAGTGAGCACATGCTATTGAAAAAATGAAAATGGCGCTGATAGACTTGCTCGACACAGGGTTGCCACAAATCTTCAATTTGTAAAAAATGCAATATCTGTGAAGCACAATAAAGTGAAGCACAATAAAATGAGGTATGCCCGTGTGTGAGACATTTTATAGTGGTCCATAAAATATCTTTTTCTTTAAATGGAATATGATGAGAGTCTTCAACTATTTAAAAAGTAAGAAGATACAAAGGCAAGTGAAGTTTCATTGATTAAGGCTGAAGGGTTCTCTGAATCTTAAGTGTCGTAAGGATCCTAAGCAATTATAAAAAGTTGCAGCAAGGCAGAGTGAGAGACCCTGCATAGTCTCACAGTCCCTGAGAGTGAGTAGGGTATGGAGCCAGGAATTTAATCTAAGTGGTTAAGAAACAGATTCTGCAACCAGGATTGCACTTACCAGCCACTTTACCATGGGCAAAGAACTTCAGCTCTCGTATGTTTCGGTTTCCTTACCTTGAAAATAGTTTCTGTTCCATAGGTTTGTTATTATATTTAAAGCATGCTTGGGGACATAACAAACTCTTAATGTATGATTATAGTACTGACCAGATTGCTCAGGCAGAAAAATGAACAGAGAAGTAAAAAATAAAGGTGCCATGTTGATCCACTCCCTCTAGAGCTGAAAGATTTTATCTTGACTTCAGCACTAAGCTTTCATTGCCCATGTTTATTAAGAATGGTCATGCACTGTCTACATGCTGAAATTTCACTGGTGCGAACATCACATAAGGAGGCCTGATAGCACCAATGGTTAAGTGCTTGGCTGCTAACCGAGAGAAAGTTCTGAGGTTCAAACCCACCAGCTTCTGTACAGGAGAAAAGACCTGGCGACCTGCTTCCATAAAGATTAACCCATTACAGCCTACGAAGTCCTATGGCAGAAGTTCTACTTTGTCATACAGGGTCACTATGAGCTGGAATTGACTCAGTGGCAAACAACAACATACATCACGTAACCCTACTTCCCATGTGGTTTCGCTTGCTCACCATCTCTTCCCAATGGTTTCTCATACATGAGGCATACATCCTTCCCTGGGAACCTCTAGAATATGCACATTCTCACAAAACTGGGCTCAGAATTTAATTCTTCTCCCTTAAAAGAAGACTAAAATTTAAGATTTTACTCTGTTGATATCTTTTTACTTGCTTAATTTTAAATCATGCTGACTTACATAAAAAAAAAAGTTACAGTGATATTTCCATTTTGTTTTCAACTCTTACTATTTAATATGTGGAAAATGCCTTAATTCAAACGTTTTTGAAGAAATAAAAAATCCTGAGCTTTTAGATACTCCTTTATACCCCATTCAACTCATCCCTATATCACAAAGACTTGTGGTTCCTAAGCCATTTACTCTAAAATAAAGAAAAATACAGCTCAGTAAAAAGAAAAAGGGTCAGAAATAAATACTGGTGCAAGTGTTTATCTTAAATAAGGTTTGTTTACATGTCTTGTAAAATGATAGCTATCAGGAAGTAGCAGATTTTGATTGATAGCTTTTATTCTATTTAAATCCAGCAGGGCCAACAAAGTGTCATAATTTTTTTTTGTTGTTGTTCAATCCTTACTGTGTTTAAGTCAAGATATGACTTATTTGGAACACACCATCCTTATACCTCAATAGATGACTTCAGTTTTACTTCAGAGAACCAACATTGAGGCCAAAGCTAAAGGAGCTCACCAAGACCAAGCAAAAAAAAAAAAAAACCCAGAGGCCAAATGCTCTGGAGAGTCTACTGCAGCGTGAGCTTTGTTTTAAATGAATGTGGTGTCTTGGTTTAGGCTTCTCTGTTTGGGGTTCT
The DNA here is from genome assembly GCF_024166365.1 of Elephas maximus indicus. Lineage (NCBI taxonomy): Eukaryota > Metazoa > Chordata > Mammalia > Proboscidea > Elephantidae > Elephas > Elephas maximus. The sequence goes on along the minus strand of NC_064822.1, from coordinate 79,087,755 downwards.
ACAGCAGCTCGTAGTTATTCTACCATCCTTTTAATTGTCTAGTTTTACGTATTTAATCATTCTATCATATGTTTTATTTTAACAAGCAAGCCTTTGCCCTCTGTGTCACTGCCATCAGGGCACCCTCCTGAAGGTAACGAAGAGGCTGATCAGGAGGGCAAAACATTTTCTGATAAAAGCTGTTTCTAAGAGATATAAATAGAAGCTTTTCCAGGACTCCAGCTTGATGCTATATTGGGAATCATGCAACATTTACAATATACTTCCATGCATGACAATCTTTTGCTAAAGGGTTGCTAAAAGAGACAGCGCTTTTGGAGTTCACCATATGCGATACTCAAAAGCAGTGGCAAGTCCAAGCCCCTGTCTTAATCCTCACGGTTAATATGGTAACTAGCTTCTGGTTTTCTGCTCTGTCCAACTAGTGTTGCAGGATTTTGTCTATTACAAATAGATTGTGAAAACTCCTCTCAGAATTCCAGGTACTTCATCTGCAGCTACTATGATAAAATTTAAAGTTTTCTTAAAGTAGGATAAACTTGTATACTTATATTTGAGCTGTTTTTGAAGGGAAGAAATATATTTAATTAAAAAAGGGAAGGAGAATTCATTCAACTGTCTAAAACTCTACTATGCATAAATCTAAAAAACTTTCATGAAGAGCTAATCATACCTAAATTCTAAATCTTGATCCTCATTTTAATGTATGATAATTTACAATAAATATGTACTCATTGTTTTCTTAAAGAACTTCACATCTCAGTGTCTCAGTTTTTTGCATACGTTCTAGGTAAAGTTTTGGCATTTAAGACAATCCCTAGGAAGAAATCTTACAATTCATATGGCAAACAAATGTGCATGATAAAGATGTTTGTGAGGCTTTTTAATTAAAATAATTGTGAACTTGGATACTGGATGCCATTGTCACCAGATTCCCTAACTCTGAATTTTATTATACATTTTGTAGGTATAAATGTAATTCTTAACTTGAAAATGAAGGGCAAGAAGAGCAAAATGGTGTCATAATATAAACCTAAGGATCATGGTAAGCATAGAACAATAGATAAAATTCTCACACATACTAAGGCAGTATAAAAAAATATTTGAAACCATTCCATTGGTTTTTATATGAAACTCATACACAGGGCAAAGTCAACCAAATTTCAGATTTTTCAGACATTTATAGGTAATTAAGGGTAACTTGACTCCTAAAAAAATGGCCAAATAATCCAATTAGTGCAAGTCTCTACATTAAAAGGAGCACAAGATGAATGAAACACCCTCCCTCCCTTCACATAACATTCAATACATATAATTTAGGTATATTATGAGCAAAATTCTTTAAGAACTTCAAGGTACAACAATAAATCCTCACTGGGTCATTGGGGAATGTGATACTTTGATAGCATAAATGAGAGATCAGCAGAGCTTCAGCAAGAAGGTATGAGGAAGAGAAACAATAAGCTATACAAAGAAGTTTGTCCTGCTAAAGCTGGACAGTGAATAAGGAAGACCGAAGAAGAATTGATGCCTTTGAATTATGGTGTTGGCGAAGAATCTTGCATGTACCATGGACTGCCAGAAGAATGAACGAATCTGTCTTGGAAGAAGTACAGCCAGAGTGTTCCTTAGAAGCGAGGATAGTGAGGCTTCATCTCATGTACTTTGGGCATGTTATCAGGTGGGACTAGTCCCTAGAGAATGACATCATGCTTGGTAAAGTAGAGAGTCAGCAAAAAAGAGGAAGACTCTCAAAAGACGGATTGACACGGTGGCTGCAACAATGGGCTCAAACATAGCAACAATTGTGAGGATGGTGCAGGATCGGGCAGTATTTTGTTCTGTTGTACACTGAGTCACGATGAGTCAGAACGGACTCGGCAATGCCTAACAACAACGAAGCAACAAGTTGCCTACTTGAAGAAATAAAAAGTAATGATCAAATTAATTTTTGTTGAATAGTTTACTTCATACACACAATTTTGTTGACATTATGTTAGTAAACCTGTTGCTGTGGAGTCAATTCTGACTCATAGTGACCCTATAGGACCGAGTAGAACTGCCCTATAGAGTTTCCAAAGAGCACCTGGGGGATTTGAACTGCCAACTTTTTGGTTAGCAGCTGTATCTCTTAACCACTACTCCACCATGGAGGGAAAAATGTCACAATGAAATAGAGTTGCAGGAGTCTATTAAGAGTCTGGATCAAGAATTTACTTGAAAGATGTCAGGCTGGAGGGATGAAAGGATATGCAGAAATAATGCCCTTATCTAAAGTGGGAGGGTAGAAAAAGAGGTAAGAGGTCTAAGACTATTTCAAAAAAAAAAAAAAAATTTCAAACCATAGCCTTTCTCTTCACACTGCCTACCCCTTTACCTACACTCACAATTTCAATAGATAATCAAATCTTCTACTTCACAGAGAAAACAAAAGCCATCAGACATAACTCCCTTAATGTTGCATCTAAAACTCCACATACCTACCTGCATAGGAACCTATTGTTCCCTAATTCCTTCCTTAGTAAGCAAAAGAGATCTCCTTCTCATCCAATTAATTTGCTTTGCTTAGAGCCCATTCTCTACTTTGTTTGACCCAATTGTATGTTTTCCCTGTCCTGAATCTAACTTGTCTCTGCATCTGACCATTCCTACCACATTTAAGCACACTCAAGTTCCCACAGTTTAAAACACACACACACACACACACACACACAAAAACCGTTCCTAAATTTTATTTGGAGTCCTTGGGTGGCGCAAATCGTAAAGGATGCAAGACCTGGTGATCTTCTTCCAAAAGGTTACAGCCTTGAAAACCCTATGGAGCAGTTCTACTCTGCACACATGGGTCGCCATGAGTCAGAATTAACTCCATGGCAGCTAACAGCAACAAATTTTATTTACCCCTCTATTACCACAGTATCTCCTACCTCCTTTTCATGGCAAAAAAAAAAATTTTTTTAATAATTTTTATTGTGCTTTAAGTGAAAGTTACAAATCAAGTCAGTCTCTCACACAAAAACCCGTATACACCTTGCTACACACTCCCAATTTTAATGAGACAGCCCGCTCTCTCCCTCCACTCTCTCTTTTCGTGTCCATTTCGCCAGCTTCTAACCCCCCCCCCACCCTCTTATCTCCCCTCCAGGTAGGAGACATGGCAAAATTTTTGAAGAGTTGTTTTACATTCCCTATTTCCATTTTTTTTCACCTCCTATTCATTTATTCATATCTCAATCTACCCTGACCTGCAGCCATCACCATTAACCCTCCCCACACTCCTACCCTACCCCCAGAACCCCTTCATGAAAGAGCTCTCCTCTTCTCCTCCTTTAGTTCTAAGACATGAATCCAAGTCATTCTCTTGACTTTTCAGCAGCATTTGACACTGTAGGCCACCATTTCCTTCTTGAAACATACTTCCTTCTCTTGCTTTCCATAATATCACACTATCCTAGTTTTCTTCTTACTTCTATGTTGTTGTTAGTTGCCGTTCAGTCGATTCCAATTTATGGTGACCCCATGTGTTGCAGAGTAGAATTGTGTTCCATAGGACTTTCAAGGGCTGTTTTTTCAGAACTAGATTGCCAAACCTTTCTTCCAAGGTGCCTCTGGGTGCCTTTGAACCACCAACCTTTCAGTTAGTAGTTGAGTGCTTAACCTTTTGTGCCATCCAGGGACTCCTTCTTGCCTCTCTATACCCAGTTCTTTTCAATCATTCATTTGCACATTTTCTACTCCCACCCATTAAGTATTGGAGGTCAAGGTTCTGTCTTGTGTATGGTTTTCTCACTTTATTCTCTTACTCTAGAGCTGCTCAACCATGTCCACAACTTCTATTACCATCTATTCCTTGATAATCCCCAAATTATTAGTCCACATGTCTCCTCTAAGTCCCCAGGCTAGTCTGTTTCCAAGTTCACTGTCTTGGAAACGATCACCATCTTTACAGGTAAGCAAGACACAAATCTTATAGTCATCTTCAAACACTTCATATCCCTCACCTCGCCCATATCCAGCTTTTATTGAGTTGTATTTTATTCCAAACTATATCTAACATCTGTTTCTTCTATTCCTTATCTACTGCTGATCTTCTAGATTCAGCTTTCTAAATATCTTTCCTGAGTAACTTCATGAGTCTTCTAACAGGCTAATTGCTTTAGCCTTCTATCATTCATTCTTTTATTTACACACTGCCACCAGAGTGACTTTGTAAAATGATGAATGTAATCATGCCACTCTGTTAAAAAAACATCAATATTATTAAAACTATGGCCAACACGGCTTATAAGGACCTTCGAGAATCAGCCTCTGCATAATTCTTTGTATTTATCTTATACCACTTTCCACATCCAAACCTATGTTATAGTCACTTTGACCTCCCTTTATTCTATCTCACCTTAGGGGGTTTGCACATACAGCCTTTCCTACTGGAACATTCTTCCTTGTTCCCTACCCCCTTACCTAGTTAACTTGTACTCTGGCTCCAGATCTCAGCTGAAATGTCATTTCTGGAAGGTAATTTTCCCGATCATCCTCCTAGACCAGGTCTACCCTTTCTGCCAGGTATTCTCTTTGTACCCTCTTTTTTTTTTTTACATCACTTATCAACGTTTTAAATTATAGGAAGTTCCCAGGTTACAAATGAGATCCATTCCTAAATCTGCCTTTAAGTTGAATTTGTAGGTAAGTTGGAACAGATACATACAGTTTTTACTTAGTGTCAGTTAGCCAAGTACAAAGTCACACACTCAACCCAGTGTTAACAGCAATGTGATCTGACTTAAAATGGCAGAGGGTGTTCTGCTTCCTTGAGCAGATGAACAGCTGAAGCCACACTGTGTTTTCATTAGCATCAAATAGGGCATGCCTTAATTATTATAAACCATTGTATTTCATTCAAGTCTGTTCTTAAGTATGAGTTGTCCATAAATCAGACATTCTTAACCCAGGACTTACTATACACAATAGTTATGACATTACTATGTATACTCAAATATAAATCAAGATCTTAAAAAAAAAAAGTATCCTTTAAAACAGAACAGTCACTTTATATGTACATACAGCTAGCTCACATTTCAGAGCGCTCTCTCAATTATTTTATTTTAAACAACAAAACACTACTTGGGAAAGACATTACCTTTAAAAGATTTCAGCTAATGTTATTTTTAAGACTTGTACTAATAGAATCAGTAAAAATGGAAAACAGGAAACTTACACAGACTTTATAAATATCCCTGGGGGAATATTTGTGGTTACATTATACATCCCAAATATACACCTATGGAATGAATGAAAAACAATCTATCCTAATTTCTAACAATAACAAACAAAAAAAGAAAACAAAACCCGTTACCATTGAGTCAATTCTGACTCATAGCGACCCTATAGGACAGAGTAGTACTGCCCCATAGAGTTTCCAAGGAGCACTTAGTGGATTTGAACTGCTGTCCTTTTGGTTAGCAACCATAGCACTTAACCACTGCGCCATCAGGGTTTCCCTAAGAACAACCAAAACCTAAGAACAACATCACACACATATTAAAGAAGTACTGTATCGTAAAAAATAAATAAATAAGTAAATTTTTTTTTTTGTATCTTAACTTAAAAGGAAATTATAATCGATCTTATGGAGGACAAATTTGTGTTAGATGACCGAAGAAATTGTTGAACTGATAACCAATAGCTAAAGTTAAATATGCATATGATGATTTTGAATGAAATTATTTCCCATAAGAGATGAATGAATGAAAATTCCATTTTAAATTAACATATTTTACATAACAAAACCCATTGCTACTGAGTTGATTCCAACTCATAGCAACCTTGTAGGATGAAGTAGAACTGCCTCATGGGGTTTCCCAGGCCATAAATCTTTATGAAAGCAGGCTGCCACATCTTTCTCAAGCAGAGTGGCTGATGGGTCCGAACTGCTGACCTTTTGGTTAGCAGCTGAGTGTTTAAGCACTGTGCCACCACAGCTTCTATTTTACGTAATAAAACATGAGTCTAAATATATATCTAACTAAGTGAATAAAGTAAATAATGTAAGTAGATATTTGTTCTACTTAGATCCCTAAAACTTTTTATATTTAAATTGATCACACCTTCTCTATCTTTAATATCATTTGGAAAATTAGATACTGCCTTGTATTTTGTTGTCGTTAGGTGCTGTCAAGTTGGTTCGGAATCATACCAACCCTACACACAATAGAACGAAACACTTCCCGGTCCTGCGCCATCCTTACAATCGTTGCTATGCTTGAGCTCATTGTTGTAGCCACCGTGTCAATCTACTTCCTTGAGGGTCTTCTTCTTTTCCACTGACCCTGCACTTTGCCAAGCTTCATGTCCTTCTCCAGGGACTGATCCCTCCTGACAACATTTCCAAAGTATGTAAACATGACAGTCTCACCATCCTTGCTTCTAAGGAGTGTTCTGGGTGTACTTCTTCCAAGACAGATTTGTTCATTCTTTTGGCAGTCCATGGTATATTCAATATTCTTTGCCAATACCACAATTCAAAGGCATCAGTTCTTTTTTGGTCTTCCTTATTCATTGTCCAGCTTTCACATGCATATGATGCGATTGAAAACACCATGGCTTGAGTTAGGGACACCTTAGTCTTCAAGGTGACATCTTTGCTTTTTAAACTTTAAAGAGGAACTTTGCAGCAGATTTACCCAATGGCAATGCATCTTTTGATTTCTTGGCTGCTGCTTCCATGGCTGTTGATTGTGGATCCAAATAAAATGAAATCCTTGACAACTTCAATCTTTTCTCCATTTATCATGATGTTGCTCATCGGTCCAGTTGTGAAGATTTTTGTTTTCTTTATGTTGAGGTGCAATCCATACTGAAGGCTGTAGTCTTTGATCTTCATCACTAAGTGCTTCCAGACCTCTTCACGTTCAGCAAGCAAGGTTGTATCATCTGCATAACGCAGGTTCTTAATGAGTCTTCCACCAATCCTGATGCCCTGTTCTTCATATAGTCCAGCTTCTTGAATTATTTGTTCAGCATACAGACTGAATAGGTATGGTGAAAGGATACAATCCTGATGCACACCTTTGCTGACTTTAAACCAATCAGTATGTCCCTTGTTCTGTCCGAACAACTGCCTCTTAATCTACGTAAAGGTTCCTCATGAGCACAAATAAGTGTTTGGGAATTCCCATTCTTCACAATGTTATCCATAACTTGTTATGATCCACACAATCGAATGCTTTTGCATAGTCAATAAAACATAGGTAAACATCCTTCTGGTATTCTCTGCTTTCAGCCAGGATCCAGCTGACATCAGCAATGATATCCCTGGTTCCACATCGTCTTCTGAATCCAGCCTGAATTTCTGGCAGTTGCTGGCGATATACTGCTAAAGCGTTTTTGAATGATCTTCAGCAAAATTTTGCTTGCGTGTGATATTGATAATATTGTTCGATAATTTCCACATTCAGTTGGATCACCTTTATTGGGAATGGCATAAATATGGATCTTTTCCAGTAGTTGGCCAGGAAGCTGTCTTCCATATTTCTTGGCATAGACAAGTGAGCATCTCCAGCACTGCACCCATATGTTGAAACATCTCATTTGATATTCTGTCAATTCCTGGAACTTTGTTTTTCACCAATGCCTTCAGAGCAGCTTGGACTTCTTCCTTCAGTACCATCAGTTCCTGATCATATGCTACCTCTTGAAATGGTTGAATATTGACTAACTCTTTTTGGTATAATGACTCTGTGTATTCCTTCAATCTTCTTTTGATGCTTCCTGTGTCATTTAATATTTTCCCCGTAGAATCTCTCACTATTGCAACTCAAGGCATGAATTTTTTCCTCAGTTCTTTCAGCTTGAGAAATGCTGAGTGTGTTCTTCCCTTTTGGTTTTCTATCTCCAGCTCTTTGCCAATGTCATTATAATACTTTGTCTTCTAGAGCCACCTTTTGAAATCTTCTGTTCGGTTCTTTTACTTCATCATTTCTTTTACTTTAGCTGCTCGACATTAGTAAGCAAGTTTCAGAGTCTCCTCTGACATTCATCTTGGTCTTTTCTTTCTTTTCTGTCTTTTCAGTGACCTCTTGCTTTCTTCATGTATTATGTCCTTGATGTCATTCCACAACTTGTCTGGTCTTTGGTCACTAGTGTTCAAAGTGTCAAATCTATTCTTGAGAAGGTCTCTAAATTCAGGTGGGATATACTCAAAGTCATATTTTGGCTCTCATGGACTTGCTCTGATTTTCTTCAGTTTCAGCTTGAACTTACATATGAGCAATTGATGGTCTGTTCCACAGTTGGCCCCTGGCCTTGTTCTTACTGATGATATAGAGCTTTTCCATCATCTCTTTCCACAGATGTAGTCAGTTTGATTCCTGTGTATTCCATCTGGTGACGTCCATATGTATAGTTGCTGTTTACATTGGTGAAAGAACGTATTTGTAATGAAGAAGTCGTTGGTCTTACAAAATTCTATCATTCAATCTCCAGCATTGTTTCTATCACCAAGGCCATATTTTCCAACTACCAATCCTTCTTCTTTGTTTCCAACTCTCGCGTTCCAAACACCAGTAATTACCAATGCATTTTGATTGCATGTTCGATCAATTTCAGACTGTAGCAGCTGATAAAAATCTTCTATTTCTTCATCTTTGGCCTTAGTGATTGGTAAGTAAATTTGGATAATAATCATATTAATTAACTGGTCTTCCTTGTAGGGATGTGGATATTATCCTATCACTGACAGCACTGTACTTCAGGATAGATCTTGAAATGTTCTTTTTGACAATGGATGCAACACCATTCCTCTTCAAGTTGTCAGTCCCAGCATAGTAGACTATACCATTGTCTGATTCAAAATGGCCAATACCAGTCCATTTCAGCTCACTAATGCCTAGGATATAATTTTTGACGATTTCCTTTTTTCCTATATTCCTACTTCGTACATTCCAGGTTCTGATTATTAACAGATGTTCACAGCTGTTTTTTTCATTTTGAGTCATGCCACATCAGCAAAAGAAGATCCCGAAAGCTTTACTCCATTCACATCATTAAGGCCGACTCCACTTTGAGGAGGCAGCTCTTCCCCAGTCATCTTTTGAGTGCCTTCCAACCTCGGGGGCTCTTCTTCCAGCACTACATCAGACAATGTTCCTCTGCTATTCATAAGGTTTTCACTGGCTAATGCTTTTCAGAAGTAGGCTGCTGAGTCCTTCTTCCTAGTCTGTGTTAGTCTGGAAACTCAGCTAAAACCTGTCCTCCATGGGTGACCCTGCTGGTATCTGAATACCAGTGGCATAGCTTCCAGCATCACAGCAACACAGAAGTCCTCACAGTACAACAAACTGACAGTCACGTGGGGGCCTTATATTTCAGACCAACTTATATTAGAGCATGTACAGTAATTGATTACTGTCTATGACTTTCATTAGGGCCTGAATATATAAGGCAAGAACCATACCGATTTTGCTCATCACTGAAGTCCTAGTTTCCTGACACAAGAATGTTTTATTAATATTAATTTACTCAATGAATTAATAACAGAACTCTGGGGGATGCATACATTAAAGGGGCAAACAGAGGAAGGAAAAACAGCCAAGAAATTAGAAGGAGTGGTCCAAATACTAGGATAAAAAAGGAGCATAAATATATTAGAAATTAAGGGAAACAGATTTTTTTTTTTTTTAGTTTCAAAATGAAAAGTGGTTAATCATGTCAAATGTTGCAGAATGACAGATTAGGATGGATACTGGGAAGAAACTCTTGGCTACTTTATTTAAGGGATAAATGATGGAGCACTTAGAAAATCAATCATGAATACTGTTGATTATAGAAAATTAATTTCAGTTCAACATCAACATAACTTATACTTCAGTACTTACATATTTATAGTGTTTTGTTATGAAAAGAAGCATATAATTAAATTATAAGAGTACTGATTCTCCAATGGTAAAACTTTTAAGAAGTATTTCAAGTTTGAGAAATGAATATTTTGCACTTAACAGCATCTATTATGTTAAAAAAAAATCAGTAAAACCTCTTGCAAAAAGATGAGCTTGGGCTGAAATTTTTTTTTTTTTTAATTAAAAACAAACTTTTTAATAAGCAATGCTATAGTACTATTGTTTTCAGCGTTTTCTAAGACCCTGGTCCATAACTCTCTCCTCTCCTCCATAGCAATCTTAGTTTATGTAGTGGTGGGTTGGGCAGTACTTCTGTCCAATCATATATCCTCTCAAACATTTCCTGTCATACGAGTAAAGAGTAAGAGCCTCCTTCTGAATAAGGCCGTGCTGGTTAAAATGAGGTTGAGTCACAGGTCTAAGTTATATAAACGGGGTAGAGGGAAAACAAAGAATAGATCAGTTTAATTTGCATGTTATCCATGCACACTCATCTGTCAAAATAAATTGTAAGCTCTGTATTATATGGTCGGTAAATTAGCTGACATTTATTGCATGTACTGCCACACTTTGTACAGAATTGAATGCATAGTAAATATGTACCGTAGTTGTAATTAATTGATTGAGTCAATAACCCTATCCAGATAGAATCCATGCCCTTTGCATGTTTAGCTTTTCTCTCTTCCGGAGAATGGTTTTAACTCCAATCCTTTCAAAGTTGGTGTGCATAAATCATTCTCTAAACAGCTACACAGACTATTAGTGTCTACTGGATAATTTTCTGCAAGATATGAATAGAAATGGGGCTGTGGGAGACAGAAGACAGAGCTCTTCCGCACTTCACATCCACTGGAACACAGTCTTAGTTCCCTTCCAGGTGGAAATAGGGAATCAGGCCCAGCAGTCCTTAGTCTATAATTTTTTGTTACATTGATTAATTCAGTGGCACAGTAGCTATGGTTTACAATCTGCTTCAATCAAATGGATTTTATAGCTTACTTGTTTTCTAAAATGTGCTTATAAATAGTGTCTTATTGTTATTATTATAAGAAAGTGTAATTATGTCAGACATTGACATGGTGTATGTGGGCATCGGTGCAAGATCCTAGAGTGTTGATTTAGCATGAAACATAAATCAGATGTCATTCATTATGAGAATGAGTTAAAATGTGACTTCTCAACTGATTTTTCCCAATTATCAATGTGATTAGCAGATGGCAAGAGCTCCGATTTATCTAAAGAGTAGATTTTTTCAAAATCCAAGTCATTAAGTCCTTATATCTTTTCAGATCCTTACTTGAAATTTTAAGGCAAAAATAATAGAAATATTTCTGGAAATAATAGAAAATAACAAATACTTAATAAATTTTCTATACAGGTATGTGCCAAAATTTACAAGGTAAGAAAAATTTGCTATGCAAGTCTAGAAAGACAAAAAATGAAACAACACTGCTAAGTATGGACAGCTTGTAGAGAGTTCTACTAAAAATTTTTAATAAGCCTTTATGATTTTGGAAAGATAATCTCAAAGTCTGATGAAATATTTTAAGTCAATAGCTTCATTTAGTAAATTATTATTTCCAAAGTAACTCAAGTGAGTAATTATTTAATTCAAATAAATAAACACCTAATAGCAAAGTATTCATTGCAAATGGCACTGTTTCTAAGAAAAAGTTCATACCTTTTATTAATACTTTTTATGCAAGGAGAAGGAAATGAAAAGTAAAAGAAATGGTCTTTACTATGACTTTTATTTGTTCCTTTTGTCCTCCACACCCAATTATTTTCTCTCTGAATCCAGATATTTAATTTCATCAAACCAGATGGTTGCATCATTATATTAGATTTTAACTTGAAAAAATACTGGATTCCATATACAATGGAATAACATAATATAATTCATAAATATGATTATTCTGCCTTTGAGTATTGAATTGTTTCTAAATCTAGATTTTCACCTCAAATATTCTGATTAAAATTTATTTTATTAGTCATTTTGTTGAAAATATTTATTGAGCCAAGTTCTTCTTGGTGCCAAAGTCACTCCCCAGTAGTAAATATAACAATTCCAAACAGTGGAGATCCAGTAGCTTGAGCAAGTTAACACTCTTCTTAAAGGAATAAGTTAAAGCCAAAGAAAATATAAACCCATAAAAGTGGAGATTTTCATTCAGTGGAATTTAACAGGAACCATTTGGAGAATTGGTATTAAGAAAATCAGGTTAAGAAGTACCCTTTCAGTTGCAAGAGCCCCTGGGTGGTGCAAATCGTTAACGTACTCTGCCACAAACCAAAAGATTGGAGGCTCGAGCCCACCCAGGTGTGCCTCAGAAGAAAGGTCTGCTGATCTACTTCCTATAGAGCACAGCTCTACTCTGACACAAATGGGGTTGCCACGAATCGAAATTGACAGCAACTGGGGGGAAAAATTCAGTTGGAAAGAATAGTAACCATTTAAAAACTACTAACAGCCATTTAAATACAAATATTATATTAAAAAAAATTTTTTTGTTATATAAAGTCAATTTGACTTTATATTTTGGGATATTTAAGAATATTAGGGAATTTCTAAAGATACAATACCTAAACTTTTTAACGCATATATGTATTTTCCACCTCAGACTCTTAAAGCAAGATGAATTTTTTCCCTAAATCTCCTGAATCTGCATATACAAAATGCCTTCAAGTTGAAACTCCTTGGTTTGGAATCTCACGTGTGGTTTGTATGACGTAAATAGAGTTAATTCCTTGACCCGTGGTCTGAATGCTAACACGCTCCACCTCCTTAAAGACCTTGTTCTATCAGGTACAAACTCTTCCTCCAATATCTTCAAAATTTTTTCTCTTCATTTACCCCGTCAGGTCGGCATATTAACCTTTCCTCCTCTGCAGGGTAACAGGAGCTCCATAACAAGAATGATGGCTATCTCCCCAATGCAAAGGCCAATTCTCCGGGGTCTACCTCCTACCTTCCACCTTAATGTCTTTCATTGCAGCTTTATTTACTCAGTTTTTATCCTATTGCCTCCAATCAAGAGTCTCCCTTTGGACTCATGAGAGTTGAAAAATATGTCTGCCTTCATTTTCTCTCCCCTCTTAGAGGACTCTTTCCTCTGTTCTGTAGCTCAGAGGCTAGTCTTGACCATCCCCCACCCAGCTGGCTGCTTTCTGCTTCTTGCACCTGGGTCATGTCCTGTCCCTACTTGGCCCCTATTTATCCAGGTAAAGAGTTGGTCAAAATTGAATTTTTTCTTACAGCTTTTAAACAAATGTAAGTCTGTCTCATCTTAAAAAAAAAAAAATCTTGCTTTACTTATGCTTTCTTGCTTTACTTAATCTTTCTACGTAGATCCAAAACTTCTCTCTCCTTCCCTTCTTTAGCCAAGCTTCTTGAAAAGTGTAGCCTACTCTCAGCCTCCACATCTTCACTTCATAGTCCCCAGAATCCTGACTTCTGTTTCCACCAATGCATTGAAACTGGTCCTGCTAAAGATGTTTCTGTCCTAATCAATAACTCTTATGGATACTATTCTGAATTTATTTTAGTTAAAATCCTTGTGGCCTTAAACCCTATAAAGCATATCCTCTTTCTTGGAATTCTCTTCTATAGCATAGTATATGTGGCTTCCCAGAAAAAAAAAAAAAATGACATAAAGTATTAAAGAAAATGATCTCAAAGATACATAAAGGCACGAAATATGAATCTTCATAGAAGTTGTAATGTGTAACTTAATATTAACACAAATTGAGTACAAAGAAGCTAAATAACTGCATACACATGCTGCAATTGGGTCATCAGGATCTACTTGCTCAACTTGCTGGAGGGGGCTGGCTGAAGGGCCGGGGATTATCCCAAGTTGGTCTGGGGCTTAAGCCAGGTTAACAGCTCTTAACAGACACATGATGCCCAAGCCTAATCTTTCTCCACCTAGGAGGTGAACTATCCAGAGCCGTAATTCTCCAGCAGTTAAGGTATATGAAGAAAGTTCAAAGGCACTTTCCTGATGTAAAAGGAAAAAAAAAAAAGAGGAGGTAGAGAGAGTGTAACAGACCAAGTTCTGTTGTCTCCACTGGAGTTTTCAGAGCAGGTTGCTGTGAAATGGCTAAATCTGGCCGGGAGTGAGGAGGTGCTATATATTGGAAGGGTAGGTGTTGAACCTGTTTTACCCTCCCACTGAAGTTTCTTTCAGTTCATCAAATATTCATGAAGGGCCTTTTATGTGCCAGGATTTTGTTGGGCAGTGAGGACTCAAGCACGAGAAAGACATGGCCTCTATGTTCAAGGAACATCAGTCTAGTGAACAATTTCATCAGGTGGGAATCAGAGAGGGTGCTCTCAATAAAAAATCCTTAACTTGCCTGGTGGATTCTCTCCTGGATTCACCAGTTCCTGTAAGGAGAATCTCAAACTTCACTCTCCTCCCCTCCCCACCTCCTACCCCCCCACCACCCTGGTCCCCTTATAATCCTACTTATACCATTGTTATTGAACTCCCCTAAAGATACCGTGGATGAAGATTGTATTACTATCCTCAGTTTGTTCAAAGGAATTTCACTTCTTTTGAATTTATTACTGGGTATATCAACATACCTTCTACTCTGTCTTTAAGATATGCTGCCTCTGCTGAATAAAACATTGGCAGGGTCTTTTGGCTCATCCCATGTTATCCACATTTCTGTTCCTTTCGTAAGTATTCCTACTGCTTTGGGATTTTAGTCATTAAGTGAACAATCAAATCGTATCAAAACAATTATGCAATAATGTGCATGCCAAGGTTTCCTGGCATCACTTACCAGAAATTCTACAGTGTTAGAGCGTATTGCCCAAATACTTTATTTACCTTCAACATGTCCCAAGGTATTACTAAGAATAGGAATGAATATATAGCCTGTTTGCTCAGAATATTAATCCACATATCCAAATTTGGACTGGTTAATGTTGTATCTCCCTTATGAATAGAGAATATGGAATTGAAAAATGACTAGCATGGAGGACAAAATGACTCAGAAATCTAAGAATAGCCAAATCATGTGAAAAGACCCAAAGGCTGCTTCAAAATGAACTGCATCTGCCTGACTTACCAAATGGGCAAATTATATTATTTAGATCTATGCAAAATAGCATTTCACCAGCATTTTATTTGCCTATTTAATTTTGCTTTGGGTTGGTGTGAGTTTACCTCCTTACTGTGAAATCATTTATAGGATCAAGGGTATGCTCTAGATCGAAAAATATTTTCAATCAGGTATTTTTTGTTTTGTTTCTATAAAATTGTAAATGAATACCTTGGACGGCTTAAAATTATTTAGGAATACATTTGAAAATACACTTTGGATGAACCATATGTTTTTCAGAGGTCTAAAAGACCTCAGCCACCAAAGCACTGAGAAGGATGACAAAATGAAAGTCTCACATACTACGAGAGGTCCAGTGTTGCCCAAGGTAAACTCCTCATCCCGCTTTCTAAGAATAATTGAATATTCTAAATAGACTATTCCCTCTTCTTTAATATGATGAGCTACTTTTTTGGGATCTAAATTGGAAACGGTACTGAAGGTAACCTGAAAGGGTACTTTCTTTACCACTCTCGTCACCACACTCTTCACTGATATACCATCAGGGAAAGAATTCCAGACTAGGCCACTAAAACTAAATGTCACCCCTCATTAGCCACCTTTATCAGCCACCTTCACCAACACACTGTGCCATCCACAAACCCACACTCCGATGAGCAAACAAACCTATATCCTGGACCTCTTCCATGAAAATCCACATTAGTCCTTGCCTTAATTAAAACGTGGATCTCAAGCCTGGCCTCAACTTCCTCTGCAGCCCTCCCAAAGGATATTTGTTTTTTTTCTTCCACAAGTAATAAAGGTTATCCACACCACTCCTGGAAACCCTGGTAGAGCTACCGCTGCTAACCAAAAGGTCAGCAGTTCGAATCCACCAGGCGCTCCTTGGAAACAGTATGGGGTGGTTCTACTCTGTCCTATAGGGTCGCTATGAGTCAGAATGGATGCGATCACAATGGGTTTGGTTTTTTTGTTTTTTTGTTTTTGGTTTACACCATTCTCATTTCCATACAATAGCTCCCTCTGAATAACACTGCTTCTTTTAGTCACATGCCACCTAGAGAAAATACTCTTTTTCTTTATCCTTCTTTTTTTGATTGGGGGGGTGGTGGTATTCATTTATTTTTTTAAATTTATTTTGTAGTTGTTGTTGAGAATATACACAGCAAAACATACATCAATTCAACCATTTCTACCTTTACAATTTAGTGACATTGATTACATTCTTCAAGTTGTACAATCATTCTCACTCTCCTTTTCTGAGATCCTCCTCCCCCATTAACATAAACTTAAGGCTCCTATTTAATCTTGTGAGTTGCTGTTGTCATTTTGATCCCATATAGGTAGTTCTTACAAGAGCATAATGCTCAATGCAGACAGTTTTTACTAATTTAGCTAAATTATTGTTTGGCTTTAAGAAGGTTTCAGGGGATAGTTCTGGTTTAACTTTTAAAGATTATCTGAGGGCAGTATTTCAGTAGTTCATCCAACTCCCATGGCTCCAGTCTGGAGTCTGGAAAGTCTGGAGTCCATGAGAATTTGAAATTCTCTTCTGCATTTCCCCCCTTTTGATCAGGATTCTTCTACAGAAGCTTTGATCAAAGTGTGCAGTAATGGTAGCCAGGCACCATCCAGTTCTTTTGGTTTCACAGTAAAGGAAGCAGTTGTTCATGAAACAATTAACCATACATTCTATTTCTCCTCCTGTTCCTGACTCTGCTTCTTCCTCTGTTGCTCCAGGTGAATAGAGACCAGTTGTCATGACTTGGATGGTCACTTGGAAGCTTTTAAGACCCCCCCGACACTACACGATGACCTAGAAGGTAGAACAGAAGCACTGAGCATGTTATTAGGTCAATTAACTGGGATGATCCTAAACCTCCAAACCAAGGAATCAAATTCTGTAAGGTTTTTGGTTGCTCATAAGCAGCCTCAGCAGCTACTCTTTCCATTGTTGTTGTAAATGTATTTATGACACAACTTTTGCCAATTCAACTTTTTATAGATATGCAACTTATTGACATCAATTACAATAATTGGCTGTGCAACCATACCCTTAATCAATGCAATTTTTCCATCACTGTTAACCCCACCTTCCCCCCTCCCTCCTGCCCCTGGTAACCACTAATAAATTTTGATCTCTATAAATTTGCCTTTTCTTGTCTTTTTATATAAGTGAGGTCATACAATATTTGCTCTTTTGTGGTTAATTTACTTCATTCACGTAACGTCTTCAAACTCCATCCATACTGTAGCGTGTATCAAGACTTCATTTCTTCTACTGGCTGAGTATGTTCCATTGTATGCACGTACTGCATTTTGTTTATCCATTCATCTGTTGATTGGTGTTTTAGTTATCTAAGTGATGCTATAATGTAAATACCACGAGTGGATAGATTTAACAAACAGATATTTATTCTCTTCCACTCTAGGAGGCTAGAAGTCCAAACTCAGAGTGTCAGCTCCAGGGGAAGTCTTTCTCTCTCTGTTGGCTCTGGGGGAAAGGTCCTTGAATCAATATTCCCATGGTCTAGGAGCTTCTCAGTGTAGAGACCTCGGGTCCAAAGACCATGCCCCCCTCCTGGTTTTTCATTCTTTTCATTCTCCCTGACTCTCTGCTTGCTTCTTCTCTTTTGTATGTCTCAAAAGAAATTAACTCAAGATACAACCTAATCTTGTAGATTGAGTCCTCCCTCATTAACATAATTGCCTCTACTCCTGCCTCATTAACATCATAGAGGTAGGATTTATAACACATAGGAAAATCACATCAGAAGACAAAATGGTAGACAATCATACATACTGGGAATCATGGTCTAGCCAAGTTAACACACATTTTTTGGGATACAATTGAATTTGGACTTCTAGCTTCATAGAATTTGAGAGAATAAATTTCTGTTTGTTAAATCCATCCACCTGTCGTATTTCTGTTATAGCAGCATAACTAAGATGGAATTTGGTAGTGGGAATGGGGTACTGCTCTAAAAGATAGCTAAAATATGGAAGCAGTTTTGAAACTGAATGGGTAGAGGCTGAAAGAGTTTTAAAGTTCCTAATAGTAAAAGCCTAGATTGCCTTGAAGAGACTTTTGGTAAAATTTGGACATCAAAGACAATTCTGGTGAGGACTCAGAAGGAAGTAAGGAGAGCTCTAACATCAGAGACAGTGCAGATGAAGCAGCAGCAGACAAACGGTACTAGCAGAACCAGGAGATTGGCATGAAATAGCATCGGAACCAACCCATGGATCAAGAGAGATGAGTGCCTTTGCACAGGAGGCTTTCTGGCAAAGTGGGGTACCTTCAGGCACTTATTGGTAGAGCTGGGCTTGCTGACCCACAGAGCAAAAGAGCTGAGTACCTTCTGGTGGAGGTTTACTGGCAGAGTGTGGTGCCTCCAGGTACTTCTCTGTAGGGCTAAAGAGCTTTAGAACTCGTGCCCGAGTAGTGTGGATGCTGGGCTGGCCCAAGGGCTGAGAGGCCATGGATCCAGGAAGCAGAAGCTGAATAGAGCAGGAACACAGGAAGCAGAGCTGCCTCGGTCTCAAAGGGTAAGGTCACAACCTCTGGGGTCTCAAAGGGTGAAGCCAAGGCCTCTGGGCCTTCAAAAGGTGCGGCCATAGCCTCCTAGGTTTCAAAGAGTCAGATCTTCAACTCAGTTCCGGAATGTGGGGCTGCTTTTCACAAGTGCCAGCGGGACGGCACCAGATCCACAGCTCAATGCTGAGGGGGTGGGGATGCCATGCAAAAGGGGCAGAAGAATGGGACCTGCTGGGGCCAAGGGAGTATGGTCACCACTCAGACGGACTAGGAAAATGGGACTACCCAAATCTGAGGGAGCAGAGTTTTCATCTCAGTGGGCCTAGAAGGCAGAGCTGAAGTCTAAGGTCTAGGGGTCTCCACCCAGAATCCAGAGAACGTGGCAAACATGTAGAGTCTGGAGGTCAGGGCCACTGTGTAAATGGTCTCAGTGAACAGAGGATTATTTTCAAGCCTTGAGAGCTAATGTAAATGTGTTCTGCTCACTTACTTGGTGCCTACTAGTCCTACTTTCTATCCAATTTCTCCCATTTGTAAGGGAAACATCTACCTTGTGCTTGTTCCACCATTGTACTTTGAAATAGATAATTTACGTCCTAGATTTCACAGATGAAGAGGAATTTTTGCTCCAGTGTGGAATTTGGACTTGAAGTTCGTTTAAGACTTTTGGGATGATGTAAAGAAGTGAATGTGTTTTTCATGTGGCAAGGGCATGAATTTTGGGGTGCCAAAGAATAGAATGTTATGGATCGAATCATGTCCCCCAAACATGTGTGTCAACTTGGATAGGCCATGATTTCTCATATTGTGTGATTTTCCACTATTTTGTCATCTGATATGATTTTCCTGTGTGTTGTAAATCCTACCTCTATGATGTTAATGAGGCAGGAGTAGAGGTAGTTACGTTAATGAGGCAAGACTCAATCTACAGGATTAGGTTGTACCTTGAGTCAATCTCTTTTGAGATATAAAAGAGAGAAGCAAACAGAAAGACAGAAGGACCTCATACCACCAAGAAATTAACACCAGGAGCAGAGCATGTTCTTTGGAACCAGGGTTCCTGCACTGAGAAGCTCCTAGACCAGGGGAAAATTGCTGACAATGACCTTTCGCCCAGAGCCAGCAGAGAGAGAAAGACTTCCCCTAGAGCTGGTACTCTGAATTCGAACTTGAACAAACATAAAAATAAATTTTTGCTTGTTAAATCCATCCCTTGTGGTATTTTTGTTAAATAGCAGTACTAGATAACTAAGACAATGGTCATTTAGGTTATTTCTACATTTTGGCTATTGTGAACAGTACTGCAATTACTTATTTGGTGTACTTAGTCTCTGTGTGAGTCTCTGCTTTCAACTCTTTTGGGGATATACCTAGGATTGAAATTGCTGAGTCATATGGTAGTTCTATTTTTAGTTTTTTGAGGAACCACCAGGCTGTTTTCCACAACAGAAGTACCATTTTGCATGCCCACCAATGATGGATAAGTGTTCCAATTTCCGCACATCCTCACCAACATTTGTTATTTTTTGGGTTGTTTTGTTTTGTTTTTATCTTAGCCATACTAGAGGGAGTGAAATGGTATCTCATTGTGATTTCGGTTTGCATCTCCCTGATGGTTAATGATGTTGAGCAACTTTTCATGTGTTTGGTGGCCATTTGAATGTCCTTTTTGATGAAATGCCTATTCAAGTCCTTTGCCCATTTTATGATTGGGTTATTTGTCTTTTTGTTGTTAGGTTGTCAAAGTTTTCTATATATACTTTGGATGTTAGATTCTTATCAGATATGTATTTTCCCTATCGGTAGCTTGTCTTTTCACTTTTTTGGTAAGGTCTTTTGACGGACAAAAGTTTTTAATTTTTATGAGGTCCCATTTATTTGTTCTGTCTTTTGCTTTTTGTGTTTTTCTTATTGTTAGATAATCCATTTTTGAAAGCTAAGCCCGACAGCTTTGCCCCTGTATTTTCTTCTAAGACTTTTATGGTTTTAGTTTGTACATTTAGGTCCTTAATCCATTTTGAATTTATTTTTGTGTATGGTGTGAGGCATAGATCCTGTTTCATTTTTCTGCATGTGGAAATCCAATTTTCCTAACACCATTTATTGAAGAGGCATTTCCCTCCCCATCGAGTGGACTTAGCTCCCTTGTCAAAAATCAGTTGACCATAGGTGTGTGGGTTTATTTCTGAACTCTCAATTCTATTCCATTGCTCTATATGTCTGTTGTTATACCAGTACCAGGCTGTTTTGATTATGTGGCTGTACAATATGTTTTAAAATCAGGAAGTGTGAGTCCTTCTACTTTGTTCTTCTCTTTCAACATTGCTTTAGCTACTCAGGGCCTCTTGGCATTCCAAATAAAGTTGAGGATTGTTTTTTTTTTTCCATTTCTGCTAAAGAAGGCTGTTGGAATTTTGATTTTGATTGTATTGAATCTATAGATTGCTTTGGGTAATATTGACATTTTAACAATATTAAGTCTTCCAATCCAAGAACATGGAACATCTATTTATTTATTTATTTTTAGTAATTTTTATTGTATAAGTCCTTCACTTCACTAGTTATATTTATTCCTAGGTATTTTATTCTCTTTCTTTTCCTTTATCCTTGGTATTATCTATTATCCATTGTTGTCGTAGTTGTTAGTTGCCATAGAGTCAGCCCCTGACTCATGGTGACCCCACATATTACAGAGTAGAACTGTTGCATAGGATTTTCTTGGTTGTAATCTTTACGGGACTAGTTTGCCAGGCCTTCCTTCCATATATCTGCTGAGTGAGTTTGAACCTCCAACCTTTAGGTTCGCAACTGATGGCAAACTGTACCACCCAGGCTCCTGACCTCCCATTTATTCTCATTCATTGAAGACTTTAACTCCCAGTTAACAACATGTCTCTCCAATTTAGCTGTACCATTGTACACAATGATTCCAACTTCCACACAGGTGACCTACTCAGCAGTTTGGTTTCTCAAATTCTTGAACTTCTGACTCTAGTAGTTTGCCTCTGCTCCACTTTAGTCACCTCCTCAGGTTGAACTCTGGACTTCGTTTACATCAAAACTGCATCACTCCTAAAATCTTGATTATATGTATTTTCTTCCCTCAGCACCACCATTAGCTTTCCAGATATTTGTCCCAGATACACAGTGTTTTGACTTCAATCGACTCATCTACCACTTTCTCTATTTCTATCAGCCCCATCCAGAATTCACTTTCCTCCTTGTTCACCTTAGGTTTTGTGGTCCCTCTTTACAATCACTCTTCTACGGATAACGTTAATTCCCTTATGTCACTTGTCCTTAATTGTACTAGCTTAATAAAACTCTAATTTGCTATAAATTAAACCATTTACTTTCTCCTTGCCAAATATTATATGGAAAAATTACATGACCAAATTGTTTTTATTTTAAATGTGTTTTAAAAAATTCAAATTGGCATTCAATACTATGGACAGTCTTTTGTGTTACTCAAATAGACTTGCTTTCTCTTGCCTCAAGATGATTATTTCACACTGTCCTCTCTCCTCAAACTTTACTCTGAGGAGGGTGGCACCCCTCTCAGCTGTTGGCTTCACCTTATATGTCAATTAAAAAAATAGGCATCATTAGTTGAGAACTACTTAGCTTTTTACCACTACTTCTACATGCAAACAAGAATCTAAATCCATCTTTCATTCTTCCCTCTTGTTACAATGAAAGAAATTGTTCTCACTCTAGCAAAGGTCAATATCTCAACTTGTGCTATTTATCTATCCCTCTCACCTTCTAAAGAATGTTATAAATTCAGTTTCTCTCAATCTCTTTTCTATAGCTTCAAATTCTCTCACTCTCCCTCTCTTTTATTTATCTAAAATAAGTAATAAGTCCATCTCTAATCAAAAACCTTCCCTTGGACCTACACAAAGATAATTTCTGCTACCTTCAAATTTCAGCCCGTCTATTTTCTTCCCTTTCAATCATTCTCCAGTGGACTCTCGACTCCAGTCAGTATTCTGTTCCACCACTCCACTAAAACAGCTCTTCTTACTGTTACTCAGATCATCCTTATTAATAACCCAGTGAACAGACTTCTATCCTCATCTTATTCAAACTGTCAAAATAATCAGAGCACAAAGAAATTTAAGTATATAGGGCTTTGACTCGATGGTACACAACAAGAAGAACAAAAACAGGGTTTATTCAAGTAGTTAATCTGTATGCATTCAGGGAGACCCTTCTGTTCTGAAAAAAGAAAAACAGGAGGGGTTCATTTTTTTTTTTTTTTTCATTTTAGGCCATTACAATGAGGTCTTAAGGAGGAAATAAAGAAAATAGAAAATTAACCACTGGCTTAACAGGGAGGAGCCCCGATGGCACAATTGTTAAGTGCCCAAAAGTTCAGCAGTTCAAACCCATCAGCTTTGCTCCAAGGGAGAAAAGACCTGGCAATCTGTTCCCAGTAAACTCTATGAGGAATTTCGACTCTGTCCTGTAGGGTCACAGTGAGTCAGGACACAACAACAAAAAAAATCTTAGCGTGATTGATTGAATCATGCCCCTTTCCAGAGAGCAGCTGAGATCAAGTTACTAGGATGGTCTCTGTGGCCTGGCCAGCCCCCCTACTCATTTGTACAACAAAGATATCTCAATTACTTCAGGAGACTCCAGAGGATTAAAATTATCTTCTCAGTAAACAGGGGCATAAGCTAGATTACTTTAGATAAAGTTAAATTCTTTTCACAAGGTAACCTTTAAAAGAGTTCATGGTTAACAGATGTCTTGTCATAAAGGGGGGTTTGCATGATGTTACGATCACAGTGTCTCTACTGTGTCTCCTTTGTTCCTGTTTATCCAGTCTGGACCTCAGTTTCTATCTTTCTTTCTTTTTTAACAAAACACTCAGCAACTTTTAACCAAGCTGTTCCTTTTTCCCTCTTGATTTTCTGACACCACAATTTCCAGGTTTCCCATTACTCTTCTCTGACTTCTTATGTCTGACCACAAAATGTTGGTGTTTCTCAAGCCTTATTCCTAAATCTTCTCTTGCACTCTACACTCTCTCACGTGGCTTTAAATAATCGTATACATTCTGATGACTTTCAATTTACATCTCCAGTTGAGGCCTCTCTTTTAAGTCTGGAACTTAGTATGTCCATAACTGAATTCTTGGCCATCCTCCAAACTTGGGTGTGTTATAGTCTTACCTGTCTTAATAAATAGCCACTCCTATTTGTTTAAGCCAGGTATCTGGGAGTCATGTTTGATTTTTCTTTTTCTCCTTATATAAAAACAAAACAAAACCCACTGCTGTTGAGTTGATTCTGACTCATAGTCTCTCCTTATATACTATCATTTAATGCATCAAAAAGTTGTGTCGATTCTTCCACTAAAATATATCTAAAATCCATGCATTTCTCTTCATTTTCCTTGTCATCATCCTAGCCTAAGTCAACACCATATCCTTTCTAGATTTTTCTATAAACCTCTTAACTGACCTGTTTATTCAGGGCAGGCTTCATGGGCATGTGACCTGTGCAGTTAATTGAACAGGGCCCCATGCTTAGAAGGGTCCCCTGTTTGATTTAATGTTCTGATATTGCCATCTTTAAATTCTTAACAGTTTTTTTTAATCAAGTAGCCCCATATTTTCATTTTAAATTTTGTAACCAGCCTATCCCTAGTTTTAGTCTTGTCCTAATCCATGCTACGTTAAAAAGTCAGGGTAATATTTTTTCATTGTAAATCATGACACATTGATGGTTTTCCATTGTGTTTAGAATGAATGAACTACTCACTCAGTATCATGGTCTACAAAAACCTGCCTGATGAAGCTGCAAGCCTTTCTCTCCAACCTCATCTACCATAGTCACCCTCACTCATTGGTGTCTCAGGCACACAGGCAACTTTCAGGGTTTTTTTTGTGTGTATATGGTGGTTTCTTTTCTGTCTCAGATTCTATCCACATGCTGTTTCCTCTCTCTGAAACACTCTTTCTCACATTACTTCCTCCTCATCCTTCAAGACCTAGTTTAAATATCACTGTACGAATCAGGATATTCTAATTGCTGTAACAACCTCAGAATCTCAGTGGGGTATCTCACACACACATACATAAATAATAAAAATTAAAAAATTAAAAGATTTATTTCCCAGTCATGTCACAGACCAATCAGCTCCTGCAGGTTTCTACAGCTAGCCTTCCAGTCGCAGATTCAGCAGCTCAGCTTTTTCAATATTGCAATTCTATCACTAAGGCCTTCCCTGGATCTGCCGTACCCAGCAAGGAGTTGAGGCAGGAATGTGTGGAGGATCGCAGGAGAGGTGTGGGGCCAGGCCTGGAAAACAGAGTTTGTCAATTCTGCCCATATTCCATTGGCCTCATCTAATTGTGAAAAAGGCTGGGAAATGCAGCTTAGCTCTGTGCCCAGAAGGTAAAGGAAACAAGTTTGGGCACACATCAGTATCCTTACCGCTGTTCCCTACTTCGAGGGACTTTCTCTGACCCTTATTCAGACTCAGTTACCTCTATTTTATTCTACTCTTACCAGAGACCTATTTCTTTCTTACCTCAAATTGCAAGCTGTTAGTTTTTCATTTTACTTGTTGTTTAGACTATCTCCCCCACTAAAATGCAAACACCTGAGGGCAAGGACCTTGCCAGTCTTGTTCCTTGCTACAGACCCAATGCTTACAGTAGTACCTGACATGTAACATTAACAATCACAACAAGATTTGTGACAGGAATGTGTTCTGTGGATGTTAGTGTGGCTGGAACTTAGCCAGTAGGTCAGAACAGTAGCAAAGAGAAGGCCATGTAGTATCTTGTGGGCTTTGGTTTTATTCTGGGAGACATGGGAAGCCAAGGTTGAGATTGGTTTAAAAAAAATGATAAAACCTATTGTTTTTAAAATGTGAAAAGTAAAGTTTTGGGCAGTCTCACAGCACTTTGGAGACAGGGATTCAAGTTTTGGATACACCAGGAGGAGAAAGGGGCCCAGGTAAGCAACCTGGGCTCTCAGTTGGAAGGCATAGGAATAGGGATGAAAGAGATATAGACAGAGCCTTCGAAAAACTGTAATCCAGCATTGAATTTAGTTGCTGATTGGATTAGGAGATCAGTCCCCACTCTTTCTCCTCTCTGGAGGAGATAACATGACCAGACTCTACAATATGTCATATACAATATGAGATGTTGAATTAAAAAAAAGAAAACAGGCATGTCAAAATATTGATTATGTGACAAAACTAAAAGAAAACAAGTGAAAAAACAGTCAATAAAAAGAAATCCACAGGTGATCCTGATATTGGAATTATCAAATAAGGATATCATGGGGAAGCCAGCACAACTTGTTCAAGGCAAGGTCATGGAAGCTCCGTAGACACATCCAAACTCCCTGAGGGACCGAATTACTGGGCTGAGGGCAGTGGGGACCATGGTCCTGGGGAACACCTAGCTCAATTGGCATAACACAGTTTATAAAGAAAATGTTGCACGTTCTACTTCGGTGAGTAGCGTCTGGGGTCTTAAAAGATTGTGAGCGGCCATCTAAGATACTA
Source organism: Elephas maximus indicus (assembly GCF_024166365.1). Taxonomy (NCBI): domain Eukaryota; kingdom Metazoa; phylum Chordata; class Mammalia; order Proboscidea; family Elephantidae; genus Elephas; species Elephas maximus. The sequence continues at coordinate 79,061,712 of NC_064822.1, read as the reverse complement.
CACTGGTCTCGCCCCTTCTGGAGCAAGGAAGAATGAAGAAAACCAAAGACACAAGGGAAAGATTAGTCCAAAGGACTAATGGACCACAACTACCACAGCCTCCACCAGGCTGAGTCTAGCAGAACTAGATGGTGCCTGGCTACCACCACAAACTGCTCTGACAGGGGTCACAATAGAGGATCCTGGACAGAGCTGGAGAAAAATGTAGAACAAAATTCAAACTCACAAAAAAAGACCAGACTTATTGGTCTGACAGAAACTGGAGAAACCCCGAGAGTATAGCCCCTGGACACCCTTTTAGCTCAGTAATGAAATTACTCCAGAGGTTCACCCTTAAACCAAGGATTAGACAGGCCCATAAAACAAAACAAGACTGAAGGGGCACACCAGCCCAGCGGCAAGGACTAGAAGGCAGGAGGGGACAGAAAATCTTGTAATGGGGAACCCAAGTTCAAGAAGGGGAGAGTGTTGATGTGTCATGGGGTTGGTAACCAATGAGAAGTTAGTTTGTTCTGTAAACCTTCATATAAACTACAATAATAAAAATAAATAAGTAAATAAGGGTACCAAAGATTTTTTTCAAAAAAACTTCAGAAAATGAATTTCCAGAAAACCCACGCTGAAAGAAATACTGAAAAGTTTTCTTTGGCAGAAAGAAAATGACGTCAGAATAAAACACAGAAATTCAATGAGAACTAAAAACAATGGATACGATAAATATGTGGTAAATATAAATTAATATTGACTGAGCAAAATCATAATAGTTTATTTTGATTTAAATATAGATGTAGAATTGAAATTGTGACTAAAATACATTAAAAAACAGAGTAAATGAGATTTAAAGGTTCTAAATTCCTAGCAATATTGGGGAATGGTAAAGTTATATTTTATATTAGACTGCATTAAGTAAAGTATGAATGTTGTATCACAAAGTAAACAGTAATAAAAAAACAAAAAACCAAACCTGTTGCCATCAAGTCAATTCAGAGTCATAGTGACCCTATAGGACAGAGTAGAACTGCCCCATACAGTTTCCAAGGAGTGCCTGGTAGATTTGAACTACTGACCTTTTGGTTAGCAGCCATAGCTCTTAACCACTATGCCCTCAGGGTTTCCAAACAGTAATGGGATAGTAAAACAATGCATACCTAACAAGTTAACAGAGGTGGAGAAGGAACAATAAAAATTATTTGATTAATCGAAAAGAAGAAAAGAAAAGAAAAAAGAAGTGTAACTAATAAAAAAAATAAAAGGTATAAACCTAAGTATATCAGTAATTACATTAAATAAAATTAATGCAGTACTCATAGACTGTGAGAAAAAAAAAAAGCAAAAATACAAGTGCATGTTCTTCCAAAAGACAGGCATGATATGAAAGAAACAGAAAGGTTGAAAGCAAAAGGGCAGTAAAAGATATGCCATGCAAATATTAACCAAAAGAAAGATGGTGGTGGTGTTCTTAGATGTCGTTGAGTTGATTCATAGCAACCCTATGTAAAACAGAACTAAACACTGCCTGGTCCTGCATGGTCCCCACAATCTTCGCTATATTTGAGCCCATTGTTGCAGCCACTGTGTCAGTCCATCTCCTTGAGGGCCTTCCTCTTTTTCACTGACCCTCTACCAAGCATGATGTCCTTCTCCAAGGACTGGTCCCTCCTGATACCATGGCCAAAGTATGTGAGACAAAGTCTCCCCATCCTTGCTTCTAAGGAGCATTCTGGCTGTGCTTCTTCCAAAACAGATTTGTTGGTTCTTCTTGCAGTTCGTGGTATATTCAATGTTCTTCACCAACACCGTAATTCAGATACATCAAATCAGGCTTTATTCATTTTCTAGTTTTCACATGCCTATTAGGCGATTGCAAAGCTATGGCATGGGTCAGGCACACCCTAGTCCTTAAAGTGACATCTTTGCTTTTTAACACTTTAAAGAGATCTCTTGAAGATTTGTCCAATGCAATGTGCCATTTGATTTCTTGACTGCTGCTTCCATGGGCATTGATTGTGGATCCAAGCAAAATGAAATCCTTGACAACTTCAATCTTTTCTCCGTTTATCATCGTGTTGCTTATTGGTCCAGTTGTGAAGATTTCTGTTTCTTTTATGTTGAGGTATAACCCATACTGAAGGCTGTGGTCTTTGATCTTCATCAATAAGTGCTTCAAATTCTCTTCACTTTCAACAAGGAAGGATATGTCATCTGCATATTTCAGGTTATTAATGAGGTTCCCTCCAATCCTGATGCCTGGTTCTTCTTTATAGAGGCCAGCTTCTAGGATTATTTACTCAGCATACAGATTGAATAAATATGGTGAAAAAATAAACCTTGACACATACCTTTCCTGACTTTAAACCACGCAGTATCACCTTGTTCTCTTTGTATGACTGCCTCTTAGTCTAAGTACAGTTTTTCATGGACACAATTAAGTGTTCTGGAATTCCCATTCTTCGAAATTTTATCCATAATTTGTCAGGATCTACACAGTCAAATGTCTTTGCATAGTCAATAAAACACAGGTAAACATTTGCCACGGATTGAATTGAGTCCCCCCAAAATATGTGTCAACTTGGTTAGGCTGTGATTCCCAGTATTGTGTTGTTGTCCTCCATTTTGTGATTGATATAATTTCCTTGTATGTTGTAAATACTAATCTCTGTCTGTGGTTAACGAGGCAAGATTGGATTACAATGAAGAGGATTAGGGTGGGATGTAACACCCTTCCTCAAGTCACAACCCTGAGCCAATGTAAAGGGAATTTCCCTGGATGTAGTTTGCACCACCTACAAGAGATAAAGGGAAAGTGAAATGAACAGAGAGTAGGGGAACATTGTACCACCAAGAAAGCAGTGCTGGGAGCACAGTGCATCCTTTGGACCCAGGGTTCCTGCTTGGAGAAGCTCCTAGTCCAGGGGAAGATTGATGACAAGGACCTCCTCCAAAGCTGACAAAGCCTTCCCCTGGAGCTAACACCCTGAATTTGGACTTCTAGCCTACTAGGCTGTGAGAGAATAAACTTGTTTGTTAAAGCCATCCACTTGTGTTATTTCTGTTGCAGCAGCATTAGATGACTAAGAGAGAATTGGAGAACCTCCTAGTCCAGGGGAAGGTTGATGACAAGAATCTTCTCCAGAGCTGACAGAGAAAGCTTCCCCTGGAGCTAATGCCCTGAATTTGGACTTCTAGCCTACTAGACTGTGAGAGAATAAACTTCTGTTTGTTAAAGCCATCAACTTGTGGTATATCTGTTACAACAGCACTGGATGACTAAGACATCTTTCTGGTATTCTCTGCTTTCAGCCACGATCCATCTGACATCAGCAGTGATATCCCTTGTTATATCCTCTTCTAAACCCAGCTTGAATTTCTGGCAGTACTGCTGCGATTGTTTTTGAATGATCTGCAGCAAAATTTTACTTGTGTGTAATATTAATGATATTGTAAAATAATTTCTGTATTCTGTTCAATCTCCTTTCTTTGGAATGGGTACAAATATGGATCTCTTCCAGTCGGTTGATCAGGTAGCTTTCTTCCAAATTCCTTGGCAAAGAAAAGTGGGTGTTTCCAGCACTGCATCTGTTTGTTGAAACATCTCAATTGGTATTCATTCAATTCCTGGAGCTTTGTCTTTTGCCAGTGCCTTCAGCACAGCTTGGGCTTCTTCCTTCAGTACCATTGGTTCCTGATCATATGCTGCCTCCTGAAATGGTTGAACATTGACCAATCCTTTTTGGTACAGTTACTCTGTATTTTCCTTCTATCTTCTATTGATGCTTCCTGCATCTTTTAATATTTTCCCCATAAAATCCTTCAATATTGCAATTTGAGGCTTGAATTTTCTCTCCAGATCTTTCAGCTTGAGAAATGCTGAGCGTGCCCTTTTGGTTTTCTATTTCCAGCTCTTCCTACATGTCACTATAGTACTTTATTTTGTCTTCTTCAGCAACCCTTTGAAATCTGCTGTTCAGCTCTGTTACTTCATCATTTCTTCCTTTTGCTTTGGCTGCTCTACGTTCAAGAACAAGTTTCACAGTCTCTTCTGACATTCATCTTAGTCTTTTCTTTCTTTCCTGTCTTTTTAATGACCTCTTGCTTTCTCCATGTATGACGTTCTTGATGTCATTCTGCAACATATCTGGTTTTTGGTCATTAGTGTTCAACACGTCAAATCTATTCTTGTCATGTTCTCTAAATTCATGTGGGATATGCTCAAGGACATACTTTGGCTCTCATGGATTTGTTCTAAATTCCTCAACTTTAATTGAACTTGCATATGAGCTCCATAGTTGGCCTCTGGCCTTGTTTTAACAGATGATATCAAGCTTTTCCACAGATGTATTCTATTTGACTCCTGTGATGATGTAGTTATACCAATATAAATTAAAGAAGACTTTGTCAGAAAGTGTGATTAGAAATCAGGAAAGAACTTTCTCAATAATAAAGATAGAAATCTAAAAGGAAATATAACAATGCTGAAAAACATAAGAAAAGGAAAGACAAATTCACAGAATGAGTTTAATGTGCCTCTCTTTGCTGTGATAGAGCAACTAGGCAAAAAATCAGAAAATATATAGAGAATCTGAAGCCAATCTACAGTGACTCACTTTATAATCCACTGTATGGTAAATTTTGGTAACTATTGCATGTTATGTATTTGGTACTTTTTTTAATGATATTTCTCTATATATCAAATTAGATCATACAGAGAACACTGAACTCAAAAATTGCCAAAAATCATCGCATGGTAAAGGTTCTCACAATTTACCACAGGGTGGATTATAAAAATGAGTGTTAACACTTTCTTAATGTACACATAGCAAAACATACCCATTCTATGTGAATAGTTTCATGAGTTTAGACAAATGAATACACTCATGTTGCCACCACCACAATCAAGATATAAAATATTTCCATTACACCAAACTACTAATCCTTCATGACCCCTTACAGTCAACTGTCTTCTCAATCCCAGGCAACTGCTGACTACATAGTATGGTGTGATGGGAAGGTCCCTGGGTAGTGAAAATGGTTTGTTCTTGACTAATAACCTAAAGGTTGATGGTTCAAACCCACCCAGCAGTGCTATGAGATAAATGCCTGCTGATCTGCTTCTGTAAAGATTATAGCCAAGAAAATCCTATAGAGTAGTTCTACTCTGTTACACATGGGGTCACCATGTTGGCATCTACTCAATGGCAACAGGTTTGTTTTTGTTGATTTGTTTTTATACTGTGGTAGGTACAAGTAAACCTATGGAGCAAGGCTGCCTTAATTCAAGTCCCAGCTCTACCACAATTAGCTATGTGACTACAGAGAAATCTCTTAACTTTTCTATGCTTCAGTCTCACCTTTAAAATGAAGGTCATAAAAATAGTAACTTCTTGTTAAGGTTTTTATGTGGATTAAGTAAGCTAATGGACACAAGGTGCTTGCAATAGTGCCTAAACCAAAAAAAAAAAAAAAAACCTGTTGCCATCAAGTTGATTTCAATTCATAGCAACCCTATAGAATAGAGTAGAACTGCCCGTAGGTTTTCCAAGGAGTGCCTGGTGAATTCAAACTGCTGACCTTTTGCTTAGCAGCTGAGCTCTTAACCACTGCATCACCAGGGCTTCATAACAGTGCCTCGCACCTATAAAGTGCCATATGAGTACTACCTGATAAAGACTCAACATTGCCCACAGAAACTTTGCTTAGAAAACTATTAATTAGATGAAAAAGGCACTAATGGCATGGACCACTGCTTTCTCTGTATGTTATTTGCTTAGAATTTAACAATAAGAGAAATATACCTATTTTTTTGAAAGTAACTTTGATTGCTAAGCTTATTGAAGATATGATGTTGCAATTTCATTCCCTTTAGGAAGACAAAAATGAATATTTATGGGAGAACCAAGCTGATCGAGAGAACATGTTTAGAAGAAATTTGAGCCCTTATCCATCCATTGCTGGTAGTGTAGTGGTTCCTCAAAAAACTAAAAATAGAATTACCATATGACCCAGCAATCCTGCTATGCTAGGAATATAGCCAAGGGATTTGAATGCAACAATGCAAAAGGACATATTTATACCAACATTCATTGCAGCACTATTCACGATAGCCCAAAGGTGGAAACAACCTGAATGTCCATCAAAGGAGAATGGATAAACAAAATGTAGTACACACATACAATGGAATACCACTCAGCCAGAAATAGAAATGAAGTACTGATACATGCTACAACATGAATGGAGCTTGAAGATATTATGTTGAGTGAAGTTAGTCACAAAAGGACAAAGACTATATAACCTCATTTATGTAAAAAGACAAGAATAAGCAAATGTATAGAGACCAAAGTTCATTAGCGGTTACCAGGGGCAGGAGGGAGAGGGAAAGAGAGAGTTATTACTTACGGAGCACTGAGTTTCTTTTTATGGTGATTGAAAATTCTCAGCTATTAAGGGTAATGGTTGTATAGCTGATTAATGTAACTGTTGTCAATAAGTTCTACACCTGCAAAAAGTTGAATTAGCAAATGTTGCATGATACATATTTTCACACACACACAAAGTGAGAGCAGCTGTAAAGGCTGCTTATGTACATCCAAACACCTCATGGGATTTGGTTTCTTTGTGTGGAGTTTTAGATTTGTGATTTCACGAGACATCCCAGTTAATTGACCTAATTTTATTTTTAGTGCTTCTGTTTTACCTCTTAGTTTGTTACATAGTGAGTGGGGTCTTAAAAGCTTGGAAGCAGCCATCCAAGTACAACAATTTGTCTCTATTTGCCTGGAGCAGCAGAGGAAGAAGGAGGGTCAGGAAGAGGAGAAGAAAACGGAATGTGTGCCTAATTGCTTCCAAGAACAAATGCCTCCTTTGCCATGAGACCTGAAGAACTGGGTGGTCTCAGTTACCATTACTGAACATTTTGATCAAAGATTCTATGGAAGAATCCTGATCAAAGGTGGGAAAATGTGGAACAGAATTCCAAATATTCATGGAATCCATACTTTTGAAGTCATTGAGGCTGGATGAACCCCCCAAAAGCAATTGCCCTGAGATGATCTTTAAACCTTAGACCAAAAATATCCCCTGAAGTCTTTTTTAAACCAAATAATAATTTTGTTTTAAATAAATTAGCTTATTTAGTAAAGAATATTTGCCTCGAACTTCATACTCTTTTGAAGAACTATCTATATGGGATCGAACTGACAACAGCAAAGGTCTGAGAGGAAGCTTAGGGGACAGTGAGTTCATTATAACGAGGAAAGAACAATTTGGAAAAGGAGGTCAAGAATGGTTGCACAATTTGAAGAATGTAATCAACGTGACTGAATTGTACACGTGGAAGTTGCTCAACTGGTGTACACTTTGCTGTGCACATTCTCAACTACAACAAAGTAAATAAAATTAAAAAGAATAACTATTACAAAAAGAGAGAACATGTTAATTTAGTAAACAGGAAAAATTGCTTGCATCATTTAACATATATTCTGCAATAAGAAAACAAACAAAAAAAGCCTCTCGAATTTCTCCATTGGTCTAAGCAAATAAAGTGGCTATTAAGCAATAATAATAATAAAATCTACTGCCAGTTCTCGCTCTTCGTATTATCCAATAGCAGATAAGGAAGTAGCACTCCTAAGACAGGCTATTCTTAGATTCCTTTTTCATAATTAATGCCATAAATAATTTCGGGGAAAAAATCTCAACTCATTTCTTATAAGTAGAAGCTGGTCAGTGAAAAGACATATTTAAAATCACACACATATCTAGGATAAAATCAAGTAAAATATGTTGATTTTTATAAAAACCGAATAAAATGATTGGTGAATTATTTCACGTTTATCTGATTTCTCTCCAACAACTACAATCTTAAGCACAATTAATTATATAAATCACGTTCACATGAAGTACGTAAATATCTTCTAACAATTTTATATTCAACTTCCATGGTTCAGAAAAAGAATTTAAATTCATAGCCAAGGTAAACTAGGAACTGAATTAAAGATCTTTATATAAGTTTAGTATGGCATATGAAATACCAACAGCGACAGATTAAGGTTTTAATTCAGTATTTCAATCTGAAAGTTGTTTTTTAAAGATATCTATTAATGTCAAACTTTAAAAATGTCAAGACTTAAATTTATATTTACAACTTATTCTTGCATTTACACAGTGAGAAAATATTTAAATAAAAGTGAAAGAAATAAATTAACCAGATTTTTTTTTTTTTTTTTAGTAAACATTGTTTAGTGCCCAAAAAGCATAAAATTGCTTGTTTTACTTATTCACTTGGTATGACAGCTAAAATATCAGTCCTAAAACATTGTATTTTACTTTAGCCACCTGGCCAGTAAGGCAAAGGTCATTACATATGGTCATTATATATGAAAATATATTCATGGCCAACTTTATTTCAGAAATTACACTAAAGAGACTTAAAGACATCTTAGCAAATCACAATAATTGAGCTTTATTTGGAACCTACTTCCAATAAACAAACTTAGGGAAAAAAATGGGCAATGTGAACACTGACTAGATATTTGGCAATACTAACAAATTATTGTCATTTTTAAAGTGTTGATAATAGAATTATGGACTTCTTTAAGAGTCTTTATCTTTTAGAGATATTTAATAAGATATTTACAGAAGAAACAATATAATGTCAGAGATTTAACATAATGCAGGGAGTGAGTAGTTGACAGAACAGATGAAACAATCAGTCACATATTGATGATTGGTGAAGCTGGATAATGAGTAGATTGGTTCATTACAAAATGAGTGCATATGCTTGTAATACGATTGACATTTTCCATTAAAAAGAAGTTTAAAAAATATTTTCCAATTCTGTCTTAGAGAAAGTTTACTTCAAATCCATGAAAACAGAGAGACAAAAAAGATATTTGGGGTTAACCCAGCATTGCTGGCATGAATCAAAAAAACAGGAAATAACCAATGTTGGAGAGGTTTCGGGGAGATTGGAACTCTTATGTGCTGCTGGTGGGAATGCGAAGTGATACAACCATTTTGGAAAATGATACGGTGCTTTCTTAGAAAGCTAGAAATAGAAATACCATATGATCCAGCAATCCCACTCCTAGGAATATATCCTAGAGAAATAAGAGCTGTCACACGAATAGACATATGCACACCCATATTCATTGCAGCATTGTTCACAATAGCAAAAAGATGGAAACAAACAGCCATCAACAGATGAGTGGATAAACAAACTATGGTACATACACACAATAGAGTATTATGCAAAGATGAAGAACAATTATGAATCTGTGAAGCATCTTATAACATGAACGAATCTGGAGGGCATTATGCTGAGTGAAATAAGTTAATCACAAAAAGACCAATATTGTATGAGGCCACTATTGTAAAAGTTCATGGAAAGGTTTATATACAAAAAATAAACAATCTTTGATGGTTACAAGGGAGGGGAGGGGTAGGGATGGAAAAACACTAACAATAAATAAGTGGCAACTTTGGTGAACGGTAAGACAATACACAATATTGGGGAGCCAGCACAACTTGTACGAGGCAAGGTCATGGAAGCTCCATAGACACATCCAAACTCCCTGAGGGATAGAATTGCTGGGCTGAGGGGTGTGGGGACCATGGTCTTGGGGAACATCTAGTTCAACTGGCATAACTTAGTTTATATAGAAAATGTTTTACATTCTACATTGGTGAGTAGTGTCTGTGGTCTTAAAAGCCTTTGAGCGGCCACCTAAGATAAACAACGGTCTCACCCTTTCCAGAGCAAGGGAGAATGAAGAAAACCAAAGACAAAGGGGAAAGATTAGATCAAAGGACTAATAGACCACCACTACCTTGAGCTCCACCAGACTGAGTCCAGTATAACTAGATGGTGCACGTCTACCACCACTGACTGCTCTGGGATCAAAATAGAGAGTCCCAGACAGAGCTGGAGGAAAATGTAGAACAAAATTCTAACTCACAGAAAAACCAGACTTTCTAGTCTGACAGAGCCTGGAGAAACCCCAAGAGTATGGCCCCCAGACACCCTTTTAGCTCAGTAATGAAGTCACTCCCGAGGTTCACTCTTTAGCCAAAGATTAGACGGGCCCATAAAACAAAACAAGACTAAAGGGGCACATCAGCCCAGGGAAAGGAGTAAAAGGTAGGAGGGAACAGGAAAGCTGGTAAAAGGGAACCCAAGGTTGAGAAGGGAGACTGTTGGCATGTCATGGGGTTGTTAACCAATGTGATAAGACAATATGTATATTAACTGTTTAACAAGAAACTAATTTGTTCTGTAAACCTTCATCTAAAGTACAATAAAAAAAAAATTACGTCATGGCATTAGGTTAGACCATTATGTATCCTTTCTTTTTGGTTTCTCCAAATGTTGTAATAAAGTCTACAGCAACTCAATTTCCATTTTTATAATGGTCTTGTTTAAATAGAAGACAGGGAAGATAGAAAAGAAGGTGAACTCTTGGAAAGTACTAATATTATCCTGACTGTACCACTCACCTGTAACACAGTGTTCTTGTTTTATCCTCAACTTTCTGGTACTGGCACCAATGGATATTTGTTTTTTCTCTAAATTCTTTTACACACTGATTACTAAAGAGTGTTGCTTTGTACTAGATTGTGTCAAGTTAACCTGATTATACTAAATGCCATGTGCTTTAGTGTGCAAATATCATTCTCTTGAGAGTTTAAAAATGCACCTTACTAAGAATGTAAGTGGTGACCTTTGGAAACCTTGTAAACGGTTCTATGATGTTTGAGGTAATCGTAATAGGGCTACATGTAGTCCCAATCTCCTGATAATTATGTCTACAACTTTCCAGGTACATTTGCTTATTTGGTACCTGTCTTAGTTATCTAGTGCTGCCATAACAGGAATACCACAAGTGGATGGCTTTAACAAAGAGAAATTTATTTTCTCACAGTCTAGTACTTTACAAGTCCAAATTCAGGGCGTCAGCTCCAGGGGAAGGCTTTCTCCCTCTGGAGAAAGGTCCTTGTCCTCAATCTTCCTCGGTTGAGGAGCTTCTCAGGCGCAAGGACCCCATGTCCAAAGACACGCTCTGCTCCTGGTGCTGCTTTCTTGGTGGCATGAGGTCCCCCACTCTCTACTTGCTTCCTTTCCCCTTTATCTCTTGAGAGGTAAAAGGTGGTGTGGGCCACACCCCAGGGAAAATCCCTTTACACTGAATCAGGGATGTGGCCTGAGCAAGGGTGTTATATCCCACCCTAATCCTCTTTAACCACAGGCAGAGATTATGATTTATAATACACAGAAAAATCACAAAATGGAGGACAATTACACATGGCCTAACCGAGTTGATACATATTTTGGGCGAACACAATTCAATCCATTACAGTACCTGAAAATTTTGATCAACTACTTTTCTTTTATCATGAGATCCCAAATCCAATACTTTGATAGCTCATTTTGAAATTTTCACAATTGCTGTCTCACATTCAGTCAGATTTTTGCATCAATCAGTACACTCATGTTCCTTTCAAATACTTTGATGTCATACAACAGCTAGTTGCAGCTTGCTAAAGCTTAATTGCAGTAAATTCAAGCTGTGACTATTGACACAAAACCCAAGCATCCAGATGAAAAGTGAAAAACTCAATTATTTCAATATTTCCTATAACTAGACTTAATTAGCTAAAAAATAAGCTGTTTCAGTTGTATGTATTTTCAATTATGAAACTAGAACTTAATAAATAATATCCTGATTTTTTTTTTCTTGCAGTCTATTTTAAAGACAGGCAAAATAGCAATAAAATCACTAGGATAACTGACTGACTTTTCTTTGAAATGACCTAAATAGACATCAACATGAATATATCATGTAGGAATTTTTCCACTGCTTGTGTTTTTTTAAAAAATATTTTAATACTGTTTCGCTAAAGTATCTCTTGGGATAATAATCTCTTATTTAATAATAGTGTGTTCCTGAATTGTCATAAATCCTTCATATTAAATGTGATAAACAATATATTTTCTGTGCATTATTTCCTTTTTTATATTTCAAAGCCACTTATAAAATTGCTTGAAAAAAAACAAAAAACCAAACCCATTGCCATCAAGTCGATTCCAACTCATAGCAACCCTATAGGACAGAGTAGAACTGTCCCCCTTGGGTTTCCAAGGAGTGCCTGGTGGATTTGAACTGCCAGCTTTTGGTTAGCAGCTGTAGCTCTTAATCACTAGGCCACCAGGATTTCCCTCCATTGCTTTAGTCATGCAAATATTAAATGCCTCCAGAGCAGTTCACCCATAAAAGTCAATAACAACAGAAGAGCTGACAGGGAATGTAAATCGTAGCTTTACAATTCTGGTCCTTGATACTACATTCTCAAAAAATTAACAGAGCTTTCCAATTTTTTTCCAATTTAGATGGTGTCACTTTGGTTTCCAGTGATTAACCATTTAGAAGAGACTAGTTGTGCTAAACAGCAAAAATCCCCAAATTCCGAAGCACATGGAAGACTGGGCACCACTGTAGCTTTGGACATCCATCATTAGGTGTCATGATAACATGACATCCATTTTCTTAAGTGGTTTTATTGGCCTCACCTACTTGTAACACTTAATATTCAATGGCAAAGGAGAATTGTCAACAATTAGCTCCTGGAAAGTGGCCAATCTATCCACATTAAACTGATATTTGTCCAGGCAGAGTTCCCAAGGCTAGGCAAGTAACAAAAATGAATAAGTAAGTAGAATTGTCACTAGAAGGTATGCACAAGTCATCCTCAGAACAGGGTGATCAGAAGGCTCGTACCACACGGGAAAACTGGGTCCTGTTGAGAAAGCCTAGCAACTGCTAACACATCTCTCTGAACTTGAATAACCAGAAAAACGATTTTTCTTTTTGATCAAAGAAAACATACAGAAAAATGAAATGGCTGCATTTTATGAATACACCATAAGTTATACCAAACAATGGTTGTAGCAAGATCCAAATATCCAAATATCACAGAAAGCCAATACATGTGTGTTTTCCTTCTCAGCCACGTACTCAAGATTTTGGGTGTGGATTTGAATTAACAGAAAATTTTTACATGTGTCATTTAAGTCTCTGGAATCAAACCTAAATTTGAATTCTAGCTCTGCCATTTGTAAACTGCAAGAAATGAATTAATCTTTCAAGCCCTAAATTCGTGACTGGTAAACTGAGAATACTAGTTGTATCTAACTTAACAGTTGTTATTAGAGTTGAATAAAATAGTGCATATTAAAATAGTAGCACTGTTCCTGGAAGTGCTCCACAGTTATTAACTACTGTTTGTGTTATTGTGGAGCCCTGGTGGCACAGTGGTTAAAAGGTTGGCAGGTGGAATCCACCAGCCACTCGTGGAATCCCTATGGGGCAGTTCTACTCTGTCCTGTAGGGTCACTATGAGTCAGAATAGACTCAATGGCAACAGGCTTTTTTTTTTTGTTTTCAATAAGTATGTCCCATGCAATGTTTGGGACATACTTACTCTAAAAAATTATTCATTACTTATCTGAAATTCAGGTTTAACCAGGCATCCTGTACTTTATCTGGCAACCCTCTTCATACATAAATGCCATCAAGGAAATTCATTTACTAAAACTTAGCTGCAAGCCTATTGGTAACTAAAGGTGACCTAAGTCAGTCAAACAAAATGTATCCATTAAAATTGATGCTCGTTATTTATGGGAATATTCCCTAAGTCTTTACTCAGGGCTTATGTACCTAATTTTACATTCATATGTAAACAGTTAATTTTCTGATTAAGACATGCTAGTCTCGGAGAGTTGCACCTATAAAAAAAGATGAAAGTTTACTTGTTGTAAAAAAAACTCCAGGCCTTCCAAAGGAGCATTAGCACTAAAAAACAGCCAGCTACCATAAGCACTCCCAGTCAAGCCTGCCTTACCCGAAGCTCTGGGATTTATCTTCTGATTTGCTCTTGTCAGCTTGTGACTCCAGGTTGAGCCACGGACTTTGGCTTTCCTGCTGTATCTCCTGTGCTACCCCAATATCTGGCCCCAGCCATGTTTCTGATTCTGTTTCAACTATGTGAACTGTGCTTTGGAATACTGTCCATGTTTTCCCAGCATTTCTACCCGTTTAGTTCCTGGCTTGACTTTGCACCCTCATCTCAGTGCTGATATCTTGCACAAGTTCATTTTGCTATTTGACCAATATAGGAACTGTTTCCTATGCCCAAGCAGATTAGACTCTACAAATTAATGAAAGAGCCAGATATAACAGGAACACTGATAGCAATGAGAAATTATGTTTAGTCACCAGACAGCATTGATGTGCTATAATAATAGTGACTGCCATTGGCTGGCTGAGTACCTATATTACTTGCTAGTCATTGTGTTAGACACTTGGGTACATTATCCCTTCTCAACCTCTTCAAAGTAGGCAACATCATCTCTGTTTATAGATAAAGAAAATGAGATCACACTGACAGTATTTCCCAGAGCTGGAATTTTTATCCATCTCTCTAACTCTACAAAACCATACACTTTCAATCACAAAAGGCTGCCTGCTTAGCAAAAGAACCAAGTAAGCAGGTGCCTTTGAGTTGACTCCAACTCATGGTGATCCCATATGTATCAAAGGAGAACTGTACTCCATAAGATATTCAATAGCCGATTTTTCAGTGACAGACATATCACAATCACTGAGTAAATGCTACCTTAAAGGAACCCAAGGAAATATGCAGCATATTTTAGATTTTTGTCTGAACAAGTTAAAAAGTATGTTTTTAAAAGAATCAAACCATTAAGCTAATTGGAATAGTCAGTTAGTTATTCTGAATGATCCATATCCTGAGGGTTCCGAATAGCAGAGCTTATTCTCTCATTCATTCTCTGTCTCTCTCTCTATAACCTAACCTAAGCTAACCCAGTGCCATCAAGTCGATTCCGACTCATAGCAACCCTACAGGACAGAGTAGAACTGCCCTATAGAGTTTCCAAGGCGGATTCAAACTGCCGACCCTTTGGTTAGCAGCCATAGCAATTAACTGCTACGCCACTAGGGTTTTCTCTCTCTCTGTGTGTGTATAAACATGTACACACACACACACAATATAGAGAGAGTCATGCATTACTTAATGTCCTCTGTAAGTTCGGTGAAATAGGCCATTATGTGGTTTGGATGTTGTGCGAACATGCCTAAATTTTGAGCAATAGCATTCACTGGTTTTCCACCTTCATGTTGTTTAATAACCTTTTGTTTCACTTCCAAATTGATACTTCTCCTTTGCCTCTTCTGCTGCTATCACTAGCACTGGTTTTGCTGCATTTGGAAGTCATGATGCACTTCATGGTGATATTTTTGAAAGAAAATTAACTGAAAGATAACGCTACAACCCTCAAGAGATGTGCAATACTCAAGATTGGATGCTGCTGTCTATGAGTTGAAACATACACTGTTACACTATGAACTTTTTATTTGTAGGCAGGGAAAGTTCACATTAAAATAGAGATAGAAAGTACAGTCCATACATAAGCCAGTAACACAGGTGTTTATTACGACTATCAAGACATGTATTATAGGTCATGTATGTACTGTACCATTATATGCCTGGCTGTGCAATCACTTTGTGTACAAGAGATATGAGATACATGTGTTGCCTGTGGGAGCTGTTGCTTTTGCTATGTCTGGTTGTCTCCTATTCTCTGATCAGAATTTCTGAACTCTGTTATAACTTTAAGGGATCACAGACGTACATACATGTGGTTGGACATTGCACAAATGGACGTTATGCAGCACATGACTGTACATATATATGTGTGTGTGTGTTGTGATTGTGTGTATGTAGTTGTCAACAATTTCATTTTACTTGGATCCACAACCAATGCCCATGGAAGCAGCAGTCAAGAAATCAAACAACACATTGCATTGGGCAAATCTGCTGCAGAAGACCTCTTTAAAGTGTTAAAAAGAGAAGATTTCACTTTAAGGACTAAGGTGTGCTTGACCAAACTCATGGTGTTTTCAATCCACTCATATGCATGAAAAAGCTAGACCATGAATAAAGAAGACCGAAGAAGAATTGATGCCTTTGAATTATGGTGTTAACGAAGAATATTGAATATACCATAGACTTCAAGAAGAAGGAACAAATTCATCTCGGAAGAAGTACAGCCAGAATGCTCATTAGAAGCAAGGATGGCAAGACTTCATTTCACATACTTTGGATATGTTATCAGGAGTGACCAGCCCTTGGGAAAGGACATCATGCTTGGTAAAGTAGACAGTCAGCAAAAAAAGTAGACCTTAAATGAGATGGACTGACACAGTGGCTGCAACAGTGGGCTCAAGCATCTTCACAATTGTGAAGATGGCGCAGGACCAGGCAGTGTTTCCTTCTGTTCTGCATAGGGTCGCTATGACTTGGAACTGACTCGACGGCACCTAACAACAACATGTAGTATGTAATTTGAACACATACACACAGCTATTTAAAATTCTATCCTTTCTTCAATTAACTTTGGATCCTGAAGAATCCTTATAGCCCTAAGGCTTTGGTCTTTCCAGGATTTGAGGAATTGCAGTCTAAGAATGGGCACCTCACCCAGTGACAGTACTATGTCTCACTCATTGAATACTTGCTCTTCATGTGCTAGTTTAGCAGACACAATAAACAAAAGAAAAATCCAGCACACTCAATAAAGTATGTCTAGGATATAATCACTAAACTCTAACCCAGCTTCACCCTCAGGAACTGTGGTTTTTTGTTTTTTTTTTAAGTGATGAATGCCAAAGAGTCAAAAATTGTTAAGAGTAGTTAAAACTTGTACCTGGAATATTATGGATTGAATCATGTCCCTCGAAAATATATGCTGGAAATCCTAAACCCTTATGCCTATGGATGTAATCCCATTTAAGAAGAAGACTTTCTTCATTATGTTAATGAGACCATATAAGTGTAGGGTGCGTCTTAAGCCAATCACCTCTGAGATATAAAAAGAGCAGATTAGGCACAGACACCAAAAAAACAAAAACCAAACCCACCGCCGTCGAGTCGATTCCGACTCATAGCAGCCCTACAGGACAGAGTAGAACTGCCCCAGAGAGGTTCCAAGGAGCACCTGGTGGATTCAAACTGCCAAGCTTTTGGTTAGCAGCCATAGCTCTTAACCACTATGCCACCGGGGTTTGCAGGTACAGGAAAGGAAGCACAAACAGAGGGGAAGACACACCCCATGAAGATTGCCTAGGAACCAAGGGACAGAAGCTGAAAAGAGACAAGGACCTTCCACAGAGCTGACAGAGAGAGAAAGCTTTCCCCTAGAGCCAGCACACTGAATTTGGACTTCTAGACTTCCAAACTGTGAGAAAAGAAATCTGCTTGTTAAAGCCACTTGCTTGTGGTCTTTCTGTTATAGCAGCACTAAGAAACTAAGCCACGGAACCAGGGGCGTATTAACCACGAGGTATGAACAGGGTTACATTATGCAAAGCATTCACGGGATTACTTGTGCTTAGTTTAGTAAGTAAGCACAAGTAAGTCCCTGCATACGTTGCTTTTTGAGTAATCCATTCCTGCATGGAAATTTCACTTCTATGTGGCATTTTCTAAGTCAGCCTTCTGATATCCACACCTGAATTTAAGAATATCTGCAAACAATTGGGAGGGAAGCTATGGTGGCAGAACAAAAGGCATGGGGGCCAAACGCTTGGATTGCAATCCTAGTTTCACCATTTATTAGCTATGCCTTTTTAAATACAAGTAGCCCCTCACTTACCATGTATTTGAGGTACAGTGAATCGCACTCTCGACCATCTGTTTTTGTCTTTTTTACATCTTTTTGTTAGTAATACATGCTACATACAATGTTGTAGTGTGTAATTTGCTGATGCTATCATTCTCAGATGGAAACCCTGGTGGCGTAGTAGTTAAGAGCTACAGGAGCTAACCAAAAGGTGAGCAGTTCGAGTCCACCTGGCTCTCCTTGCTAACTCTATGGGGCTGTTCTACTCTGTCCCGTAGGGTTGCTATGAGTCAGCATTGACTCTGCAGCAACAGAGTTTCTCGGTAAGACATGAATGTTAAGGATGTGGCTGAAAAAGTTTAATTCTGTCTTTGCTTTTCTGTTGTTGTTAGGCTTTTCTAGAAAGAGTAAAAGCAGACTGCCCTTGGAGGGTCTGTTCAGTAGTTTCAATGAGGAATAGAGAGAATAAAATCTTTTTGAAAAGTTTGCAAGTTTTCAATACCAAAATGTTAAATAACACTTCAATAGTTGGGACCTGACATAAATCAAAATTAAACTTTTTGATATTTCCCTTCTTTAGTTTAAGCCAATTCCTGAATATTTAGACAGTTTTCACATTATAGAAAATTCTTCCAGTATAATTTTTAAAGGTGTGTGAAGGAGTGACAGGGCAACACGGGAAGGGCTCAAATATATTAAGTACTCAGGGGAAAAGGGTTGTTTATTGTGGTTTTCTTTTTTTCCTTTTGCTTAAGTAAGTTAAGTTTAAAACCTTAAAAAAAATGAGACTAAAAGTACTTACTATGAACCTTTTGATTTAAGCAAAACCATATGGCAAGGATAGAAAAGGTCAGAGTACAAAGTGGTAAGTCTGTACGTTGAATGAATTCCAAAACCCCTTTCTAAACTGTCATAGAATTAAAACTTTTGCCAGAGTAGACCATTGAAGTTAATTTATCTAAGACATTATTTCAACCTGACTCAAATGGTTCCCTGAATGCCCAAATGCTTTCTCCTAGCTATTTTCATTAGTTGTACAGATATTACATGAAATTCAAAATTCTTTGAAAAGCATATCTGGTGCTTTACTAACATTCTATTAACCAAACCAAGCTTTTGCCATCAATTTCGACTCATAGTGATCCTATAGGACAGAGTAGAACTGCCCCGTAGGGTTGCCAAGGAGTGGCTGGTGGGTTCAAACTGCGGACCTTTTGGTTAGTAGCTGAGCTCTTAATCACTGCACCACCAGGGCTCCAAACTATGCATAAAACCAACCAAATCTATTGATAAGTTAAAATGTAGAAAAAAAAATTTAATGAGGTTGTTTTTGTATATTATCGAGAAATTTTTGTTTATGTAGATTTTTTATTTATAATTCTGTATTGTTTTTTAATTTAATATATCATACTAATTTTCAGTGCTGTTTTATAAAAGTTCCATAATTACCACTTTGACTGGTTACATAGTATTCTTTTGTTGATGTATCATGATTTACATAAGTATCCTCCTTTAGCTGGGTATTTGAATTACTTCCAATTTTTGCTGCTATGAAAAAATGTAACAAATATATTCGCATTTATTTTTATTTCTTCTGAATTATTTTAAAAGGACAAATGACCTTAATCAAAATATTTGTCTATTTTATTCATATTGTCAAATTGCCTTTCAAATGGCCATACCAATTATATTCTGCCACAAAATATTAGCAGTAGCACTAAGTGTGGTTATTGTTTTCATTTAAATTTGCTGACTTCAGTGGTGAAAAAATAATATCTTTTTCTTTTTAATTTGCTTTTATTTGATTACTAAATATATTGTTATAATCCAACTTACATTGCAAGTTTTAAGAGACAAAAAGCAGTCACCCTTTCTTAAAACAATTGGTGAGAAAGAATTATGTGAGTAGCCTTTTCTTTATAAATCTTTCCACAGTCAAAAGATCTTTGTTCACTTCCCCAGACTTTGTTTTTTTTTAATTCTGTTTTGTATCTTATTGCAGTACTTATGTACCTAATATGAATATAGATATATTGACTATTGAAGGTAACAAAGTTCATCAGGCAATAATGACACACAAAATAGACAATGCTGTTGTTAGGTGCCGTCGAGTTGGTTGCAATTCATAGAGACCCTGTGTACCACAGAACAAAACACTGCCTGCTCCTGCCATCCTTACAATTGCTGCTATGTTTGAGCCCATTGCTACAGCTACTGTGTCAATCCATCTCACTGAGGATCCTCCTCTTTTTTGCATGATGTCCTTCTCCAGGGACGAGTCTCTCCTAACAACATGTTCAAGGTATGTGAGATGAAGTTTTGCCAGTAGACAATACTTGTACATTATCAATTTAAAACTGAACACAGATTTAAAAAAATATATAAGACACTGATTCTTAAATATTTTTGTACCATGAGCTAGCTTTGGTATCTGGTGAAAGCCATACATGTTTTTCTCTGTAAAATTTGACATAAATTTTAGGAGACTGACAATCCTTGTAAAGTTATCAACCCAACCCTAAAAGCCTGTGGCAGAGATTGCAAGTTATGACTCCAAACCCAAATGGTCACTAACTGATAAATGGATCAACTAAATATGGCATATCCATACAATGGAATATTATTCAGCCACAAAAAAGAATATATAGGGGGCGGAGCCAAGATGGCGGACTAGGCAGATGCTACCTCGGATCCCTCTTACAACAAAGACATGGAAAAACAAGTGAATCGATCACATACATAACAATCTACGAACCCTGAACAACAAACACAGATTTAGAGACGGAGAACGGACTAATACGGGGAAGCAGCGATTGTTTCCAGAGCCTGGAGCTAGCATACCAGTCAGGTACGGCACTAGCACAGAGACCTGCTCCACCCCCCTGAACTAACCCCGGGAGGGGGACCAGCCGGTTCCACGGGCGGCGTGGGACGCAGCCAGTAGGAGAAGTCCCCGGGAGGCAGTGACTGGTCTTGGAGCAGAAAGAGCAGCATCCGAGCCGGGGAACCGTCCCGCAGGGATTTGGACTGGACGCAGGTATGCCATAAACACGGAGAGTTGCTCCACCCCCCTGAACTAACCCCGGGAAGGGGACCAGCCGGGTCGCGCGGGCGGCGTGGGACGCAGCCGGTAGGAGAAGTCCCCGGGAGGCAGCGACTGGTATTGGAGCGGGGAGAACAGCGTCCCAGCTGGGACACTCGGTCACGGCACAAGCACGGAGAGCTGCTCCACCCATCTGAACTAACCCCGGGAGGAGGCCTAACTGGTTCTCGGGGGCGGCACGGCCACGCGGCTGGAGGGACGAGAAGTCCCCGGGAGGCAGCGACTGATTTTGGAGTCAAGAGTGCACCGTCCCAGTAGGGGAGCCTTGACGCTGGGCGTGGGGCTGGAAGCAGAGGATCTGACCGTGACTCCAGCGGGCCAGACCCCCCGGGGGCAATCTCCACACAGCCAGCACACGTAGGCGACGCGCCCGCGGGAATCTCAGATATAATAGTCATTCCAAGCAAGACAAGCAACTCTGGCTATATTCTGAGGTGCTACTCTCCTATCTCTCTGTTCCCTCCCCCACCCTCCCCAGGCGGCTTCATTAACATCTGAATAGCCTGAGCCAGAGGGAGAACTCTGATAGGGATCTGACTGCATTTTTTTTTTAGCGGATTTTCTGGAAAAACTAGTTTCCCAGGGATGGCTCGGAGACAACAATCCATATCAAACCACTTAAAGAAGCAGACCATGACAGCTTCTCCAACCCCCCAAACAAAAGAATCAAAACCTTTCCCAAATGAAGATACAATCTTGGAATTATCAGATACAGAATATAAAAAACTAATTTACAGAATGCTTAATGATATCACAAATGAAATTAGGATAACTGCAGAAAAAGCCAAGGAACACACTGATAAAACTGTTGAAGAACTCAAAAAGATTATTCAAGAACATAGTGGAAAAATTAATAAGTTGCAAGAATCCATAGAGAGACAACATGTAGAAATCCAAAAGATTAACAATAAAATAACAGAATTAGACAACGCACTAGGAAGTCAGAGGAGCAGACTCGAGCAATTAGAATGCAGACTGGGACATCTGGAGGACCAGGGAATCAACACCAACATAGCTGAAAAAAAATCAGATAAAAGAATTAAAAAAAATGAAGAAACCCTAAGAATTATGTGGGACTCTATCAAGAAGGATAACCTGCGAGTGATTGGAGTCCCAGAACAGGGAGGGGGGACAGAAAACACAGAGAAAATAGTTGAAGAACTCCTGACAGAAAACTTCCCTGACATCATGAAAGACGAAAGGACAGCTATCCAAGATGCTCATCGAACCCCATTTAAGATTGATACAAAAAGAAAAACACCAAGACATATTATCATCAAACTCACCAAAACCAAAGATAAACAGAAAATTTTAAAAGCAGCCAGGGAGAAAAGAAAGGTTTCCTTCAAGGGAGAATCAATAAGAATATGTTCTGACTACTCAGCAGAAACCATGCAGGCAAGAAGGGAATGGGACGACATATACAGAACACTGAAGGAGAAAAACTGCCAGCCAAGGATCATATATCCAGCAAAACTCTCTCTGAAATATGAAGGCGAAATTAAGATATTTACAGACAAACACAAGTTTAGAGAATTTGCAAAAACCAAACCAAAGCTACAAGAAATACTAAAGGATATTGTTTGGTCAGAGAACCAATAATATCAAATATCACCACAACACAAGGTCACAAAACAGAACGTCCTGATATCAACTCAAATAGGGAAATCACAAAAACAAACCAATTAAGATTAATTAAAAAAAAAAATACACATAACAGGGAATCATGGAAGTCAATAGGTAAAAGATCACAATAATCAAAAAGAGGGACTAAATACAGGAGGCATCGAACTGCCATATGGAGAGTGATACAAGGCGATATAGAACAATACAAGTTAGGTTTTTACTTAGAAAAATAGGGGTAAATAATAAGGTAACCACAAAAAGGTATAACAACTGTATAACTCAAGATAAAAACCAAGAAAAACGTAACGACTCAACTAACATAAAGTCAAGCACTATGAAAATGAGGATCTCAAAATTTACTAAGAAAAACGCCTCAGCACAAAAAAGTATGTGGAAAAATGAAATTGTCAACAACACACATAAAAAGGCATCAAAATGACAGCACTAAAAACTTATTTATCTATAATTACCCTGAATGTAAATGGACTAAATGCACCAATAAAGAGACAGAGAGTCACAGACTGGATAAAGAAACACGATCCATCTATATGCTGCCTACAAGAGACACACCTTAGGCTTAGAGACACAAACAAACTAAAACTCAAAGGATGGAAAAAAGTATATCAAGCAAACAATAAGCAAAAAAGAAGAGGAGTAGCAATATTAATTTCTGACAAAATAGACTTTAGACTTAAATCCACCACAAAGGATAAAGAAGGACACTATATAATGATAAAAGGGACAATTGATCAGGAAGACATAACCATATTAAATATTTACGCACCCAATGACAGGGCTGCAAGATACATAAATCAAATTTTAACAGAATTGAAAAGTGAGATAGATACCTCCACAATTATAGTAGGAGACTTCAACACACCACTTTCGGAGAAGGACAGGACATCCAGTAAGAAGCTCAACAGAGACACGGAAGATCTAATTACAACAGTCAACCAACTTGACCTCATTGACTTATACAGAACTCTTCACCCAACTGCTGCAAAGTATACTTTTTTTTTCTAGCGCACATGGAACATTCTCTAGAATAGACCACATATTAGGTCATAAAACAAACCTTTGCAGAGTCCAAAACATCGAAATATTACAAAGCATCTTCTCAGACCACAAGGCAATAAAACTAGAGATCAATAACAGAAAAACTAGGGAAAAGAAATCAAATACTTGGAAAATGAACAATACCCTCCTGAAAAAAGACTGGGTTATAGAAGACATCAAGGAGGGAATAAGGAAATTCATAGAAAGCAACGAGAATGAAAATACTTCCTATCAAAACCTCTGGGATACAGCTAAAGCAGTGCTCAGAGGCCAATTTATATCAATAAATGCACACATACAAAAAGAAGAAAGAGCCAAAATCAGAGAACTGTCCCGACAACTTGAACAAATAGAAAGTGAGCAACAAAAGAATCCATCAGGCACCAGAAGAAAACAAATAATAAAAATTAGAGCTGAACTAAATGAATTAGAGAACAGAAAAACAATCGAAAGAATTAACAAAGCCAAAAGCTGGTTCTTTGAAAAAATTAACAAAATTGATAAACCATTGGCTAGACTGACTAAAGAAATACAGGAAAGGAAACAAATAACCCGAATAAGAAATGAGAAGGACCACATCACAACAGAACCAAATGAAATTAAAAGAATCATTTCAGATTATTATGAAAAATTGTACTCTAACAAATTTGAAAACCTAGAAGAAATGGATGAATTCCTGGAAAAACACTACCTACCTAAACTAACACATTCAGAAGTAGAACAACTAAATAGACCCATAACAAAAAAAGAGATTGAAATGGTAATCAAAAAACTCCCAACAAAAAAAAGCCCTGGCCCGGATGGCTTCACTGCAGAGTTCTACCAAACTTTCAGAGAAGAGTTAACACCACTACTACTAAAGGTATTCCAAAGCATAGAAAATGACGGAATACTACCCGACTCATTCTATGAAGCCACCATCTCCCTGATACCAAAACCAGGTAAAGACATTACAGAAAAAGAAAATTATAGACCTATATCCCTCATGAACACTGATGCAAAAATCCTCAACAAAATTCTAGCCAATAGAATCCAACAACACATCAAAAAAATAATTCACCCTGATCAAGTGGGATTTATACCAGGTATGCAGGGATGGTTTAATATCAGAAAAACCATTAATGTAATCCATCACATAAATAAAACAAAAGACAAAAACCACATGATCTTATCAATTGATGCAGAAAAGGCATTTGACAAAGTCCAACACCCATTCATGATAAAAACTCTTACCAAAATAGGAATTGAAGGAAAATTCCTCAACATAATAAAGGGCATCTATGCAAAGCCAACAGCCAATATCACTCTAAATGGAGAGAACCTGAAAGCATTTCCCTTGAGAACGGGAACCAGACAAGGATGCCCTTTATCACCGCTCTTATTCAGCATCGTGTTGGAAGTCTTAGCCAGGGCAATTAGGCTAGACAAAGAAATAAAAGGTATCCGGATTGGCAAGGAAGAAGTAAAGTTATCACTATTTGCAGATGACATGATTATATACACAGAAAACCCTAAGGAATCCTCCAGAAAACTACTGAAACTAATAGAAGAGTTTGGCAGAGTCTCAGGTGATAAAATAAACATACAAAAATCACTTGGATTCCTCTACATCAACAAAAAGAACACCGAAGAGGAAATAACCAAATCAATACCATTCACAGTAGCCCCCAAGAAGATAAGATACTTAGGAATAAATCTTACCAAGGATGTAAAAGACCTATACAAAGAAAACTACAAAGCTCTACTACAAGAAATTCAAAAGGACATACTTAACTGGAAAAACATACCTTGCTCATGGATAGGAAGACTTAACATAGTAGAAATGTCTATTCTACCAAAAGCCATCTATACATTTAACGCACTTCCGATCCAAATTCCAATGTCATATTTTAAGGGGATAGAGAAACAAATCACCAATTTCATATGGAAGGGAAAGAAGCCCCGGATAAGCAAAGCACTACTGAAAAAGAAGAAGAAAGTGGGAGGCCTCACCTTACCTGACTTCAGAACCTATTATACAGCCACAGTAGTCAAAACAGCCTGGTATTGGTACAACAACAGACACATAGACCAATGGAACAGAATTGAGAACCCAGACATAGATCCATCCACGTATGAGCAGCTGATATTTGACAAAGGACCAGTGTCAATTAACTGGGGAAAAGATAGCCTTTTTAACAAATGGTGCTGGCATAACTGGATATCCATTTGCAAAAAAATGAAACAGGACCCATACCTCACACCATGCACAAAAACTAACTCCAAGTGGATCAAAGACCTAAACATAAAGACTAAAACGATAAAGATCATGGAAGAAAAAATTGGGACAACCCTAGGAGCCCTAATACAAGGTATAAACAGAATACAAAACATTACCAAAAATGATGAAGAGAAACCCGATAACTGGGAGCTCCTAAAAATCAAACACCTATGCTCATCTAAAGACTTCACCAAAAGAGTAAAAAGACCACCTACAGATTGGGAAAGAATTTTCAGCTATGACATCTCCGACCAGCGCCTGATCTCTAAAATCTACATGATTCTGTCAAAACTCAACCACAAAAAGACAAACAACCCAATCAAGAAGTGGGCAAAGGATATGAACACACATTTCACTAAAGAAGATATTCAGGCAGCCAACAGATACATGAGAAAATGCTCTCGATCATTAGCCATTAGAGAAATGCAAATTAAAACTACGATGAGATTCCATCTCACACCAGCAAGGCTGGCATTAATCCAAAAAACACAAAATAGTAAATGCTGGAGAGGCTGCGGAGAGATTGGAACTCTCATACACTGCTGGTGGGAATGTAAAATGGTACAACCACTTTGGAAATCTATCTGGCATTATCTTAAACAGTTAGAAATAGAACTACCACACAACCCAGAAATCCCACTCCTAGGAATATACCCTAGAGATACAAGAGCCTTCATACAAACAGATATATGCACACCCATGTTTATTGCGGCTCTGTTTCCAATAGCAAAAAGTTGGAAGCAACCAAGGTGTCCATCAACGGATGAATGGGTAAATAAATTGTGGTATATTCACACAATGGAATACTATGCATCGATAAAGAACAGTGACGAATCTCTGAAACATTTCATAACATGGAGGAACCTGGAAGCCATTATGCTGAGCGAAATTAGTCAGAGGCAAAAGGACAAATATTGTATAAGACCACTATTACAAGATCTTGAGAAATAGTAAACCTGAGAAGAACACATACTTTTGTGGTTACGAGGGGGGAAGGGAGGGAGGGTGGGAGAGGGTTTTTTATTGATTAATCAGTAGATAAGAACTGCTTTAGGTGAAGGGAAAGACAACACTCAATACATGGAAGGTCAGCTCAATTGGACTGGACCAAAAGCAAAGAAGTTTCCGGGATAAAATGAATGCTTCAAAGCTCAGCGGAGCAAGCGCGGGGGTCTGGGGAACATGGTTTGAGGGGACTTCTAAGTCAATTGGCAAAATAATTCTATTATGAAATCATTCTGCATCCCACTTTGAAATGGGGCGTCTGGGGTCTTAAATGCTAACAAGCGGCCATCTAAGATGCAGCAATTGGTCTCAACCCACCTGGAGCAAAGGAAAATGAAGAACACCAAGGCCACATGACAACTAAGAGCCCAAGAGACAGAAAGGGCCACATGAACCAGAGACCTACATCATCCTGAGACCAGAAGAACTAGTTGGTGCCCGGCCACAATCGATGACTGCCCTGACAGGGAGCACAGCAGAGGACCCCTGAGGGAGCAGGAGATCAGTGGGATGCAGACCCCAAATTCTCATAAAAAGACCAAACTTAATGGTCTGACTGAGACTGGAGGAATCCCGGCGGCCATGCTCCCCAGACCTTCTGTTGACACAGGACAGGAACCATCCCCGAAGACAACTCATGAAAAATGAAAGGGACTGGTCAGCGGGTGGGAGAGAGACGCTGATGAAGAGTGAGCTAATTATATCAGGTGGACACTTGAGATTGTGTTGGCAACTCTTGTCTGGAGGGGGGATGGGAGGATAGAGAGAGAGGGAAGCCGGCAAAATTTTCAAGAGAGGAGAGACTGAAAGGGCTGACTCAAGAGGGGGAGAGTAAGTGGGAGTAGGGAGTGAGATGTATGTAAACTTATATGTGACAGACTGATTGGATTTGTAAACGTTCACTTGAAGCTTAATAAAAGTTATTAAAAAAAAAAAGAATATATATGCTGCAACATGGATGAACCTAGAAAATACACTAAATGTAGGAAGCTAGAGAAAAAAGGCCATATATTATAAGATTCCATTCATGTGAAATGTCCAGAATAGGCAAATCCATAGAGACATAAAGTAGATTAATGGTTTTTTTTAAGGGTTGGGGGAGGGAATAAAGAGAAGTGACTATTGATGACTATGTGGTTTCTTTTTAGGGTGATGAAAATGTTCTGGAATTAGTGTTGATGGTTGTACAATCTTGTGAATACACTAAAATCACTGAATTGCACATTTTAAAATGGTACATTCTATGATATATGAATTATATCTAAAAAAATACGATTTCGATAAGTAAAAAAAAAGGTGTTTTTTTCTATTTACTATGTTTGCTAAAATTTTAAAAATCATCCGAAAACTTGGTGGCAGAAAACAGCCATGCCTGATGATCACGAATTGTATGAGTCAGGAATTCGGACAGGATAGAGCAGAATGGCTTGTCTCCACACCATGATGTCTGAGGCTTTGGCTGAAAGGCTCCAAGAGGCTAAAATGATCGGCAGACTCATTTACTCACATGTCTGGCAGTGGATGCTGGCTGTGGGCTGAGATCTCAGCTGGGGATGTTGACTGTAAACTTACTTGTGGCTTCTCCACATGGCCTGGGCTTTCTCACAGCATGGTGGCTCAGTTCCAAGGACAAGCACTGAGAGAGAAGGGAGACAAAGAGAGATCCAGGTGGAAGCTGTTCACCCTTTATGACCTAGCCTCTCAGAAGTCACTTAGTGTCATTTCTAAGGCTCGCCCATATTTTTAGAACCTCACCTCTTAGAGGAATGTCAATGTTATAGTTAAAAAGATCACACAGATTGGATAAATTGGAAAATTAAATCTGTTACAGTTTTTAGTAGTAATTTCCCCTGAAAGAATTATAATCCACCCAATGTAGATTTTGTAAAATAGAAACTGAAGTTCTGTGTCTAAGCCACTAGACTGGAAGCAAGAACTTCCATGCAACAACATGATACTTAAAAGCTCTATTTATTCTGAGCACATTTCTGTCAATGGGTTAAACTTTCAATCACTCATTCATTTATCCATTTATTCATTCATTGAACAGGAATTTATATACGCCCAGTGTTCTAGGTTCTGGGATGTATGGGTGAGCAAGAACAGACACAAGGTACCTACTCTTAGTAGGAAAACAATTACAATGAAGTCACACACATATAATTACCGAAGAAACAGAGTGCCATACAAGCACAGCTCAGCACTCCACTCAGGCTACCCAGACTTGTAAGAAGCTGTAGTGTGATTTGCAGCTTTCAGATATTAATAATGAACTTCACCTCTTGTCCAGAAAGAACATAATAATTGCTGGAAAGGAACTCTCTCCATAAACTTAGGCCTATATGAAGGAAGTAGAAATCATAGAAAGACTCAGGCAACTTACTAATTAAAGAGTAAAATGGGTAATTCAGCAGCTAAGTTTATCTTCACTTATCCTCTCAACCTCCCTTCCCAGTCTCCTCTTCCCAAACCACCACCACCAGAATTATCTGGTAAGGTAGGGTCAAGAACAAAAAAAACCAAACCTGTTGCCATTGAGTCAATTCCAACCTGTAGAGACCCTATACAATAGAGTAGAAGTGCCCCATAGAGTTTCCAAGGAACAGCTGATAGATTCCTACTGCTGAACTTTGGTTAGCAGCCAAGCTCTTAACCACTGTACTACCAGGGCTCCAAGGCAGAATCAAGAACTTATTAATTATGCCTCAAGTTTCAGGGACTTTTTAAATCCTAAAATCAGTAGACATACTGTGTTTTTTATTTAAATGAGCCACATAATAACCTTATTTTTCCACATCACTATGCCTATTTCCATAGTTAATATTTTTTTATTCAATTTGTCAACCCTCACTGTGTTTAATCAAATTATAGAAAATACAATTTAACTTTAACTAGCCATTTCCAGAAACTTACTTACCCAGCACTTACGCTGATGTTAAGCTGACATTTTCTTTAGAATACATTGAATGAAATCATATTTTTCCCACGCTTTAATTTTTTTAGATAACAGAATATGAAACAGTGATGATGTAATTACACCTTTATGCAGCTGAAATTCAATTCATTTCTTGTGTTACGTAAAAGAGAAAGGATACTAGCAGATTCACCAAGAGAACAAAACTAACAGCTGCAAGTTTTCCTACCCAAGATAGTTTGGCCCTGAGAAAGGAGCTTGTAGTTCTATGACATGCGAGCTGGGAAAAAGTGATTCCTGCCATTTTGAACTCAAGAATACAAAATAACAGTTTAGTCTGATTTAAACACACACAGAATTATATGTGACTTTCAGTGTAGCAAAAATCTCTTTGGGTAAAACTAACATTTTCTTTTCAAAACTGAGAAATGTAGTTTATAAAAGTTCTTTCTGAAAACCCACCTGCTTGAAAATGAAATGTAAATGTATTCCTGCTTGCTAGAATACAGTTCCATCCACTCCTGTATTCTTCCCCACCGCAGTAGCCCAACTTCATCTGAGCTCTTGTCATGTTATTATTTCATTTATTTCTGCTTCACCTCCAACATTTGACTATAAGCTCCTTGAGTGAAGTGAATGGGTTCTACTGTCCTTATATCCCGGTGTCGGGCATTTACTAAATGGACATCTGAAAAATGTTTGATGAAAGAAAAGATGGGGAAGGGAAAAAGAAAAAGATAAAGAGGGGAATAATAGAAGGAAGGAAAAAGGAAATGGGGAGAGAAGGACACTATTTTTAAAATCACATTTTAATTTGTTTAAATTTGGTACTTTGACTTTAATAGGGACTAGGAAAAGAGTCTAATTTTATCTCACTTATTTATGTCACTGATCTACATGTGAAAGTAACATCTGATTTACAAAGAATATATAACATTTCGAAGCTTTGTTGCCATCGATACTGCTGGAACGTAAGGGCAAGATTCCATTCTGTGGTGTTTCTGACAAGTTCCTGTCTTCTCCAGAACTTCTATGGACTTGTTATATGAGTAATCAAGTAATTAAGAAGACTGAAGCAAAAAACCACCTTAGATTTTACTGCAATCTTTCTCAGAACTCCAGTTACCATGTTTAATTTTACTTTATTAGAAAAAAATTTTTTTTTTTATATCAGTCACTATAAAAAAGAGACAGTTTGAATAAGAAGTGACTTTTTTATGGGCTTACTTTGCTGTCACATCATCACAGAGAATTTGACAACGTTACTGTAAAAGCAGAGGGACAATATCATCCAGGGGATGACTTGGGAATTTGAACTCATAGTGGTTAAAAAAAAAATGTACTCATACTTTCTAGATTGCAACTTGGCTCCTAGAAATTGCATGAGTTCCTTGGTGATCTCCACTTATTAAAAATGATGTTCTCAGCAATAGAACTTACCTGTAGTAAAAGAAAAGCTTATATAATGATATGCCTTCACATGAAGTCAGCTTACCTGATACATCTTGACACAGAAATCAAGAAATAAGGAAATGTTGTTCTTGTTTTTTCAAATTCTGAAACAAGGATAAATTACCTGAATTTCTATTTGAGAATTAAACCAAATCAGAAATTCTTCTATATTTTGTTGTTTTTGTTAGGTGCCATTGAGTCAGTTCTGACTCATGGCAACCCTATGCACAAAAGAATGAAACATTGCCCAGTCCTGCACCATCCTTACAATCGTTGTTATGCTTGAGCCCATTGTTGCAGCCACTGTGTCAATCCACCTCATTGAAGGTCTTCCTCTTTTCTGCTGACCCTGTACTTTGCCAAGTATGATGTCCTTCTCCAGGGACTGATTCCTCCTGATAACATGTCCAAAGTATGTAAGATGTAGTCTCACCATCCTTGCTTCTAAAGAGCATTCTGGTTGTACTTCTTTCAAGACAGATTTGTTCATTCCATGGTATATTCAGTATTCTTTGCCAACGCTACAATTCAAAGGCGTCAATTCTTCTTCAGTCTTCCTTATTCATTGTCCAGCTTTCACGTGCATATGATGCAATTGAAAATACCATGGCTTGGGTCAGGCACACCTTATACTTAGTCTTCAAGATGACATCTTTGCTTTTTAACACTTTAAAGAAGTCCTTTGCAGCAGATTTGCCCAATGCAATGCGTCGTTTGATTTCTTGACTGCTGCTTCCATGACTGTTGATTGTGGATCCAAGTAAAATGAAATCCGTAAAAACTTCGATCTTTTCTCCATTTATCACGATTGTTGCTCATTGGTCCAGTTGTGAAGATTATTTGTTTTCTTTATGTTGAGATGCAAGCCATACAGAAGGCTGTGCTTCAAGTCCTTTTCACTTTGAGCAAGCAAGGTTGTTTCATCTGCATAATGCAGGTTGTTAATGAGTCTTCCTCCAATCCTGATGTCCCGTTCTTCTTCATATAGTCCAGCTATATTTTAGGGGGACAAATCTCACATAGATAAATGTGTAAGGATAAGTGGAACTTTTTAAAGACTTGAAGCCAACAGAGAGATTTGAGCAGGCTTCTGAAGGCAGTTCTAAGATCTGGAAAAAAAAAAAAAAAGCTTATTCTTTTCACAGGAGTCTCTGAATGCAAATGGTTAACAAACTTAGCTTCTAACTGAAAAATTGGTGGTTCAAGTCCACCAGAGGCACCTGGGAAGAAAGATCTGGAGATTTACTTATGAAAAGTCAGCCACTGAAAACCTTATGGAGCACAGTTGTACTCTGACACACACGGGGTCACCATGAGTTGGAATTAACTAGACAGTAACTGGTTCATTCTGGTCACAAGTTTGCTGGTTTCAAGGACTACTGTAAACCCCATCTACCTGCCAGTCCTTTACATCAAACCAAAGAGCCAATCTTATACCAAGAGATGCATTAAAAGATGCTATTGATGATTTTATGTGGTAGAGTATATAGCGTGTTTTCAGTGGAAGCTATTTTCATTGTCCTTATTCTCTGAAGTAGTTCACTCAAAGTGCACAACTGTAAAATCCACACAACTATGATAAAAATTATATATAATATCTATAAAATAATTAGATTCTAGAAGAATATATTATAGCTAATACATTGAGGATTAAGTTTTTTTTTTAATTTTTTATCCACAATTGGTTTATGACCAACCAAAGGAAAGTCAGCATATTAAGTTTCTCAAGAACAGTATCATAATATGTTTCTGAAATAATAAACCATTGCTAAACAGGATGTACATGATGTTATTTGTTCTATTACACTAGTTCCTGTAAATCTGATTTCAAGTCTTCTTTTGAAGAGAGATCTGACACAGAACGTTTTCTAAATCTTGTTATTCCATGAGTTGGAATTCAAAATAAAAATTGAGCCCAAATATTTGATATGACTTTCATGGAACTTTATCTTATATTCCAAAGAAGGGCGAAACAATATCTAACTACCATAAGGCATAGCAACCACCAAGAATCATGTGCCAAAAATATGTCCAGGAAAACCTTAGTTTATTCTCAGGGATGGGGGGCTAAGATTAGAGAACATTATTAATGAATAAGGGAAAACACAGACAAAAGAAATCTAGTAAACAAAATATGCTTTGAAATGTTATTTAACTTTTTGTCTCCCCAAAAGTGATCTAAACTTACTAAACCCACCCACTGCCATCCAGTCGATTACGACTTATATCTACTCTATAGGGCAGAGTAGAACTGCCTCGTAGGGTTTCCAAGGGTGTAACCTTTAGGAAGCAAACTGCCACATCCTTCTCCTGTGGAGCGTCTGGTGGGATTCAACCGCCAACCTTTCAGTTTAGCAGCCAAGTGCTTAACCTCTGTGCCACCAAATCTTCTTAAACTTACTGAAAGGAAGGATTCTGTTTTATACAGCTCAAGCTGATAGTAAGAGCTCAACACAAACCGCAAAAACCGAACCCGTTGTCATTGAGTAGATTTCTACTTATGGCCACGCTGTAGGACATGGTCGAACTGCCCCATCGGTTTTCCAAGGCTGTAAATCTTTATGGAAGCAGACTGCCACATCTTTCTCCTATGGAGCACTGGTGGCTTCAAAGAGCCCAGTAAAGGTTTATAGTAATTGCCAGGTACATTAAAAAGGCTGGAGGGAAAGGATTCAAGCTACCTTGATATCTTATCTAGCCACACCTTGTAACTAAATCCAGTGCACACCGATCTTCTGATCTCTATAGCCTGGTGGCAAATCTTTGTAAAATATACTAGTACAATGTGATTGTATAATTCATAGTGGATATACAGCTAGGGGCTAGGGGAAACCCTGGTGGCGTAGTGGTTAAGTGCTACGGCTGCTAACCAAAGGGGTGGCAGTTTGAATCCACCGGGCACTCCTTGGAAACTCTATGGGGCAGTTCTACTCTGGGTCGCTATGAGTCGGAATCGACTCGAAGGCACTGCATTTGGTTTTTGGTTTTACGCGGCTAAGTCATACTCAAGGATCCGTACGTTGTGCTGTCACAGAATTTTAAAATTTTATTTATTTTTACATAGTTTTTTTTTTTTTTTAATGCCAAGTAAAGTAAGAACTGACTTGCAAAGACAGTGTGAAAGAGAAAATTGGTTACTATTTTGCAAATTATGCTGTTTTGATGGCTAATTCCATCTTTCTGGAGAATTGATTCTTAATGATCCAGGCTCTATACTGTGGCAGTTACAGCTCATGATTGCTATCAGGCTTCTATGGCCAATTATAACCCAGCAAATTTAAATACTATATTTATTTGACTAACAAATCGATGGAAAGAAATATTCTGGATGGAGAATTTATGAAATTAGTAATTTAAATTTTAAGTATGTAAAGAAAATCTCTCAGTACGTGAAAATATGAAGGGGCCTTTAAAACTTTAGAAGTCCTAGTTTCCTTATATGGTCAAATGTAGTTTGTGAGTTGATTGTGGTGTTTCCCAGCTAGGCGAGTATGATAAATACAATAGCATCAGGATCAGTTCGTCTCCGTTAATATGTATAGCTTTTTTTATTGATCAGTTCTGAGAAGGACCCTGAATCTCTAATGGCCTCAAAGAAAATTAACATCATCTATTTTATACTATTAACTTTGTTTAGATAAGGAAACTGAAGCACAGAAATCATCCCTAAATGGTCTGAAACTACATGCAGAGAAAGGCAGGGGTTGTGCCAGGGCTGGAACCCACAAGTCCTAAATCACATCTTGAATTATTACTAAATCCTGTTCCAGGCAGTTTCCTGTTTTCTTGTTACCATTCTTTATTTTAGATCGGGTTTGAAATACTTCTCACGTTGCTGTTAGTGATTTATTTTCTATTACAATTAGATATAGTGATTAAAATGTTTTACATTTTTTGTATTTTCTGTGAACACGGATAACATCTAGACTGACCCCCCCCGCCCGCCCACACTCGACACGTAAATAGGGCAGAGTGGTCACAGAGAATTTCTTTTTTTTTCCTCGAGGTTGAGCTGACCAAGCATGACAATAATCTTCCAGGAAGGAACAAATACTAGAGTGTTAGTTTTTTGTTTGTTTGTTTTCTTTCAGTAAGCAGTCATTTAACAACATATTAGGAAGTCGTATTGGAAAAGTATATCTCGGTGTTATCAGTCTTATCATATATATTCTGTGACAGAGAACAAACCAGTAGTTATCCTGCCAGACAAAACCAGAAAGTACAAATATACTTTCAATTCTTCCCTGTTTTGAAAGGTCTGTAAATTTCATGCATTGCGATGTCACAGAACAGAAATTCGGTTAAGATAAAGGCACTCTTCTAGTTTAGAAAGGCTTTGTTCAACAAAATCAAAGAACTGTACCTTAAAACTTCTAAAAATCAGTCCAAATGTCTTAGGGACTACAGGCCTCTGTAATATGAAACTGTATATAGCAATGAATGATACAATTTAAAGCAAATTATTTTTATGTGACATCATTTTACACACGCATACTTCTGTATCTGAGCAAATGAATTAAACTTGATTAGCCAGTGAATGTGATTAATATAATTAAACTGTCTGAAAATTCAAAAAAAAAAAAAAAACCATTGCCACCAAGTTGATTCCAACTCATAACAACCCTATAGGACAGAGTAGAACTGCCCCATAGAGTTTCCAAGGAGCGCCTGGTGGATTTGAATTGCCAACCTTTGGTGAGCAGCCATAGCACTTAACCACTACACCACCAGGGTTTCCAATATTCATTTCATTTAAGAAAAACTGTTTTGAGCTAGTTGGTTCTAGATATTATATGTAAGTGATAAAATGATATAGAACTGCTTGTTTTAAATCTTGATATACATTTGGAGTTGGAGATTTTCAAGCATAGGGAAAGAAAACTAAGACCTGCGTTTGAACATGATTTAATTTATGGTTATTAAAAGTGTTTTCTTAACTGTTGTTGTTAGATGCCGTGAGTCAGTTCCAACTCACAGCAACTCTATGTACCACAGAACAAAACACTGCCTGGTCCTACGCCATCCTTAAAATCATTGTTATGCTTGAGCCCATTGTTGCAGCTACTGTGGCAATCCATCTCGTTGAGGGTCTTCCTCTTTTCTGCTGGCCTTGTACTTTACAAAGCATGATGTCCTTCTCCAGGGACTGATCCTTCCTGACAACATGTCCAAAGTATGTAAACATGACACAGTCTCAACAACCTTGCTCTAAGGAACGTTCTGGTTGTACTTCTTCCAAGACAGATTTGTTCATTCTTTTGGCAGTCCATGGTATACTCAATATTCTTTGTCAATACCACAATTCAAAGGTGTCAATTCTTCTTCGGTCTTCCTTACTCATTGTCCAGATTTCACATGCATATGATGTGATTGAAAATACCATGGCTTGGGTCAGGCGTACCATGACATCTTTGCTTTTCAGCGCTTTTAAAGAGGTCCTTTGCAGCAGATTTGCCTAATGCCACGCATCCTTTGATTTCTTGGCTGCTGCTTCCATGGGTGTTGCTTGTGGATCCAAGTAAAGTGAAATCCTTGACAACTTCAATCTTTTCTCTGTTTATCATGATGTGGCTTATTGGTCCAGTTGTGAGGAGTTTTGTTTTCTTGATGTTGAGGTGTAATCGATTTTCTTAACTACACAAG
Organism: Elephas maximus indicus; assembly: GCF_024166365.1. Classification (NCBI taxonomy): domain Eukaryota; kingdom Metazoa; phylum Chordata; class Mammalia; order Proboscidea; family Elephantidae; genus Elephas; species Elephas maximus. The sequence goes on along the minus strand of NC_064822.1, from coordinate 79,024,958 downwards.
TACAATATGAATGCAGCTTGGTAAATTAAAAAAAAAAAAAAGCAAGACTTGCAATATCTTTGCTAATACAGACAGGAATGGTACAGATAAATGAATATAGCAAATAAATCACCAAGACGGATGACAGATGCGTGGTGAATGGATGGTAATGAATACGTACTGTGGTGATCTCCCTCTTGCTGCTCCTGTCTTCAAGTATCTTTAATGATTCCTGAATGCCTTTCTGGTCCTTATTATCTCTCAACTCATGCCTGATTCCTTAACTAAGCTGTGAGGTCCAGGCATATAGTTAATGTTCATAAAGAGTTTATTACATGAATGAAAAATAATCAGTAGAAACAATAAAAACATAGATGGTCAATAAACAGCTGTTAAATAAATGTATGAAGCTAGAGAAACACCGATACCAGCTACTCCACAAAAACAGATAATCCTCTCCATGACCAAACTACAGATAAATCATTTTATGAAAAGTCATATTAACCAACTAAAAAAAAAAAGTAGAAAATTATACAAGAACTTGTTGAACTTAGTATAATAGGAGTAGACCCAATAAATATTGACTTTTTTTGGCCCCACTATTTTTATTGTACTTTTGATGAAGGGTTACAGAACAAACTAGATTCTCATTAAACAGTTAGTACCACACCAAAAGCCAAACCCACTGCCATTGAGTCGATTCTGACTCATAGTGACCCTATAGAACAGAGTAGAACTACCCCATAGAGTTTCCAAGGAGCACCTGGCAGATTTGAACTGCTGACCTCTTGGTTAGCAGCCGTAGCACTTAACCATTATGCCACCAGGTTTTCCAACAGTTAGTACACATATGGTTTTATGACATTGGTTAACAAGACCATGACATGTCAGTGATCTCTTTTCTGGACCTTGGGTTCCCTATTACCAGCTTTCCTGTACCCTCCTGCCTTCTAGTCCTTGCCCCTGGGTTGGCATGCCCCTGTAGTCTCATTTTGTTTTATGGGCCTGTCTAATCTTTGGCTGAAGGGTGAATCTCAGGAGTGACTTCATTACTGAGCTAACAGGGTGTCCACAGGGCCATACTCTTGGGTTTCTCCACTCTCTGCCAGACCAGTAAGCGTGATCATTTTTTGTGAGTTAGAATTTTGTTCTACATTTCTGTCCAGCTCTGCCTAGGACCCTCTATTTTGATCCCTGTCAGGGCAGTCAGTGGTGATAGCCAGGCACTATCTAGTTGTACTGGACTTAATCTAGTGGAAGCTGTGGTAGTTGTGGTCCATTTAGTCCTTTGGGTTAATCTTTCCCTTGTATCTTTAGTTTTTTTTTTCATTCTCCCTTGCTCCAGAAAGGGTGAGACCAGTGGAGTATTCTAGATGGCTGCTCAAAGGCTTTTAAGACCCCAAACTCTATTCACCAACATAGAATGTACAACATTTTCTATGTAACTATGTTATGTCAATTTAGCTAGATGTTCCAGGAGACCATGGTCCCCACAGCCCTCAGCCCAGCGATTCTGTCCTTCAGGGAGTTTGGATGCGTCTATGGAGCTTCCATGACCTTGCCTTGTACAAGTCGTGCTGGCTTCCCCAGTATTGTGTACCCTTCACCAAAGTTACCACTTATCTATTGTCTATTTAGTGTTTTTTCATCCCCACCCCTCCCCTCCCTTGTAACCATCAAAGATTGTTGCTTTTTGTATAAACCTTTTCATGAATTTTTGTAGTAATCGTCTCATACAATATTTGCCCTTTTGTGATTGACTTATTTCAGTCAGCATAATGCCCTCCAGATTCATCCATGTTGCGAGATGTTTCCCAGATTCATCATTGTTCTTTATTACTGCAGAGTGTTCCATTGTGTGTATGCACCATAATTTGTTTATCCACGTACCCATTGATGGCTATCTAGGTTGTTTCCGTCTTTTTGCTATTGCAAACAATGCTGGAATGAAAATGGGTGTGCATATGTTTAGTCACGTGATGACTCTTATTTCTCTAGGATATATTCTTAGGAGTGGGATTGCTGGATCATATGGTATTTTTATTTCTAGCTTTCTAAATTATATAATAATAGTGCCATATTATTTTCCAAAATGGTTGTATCATTTTGCATTCCCACCAGCAATGCATAAGAGTTCCAATCACCCCCACAACCTCTCCAACATTTGTTATTTTCTCTTTTTATGATTTGTGCCAGTATTGCTGGGGTGAGATGGTATCTCATGATGGTTTTGATTTGCACGTCTCTATAAAAAAAAAAAAAAAATTTTTTTTTTTTTTTTTTTAATGGCTAGTGACCTCGACCATTTTCTCATGTGTGTGTTAGCCACTTGAATGTCTTCTTTGGTGTAGTGTCTGTTCATTTCTTTTGCCCATTTTTTAAATTGGATTATTTGTCTTTTTGTTGTAGAGGTGTTAGATTTTCCTGTAGATTTCAGACAAGACCTTTGTCAGACTTGTAATAACTAAATTTTTTACCCAGTTTGCAGATTCTGTTTTTACTCTTTTGGTGAAGTCTTTTGATGAGCATAAGTGTTTAATTTTTAGAAGATACCAGTTATCTAGCTTATATTCTGGAATTTGTATGTTGTGAGTTATGGTTTGTATCATGTTAATGCCATGCATTAGGGCCTTTAGCATTGATCTTATTTTTTCTTCTATGATCTTTATAGTTTTTGGCTTTATATTTAGGTCTTTGATCCATTTTTTTAATCAGTTTTTGTGTATGGTGTGAGGTATTGGTCCTGTTTCATTTTTTACCAGATGGACATCCAGTTTTGCCAGCACCATTTGTTAAAAAGGCTGTCTTTTCCTCATTTGATGGGCTTTGGGCCCTTGTTGAAAATCAGGTGACCATAGGCAGATGGATTTACATCTGGGTTCTCAATTCTGTTCCATTGATCAATGTATCTGTTGTTGTACCAGTACCAGGTTGTTTTGACTACTGCAGCTGTATAGTAGGTTCTGAGGTTAGGTAGTCCAAGACCTCCCTTACTTTATTCTTCTTTAATAGTGCTTTATTTATCCAGGGCTACTTCCCTTTCCATGTAAAGTTAATGATTAGTTTTTCCATCTCTTTAAAGAATGTCGTTGGTATTTAGATCAGGATTGCACTGTATTTGTAAATTACTTTGGGTAGAATTATCATTTTCACAATGTTGAGTCTACTTATCCATGATCATGGTATGTTTTTCCATTTATGTAGATCTCTTTTGGTTCCTTGCAGTAGTGTTTTGCAGTTTTCTTTGTATAGGTCTTTTACATCCCTGGTTAGATTTATTCCTAAGTATTTTATTTTTTTTTAGGGGCTATTATAAATAATATTGTTTTCCTGATTTTCTTTTCATCATTCTTTTTATTGGTGTATAGGAATCCAACTGATTTTTATAGGTTTATCTTGTATCCTGCTATTCTCCTGAATCTATTAGTTCCAGTATTTTTCTCATGGACTCTTTTGGGTTTTCTATGTATAGTGTCATATCACCCACAAAAAGAAAAGTTTTACTTCTTCATAACCAATTTGGATGCCCTTTATTTCTTTTCCTTGCCTTATTGCTCTAGCTATGACTTCCAGTACAGTGTTAAATAGGAGTGGTGATAAAGGGCATGCTTGTCTTGTTCCTGTTCTCAAGGGGAATGTTTTCAGCTTCTGAAAAGAATGATGTTGGCTGTTAATTTTGTATAGATGCCCTTCATTATGTTGAGGAATTTCCCTTCTATCCCTATCTTATTGAGTTTTTATCAGAAATGGGTGTTGGACTTTGTTGTATGCCTTTTCTGCGTCAATTGCAATAACCATGCAATTCTTTTATTTATGTGGTGGGTGATGTTGATTGATTTTCTAATGTTGAACCATTCTTGCATACCTCATATGAATTATACTTGGTCATAATGTATTATTTTTTTGATATGATGCTGAATTCTATTGGCTAGAATTTTGTTGAGAATTTTTGCATCTATATTCATGAGAGATATTGGTCTGTAATTTTCTTTTTTTGTGGGGTCTTTGGCTGGTTTTGACATCAGGTTTATGCTGGCTTCATAGAATGAATTCGGAAGTATTCCTTCCTTTTCCATGTTCTGAAATAGTTTGAGTAGTACTAGTGTAAGCTCTTCTCTGAATGTTTGGTAGAATTCTCCAGTGAAGCCATCTGGGCCCAGGTTTTTTTTTTCTCTTTTTCTTTTTTCGTTGTGCTTTAAGTGAAAGTTTACGATTCAAGTCAGTTTCTCATATTAAAGCTTATACAGACACTGTTATATGACCTTGGTTGCTCTCCCTAAAATGTGACATCACACTCCTCCTCTCCACCCTATATTTCCTGTGTCCATTCAACCAGCTTCTGTCCCCCTCTGCCTTCTCATCTAGCCTCTGGACAGGAGCTACCCACATAGTCTCATGTGTCTACTTGAGCTAAGAGGCACACTCCTCGCCAGTATCATGTTATGTCTCAGAGTTCTGTCTAATCTTTGTCTGAAGAGTTGGCTTCATGATTGGTTTTAGTTCTGAGCTAACAGAGAGTTCGGGGGCCATGTGCTCTGGCATCCCCCCAGTGCCAGTCAGACCATTAAGTCTGGTCTTTTTACTTGAATTTGAGTTCTGCATTCCACTTTTCTTCTGCTCCATCGGTGATTCTCTGTTGTGTTCCCTGTCAGGGCAGTCATTGGCAGTAGCTGGGCACTGTCTAGTTCTTCCAGTCTCAGGCTGATGAAGTCTCTAGTTTATGTGATTCTTTCTGTCTCTTGGGCTCTTATTTTCCTTGTGTCTTTGGTGTTCTTCATTCTCCTTTGCTCCAGGTGGGTTGAGACCAATTGATGCATCTTAGAGGGCTGCTTGCTAGCTTTTAAAATCCCAGATGCCACTCACCAAAGTGGGATTCAGAATGTTTTATTAATACACTTTGTTACGCCAATTGATGTAGATGTTCCCCAAAACAATGGTCCCCAGACCCTCTGCGCCAGGATTTTTTTTTTGGTTGGGATTTTTTTTTTTTACCTTTTCAATCTCTTGTTATGGGTCTCCTCAGATTTTCAACATCATTTTGTTTTAGTTTGGGTAGGTAGTGTGTTTCTAGAAATTTGTCCACTTCCTGTAGGTTTTCAAATTTGTTGGAGTATAGTTTTTCATTGTACTCTGTTATGATCCCTTTTATTTCAGTTGAGTCAGTTGTAATATCCCCCATTTCATTCCTTATTTGGGTTATTTGCATCCTTTCCTGTTTTTCTTTTGTCAGTTTGGCCAGTGGTTTGTTGGTTTTGTTGATCTTTTCAAAGAACCAGCTTTTGGTTTTGTTGATTCTTTTTATTGTTTTTCTATTTCATTTATTTCTGCTCTAATCTTTATTATTCCCTTTCTTCTGGTGGCTGTGGGCTCCTTTTGCTTTCTCTTTCCATTTGTTTGAGTTGTGTAGCTAATGTTTTGATTTTGTTCCTTTCTTCTTTTTTTTTTTTTAATAACTTTTATTAAGCTTCAAGTGAACGTTTACAAATCCAATCAGTCTGACACGTATAAGTTTACATACATCTCACTCCCTACTCCCACTTACTCTCCCCCTCTTGAGTCAGCCCTTTCAGTCTCTCCTCTCTTGACAATTTTGCCTGCTTCCCTCTCTCTCTATCCTCCCATCCCCCCTCCAGACAAGAGTTGCCAACACAATCTCAAGTGTCCACCTGATATAATTAGCTCACTCTTCATCAGCATCTCTCTCCCACCCGCTGACCAGTCCCTTTCATTTCTGATGAGTTGTCTTCGGGGATGGTTCCTGTCCTGTGTCAACAGAAGGTCTGGGGAGCATGGCCGCCGGGATTCCTCCAGTCTCAGTCAGACCATTAAGTTTGGTCTTTTTATGAGAATTTGGGGTCTGCATCCCACTGATCTCCTGCTCCCTCAGGGGTCCTCTGCTGTGCTCCCTGTCAGGGCAGTCATCGATTGTGGCCGGGCACCAACTAGTTCTTCTGGTCTCAGGATGATGTAGGTCTCTGGTTCATGTGGCCCTTTCTGTCTCTTGGGCTCTTAGTTGTCATGTGGCCTTGGTGTTCTTCATTTTCCTTTGCTCCAGGTGGGTTGAGACCAATTGCTGCATCTTAGATGGCCGCTTGTTAGCATTTAAGACCCCAGACGCCCCATTTCAAAGTGGGATGCAGAATGATTTCATAATAGAATTATTTTGCCAATTGACTTAGAAGTCCCCTCAAACCATGTTCCCCAGACCCCCGCGCTTGCTCCGCTGAGCTTTGAAGCATTCATTTTATCCCGGAAACTTCTTTGCTTTTGGTCCAGTCCAATTGAGCTGACCTTCCATGTATTGAGTGTTGTCTTTCCCTTCACCTAAAGCAGTTCTTATCTACTGATTAAAATGATTAATCAATAAAAAAACCTCTCCCACCCTCCCTCCCTCCCCCCCTCGTAACCACAAAAGTATGTGTTCTTCTCAGGTTTACTATTTCTCAAGATCTTATAATAGTGGTCTTATACAATATTTGTCCTTTTGCCTCTGACTAATTTCGCTCAGCATAATGGCTTCCAGGTTCCTCCATGTTATGAAATGTTTCAGAGATTCGTCACTGTTCTTTATCGATGCGTAGTATTCCATTGTGTGAATATACCACAATTTATTTACCCATTCATCCGTTGATGGACACCTTGGTTGCTTCCAACTTTTTGCTATTGTAAACAGAGCTGCAATAAACATGGGTGTGCATATGTCTGTTTGTGTGAAGGCTCTTGTATCTCTAGGGTATATTCCGAGGAGTGGGACTTCTGGGTTGTATGGTAGTTCTATTTCTAACTGTTTAAGATAACGCCAGATGGATTTCCAAAGTGGTTGTACCATTTTACAATCCCACCAGCAGTGTGTGAGAGTTCCAATCTCTCCGCAGCCTCTCCAACATTTATTATTTTGTGTGTTTTGGATTAATGCCAGCCTTGCTGGTGTGAGATGGAATCTCATCGTAGTTTTAATTTGCATTTCTCTAATGGCTAATGATTGAGAGCATTTTCTCATGTATCTGTTGGCTGCCTGAATATCTTCTTTAGTGAAATGTGTGTTCATATCCTTTGCCCACTTCTTGATTGGGTTGTTTGTCTTTTTGTGGTTGAGATTTGACAGAATCATGTAGATTTTAGAGATCAGGCTCTGGTCGGAGATGTCATAGCTGAAAATTCTTTCCCAATCTGTAGGTGGTCTTTTTACTCTTTTGGTGAAGTCTTTAGATGAGCATAGGTGTTTGATTTTTAGGAGCTCCCAGTTATCGGGTTTCTCTTCATCATTTTTGGTAATGTTTTGTATTCTGTTTATACCTTGTATTAGGGCTCCTAGGGTTGTCCCAATTTTTTCTTCCATGATCTTTATCGTTTTAGTCTTTATGTTTAGGTCTTTGATCCACTTGGAGTTAGTTTTTGTGCTTGGTGTGAGGTATGGGTCCTGTTTCATTTTTTTGCAAATGGATATCCAGTTATGCCAGCACCATTTGTTAAAAAGGCTATCTTTTCCCCAGTTAATTAACACTGGTCCTTTGTCAAATATCAGCTGCTCATACGTGGATGGATCTATGTCTGAGTTCTCAATTCTGTTCCATTGGTCTATGTGTCTGTTGTTGTACCAATACCAGGCTGTTTTGACTACTGTGGCTGTATAATAGGTTCTGAAGTCAGGTAAGGTGAGGCCTCCCACTTTCTTCTTCTTTTTAGTAGTGCTTTGCTTATCCGGGGCTTCTTTCCCTTCCATATGAAATTGGTGATTTGTTTCTCTATCCCCTTAAAATATGACATTGGAATTTGGATCAGAAGTGCGTTAAATGTATAGATGGCTTTTGGTAGAATAGACATTTCTACTATGTTAAGTCTTCCTATCTATGAGCAAGATATGTTTTTCCACTTAAGTATGTCCTTTTGAATTTCTTGTAGTAGAGCTTTGTAGTTTTCTTTGTATAGGTCTTTTACATCCTTGGTAAGATCTATTCCTAAGTATCTTATCTTCTTGGGGACTACTGTGAATGGTATTGATTTGGTTATTTCCTCTTCGGTGTTCTTTTTGTTGATGTAGAGGAATCCAAGTGATTTTTGTATGTTTATTTTATCACCTGAGACTCTGCCAAACTCTTCTATTAGTTTCAGTAGTTTTCTGGAGGATTCCTTAGGGTTTTCTGTGTATATAATCATGTCATCTGCAAATAGTGATAACTTTACTTCTTCCTTGCCAATCCGGATACCTTTTATTTCTTTGTCTAGCCTAATTGCCCTGGCTAAGACTTCCAACACGATGTTGAATAAGAGCGGTGATAAAGGGCATCCTTGTCTGGTTCCCGTTCTCAAGGGAAATGCTTTCAGGTTCTCTCCATTTAGAGTGATATTGGCTGTTGGCTTTGCATAGATGCCCTTTATTATGTTGAGGAATTTTCCTTCAATTCCTATTTTGGTAAGAGTTTTTATCATGAATGGGTGTTGGACTTTCTCAAATGCCTTTTCTGCATCAATTGATAAGATCATGTGGTTTTTGTCTTTTGTTTTATTTATGTGATGGATTACATTAATGGTTTTTCTGATATTAAACCATCCCTGCATACCTGGTATAAATCCCACTTGATCAGGGTGAATTATTTTTTTGATGTGTTGTTGGATTCTATTGGCTAGAATTTTGTTGAGGATTTTTGCATCAATGTTCATGAGGGATATAGGTCTATAATTTTCTTTTTCTGTAATGTCTTTACCTGGTTTTGGTATCAGGGAGATGGTGGCTTCATAGAATGAGTTGGGTAGTATTCCGTCATTTTCTATGCTTTGGAATTCCTTTAGTAGTAGTGGTGTTAACTCTTCTCTGAAAGTTTGGTAGAACTCTGCAGTGAAGCCGTCCGGGCCAGGGCTTTTTTTTGTTGGGAGTTTTTGATTACCGTTTCAATCTCTTTTTTTGTTATGGGTCTATTTAGTTGTTCTACTTCTGAATGTGTTAGTTTAGGTAGGTAGTGTTTTTCCAGGAATTCATCCATTTCTTCTAGGTTTTCAAATTTGTTAGAGTACAATTTTTCATAATAATCTGAAATGATTCTTTTAATTTCATTTGGTTCTGTTGTGATGTGGTCCTTCTCATTTCTTATTCGGGTTATTTGTTTCCTTTCCTGTATTTCTTTAGTCAGTCTAGCCAATGGTTTATCAATTTTGTTAATTTTTTCAAAGAACCCGCTTTTGGCTTTGTTAATTCTTTTGATTGTTTTTCTGTTCTCTAATTCATTTAGTTCAGCTCTAATTTTTATTACTTGTTTTCTTCTGGTGCCTGATGGATTCTTTTGTTGCTCACTTTCTATTTGTTCAAGTTGTCGGGACAGTTCTCTGATTTTGGCTCTTTCTTCTTTTTGTATGTGTGCATTTATCGATATAAATTGGCCTCTGAGCACTGCTTTTGCTGTGTCCCAGAGGTTTTGATAGGAAGTATTTTCATTCTCGTTGCTTTCTATGAATTTCCTTATTCCCTCCTTGATGTCTTCTATAACCCAGTCTTTTTTCAGGAGGGTATTGTTCATTTTCCAAGTATTTGATTTCTTTTCCCTAGTTTTTCTGTTATTGATCTCTAGTTTTATTGCCTTGTGGTCTGAGAAGATGCTTTGTAATATTTCAATGTTTTGGACTCTGCAAAGGTTTGTTTTATGACCTAATATGTGGTCTATTCTAGAGAATGTTCCATGTGCGCTAGAAAAAAAAGTATACTTTGCAGCAGTTGGGTGGAGAGTTCTGTATAAGTCAATGAGGTCAAGTTGGTTGATTGTTGTAATTAGATCTTCCGTGTCTCTGTTGAGCTTCTTACTGGATGTCCTGTCCTTCTCCGAAAGTGGTGTGTTGAAGTCTCCTACTATAATTGTGGAGGTATCTATCTCGCTTTTCAGTTCTGTTAAAATTTGATTTATGTATCTTGCAGCCCTGTCATTGGGTGCGTAAATATTTAATATGGTTATGTCTTCCTGATTAATTGTCCCTTTTATCATTATTAGTGTCCTTCTTTATCCTTTGTGGTGGATTTAAGTCTAAAGTCTATTTTGTCAGAAATTAATATTGCTACTCCTCTTCTTTTTTGCTTATTGTTTGCTTGATATACTTTTTTCCATCCTTTGAGTTTTAGTTTGTTTGTGTCTCTAAGCCTAAGGTGTGTCTCTTGTAGGCAGCATATAGATGGATCGTGTTTCTTTATCCAGTCTGTGACTCTCTGTCTCTTTATTGGTGCATTTAGTCCATTTACATTCAGGGTAATTATAGATAAATAAGTTTTTAGTGCTGTCATTTTGATGCCTTTTTATGTGTGTTGTTGACAATTTCATTTTTCCACATACTTTTTTGTGCTGAGGCGTTTTTCTTAGTAAATTGTGAGATCCTCATTTTCATAGTGCTTGACTTTATGTTAGTTGAGTCGTTACGTTTTTCTTGGTTTTTATCTTGAGTTATAGAGTTGTTATACCTTTTTGTGGTTACCTTATTATTGACCCCTATTTTTCTAAGTAAAAACCTAACTTGTATTGTTCTATATCGCCTTGTATCACTCTCCATATGGCAGTTCAATGCCTCCTATATTTAGTCCCTCTTTTTGATTATTGTGATCTTTTACCTATTGACTTCCATGATTCCCTGTTATGTGTATTTTTTTTTTTTAATTAATCTTAATTGGTTTGTTTTTGTGATTTCCCTATTTGAGTTGATATCAGGACGTTCTGTTTTGTGACCTTGTGTTGTGCTGATATCTGATATTATTGGTTCTCTGACCAAACAATATCCTTTAGTATTTCTTGTAGCTTTGGTTTGGTTTTTGCAAATTCTCTAAACTTGTGTTTGTCTGTAAATATCTTAATTTCGCCTTCATATTTCAGAGAGAGTTTTGCTGGATATATGATCCTTGGCTGGCAGTTTTTCTCCTTCAGTGTTCTGTATATGTCGTCCCATTCCCTTCTTGCCTGCATGGTTTCTGCTGAGTAGTCAGAACATATTCTTATTGATTCTCCCTTGAAGGAAACCTTTCTTTTCTCCCTGGCTGCTTTTAAAATTTTCTGTTTATCTTTGGTTTTGGTGAGTTTGATGATAATATGTCTTGGTGTTTTTCTTTTTGGATCAATCTTAAATGGGGTTCGATGAGCATCATGGATAGCTATCCTTTCGTCTTTCATGATGTCAGGGAAGTTTTCTGTCAGGAGTTCTTCAACTATTTTCTCTGTGTTTTCTGTCCCCCCTCCCTGTTCTGGGACTCCAATCACTCGCAGGTTATCCTTCTTGATAGAGTCCCACATAATTCTTAGGGTTTCTTCATTTTTTTTAATTCTTTTATCTGATTTTTTTTAAGCTATGTTGGTGTTGATTCCCTGGTCCTCCAGAAGTCCCAGTCTGCATTCTAATTGCTCGAGTCTGCTCCTCTGACTTCCTAGTGCGTTGTCTAATTCTGTTATTTTATTGTTAATCTTTTGGATTTCTACATGTTGTCTCTCTATGGATTCTTGCAACTTATTAATTTTTCCACTATGTTCTTGAATAATCTTTTTGAGTTCTTCAACAGTTTTATCAGTGTGTTCCTTGGCTTTTTCTGCAGTTATCCTAATTTCATTTGTGATATCATTAAGCATTTTGTAAATTAGTTTTTTATATTCTGTATCTGATAATTCCAAGATTGTATCTTCATTTGGGAAAGGTTTTGATTCTTTTGTTTGGGGGGGTTGGAGAAGCTGTCACGGTCTGCTTCTTTAAGTGGTTTGATATGGATTGTTGTCTCCGAGCCATCCCTGGGAAACTAGTTTTTCCAGAAAATCCGCTAAAAAAAAAATGCAGTCAGATCCATATCAGAGTTCTCCCTCTGGCTCAGGCTATTCAGATGTTAATGAAGCCGCCTGGGGAGGGTGGGGGAGGGAACAGAGAGATAGGAGAGTAGCACCTCAGAATATAGCCAGAGTTGCTTGTCTTGCTTGGAATGACTATTATATCTGAGATTCCCGCGGGCGTGTCGCCTATGTGTGCTGGCTGTGTGGAGATTGCCCCCAGGGGTTCTGGCCCGCTGGAGTCACGGTCAGATCCACCGCTTACAGCCCCATGCCCAGCGTCAAGGCTCCCCTACTGGGACGGTGCACTCTCGACTCCAAAATCAGTCGCTGCCTCCCGGGGACTTCTCGTCCCTCCAGCCGCGTGGCCGTGCCACGCCCGAGAACCAGTTGGGCCTCCTCCCGGGGTTAGTTCAGATAGGTGGAGCAGCTCCCCATGCTTGTGCCGTGACCGAGTGTCCCAGCTGGGACGCTGTTCTCCCCGCTCCAATACCAGTCGCTGCCTCCCGGGGACTTCTCCTACCGGCTTCGTCCCACGCCGCCCGCGCGACCCGGCTGGTCCACTTCCCGGGGTTAGTTCAGGGGGGTGGAGCAACTCTCCGTGTTTATGGCGTACCTGCGTCCAGTCCAAATCCCTGCGGGACGGTTCCCCAGCTCGGATGCTGCTCTTTCTGCTCCAAGACCAGTCACTGCCTCCCGGGGACTTCTCCTACCGGCTGCGTCCCATGCCGCCCGTGGAACCGGCTGGTCCCCCTCCCGGGGTTAGTTCAGGGGGGTGGAGCAGGTCTCTGTGCTTGTGCCGTACCTGACTGGTGCGCTGGCTCCAGGCTCTGGAAACAATCGCTGCTTCCCCGTATTAGTTTGTTCTCCGTCTCTAAATCTGTGTTTGTTGTTCAGGGTTCGTAGATTGTTATGTATGTGATCGATTCACTTGTTTTTCCGTGTCTTTGTTGTAAGAGGGATCCGAGGTAGTGTCTGCCTAGTCCGCCATCTTGGCTCCGCCTCTAGGCCACTCAGTAAGCCAGAAGCAAGGCAGTGATTACAATTCAGATCTCCTTGAGTCCAAGTTCTTGTTTCTGACATTTTTCAAACAAAATTAAAGACCGACACTTTCTGTATATGCTTCCACCTCCGCCATATTGTTTCACCATTAGTAACTGATGTGTCTCCTTCCTATGCATACTTCATCCTGTTGTTGTTATTGCTTGAACTGTAGCAGGACTGCTTAACCCCTCCCCTGGGTCTTGCTTAGATTCTGGGGTGAAGGAGGAGCAGGAACAACTTCTTCGTCCTGTCACGAGGAGACGGCTGTGATATTGACTTGTTTTCTCAAGTCATCACAAGCATGGATGCCAGCAAGACTAGCAACTCGTTACCCATCATGCACTGCTGCACAGCCAGCTGCTGGTGAATCCCAGGCCTCCTGACTGGCTCGGCTCAGAGCGGGCTGGCACTCACCCCTTTCTTCTTTTTTAATGTGTGCATTTATTGCTACTAACAGCGTTTTTTGTTAAAGTATTACATCAACCTTGAATACTGCTTAATTCATTATATTCCAGTTACCCTTGAAAGTTATTCTTAAAAGAAAATAAGAACTTGACTTGATAAAACTGCAGGCAAATATAACTAGAAAATCAATTTCCTCTTTTCTAAAACGCAGTTTATGAGATGATTCTCTAAAGTGCTGGGAGTTCTGGGTAAAGAAACAAAGGGAAGAGCACTTCATACTCTTTTATTAGTACTGGAATTTGGAGTGCTAGCAGGTCATTAAACACAATGGCTGGATTTAGCTTAAGACTAAGTGACTTATTTTCAGCTCTTGAATATTCTGCCAGTATAGTGCCGCTGCTACTCAGACTGCACCCCCAAAAATTACATTTGAATAAGATGGCTTTGGTTTCTATGGCAGAATTTCTGGATGTCTTCTATCTCAATGAGCCTAATTTTGTAGCGTAATGGAAATATTCTTGCTAACACAACTTTAAAAATTTACACTTGATCTTGGGTAAAGTACAAACCCTTTCCCAAGAGTCTCCAAATCTGGCTCCTGCTTAACTATCCAGGCACATCTCAGGCCACTCAAAGTACTCTATCCCACCTCAGTCATCCTTTCAGCTATAGTCAACCACTTGCAATGTCACAAAAAACCTCCGTTCTCACCTCTAAGCATTTGCACATGCTCTGCCTTCTATTTGGAACTCCTTCCTTCCTGCATTGAACCTTTCAACTAGTTAAAGTTAACCACGTGCAATGTCACAAAAACCCTTCATTCTCACCTCTAAGCATTTGCACATGTTCTTTCTTCGGTTTGGTATCCCTTCTTCCTTCCTGCATTGAGCTCCTCAACTAGTTAAAACCATTTACATTTCAAATCTCAGATTAGACACATTCTCCTTCATCGACTCTTCCATGACCAGGAAGAATGGATGAAGCATTTGTCTTTTGTGTTCTCACGCACCCATTAAGTGGTGGTTTAGTGTTAGAATTCTCAACATTTTTGCTAGGAGATCCAGGTTTGACTCTGGGCCAATGCACCTCAAAGCATAGCCATCACCCATTTGTCAACGGAGGCTTATGTATTGCCATGATGCTGAATGCATTCAGCAGAGCTTCCAGACTAAAACAGAGTAGGAAGAAAGGCCTGGTGTTCTAATTCCAAAAATCAGCTAATGAAAAACCTATGGATCACAATGGTTTAATCTGCAGCCGGTCACAGGATGGAGCAGGACTAGGCTGTGTTTCGTTCCATTGTGCATTTGGACGCCATAAGTCAGGGCTGACTGGAAGGCAGCTAACAACAAAAACAATGTTATATAGTAATTTCCAGTTTAACTGTCTGTCTTCCTCCCCACTAGACTGAGAATATGGAATGTCTTATTTATTCTCGGGTATTCCCAATGCCTAGCATTATGCCACATATATATAGGGGATGTTCAATAAATACATGCTAGTGAATGAAAAATAAGTATAAGAAGAAAGACAAAGAACATTTTAGAAGATCATAGTAAAAATACATGTATTCATGACAGTGGTAGGCAGAATACCTATTGCAGTCAAGTTGATTCTGACTCAAAGCGATCCTGTAGGACAGAATAGAACTGCCCCATCGGGTTTCCAAGGCTGTAAATCTTCACAGAAGCAGATTGCCACAGATGTGGGTTCAAACTGCTAACCTTTCAGTTAGCACCTGAGCACTTAACCACGGCACCACCATAGCTCCTTGGTAGGCAGAATAGTGGCCTCCTAAAGATATCCACGTCCTAATGCATGGAACCTGTGACTAGGTAACACAGCAAAAAGGAATTAATGTTTCAAATGGAATTAAGATTGCTAATAGGCTGACCTTAAATTAGGGAAATTATCCTGGAATATCTAGATGGGCTCAATGTAATCATGAAGATCCTTAAAAGTGAAAGAGGGAGGCAGAAGAGGAGGTTGGAATGATGCAATGTGAGGACCTAATCCATATAATTCCTGGTTCTGAGAATGGAGGAAGGGGCCACGTGTGAAGGAATGCAGACAGGCTCTAGTAGCTGGACAAGACAGGGAAATGGTCTCCCCCCTAGAGCCTCCTGAAAAGAACACAGCCTTACCAACACATTGACTTTAGTCCAGTGAGACCTGTGTCAGATTTCTGATCTACAGATCTGTAAGTAATAAATGTGTGTTGATTTAAGCCACTAATTTTGTAGTAATTTCTTACAGCAGCAAACAGAAAACTAATACAATGACCTCAGTTGTTGTTGTTAGGTGCCACTGAGTTGCTTCCAATTTATAGTGGCCATACAGCAGCAAAGATGTCACCTTGAAGACTAAGGTGCATCTGACCCAAGCCATGGTATTTTCAATCGCATCAAATGCATGTGAAAGGTGGACAATGAATAAGGAAGACTGAAGAAGAATTGACACCTTTGAATTGTGGTGTTGGCTAAGAATACTGAATATACCATAGACTGCCAAAAGAATGAACAAATCTGTCTGGGAAGAAATACAACCAGAATGTTCCTTAGAAGCAAGGATGGCGAGACTGTGTCTTACATACTTTGGTCATGTTGTCAAGAGGGATCAGTCCCTGGAGAAGGACATCATGCTTGGTAAAGTATAGGGTCAGTGGAAAAGAGGAAGACCCTCAACGGGGTGGATTGACACAGTGGCTGCAACAATGGGCTTCAGCATAATGATTGTAAGGATGGAGCAGGACCAGGGAGTGTTTCATTCTGTTGTGCATAGGGTTGCTTTGAGTCAGAACTGACTCGGTGGCACCTAATAGCAACAACAACATGTACAACAGAATGAAACACTGCCCGTCCTGCACCATCATCACAATCATTGTTTATGCTTGAGACGATTGTTGTAGCCACTGTGTCAATCCATCTCATTGAGGCTCTTCCTCTTTTTCTCTGACCCTCTATTTTACCAAGCATAATGTCCTTCTTCAGGGACTGATCCCTCCTGATAACATGTCCAAAGTATGTGAGACAAAGTCTCATTATCCTTGTTTCTACTGAGCATTCTGGCTGTACTTCTTCTAAGACAGATTTGTTTGTCCTTCTGGCAGTCCATGGTATATTCAATATTCTTTGCCAACACCATAATTCAAAGGCATCAATTCTTCTTTGGTCTTCCTTATTCACTCTTTCTCAAGAAACAAAAAAATGCTAACCACTAAGGAAAAATATAATAAATTTAATAACTTTAAAAGGTACCATTAATCAAATGACTTATAAAGAAAGTAAAAAATATAAGTCACATATTCTAGATGACATGTGCAACACATACAAAAAACAACAAAGGACTAGGATACAGAATATATAAAGAATGTTTAAAACCATTAAGAAAAAATAAGTTAAGAAAAATGCTTGAATTTAATAAGGAATGCAAATAGCAAAAGAAAAACATATGAGAATGTGTTAAATCTCATTAATAATCAGGTAATGAAAATTAAAACCATAACGAGATTGGCAAAACTTAGTCTGAAAATACCAAATTTTGGTGAATTTGGGGAGCAAGGGCAACGATAATACACTACCAGAACAAATTCATTGGTACAACTACTTTGGAAACAGTTGGGTATTATCTATACTTATCCTAATAACTCAGCATTTTTACTTCTAAGTATATGCTGTAGAGAAACCCAGGTACATATACTCAAATATTCATGTTAACATTGCTCATAATAGACTCAAGCTGAAAAGAACCCATCAACAGTAGCTTATATAAATAAATCGCAGTATATTCATACAATGCAGAACTGCATCAATGAGAAAAGAATCAACTAGAGCCACAGACAAAAACATGGATGAATCTTACAAACATTATTGAGTGAAAAAAGGCAGCTATAAAAGAATATACAGTGAAAGCTGAAACTCGATGGCACTGCCTTGTTTTCTGGGTCTCTCATGTTTCTTTGACAGGGTGCAGTCTTACCACTTTTCTATCACTCTCTATTAGTGGAAGATATTTGAGTTTTCCTTCTCTGACAGGTTTCCACTTTACACAGGCTTCAGCTTTCACAACTGTTACTGTATACTTTAAAATTTTATTTATATAAAATTTAAAAACAGTACTAAATTCTATCGCTTAGTGATCTGTATATATTTTTCCAGATACCATCAAGTTGATGCCAACTCATGGTATGTCAGGTAGAATTTTCAACGGAAAACCTACTTTCATAAGAAGATCATCAGGCTTTTCTTCCGAGGCACCTCTGAGGAGCTCAAACTTCCTGCCTTTCAGTTAGCAGCCAGGTGCATTAACTGTTTGTACCACTCAGGGGCTCCCAATATGCACATACATATTTAAAAAAAAAAACCCAAGTCGGTTGCCATCGAGTCAATTCAGACTCACAGTCACCCCAGGTGTTGCATGGTAGAACTGTGCTTCGTAGGGTTTTCAAGGCTGTGACCTTTCAGAAGCAGACCTCCAGGTCTTTCTTCCGAGGCCCTTGTGGGTGAGTTCAAACCACCGACCTTTCTGCTAGTAGCTGAGCGCTTAATTTTTTGTACCACCCAGGGACTCTTGATCTAAATGGATGACCGGGAACAAATACATTGAGGATTCTAGATCCTGGTAGTATACTATTTCTTGACATGACTCTTTGCTTCACTATTAGCCAATAAACTGAAAATTTCTGTTGTATGCACATTCAACATGTGCCTTAAATTTCACAATTGTCCTAGAAAGAATAATTTCACAGTTGTCCTAGAAGAACATCAGTGGAGTAAAATCCTTTCAGATTCTCAATACAGTTTTCATTATCCTCCTCCCCTCATGCTCAACATCTTTCAGTGATAAACTATTTCTGAAAGAATAAACTCAAATTGCTTATTCTGGAATGTGAGGCCATTTAGAAGCTAGCCTAAAGCAAACATCCCAAGGTTGACTTCATCTTCTCATGTACCCTACAAGCCAACCAAATGAAAAGACTTCTCGTTCCTTAATTCTATACTCTACTTTTCAGAGTCTTTATCTTTATTCACGCAATCCTTCATCCTCTTCCTGTCGAAATATGCTATCCTTCAGGTACTGCTCAAATAACATTTTCTTTCTGAAAGCCCCTTAGCACCACCAAATTCTGTGATGCTTGATTATTTAACCAAAAAAAAAAACCAGTTGCCATCAAGTTGACCCTGACTCATAACAACCCTATAAAAAAAACAAACAAAAAAAACCCATTGCCGTAGAGTTGATTCTGACTCATAGCGACTCTCTATAGGACAGAGTAAAATGACCCCATAGGATTTCCAAGGAATGCCTGGTAGATTCAAACTGCTGACCTTTCGGTTAGCAGCTGAGCTCTTAACCGCTGTACCACCAGGGCTACCCCATAAGGTTTCCAAGGCTGTAATCTTTACAGAAGAGGACATAGAAGATATGGCAATATCTTTCTCCCATGGAGCGGATGGTGGGTTCAAACTGCCAACCTTTTGGTTAGCAGCCAAGCACTTAACCATCGCAAGTATATTTACATATTATTTGTGTGCTTTCTTTAAGTTTAAAAATATGTAATGCCTAAGGGAGATTTTTAATAATTTAGTTAGCATTACCACTTATAGTCAGAGTTTGACTAAACAATTCTCACTATTCTTTATCAAAGGTATTAAACATCCAAAACACTAAAGCAATTGGAGCAGGAGAAAAGCTTCCTTTTTTTGTGGTCTGAGGAGATTCTCTTATGATTCCACAATTAAAATATCACAAGAACAATGAACCAAAAAGACTCAGAAAATTTCAGGAAAGAAGAAGACATCAACCTGCTGATGTTAGTCTTCAGGTTATAGATATTAACCAGCGTAAGTCTTTACCTCACCATTCTACACCAAAACCTATACGATCGAGTAGATAAGTTTGCAATTCTTTTGTTGTTGGCGGTCATTTGGCAGCTTGCTTTTAGCAAATGTTTTAATGCCTGCTTTTGTTAGAAATGTTTCCTCTGACATTTTTTCTTACTAATATTTTATTGTGTTTCCAGTAAAGGTTTATACAGCAGTTTAGGTTCCCATTCAGCAATTTCTACACAAGTTGTTCAGTGGCATTGGTTCCCTATGAAATTTTATAGGTATATATTTTCCTTTTTTGGAAAATGTGTACCATTATTTGGAAGGAAATTTATACAAACTGCTGAATTAGAAAACAATTTTTTTTTACAACAGTATAAAGGTTTTTGGGTGCAACTGAGAATTTGTCATTATCATCGTCATAATTACACTGATATAAAAAAAAGTTTAATGTTACAGGCATGGGATCCTCCAGGATAAACAAACCTATGAATTTATACCTAATGTGCCAGGGTCATCCTAGGTGTTGAAATTAACCTCAGTGACACACCTTCTCTTTTGTCCCATCTTCTCCTTTATTCCTACTTTGTTTATTTAACT
The DNA here is from genome assembly GCF_024166365.1 of Elephas maximus indicus. Lineage (NCBI taxonomy): Eukaryota > Metazoa > Chordata > Mammalia > Proboscidea > Elephantidae > Elephas > Elephas maximus. The sequence goes on along the minus strand of NC_064822.1, from coordinate 79,005,325 downwards.
ATTGAATACTCCTCATTTTGTTGAATTTTCAGAAGATATCAGTGCTTGGGAAACCCTGGTGGCATAGTGGATAAGTGCTACGACTGCTAACCAAAAGGAAGGTTGGCCGTTCAAATCCACCAGGTGCTCCTTGGAAACTCTATGGGGCAGTTCTACTCTGTCCTATAGGGTCGCTATGAGTCAGAATCAACTTGATGGCAGTGGGCTTTTTTTTTTTTTTTTTTAATATCAGTACTCAGAGGTGACAGTGATTGCAAACGTAAATAAACAACCATCTTAATGAGAAACTCCTCAGGGGTGCAGTGGTTAAGAGCTTGGTAACCAAAAAGTTAGCAGTTCGAATCCCCCAACTGCTCGTGTAGGGCAGTGTTACCCTGTCTTATAAGTCACTATGAGTCAGGAAGGGGTTTGTTTGTTTGGTTGGGTTTTTTTTTTTTTTTTTTTGGTTTTATAATGAGAGAAGGATTTGTGCATAAATGAATAAAGTTGTTTTCCAATTCAAAAAACAACTCAGTTGGGGTAGGGGAGTAAAGCAGCAGGACTTTGAAACACCCCTCAGCCAGGGAAATTCTACTGGGCTTTAGGAAAAAGAAAAGAAACCACAGGCTAGCACTACTTTTTGCCAGATATTTTTACTAAGAGTGCATGGTGACTTTAAACAGGTCACTATGGAAAAGGGATTAATTCTTAGTCCTTACCTTGACATTCCAATATACATCACTTAAAATAATATAAGCTTTAGCAACAATGAAGAAAGATATCAATTTATTTACTTCAAGGAAATTGAGAACCAAATTAGAGGTATAGACAGTTAAAATTACAAAGAAGCGGAGCCAGGCCTCCAGGTCTCCTGACTACTGACTTACTGCCAACATTGTTCCTGTTTTACCAGAGAATGGTAGCCAATAAATTCACAAAATATACATGTGACTCAAGTTGTATATCCCGTAAAATGTAATACTTTTCTGCTTTACCATAAAACCCTCACAAAAATCTCAATCTCTTATTCTACACATCAAATATTTCTGGGGAGACAAGCAAAGATTTATGAAATTAATTTTCAGAATCAAAGAAGGGAGCTTTGGAGGAGATTTTCAGTGACATTTCCAAGGAGAAGTCAATGAGGAAGCATTCAGAGAGAAACTGACTTTGTGCTTAATCTCATCACTCAAGTCACTCAGAATTATCAAACCAGTTTGTACAGTCAAATTTTCACCTCTAAAAAAGGAGTTGGAGAAAAAAAAAAAAAACACCCCACAAAGTCTGAAACTAAGAAACGTGTTTCTTAGTCATTAGGAACCCAAAAACTGTTTATAAGTGACAACCTCAAACTCTTCTAGAAAGAAAGAGAAGAAAACTAGTTTCTATCATCCTTTAAAAAGCCCTGAGAATAAAAATAATCTGAAACATCTAGTAAGTGATTGTCTCTTCCTCACTTGGTTCCTGTGCTAGCTGGCTGGTTGGGACTGATTGGTGGATGTGGTAAACCAACCAGTGCAGCTCTTTGTGAAGGGAATTAACGGTATGAAAACATAGCAATTAACCTCACCACTTGCAAAGCCTCTAGTAATTAACCATAAATACACTAGACAGGTTGATTTATTCAAATTTCAGGGAAAAGAAGCCACAGACTGCAGTGTGTTTAGTACATCAATTGTTCCACCCATACGTCATTTTTGCTTTTGAAAAAAAAAAAACTGTTTGGCTGTTGCCTCAAAAAAGTATTTGACCAAAGTATTTGCTTCAATGGCTTCCCAAAGACCAACAGCCTCAGTATAAGGCTGTGACACAGTAGCCAACTATGAAACAACTTGCAAAAGATTTCAGATGGCTGCACCCTATTGGGTAAATAGTTCCATCGCAATGTTTGAAATAAGCGTTCATCCTGAAAATGTTTACCTTAAAACAAGAAGTGCCTTTTTGTTTTATTTTGAAATATGCTTTTTGGCTGTTAGAATGCCATCACACTCAATGTTTGCTTACCTAATTGGTTTAATAAAGCAAGTATTGTCCAGATGTTGCTTTAATGCTCTAAGCACGCTGCAGAATACCGTACAGAAAAGACAAGTGTCTTTTGTACTGCAAATGTCATGTTTTTATTTCCATGTGCAACATTAATGTTAAAGTATTTTAATATTAATGTACATTATCAGAGAGACTACTCTTAAAATATACTTCTCAAGACATTGTATGTCCTCACAAATTTAAATGTAAAGCTGTGCAATTATATAACCCTTTCAATTCTCCTCAAGTAGACCATAAACCAAAAAATTGCATTCCCAGAGGACCCCCTCAGCCCTCAAAGAATAGGCTTATTATATTTTGCCTGAATAAATATTATCTGATCTCATTCAATTGTGATTTTATGTTTCCTAAATTTTCTGGTGTTTTCACTTAATTTTTCTTCATCTCTACTAGCCAAGCCCTATGGATACTTTCTTTCCAAGGTGAACTATGTCCCAATACATTTCTTTCCATTCCTACTGTCACTCTTAGTTAAACTCTTTATCATCTCCTGCCTGAATATCTTCAATTGTTTTTTTAATTAGCTGGTCTCCAGGCCTTATCTGTCCCAATCTATTCTACATATCTCCCTCTTAAAACTCTTCAGTTTCCCCCTTTGCCAAAAACAAAGAATTGGGCTGGATAAGTTATTGTTCATCTAGATATACCTTACTCCAGCTAAAAGAGAGAATAAGATATGGTGCCTCATGGGCAAAATTCCAACAGCCTTCTTTACAGAAATGGAAAAACCAGTTCTCAACTTTACATGGAATGGTAAGAGGCCCTGAGTAGCTAAAGCAATGCTAAAAGAGAAGAACAAAATAGGAGGACTCACATTTCCTGATTTTAAAATGTATTATACAGCTACAGTGATCAAAACAGCCTAGTACAACAGTATACACATAGACAAATGGAATAGAATTGGAAGTCCCAAAATAAACCCACACATCTATGGTCAACTGATTTTTGACAAGGGTGCTAAGTCCATTTGACAGGAAGAGTCTCTTCAATAAATGGTGTTGGTAAAATTGGATTTCTGCATGCAGAAAAATGAAACAGGATCCATGCCTCATACCATACACAAAAACAATTTCAAAGTGTATTAAAGGCATAAATGTGAAAATCAAAACCAAAAAAATCGTAGAAGAAAATGCAGAGGCACGGCTGTTGGGCCTAGCTTTTGACAATGGATTCTCTAATATAATAACAAAAACACAACAGCCAAAGACAAAATAAATAAATGGAACTTCATAAAAATTAAAAATGTTCATCAAAAGACTTTCTCAAAAGTGAAAAGATAAGCTACTGACTAGGAGAATATGTTTGGAAACTATATATCTGATAAGAATCTAACAACCATATTATATATGATTCTGATAACAACAGCAACAAAAAAAAACCCAATCATAAAGTGGGCAAAAGACTTGAAAAGATGTTTCACCAAAAAGGACATTCACATAGCCACCAAACACATGAAAGATGCTCAACGTCATTAGCCATCAGAGAGATACAAAAAACAAATGCAAAATGACAAATATTGGCAAGGATGTGGGGAAACTGAAACTCTTATCCATTGCTGGTGGGAATGCAAAATGGTACAGCAGTTGTGGAAAATTGTGTGGCATTTCCTCACAAAACCAAAAATAGAATTACCATATGAACCAGAAATTCCACTCCTAGGTATATATACAAAAGACTTGAAGCAGAGAATCAAACAAAGCTTAAACTCCAATGTTCATTGCAGCGCTCTTCATGATAGCCAAAAGTACAACCTAAATGCCCATCAGTGGATGAATGGATAAACAAAATGTGGTACACATGTACAATGAAACACTACTCAGCCACTAAGAAAAATACGTCAGTAAGTTGATATATGCTGCAATACAGATGGAGCTTGAAAACATTATGATGAATAAAATAAGTCAATCACAAAAGGACAAATATTGTATGACCTCACTTACATAAAAACACGAGAACAAGCAAATGTATAGAGACCAAGTTTACTAGTGGTTACCAGGGGCAGAAGGAACGGTGGAATGGGGGAGTTATTGCTTATGTAGTACTGAGTTTCAGTTTACGGTGATGAACAAATGTCAGTGATTACAGGTAGGGTTGCACAGCTGATTAATATAATTAATCTGATTAAGCTGATATGTAAATAATTAATTAACATAAATAAGTTATACACCTGTAAAAACTTGACTTTCCAAAAGTTGTGGGATAGGTACATTTACAATGACAAAGAGAAAAAAAAAAGTAGCTGCTAAGGCTGATTATGTACAAACAAATACCTCATGAGATTTGGTTCCTAGATTTGGAGGTATAGGGTTATGGTTTCCCGGGACATCCAAGTTATTTGGCCTAATAACATGTTCAGTGCTTCTGTTCTACCTCCCAGTTCATTGTGTAGCTTGCAAGCAGCCATCCACGATACAACAATTGGTCTCTATTTGCCTGGAGCAACAGTTGAAGGAGAGTCAGGAATAGGAGGAGGAAATGGAAAGTGTGGCTACTGCCTCCATGAACAACTGCCTCCTTTGCCATGAGACCGGAAGAACTGGATGGTGCTTCGCTACCATTACTGAATATTTTGATCAAAGATTCTATAGAAGAATCCTGAACAAAAGGGGAAAAATACAGAACAGAATTTCAAATTCTCATGGAATCCAGACTTCCTGGAGCCAGAGAGGCTGGATGAAACCCTGAAACTACTGCCCTGAAATAATCTTTAAACCATAAACCAAAAATAGCCCCCGTAGTCTTTTCACAATCAAAGAACAGTTTAGCTTAACTAGTAAAAAATGTCTGCCTTGAGGATTATGCTCTTTTAAGAACTATCTATATGGGATTAAATTAACAACAGCAACTTGAAAGATTAGCTAGGAAACTTAGAGGGCAGTGAGCTTATGTTTATGGAGGAAGAACAAATTGGAAAAGGAGGGTGAAATTGATTGCACAACTCGAAGAGTATATTCAATGTCATCAAAATGTACATGTAGAAATTGTTGAATTGATGTATGTTTTGCTATGTATATTCTCACAACAAACAAAATATCTTTTAAAATATTTAGATGGATAGTGGTGATAGTTGCACAACACAGTGAAACTAATTAATGTCACTGAGTTGTACATGTTAAAATGGTTGAAATGGTAGATTCTTCGTTATATGTATTTCACCACAATAAAAATTAAAAAAAAAAAGGACATGGCTGATTTTTCCAAAGTAGATTGCCAGATCTTTCTTCCAAGGTACCTCTGTGTAGATAGTCTAGAACCTCCAACATTTTGGTTAACAGCCATGTGCATTAATCATTTGTATCATCCTGGGACTCTTTGCATAGATTAGGACAAAGACATTCCTCTTAGCCTCATAGGTTAAGGATCTAAAATGAGGATAGAATAGGAAGTTAATATCAGAACCATCCCTTGTTGTGTATCATTACGCTTCTGTTAACACCACAATAAAATGACTATCTTTTCCATTTCATAGCATGTGTTCAATCACTTTAACTTAATACTTTCATTTTCTCCCTAAATTAAGTAAAGGTTCTTTCCAAGTGTTGTCACAAATAAATATCTAAACTAGCAAATTATTGCAGTCAAAATTCTGGTACCCAGAGAGGCCAAGAGCAGGTACATTTTAACTCTTACACATTTTTTCTTAACCGAGCTTATTTCTGTCTGAATATTTTACATATTCTATTTCTCTTTAAGGATACTTCACAAATGGAATAACTGGTAACCGTACCCCGTTGCTGTCCAGTTGATTCCTATTCATAGAGACCCTAGAGGACAGAGTAGGACTGCCCTGGAGAGTTTCCAAGGAGTGCCTGGTGGATTCGAACTGCAGATCTTTTGGTTAACCACTACGCCAACAGGGTTTGAACAGACACTTTTAAAGAAAACAGCGAATAAATGAATACATCTGTCATTTTTTTTAAAAAAAGATAGGCAAATAAACAGCCAAATAAATAAATGAAAGAATCTAAGACCTGGGACTGATTCCAAGTTGTAACTGGCCAAATGGTTTTGGTTCTGGAACTCTCGTAGGAAATATATGGAGACCAGCGACTTGATTCAGAGAGCAAAATTCCTTGCTGAAAATATGCAGGAAGTGGGAGTGATGTGAACGAGTGTGGAAAGGGCATACGTCCTGCACTTGATGAATGAATAGGCTTTCGCTGGGCATTATCTCACCGTCATGAGAACCACCAAGCTTTCTTTCTCCTTTCCTTAAAAAAAAAAAACCCATCTCTTAATGCTTAGAAAGTGTGGATGATTTTTTTTCTGTTTATTTTCAATGTCTTTAATATTTACTGCTTTAGAAAAAATTACCAAACTGAGCAATGTCTGACTTTAAATATATTCTAAAACTTCATTTCATAACATCCCAGGTTGTCTCTTAAAAATCTTAAGAGTTATCTAATAACATTTTCAATAAATTCTTACAACACTGTTAGTTTGACATCTCTGTAAAGCAAATATACGCTAATCATCGTTTATGTAGGGAAGCATGGAGAGGAAGATTTCATAGTCCTAAAATCTAACACAAAATTCCAAAGATATGCAAATCATTAGATTACAAAAGTAACCACCAATTCACAAAACCTGATTTTTCATATCACAGTACTTTACAGTAGACACAATAGGCATAGGTCAAACAGGCAAATGCCGTTTCAAACCTAAAAAGAACAAATTACCTCCAGCCAAATAAGTCCCAAGAAAGAGACACCGTGCTTGGTAAAGTAGAGGGTCGGCGAAAAACAGGATGACCCTCAACAAGATGGACTGACACAGTGGCTACAACAGTGGGCTCAAATATAATGATTGTGAAGATGGCGCAGGGCCAGGCAGTGTTTTGTTCTGTTGTACACAGGGTCGCTATGAGTCGGAAGGACTCGACGGCACCAAACAAAAACAACAGCTATATAAGTATTTATGTAAATAATTATATACATTATAATAAAAATTCCCAAATCATTCACTGATATCTTTATGCTTAGAAAATTATCCAGTTTTCCCATTTGTTAAACAAAAAATTATCAAAAATAGGTGGGCTTTGATAATAGTGTATTTTTAAAACACACTGACATAGTTATCTGTCCTTTTCTTCCAAGTTTCCATTTGTCTCTGAAGAGCACTTTGATTTTCTTGTGCCTAATTAATTACCTGTTTGACCTGATATGGAATGCAAGAGCCAGGCTGCTCATGGAAAACCCCATATAGACTAAATGGAAATTTCCTGAGTCCTGCAACATAGCTACAGATAAAGTGAGGCTTTGTAGCCTTGGCGTGGGTACCAAAAAAGAGAGATGGTGCAAGCACAATGCAAAAAGAATTTCAGGATCCAGGAAAATACTTTATTTTCGTGGTTAGGGTTTGCTAAGAGTTTTTTTTTTTTTTTTCCTTACAACCTAGGAGCAGTAGTTTCTGAACCCATGTAATCCTTCTCACAGGTGGAAGGATAAAAGCCTAGGAAGTCTCTTTGTCCAGGATTTTCTCACCTGACAGATTCTCATTCAATCCGGGCTGCAAAGTATCATCACCATCTTGAACTAGTCAGGGTATTTCCAGGCTAGGGCAAATATAAGATTATAGCCATTGGGATGTTCAGGGATGAGTATGTGACTCAAGTCAGGACAATGACACCTAATTCCAGGACTACTACTGAAAATACTGATGAAGAAAAAAGCTCTTTCGTGAGGATATGAGTGTGGGACAACCAGTTATCATTTTTCTAACTCATGAAAAGCTCTTTCCTGAGAATGAAGCCCACACAGAAGAAAGCAAAGCCAAGACAGAAACAGAAAGATTTTTGAAGGGCATTGTTTGAGCATCTGGATTAGCCATACCTAAAATTATACCGACCACCTGGAATTTTTGGTCATATGAACTAATAAATTCATGTTTAGCTCAAGATTGAATTGAATTTATAACACTAGAAAAAAAAATCCCTGATTCACTTACATAACTTTATCAAAAATTATATCTAGACATTATAGTAAGTAAAAACAGAAGCACGGTCTCTTTATATTAAACATAGGTGAGTTATTTTATACTCGCAACGTAACTTGATTTTAGGCCCCAGTGGCAAAGAAATGAAAGCTTCAGTTAATTACTCATGAGAATGGAACCTTCATCTGAGCAAATACTTTTCTTCGTACACTGGCCTCAAACTATACTTTCCATTAGTCCTTCCCATGATTTACTTGTGGTCCACATTAGATACAGGAAGCAGAAGACACAGAAAAGGAAGTTGAGACCATACCTTCTCACCTCCAAACAGGTACCACCATTTCACATTTATCATTTTGAATGTGTATGTTTGTTTTGTACAAATTTAGGAACTTACTTCAAAAAAAAGAGTGTCTTAGGCAAGAAAACAGCCATATAACTTCAGGATTGCCTTCTGCTCTTAAGGAAGGTATCAGAGGCCTTCCTTCCCTAGGCCGCAAAGCTCCTACACTGTGGGATTGTGTCACATCAAGGAGCACAAACACCAGTGAAGTGTTCCATTAGTTTCCAGGGAGCTGGAGAAATGCAAAGTCTCTGTTCTCCTCTGTGTACTTCTTCTTTCTACACACTCATAAGTATAAAGGCACTTCCATGGGCATGTAAGGAGGCCACATAGGTGGACACTATGTGTTCTTGTAAAGAGATAAATAATTCTGTCAAAATAAGTCATATTCCTTCAACACAAGTATGCCACCATGATTTTTAAAACACCATGCTATCTGAGACTCCATAGCTAGTGACATTAGTAAAGCATGAGGAACTAAGAGTGGTTGTCCCTTTCAGCTAAGAGCTGAGGAAAGTTAAATAGAGTGCAAGTTTTACCTGTAGACTTCTAGATACAGTGGTAAAGGACAGCATGGACAAATTGCAATGCGTGGGTTCTAGACACTCGAATGTGTTCAAGAAAGTTGTAAAATTTCTTTTCTGGGAGATGGTTCATGATGAAACACCGTCTACCATGTGCTTGCCTTCAGGCAGGGAAAGGACTAGATTCATGTTTTTAAGCCATTTTCAGCTCTAAGTCCCAGTCATTCCTAAAATGAAGAAAAAGAGCTGCTGCTGACTGAACCCGCATGTTTTTCTCTGACTCATTCACATTATGCGGAGTTGGCTCAAAGGAGAGAACAGATGTGGGTCATCAGGGTGCATAGCTGATTTTTTGGCTGATCTAAGTAAGCTAATTTGCTATCCTCTGCACTTGAAGATGTGTGGTAATCTCTAACATCTAACACTTCAAAACAATAGGAGAACAACTAGTCAAATGCATGGGAAAAGAATTTTTAAACTTTTTTTTTTATCATTTTGAATTTAAAATGCTTTCCGTTAAAAGTCTGTCCCAGACTCAAATTTATCAAGTACCAATTTGCAATAAGTTAAAGCAGGCAAAAGACGGAATATTCTTTCTTCTCCCCAACATGGCTGATCCTCTAGTGTTTGTATTCCTCGGCCATGGATTACTAACTCCTGTTGTTTTTTTGTTTTCCAAGAGAGAAACAATCTGAAAGTATAATTTTTTTCCAGGAGATATTCCGCTCAGTTCCTGGCTGTCTACAGATAAGCTGTGTATCTGAACTGATAAAAACCAGATTGTTCAACTACTGATGAAACCTTGATAGCATCATGAAAAGTTTTACGTACAAAGCTTGCTTAGAACTCCTAACAATGTGCAGGCCTCTGGCCATTAGCATTCACTGAGGTTAGGCATATAGCCTACCTTGCCTTGGGGGGTATGGATCTAGACCAAAGCGCAGCCAATGTTACACTAAAGCATATTTAAAGGAGTACAGACCCCCAGTTTTTCATGATTTAAGGCCAAATTCTGTCCTTTGAGACATTTGCAGGACTCCCATGTGAAGTTAGCAGAGTTTTGAAAAACACGTATCTGGGGTAAATTTTTAATCTTACTGTATTCAGAGTAGAGTCCTGGTAGTGCGGTGGTTAAGAGCTTGGCTGCTAACCAAAAGGTCAGCAGCTGAAATACACCAGCCCCTCCTTGGAAGCCCTATGGGGCAGTTCTACTCCATCCTAAAGGGTTGCTGTGAGCTGGAGTTGACTTGACAGCAATGGGGTTTGGTTTTTTATTTGGTTTTATATTCAGATGTTCAGATAGTTCGTTAATAGAAGATTGTTTAGAAAACTTTCTCTGATGCGGCTGAGTATCTGGAGCAATTCTTAAGCTAGCAGTTTGGGAAGTCAAAGAGGAAAACCTGCTCATATTCACTGAGTTAATATTGTACCCAGCATTGCAGAAGTGGGTCTAGCTTCTGCTGTCGTCGTTTCTGCGGCTGTTACTGGTAATCATAAATTCTTCCTAACAACTTTAGAAAGCTGATATTTCTATTTTTATAGATGGGAACAACTAATGTTTGAGGGGTTAAGTAATTTTTCTGAAGCCATAAAGTGAGTAGTTGTCAGAATCAGGATCGCACCCAAGACAATATACCTTCCAGGACTCGTGCTTTCAACTATACTGGGACTCACGTGGGGCTTGTCATGAGCTCCATGGGACTGAACACGGGCGAGAGTAGTGAATACCTGAGGATCTGCCCAAAATGTGGGTCCTCCAAGCAGCTTAGTCCCGAACACTACCACTGCCCAAACCAAAAAAAACCCACTGCAGTCAGTGGATTCCGACTCATAGTGACCCCATAGGATTTTCAAGGCTGTAAATCTCTATGGAAACAGGCGGCCACATCTTTCTCTGACAGAGCAGCTGGTGGTTCAAACAGCTGACCTTTCGGTTAGCAATCAATGGCTTTAACCACTTTGCCACAAGGGCTCTCCAACACTGCCCAGTAGGTACTTATTTGTGCCCAGAGGTAAAAATAATTAAAACTTACAGGACAAAGTGAGAGAAGTTGAAAATATAGATCCCTAGATCAATAATCTTATTAAACTTCAACCAGCCCTACGAATAAATTTCTCCACCCTCAATCTTGTCTGAAAAAAAAAAAGCAGAAATAAGTCCTATTAAGCTATCTAACTGAATTATTGAATGCTATCTGATCAGCTTTACTCTTTCAATATATCCCATAATTATTATGTACTCAGTTTAAGATGAAAGAATATTCTTCTCCTACTCCCCTTTGTTCTCATCCTCTCTTTTTCTGAGAAAATGTAGACTGTGGGGTGAGAAACCGCCACATTCTTAATCATAAAGGTGAAAACTGAAAGTTTATTCAAAAGCACTAGGTTTACAAAGCTGGGCCAAGAATTTATAAGGTGTAGACTTTTTCTGACACCTGACAGCTTGAATTTCTCCTCCTTTTATGACACAGGTATCAAAAGATTAGCCTTCTGGCCCTTTAATATAAGACCTTGCCAAAATCACAATATGTACAATCCTATCAATGTGATAAATAATATGAAAAACAAATCCTGGGAAAAGGATTAAATCTGGGGGATATTTTCCTTCAAATAGTCAAATTCATCTTTCTCCAAAGAAACAGAGGAAGCTGCTAATGTTGCCTTGGAAAATTTGAAAATGAAATATGTTCACCTCTCGTTACTTATCCAAATATCTCAACTTAGTTAAAGCAGTGTACTCAAAACATCCTGTGTGATTGAAAGGGCAGTTTTTTTTTTTTTTCCAATTACTTTCTCCAACTGATTAAAACCAGAAAAATCATACAAGTCTTTCATAAACAGAAATGATATAAAATGGTGTTTTTTTTTTCCCCAAGAAACAAACAAAAATTATATAAACAAATGCAAAAAGGGCATTAGGGAAATAGGAAGAAAAATCGAGGTCACAAAGAAAAACAAGTGGTTCAAAACAAAATAAAGTTTTAAGACATTAAAGAACTAATCAGGAGCTGAGAGTCTTCCCATATATAATGTAACAGTTATTCACGCAGGCTCAGCCACTTTATGGATGTGTCTTCTTGGGAAAATTACTTTATCTCTCGCCACCTTACTTTTCTCTCCTACAGTATAGCAGTACCTACCTCAAATGTTGTAAGAATTGCATAATTTGATACTTGCAAAGTTCTTAGACTCTTGCCTGGTACACAAATATATCTTACTATGTAATTGACAATAATACGGAGGAAAAGGAAGACATTGCTGATTCATCAATCAGAATAAAAAAAAATTCTAAAATAGTATTAGTCCCTGGGTGGTGCAAATAGTTAATGCATTCGGCTGCTAACTGAAAGGTTAGAAGTTAAGGTCCACCCAGAGGCACCTTGGAAGTAAGACCTAGGCAATCTACTTCCAAAAAATCAGCCATTGAAAACCCTACAGAGCACAGTTCTACTCTGACACACATGGGTCGTCATGAGCTGGAGTTGACTCATGGTAACTGGTTTTTTTAGAATTAACAACAACAACAACAAAAAAGCCATTGCCGTCAAGTCAATTCCAACTCATAACAATATACATTTTTTAAAATACTGTTATCTAAATGTCCATTGCTTTCAAGGCTGAACTTTGGTCTAGGGTAGGGGTTCTGAAAATTTAGGTTTATCACAATCACCTAGAGGTCTTTTAAAAAAATGTATACTGCTGGGTCCAGCCGCTAGAACTCCTGATTCGATAGGTCTGGTGTAGGTCTAAAAATCTGCGTTTTGGACATGTTCTCAGAGGATGCTAATCTAGGGACCACACTTTGAGAATTTCTTTTTCATTTTCTTTTATATACATTTATTCTTCTGATGTTTGCTTTTTTACCACTTAGCTTCTCCGATTGGAAAATTCTGTTTTTACTACACTAGAGTCACTTGTGTTTCGAATGATTTCCACAGCATATCAAAATCTGAAAATTACTGGTCTAGGGGTAAGAAGGAAACCCTCTTGGCGTAGTGGTTAAGAGCTACGGCTGCTAACCAAAAGGTCAGCAGTTGGAATCCACCAGGAGCTCCTTGGAAACCCTATAGGGGAGTTCTACTCTGTTCTATAGGGTCACTATGAGTCGAATCGACTTGATGGCAATGGGTAATGAAGGGTTAAGAGGAAGTAAGTTGTAATTCTTTCTTGCAGGTTAGCAGAAGCATTGGAACCTCACGATTAATATAATAATTTGTTAGTTCAAATTTCCTTGACATCACTGTGAAAGGATAACCTATAAAAGGAGTAAGGAAGGAAGGAAAAGGATAGATGGGCAGCCATAGAATGAGAAATGCACTGATGTATACTCCTCTCTCCTTACCAGAACTAGCAACCACCCAGCTGGCTTCTCATTTAATTTGCCCTGGCACAAGGATAAATGCGTTCTGCTGACACACGTTCTAAAGCACCAGGCAGCCTCTGCTGACAGCTGGATCGGTAGCTGCCTCAACACAGAAAAAGTGAAAGGGCAAAAAAATTTTTCAAAGAAACATTTTTCTTCACTTTTTTCCCTAAATGGAAAAAGAAAAGCCGTATGTCGGGGAAGATGGGATGCAAACATGATTATGTAAAGTACGGAAAAGAAGAGATGAATGGAAAGTAAAATTTTTAGGAGGGGGAGCATTGAGGAGAGACTGTCCTTTGAGAAGCTATTTATCTTACTAAAAAAAAATCTTACTACCTGATACAAAATCTAACACCATGTTACCAGTATATATTATCATGCTACTGATGATGATTTCAAACACTATTTTCTGGGCATTTCCAAAAAGACAGAAATGAATGATGAATCTTTGCATGACTGTGGAAAGATAAAAGCTGCATATTGGTGTGTTAGCCACAAAAATATAAAACCAAACCCATCGCCATCGAGTTGATTCCAACTCATAGCAACCCTATAGGACAGAGTAGAACTACCCCATAGGTTTTCTAAGGGGCAGCTGGTGGATTCCAAATGCCAATCTTTTGGTTACCAGTCAAGCTCTTTAACCGCTTCCCAGCCACAATCATTTCTCTATATGTCTTGACAGAGTTTGCAGCTTTGCCTCTAGAATGGCTGATCTACTGATGCCTCTGCACCAAAGGGGAACCCCGGATCTCTTGGCTGGATTCCAGGTGAATCTCTTGTCTGACTTCGTTTCTTACGAGACCATAGCTTTGCTATGCATCAGCAGGCTTAGCTATTGCTAAGGTCACCACAAGAAACAAAGGACAATTGGTTCTACTTGGTGAAATCCGCCGAAATAATTTTATATCCCAGTATGGGATTTCTGACAAGATTCTCAAATAGTTAAAGATTTTCTAAGATATAAATATTATCTCTATCAATATAACACACATCTAAGCGGCTTTTTCTCCATGTGTGCTATGTTTGGTTGCTCTACCTCCTTAACTGTGATTTACAATTTTAGAAAGAAAATAAAGTACTGAAAATTCTTCTAAACATATCATAAAGTTGTAAAGTCAAATGATTCCCCTGAGGCCTTCCCTGAAAATAAGAGGAAATAGAAACAGTTTATTTTCTTGCTACTTTATCTGAAGTAACCAGAGGGTTTTATTTTTGTTAACTTATCAGATGTACTAAGTTTTTTTTTTTCATGTAAAACAAAACTCATTCTAGGAAGACTGCATTCTCTTATGCTGAAAAGAGAGCCACTATACCAAAATTCTCATATTTGTCTCTGCCTCGTCCGTTGTTCTTTCACTATTATGCTATAAATGTGTAGACATTTCTGGAAAGTGTGAGCAGGCTAGATTTATATGTGGGGGAGTGAGAATAAAGAAGGGAAAGACAGTGAGCAGGTACACATCTCTTTAGGAGCAGAAGGTTTCAAACAGAAGCAGTTAAGATCTGTTTCAAGAGACGATAATTTCCAAAATCAGAATAGAAGATCAGTGTTGACTACTTTTAAAAATTGTTTGAGAACGACAGTAGATTCTGACTGCTCATGTAAGAATGAGAAAATATTCAGTCAGTCTCCTATCGCAAATGCAATGAAGGAAAATTTATATTTTGTTGAGGTTGAAAACCATTATTACTTACCTGCATGAACAAATGATTTTAATGAGACTAGAAAATTGTAGTAAAAACAGAATCGCTCAATTGGAGAAGCTAAGTTGTAAAAAAGCAAACACCACGAGAATAAATGTATATAAAAGAAAAAGAAAAAAAAAGCTCTAAGATTTCCAGTGCAAAGTGCACACATACAATACTTAGTATAAGAAAAGACATGTTTTTTTCTTATGACAAGACCACAGTGAATACAGTTGTTATTTTCATTTATTGCCATTTTAGCCATGAAATGTAGTATTAAATACCATTATTACTGAAGATGAATAATTTATATTGGTTAAACTAATTACTGGAAATAAAATTTTGTGTGTATGTGTGTTTTTTCTTTAAACCAGCTGATGTGAATTAATAGGCCAGAGTGAGTGTATCAGGGGAGCCGCAAGCTTGCAGCTAATGTCTGAGGTCTTGGGCAGATTTGATGGTCTGGAGGACCGTGTCCTTTTAATTTGCGACATCTGACCTAGTTCTGATGGTTAGGATCAGAAGAACTACTGTATGTGCAATTGAACTGGGGTTGAATTGAATACATTTTAATTGGAATTGAATTCCTTCCACGTAGTTGGTATCAGAGAAGTAGACTAGATTGATATATAGATTGCATTGATTTGAGATTCATTTAATTGATCTTTATACTTGCATTATTACTTATTATCTTAAAGTAGTTTTTTTTTTTTTTTTTTTTTTTTTTTAATTTACTCAGTCGTACAGCCCTGCTCCATAAGGTTGGTGCCCTTTGCTTCCCACAATCAATATTCTGTTTTCTTTGGCTTCTGCTTTCATTCAACCTGCTGACCACAGTGGGAAGGATGATGTATTCTACTCCCTTCAGTGAAGAGAGAAAGCTGATTAGGTTCCATTTTGGGGTGGACAGGAAACCTCCAATAGACAAAGAAAAAGACTACACATACTTCCTTTATTACCCATTACCCATTAATTGCCTTCCTTGGTGGCAGTGGCTCAGCACTTTGCTTAGTTTTGTTTCCTGGTAACTACTTCATGTCCTCTATTCTGTGCACTACACAAGCATGAAAATAAAAGGTACAAATAAAAATAGACTTTGTAACAGCAATTATAATTTTTTGTAGCATTTCCTAGGCAATACGGTCCTATAAATCTAATGTATCTTATCGATTAGCTATTAATCGTTTTCACAGGGAGACTGCATTTCACCAAAGTTTACTTGATACTTCCCCTTAATAGCCACCAAAATTTTCACTGGGCCATGATTGGGGACATTTAAAAAAAAAAACAGTGCTACTGAGTCGATTCTACTCTATTATCACTGAAGCCCCAAACAGTTCAACTCCCCTGGTGAATCTGGTGAAAAGAATACAGAAACAGGAAGTCCCTTTTCTCCTGCCAGGCTACTCTGTGAACAGACATATTCCTTGTGCCTCAATCTTTTGTAGCCCAGGATCTATTTACTTGCAGGGTGCTGCAGCTACAGTCTGCGTTAAACAGGGTTTGTAAGGCTGTCATGACAACCTAAGCAGCATTCATAATACTATTTCTATGGGGAAACATACTCTGTGTTTGAAGAATTGCTTTATAAATAACACTTTAATTAATCATTCATAAATTTGTGACTATGTGCTAAACACATATTCTTTAAAATTATATATGTGCCATAGACATTGTACAATGTGTATTTTGTTTACCTACCAGAAAGAACTGGAGAATATCTTTCCTATCTGAGTGTCATTTACATCAAAATATTTTGAATACAGCTAACTTAGGCTCTGTTACATAATCTGTGACTAAAAACAATAGGATATCAAGCATTGTCTACATGATCATTTGTTTTCCCCAACTTATCTTCACTCGTGAAAACCATTTTCATTCTGTGCAGAGAGTCTTGGGCACCAAAAAAGCAAGACACAATTTTGATTCATGACTGTTTGGGCTCTGTGAACAGACACCTCCTGGCAAGAGTCCACCAGTTCCACACTATATGTCCCTTCGAGGTGGGGCAGGTGAACTATTGCTTCTCTGCAACAGCCTGACACAAATAATATCTGATTGTTGAAAAGGTGGCTATTTACTCATTTTGAATAGGAAAACTGCAGCCTTAGATTCAGGTTACAGAAGCTGTTTGGGGATCAACTTTTCTGAGATTTACAGAGAGCTGCCTAAAGAGCAAGACCTGGCACAAAGCTCCTTTGTTTCCAGATTCCATAGCTTTGCTGCATCCAGTATCTAAATATGCTTACAGGTAGTCAGGAATATTGCAACTTATGTTTATATTATGGTTTTCACCAATTTTTCAAAATAACATGGTCTAAACATACCCATTTGGCATAATGAGAGTTAAGAGAAGAGAATCTAAGGAATGTGGTTTTCCTCAAAACTAACTCAGAGGTGAAGTAAAAGCACACAGTGTTGAAAACCTTTTGTAAACTAATAACAACAGCTGCTTAATAAATGACTTGTTGGGATGAGGGGGGAGTGCCTGCCTACACAGTTCTCCACATTGGCAAGTCTACCTAATGTGAAGTCAAAGGAAATTCAACAATGCTATCTAAAACATACAAAGGGCATAAACTGATAATGTCAAATCGACTGTGTAAATATTCTTAAGAAGATATTATTAAAAAGCCAAATGTTTTCTTTTGTCTAAATCATGAAATATGGAATTGTGTAGCTTTGCCATTTTCTTTCAGACTGTTTGAGGCTCAAACTACTTTTGTTTCCTGTTTTCTCATTGTAATATGAATTGTAAAAATACATACATAAATCTAAAAGAAGAAGAAAAACAGGCTCTGGTCTTACTCAATGTGTATTACGTTTTAGCTGAAATCAGGTATATGTGATGAAAACTAACAGCAGGTTTCCATTCCAGGAGGAACATGGTGTTTCTTTTGACTTTGTATTACGTAACGTGATAAAGGACTCCTTTTTCCTAACCTTTTCTAGCAATTTCCCAACTGCACTCATTAGTAAATATTAGCTCCTGTTTTGCGTCATTTTTTTTTTGTACCAGAAAGTATAGAAGACACTAAGAATTCAATATTAAGCTTAGATGCTCAAATACTGATGTACAGAACAGAATTTGGAAGCAACTCAACATGTTAAATTACAGTCCTATATATTATTAAAATATAATGGAAATTCAAACAAAAAGTGTCATCTGAATTGATAACTATAAAAAAATAATTACAGTATTGAATGAAAATTCACTAGGGAATAAAAGGGACTATCATAGTTTAAAAAACCAGCAACAGCTTACGGCAGGTAGGTGTTGTCTCTCTAAACAGATAAGCATAATTAAACTTTGCCTGTGGGAATATGGCCAGCTGAATGATATTTGCCTTTATCTCTACATCACTGCAAGAGTTTACCTACACTGTGTGCCAAGCAGCAAGAACCTAGAAATACTGGTCCCACCAACCATGAAGTGTTAGTATGACACCAAATCAAGCTGACATAGATCCAAATTTTACCACCTAGCTCATTCATACAACACAGCTCTTTATGAGTCTTGAAATTTTAGGCACCAATATTTATGGATACTTCCAATAAAAAGGATATGCTAAAATTAGAGATCTAGATACTAATTCTAGCATTAACTCATTGCCCTCCAGTTGATTCTGACTCCTAGCGACCCTATAACCCAACCCACTGCTGTAGGACAGAGTAAAATTGCCCCATTGGGTTTCCTAGGCTGTAAATCTTTACAGAAGCAGGCTGCCACAACTTTCTCCTGTGGGGTGGCAGTTGGGTTCAGGCTGCCAACCTTTCAGTTTGAAGCTGAGCACTTTGACCATTGCACCACTAGTACTACCTCTATACAAATCAAGGCAAGGTATTTAGCCTCCCTGCCACAGTTGATCTGTCTGATAAAAAGAAGAATTGAATCAAATTATTCTAAGGTCCATTCCAGTTTGAACAGTCTACAAACTTCATGACAGGCAAGGATTCCCAAACTTTTCATCAAAGGCTGATTTTTTTTTTTTTTAAATCACTGCTACAGATTGGATGTTTTATATAATTATTTATTTCCCCGTTTTATCAATGGGAGATACATGTGTGTATAACTAAAATCACACTGAGTCAATTGAAATTCAATATTTAAGTTATGTCACATAATCTTATCTTAGGTAAACATATAAACAATAGCTTTTTGGAAAATATCAAAGGTGTGAATTCCATGGGGATCTAGGTATACTAGATGGGAAATTACAAAATTGGAAAAAATACATTGTCTAAACATGCAGAAATAATTTAGCTATATACCCTGTCTTCCTGAGTCAGCCACCCAGAGAAAAATCACCATTACCCTCCACCAACTTCTCCCAGAAAAACCCAAAACAAGCAAACCTAAATATTTGTTATTCCTACATCTTGAGTGTTTTTGTTTTCATTTGAGCACTCTAGATTAGAGGACAACCATCTGCTCAATGAAAAATCTTAAAGCCATCCCAACACATGGGAGGTGGGATACCTGCTACCACATAAACCACTCAAAGACATTTTAAGAGACTGAAAGTGACTCAAATTTTTCATCAGTATTCTTGAAATTTTCAATTAACTAATTGATCTATCCAAAATATATATATATATATATACATACATATATATATATATATATATATATATATATGCATATAGGACTTTTGTAGGCTGGGCAAAGATGTAAGGAAACCATCCAAGGACTCAAGCCAGGAACAAAAGGCACAAATGCAATCACTAACTAATAAGCAGTGTGGCATATGGAAAACAGAATTAGGATGGGTCAGCTGCAGAACTTGGACAAAGAAATTGTTTTAGCCAATCTGAGTTTAAATTTCTGCAACCCATAAATGAAAGACAAGGGTTCTGAATATTTCTAACTCTACCGGACAGTACAGTTATCAAGCATTAAGGGGATTCAGAGACAGTTAGCAAGGTCAGGGGTAGATTTATCTCTGAAGTTAAAACTGAACTGAGTCTAAGAGTGTACATAGGACTTGGAAAGTTAGTGAATGGAAACCAAATGAGCGAAGGTGAAGAGATATCAAAGATCAAGGCATTTTCAGGTTAAAAAAAATAAGTAATTAGGTGTGTAGAGAGGAATAGCCTGCCTTTTGGTTAATAGACAAATACACCGACTGCACCACCCAGGGACTACTATGTCATAATGAAACATGTTAAATAAACCAGCCAACAAGCATTTTTTAAAATAAAAATATTCACTCCTATAATATATCAAGTGATCGCTGAAATAAAGAGTGCCAAAAAGAAAAAGGAGGGGGGCATTTCATGAAGAAATTTATCTCTACATTCATTCCTTGTTACTGCCATTGCCAATGCAGGGTGTGTGCTGGGATGCTCAGAAGGTCTACTTAATGATGATGCTGATATTTCCTCTAGGGGAAGAAAATGGTCTACAAACAGTGCATTAACCTAAAAGGGAAACATCTGTTTGGAGCATGGAGCAATTCATTGGCTGAGTTCAGAGCACAGTGATTGCATCTGAGATCCTCTGTATGATTCCACAGGTCCCATCAGAGCAAGTGGAAAGGAAAACCAGTCTTTATGGGATTCCACTGGACTAGAATATAGATTATGCTTGCCACTTATATAAAGGTTGTTTCCTTAATAGTACAGGAAATTTTAAAATTAAAACAGCACTTAGTAGAAAGAAAGGTAAAAGAAAACACAATATACATTTTAATCTACCATTTCCCATATTTCAGATTCTAAGGTGGGCATCAAAAACAAAACATAGGTATCACCAAATAAAATCCAATCTGAAGGATATTTTTGCTATGAATTTGCCTCTTCAACTTTTACTAACAAGCAGAGGCCTTTTGTTTCTATATAGATCAATACCGCTTTTAAAGTTTTGGCATTTCAAAAGGGTCAGTGTCTGATGCTGGGTGGTGCAAACAGTTAAGCGCTCAACTACTAATTGGCAGGCGCCCAGAGGCACCTCAGAAGTAAAAGGTCTGACGATCTGCTTCTAAAAGGTCACAGCCCTGAAAATCCTACGGAGCAGTTCTACTCTGCATACATGGAGTTACCATGAGTTGGAATTAACTCGACCACAGCTAAGAACAACAGTGTCTCTCATTCTATCAAATCTGTGTTCATTGAGAGAGTTTAAAATGTACACAGATCAATGAAAACCTAAAATTTTGCATGACATGTCTATAAAACTAAAAAGGAAAAGGATAAATGGTAATGAGTTGAAAAGTTATTAGACCAGGGATCTGACTTAAAATTAAAGGTGTTTTCAAATCACCATACTGGATCTTACACATAGACAATAATGGGGTCTTTGAGACAAATCTGGCAAATAAACTGGGATGTGTGTCATCATCTGGTTGCTGCTATCATGCAACTGACTGCCATTAGGCATCACACACACCAGCACATTTGGAAATAATTGCATTAGGAACTGGGTATCGTTGGTCGTATGATTTAGAGATAATTTCTCTCAAATTGCTTCATAAATAAATAACTGGTAAAAGGTAAAATAGATATAATATGCAACAGATTCATACTGAGTCATGTCTAATGCTTATATGCCAAGAGGTTAGATAAAAACTAAACTAACCACCGTGAACGACACAAATTCCTCTTGAACTTACGGATTTGTGATCATATGTACCACTGTAGACTGTAACTTAAAATGATTAGTTAAAGGGGCAGTTAAAGAAGCTAAAGGAGGAAAGAAAAGATCTCTCTTTAGTCCTTAAATAAACACCAAAGAAACGACAGGCAGGCTTTTTCATTACATGAATTTAGAACTCTCATTTGCCGAATTGTATTTTCTAAATAACGACTTCATTTAACATGAGGCTATCAGTGTTTTAAACAATTTATTATTAGCTAATGATAAATTATCTGGTGCAACAAATTCCTACTTGCCAACAATATTTGTTTAGAGGTCATACTTCTGGTTATAATAACTAGCTTGTGTATCACATAGTTCATTTTACAAAATACTTTTTCCACACACAGTATTTCATTTAAATCTCACATCTACCTGATGTAAGTATTACCACCACTCTCCTTTTACAGAAGAGAAAGTATTTCAGTGGGAGAAGTAAAAGTTTCCAGAGTCATAAAGCTAGTACAGGAAAAAGCCTCAAATAGAACCCTGGTCCTCTGACTCCAGTTCCCATGTTCTTTACATCAGAGAACGCTCAAAAGACAACTTGAAATGTAGAAATTAAAACATCCAGCAAAGGCTTAGAGAGGTTTAACTATTTGCACCAAGTGAACTTTGTAATAGTAAGTACTTTTCAGTAATAGGTCATAGCTGATACCTTGAGAGTTCTAGAGAAGGCAGAAGACCAAAACACAAACATGAGAAAATTAAAAGCATAGTCTTCTGTTGTTAAACTTTGTTCTTCCATAGGACATCCTAGAGTTCTCTCTTACAAGCACTTAACACACTCTTACTGTATGCAGAGCCCTGTGCTGCACAGAGAATACTGATTCCTGCACTCCATGGAATGTCCACATGTTTATGTAGATGCAACAAGAAACTGAAAAGTTAAATAAAAATCTAAAAATAAAATGAGAATGTGCATATTTCATTGCATGTTCACAATTGCGTTGGAATCTGTGTGATAAAAGTTAAATTTTCTTAGTAGATCATTTTAGCAGAGAACGATACTATTTTTAAAAAGAATGACATCTTAATTAAATAAAATAGTAGAAAATTAATTTGTACGAAATATTATGTTAATTTTTTTATTATGTTAATTGACAATAAAAGCGTTGCCATAATTTATTTTAAAAAATTAGTTGGGGCAGGGCCAAGATGGCGGACTAGGTAGACGCTACCTCGGATCCCTCTTGCAACAAAGACTTGGAAAAACAAGTGAATCGATCACATACATAACAATCTACGAACCCTGAACAACAAACACAGATTTAGAGACGGAAAACTAACAAATATGGGGAAGCAGCGATTGTTTTCGGAGCCTGGAGCCAGCGTCCCAGTCAGGTAACATTTGGCGCAATATTTAGGGCAGGGCCCAGGGGAGCTGACGGCTCAAACAAGGGGTGCAGCCCTACCCCCCTGAACTCACCCCGGGAGGGGGCCCAGCCGGTCCGCGCGGGTGGCGTGGTGACGCAGCCGGTGGGAGAAGTCCCCGGGAGGAAGTCACTGGTCTTGGAGCTGGGAGAGCAGCGTCCCAGCCGGGGAATCTTGCTGCCGGGCTTTTGACTGAGCGCTCTCATTGCACAAGCACGGAGAGCTGCTCCACTCCCCTGAACTAACCCCGGGAGGGGGCCCAGCCGGTCTGCGGGAGTGGCGCGACGACACGGCAGAAGGGACGAGAAGTCCCCAGGAGGCAGCGACTGATTTTGGAGTCGGGAGAGCACCGTCCAAGCAGGGGAACCTTGACGTTGGGCGTGGGACTAGCAGCGGAGGATCTGACCGCAGCTTCAATGGGCCAGATCCCCAGGGGCAATCTCCACACAGCCAGCACACATAGGCGACACGCCCCTCAGGAATCTCAGATAAAATAGTCATTACAAGCAAGACAAGCAACTCTGGCTATATTCTGAGGTGCTACTCTCCTATTTCTCTGATCCCTCCCCCACCCTCCCCAGGCGGCTTCATTAACATTGGAATTTCCTGAGCCAGAGGGAGAATGGCTCCGGCTCCGCGGTGGCTTTGCTTCCCCCTCCCTTTTTTTTTCTTTGGTCTTTTCCTAACCCACTCTTCCGGCCTGAGAGAAGGAAATACAAAAAACCCAGGGACCAAAAATCCACCCCTAATTGGACTAAAAACACAGAACCAGCTACAGCCAAGCATATATGATCCAAATCTCAGATTTTCATCCTTATAGGGAACAAGGTGGTGGTTACAAACCAAAGGCAATTCTGATAGGGATCTGACTGCATTTTTTTTTAGCGGATTTTCTGGAAAAACTAGTTTCCCAGTGATGGCTCGGAGACAGCAGTCCATATCAAACCACATAAAGAAGCAGACCATGACAGCTTCTCCAACCTCCCAAACAAAAGAATCAGAATCTTTCCCAAATGAAGATACGATCCTGGAATTATCAGATACAGAATATAAAAAACTAATTTACAGAATTCTTCAAGACATAACAAATGAAATAAGGCAAACTGCAGAAAAAGCCAAGGAACACACTGATAAAACTGTTGAAGAACTCAAAAAGATTATTCAAGAACATAGTGGAAAAATTAATAAGTTGCAAGAATCCATAGAGAGACAGCATGTAGAAATCCAAAAGATTAACAATAAAATTACAGAATTAGACAACGCAATAGGAAGTCAGAGGAGCAGACTCGAGCAATTAGAATGCAGGCTGGGACATCTGGAGGACCAGGGAATTAACACCAACATAGCTGAAAAAAAATCAGATAAAAGAATTAAAAAAAATGAAGAAACCCTAAGAATCATGTGGGACTCTATTAAGAAGGATAACTTGCGTGTGATTGAAGTCCCAGAACAGGGAGGGAGGACAGAAAACACAGAGAAAATAGTTGAAGAACTCCTGACAGAAAACTTCCCTAACATCATGAAAGACGAAAGGATAGCTATCCAAGATGCTCACTGAACCCCATTTAAGATTGATCGAAAAAGAAAAACACCAAGACATATTATCATCAAACTCGCCAAAACCAAAGATAAACAGAAAATTTTAAAAGCAGCCAGGGAGAAAAGAAAGGTTTCCTTCAAGGGAGAATCAAGAAGAATAAATTCAGACTACTCAGCAGAAACCATGCAGGCAAGAAGGGAATGGGACAACGTATACAGAGCACTGAAGGAGAAAAACTGCCAGCCAAGGATCATATATCCAGCAAAACTCTCTCTGAAATATGAAGGCGAAATTAAGATATTTACAGATAAACACAAGTTTAGAGAATTTGCAAAAACCAAACCAAAGCTACAAGAAATACTAAAGGATATTGTTTGGTCAGAAAACCAATAACATCAGATACCAGCACAACACAAGGTCACAAAACAGAACATCCTGATATCAACTCAAATAGGGAAATCACAAAAACAAATTAAAATTAAAAAAAAAATGCTCATAACAGGGACTCACTGAAGTCAATATGTAAAAGATCACAATAATCAAAAAGAGGGACTAAATACAGGAGGCATAGAACTGCCATATGGAGAGTGATACAAGGCGATATAGAACAATACAAGTTAGGTTTTTACTTAGAAAAATAGGGGTAAATAATAAGGTAACCACAAAAAGGGATAACAACTCCATAACTCAAGATAAAAGCCAAGAAAAACGTAACGACTCAACAAACATAAAGTCAAACACTACGAAAATGAGGATCTCACAATTTACTAAGAAAAACGTCTCAGCACAAAAAAGTATGTGGAAAAATGAAATTGTCAACAACACACATAAAAAGGCATCAAAATGACAACACTAAACACTTATTTATCTATAATTACGCTGAATGTAAATGGACTTAATGCACCAATAAAGAGACAGAGAGTCTCAGACTGGATAAAGAAACACGATCTGTCTATATGCTGCCTACAAGAGACACACCTTAGACTTAGAGACACAAACAAACTAAAACTCAAAGGATGGAAAAAAATGTATCAAGCAAACAAGAGACACACCTTAGACTTAGAGACACAAACAAACTAAACTCAAAGGATGGAAAAAAATGTATCAAGCAAACAATAAGCAAAAAAGAAGAGGAGTAGCAATATTAATTTCTGACAAAATAGACTTTAGACTTAAATCCACCACAAAGGATAAAGAAGGACACTACATAATGATAAAAGGGACAATTGATCAGGAAGACATAACCATATTAAATATTTATGCACCCAATGACAGGGCTGCAAGGTACATAAATCAAATATTAACAGAACTGAAAACTGAGATAGACACCTCCACAACTATAGTGGGAGACTTCAACACACCACTTTCGAAGAAGGACAGGACATCCAGTAAGAAGCTCAGTAGAGACACGGAAGACATAATTACAACAATCAACCAACTTGACCTCATTGACTTATACAGAACTCGCCACCCAACAGCTGCAAAATATACTTTTTTTTTCTAGCGCACATGGAACATTCTCTAGAATAGACCACATATTAGGTCATAAAACAAACCCTTGCAGAGTCCAAAACATCGAAATATTACAAAGCATCTTCTCAGACCACAGGGCAATAAAACTAGAGATCAATAACAGAAAAACTAGGGAAAAGAAATCAAATACTTGGAAACTGAACAATACCCTCCTGAAAAAAGACTGGGTTATAGAAGACATCAAGGAGGGAATAAGGAAATTCATAGAATGCAACGAGAATGAAAATACTTCCTATCAAAACCTCTGGGACACAGCAAAAGCAGTGCTCAGAGGCCAATTTATATCGATAAATGCACACATACAAAAAGAAGAAAGAGCCAAAATCAGAGAACTGTCCCGACAACTTGAACAAATAGAAAGTGAGCAACAAAAGAATCCATCAGGCACCAGAAGAAAACAAATAATAAAAATTAGAGCTGAACTAAATGAATTAGAGAACAGAAAAACAATTGAAAGAATTAACAAAGCCAAAAGCTGGTTCTTTGAAAAAATTAACAAAATTGATAAACCATGGGCTAGACTGACTAAAGAAATACAGGAAAGGAAACAAATAACCCGAATAAGAAATGAGAAGGACCACATCACAACAGAACCAACTGAAATTAAAAGAATCATATTAGATTATTACGAAAAATTGTACTCTAACAAATTTGCAAACCTAGAAGAAATGGATGAATTCCTGCAAAAACACTACCTACCTAAACTAACACATTCAGAAGTAGAACAACTAAATAGACCCATAACAAAAAAAGAGATTGAAACGGTAATCAAAAAACTCCCAACAAAAAAAAGCCCTGGCCAGGACCGCTTCACTGCAGAGTTCTACCAAACTTTCAGAGAAGAGTTACCACGACTACTAAAGGTATTTCAAAGCATAGAAAATGACGGAATACTACCCAACTCATTCTATGAAGCCACCATCTCCCTGATACCAAAACCAGGTAAAGACATTACAAAAAAAGGAAATTACAGACCTATATCCCTCATGAACATGGATGCAAAAATCCTCAACAAAATTCTAGCCAATAGAATTCAACAACATATCAAAAAAATAATTCACCACGATCAAGTGGGATTTATACCAGGTATGCAAGGCTGGTTTAATATCAGAAAAACCATTAATGTAATCCACCACATAAATAAAACAAAAGACAAAAACCACATGATCTTATCAATTGATGCAGAAAAGGCATTTGACAAAGTCCAACACCTATTTATGATAAAAACTCTCACCAAAGTAGGAATTGAAGGAAAATTCCTCAACATAATAAAGGGCATCTATGCAAAGCCAACAGCCAGCATCACTCTAAATGGAGAGAACCTGAAAGCATTTCCCTTGAGAACGGGAACCAGACAAGGATTCCCTTTATCACCGCTCTTATTCAACATCGTGCTAGAAGTCCTAGCCAGGGCAATTAGGCTAGACAAAGAAATAAAAGGCATCCAGATTGGCAAGGAGGAAGTAAAATTATCTCGATTTGCAGATGACATGATCTTATACACAGAACACCCTAAGGAATCCTCCAGAAAACTACTGAAACTAATAGAAGAGTTTGGCAGAGTCTCAGGTTATAAAATAAACATACAAAAATCACTTGGATGCCTCTGCATCAACAAAAAGAACATCGAAGAGGAAATAACCAAATCAATACCATTCACAGTAGCCCCCAAGAAGATAAAATACTTAGGAATAAATCTTACCAAGGATGTAAAAGACCTACACAAAGAAAACTACAAAGCTCTACCACAAGAAATTCAAAAGGACTTACTTAAGTGGAAAAACATACCTTGCTCATGGATAGGAAGACTTACCATAGTAAAAATGTCTATTCTACCAAAAGCCATCTATACATTTAACGCACTTCCGATCCAAATTCCAATGTCATATTTTAAGGGGATAGAGAAACAAATCACCAATTTCATATGGAAGGGAAAGAAGCCCCGGATAAGCAAAGCACTACTGAAAAAGAAGAAGAAAGTGGGAGGCCTCACCTTACCTGACTTCAGAACCTATTATACAGCCACAGTAGTCAAAACAGCCTGGTACTGGTACAACAACAGGCACATAGACCAATGGAACAGAATTGAGAACCCAGACATAGATCCATCCACGTATGAGCAGCTGATATTTGACAAAGGCCCAGTGTCAGTTAATTGGGGAAAAGATAGTCTTTTTAACAAATGGTGCTGGCATAACTGGATATCCATTTGCAAAAAAATGAAACAGGACCCATACCTCACACCATGCACAAAAACTAACTCCAAGTGGATCAAAGACCTAAACATAAAGACTAAAACGATAAAGATCATGGAAGAAAAAATAGGGACAACCCTAGGAGCCCTAATACAAGGCATAAACAGAATACAAAACATTGCCAAAAATGACGAAGAGAAACCAGGTAACTGGGAGCTCCTAAAAATCAAACACCTATGCTCATCTAAAGACTTCACCAAAAGAGTGAAAAGACCACCTACAGACTGGGAAAGAAGTTTCAGCTATGACATCTCCGACCAGCGCCTGATCTCTAAACTCTACATGATTCTGTCAAAACTCAATCACAAAAAGACAAACAACCCAATCAAGAAGTGGGCAAAGGATATGAACACACACTTCACTAAAGAAGATATTCAGGAAGGCAACAGATACATGAGAAAATGCTCTCGATCATTAGCCATTAGAGAAATGCAAATTAAAACTGCGATGAGATTCCATCTCACTCCAACAAGGCTGCCATTAATCCAAAAAACACAAAATAATAAATGTTGGAGAGGCTGCGGAGAGATTGGAACTCTTATACACTGCTGGTGGGAATGTAAAATGGTACAACCACTTTGGAAATCTATCTGGCATTATCTTAAACAGTTAGAAATAGAACTACCATACAACCCAGAAATCCCACTCCTCGGAATATACCCTAGAGAAACAAGAGCCTTCACACAAACAGATATATGCACACCCATGTTTATTGCAGCTCTGTTTACAATAGCAAAAAGCTGGAAGCAACCAAGGTGTCCATCTACGGATGAATGGGGAAATAAATTGTGGTATATTCACACAATGGAATACTACGCATCGATAAAGAACAGTGACGAATCTGTCAAACATTTCATAACATGGAGGAACCTGGAAGGCATTATGCTGAGCGAAATCAGTCAGAAGCAAAAGGACAAATATTGTATAAGACCACTATTATAAGATCTTGAGAAAGAGTATAAACTGAGAAGAACACATACTTTTGTGGTTACGAGGGGGGGAGGGAAGGAGGGAGGGAGAGGGGGTTTTTTTACTGATTAATTAGCTGAAAAGAACTGCTTTAGGTGAAGGGAAGGACAACACTCAACACATGGAAGGTCAGCTCATCTGGACAGGACTGGACCAAAAGCAAAGAAGTTTCCGGGATAAACTGAATACTTAAACTGTCAGCAGAGCAAGGGCGGTGGTTTGGGAACCATGGTTTAAGGGAACTTCTAAGTCAATTGGCAAAATAATTCTATTATGAAAACATTCTGCATCCCACTTTGAAATGTGGCATCTGGGGTCTTAAAAGCTAACAAGCTGCCATCTAAGATGCAGCAACTGGTCTCAACCCACCTGGAGTAAAGGAAAATGAAGAACACCAAGGTCACACGACAACTAAGAGCCCAAGAGACGGAAAGGGCCACATGAACCAGAGACCTACATTATCCTGAGAATAGAAGAACTAGTTGGTGCCCGGCCACAATCGATGACTGCCCTGACAGGGAGCACAATATAGAACCTCTGAGGGAGCAGGAGATCAGTGGGATGCAGACCCCAAATTCTCATAAAAAGACCAGACTTAATGGTCTGGATGTGACTAGAGGAATCCCGGTGGTCATGGTCCCCAAACCTTCTGTTGGCACAGGACAGGAACCATCCCCGAAGACAATTCTTCAGGCATGAAAGGGACTGGACGGTGGGTGGGAGAGAGATGCTGATGAAGAGTGAGCTAATAATATCAGGTAGACACTTGAGACTGTGTTGGCATCTCCTGTCTGGAGGGGGGATGGGAGGATAGAGAGAGTTGGAGGCTGCCAAAGTTTTCAGGAGAGACTGGAAGGGCTGACTCATTAGGGGGAGAACAAGTGGGAGTAAGGAGTAAGATGTATATTAACTTATATGTGACAGACTGACTTGATTTGTAAACGTTCACTTGAGGCTCAATAAAAGTTAATAAAAAAAAATGAGTTTTAAAATGACTAAGAAAAGCTAGTACATAAAATATATACTAAAAAAGGAAGAATATGAATTTGTGAATTTGTGACTGAATTAAGGAAGAGAAATTAAAATATACCCACTCCCCACTTATCAACATGGGTAGGTTCCAAAGATGAGGTCATTATGCAAAAATCTGCATTATGTGAAAATGGAGGATGACTACATCATTATACAACTGCCAAATTACATCATTACATACCTGTCAAATTACATGATTATATAACTGCCATAGAACTGAGAATCACAACCCAGCCAAGTTGACACATAACCATGACAGCCAGTGCTACTCTTGCCTCACACCTTGGCATCCATTACTGCCAGATGTATGTCGTTAATGTGCAAAATAGTTGGATAGTAGATTTTTTACTATTGTCATAAACATGAAATGTCAGATAACGAAATAGTCGATAAGTGAGGAGTAGGGGTACTATGATAGCTACCAAGAAATAAGTAAAATACTTTAAATATAGTGGCCAATTTCTGTTTGTTTCTCTAGTTCTTTAAAAAAATTAGTTTCTAAAATATTCTCCTTTTTTACTGGAAACTTGAATTACCTATTAAGCTGTGAGTCACTATTTTACATGCCAAACATTTCTGAGAATTTTGTTTAATGATATATATTCAAAATAAAAATTAAATATTATATAGATCCATTATCTGGCAAGACTAACAATTAAAAATAAACAAATATGTTATTACAAAAAATTTTAGCAATGTCATAGAACACTCAAGTTAAAAGTGATCATAGGAATTTTCTACATAATTCCTTGATTCCAAATATGTATATACAGGTAGTTCCTGACTTATGATGGGATTCCGTTCCGACGATTTTGTCATAAATCAGCTCTAACTTAAGACAATTTATTATCAATATCTTTATAAGTCTGATCTTTATTTGTCTTTGGGGGTTGGCATGAGAATAGCATTATCAAATTACTTGCTGCAATATTATATGTAGTACATATCACTAATGATAAGATCTAAAAAAAAAAAAAGGACAGCCATAAGTGTGGTTCATCATAACATGAATATGCCATAAGTCAGGGACTACTTGTTTATGTACGTATAAACTGAATGTTTTCACTTTTGTTCTGAATCCTGGTTATGCTTGCCATTGTATTGCCTTTTTTTGTTACAGTTGAAGAGGCTAACAATTATAAAAAAAAAAATTATATCTTTCTTTTATTCAAAACGATAACTCAGAATACATCATCTGTGACCCAGTGTGGACTATTTTTCCTCAAATATCTAACTTTATACTGCTTGCATACATAACTCAGGTAAAGTAGAATGTTGGTAATAAAATATTTTCTACTTGAAATGCATTGCATAATTCTTGCCTCTTACTGTAAACAGACGTCATCTAACGTTATCAAAGGTTAACAATTGCCTCTTTTGATGTTTATTTACAGTCCTTAGCTTTCACATGACAAAATGGTTGTTCACATTAATTAGTTTATTTAGCCATAAATCTTTTCAACTACAGGTAACACCATTACAATGAAATAATGGCAATACATAAAAGGGTAGACAAAATAAAAAAACAGAAATATGACATGGTCAACTACTTTTATTGGGCTTGAGTTGATACATTATCAAAGAAAATTGCCATTGGGTTTATGATACCTGTTAAATTTTAGCCAACAAGATAAATTTGTTTTCACTTTGTGGCATAGCTTTGTGCTTGCTTATTTGCTTACTTGCGCTCTCTTTTTTCCTTTCTCCCCCCGCCCCTTTTTTAAGTCAGAGTATATCCTCTTCCTCTTACCCCACCCCAGCTTCTGTAAATCTAAGTCTTTTATTATTGTAATTTAATATATTCTTCACTCTAACAATTATCAGGAGGAACACAGCTCTATTGTGTTTAAGTAAACATGTGGAGTCAGAAAAACCTAAGTAAAATTCACCTCTCAATACACTTAGTAGCAAATTATAATAAATGTCCTATAATTATGGGAAGAAAAAGGATAGCTCAACTGTAGGGTGAAGTCAACTGGAGGGTGACTTTATGGTGATGATTGATCAGAATAGCACTTTTGGAGGACATGGGGCAGAGATAAAAGAATAACCTTAGCTACTAATTTCTACTAACCTACTCAATGACCTTGAGCAAATCAAAAAGTTATCTTTTCCTTCATCTTGACAATTATTATTTTTTTTTATAGGCTTGGACTGTTGAATTGGAATAATGCCTTGATAATTTATTTCCACAAATGGAAACTTTATGTGGTATAAACTTATATACTATGCTTTGCTAGACAAATTACAGCTTTGAACAAGATTGCAGGAGTTTAGAGTGTTGATTAAGCTACTTAAATAAACAAATCAATATCAAGAACCTAAAAAAGCACCATTTGCAATAAATACAACGCTCACTGTGGCTCACCTTTTCCTGGTCTTTATTGAATATCTTCAAGCTGTCAAGGATCCTTGTTACAGGAGTGTGAGTTACCCTACATTTAGAAGACATACATGGCCTTTCGTTAAATTTCTCTATAAATCCAATGTTTTACCCCCAAGTAATTATATCAGTAAGAATCTCTAGATGGCACAAACAGTTAAGTGCTTGACTACCAACAAAAAAGGTTAGAGGTTTGGGTCCATCCAGAGGCACCTCAGAAGAAAGGCCTGGTGATCTCTTTCTGAAAGATCATAAAAAAAAATTTTGCCATTGAAAATCAATGGAGCACAGTTCTACTGTGAAATGCATGGAGTCACCACGCTACGAAAATAGAAAAAAAGGTAAATTAGTAAGGGTGTGGAATATAAATTATTAAGGCTGGGCTATTAAAGTACATTTAGGTAATCCAATGGTGTTATGTGGTCATGGCTTTAAAATCATTAATTTTTGTTTTTGAATACCAAATTATATTTTCATTTTGGGTTTTTTTTTTTAAAGAATTATTTATTTTGTTGGTATTGAGAATATGCATAGCAAAACATACATCAATTCAACAGTTTTTACATGTATGATTTAGTGACATTGATTACATTCTTCAAATTGTGCAATCATTCCCACCCTCCTTTTCTGAGTTGTTCTCCTCTCATTAACATGAACTCCCTCCCCCTAAGGTTCCTATCTAATCTTTTTAGTGGTGGTTGTTAATTTGATCCCATATAGACAGTTATTAAAAAAGCATAAGCAAGGCAGACATTTTTTACTAGTTAAGCTAAACTATTATTCAGTTTTAAGAATACTTCAGGAGATATTTTTGGTCTAAGGTTTAAAGATTATCTCCGGGTAATAGTTTCAGGGGTTTATCCACCCTCTGTGGCTCTAGAAAATCTGGATTCTGTCAGATGTTTAAATTCTGTATGTTCCCTCTTTTGATTAGGATTCTTTTATAGAATCTTTGATCAAAATGTTCAGTACTGGTAGCCAGGCACCATTCAGTTCTGGTCTCATGGCAAAGAAGGCAGTGTTCATGGAGGTAATTAGCCACACATTCCATATCTTCCTCCTATTCCTGACTCTCCTTCCTCCTGGGTTGTTCCAGGTAAATAGAAACCAATTGTGCAGACTCAAGGCACTATGCAACAAAGTAGGAGATAGAACAGAAGCACTAAACACGTTATCAGGCCAATTAACTGCAACGTCCCATGAGACCATGACCCTAAACCTCCAAACCAGGCCAGGGAACCAAATCCCAAGAGGCATTTGGTTGTACATAAGCAGCCTCAGTAGCTACTGGTTTTTTTTTTTTTCCTTTGGTCATTGTTATAAATATATCTATCACACAACTTTTTCCAATTCAACTTTTCACGGGCGTACAACTTATTGACAGCAATTGCAATAATCAGCTCTGCAACCCTACTCTTAATCAATGTGACTTTTCCATCACTGTTAACCCCTTTTCCCCCACCACCTCTGTGTTAATGAAGTACATGGAATTCCTCTCTATTTAATTGTCCATGCTTGTTTCAGTCTTCAGTATTTTCTCACTTCATGAATCAGTTATTTTTCATGTCCTAAATGCATTGTATATATTTATTCATTTTTCAAATTTTCTTTGTAAATGGGAAAATTCAGTAGATAAACATGCTAATTGTTTTGTGTGTGTGTTTGGTTTTGTTTTCAAATTTTCTTATGTTTCCCCTCATTTCGTGAAGGCAAAGAAACTCAAGGTCTTATAATTCACAGAATTTGATCGGTGTCCTAAAAGTTTGTAAAATCCCATTTACCATGAGGCTAGCTAGAAGAGAACTGACAAACAACCCCAACAAGATGAGGCTGTTTCGTGGAGATAAAGGCAGAGGATGCTGTAACCCAAACCACAAGAACAGACTATGCAGCTATTTCAGTTGGATAATCCAACTCCTGTTTCCTGCCTCGGTAAGTTTTGGTGCAGATGTCAAACAGCTGCTCTCTTTCACCCAAAAGTAGCTGCATTTAGTGATAGACTGAATGACTGCCACATGCTCGATTTGTATAATTCCTTTTCCAGGGGACAAATGAGTATCAACAGACATGGGGTAAATAAAGGATCACCCAGTGTATGGCTTTTATAGTATATGGTTTTGATCAAAGATAGTACACAATAAAAGCACTGTCTTACACTATTTATCATGGAGCCCATGGTTTTCAATTTGAATTCCAGGAATTGCCAAGATCTGTTTTATTTCCAGGCTACAGTCTTCTTCCATTGTCTAACATTTTGTTGTAAAAAGAGGCCCCCTTATTTTATTATACTCATAATCAAATCTTTAACCTTAGAAAATTTTCTACAAAGATAGCAATGTAGGTTCACCATGGAGACGGAAAGCTGTATGTCATACTAACAGATCTGACAACTGTTTCATTAATTAATAAAGAGAAAAAACTATAATTAATTCCACAAAGTATGATACAAGCCCAAAGAGAATAGCTTGTTCTGAATTCTGAGTTCTCACTGGATAAAAAAGACACTCTTCCCAAACGAGTTGAAAACTTATATCCACATAAAAACCTGCAAAGGAAAGTTTTTAACGGCTTTACTCTGTCCTGTAGGGTCGCTATGAGCTGGAAGTGACTTGACGGCAGTGGGGTTTTCTTTATAACTGACAAAAATTTGAAGCAACAAAGATGTCCTTCAATAGGTGAATAAATAAACTGTGATACATGCTTCTTACAATGGACTATTATTCATCAATTAAAATAAGTGTGCTATTAAGCCATGAAAAGGCGTTGTGGAACCTTAGGTGCACATTGTTAAGTGAAAGAAGCCAGTCTGAAAAGGTGACATACTATACAATCCCAACTATATGACTGTCTGGAAAAGACAAAACTATAGGGACAGTGAAAACGTCACTGTTTATCAGGGGATGAAGGAAAGGGATGTGAGGGGGCAGAGAGGAACAGGTAGACCATAGGGAATTTTTAAAGCGGTGAAACCATTCTGTATGATACTGTAATGGTAGATACACGACATTACGCATTAGTGAAAATTCGTAGAACTGTACACCACAACGAGTAAACCTCATGTAAGCTATGAGATTTTGTTAATAATAATGCATCAATATTGTCTCATTAATTGTAACAAATGTACCACACGAATGCAAGATGTTGATAATAGGTGAAACTGTGGGCAGGGAAAGGGGGTATTTGGAAATTCTCTGTAATTTCTAGTCAATTTTTATGTAAACCAAAACTGATCTAAAAAATAAAGTTCATTAAACAGAAAAAAGACAACCTTCACACAGGTTATTCTACTTAGCAAAGTTATGAAGCTTTACCATGTATTTTACAAAGACTGGCAGCCAAGGCCTGTTCTAGGTACCTCTGCACACAATGATTTCGGCACACGGCACCATCGCCCTAGTCTCCAGTTCCTCCTCAAGTGGGAATCACAATTAAGCATTTAAAATGGCTAAACACTTTCCCTAAAGATCTTCCAAATTTCACCTTGTGTGGAACCAGGAATGACCCACTGGGAACATTTTAACTGAGTCTTTGTTTTCTAAAAGATGTAACCAGTGCCATTAATAGGCAAAGAAGAGCAAAGAGAGTGGTACTTGCTCCTGATAATCCTCTCACAAATTATCTGAAAAGATTGTGCATGCGTTTGCATGTGTATGTACACACATTGAACTGTGTGTCTGTATACACACGGTTCAGTGGAAAGACCAAAAACCAAAAAACCAAACCCACTGCTGTCAAGTCGATTCTGACTCATAGCAACCCTATAGGACAGAGTAGAACTGCCCAATAGAGTTTCCAAGAAGCATCTGGTGGATTCAAACCACCGTTCTTCTTGGTTAGCAGCTGTAGCTCTTAACCACTATGCCACCAGGGTTTCCAATGGAAGGATAGTGGCTCACAAAAGGTTATTTGGGGGAAAGAGTTCATAATCTTCCATACACACTATTTTACATGTAGATGTGAAAAAAAATCAAAGGCTGTTTTTCCCCCTTCAAGCAATTCCTCTACTTCCCCTTTAAACCATCTTCTGCAATGCAGTTATTTTTTGTTTCTCCATAACAGCAGCTTTCATGTGACTTTGTTTTCTGTCTCCAACTCTCTTTAACTTATAGGTACATTGCTGTCTAATTCCATCTCTGGGGCACTGAATTTAAATTATCAGAAGAGTGAATCAGAATGTCTCAGCTGGGGGTCATATACTACCTTGCCCCAATCATTTGTGCCCAAGGATTGGAGATTACCTGATATATATGTGACACTAGGGCTGGGTATTGCTGGGATGACTGAAGAACTGTCTCCTTTTTTGCCCAACCTAGTAATCTCTTACAGACAGAAAATATCTGTTAAAAAAATTCTTGAGTTTAGAGACAATTTCACTTTGCCTCTAAATGCCATTAAATGATCATATAAATGCCCGGTATTCCAAAGATACTAAATAAATGATGTTGATAATAATATTGATATGAAGATATCCTTTCTAATAAGGAGAATATGACATTTTAACTATTAAACTATTAAAAATATGACATTTTAACTATTATAGCATTATAACATTTCTAATTAGCTGAGTATCTAAGAACATATTTGAAACCCAGACATAAATTTAATATATATGTTTTGAAATTTAATATCTCACAATGGAAACAAAAAAGTTCATGTTGTAAAAATTCTATTTTCATTAACCACCATTAGTGTTTTTCACTAGACTTAATTAGTAGTTTTATGCAAACTGAAAACTCAGATATATTGTTTAAAACTCTTTCTAAAATCAGTAGTAATATCAGTTCACTAGATATAAAACAATCATCAGAATGTTGTAAGAGAACTTATAATAATAGTAAAAACAATACTTTCCATTTACAGTTGCTTTGCTAGGCACTTTCTATGCATAATCTTTCATACCCACAACAATTCTTACATTTAGGTGTGCTTTTTACTGTTTTACAAATGAGGACTCTCAGGCTCAGCCCTGGGGCGTAGTGGTTAAGAGCTCAGCTGCTAACCAGAAGGTCAGCAGTTCAAATCCACCAGCTGCTCTTTGGAAACCCTATGGGGCAGTTTCACTATGTCCTATACGGTCACTATGAGTTAGAATCGACTCAACGGTAACGGGTTTGGTTTTGATTTAAGGTCTCAAGGCAACTATGTAGCCATAGCAACACTCTCTAATAATAATCAGACAATCCTTCAACTAACAGAAAGACATCTTTACAAAAATAAAAGAATCTGATACTTTCTCAAGACAATGTATCACATCTGATGGAAAATTGCCATTATAAATGTAGACATTCATAATGACTGCAAAAGTTAACGATGCCCCCTAGAACTGTTCTTGGTAAAACCTGTACAACTACATATTGTCAGCCTGTTTATCAAACATAGTCAGGATGCTTTTAGTCAATCCTCCTTTCCACATGCAGTTCCATTCATTATTGCCCCAGCCCTCCTTCACTTACCCCCACCCCACTACCTAGGTAAATAATTAAACTCTGAAAGTGTTTTAGCCCATTTGTTACACTGATATGCCAGTGATAAAAGACTTTAAAGGGAGTGTTAAACCACAGTTTCAATAAGTCTTCACATATAATTCAATCAATAAAACATTATGTGGTCCAATACATGCACATGATTCATGGCCCACTGTCCCTCTGTGACTCAATTAAAAAAAAAACTTAGTTCCACAGCTAACAAGGGAAATCTCTTGACAAACATCAATAGGACTTCCATTTTGTTGTTTCCTAGTTTGATGAAGTGATAAGTGACATCATTCCGGACACCTGTTTAGAAGACTTAACTACATGCATTAACTTCATTTGCTTATTGCTTCCATGTCTGTAAGGATCGACTTTTTCCAGAATGATGACTTTGCTGCCTAATCTTCCATTAGACCAGTGATCCACAAGCAGGATGGAGGAAAAATGTGCAAAATGTTAGAATCTCCAGGGAAGCATGTATAGTTTAGAAATGTACATTCAATACTGTAAGACAATTTTAAGCTTGGGGAAGAAGAGAGAGAATTCTTTTTTTTATAGTTCAAACTATAGAAAGTATAACCTTGTAAAACCCTGGAGGATGGGGATTGAGATCGAGGGAGAGAAGAGAAGGGAGGGAAGTATAGAATATATGTAAAAACTTGAGACATTTCACTTTGAATTCACAAGTGAATTTCATCACTTCACTGAATAACATCTTATTTAACTATATCCTTTCCAGTCAAAACTTGGGAGGGAAGGTGAAACCAGTAGGGTTATTTGACCAGGGTTTAAACTTAAGTGAATCTAGAGTTTGGTTTTTGTATAGTAACAAATTCGTGCAAGGGCACAGCATGAGACCTACAGTAAACCAAACCAAACCAAACCCGTTGCTGTTGAGTCAATTCTGATTCATAGCAAACCCACAGGACAAAGTAGAACTGCCCATAGTGTTTCCAAGGAGCCGCTGGTGGATTCAAACTGCCGATCTTCTGGTTTGCAGCTGAGATCTTAACCACTCTGCCACCAGGGCTCTGAAACTTAGAATAGAAAGAAAAAAAAAACTTAGAATAGTGACCTTGAAATATGCCTTTCATAGATTTTTTTCCAACAGCTGTATTTATATCACATTTTTAAGAGCCACATATCTACCAATTTTAGACACTCTTCTTATGTTAGTGAGGAATACTGTAACCTAGCTCATGCTAAAACAATTCTGTATCTACATTCACGTTACAACTATTCCTACTCCTAAAGTAACCTGCAGTCCTCAGGAACACAGTCCTTTGGAATGGTTTCAAGTATATATGTATGTATATGAGTGTATGTACACATCTTCTTATATTAATTTTAAATGGTTTACTTATGTGTAATAGTTACATATACTCATGGATGTGAGCTGAGGTCTGAAGCGTAGGTGTTAACCAGAAGAAGGAGTTGAAGAAGATTCTTAGAAGCACAGTATCTTATTCTAGTGCTGAAAGATGGGATCCACAATATTAATTCAATCTGAGGGTGCCAGGACAGACCAGGAGAAAAAGGATTTTGAGACAGACCTCCATGAATCTCCTACAAGAGGGCCTACAGAGAGGTGTACCATAACAGCAGCTGACTTAGACTAAAGCACTTTCATTTTCCCACTGTAATTACCATCCACCAACCTTCATCTCATTAGTGAGGCATAAAGGATACATACTGGCATTTTAAAAATAAAGCTAAATTAGGTAAAATAATTTTTTAGTTAAATAAAATAAGGTGCAAATCCGCCCGGGGGGAAAAAAAACACATGAACGTACCTAAGTGGATGATAAATATCTTACTATATGCTGCTAGCCTGTCATCAGTACAGTTTTCTAGTAAAGATATTTCAGGGACTAATCATCTTAGGAAATGGAGAAAAGATTGAAGTCATCCAGAATTTTATTTTACTTGGATCCACAATCAAGGCCCATGGAAGAAGTAGTCAAGAAATCAAATGACACATTGCATTGGGCAAATCTGCTGCAAAAGACCTCTTTAAAGTGTTAAAAAGCAAAGATGTCACTTTAAGGACTAAGGTACACCTGACCCAAGCCATGATGTTTTCAATCATCTCATATGCATGTGAAAGCTGGATAATGAATAAGGAAGGCCAAAGAAGAATTGATGCCTTTGAATTATGGTGTTGGCAAAGAATACTGAATATATATTGGATTGTCAAAAGAACAAACAAATCTATCTTGGAAGAAGTACAGCCAGAATGCTTCTTAGAAGCAAAGATGGTGTGACTTTGTCTCACATACTTCGGACATGTTATCAGGAGGGATCAGTTCCTGGAGAAGCACATCATGCTTGGTAAAGCAGAGGGTCAGTGAAAAAGTGGAAGACCATCAATGAGATGGACTGACACAGTGACTACAACAATGGGCTCA
Organism: Elephas maximus indicus; assembly: GCF_024166365.1. NCBI lineage: Eukaryota > Metazoa > Chordata > Mammalia > Proboscidea > Elephantidae > Elephas > Elephas maximus. Next base: position 78,964,845 of record NC_064822.1, on the reverse strand, counting down.
AGCATAACCAAGATGATGAGGATGGACAGGGCTGAGCACTGTTTCGTTCTTTTGCACATGAGGTCACCATGAGTTGCAACCAACTTGACAGCACCTAATAACCACAATGACAATCGTCTTAGGTACAAGAGTTGTAATGCAGAGAAATACTCTCTGAATTGAAGGGTTCCACTACCCTTAGCTGTTTCTAGGATTCAGAATAAAATCCCAGGACATTTGCCCCTGTTAATCAAATTTTTTAAAAATACTGAACAAGGCCATTGGAGATGACTTACATTAAAGAAGAAGCAAAAAAAAAAAAAAAAAACTCACTTCAAACAAGTATAAAAATAAAAACGGGAGTTCCTCAGAGAATATGTCTCATGATAAAATTCTCCTCCAACATATATGAAGCACTAGAAATAATTTAGAAATAAACTAAGTGGATAATTACTTTAACCATCTTTTACCAGATTGATGAATTATATATGAAAATTTCCTTTGCTGTCTTCTTCAGTTCCTTTTGCCAAACTCTGGATTAAAGTGTGAATATTTCAAATTGGTTAAAAACAAAGATTATCTTTCACAATAAAAGGCATGTCCTTAAATGATAAAAACTCCATTCCTTCCCAATGTTCTTGTATTCCTAACAAATCTTATATACCCATTTCCCTTAGATTGCCTTCTGGGTAGTCTTAAAATGATCATTTTGCATACATGGAATCTCATTCCATAAAGGGATGTTGGCAACCTTTCAAAATTCTGTTGGCAGCCTGTCTTGGTAAAGCAGTAGATTATTCCCCTGTCGTCTAAGTTTGTACGTTTGTTTAGATCTTGATCTTGTAGAGGAGGTTTGCTCTCAGGAAATTATGAGATGAAGCTCCGCTACTCAAAAATAATTCTACCACACATTCTCTTTCAAAGCAGCCCTACTCTAATAAACTCCTCATTTAAAATAAAAATACCCAGAAAAACTATTTCATAGTTTCTTATAAAGTTAAACACACGTTTACTATGCAAACCAGCAATTCCACCTAAAAGAAATGAAAGTGTATGTTCACACAAAGACCTGCACATGAATGCTGACAGCAGCTTTATTCATAACAGTCCCAAACTGTAAACAATTCAAACTCCCATCAACAGGTGGAACGGATAAATAAATTGCGGTATATCTATTCAATATGATATTATTTAGCAGTATCCTAATACTGATACATTCACCAGCATAGATGAATATCACAGGTATTACGCTGAGTGAAAGAAACCAGACACAAATGACTAAGTTATGTATGATTCTGTATACGACAGTCCAGGAAAGGCAAAATCACACTATCAGAGAGCAGATCAGTGGTTGCCAGGAACTGGAGGTGGGGAGCAGACTGAATGCAAAGGAGCATGAGGGAGCTTTCTGGGGGTGATGTGAATGTTCTATATCTCACTGTGATAGCAGTTACACAGCTGTGTACATTTGTCAAAACTCATTAAACTGTACCTTAAAATAGGTGAATTGTATTGCATATAAATTATATGTCAATAAAGCTGATTAAAAACAGCAAATTCACAAACAAAAGCAACAATTTAGATCCATGGTCCTTAAAATACTTTCCATCATAGCGTTTAATGAAATCTATGGACTTGATTTCATAAAATCAAGGTAAAAAAGATTCATGAAGAAGTTTTGTGGACTTGCCAAAGGCTTCCATGGGCCCAGGCTGAAAAACCTTTCTTTGCAGGATAAGCCTGAGGAGAGGCATTCAGAAAGGAATTGTAGAGAATGCTGAAAATAAATATTAACCACTTTACAATTTTTTCAAGGCCCCCAATTTGGCAATTCATTAAAAATCTTCTTATGTACCATCTTTGATACAAATAACCAAGGCTTGGCAAGGAGGAGCCAAGATGGCAGCTTAGTCAGATGCACCATACCGTCCCTATACAGCAAAGACCTGTGAAAGCAAGTAAAATGGATCAGATAACAATCCTGGAACACTGAACATCAAAAAGGAAAAAGAAATGAATCCAATACTGACTGAAAGAAAAAACTGAACAAATGCAGCAAAAGAGGAGTGAAAAGGAGCAAAGGTGCTCTGCCAGCCATCACAGCTAAATGTGGTCATCTTGAGGCAAAGCCAGTAGCAACCCCCCATGATGACCACAGGAAGGCGACTTCATGGCATTCCCTTAAGAGATATGGAAACTGTATAAACACACCCAGAAAGAAGCAAGGTGAGTGAATCATGATTTGGATCTTAGGAAGGAAACCACAGAAAGGAAGGGCAAGAACTCCAGGGATACTGTAGACCACAGTGCTGGGAAGGAGCCAGGATCCAGAGTCAGGTACACACACAGGCAGAGGTCCCTGACCTCTAGGATAGGTGGCATGCATCACCTGGTGGGTCAGCAGAGTATCTGCCAGAAGTCCCTCACCTGACAGGACTCCAGGCACCACCCCCCTGCCCCTCACACTTGGTTGAGGGCAGGTCCTGACTATTGGCTCAAGCAGACAGCAGATGGGAGGTGCCTGGGTACCCAAATCTGCTAGCTGAAGGTGGGCACACTCCCCCTCCCCCCACCCTTGACTGGAAGTGGTGGAGGGTCCCATACCACGGCAACCCCACTCAACCAGAGAACGCAATATCAGCCTCCTCTCACCCAGCCCCATTTGCCACACCCTCTCATCAACCCAAAAAGCAGCAACAAGCATGCTTTCATGCATTCACCCACCCACTACTCACCCAGCCACAACATGGTGGCGGCGGCAACTACACAACCATGCATGCATGCCCACCCCCCCCACTACCTTCTTAACTGGCAAGTGGCAGCTAGCACACAACCACGTGTGTACCCACCCACCCCCACCCTCCACCCCTGACCTGGTGAGAGGCATTAACCAAGCAAGCAGGCACACCCACTGCCCACTATCCCCTCCTAATATGCAGAGTTGCTGTGACTGTGTGGCCGTGCACATGCCCACCCACCACACACTCTGCCCCCAGAACCAGTGAGTGGTCGCAATAGTGCTCCTATGTACATATGCACCTACACACACCCCTGACCTTGCTAGCAGCAGCTACCGTGCAACTGTGTGCGGACAACTGCCCACCACCTACCCCTCCCTAACATGGTCAGTAGCAGTGACTACACACAACTGTGCTCACCCACCCACCACACTCCCCCTGACCCAGCAGGAAGCAGTGACCATGCAAATGCACGTGATGCCACCTGCCACCCAGCCCCTCCAAAACGGCAATCTGCAACAATCACATGAATGCACACACATCCACCTGCCACCCACCACCACTTCCTGACCCAGCAAAGGGTGACAGCCAGATCCCCGCTCACTCGCCACACCCACCACACCTCTGCCGCACCCACTCAGTGAATACCACCACCCACTCCTGAGCCACTGATCAATGACAGATGAGAGCCAACTCCTGCCCAGCCCTCCCTCGGCTGCCCCACATGACCAGCAAAAAGAGACCCACATTGACACTCCCAACCACTGCCCTAACCACCCAGAAATAGAAGGTTAGTGCACCAGTGCTGCCAAACTAGTGACCAGAGTAGCATGATCACCCACCTATCTGGATATATCAAAAGAAAACAAAACAATAACAACAAAAAAGGATGAAGCAAACAAACATACGGTCAATAAACAAATATAATAACAACTTAATGCCTTGGAGACAACAGATGACATGAAGTCACATAAAGAAGTAGGGCAAAACGGTTCAAGCAAGTGACCAAATGAGGAAGAAATGGTAATGGGACTACCTGAGAAGGAATTCAAAAGACTTATATGCATGATGCTCCAAGAGATCAAGAAAAACAGAAGAAACTCTAGAAGAATTCAGGAAAACAATGAAATGATGAAATAAATAGACAATTAGAAATCATACAAAAATAGCAACTAGAAATCCAGAAGATTAACAATAAGATTTCAGAAATGGGTAACTCAGTGGAAGGATATAGGAGTAGAATTGAATCAATGGAAGACAAAATCAGCAAAATAGCATACAAATCACTTGACATGAATTTGTTTGAGGAACATTCAGAAAAAAGAATAAAGAAAAATGAAGCCTAAGAGTTATGTGGGATACTATCAAAAGGAATAATTTACGTGTAATAGGAATTCCAGAACAGAATGAGACCAAAAAAGGCACAGAAATATTTTTTGAAGATTTGCTTGCAGAAAGCCTCCTTAATACAATGAAAAATGAGAAGATATCCATCCAAGAAGTTCAACAAACCCCATACAGAATAGACCCCAAAAGAAAGCATAAAGAAATATCATCATCAAAATTTCCAAAACCAAAGACAAAGAAGAATCCTGATAGCAGCTCAGGGAAAACACACCATCACCTACAAAGGGGAAACAATGAGAATAAGCTCTGATTTCTTGGCAGAAACCATACTGGCAAGAAGGCAATGAGATAACATATATGAAACTCTGAAAGAAAAAAATGCCAGAAAAGAATTATATAACCAGCAAAACTATCTCTCAAATATGATGGCAAAACTAAGACATTTCCAGATAAATTGAAATTAAGGGAATTTGTAAAAAAAAAAAAAAAAAACAGACCAACCTTACAAGAAATATTAAAGGCAGTCTTTGGACAAAGAACCAACAATGTCAGACTACAACCTGAGATTAAGACACACGAAAAAAAGTATATGGAACAGGGGCGGAGCCAAGATGGCGGACTAGGCAGACGCTACCTCGGATCCCTCTTACAACAAAGAAAAGGAAAAACAAGTGAATCGATCACATACATAACAATCTACAAACCCTGAACAACAAACACAGATTTAGAGACGGAGAACGAACTAATACGGGGAAGCAGCGATTGTTTTCAGAGCCTGGAGCCAGCGTACCAGTCAGGTACAGCACAAGCACAGAGACCTGCTCCACCCCCCTGAACTAACCCCAGAAGGGGGACCAGCCGGTTCTGCGGGCGGCGAGGGACGTAGCCGGTAGAAGAAGTCCCCAGGAGGCAGCGACTGGTATTGGAGCGTGGAGAGCAGCGTCCCAGCCGGGGAACCATCCTGCCGGGATTTGGACTGGATGCAGGTACGGCATAAACATGGAGAGCTGCTCCACTCCCCTGAACTAACCCCGGGAGGGGGCCCAGTTGGGTCGCGCAGGCGGCGTGGGACGCAGCCGGTAGGAGAAGTCCCTGGGAGGCAGCGACTGGTATTGGAGTGGGGAGAACAGCGTCCCAGCCGGGACACTTGGTCATGGCACAAGCACGGGGAGCTGCTCCACCCACCTGAACTAAACCCGGGAGGTGGCCCAACTGGTTCGCGGAGGTGGCACGGCAATGCGGCTGGAGGGAAGAGAAGTCCCCGGGAGGCAGCGACTGATTTTGGAGTCGAGAGTGCACCGTCCCAGTAGTGGAGCCTTGACGCTGGGCGTGGGGCTGGAAGCGGAGGATCTGACCTTGACTCCAGGGGGCCAGACCCCCTGGGGGCAATCTCCACACAGCCAGCACACATAGGCGACATGCGCCACGGGAATCTCAGATATAATAGTCATTCCAAGCAAGACAAGCAACTCTGGCTATATTCTGAGGTGCAACTGTCCTATCTCTCTGTTCCCTCCCCCACCCTCCCCAGGCGGCTTCATTAACTTCCGAATAGCCTGAGCCAGAGGGAGAACTCTGATAGGGATCTGACAGCATTTTTTTTTTAGCGGATTCTCTGGAAAAACTAGTTTCCCAGTAATGGCTCGGAGACAACAATCCATATCAAACCACTTAAAGAAGCAGACCATGACAGCTTCTCCAACCCCCCAAACAAAAGAATCAAAATCTTTCCCAAATGAAGATACAATCCTGGAATTATCAGATACAGAATATAAAAAACTAATTTACAGAATGCTTCAAGATCACAAATGAAATAAGGCAAATTGCAGAAAAAGCCAAGGAACACACTGATAAAACTGTTGAAGAACTCAAAAAGATTATTCAAGAACATAGTGGAAAAATTAATAAGTTGCAAGAATCCATAGAGAGACAGCATGTAGAAATCCAAAAGATTAACAATAAAATTACAGAATTAGACAACGCACTAGGAAGTCAGAGGAGCAGACTCGAGCAATTAGAATGCAGACTGGGACATCTGGAGGACCAGGGAATCAACACCAACATAGCTGAAAAAAAATCAGATAAAAGAATTAAAAAAAACGAAGAAACCCTAAGAATCATGTGGGACTCTATCAAGAAGGATAACCTGCGGGTGATTGGAGTCCCAGAACAGGGAGGGGGGACAGAAAACACAGAGAAAATAGCTGAAGAACTCCTGACACAAAACTTCCCTGACATCATGAAAGACGAAAGGATATCTATCCAAGATGCTCATCGAACCCCATTTAAGATTGATCCAAAAAGAAAAACACCAAGACATATTATCATCAAACTCACCAAAACCAAAGATAAACAGAAAATTTTAAAAGCAGCCAGGGAGAAAAGAAAGGTTTCCTTCAAGGGAGAATCAAGAAGAATAAGTTCAGACTACTCAGCAGAAACCATGCAGGCAAGAAGGGAATGGGACGACGTATACAGAACACTGAAGGAGAAAAACTGCCAGCCAAGGATCATATATCCAGCAAAACTCTCTCTGAAATATGAAGGCGAAATTAAGGTATTTACAGATAAACACAAGTTTAGACAACTTGCAAAAACCAAACCAAAACTACAAGAAATACTAAAGGATATTGTTTGGTCAGAGAACCAATAACATCAGATACCAGCACAACACAAGATCACAGAACAGAACGTCCTGATATCAACTCAAATAGGGAAATCACAAAAACAAACAAATTAAGATTAATTAAAAAAAAATACACATAACAGGGAATCATGGAAGTCAATAGGTAAAAGATCACAATAATCAAAAAGAGGGACTAAATACAGGAGGCCTTGAACTGCCAGATGGAGAGTGATACAAGGCGATATAGAACAATACAAGTTAGGTTTTTACTTAGAAAAATAGGGGTAAATAATAAGGTAACCACAAAAAGGTATAACAACTCTATAACTCAAGATAAAAGCCAAGAAAAACGTAACGACTCAACTAACATAAAGTCAAACACTATGAAAATGAGGATCTCACAATTTACTAAGAAAAACGCCTCAACACAAAAACGTATGTGGAAAAATGAAATTGTCAACAACACACATAAAAAGGCATCAAAATGACAGCACTAAAAACTTATTTATCTATAATTACCCTGAATGTAAATGGACTAAATGCACCAATAAAGAGACAGAGAGTCACAGACTGAATAAAGAAACACGATCCATCTATATGCTGCCTACAAGAGACACACCTTAGGCTTAGAGACACAAACAAACTAAAACTCAAAGGATGGAAAAAAATGTATCAAGCAAACAATAAGCAAAAAAGAAGAGGAGTAGCAATATTAATTTCTGACAAAATAGACTTTAGACTTAAATCCACCACAAAGGATAAAGAAGGACACTATATAGTGATAAAAGGGACAATTGATCAGGAAGACATAACCATATTAAATATTTATGCACCCAATGACAGGGCTGCAAGATACATAAATCAAATTTTAACAGAATTGAAAAGTGAGATAGATACCTCCACAATTATAGTAGGAGACTTCAACACACCACTTTCGGAGAAGGACAGGACATCCAGTAAGAAGCTCAACAGAGACACGGAAGATCTAATTACAACAATCAACCAACTTGACCTCATTGACTTATACAGAACTCTCCACCCAACAGCTGCAAAATATACTTTTTTTTCTAGCACACATGGAACATTCTCTAGAATAGACCACATATTAGGTCATAAAACAAACCTTTGCAGAGTCCAAAACATCGAAATATTACAAAGCATCTTCTCAGACCACAAGGCAATAAAACTAGAGATCAATAACAGAAAAACTAGGGAAAAGAAATCAAATACTTGGAAAAAGAACAATACCCTCCTGAAAAAAGACTGGGTTATAGAAGACATCAAGGAGGGAATAAGGAAATTCTTAGAAAGCAACGAGAATGAAAATACTTCCTATCAAAACCTCTGGGACACAGCAAAAGCAGTGCTCAGAGGCCAATTTATATCAATAAATGCACACATACAAAAAGAAGAAAGAGCCAAAATCAGAGAACTGTCCCGACAACTTGAACAAATAGAAAGTGAACAACAAAAGAATCCATCAGGCACCAGAAGAAAACAAATAATAAAAATTAGAGCTGAACTAAATGAATTGGGGAACAGAAAAACAATTGAAAGAATTAACAAAGCCAAAAGCTGGTTCTTTGAAAAAATTAACAAAATTGATAAACCATTGGCTAGACTGACTAAAGAAATACAGGAAAGGAAACAAATAACCCGAATAAGAAACGAGAAGGACCACATCACAACAGAACCAAATGAAATTAAAAGAATCATTTCAGATTATTATGAAAAATTGTACTCTAACAAATTTGCAAACCTAGAAGAAATGGATGAATTCCTGCAAAAACACTACCTACCTAAACTAACACATTCAGAAGTAGAACAACTAAATTGACCCATAACAAAAAAAGAGATTGAAACGGTAATCAAAAAACTCCCAACAAAAGAAAGCCCTGGCTCGGACGGCTTCGCTGCAGAGTTCTACCAAACTTTCAGAGAAGAGTTAACACCACTACTTCTGAAGGTATTCCAAAGCATAGAAAATGACGGAATACTACCCAACTCATTCTATGAAGCCACCATCTCCCTGATACCAAAACCAGGTAAAGACATTACAAAAAAAGAAAATTATAGACCTATATCCCTCATGAACATACATGCAAAAATCCTCAACAAAATTTTAGCCAATAGAATCCAACAACACTTAAAAAAAATAATTCACCATGATCAAGTGGGATTTATACCAGGTATGCAAGGCTGGTTTAATATCAGAAAAACCATTAATGTAATCCATCACATAAATAAAACAAAAGACAAAAACCACATGATCTTATCAATTGATGCAGAAAAGGCATTTGACAAAGTCCAACACCCATTCATGATAAAAACTCTTACCAAAATAGGAATTGAAGGAAAATTCCTCAACATAATAAAGGGCATCTATGCAAAGCCAACAGCCAATATCACTCTAAATGGAGAGAACCTGAAAGCATTTCCCTTGAGAACGGGAACCAGACAAGGATGCCCTTTATCACCGCTCTTATTCAACATCGTGTTGGAAGTCTTAGCCAGGGCAATTAGGCTAGACAAAGAAATAAAAGGTATCCGGATTGGCAAGGAAGAAGTAAAGTTATCACTATTTGCAGATGACATGATTATATACACAGAAAACCCTAAGGAATCCTCCAGAAAACTACTGAAACTAATAGAAGAGCTTGGCAGAGTCTCAGGTTATAAAATAAACATACAAAAATCACTTGGATTCCTCTACATCAACAAAAAGAACATCGAAGAGGAAATAACCAAATCAATACCATTCACAGTAGCCCCCAAGAAGATAAAATACTTAGGAATAAATCTTACCAAGGATGTAAAAGACCTATACAAAGAAAACTACAAAGCTCTACTACAAGAAATTCAAAAGGACTTACTTAAGTGGAAAAACATACCTTGCTCATGGATAGGAAGACTTCACATAGTAAAAATGTCTATTCTACCAAAAGCCATCTATACATTTAACGCACTTCCGATCCAAATTCCAATGTCATATTTTAAGGGGATAGAGAAACAAATCACCAATTTCATATGGAAGGGAAAGAAGCCCCGGATAAGCAAAGCATTACTGAAAAAGAAGAAGAAAGTGGGAGGCCTCACTTTACCTGATTTCAGAAGCTATTATACAGCCACAGTAGTCAAATCAGCCTGGTACTGGTACAACAGGCACATAGACCAATGGAACAGAATTGAGAACCCAGACATAGATCCATCCACGTTTGAGCAGCTGATATTTGGCAAAGGACCAGTGTCAATTAATTGGGGAAAAGAAAGCCTTTTTAACAAATGGTGCTGGCATAACTGGATATCCATTTGCAAAAAAATGAAACAGGACCCATACCTTACACCATGCACAAAAACTAACTCCAAGTGGATCAAAGACCTAAACATAAAGACTAAAACGATAAAGATCATGGAAGAAAAAATAGGGACAACCCTAGCAACCCTAATACAAGGCATAAACAGAATACAAAACATTACCAAAAATGATGAAGAGAAACCCGATAACTGGGAGCTCCTAAAAATCAAACACCTATGCTCATCTAAAGACTTCACCAAAAGAGTAAAAACATCACCTACAGACTGGGAAAGAATTTTCAGCTATGACATCTCCGACCAGCACCTGATCTCTAAAATCTACATGATTCTGTCAAAACTCAACCACAAAAAGACAAACAACCCAATCAAAAAGTGGGCAAAGGATATGTACACACATTTCACTAAAGAAGATATTCAGGCAGCCAACAGATACATGAGAAAATGCTCACGATCATTAGCCATTAGAGAAATGCAAATTAAAACTACGATGAGATTCCATCTCACTCCAACAAGGCTGCCATTAATCCAAAAAACACAAAATAATAAATGTTGGAGAGGCTGCGGAGAGATTGGAACTCTTATACACTGCTGGTGGGAATGTAAAATGGTACAACCACTTTGGAAATCTATCTGGCGTTATCTTAAACAGTTAGAAATAGAACTACCATACAACCCAGAAATCCCACTCCTCGGAATATACTCTAGAGATACAAGAGCCTTCATACAAACAGATATATGCACACCCATGTTTATTGCAGCTCTGTTTACAATAGCAAAAAGTTGGAAGCAACCAAGGTGTCCATCAACGGATGAATGGGTAAATAAATTGTGGTATATTCACACAATGGAATACTACGCATCGATAAAGAACAGTGACTAATCTGTGAAACATTTCATAACATGGAGGAACCTGGAAGGCATTATGCTGAGCGAAATGAGTCAGAGGCAAAAGGACAAATATTGTATAAGAGCACTATTATAAGATCTTGAGAAATAGTAAACCTGAGAAGAACACATACTTTTGTGGTTACGAAAGGGGGAGGGAGGGAGGGTGGGAGAGGGTTTTTTACTGATTAATCAGTAGATAAGAAATGCTTTAGGTGAAGGGAAAGACAACACTCAATACATGGAAGGTCAGCTCAATTGGACTGGACCAAAAGCAAAGAAGTTTCCGGGATAAAATGAATGCTTCAAAGGTCAGCGGAGCAAGGGCGGGGGTCTGGGGACCATGGTTTGAGGGGACTTCTAAGTCAATTGGCAAAATAATTCTATTATGAAATCATTCTGCATCCCACTTTGAAATGTGGTGTCTGGGGTCTTAAATGCTAACAAGCGGCCATCTAAGATGCATCAATTGGTCTCAACCCACCTGGAGCAAAGGAAAATGAAGAACACCAAGGCCACACGACAACTAAGAGCCCAAGAGACAGAAAGGGCCACATGAACCAGAGACCTACATCATCCTGAGACCAGAAGAACTAGTTGGTGCCCGGCCACAATCGATGACTGCCCTGACAGGGAGCACAGCAGAGGACCCCTGAGGGAGCAGGAGATCAGTGGGATGCAGACCCCAAATTCTCATAAAAAGACCATACTTAATGGTCTGACTGAGACTAGAGGAATCCCGGCTGCCATGGCCCCCAGACCTTCTGTTGGCACAGGACAGGAACCATCCCCGAAGACAACTCATCAGACATGAAAGGGACTGGTCAGCGGGTGGGAGAGAGACGCTGATGAAGAGTGAGCTAATTATATCAGGTGGACACTTGAGATTGTGTTGGCAACTCTTGTCTGGAGGGGGGATGGGAGGATAGAGAGAGAGAGAAGCTGGCAAAATTGTCACGAAAGGAGAGACTGAAAGGGCTGACTCAAGAAGGGGAGAGCAAGTGGGAGTAGGGAGTGAGATGTATGTAAACTTATATGTGACAGACTCATTGGATTTGTAAACGTTCACTTGAAGCTTAATAAAAGTTAATAAAAAAAAAAAGTATATGGAACAAAGAGATCAGCAACACCACAAAAAAAAAAAAAAGCACAGCAAAATGACAGTGGTAAATTCATACCTAAGAATAATTACATTGAATGTAAATGGATTAAATGCACTAGTTGAGACACAGAGTAGCAGAATGGATAAGAAAATATGACTCATCAATATGCTGCCCACAAGAGTCACACCTTGGACACAAAGATAAAAATAAGCTAAAAATCAAAGGATAGGAAAAATATATCAAGCACATGACAACCAAAACAGAACAGGAGTCGTAATATTAATTTCTGATAAAATAGACGATAAGGTAAAATCCCACATAAGAGACAAGCAAGGGCGCTCCATAATGATTAAATAAATGTTCAATCCACGAGGAAGGTACAAAAATGAAAAATATTTACACACCCAATGACAGAGCTCCAAAATACATAAAACAAACTCTAACAGTATTGAAAAGAGAAATAAACAATTCTGCAATAATAGTGGGAGATTTTAACACACCACTTTCGATGAAGGACAGAATAACTAGTAAGAAACTGAACAAAGATACAGAAGGTCTAAACATCACAATCGAGCAGCTTGACCTCATAGACATATACAGAACACACCAATGAATAGCAGCACAGTACACATTCTTATCAAATGCACATAGATCATTCTCCAGTACAGACCATATTTCAGGCCACAAAGCAAGCCTCAATAAGTTCAAAAATATCAAAACAATGCAAAGCATCTTCTCAGGTCACAACATTATAAAATTATAAATCAATAACAGGAAGCAAAGGAAAAAAATCAAATACACGGAAATTGAATAACACCTTACTTAAAAACCACTGGATAATAGAAGAAATTAGAAATGAGATCAAACAATTCCTAGAATCAAATGAGAATGAAAACACAACATACCAAAACCTTTGGGACTCAGCAAAAGCAGAGCTAAGATGTCAATCTATAGCAATAAACACAGACATCAAAAAAGAAGAAAGGGCCAAAATCAATACCTTAGCCCTACAACTGAAAAAAATATAAAAAGAGAAGCAAAAGAAGCCCAAAGTCTCCAGAAGAAAGGAAATAATAAAGATCAGAGCAGAAATAAATGAATCAAAAACCAGAAAAACAATGGAAAGGATCAATAAAACTAGAAGTTGGTTCTTTGAAAAGATCAATTAAATTGACAAACCACTGACCAAACTGACAAAAGAAAAGAAGGATGCAAAATAAAAGATGCAAATAACCCAAATAACAAATGAGATAGATGACATTACAACAGAACCAACTGAAATAAAAAGGATCATAACAGATTATTATAAAAAATTGTACTTTGACAAATTTGAAAACCTAGAAGAAATGGAAAAATTTCTAGAAACACTCTATCTACCTAAACTAACACAAACTTAGGTAGAAAATCTGAACAGACCCATAACAAAAGAAGAAATTGAAGAGATCATTTAAAAAAAAAAAAAAAACTCCCAACAAAAAAAAGCTCTGGCCCAGAAATCTTCATTGGAGAATTTTGCCAAACATTCAGAGAAGAGTTTATACCAATACTATCGAAATTGTTCCAGAACATTGAAAAGCCAAGAGTACCCCCAAATTCATTCTATGAAAAAAAAAAAGCCACCAAAATCAGGCAAAGACAAAAAAAGAAAGTTATAGACCAATATCCCTATGAATATAGACACAAAAATTCTCAACAAAATTCTGGACAATAGAATTCAACAGTATATGAAAAAATAATACATCATGACCAAGTGGAATTCATAGCAGGTATGGAAGAATGGTTCAACATTAGAACACCAATCAATGTAATCCACCACAAATAAAACAAAGACCAAGAATCATATGATCATCTCAATCAATGCAGAAAAGGCATTTGGTAAAGTCCAACACCAATTCTCGATAATAACTCTCAGCAAAATAAGAATAGAAGGTAAATTCCTTAACATAATTAAGGGTATATATACAAAACCAGGAAACCCTGGTAGTGCAGTGGTTAAGAGCTATGGCTGCTAATCAGAAGGTTGGCAGTTCGAATCCACCAGGCACTCCTTGGAAACCGTATGGGGCAGTTCTACTCTGTCCTATAGGGTTGCTCTGAGTCGGAATCGACTCAATGGCAATTTTTTTTTTTAATACAAAACCAATAGCCAACATTATTTTCAATGGAGAGAGACTGAAAGCATTCCCCTTGAGAATGGAAACCAAACAAAGATGCCCTACGTCACCATTCTTATTTAATATTGTACAGGAAGTCTTAGCTAGAGCAATAATGCAAGATATGGAAATAAGGCCATTCCAATTGGTAAGGAAGAAGTAAAACTACCGCTATTTGCAGATGAGATGATCATATATGTAGAAAACCATACAGACTCCACAAGAAAGCTACTGGAACTAATAGAAGAATTCAACAAAGTGGCAGGGTACAAGATCAATATACAAAAATTAGCTGAATCCCTCTACACCAACAAACAGAATTCCGAAAAAGAAAAAAATGCCATTTACAATAGGCACCAAAAAGATAAAAGATGGAGGAATAAATCTAACTAGAGATGTAAAAGACTTATACAAAGAAATCTACAAAACACTATGGCAAGAAACCAAAAGAGACCTAAATAAATAGAAAAACATACCATGCTGATGGATAAGAAGCCTCAATATTGTAAAAATGTCAGTACTGCCCAAATTAGTCTACAAATATAATGTAATCCCAATCCAGATTTCAACAATATTCTTTAATGAGATGGAAAAACTAATCACCAACTTTATATGGAAAGGAAGGAGGCCCTGGGTAAACAAAGCATTATTGAAGAAGAACAAAGTAGGAGGCCTCACACTCTCTGACCTCAGAACCTACTATATAACCATAGTAGTCACAACACCCTGGTACTAGTCTGGTACTAGTACAACAGACACATAGACCACTGGAGCAGAATTGAGAACCAAAAAGGAAATTTATCCACCTAAGGAAAAAAAAAAATTTTTTTTTTTTAAGGACAGCTGATCTTTGACAAAGGGTCAAAGTCACTAAATGGGAAAGAGAAAGTCTCTTTAATAAATGGTCCTGGCAAAATTGTATATCCATTTGCAGCAAAAATGAAACAAGATTCATACTGTATACCATACAAAAAAACTAACTCAAAATGGACCAAAGACCTAAATATGAAACCTAAAATCATAAAGATCATGGAAGGAAAAATAGGGACATGCTAGGGGCCCTAATATATGGCATAAATAGAATACCAAACATAACTAAAAATGCACAAACAGCAGAAGATAAGCTAGATAACTGGGATCTCCTAAAATTAAACATGCTCATCAAAACACTTCACCAAAACAGTAAAAAGAAACCTACAGACTGGGAAAAAATATTTGGCTACGACATATCCAACAAGGGTCTAATCTCTAAAGTTTATAGAAAACTGTAACACCTCAAAAACACAAACAACCCAATTAAAAAATGGGCAAAGAGCATGAACAGACACTTCACCGAAGAAGACATTCAGGCAGCTAAAAAACACATGAAGAGATGGCCAAGATTATTAACCATTAACCTGTTGCTGTTGAATCAATTCACAATGACTCTATAGAGATGCAAATCAAAACTACAGTGAGATACCATCTTGAGACAACAACGGCATTGATCAAAAAAACAGAAAACAATAAATGCTGACGAGGTTGAGGGGAGATTGGAACTCTCATACACCACTAGTGAGAATGTGAAATGGTGTAATCACTATGGAAAATAGTATGGCACTTCCTTAAAAAGCTAGAAATAGAAATACCATATGATCCAGCAATCCCACTTCTAGGTATATATCCTAGAAAAATGAGAGCTGTGACAAGAATAGATATATGCACACTCATGCTCATTGCAGCATTAGTCACAATAACAAAAAGATGGAAACCCTCTAGGGGCCCATCAATGGGTGAATGGATGAACAAACTGTGGTACATATACACAATGGAATATTATGCAATGATAAAGAATAATGATGAACCCTCGAAGCATCTCACAACATAGATGAATCTGGAGGACATTACTGTGAGTTAAATTAGTAAATCACAAAAGGACAAATATTGCATGAGACCACTATTATAAATAGTCAAGAAAAGGTTACACACAGAAAGAAACATTTTTGATGGTTACCAAGGATGGGAGGGGAAGGGCAGGAAAAGCATTAACTAGAGAGTAAACCAAAACAAGTTAGACACATGTTAACACTGGTGAAGGGAACGGCAGTACACAATATGGGGAAATTCAGCATATCGTGACCAAGGCAAAGGAAGACACTGCAAGGTACGCAAGAATAAAAGGCAACAAGGGTAAATAGTATAACATACAATCCCGCAACAACGGTGATAACAAACAATAATTTATAAGTGGATACACAGGTAGATATGTATGCTGAATAGGTGTGGGAGGGTGTGTGTGAGTACACACACGTGCATAGGTTTGGCTATGGGTATTTCTACATGTATATTTGTATGTGTTGCATGTATACTCATACATATAATAGAGCACAAAGGGTGTACAGTCATGGAAACATCCTAGACACAACCAAACAGCTCGTATATTTGAGTTACTGGGCATGAAGGCTAAGGACCATGGTCTCGGGAACATCTAGGTCAACTGACATAACATAATTCATAAAGAAAATGTTCTACATTTTCTTTGACAAGTAGTATCTAGGGTCTTAGAAGCTTGTGAGCGACCATCTAAGGCACAAGTATTGGTCTCTTTTCATCTAGAGAAAAGGATTGAAGAAGGCCAAATACTCAAGAAAACAGTTAGTCTAAAGGATTAATGAACCACAGGAACCACAGCCTCCACTAGCCTGAGACCAGAAGAACTAGATGGTGCCCAGCTACCACTACCAACACCCTGACCAGGATAACAATAGAAGGTCCCAGTTAAAGTGGGGAGAAAAATGTAGAACAAAATTCACATTCATGAAAAAGACTAGATTGACTGGTCTGAGAAAGACTGGAGGATCCTCCAAGACTATGTTCCTTAGACACCCTTCTAGCTTGGAACTGGAGCCATTCCGGGAGATCACCTTTCTGTCGAATAAGAGACAGGCCTATAAAATAAACAGCAACACCCACGAGGGACGAATCCTTTAGAACAATCATCTGCATGAGACCAGATGGGCAATATTTACCCAAAAGCAAAGATGAGAAAGCAGGAAGGGGCAGGAAAACCCGATGAGTGGAAATAGGGAACCCAGGGTGATAAGGGTGTGAGTGCTGACACACTGTGGAGATTGCAACCAATGTCACGGGAAAATCTGTGTATAAACAATTCAATGGGAAACTAATTTGCACACGCACATACACAAAATAACTAAGGATTGCCAATACCTGTAATCCCCCATTATTTCCCACTGATTAAAGCTATTAGCTTTACATTCAATTTGTTTGGAATACACGGCGTCAACATTTCCTTTTCACTTATACCTTTCTCAAATGTACAAAAGATCCCGGATTTTATTTCAATAATAGTTTTCCATTAAAGAATAAAACTAAAAAAAAAAACCCTATGTTCTCATTTAGCTATTTTTAATTAACATAAATCAATTTTCTATGTATCATTCTGTATATAACTAGTTTGCAAAGGAAATTGTCTAATGTTGATTGCCCTATCTATTGTCCTTTCTTTGCCATTTATTTTCTTAAAATAAAATATTTCACATGATCAAATTGGTCTTGATGGCTCTGATTGCTACTGGAAAGACTGATTTCTCTTCATCTCATTACTATAAATATTGCACATACTATTGTTTAAAAAAATATTAAAAGAGCAGTTGTTTTCCAAACCAGTATTAATATTTTGGTTGAGAGTAAAAACACTTACTATTATTATGTACAGAGTTCTCAGCAAGGCAGAAGATACAAATTTCAGCAAAACATAGTTTCAACCAACCACTTTTTGATAAAATATACACTAGTGATTATTTTTATTCTCTCATATATAAAAATGTTAAGAGTTTGGGTTTTTTTCTTTTTTTTTTCTAACAGATTCTGGAATTTTATTTCCTAATTTAAAAAAAAATTCAAGTTCACCCCAATTGCCTTAATTACTAAAACTAAATCAGATTTGTATGATCTAGCCTTTGTTAAAATACAATAATTACAACAGACAAGATGTGATAGAAACTCACCCAAAATAAAACTGAAGAACCTACATGAAGCTGGCTCTGTGGTGGCTAATGTAAGTTCCATAAATCAGTTTAAAGCTCAGATCTGAAAATGTCATTTTTTAATGCATTCCTTTGAAGGCTCTTCTGTTAGTTCGTTTATTCTTTCATTCATTCATTATTATTTATTCATTCACTTCATTTTTATTTATTCATTTTCACGCATTCAACAAGCATCTAAAGCAGAGGGTATTTTGTTTCTGTTTTTTTATTATTTTGCTTTTGTTTTTGCATAACACTGTAAATAATGCTATTTTAAAAAAGTCAAAGAAACAGAAGATGAGTAACAAGGTCCATGCAAGATCAGGGTTCCAGAGCTGGAGCAGGAAGAAGGCAGGAAGGAGCACAGAGATGACAGCAAGGACTCTCTGACACTGTTGTCTAGCAGGGCAGCAGACCAGTCTTGAGTGGTAGAAAACAGAAGATGCTGGTAAAGAGAAAGGTTTAAATGCTTTTTACAATTAGCAGGTCTTTTGTTGGAAACCCTGGTGGTGTAGTGGTTAACAGCTACGGCTGCTAAACTAAAGATTGGCAGTTCGAACCCACCAGGCACGCCTTGGAAACTCTATGGAGCAGTTCTACTCTGTCCTACAGGGTTGCTATGAGTCAGAATTGACTTGACAGCAATGGGTTTGGTGGTGGTGTTGTTAGGCTCTAGGAATACAAAGACGACTGATATGTAGTCCTTATCCCAAGAAACCCGCAAATTTCCATTGACGGTCTAAAGCATTGTTTACACACACCTGATTTCTTTTAATCCTCAGAATTATTCCATAGCAAATTGATACCCATTGTCCACTTTAAAAATACATGAAATTTTTTTCTTTAACAATCAGAAATGTCACATTGTTCCTTTTCATCCTCAATCTTTTGTTTCCATTCATTTCCCTCCAAATTTTATTCTATTTAATATATTTTAAGCTTTAAAATTAGGAGTCCCTGGGTGGTGCAAACGGCTAAGTGCTTGGCTACTAACCAAAAGGTTGGCAGTTCAAATCCACCCAGAGGTGCCTACTTCTTGAAAGATCACAGCAATTGAAAACCCTGTGGAACACAGTTCTACCCTGAGACATTAGTCACCATGAGTAGGAATTTTCTCCATAAAAACTGTTTTTCAAGCTTAAAATTATTTTATTTATCACCCTATCATAAACATACTTGATATTTTTATCTTTAGACTATAAAATTATAAGTTTTAAAATTTATTCTGAACTGAGTTACTGCAGTTTTTAGTATATAATAAAGATAATATAAATACATTAACTAGATAATTTTTATACATAAAATTAATTATTGAGATGCTTGGTACTTAAAACAAAAATTCATATGTGTATCTGTAAATGAGTATTTCTTATGGCTATAATAAGACAGGATCCAGGATCAACTTTATTCCTATTTTTTGTATTTATAAATGTAAGCACCGAAAAACATTTCACATAAAAAGTAGTTGAGAATGGAAGAACTTTTGTGAGAGCAGTGTCAATTCTTCGCACTTCATTTGAGTTAGATTACAAGAATCACACAGATCAATCAGTTAACAATTTGAGTAGAATCTCCTTTTATTTATATATTTTCTTGAAAGTAACAAATTGGAAATGACTACGTCTTGCAAAACGATTTGTTTGTTATCTAGTCATTAGAGTCATTCACTTACTCAACACCAACCCCAACATGTATAATGGTCCTTTGTTACCTGGACACTTTCAGAAAATACTGTAATTCAGGATGTGTGAGAAATATGCCATTCTTTGTACAGTGGGAAAAGGGGATTGTGAATGGGGAGGAAGTTAGGAAGAGAATGCTTGTACTCTATCACAGATGTCACAGACTACTTGATTAATTTTAGCAAAGAATATATTTGAAAGTCGAGAATCAGTATATTGATTACCTTAAAACTCTCAGTGTTAAAATTCTTGTAAAAAGACTAAAGGTCTGAGACTAGAGGGCCCTGGAAGTCATGGTCCCCAGACCTTCTGTTAGCTCAAAACTGGAACCATTCCCAAAGCCAACTCTTCAGACAGGGATTGGACTGCGCTATAAGACAGAAAATGATACTGGTGAGGAGTGAGCTTCTTGGCTCAACCAGACGAGACTATGTGGGCAGCTCCTGTCTGGAGGAGAAATGAGAAGGCAGAGGGGGACAGGAGCTGGTTGAATGGACACAGGAAATACAGGATGGAGAGAAGTGTGCTGTCTCATTACGGTGAAAGCAGCTAGGAGTACATAGCATGATGTGTATAAGTTTTTGTACGAGAGATGGACTTGATTTGTAAACTTTCATTTAAAGCACAATAAATTAAAAAGAAGAAGAAGAAGAAAAAAAAAAACTCTCAGTGCTAGCACAGTCCTTGGAAAACCTTGCAGACTTCCAGGGATACAGGTCCCAGGTGGGAAGACCACTTCTACAGACATTGTGGTATTTGCAGAAGCTCATACAGTTAAAAGATGGGTATTACCAAGACAATCTAAATTATAAGTTTCATAATTTTTGGAAATTAGATTTCATTTATAATGATGCACTTTCAGAAACATATACTTCATGTGATTCTTTTTCTATCAAAAGGATGTTTGGTACTGACCAGTCTTCTTGAAAGAGTCTTTACATTCACATTTTTCTTAGTAAGAGAAAATCACACTTTGCAAAGAGCAAACTAATTAATATCCCCAATATTCAGAATTCATTAAATATTTCAAAAAGCCCAAAGGTCAGACAGATTCTAAAGCTAGTGAACTGAACTCTTTTAACCCTAATATCATTTCTAGATGAGGAGACAAAATGAGAAGACAAAACATACTGATCGAGAACATATATTTGGCATATTAAAAAGAAGCCAGTATTTTAAAAATCTTGTTTTTCTCTGATTACAAAAATAATTTTGTATGCTTTTTTTTTCAGTTTTTTGTTTGCTTGCTTGTTTTTGTTTCATTTGTATACATGTATGTATTGGGCTGAAGAGTCTTTCTTATTTTTAATACAGGCATTCAAGTCTTTGGAAAATAATTTTTGTCCTTTTAGTGACATTTTCCTCATTAATACTGAGCTTAGAAAGTCATATTCAAATAAATATTTAAGAAATATTTATTAACACCTTTGAGGTTGCCAAGGATTTTATTTTACTTGGATCCACAATCAATACTCACGGAAGCAGCAGTCAAGAAATCAAAAGATGCATTGCATTGGTCAAATCAGCTGCAAAAGACCTCTTTAAAGTGTTAAAAAGCAAAGATGTCACCTTGAGGACTAAGGTGCACCTGGCCCAAGCCATGGAGTTTTCAATCACCTTATACACATGTGAAAGCTGGACAATGAATAAGGAAGACAGAAGAACTGATGTCTTTGAATTGTGATCTTGGCAAAGAATATTGAATATACCATGGACTGCCAAAAGAATGAACAAATCTGTCTTGGAAGAAGTACAATCAGAATGCTCCTTAGAAGCGAGGATGGTGAGACTACGTCTCACATACCGTGGACATGTTATCAGGAGAGATTAGTTCCTGCAGAAGGACATCATGCTTGGTAAAATAGAAGGTCATTGAAAAAGAAGAAAACCCTCAACGAGGTGGATTGACACAGTGGCTGAGGCTGGTGCTGGACCGGGAAGTGTTTCATTCTGTTGTGCATAGGGTTGCTATGAGTTGGAATCGCTATGAGTTGGCACCTAACAACAACACTTTATGTAAGGTACTATACTTGGTGACATAGGAGATACAACGGTGAATCCTTCAAGTTATGTAGAATCTGTGTAGAAGAGAAACACATACTCGAAAATAGCTAAAAGTCAGAAAAGGGAATGAAGATATACCTAAAGGTAAACAAAGACTTTCTAAGGGGTAGGCTAACACTATTATTTTTAGGAAAATTAGTGTTAAGAAAATGCATGTACTCTTAATAAGATTTTTAATTGGTATTTGATTATCTTTCATCATTTACATTAAACCAATTCATTGATTTTGTAGAGATTCCTTGAGAGCCTGCTCTGCACCTAGCACAGCACTGCCCCTACAAAAGTGATGCATGGTGTAGTTGAATGATCAAGGTGTGGTTTATGTCCTCAAAATGCTCACGGTCTTTTGAAGGAAATAGATATTGAGACCAAAAATTGCAGTGTAATCTTGTAGGTATTAAAACCTTAAATGTAATGAAATTATATGTATTTAAAGCTGAAAAGGACTAATTTGTGTTTCTCATTTTTCAAGGCTTTTATTTTTCATTTTCCTTAACATAACTCTTAGAACAATCCAATGCAGTGAGAAGTGATCAGATTTTGGATATATTTTAAAGGAAGAACTGAGAGCATTTGTTAATACATCAGATATTGGACGTGAGAAATGGAAATTAGGTAAGAGTAACTCTAAGATTTAGATGAGAAGAGCTAGAAAAATTAAGGTGCCATTTACTAATCTATATCAATTAATATTTGCTGCATAACAAAACACCCAAAAACTTTGTGGCTTGAAAGTGATTTCTTAGTTCACAATAGTGTGGGTTGACAAGTTAATTTAGGATCATCTGGGTGGTTCTTTTGTTGTTCTTACCTCAACTCACTAATTTTCCTGCAGTCACCTGTCAGCTCGGCTGGATTTGCATGGTATAGGACGATGGCTTCACTCACATGTCTGGTTGACAGACTGTTGGTTGACAGGCTGTTGGCTGGGACACCGCAGTCCTCTTGCATCTTGCCTCTCTAGCAAGCTAGCTCAGACTGATTCACATGGCAGAAGCTTCTCAAGACTGCACGAGTGGAAACTACAAGGCCCCTTGAGGCCTATGTTCACAACTTGCACAAGGTCACGTCTGCCACATTCTAATGGTCAAAACAAGTGACAAAGCCAGCCAGATTCAAAGAGTGGGAAAATAGATTACATCTCTTGATGGGAAAAGCTGCAAATAATTTGGGCCATTTTCAGTCTACCATAGATGCAAAAGACAGTAAATGTAGTTTACGCTTTCAAAAAGTTTAAGTA
Source organism: Elephas maximus indicus (assembly GCF_024166365.1). Taxonomy (NCBI): domain Eukaryota; kingdom Metazoa; phylum Chordata; class Mammalia; order Proboscidea; family Elephantidae; genus Elephas; species Elephas maximus. The sequence continues at coordinate 78,941,688 of NC_064822.1, read as the reverse complement.
TAGAGAAAAAGTTGTGTTTCAATGGAAATAATGCATTATTTGAGAGGACGTCCTTCCAGCTTCTCTAATTCTGATTCTATAGAAGCTATTTTACAACTCTGTAAATTGTAGATAGCTGATGGCAAAGCAAAATGATTCCTGCCTGTGTACCTGCAAATGAATTCTGTCACTTAGAGGATCAACTGACTTTCCTCCTTTTGCGTTTATTTGCACAATCATTTCACTATTCGAATGTAGAAATGCATCTATACTTGGGATTCTCCGTTGACTGCTTGTAATGTCTTACCAGTTCCCACCTTAATAATAAGTTAAATACAGATTTAACATGTTCATTTTATATCTGCAAGAGAGTCATGATTTTTACCTTTTTTTTTTTTTTGAAAATTATTCTTTAAAAAGCTGTAAAGTGAAACAAGACAAGTGGTCAAGGGTAGGTTTTCTAAAAGTGATATATATATATTTGTTTGCTAATAGATATAATGCAGTAAAGAGAGGAAATTTATGGTGCAGGAGAGAGAGGTGGCAAGAGCAGGATCAAAGTTCTCGAGTGGGGAAAGAGGATTGGATCTAGATAGCTTTAGAATTATATACAATTCATCCATTATAACTGAAAGGAAGGCAGAATATTAGTTCAAAAATACACACAGACTCCATGACTTGGTTGTGGGAGCATGCAGAAGGCATCTTCTGATTGCTTCTTTTCATTTTTTAATCTCTATTGCCAAACCCAGAGCTTAGTTCATAGTAGCTAATTTAAAAAGGTTTCTAGAGTGAATATAGTAAAAATAATCCTACTCTACAAGAAAGAAAGAACATAGTGGCAAAGCCCCACTTTGTTTAACAAATAAATGTACTTAATATACACCTATTTTGATTCATAGCCTTTGTTAACAGACCCTTAAGATGCTTTTAAATCACTCATGTAAATAATTTTAAAAGCACACTCTCCTGAATTTCCCTATGCCAACTCCCCTTAGCAATCAAAGGTAAAAAGAGCCTTGTAGCAATGTTGATCTCTCTGTAACTCGACACCTCTTTGACTGATAAAAAACAGCCAAACTAACAAGAGGAAGCTAAATAAAGATATTGTTTACTGGGCTCTGATAACCTATTGCTGGCAAGCAGGTGAACTCTATCTAAGAGATAAATACTAAAGCAAGCATTGTGCCTAGTCTTAGATAAGTAGAAGATGGGAAATATGATTTAAAATGAAAACTTTAACTGATTTAAGAGTAGCCACCAGCCCTCACATATAGCACTCAGGATGTGTTTTCAGACTTTAAATACGTGAGTAGCTGAATTGGGTAATAAGCCTGGGACAAGCGCTAATTGGCAGCTGAATGACAATCTCACTGTGTGGGAGAAGATAGCTGCCCAGTCATTAGCATAAACAACACATTCCAGGGTTCCAAACTATGTAACTTCCCACATTGAGCTTCTGACCCAGCTGACCTCAGTGCTGAGGGAGCCAGTCAGCATCTGCAAACAAAGTTAAAAGCTATGTAGATACCAAAGGTACAAAGACAAAGCTAAGAAATTTCTCCTTCACTTGAGTTCAATTCAACAAACATTATTTGAATACCTCATATTCGAAAAACACTGCAACAGAACGTAGGTACAAAGAACAATAAAATGGATACTCTGCTGTCACCGTATTTTTGATATAATTATTAACTCGTTCTAAGAATTTGAATTAAGAAAACTAAGGCCTTGGTTGTTTTATTTAATTATATATTGTGAGAGAAATACATGAAATTCCTAAACATTTAGATTAAGCATTAAACTAATTCCAAATGCCTTGTAGTATTTTTGGTCTAAACTAAAACCACTGGCACCTCCTCCCAAGCATGTTCATAATCTCTTTCTAATCCTGGATGGCTAAGTTTGAACCTCAGTCTGGTCCCTACCACCCATTGCCACGGAGTGGGTTCCGGCTCACGGCAATGACCCCGTGCGTGTCAGAGTAGAACTATCCTCCTTAGGGTTTTCAATGGCTGATTTTTCAGAAGTAGGTCACCAGGTTTTTCTTCCCAGGTACATCTGGGTGTACTTGAACCACCAACCTTTCAGTTTATAGCCAAGCACATTAACCATTCATACCATCCAAGGGTGCCAGCCTGGTCCTAGCCCTCTTCATTTTGATCATTTTGCCATTTCTGCCCTCATCTGTGCTTATGGATATGTGTTTATGGGAGATTTATGGGTTCCCTCTGTTTTCCTATAATGCTGCATTATTTTAAGATTATACTGCCAATTCATGTGTTTCCATTCTCCTGTGTCCTTTCTTCTCCTGAATTTGAGTGAATACAACTCAAGCTGAAGGATCTCAAGTTCCTCTTCTATGGTCTCTCTCTCTTTTCTACATGGTCTTCTTGAGGTTGCAAATCATTTTTTCAAAACTTTTGACATATATTTGCGGAGCATAATTGGCTGGCTCAGTGAGTTGTGCTACACTGTGGATTTTCTCCTGCTTTTTCCTACTTGCTCCTCCAGAGTGCTTTTCCTTCCCATCTTACTCCTGTTATGTTTGCTTCTCTGCTCCTTTACTTCAGAAAATCGTGTGGTTCAGCCTGGAAAACACTGACTTCATGGGAGGATGCCTCTAGGAAGATCATGTCCCCAGAACACCCAACAGTCAGTCAGTCTCTCTCTCTAATTATCTCTGCTTTTTTGTTTTCTGCCCCTGAGAGATAACATACTCCCATCAGAAACTGCAGACCATTAAAACAATAATATTGCCAAGATTTGTTGGGATGGACAAGAGGTTCTCAGTACTGAAGAGGACAACAATGTAATTTGAAAAATCATCCCTCATAATTTCATAGGCCACCCCCATCCAATTTTTCTTCTAACACACACACACACACACACACACACAAGCCGTTGCCGTCGAGTCAATTCTGACTCATAACCACCCTATAGGACAGAGTAGAAGTGCCTCATAGTGCTTCCAGGGAGCAGCTGGTAGATTTGAACTGCTGACCTTTTAGTTAGCAGCCGAGCTCTTAACCACTGCACCACAAGGGCTCCTTTTATAGCTAGAGCTAGTTGCAGAATTTGTCAGAGAAGTTTTGACATTTACATTCTCTTATCAAGGCCTGTGATGACTCACGTCATAAGGCTGATATATGAGACAGTCAGACTGATTTTAATTGCGATCTATGTTTTCTTCTCACCATGTCACTGTAGCACTAATGGTTGTAAAAATGCCTCCAAAGGCAGGGAAATAGTAAAACAAACACAAGAGTCAGAGGATCACAAGTTCTCAAACAAGCAAATATTGCCCATATTTGAGAAAAAAATATATTGGGTTAGTTTATAAATGTTTGAACATTATAAAAATCTCCAGAGGCAGAAAAAAGATAACCTTTGACCATTAAGGATGAGATATTCTCTTAATGATGTCAGTTGCCACTTATTGCAATTTTTAAAGATTAACACCTTCCTCCCTAGGTCAATTTTACTTAGGAATGATCACAAATGTATTGACCTGTGAGTGAAAGAGATGCCTTAAGAATTGTATATCACAATATCAAATATAAAATTAAACAGATAAAACACTCTCAAATTGAATTTTAAGGAAGAAAAAAATGTGTTCAAATTTCTGTTTATTTTGAAAGTTTTCTTTGCCTGCAAAGGAATATCTTCACTGATTTATATGTATTTGGCCTGGAAAATCAAACTAGCTTGGAAATATTATAATAACTACTAGGAAAATTAACTGCCAATTACATAGGCCTTCCCTGTCTCCACTTCCCCCATTAAGTTTGTCTAATTGGCTCAAACAGCTGGGTGGCCTGAGTCACATGTCAACAGTCAGTCAGTCACCTTTCAAACATTCGTCATCATCAGCATCATCATCATTAAATAGCCACCATTCACTGAGGTCTGCTGTGTGATGAGTGTTTTAAAAAAACATCTTATTTAATTCACACGACAACCTTATCACAGAGTTATTATTATCTTCTTTCCCAGGGAAAGTGAAGCTTACCAAGATTAAGAAATTTGTCCAAGGTCTTCTACCTAAGTGGTAGAGCAGGGATTTGAAATCAAGCATGTTGGTTTGCAAATTCAATAACACTGTGGTGCTTCTGGAGTCCATGGGTAGTGCAAACTGTTAACACGCTCGGCTGCTAATCAAAAGGTTGGAGGTTTGAGTCCACCCACAGGCACCGAGGAAGAAAGGCCATAGAAAATCCTATGGAGCACAGTTCTACTCTGACACACAGGGGGTGACCATGAGTTGGAATTGCCTTGAAGGTACTGTTTTGTTTTGTTTGTTTGTTTGTTTAATGGTGCTTCCATGACAGAGTATGATGGCAAAATTCCCTGAGTGGTTCAAAACCAACAAGCTTACAGGAAATTGTTACAAATAAGTGTGGAAAATAAAAAAATGACTTTCATCAAGAATGTGAAATTGTGTTAGTTTGTCCTGATGATCAGTGAAGCATGAAATATAGACTTCCCTTAATCTAAAGGTATGATAATGCAGCACTTTAGAGTTTACAAAGAACTTTTCCAATTGAGCCTAACCTTTTAAGAGGGCAGGTCAAGTATTGCTACTCCATTTTACAGAAAAGTAAATTCAGTCTCAGAGAGGCAGGGTGGTATGGCCAACATCACACAATTAGGACACAGTGGAATAAGGCCTAGACCCTGAGTGTTTTGAGGTCTAGTTATTTGCTCTTTCCAATACAGTTTAAGGAGACCTGTGTTTATGAGTGATGAGAGGAAGCTCCCTGGACTTTGCTCCATGATTGCTGGAAAAAAAAAAAGTACAATAAATCAACTTGAGATAGCCACTGAGAACCTCATTCATTATTTAAGCTTGGCACAGTAGTACTAACAAACAGTGTGAGAAAACTGTTCCAAGCTATGTGATACAATGTGACTACAAAAAGTATGAAACAAGAAAGAGGAGGAAGTATAAGTAATGAAAAGACCAAAAGCCATTTATAAGCAAAGGGGTTTAATCAAAATTTTAACAGGACCGTGCCTAAGCATTCTCAAAAGTCCCCTTTCTAGCGCCAACTTCTTTGTTGCAGATTATCTTCCAGAATAATCTAGATACACCCAAACATTTTTCTGTTACATGTCATTCATCATATTTCCTAAAACTGTAATGTGTATTGGTGAGGTTTTAAAGATTCTAATTCATTTTATAGGTAGGCAAAATAACTTGTATAATTTAGGACAAGCTTTATGTAACACAAAGTTTAACAAAAATGGGGAAATAATTGAAAATCACACATGAGGGGAAAATAACTAGTCTTACAAAGATGATTCACACCTGAAATTAACAGATTTTATTTTGTTTTGCCTTGATAATGATCTGAAACTTCCCTGTTACTAAATTTCTAGACATCCTTAGGCCAGACCAATAAACATAGATCAGAGTAGTTTTACTCCTATGTTCAGTCATATATTTCATGCTGGACTGTTGGTTAAAACCAGGAAGTATAAGGAACACTGGGGCAAAATGAAAAGCATAGAGTTAATGAAAACTTAATGAAAAGCATAAAAATAGTAAAAATTCTTCAGGAGAAAACAAAAGGAATACTTTGTTCCTGATACAAAGGAAGCACTCCAGGAGAAATAAATGAGAGGGTTTCTGGATGTTGAGATAAAGGGGAAAAGAGACTGGGGAAGAAGTCTGAGGAGCACTCTTGAGTGAAATCCTATCTGCTATCTGCCAGGCGCTCCTTGGAAACTCTATGGGGCAGTTCCACTCTGTCCTGTGGGGTCACTATGAGTCAGAATCAACTCAACGGCACTGGGTTTGGTTTGTTTTTTATATGCTGTCAGGAGGCCTGGTGACCCAGTAGTTAGGAGTTTGGCTGTCAAATAAAAGGTCAGCAGTTTGAATCTACCAGTCACTCCTTGAAAATCTTATGGGGCAGTTCTACTGTATCCTGTAGGGTCACTATGAGTCGAAATTGACTAAGTGGCAATGGGTTTGCTTTAGGTATGCTGTAAACACTTCTAGATACCCAACAAATATTCATTAAAACGAAAAACATCACCACAGATTTAAGGCGGTCAGATTTTTTGTGGGTGCTGCTCCAAGTTAGCCCAAAGCTGTAGCAGAACCAGCCCATGAAGCAAAGGGAACAGCATAAACCTACATCGTGTTAAAAAATAATGTTTCTGTTACTATCGTGGTAAAATTCTAAAGGTCAGTGGACCCAATTTGAGAATCATTGCTCTACATAGCAGTTTTGTGTAGAAATAAAGGCATAAACTCAAGAATAATAAAATGTTCAAGCCGTAGTTCCAGCTGAGATCTGGTGAATTTATCAGTCTCTGTCTCTGAGTTTTCTTCAAGCCCTGTATCCTCGCCAACAGTTTTTCATAATGTTCTGGAAACCACATAGGCCGCTATTCAGAGATAATCTGCAGTCTGCGAAGTCAATTGGAGAACAGCACTGAGAGTTGTTCATTACACTGTTTGTTTTGCAGCATTTGTTGCTTGAAGAGAGTTTCAGACACTTGCCCAAAGAAGAGGAGAGGATTCAGGAGAATTTATTTCAAACATTTGAACAAATGCTTAAATGGTTGCAACTGGGTTGACTATGTTTGGAGTTTCTTAAATGACTTATTTATATTTCCACAATCATTTAAGAAAACATCTAAATTAGTCATCTTTATACTAAAAATTTGCATATTAATTGTTAACCAATGTCATAAAACAATATGTGTACTAACTATTTAATGAGAAACTAGTTTGTTCTGTAAATCTTCATCTAAAGTACCATAAAAAAAAAAACTGCCTATTAAATAAGGAACTAAGGAAATTATAAAAATGAACAATCCTTAACTGGTAAACAATTTATTAGTTACTTCATATCAGGAATCTACCTGTGGTATATTGACTGACTTCATTAAAAGTCCCCCCACCCCATCTTCTTCTTAAGAATATTTTCATAGTTTATTTAGTTTGTTTTTCTTCTGATTAAGCATAATGATGTCTTTTTCTACATCTCTAAATTCTGGAACTTTTACTTCAATGCTGTTTTCCTTTAAGAACAGTAACAATTTTCATTAGGTAATAAAATTTTTATGAGAAGGAAATGGGTAAGAGTAGAACTGCCCCGTGGGGTTTCCAAGGAGCAGCTGGTGGATTTGAACTGCCGACCTTTTGGTTAGCAGTCAAACACTTAACCAATGCACTACCAGGGTTCCACGGATAAACATTCCTATTAGCAAAAGACTTACCATTCCATTTCAATTCATTGTTGATTTCAAGGATAAAGGCTCCTGGCTGAGAGTGACCATTTTCCAAATCGTGAAGGAGAAATCATGCCAGTCATGAATGAGCACAATAAAATTATCACACTTGTAACCTACCCCTAAAACAGGGCTTTCCACATTGTTTATACCAATATAAGATGGACGTTGCTAATTTTTTAAAGGTATTAAATAGTAAAGGAATCTTTCATCCACCTTATTTATGAAATTGCATTAGTATCTCTTCCTTCACTATCTAGAAGTACATCTCTGAAATACTTTATTAATTTTACACCACTCAAATACAGGGAGTCAGATTTAACTGACTACATGAACTAAGTTCATGTTACTTATGTATAAAGTATCAAAACACACGCTTATTCCAGATTTTACCTATTAATCTGTTATAGAAAACTATGAAAAATACAGAATAAAAAACTGCAATTTAACAATTAATATGCCATCTCCTTCCAAAACCAAGAAGCCCTGGTGGCACAGTGGTTAAAAGCGTGGCTGCTAACGAAAAGGTCAGAAGCTCAAATCCACCACCCACTCCTTGAAAACCCTATGGGGCAGTTCTACTCTACCCTATAGGGCCACTATGAGTTAGAATCGACTTGAGGGCAATGGTTTTTTGTTTTTTTAAGATAAGGTCATTATTCTATCATGTAGGGTTGCAAAGAGTCAGAATTGACTCGATGACAATGGGTTAGGTTTCTGGATCTCTAAAGCCAAATCCACTGCCATTAAGTCTATTTCGACTCAAAGCGATCCTATAGGACAGAGTAGAACTGCCCCATAGGGTTTTCAATGCTGTAATCTTAACAGAAGCAGACTGCCGCATCTTTCTCCTGTGGAGGGTGAGGCTGGTGGGTTTGAACCGTGGACTAATTAGTTAGCAGCCAAGTGCTTTAAGCACTGCACATCTCCCTCTACTGGAAAGAATAAAAGCTTACCCTAATATATGGGTCTAACATTGTGTTTACAGAGTCAGGTGGTATGGAGGCCTAAGTCAATTAACTAACATCCTATCCTCATCCTGAATTTTGCCACTGGAGAAAAATGCTGCGTGTGTTGCCCACTGTGACTAACTTTATTGCTTAACTGCTCCTTTATGGCAAACTAACAATTTTTTCTTTAGAGGCATAATGCAGAGCCAAATTCTGGAGAGAAGATGAGCAGATTCAAACCCTAGATGGGCCTTAATAGCTGTGTGACCTTGCCAGTTTACCTGACCTTTCTCAGGCTCAATTCCCTCATCTCTAAAATGGAGGTAGTTATCACACTTACTGCTTAGGGTTATTAGGACTACATAATACAAGGTATAGAAAGTGTTTATCAAATTGCCTTGCCTAAAATAATTTCTCTATAAATGTGAGCTGTTTTTAAATAATAATACTAAACATGAGTTTAATAAACCTGTTGTTGTTAGGTGTCATCAAGTCAATTTCAACTCATAGTGAACCCATGTGGCACTGCCTCGTAGAATCCTAGTTCAGTACACTTCTCAAAACATGAAATTTTTTCCTGACATCAGACAGTTTTTATGTCACGGTCACTTGTTCAATATGTACAATAAACACAAATACATACAAATCACAATAAGGATACAAATTATGAAGTAACTGAAATGTGATTATGAAAGTAGTGTATTTAGTCCCTAGAAAACTGATACCATAATAATAAATTTCAATGGTTTAAATTATGTAGAGTATGTTACACTACTTCTCTTCAAATTATATGATCTCATTTTATTAAATCATTCCTATACAGTAGAAAGGAGATACCTTATTAACTGCATTTTAAAGCAGAGGAAATTGAGAACCAGAGAAATACAAGTTTATAGCTGGTGATGGGCAGTACAAAAGCCAGGTATAAAGATGCTTGGTCCAGAGTTCATTCCACTCTTCCTTGCAAGATGGCCTTTTAAACTATAAAACTGGTAACTTCTGTTCATCATTAATAAATTTTAACTGTGTAAGAATAGAACCACCCAAATGAATGCTTTTGGATATATATAAAATTAAATATATGTTCTAGAATATATGTTCTCAAGAATTTGACCTCTAATAAAGGTCATAATGTTTGTCAGCTTTACACTGGTTTAAAATATAAGTTGACAAAACTTTTATTTCCTACAACGTGCCCTTCATAACAAGGTTACAATCAACTAGGAATAAAAAAAAAAAAACACTAGGAATAGAAAGATTTAAAATGCGTCATTAAAGTGCCTAAAGTTACTCAAAGGAAAATTTATTTTTTAAGAAAGAAAAGGTCTTTCATATTTGAATGCAACTTACAAAAGATATAGGTAAACCATAAGATTCTGTATTGAATTAAAAAAAATAACCTTTGCTTTGAAGTGTCCCTTTAAAGATATTACCAAAGTGTTGCTAAGTAGAGAGCAACAAATTCTCCTGACTGTACTTTAACACTGTGATAGGGTCTATTGATGTAAATGCATTATCACTACCCACCCTGGTCAGATAATACCTTTCCCAAGGCACTAGGGCAATAAAGATTTGCCTAAGCCTTGCTGTCAGGATTGTAAATCCTTTCCGAGAAAAGCAGTTTACCCTTTTGCCATGCATACTGCTTGGATTAGGAACAAGCAAGGGAGTCCTAGACTGAGGGTACCTTCAGGAGTGGTGTTCACTGCCTTTGCTTTGAGCCCCTGGGAACTGACCAGGGCTGTCCCTGCTACTTGTTAAAAGGCAGGTGACATGATCACAGCAGGCAAAGGGAAGAACATGACTTAAGTTGTTGTATCAGTTAGTTAAATTAGTGGAACTTCAGTTTAAGAGGCAATTTGGCATAGTAAAAAGAACAGGGCATTTTTTAATTACACAGATCTCAGTTTTAATACCTATTCCTCGATTTATTTATTACTTGCATGACTTCAAGCAAGCAACTTACCTTTTCCATATTATAAGCATACAACCCTAGGAAAGTTACTCAACCTTTTTCTGCCTCAATTTTGTCCTCTGTAAAATGAAATAATGCCTCTTAGAGTTGCTGCGGATAAAAGGAGTTAATATATGTAAAGCTGTTAGCATATGCTAAGCTCTATTTAAGCGTTAGTTGTTCCTATTTATTGTTTTTATTATTCCTTCTCTAAGCCTCAGTTTTGTTTTGTTTTTTTAAATCTGGGAAGTGGGAATAACAGAACATGCCTTGCACCGTTGCTGTAAAGATTATATAAAAATTGAATACTTATTCTCCAAGTATATTATTGCTGTTGCTGTTATTGCACCTCTTACCTGGTGTTGCTGTTTTTCTCCATGCAAGTCAGTTATCCCTCTTATACTACGGTATCAAGCTAACTGAAAAAATGAACTGAATATTTCTAATTACAGGATGACAGCTACGATACAAGTCTGGAATTTAACCTTAAAGTTGCCTAAGTAGTAGAAGATACTGTTACCAAAGTAAATAAATCATTGAAATTGGATTAGATTAAAAAGGTCCTCCACATAGGTGATAAAACAGAGCTATAAAATTCAATGTCATGCAGAGCAGAAAGGGGACATATGGGAACGCTCTGTATTTTCTGTGCAACTTTTCTGTAAACCTAAAACTACTCCAAAAAATGAAGCATACTAAAAAAAAATCCTATGTGAAAAGCACTCAAGTTATTCACTTTGAAACTCTACAGAAATAAAAGGTATTCCTTGAAACAATTCTTCCATATATACTGTTTGCCATGTTTCTGTTAATATGGATTGGTAAGAAATAGTTTGATACAGTCAAAGTTAAAAGCTCATTGTAGTGTCAGTTAAGACTTTAAGATGTTCTTTAGGTTGGACAATGGTAGGAGAAAAGAGACACGGTCTGCAATTTCCTGATCATTTTCTACATTAAGCCAGTACTAACCTTGCCAGGGCTGTGGGCAATGATATGCCCTTGGAGCAAAAGTAAGCCTGCAGTGCACAACCAAGACTAGGGTAAGGAGAGTGAGGCTCTAACCTTGGGTGCAGAAACCTCAGTAATCAAAATAAACAAAGAATATTCTAATGCAATCTTTAAAAAAAAAATCAAAACTAATACCAAAAAGAAGCCCTGGTGGCGCAGTGGTTAAGAGCCAAGCTGCTAATCAAAAGGACGGCAGTTCAAATCTACCAGTTGCTCCTTGGAAACCCTATGGGGCAGTTCTACTCTCTCCTACAGAGTCACTAAGAGTTGGAACTAACTCGACGGCACCTAACAATAACAAATACCAAAAAAGAATCTATGTTGAACAAAGTACCAAATTTTAAACAAAAGGCGGGGCCAAGATGGCAAAATAGTCAGACACTTCCCGTGGTCACTCTTACAACACAGATCCGAAAAAAACAAGTGAATCGATTATATATGACAATCTAGAAGCCCTAACATCAAAGACAAAGTTGAGGAGTCAGACTTAGTGGCAGAGAGAGGGAAAGACAGTTCAAAAGCAGAGAGGAAGTGCCAGGCCTGACCTGGCCAACATCCTGGAGGCAGGATCGTTTGGCACACATGGGCTGAGGCAAGCAGTAGCGCTCAGGATGCAATTTCCATGTTGGGAGAAACCAAGTAGCAGAGTCTGCACGAGCCTCTGAAGCCCGGGGGAAGTGGCAATGGATCTGTGAAAGTTAAGTGTAAGCATCCAATCTACTGCACAGGATCAAAATAACACTTCTCCCTCAGAGAGGTGCCTGTCTTTCCCTCACTTGCCCCATCCTCACTCTGCTCTAGTCCCAGTCTGGCAGCATTTAGTAGTTACCGCTCCTCATAGGCTAGAAATGGAACCTGTCACATACCCGAGCCAGTCCCCTGGCTTTGTGGAGGGAACAAATAAACAAACAAACAGGAAAAAAGAAAGTGTGAGCTCCCCTAAGCTGAGAACACAGGGCAGTCACTGTCCCTTTGCCTCACCAAAGGCATAAGGGGTCCACAGACTTTGAATGCCTTTCACCCCTGCCAAGACCTGTGTGGGCCCATTCAACAGCATGGGCCCTCTTTAGCATAGTACAACATGATATATTCCTGAAGCCTATTTTCAACTGCAACACCTAAGAGGGATTGGCAGACTCATGACATTTGACACCACCCTGGCCATTAAGCAGGGCCCTCATCTACCCACATCAGGGGCCTGAGGACTGGTGGCTCCACCCACTCCACCTAGCCAACCATGGCAGGGGTCTGAGAATAAGTGGTACCTCCCAGTCCTTACAGCCAACACTACTGGGTGCCCAAAGCCCAGCTGCAAAATTGAACTACATGCTCTAGGGACAGGGACACACCTTCCTTCCATTTAGGCACTCAGGGACAGCCGTTAGCCCCCTACTTTACTCAGCACATAACCCTCTGCTGAAGCCAGCTGCCTGCTACAATCACCCCTACGTAGCTCTACCCATCTAGGACTGTAGGTGAGTGCCTGCATCACACACTTGGTGACTGATGACCTGGACACCTGAGCTGAATCCACACAAGAAAAGTAAATGGACTCCTGGGCTCACATACCTAGTAGCAGCTCTAACTACCTGGTGACAGGAAGTGAGAGCTTCAAAGATGCCAATAGTCAAAGTAGTTCACACACCCAGCCTATTTGAGCATATCAAAACAAAACAAAAAGCTAGGACACAGTAAGCAAACATACAATAAATAACTTACTGATAACTCGAAGACAAAAGAAAATACCAAATCACATAAAGAGGTAGACTGATGGCTCCAGCAAGCAACCCAAACAAAAAACCAGGAAACTTTCCAGAGGAAGAGAAGGTCTTGGAATTACCAGAAGTAGAATTCAAAAGATTACTATACAGAGCTCTTCAAAAGATTGGGAAGGAAATCAAGCAAAATGCAGAAAAAGCCAAGGAACACACAAAGAAATACAGGAATTTAGGAGAGGTATACAAGAGCAAAATGACAAATTAAACAGGCTGCAAGAATCCATGGAGAGACAGCAGACTGAAGTCCAAAAGATTAACAATAAAATTTCAGAACTTGACAACTCAATAGAAAGTCATAGGGGCAGAAAGAGGCAATGGAAGTCAGATTTAGTGAGACTGAAGATGAAGCACTTGACACCAATTTATTAGAGGAAAAATCAGATAAAAAAATTAAAAACTGAAGAAAGCCTAAGAATTATGTGGGACTCTACAAGAGGAATAACCTACGAGTAATTGAAGTACCAGGACAGGGGAGATAACAGAAAGTACAGAGAGAATTACTGAAGGTTGGTTGGCAGAAAACTTCCCTGATATCGTGAAAGGCAAGAAGCTATCCAAGAAATTTATTGAACCTCACACAGCATATCCCAAAGAAAGTCATCAAGACATATTATAGTCAAACTTGCCAAAACCAAAGATAAAGAGAGAATTTTAAGAGCAGGTAGGGATAAGCGAAAAGCCACCTACAAAGGACAGTCAATAAGACTAAACTCTGACTACACAGTAGAAACCATGCAGGCAAGAAGGTAATGGGATGACAGATATAAAGCCTTGAAGGAAAAAAATCACCAACCAAGAATTATATATCCAGCAAAATTGTCTCTCAAATATGAAGGCAAATTTAGGGCCTTTCCAGATAAACAGAAGTTAAGGGAATTTGTAAAAACCAAACCAATGTTACAATACTAAAGGAAGTCCTTTACTAAAGAATCAATACTATCAGATAACAACCAGATATCAACCCAGGTAGGAAAGTCACAATAATAAATCAAAGCTAAAACACTGAAAATAGGGAAAAACAGATGTCAATATGTAAAAGAAGTCAACATTTTTTAAAAAGAAGGAATAAATAGTGTAGTCATAGAATTTTCATATGGAGAAGTTAAATAAAAGATTGGTTTAAACTTATAAAAATAGAGGTAAATTTCAAGGTAACCACAAAGAAAACTACCAAACCTGCATATCAAAATAAAACAGGAGAAAAACATAAAGACTCAGCAAATACAAAATCAACAACAATCAAAAAGATGAAAAGAAAATACATACAGAAAAACGACTTAGCACGGAAAATTAAATGAAATTAAGAAACTGTCGACAACACATACACACACAAATACCTCAAAATGAGAGCACAAAACTCATACCTGTCGATGATTACACTGAATGTAAATGGACGAAATGCACCAATAAAGACACAGAGAGAGCAGAATGGATTAAAAAAAAACACAGTCCTGTATGCTGCCTACAAGAGACACACCTTAGACTTAAAGACACAAACAAACTAAAGCTCAAAGGATGGAAAAATATATATCAAGCAAACAACTATCAAAAAAGAGCAGGAGTGACAATATTAATCTCTGACAAAATAGGCTTTGAAGGAAAATTCACCATAAAGGATAAGGAAGGACACTATATAATGATTAAAGGATCAATACACCAGGAGGACATGACCATAATAAATATTTATGCACCCAACGACAGGGCTCCAAAATATAACACAAACTCTAACAGCATTGAAAAGAGAAATAGATAGCTCCACAATATTAGTAGGAGAACTCAATACACCACTTTCGTGAGGGACAGAATATCAAAAAAAGCTTAATAAAGACACACAAGATCTAAATGCCACAATCAACCAACTTGATCTCATAGACATATACAAAACACTCCATCCAACAGCAGCCAAGTATATATTCTTTTCCAATGCACGTGCAACATTCTACAGAATAGGCCACATATTAGCCCATAAAGCAAGCCTTAACAGAATTTAAAACATCGAAATACTACAAAGCATCTTTTCTGACCATAAAGCTGTAAAGTAGAAATCAATAACAGGAGAAGCAAGATGGAAAAAAAAAAAATACATGGAAACTAAACAACATCTTGCTCAAAAACTACTGGGTTATAGAAGAAATCAAGGATGGAATAAAGAAACTCATAGAATCAAATGAGAAAGAAAACACATCCTACAGGTACCTTTGGGACACAGTAAAATCAGTGCCCAGAGGTCAATTTATAGCAATAAATGCACACATCCAAAAAGAAGAAAGGGCAAAATCAAAACACTAACCTTACAATTCGAATAGAGAGCAGCAAAAGAAGCCCTTGGACACCAGAAGAAAGCACGGAATAAAAATTAGAGCAGAAATAAATGAAACAGAGCGTAGAAAAACAATGAAAAGAGTTAATAAGACCAAAAGCTTGTTCTTGGAAAAGATCAACAAAATCGATAAACCATTGACCAAACTGAAAAAAGAAAAACAGGAGAGGAAGCAAATAGTCCTAAAAGAAATGAGATTGGCGACACCACAAACAGACCCAACTGAAATTAAAAGAATCATAACAGAATACTATGCAAAATTGTACTCCAACAAATTTCCAAACCTAGAGGAAATGGACAAATTTCTAGAAACGCACTACCTACCTAAACTAACACAAACCAAGGTAGAAACACTAAACAAACCTATAAGAAATTAAGAGATTGAAGAGGTAATATAAAAAAAAAACAACAACAACAACAAAAAGCCCTAACCCTGATGGCTTCACCGGAGAATTCTACCAAACTTTGAAAGAAGAGTTAGCACCAATACTACTAAAGGTATTTCAGAGTATAGAAAAGGATGGGATACTTCCAAACTCATTCTGTGAAGCCAGCATAACCCTGATACCAAAACCAGGTAAAGACACCACACAAAAAAAGAAAATTATAGATGAACATCCCTCATGAGGAAACCCTGGTGTCATAGTGGTTAAGTGCTACAGCTGCTAACCAAAAGGTCTGCAGTTCAAATCCACCAGGCGCTCCTTGGAAACTCTATGGGGCAGTTCTACTCTGTTCTATAGGGTCACTGTGAGTCAGAATCAACTCAACAGCAATGGGTTTGGTTTTTTGGTTTATCCCTCATGAACACAGATGCAAAAATCCTCAACAAAATTCTAGCCAACAGAATTCAACAACATATCAAAAAAAATAATTCGCCATGACCACATGGGATTCATACCAGGTGGCAGGGATGGTTCAACATTAGAAAAACAATCAATGTAATTCATCACATAAATAATACAAAAGATAAGAACCACATGATCTTATTAGTCAATGTGGAAAAGGCATTTGACAAAGTCCAACACCCATTCATGATAAAAAGTCTCAGAAAAATAGGAATAGAAGGGAATTCCTGGACATAATAAAGGGCATTTATACAAAGCCAACAGCCAACATTATCCTAAATGAAGAGTCTGAAAGCATTCCCCTTGAGAATGGGAACCAGTCAAGGATGCCCTTTATTACCACCCTTATTCAACACTGTGCTAGAAATCCTTGCCAGATCAATTAGGCTAGAAAAAGAAATAATATTGGTAAGGAAGAAGTAAAAGCATCTCTATTTGCAAATGATATGATCTTTTACACAGAAATCCCTAAAGAATCCACAAGAAAACTACTGGAACTAACAGAAGATTTCAGCAAAGTATCATGATACAAGATAAACATACAAGAATCAGTTGTATTCCTCTGCACCAACAAAGAGAACTTCAAAAAGGAAATCACCAAAACAATACCATTTATAATAGTCCCCAGGAAGATAAAATACTCAGGAATAAATCTAACCAGAGACGTAAAAGACCTATACAAAGAAAACTACAAGACACTAATGCGAGAAACCAAAAGAGACCTACATAAGTGGAAAAACATACCTTGCTCATGGATAGGAAGACTCAACACTGTGAAAAATGTCAATTCTACCCAAAACAATCTACAGATAAATGCAATCTTGATCCAAATTCCAACAACATTTTTTAATGAAATGGAGAAACAAATCACCAACTTCACATGGAAAGGGAAGAGGCCCTGGATAAGTAAAGCATTACTAAGGAAGAACAAAGTGGGAGGCCTCACACTACCTGATTTTAGAACTCATTATACTGCCATGATAGTCAAAACAGCCTCGTACTGTACAACAACAGATATATAGACCAACGGAATAGGATTGAGAATCCAGAAGTAAATTCATTCACCAGTGAGAATCTGATATTTGACAAAGTCCCAAAGTCCGTTAAACAGGGAAAAGACAATCTTTTTCACTAATGGTGGTGGCATAACTGGATATCCACCTGCAAAAAAATGAAACAACACCCATACCTCACATCATGCATAAAAACTAACTCAAAATGGATCAAAAACCTAAATAAAAAATCTAAAACAATAAACGTCATGGAGGAAAAAATAGAGATAATGCTAGGAGCCCGAATACATGGCATAAACAGAATATAAGCCATGACTAACAATGCACAAATACCAGAAGAAAAACTGGATAACTGGGAGCTCCTAAAAATCAAACACTAAACTTATGCTCATTGAAAGTCTTTACTAAAAGAGTAAAAAGACAACCTAGAGATTGGGAAAAAAAAAATTAGCTATAACATAGCCAGTAAGGGTCTAATCTCTAAAATCTATAAGATATCGCAACACCTCAACAACAAAAAGAGAAATAATCCAATTAAAAAACAGACAAAGAATATGAACAGGCACTTCACCAAAAGAGGTGTTCAGGTAGCTAACAGATACATGAGGAAATGCTCATGAGCATTAGCCATTAAAAAACCTATTGCTGTCGAGTCAGTTCCTACTCCTAGTGGCCCTATAGGACAGAGTAGAACTGCCCCATAGGGTTTTCAAGGAGCACCTGATGGATTCGAACTGCTGACCTTTTGGTTTCCAGCCGTTAGAAAAATGCAAATCAAAACTACAATTAGATACCATCTCACCCCAACAAGGCTAGCACTAATAAAAAATAAAAATAAAAAACACAAAATAATAAATTTTGGAGACGTTGTGGAGACACTGGAACATTTATGCACTGCTTGTTGAAATGTAAAATGGTACGACCACCTTGGAAATCAATTTGGTGCTTCCTTAAAAAGTTAGAAATAGAAGTGCCACAGGATCCTTCGATCCTACTCCTTGGAATTCCACCCCTAGAGAAATAGGAGCTGTCACACAAATAGATATATGCATACCGGCATTCACTGTAGCACTGTTCACAATACCAAAAAGGTGGAAACAACCTAGATGCCCATCAACAGACGAATGGATAAACAAATTATGGTACATACACAAAATGGAATACTGTGAGGTCGGGGCCAAGATGGCGGACTAGGTAGACGCTACCTCGGATCCCTCTTGCAACAAAGACTCGGAAAAACAAGTGAATCGATCATGTACATAACAATCTACGAACCCTGAATAAAAAACACAGATTTAGAGATGGAAAACGAACAAATACGGGGAAGCAGCAATTGTTTTCAGAGCCTGGAGCCAGCGTCCCAGTCAGGTAACCTTTGGCGCCTGATTTAGGGCAGAGCCCAGGGGAGCTGACGGCACAAACAAGGGGTGCAGCCCTACCCCCCGAACTCACCCCGGGAGGGGGCCCAGCCGGTTCACGCGGGTGGCGTGGCGATGCAGCCGGTGGGAGAAGTCCCTGGGAGGCAGTGACTGGTTGTGGAGCTGGGAGAGCAGCGTCCTAGCCGGGGAATCGTGCCGCCAGGATTTTGACCAGGCGCTGGCACAGCACAAGCATGGAGAGCTGCTCCACTCCCCTGAACTAACCCCGGGAGGGGGCCCAGCTGGTTTGCGGGCGGCGCAGTGATGCTGGCAGGATGAGAAGTCCCCAGGAGGCAGCGACTGATTTTGGAGCCGGGAGTAAAGCGCCCCAGCCGAGGAACCTTGACGCTAGGAGTTGGACTGTCAGCGGGTGGCTTCAGAGGGCCAGATCCCCGGGGGCAATCTCCACACAGCCAGCACACATAGGCGACATGCCCCGTGGGAATCTCAGATATAATAGTCATTCCAAGCAAGACAAGCAACTCTGGCTATATTCTGAGGTGCTACTCTCCTATATCGCTGATCCCTCCCCCACCACCCCAGGCGGCTTCATTAACATTGGAATTGCCTGAGCCAGAGGGAGAACAGCTCCGGCTCCGCGGCAGCTTTGCTTCCCCCACCCCTTTTTTTTTTTCTTCTTTTGGTCTTTTCTTAACCCACTCTTTCGGCCTGAGAGAAGGAACAACAACAACAACAAAAAAAAAACCCAGGGACCAAAAATCCACCCCTAATTGGACTAAAAACACAGAACCAGCTACAGCCAAGCATATATGATCCAAATCTCAGACTTTCATCCTTACAGGGAACAACGTGGCAGTTATAATCCAAAGGCAATTCTGATAGGGATCTGACTGCATTTTCTTTTAGCGGATTTTCTGGAAAAACTAGTTTCCCGGTGATGGCTCGGAGACAGCGGTCCATATCAAACCACATAAAGAAGCAGACCATGACAGCTTCTACAACCCCCCCAAACAAAAGAATCAAAATCTTTCCCAAATGAAGATACAATCCTGGAATTACCAGATACAGAATATAAAAAACTAATTTACAGAATGCTTCAAGACATCAGAAACGAAATAGGGCAAACTGCAGAAAAAGCCAAGGAACACACTGATAAAACAGTTGAAGAACTCAAAAAGATTATTCAAGAACATAGTGGAAAAATTAATAAGTTGCAAGAATCCATAGAGAGACAGCATGTAGAAATCCAAAAGATTAACAATAAAATTACAGAATTAGACAACGCAATAGGAAGTCAGAGGAGCAGACTCGAGCAATTAGAATGCAGACTGGGACATCTGGAAGACCAGGGAATCAACACCAACATAGCTGAAAAAAAAATCAGATAAAAGATTAAAAAAAATGAAGAAACCCTAAGAATCATGTGGGACTCTATCAAGAAGGATAACCTGCGTGTGATTGGAGTCCCAGAACAGGGAGGGAGGACAGAAAACACAGAGAAAATAGTTGAAGAACTCCTCACAGAAAACTTCTCTGACATCATGAAAAACTAAAGGATATCTATCCAAGATGCTCATCGAACCCCATTTAAGACTGATCCAAAAAGAAAAACACCAAGACATATTATCATCAAACTCGCCAAAACCAAAGATAAAGAGAAAATTTTAAAAGCAGCCAGGGAGAAAAGAGAGGTTTCCTTCAAGGGAGAATTAAGAAGAATAAGTTCAGACTACTCAGCAGAAACCATGCAGGCAAGAAGGGAATGGGACGATATATACAAAGCACTGAAGGAGAAGAACGGCCAGCCAAGGATCATATATCCAGCAAAACTCTCTCTGAAATATGAAGGCGAAATTAAGATATTTACAGATAAACACAAGTTTAGAGAATTTGCAAAAACCGAACCAAAGCTACAAGAAATACTAAAGGATATTGTTTGGTCAGAAAACCAATAATATCAGATACCAGCACAACACAAGGTCACAAAACAGAACATCCTGATATCAACTCAAATAGGGAAATCACAAAAACAAATTAAGATTAATTAAAAAAAAATACTCATAACAGGGAATCATGGAAGTCAATATGTAAAAGATCACAATAATCAAAAAGAGGCACTAAACACAGGAGGCATAGAACTGCCATATGGAGAGTGATACAAGGCGACATAGAGCAATACAAGTTAGGTTTTTACTTAGAAAAATAGGGGTAAATAATAAGGTAACCACAAAGAGATATAACAACTCCATAACTCAAGATAAAAGCCAAGAAAAACATAACGACTCAACAAACATAAAGTCAAACACTACGAAAATGAGGATCTCACAATTTACTAGGAAAAACGTCTCAGCAGAAAAAAGTATGTGGAAAAATGAAATTGTCAACAACACACATAAAAAGGCATCAAAATGACAACACTAAACACTTATTTATCTATAATTACGCTGAATGTAAATGGACTAAATGCACCAATAAAGAGACAGAGAGTCTCGGACTGGATAAAGAAACATGATCCGTCTATATGCTGCCTACAAGAGACACACCTTAGACTTAGAGACACAAACAAACTAAAACTCAAAGGATGGAAAAAAATATATCAAGCAAACAATAAGCAAAAAAGAAGAGGAGTAACAATATTAATTTCTGACAAAATAGACTTTAGACTTAAATCCGCCACAAAGGATAAAGAAGGAGACTACATAATGATAAAAGGGACAATTGATCAGGAAGACATAACCATATTAAATATTTATGCACCCAATGACAGGGCTGCAAGATACATAAATCAAATTTTAACAGAATTGAAAAGTGAGATAGATACCTCCACAATTATAGTAGGAGACTTCAACACACCACTTTCGGAGAAGGACAGGACTTCCACAGTAAGAAGCTCAATAGAGACACGGAAGACCTAATTACAACAATCAACCAACTTGACCTCATTGACTTATACAGAACTCTCCACCCAACAGCTGCAAAATATACTTTTTTTTCTAGCGCACATGGAACATTCTCTAGAATAGACCACATATTAGGTCATAAAACAAACCTTTGCAGAGTCCAAAACATCGAAATATTACAAAGCATCTTCTCAGATCACAAGGCAATAAAACTAGAAATCAATAACAGAAAAACTAGGGAAAAGAAATCAAATACTTGGAAAATGAACAATACCCTCCTGAAAAAAGACTGGGTTATAGAAGACATCAAGGAGGGAATAAGGAAATTCATAGAATGCAACGAGAATGAAAATACTTCCTATCAAAACCTCTGGGACACAGCAAAAGCAGTGCTCAGAGGCCAATTTATATCGATAAATGCACACATACAAAAAGAAGAAAGAGCCAAAATCAGAGAACTGTCCCGACAACTTGAACAAATAGAAAGTGAGCAACAAAAGAATCGATCAGGCACCAGAAGAAAACAAATAATAAAAATAAGAGCTGAACTAAATGAATTAGAGAACAGAAAAACAATTGAAAGAATTAACAAAGCCAAAAGCTGGTTCTTTGAAAAAATTAACAAAATTGATAAACTATGGGCTAGACTGACTAAAGAAATACAGGAAAGGAAACAAATAACCCGAATAAGAAACGAGAAGGACCACATCACAACAGAACCAACTGAAATTAAAAGAATCATATCAGATTATTATGAAAAATTGTACTCTAACAAATTTGCAAACCTAGAAGAAATGGATGAATTCCTGGAAAAACACTACCTACCTAAACTAACACATTCAGAAGTAGAACAACTAAATAGACCCATAACAAAAAAAGAGATTGAAACGGTAATCAAAAAACTCCCAACAAAAAAAAGCCCTGGCCTGGACGGCTTCACTGCAGAGTTCTACCAAACTTTCAGAGAAGACTTAACACCACTACTACTGAAGGTATTTCAAAGCATAGAAAAAGACGGAATACTACCCAACTCATTCTATGAAGCCACCATCTCCCTGATACCAAAACCAGGTAAAGACATTACAAAAAAAGAAAATTACAGACCTGTATCTCTCATGAACATAGATGCAAAAATCCTCAACAAAATTCTAGCCAATAGAATCCAACAACACTTAAAAAAAATAATTCACCATGATCAAGTGGGATTTATACCAGGTATGCAAGGCTGGTTTAATATCAGAAAAACCATTAATGTAATCCATCACGTAAATAAAACAAAAGACAAAAACCACATGATCTTATCAATAGATGCAGAAAAGACATTTGACAAAGTCCAACACCCTTTTATGATAAAAACTCTCACCAAAGTAGGAATTGAAGGAAAATTCCTCAACATAATAAAGGGCATCTATGCAAAGCCAACAGCCAACATCACTCTAAATGGAGAGAACCTGAAAGCATTTCCCTTGAGAACGGGAACCAGACAAGGATGCCCTTTATCACTGCTCTTATTCAACATCGTGCTAGAAGTCCTAGCCAGGGCAATTAGGCTAGACAAAGAAATAAAAGGCATCCGGATTGGCAAGGAGGAAGTAAAATTATCTCTATTTGCAGATGACATGATCTTATACACAGAAAACCCTAAGGAATCCTCCAGAAAACTACTGAAACTAATAGAAGAGTTTGGCAGAGTCTCAGGTTATAAAATAAACATACAAAAATCACTTGGATTCCTCTACATCAACAAAAAGAACATCGAAGAGGAAATAACCAAATCAATACCATTCACAGTAGCCCCCAAGAAGATAAAATACTTAGGAATAAATCTTACCAAGGATGTAAAAGACCTATACAAAGAAAACTACAAAGCTCTACTACAAGAAATTCAAAAGGACCTACTTAAGTGGAAAAACATATCTTGCTCATGGATAGGAAGACTTAACCTAGTAAAAATGTCTATTCTACCAAAAGCCATCTATACATATAACGCACTTCCGATCCAAATTCCAATGTCATTTTTTAAGGTGATAGAGAAACAAATCACCAATTTCATATGGAAGGGAAAGAAGCCTCGGATAAGCAAAGCATTACTGAAAAAGAAGAAGAAAGTGGGAGGCCTCACTCTACCTGATTTCAGAACCTATTATACGGCCACAGTAGTCAAAACAGCCTGGTACTGGTACAACAACAGGCACATAGACCAATGGAACAGAATTGAGAACCCAGATATAAATCCATCCACATATGAGCAGCTGATATTTGACAAAGGACCAGTGTCAGTTAATTGGGGAAAAGATAGTCTTTTTAACAAATGGTGCTGGCATAACTGGATATCCATTTGCAAAAAAATGAAACAGGACCCATACCTCACACCATGCACAAAAACTAACTCCAAGTGGATCAAAGACCTAAACATAAAGACTAAAACGATAAAGATCATGGAAGAAAAACTAGGGACAATCCTAGAAGCCCTAATACAAGGCATAAACAGAATACAAAACATTACCAAAAATGATGAAGAGAAACCCCATAACTGGGAGTTCCTAAAAATCAAACACCTATGCTCATCTAAAGACTTCACCAAAAGAGTAAAAAGACCACCTACAGATTGGGAAAGAATTTTCAGCTATGACATCTCCGACCAGCGCCTGATCTCTAAAATCTACATGATTCTATCAAAACTCAACCACAAAAAGACAAACAACCCAATCAAGAAGTGGGTAAAGGATATGAACACACACTTCACTAAAGAAGATATTCAGGCAGGCAACAGATACATGAGAAAATGCTCTCGATCATTAGCCATTACAGAAATGCAAATTAAAACTACCATGAGATTCCATCTCACTCCAACAAGGCTGCCATTAATCCAAAAAACACAAAATAATAAATGTTGGAGAGGCTGCGGAGAGATTGGAACTCTTATACACTGCTGGTGGGAATGTAAAATGGTACAACCACTTTGGAAATCTATCTGGCGTTATCTTAAACAGTTAGAAATAGAACTACCATACAACCCAGAAATCCCACTCCTCGGAATATACCCTAGAGAAACAAGAGCCTTCACACAAACAGATATATGCACACCCATGTTTATTGCAGCTCTGTTTACAATAGCAAAAAGCTGGAAGCAACCAAGGTGTCCATCTACGGATGAATGGGGAAATAAATTGTGGTATATTCACACAATGGAATACTACGCACCGATAAAGAACAGTGACGAATCTGTCAAACATTTCATAACATGGAGGAACCTAGAAGGCATTATGCTAAGCGAAATTAGTCAGAGGCAAAAGGACAAATATTGTATAAGACCACTATTATAAGATCTTGAGAAATAGCAAAAACTGAGAAGAACACATACTTTTGTGGTTACGAGGAGGGGAGGGAGGGAGGGAGGGATTGGGTTTTTTATTGATTAATTAGTAGATAAGAACTACTTTAGGTGAAGGGAAGGACAATACTCAATACATGGAAGGTCAGCTCAATTGGACTGGACCAAAAGCAAAGAAGTTTCCAGGATAAAATGAATGCTTCAAAGGTCAGCGGAGCAAGGGTGGGGGTTTGGGGACCATGGTTTAAGGGGACTTCTAAGTCAAGTGGCAAAATAATTTTATTATGAAAACATTCTGCATCCCACTTTGAAATGTGGCGTCTGGGGTCTTAAATGCTAACAAGCGGCCATCTAAGATGCATCAATTGGTCTCAACCCACCTGGAGCAAAGGAGAATGAAGAACACCAAGGTCACACGACAACTAAGAGCCCAAGAGACTGAAAGGGCCACATGAACCAGAGACTTACATCATCCTGAGACCAGAAGAACTAGTTGGTGCCCGGCCACAATCGATGACTGCCCTGACAGGGAGCACAACAGAGAACCCCTGAGGGAGCAGGAGATCAGTGGGATGCAGACCCCACATTCTCACAAAAAACCATACTTAATGGTCTGACTGAGACTAGAGGAATCCCGGCGGTCATGGTCCGCAAACCTTCTGTTGGCACAGGACAGGAACCATCCCCGAAGACAATTCATCAGACATGAAAGGGACTGGAGAGTGGGTGGGAGAGAGATGCTGATGAAGAGTGAGCTAATAATATCAGGTGGACACTTGAGACTGTGTTGGCATCTCCTGTCTGGAGGGGGGATGGGAGGATAGAGAGAGTGGGAAGCTGACAAAATTGTTACAAAAGGAGAGACTGGAAGGGCTGACTCATTAGGGGGAGAGCAAGTGGGAGTATGGAGTAAGATGTATGTAAACTTATATCTGACAGACTGACTTGAATTGTAAACGTTCACTTGAAGCTCAATAAAAGTTAAAAAAAAAATGCAATACTGTGCAACAATAAGTTTGTGATGAGTCTGTGACACATCTCACATCATGGATGAATCTGGAAGGCATTATGCTGAGTGAAGTTAGTTGCAAAAGGACAAATATTGTATGAGACCACTATTATAAGAACTCAAGAAAAGGTTTAAACATGAGAAGAAACCATTCTTGGTTACAAGGGTGGGGTGGGGGAGGGAAAAGGGAATTCACTAACTAGATAGTAGACAAGAATTAGCTCAAGGGAAGGAAAACACAATACAGTGGAAGTCAGCACAACTGTACTAAACCAAAAGCTTAGACTTTTCCTGAACACAACCAAACACTTCAAGGGACTGATTAGCAGGGGCTGGGGTCTGGGGACCATGATTTCGGGGGACATCTAGGTCAACTGGCTTAACAAAGCTTATTAAGAGAATGTTCTGCACCCCATTTTGGTGAGTGGTGCCTGGAGTCTTAAAAGCTTGCAAGTGGCCATCTAAGATGCATCACTTGGCCCAACCTACTTGGAGCAAAGGAGAATGAGAACACCACAGATGCAAGGAAAATGTTAGCCCAAGAAACAGAAATTGCCACATAAACCAGAGAGTTCATTAACCTGAAACCAGAAGAACTAGATGGTGCCCGGCTACCACCAATGACCAGCCTGACGGGAAACACAATAGAGTGTCCCTGACGGAGGAGGAGAAAAGTGTGGAGCAGAGCTCAAATTCAAGTAAAAAGACCAGACTTAATGGTTTGACTGAGGCTGGAGGAACCCCCAAAGCCATGGCCCCTGGATGCTCTGTTAGCCCAAAACTAATACCATTCCCAAAGTCCACTCTTCAGACAAAGATTAGATTGGACTATAAAACAGAAAATAATGCTCGTGAAGAGTGTGCTTCTTAGTTCAAGCAGATACACAAGACCAAATGGGCAGCTTCTGCAAAGAGGCAGGATAAGAAGGCAGGAAGGGCCAGGAACTGGTTGGATGAACATGGGAAACCCGTAGTGGAAAGGGGGAGTGGGCTGTCACATTATAGGGATTGCGACTAGTGTCACATAACAATATGTGCATAAATTTTTGTATGAGAAATTAACTTGAGCCGTAAACCTTAGCCTAAAGCACAGTAAAAAAAAAAAAAATTTAGACAAAGTCAGTAAATTAGTTTTCTCTGACTTTCATAACCAATTACCACATACTTAGTTGCTTAAAACAACACAAATTTATTATCTTAGAGTTCTGTAGGTCAGAAGTCTGACATAGGTCTCACTGCGCTAACCAAGGGCTAATCAAGGTATTGGTATGCAAAGACAGAAGAGCAAAGCTATTCTGAAAGAGGCCAAGAAGTACACAAATAATCAGAAAATGGCAACACAAGCATTTACAAGCATTTATAGGCAGAAGTATTTCAGTATTTTGAAGCTGTTGCAAAGCTAAAACTCATTTCTAAAATATTAATGATTTTTTTCTTTATGTATTATATAACATTCTATTACTCTAAAATTTTCACTGTTACTTTCACTTTACTCAACTTATTTTAACTACTGCAAACATTATTGCCGATATTTCATTTGAAAGTTAAGATTTTTCACTTCCTGTGTGAGTAAGGGAGACTTACAGCCAGATTTTAGCTAGATTAAAGGCTGAATAAATCAGAAGAGATACAACTGGGATGCTCCTTAGAAGCGAGGATAGCGAGGCTTTGACTTGCTTACTTTGGACACATCCTCCAGAAAGACCATAGCTAGAAAAGGACATTACGTTTGGTAAAGTAAAAAGCCAACCAAAATGAGGGAAATCCTCAATGAAATGGATTGAGACAATAGCCACAACAGTGGACTCAAACCTACCAATGATTGCGAGGACGGTGCAGGACCAGGCAGCGTTTCTTTCTGTTATACATAAGGTTACTAGGAGTTGCAGCCAACTTGACAGCAATTAACAACAACAATGTGCCATAACCTTTCTTGTGAAGGGACCTGGGTGTTTCAGGATTGTTTTACGCTCATATCGAGTGAGGCTTGGTAACCCTGAGATCATAAGTGTTCTTCCTTCTGCCTCCCTTTATTTACCTACATATATTCTAGACCTTGTGTGAATTTTTACATCTTGATCTTCTATGTGTTTGTGAGTTCCTCAATTGCAGAACTCTCTTATTTATCATTTGGTACAAAACAGATATCAGGCATTGTCGCAAATGTTATAGCATTGAATTCTGAAAATTAAGTGCTATCTCTTTTACTCTGTCCCAGAGTCGTGGAGTGACTTGCTCAATGCTACTCAAGATGTGGGGCCAGTTCCATCAAATTCTGAAGCCCCTGCCCTTTCCATCCACCCTTCCCCAGTTCTTATTTTGCAAACACATTTCCAGAACATCACCTCTGGGGGAATCATTTAAGCTTGCAGCTATCTAAATACAAACTTAAATCAGGAGATAACCCCACAGGTCTCAGATCACTTACCTTTCCTTAGGAGTACTTGAAGAGGATGACAAACACAACCTTCAAGACACAGCACATCAAGAGAGAACGCTTTTTCACACACACACACACACAAGTCTGCTAACAAAAATAACCATTAAGGTCTGACTGAGACTAGAAGGACCCCAGTGGTCATGGCCCCCAGACCTTCTGTCAGCCCAGGACAGGAACCATTCCCAAAGCTGACTCTTCAGACATGGATTGGACTGGACAATGGATTGGAGAGGGATGCCGGTGAGGAGTGAGCTTCTTGGATCAGGTGGACACTCGAGACTATGTTGGCATCTCCTGCCTGGCGGGGAGATGAGAGGGTAAAGGGGGTTAGAAGCTGGTGAAATGGACACAAAAAAAGAGAGTGGAGGGAGGGAGCAGGCTGCCTCATTACAGGGAGAGTAATTGGGAGTATGTAGCAAGGTTTATATAAGATTCTGTGTGAGAGACTGACTTGATTTGTAAACTTTCACTTAAAGCACAATAAAAATTATATAAAAAAAAAAGCATTAAAACTATGTCAGAAAATTGACCAGTCTAGCTCCTGAAGATGTATTAATCATCCTACTTCTGATCAAAGAAAATAAATTTCTTGTTGTCAAAGTGATCAGGGAATATGAAAGCAAGACATCTGTTTCATTAATAGTATCCTTGCCAGTATGGCCAATTAAATTGTCTCCTTTCCCCCCAACAGATTTAGTTCCAAACACATTACACAAGTTATACTCAGAAAATTTACTGCTAGGAGATCATTTATACTTATTCATCCTAGAATTTCTATTGTAATCTTTTCTATAAAGGAAATTTGCATCATTGTCCTCAATCATTGGACATATTTACTTGCCCATAAAAGAAGCAAATTCCCCCTATTCATGACTTTAGCCAAGATAGCCAATGCCAGCAACCCCAAGAGCAGGTGCAGCTTCCAGCATGCTCTCGGTGCTGGTTACAGCATCAAGAGAAAAGTCTGCGGTAATCGCTGTGAGGGCAGGAATCACGGACTCTCCCAAAAAGCGTTCGCCAGCAGCCTAAAACTGCCAGGTGGAAGTCAGCGAGAGAGCTAGGGCCCTAGGTCCTCCTGCTGAATTGCAGAGTTCAATCAAGGGTGCGCAGTCTCCACAGGGCACAGGTGATTCTAGAGAAAGTCTTCACACATTTCCCCCTATAGTCCATTCACTTTTCTCTCAAATCTCAACACTCCCTCTCTTATTGTTGCCTTCCCAGCTCAGACTCTGAAAATAAACTAGTCGAAATCTGCTAGGACATCAAGGCAAAATGCCATCTCATAAACACCAAGAACAAAATAAAACAGAAAAAAGAACATTTGTTTTAGGGAACTTTACAGTGAAGTTTTTAAAAAACTATAACATCCTATTTACTGTACACAACTTGCTTAAATAAGTTTTCCTCGATAAATAAACACATTAAGAATCTAGCCTTTCTTTGAAATATTCCTTTTCAAATAATAATCAGATACATAAATGTTCATTTTTATTCAATTGAACCAGTGTCTCTAAAATTTAGTCATCAGAATTATTTAGAAAGCTTCCAAAAATTCAGATTCCTGGTCCTCCACCTAAATCTTATGACTCAGAATCATCAAAAAAGTGCCAGAGAATCTGAATTTTTACGAGATAGTGATCATTGGACAAGTTCGGTAACAGTGAATTATGCAAATATTTGTGTGTGTGTGTTCTGTTATATGCCTAGTGTTATATTGGGCCCTGTAGTTAATATAAAATGAGAATACCCATGGCTCATATTATGGGAAAAAAAAAATGGAAGCATTTGAAATTTAGTAGGAGAAATTAGACAAGAAAACAGTTATACGATAAGGCCGAATATAGCAAATATCATGAAAGTGTTTTTACCGAGATAGATCTAGAGTTAAAGGAAGGAAGAATCACATCAGGTCATGGAGGGGTGTAAGGCAAAGCTTTAAAGAATATTTTTCATTTGAGGTAGGCTTTACAAAAGTATAACCTTGATAAAGAAACCAAAAAACCAAACCCAGTGCCGTCATGTCCATTCCAACTCATAGTGACCCTATAGGACAGAGTAGAACTGCCCCATAGCATTTCTGAACTGCCGACTCATTGGTTAGCAGCTGTAGCACTTAACCACTACGCCACCGGGGTTTCCCATGACCTTGAGAGGAATCAGAAAACGCAAAGGCATGGAGACATAAAAATCCACTATACGAGTGAGAAATTGGTGGCATATAGTTTGTGCTCTACTAATAACCTAAAGGTTGTCAGTTCAAACCCACACATCAGTACTGCAGAAGAAAGGCCTGGAGATCTGATTCCATAAAGATTACAGCCAAGAAAACCCTATGGAGAACATTTACTGTGCAACACATGGCATCTCCATGAGTCGGAATCAAAGGCAACAGGTTTGTTTTTCACTTTGGATAGGGAGTCACCAGACCAAAGGTTGGAAATCAGAACTGGTGCCCAACTTGGAGATTATGGGATGTACATGGTATATTTATTTTTACAAGAGATGAATGAGATCAGTGAACTCAGACATGTGGTGAGCTGGTGATAATATGCTCAGAAATGCATTTCAGATACATGAATTTGGAAGTAATATTTACAGTGGGACTGAAGAAGTGAGAAATTGAAGGAGATTGGGGTGTTTGCAATGTAGTACACGAAAAGTAATGAATGTGGTGCATCTTACAGTGGAAGTGAAAAGGAAATAATAGATGGAACAGACATTGCAGGGAAAAATTCCAGAGAACTTAGCCTCCGATTGTGTGTGAAACACATGATGTCAAAGGCGGAGGAGTAGTCGAGCACATGTCGAGAAAAGGGAACTTCTGGGATCATGGGATACTGTGCGTAAGAATTGGGAAAGGAAAGTAGTTTTTGTTCAAAGTTACACACAAAAAGATATTAAGGATAAAACATTTTACTTTTTATTTTGGAAATAAATATGAAGCATACAACTGTCAAAAACAAAAAACAGGGAAAATATCAATAAATATTAATGAAAGTGTTTTTTTAAACATGTTGGTTTTCTGTTATTTCATATTGTGAAGATGAAAGTGGAAACATCAGAAGCAAAACCACATCCTCTGCAACCTCATCTCTTGCTAATCTCCACACATTCCAGCCACACTGGCCTGCTTGCTGGTTTCCAACAAGTCATGCATGGTGCCCCGGCCCACCGCTCAGGGCCTTTGCACTAACTGTTCTCTCAGCCTGGGAGTCTCTTCACCCAGATAGCCACGTGGCCAACTCCTCACATCCTTTGAGACTTTGTTTGAATGTTGCTCTATCAGTGAGGTTTTGTTGTCGTTAGTTGCCATCAATCCCAACTCACGGCTAGCTCATGTGTGTAGAGTAGAACTGCTCTATAGGGTTTTCAAGGCTGTGATCTCTTGGAAGCAGATCACCAAGCCTTACTTCCAAGGCATCTCTGGGTGGTTTGAACTGCCAGTCTTTCAGTTCATCAGTTAATAATGCATCACTTAACCATTTGCGCCACCCAGGGATTCCTCCATGAGGCCTGTTGTTGTTGTTGTCAGGTGCCATCAAGTAGATTTTTAACTGCTAGTGACATGATGTGACAGAGTAGAACTGCCCCATAGGAATGTCTTGGCTGTAATCCTCACGGAAGCAGATTTCCAGGTCGTTTCTCCCATGGAGCCACTGGGCGGGCTCAAACTGTCAACTTCTTTGTTAGCAGCTGAGAGCTTAACCACTGTGCCACCACGGCTCCTTAAATGAGGCCTACCTTGACTAAAAGCAAAAAAAAAAAAAAAAAAATCTGTTACTATCAAGTCAATTCTGACTCATGGTAATCCCACTGACAACCTATTTAAAATTGCAACCCATCTTGCCCACCCTGCACTTCTGATTCCTGTTACCTTACTCTACTTTTTTCTTGTACTTGTCATCTTTAAACACGTTACATATGATATACTTATTTACTGTCTATCTCCCATCACTAAAAGTTAAGTCCTAGAGGGGCACGGATATAGTCAGTTACGTTCATTGCTACATCCTACACTTAGAACAGTACCTGGCACGTAACGGGTGCTCAGTAATTAACTGCAGAGAGAAGGTTGGGTCAAGGTGGTGGAATAGTCTCTCTTACAACAAAGATCCCCCAAAAAACAAGTGAATCGTATATATATGACAATCTAGATACCCTAATCATCAAAGATAAATCTGAAGAACCAGGCTGAGAGGCAGGTGGAAGGAGGCATAATTCAGAAACAATGAAAATGGGGAATTATGGATCACCAGTATCCTGCTAGCTAATTCTGACAGTGCACACAGGTCAAAGCAAGCAGCAACTTCACAAGCTGAAACCCTTCCCATCTGGTGCACCCAAGCAGCAGCGAATCTGCACGCACCTCCAGAACCAAAAAGGAGTGACGCCAGACCTGTGAAAGTTAAGTACAAGTTCCCACCATGCTCATTGGTACCATAACCCTTATCACCACCAGAGCTCCATGGCCGAGGAGCACTCCCTTCCCCTCATCCACCCCTTTCCCACTTAAACACCAGTCCCGAGGCATTCAACGACGCAACACCCCCTAAGCCAGGAACTCACAGCTGGATCATGAGGCACCAGCTCCTTTGCCTAGCCACTGATATAGGGGGTCCACAGACCTGCAGCACCCTTCACCCCCACCTCAGTGCCTTGCGAGCCAGTCTAACACCGCATGCCCTCATTAGGACAATAGGGAAGGGCATTCACCTGAACGCTATTTTCACCTACAGCAGCCAAGTTGGAGTTGTGGATTTGTGACATTCGACACAATCTACCCCCTAATAAGGCACCTCACCCACCCACACCAGGGGCCTGAGGGCCAGCGATACTACCCACTCCATCTAGCCACCTATGACAGGGGCCTGAGAATTAGTGGTGCCTCCCAATCCCAGTCAATGGCATTGGGCACCCAAGGACTGGCTGCACTACCCCCCACCACCACTATGCGCACTAATGGTCAGGGGCACGCCTTCCATTCAGGCACCTTGGGGGCAGCTGAAAGCCCCCTGCCTTGCCCAACACATAGCCTCCCACTGAAACCGGAGACCTATGCCTGCCCCAAACACCCCTATGCAGCCCTGCCCAACTAAGACTGTAGATGAAAGTCTCTGCATCACACCCTTGGTGATCAACGACCCGGCCATCTGCACCACAAACTGCACCCCCACAAGAACAGTGAACAGGTCCTGGGCTTGCACACCTAGTAGCTGCTCTGATCACCTGGAGACAGGAGATGAGAGCTTCAACGATGCCCAGCCTATTCGGACATATCAGAACAAAACAAAAACGCAGGACACAGTAAATTAAAATACAATAAATAAATGTAATAACTTACTGATGACTGAGAGACAACAGTCAATATCAAATCACATAAAGAAGCAGGACTAGATAGCTCCAGCGAGTGACCAAAATAAAGAACTACAAAACCTCCCAGAGGAAGATAAGGAAATGGAACTACCTGATAAAGAATTCAAAACAATAATATACAGAACTCTCCAAGAGATCAGAGAAAGATCAGGCAAAACACAGACCATACCAAGGAGCACATAGACAAAGCAACAGAAGAACTCAGAAAAACAGTACAAGAACACAATGACAGAATAAAAAGGCTGCTAGAAATGATACAGAGACAGCAACTAGAAATCTAAAAGTTTAACAATAAAATTTCAGAATTAGACAACTCAATAGAGGTCATAGGAGCAGAATTGAGACAATGAAAATGAGAATTAGTGAGACTGAAGATAAATCCTGTCATGGATTCAACTGTGTCCCCCCAAAATATCTGTCAACTTGGCTAGGCCATGATTCCCAGTATTGTGTGATTGTCCACTATTTTGTCATCCAATGTGATTTCCCCATGTGTTGTAAAACCTACCTCTAAGATGTTACTGAGGCAGGATTAGAGGTAGTTATGGTAATGAGGCAAGACTCAACCTACAAGATTAGGTTGTGTTTTAAGTCGATCTCTTTTAAGATATAAGAGAGATGCAAGCGGAGAGACATGGGGACCTCATACCACCACAAAAGCAGTGCTGGGAGCATAACACATCCTTTGGACCTGGGGTTCCTGTGCTGAGAAGTGCTAAGACAAGGGGAAGGCTGATCACAAGGACCTTCCCTCAGAACCAACAGAGAGAGAAAGCCTTCCCCTGGAGCTAGAGCCCTGAATTCAGACTTTAAGCCTCCTAAACTGTGAGAAAATAAAATTCTCTTTGTTAAAGCTATCCACTTATATTTCTATTATAGCACCACTAGCTAACTAAGACAAACCCCTTGACATCAATTTGTTTGAGGAAAAATCAGAAAAAAGAACAACAGCAACAACAACAAAAAAAAAAAATGAAGAAACCTGAGAATTATCTAGGATACTATCAATGGGAAAAACTTATGAGTGATCAGGGTACCAGAAGGGGGGTAGGGGAGAAGGATGACAGAAAACACAGAGAGAATTGTTGAAGATGTGCTGGCAGAAACTTCCCTAATATCACAAAAGATGAGAAGATATCTATCCAAGAAGCTCAACGAATACCATATAGGATAGACCCCCCAAAAAAGTCACCAAGACATCATAATCAAACATGATAAAACCAAAGACCAAGAAAGAATCCTGACAGTGGCTAGAGATAAACAAAAAGTCACCTACAAAGGTGAATCAATAAGACTAAGCTCAGATTACTCAGGAGAACCACGCAGGCAAGAAGGCAGTGGGATGACATATATAAAGCCCTAAGGGAAAAAAATTGCCAGCCAAAAACTATATTCCCAACAAAATTGTCTTTCAAATACGGTGGCAAAATTAAGTCATTTCCAGATAAACAGGAATTAAGGGCATCTGTAAAAACCAGAAGAAAATTACAAGAAATATTAAATGGCATCCTCCAGTTAGAGAACCAACAACATCAGACAACAATACAAGCCTAGGACACAGGACAGATCAACCAGATATCAACCCAGATAGGGG
Source organism: Elephas maximus indicus (assembly GCF_024166365.1). Taxonomy (NCBI): domain Eukaryota; kingdom Metazoa; phylum Chordata; class Mammalia; order Proboscidea; family Elephantidae; genus Elephas; species Elephas maximus. The sequence goes on along the minus strand of NC_064822.1, from coordinate 78,906,561 downwards.
ATTCACAAAAGCAAATCAAAGCTAAAACACTGAAAATAGGGAACCAGAGACAACAATATGTAAATGATGACAACATCAAAACAAAAAAGGAAATAAAAGGTGTAATTATAGAACTTACATATGGGAAGGAAGTCAAAGCAATATAAAGAAATAAAAGACTGCTTTAAACTTAAAAAAACAGAGGAAAATTTCAAGGCAACCAGAAAGGAAGCTAACAAACCTACTAAATAAAAAAGATGAAAAACATAAAGACAGCAATCACAAACCAACAATAATGAAAGAGATGAAAAGAAAATACATAAACAAAAAGAACTCAGCACAGGAAATTAAGCTGAACAAAGAAACTGTCAATGCTACAAAAAAGAAAAGAAAAAAATACATCAAAATGACAGCAGTAAACTCAGACCTATCAATAATTACCTGAATGTTAATGGTCTAAATGCACCAGTAAAGAGACAGAGAGTTGCAGAATAGATTAAAAGAACATGATCCATCTATGTGCTGTCTACAAGAGATGCACCTTAGACACAAAAACACAAATTCAGACTCAAAGGATGGAAAAAAATATATCAAGCAAACAATAACCAAAAAAGATCAGGTGTAGCAATATTAATCTCCAAAAAATTAGACTTTGAAGTAAAATCCACCACAAAGAATAAGGAAGAACACTACATAATGACTAAAGGGTCGATACATAAGGAGGACATAACCATAATAAATACATATGCACCCAATGGCAGGCCCCCAAAATACATAAAACTAACAGCACTGAAAAGAGACATAGACAGTTCCACGATACTAGTAGGAAACTTCAACACATCACTTTCAGTGAAAGACAGAACATCCAGAAAGAAACTCAATAAAGATACAGAAGATTTAAATGCCACATTCAAGCAACTCAATCTCATACACATATACAGAACATTTCACCCAATAGCAGCAAAGTATACATTCTTTCCAATGCACATGGAACATTCACCAGAATAGACTACATTTTAGATCATGAAGCAAGTCTTAACAAAATCCAAAACATCAAAATAATACAAAGCATCTGCTGTGATAGAAATCAATAACAGAAAACAGCAAGGAAAAAAAATCAAGGACATGGAAATTGAACAATACATTGCTTCAAAACAACCGTGTAATACAAGAAATCACAATGGAATTAAAAAATTCATAAACTCAAATGAGAATGAAAACACATCTGTCACGGATTGAATTGTGTCCTCCCAAAATATCTGTCAACTTGGCTAGGTCACGACTCCTAGTATTGTTTGATTGTTTACGGTTTTGTCACTCAATGTGATTTCCCTATGTTTTGTAAATCCTATCACTATGATGTAATAAAATGGATTAGCAGCAGTCATATTGATGAGATCTACAAGATTAGATAGTGTCTTAAGCCAATCTCTTTTGATATATGAAAGACAGAAGTGAGCAGAGAGACAGGGGGACCTCATACTACTAACAAAGCAGTGCTGGGAGCACAGCATATCCTTTGGATCTGAGGTTCCTGTGCTGAGATGCTCCCAGACCAGGGGAAGACTGATGCATCACAAGGACCTTCCTCCAGAGCCAACAGACAGAGAAAGCCTTCCCCTGGTGATGGCACCCTAAATTTGGACTTCTAGCCTACTGGAGTGTGAGAGAATAAACGTCTCTTTGTTAGAGCCATTTACTTGTGGTATTTCTGTCATAGCAGCACTAGATGACTAAGACAACATGTTACCAAAACTTCTGGGACACAGAAAAAGCAGTGCTTAGAGGACAATTTATAGCAGTAAATGCACACATCCAAAAAGAAGAAAGAGCCAAAATCAAAACATTAACCCTACAACTCCAACGAATAGAAACAGAGCAGCAAAAGGAGCCCTCAGGCACCAGGAGAAAGAAAATAATAAAGGTTACAGCAGAAATAAATGAAAGAGAGAATAGAAAAACAATTGAAAGAATCAACAACACCAAAAGTTGGTTCTTTGAAAAGATCAACAAAATCAGCAAACCTTTGGCCAAACCAACAAGAGAAAAACAGGAGAGGAAGCAAATAACCCAAATATGAGACAGGTGATATCACAAAGGAACCCAAGTGAAATAAAAAGAATCATTACAGAATTCAATGAAAAATTGTACTCCAATAAATTTGAAAACCTAGCTGAAATGTACAAATTTCTAGAAATATACTACCCAGTAAACTAACAAAATCTGAGGTAGAAAAACTAAACAGACCCATAACTAAAGAAGAGATTGAAGAAGTAAAAAAAAAAAAAAACTCCCAACAAAAAAAAAAAGCCCTGGCCCAGATGGCTTCACTAGAGAATAATACCAAATTGTCAGAGAAGACCTAACATCAACACAACTGAAGCTATTTCAGAGCACAGAAAAGGAAGGAATACTCCTGAAATCATTTTATAAACCAGCATAACACTGATATCAAAACCAGGCAAAGACACCACAAAAAAAGAAAACTACAGACCAATGTCCCTTATGAACATAGATGCAAAAATTCTGAGCAAAATTCTAGCCAGTAGAATTCAACAACATACAAAAAAAAAAAAAATACATCACAACTATATGGGATTCATACCAGGTATGCAGGGATGGTTCAACATTAGAAAATCATCAACATAATCCACCACATAAATAAAACAAAATAACCACATGATCTTATCAATCAACTTCGAAAAAGCATTTGTCAAAGTCCAACACCCATTCCTGAAAAATACCACTCAGCAATATAGGTAATAGAAGGTAAATTCCTCAAATAATAAAGGGCACTTACAAAGCCAACAGCCAACATCATTCTAAATGGAGAGAGACTGAAAGTGTTCCCCTTGAGAATGGAAACCAGACAAGGATGTCCTTTATCACCACTCTTATTCAACATTGTGCTGGAAGTCCTAGCTAGAGCAACAAGGCTAGAAAATGAAATGAAAGGCATCCAAATTGGTAAGAAAAAGGTAAAACCATCCCTATTCACAGATGATATGGTTTTATACACAGAAAACCCCAAAGAATCTACAAGAAATCTACTGGAACTAATGGAAGACTTCAGAAAAGTAGCAAGAAAAAAGATTAACATAAAACATCAGTTGGGTTGGCCCAGGATGGGAACCATTCCCAAAGCCAACTCTTCAGACAGGGATTGGACTGGACAACGGATTGGAGAGGGATGCTGGTGAGGAGTAGGCTTCTTGGATCGGGTGGACACTTCAGACTATGTTGGCATCTCCTCCCTAGAGGGAAGATGAGAGGGTAGAGGGGCTTAGAAGCTGGCAAAATGGACAAGAAAAATAGAGTGGAGGGAGGGAGCGGGCTGTCTCATTAGGGGGAGAGCAATTAGGAGTATATAGCAAGGTGTATCTAAGTTTTCGTGTGAGAGACTGACTTGATTTGTAAATTTTCACTTAAAGCACAATAAAAATTAAAAAGAAAATCTGTTGGATTTCTCTACACCAACAAAGAGAACCGTTTACAATTGCTCCCAAGAAGATAAAGTACTTAGGAATAAATCTAACCAGGGATGTAAAAGCCCTATACAAACAAAACTACAAAACAAGAAACCAAAAGAGACTTACATAAGTGGAAAAACATACCATACTCATGGATAGGAAGACTCAACATTGTGAAAATGTCAATTCTTCTCAAAGGTATCTACAGATACAATGCAATTCCAATCCAAATTCCAACAGCATTCTTCAATGCGATGGAGAAACAACTCACCAACTTTATATGGAAAGAGAAGAGCCCCTGGATAAGGAAAGCATTACTGAAGAAGAAGAACAAAGTGGGAGGCCTCACGCTACTTGATTTTAGAACCTATTATACAGCCACAGTAGTCCAAACTGCCTGGTACTGGTACAACAACCAACAACAGATATATAGGCCAAAGGAACAGAATTGAGTATCCAGACGTAAATCCATCCATCTATGAGCAACTGATATTTGACAAAGGGTCAAAGTCTGTTAAATGGGGAAAAGACAGTCTCTTTAACAAATGGTGCTGGCATAACTGGATGTTCACCTTTAAAAACATGAAACAAGACCTATACTCATGTCATATGCAAAAACTGACTCAAAATAGATCAAAGGCCTAAATATAAAATCTAAAACAATAAAGATCATGGAAGAAAAAATAGAGACAATGCTAGGGATCCTATTATATGGCATAAATAGGATACAAATCTTAACTAACAATGCACAAACTCCAGAAGAGAAACTAGATAACTGGGAGCTCTTAAAAATTAGACACTTACGCTCATCAAAAGACTTCACCAAAAGAGTAAACAAGAGAACTACAGACTAGGAAAAAAATTTGTGCTACAACATATCCCACAAGGGTCTAATCTCTAAAATCTACAAGATACTGCCACACCTCAACAACAAAAATACAAATAATCCAATTAAAAAATGGGCAAAGGACATGAAGAGATACTTCACCAAAGAAGGTGGCTAAGAGACACATGAGGAAATGCTCCTGATCAGTAGCCATTAGAGAAATGCAAATCAAAACTACATTGAGATACCATCTCACCCTGACATTACTGGCAATAATCAAAAAAACACAAAATAACAAATGTTGGAGAGGTTTTGGGGAGATTGGAACTCTTATGCACTGCTGGTGGATAAGTAAAATGGTACAATCACCATGGAAAATGATATGGCACTTCCTTAAAAAGCTAAAGATAGAAATACCATAGGATTTAGCAATCCCACTTCTAGGATATATCCTAGAAAAATAAGAGTTGTCACACGAATAGCCATATGCACACCCATGTCACTGCAGCACTATTCACAATAACAAAAAAGAAACGACCTAAATGCCCATCAACAGATGAATGAATAAACAAATTATGGAATGGAATACCACGCAATGACAAAGAACAATGATGAATCCATGAAATACCTCACAACATGGATGAATCTGGAGGGCATTATGCTGAGTGAAATAAGTCAGTCATAAAAGGACAAATATTGTATGAGACCACTATGATAAGAGCTCAAGAAAAGGTTTACACACAGAAAAGAGCATTCTCTGATGGTCACCAGCATGGGGAGAAAGGGGGGAGGGGAATCACTAACTAGATAGTAAACAAGTGTCAATTTCGGTGAAGGGAAAGACAAAACACAATATAGGGGAAGTCAGATCAACTGGACCAAAGCAAAAGCATAGAAGTTTCCTAGACTCATCCAAAGACCCCTAGACTGGGTAGCTGGAGCTGGGGTCTGGGGACCATAGTCTTGGGGACATCTAGGTCAATTAGCATAATATAGTTCATAAAGAAAATATTCTACATCCCATTTCCACGTGTAGTGTCTGGGGTCTCAAAATCTTGCATGCAGCCAACCAAGATGTTGGTCGCATCCTATCCGGAGCAAAGGAGAATTAAGAAAACCAAAGACACAAGAAAAATATCAGCCCAAGGGACTAAAGAACTACATGAATCACAGACTCCAACAGTCTGAGACCAGAAGAACTAGATGGTGCTCAGCTACCACCACCAACCGCTCTGACAGGGATCACAACAGAGAGTCCCAGACAGAGTTGGAGAAAAATGTAGAACAGAATTCAAATTCAAAAAAAAGGTGAGACTTAGTGGTCGGACAGAGACTGGAGGAATCCCCCAAACTATGGTCCCTGGACACTCTGCTAACCCAGAACTGAAACCATTCTCTAGGCCAATTTTCAGACAAAACGTAGACAGGCCTATAAAACAAAAAATAACACATGTGAGGAACTTGCTTCTTAGTTCAATCAAATATAGGAGACCAAATGGGCAACTCCTGTCCAAAAGTGAGGCAAGAAGGCAGGAAGGGACAGCAACTGGAGGAATGGACACAGGGAACCCAAGGTAGAACGAGGGAGCATGCCGTCACATTGTAGGGATTGCAATCAATGTCACAAAACAGTATGTGTACACATTTTTGAATGAGAAATTAACTTGAGCTGTAAACCTTCACCTAAAGTGCAATAAAAAATGGATAATTAACTGCAAATGAATGAATGAGGAGAGAGAAAAAAATCCAAAAGAGTGACAAAGAACTATAGGGAAAAGAGAGTCTGAGGAGATCATGGGAAACGAAGATTCTGAGTGTGAAAGAAAAAGAATGAAACATACTACAAGATAAAAGGATAAAGAAATAAAAGGAGGAAAGAAGAAAAACACCATGACTAGTTTTTTCACGCTATGTTCTTCTCAAGTGTTGTCATTTAAATTCTAATGTGAGCTAAAATTTTTCTAACTCTAAGAAGCAAAAAAAAATTTTTTTTTAGAGAGTATCTATTTTTAGGGTTTTTTTTGGCAATCATTTAATGCAAATTAGGGATAAAAATGATGCAGTTCAAAATAACAAAGAACTAAAATGAAGAATGAGAAAGTATGGAAATTTTTTTCCTGGTTGGAAAAGAATTTCAATTTGATAATTGAATCTATCCTCTTTGTCCTATATTGTACTTTTTAATGCTTCAAAAAAGAGTTAAAAGGACCTGAAATGTTAAAATATGGAAACCATTCTTGATATGAGCAGAAATAGTGCCAAAAGCAGACAAGCCAGGCTGGGAAAAGACTGAGTTAAGAGAGGTACACTCTCCCCCAGCACAGAAACCTCAGTAATCAAGATACCTTTAATATTCATATTCAATGTTTTTTAAAATCAAAATTAATGCAAAAAATCCACGGTGAACAGAATAGCAAAATTTTAAATAAAGACAAGCTGCTTTTTGTTTTACAATCCTGCATTACTGTGCACAAAATATTGGACAACATGGGGCTTTATGTATAGTTTTCTTTTTGTTTGTCTGTTTGCTTACAGAGCTTTTATTAGCTCCTTCCTCTTAGTCCAAAAAATTGGAGGGATATTTTGATAAGTGTACATAGAGGCCCACATTTTTCCTTTTTCCTCAGACCCCATTATGGCTTCACAGAGCAGGGAGGGCAGGCTCTGCATGGAAAAAGGAGAGCTTAGATACTTTTTTTTTTTTTTTTAGATACTTAGCACAACTGATTTTGAGGTCTGAGCCCTCAAGCAGATACCACCTTTTAAAATCAAACCAAATCCTTTGTTGTATTTAATTACCTAATTTCTTTTTTTGGTACTCCTAACATGTAATTTCTGCATGGTCACTATAAATGTACATACTTTTTGGTCATACAGAAAGCTCAAAATACCAAACCAACTATTTGGGAATACGAGGTTTTTGACAACATGAACCCAGTCTAAAGTAGGGCTGATGGAGGCTTATAAATAGTTCCCATCAACGAATGCACTTAAATCCACAGAAATCAAACTAATAGATTTGGCTATTCTTCTGCCAATAGTTTATATGCTGAAATGGAACTTAAAATGAGCTTTTCCGGGCAAATCTGCAGCATAGAAAAATGATTGATCTTTTTGCATGATATATTTATGCAAATATTAATCAACAGCTTTTGATAAAGAAAAGTGTAGCACATGCTTAAGCAAACATGCACACATGTCTTTAAAAAATATTTTAAATACAAGCAGCTTTATGGAAATTCTCAAGAGATTTTCCAAATGTTAGCAATTACATTCTTAAAGGAAGACTGGCCTCCATAAATTAAATAAATACAGGGTTTTTGGGTTTTTTTTAGTACTTGTGATTGTGCACACAGATGTCAAAATATGTTCATACCAATAATTAGGAAAATAAGCAAAATGCTGGGGACACAAGAACTAAAAGAAATCGAGTTAACCAGAAAAAAAAAAAAAAGATTGGAAAAAAATCTGTGTATCATTTCCTCTTCTCCTTTGTATTTCCATTTTAATGTAAGTTTTTTTTTTTTTTACTGAAGGATTGCTTTCATAAGAGCCTAACGTGTGGACATCTGTATACTACAAAGCTGGGAAGGGACAGGGTATAATAATAACTACCATTTGTTAAGCATCTGCTTTGCACTAGAACATCTGCTAGGCTACATTTATTACTTTACAAAGTAGGCAATTCTTATCATTCACGGAGAGATTAAAGAAGTCATCTAGGTTACAGAAGCAATAGTTACAGAACCTACTTCCTTGGGCTACTGTGAGAATTAAATGGTTTAATACATGGAAAATGGTCCTGGTGGCACAACGGTTAAGCGCTCAGCTGCTAACCAAAAGGTCAAGGATTCAAATCCACCAGCCTGGGGAAAGGTCCTGGCAATCTGCTCCCGTAAAGACTACAGCCTAGGAAACCCTATGGGGCAGTTCTACTCTGTCCTATAGGGTCACTATGAGTTAAAAATTGACTCCATGGCACGCAACAACAACAATAATACGTGGAAAGCATTTAAAACAGTGTCTGGCATATAATAAGTAAATATAAAAATATATATATATAGACCATTATTATTATGTCATGAAGAGACTGGCACGTATCTCATTTTCACTAAAATATAATTTAACACAGTAAAATGTTTTCCATTTCTATATACTTCTCACATTCCTAGTATTACTGATTCATAGAAGCAAATTTTTCATAAAATTACCACTGGAATCTGAAACTGAGTTGCCACCAGGGTTTCCTCTTTATTACTAGAGTAGGTAAATCATATAATGCCATTTACAAGTTCGGCCTGTCTATTTGTATAGGTGTGTGGCCTGTGCCCTATCACACAGCATACCTGAGGATTGTCTCTATGTGTGTGTAAATGTGTCACAGTCCATGGCAAGGCTTCACTCTCTCCTTCCCTACGAGGAGAGAGAACCAGTTTCAGACAGCCTCAGCCAGGTTTTCTTACTAAACTCTTTCATTTCAGAAAATGTAGTTGTCTTAAAAAAAAAAAAGTTATTTTTGTTAACATGCAACAAGTTTATTGTTATATTTAAATAAAAAGAAATACATATTTTAAAATTTTTTCAGTTTTAATTTTTTTCTTTTTATTTGTTTTTAAATTGTGCTTTAGGTGAAAGTTTACAGCTCAAGTTAATTTCTTATATAAAAATTTATATACATATTGTTTTGTGACATTAATTGCAGTCTCCATAATGTGACAGCACACTCCCCTTTTCTACAACCCAGTTCCCTGTGTCCATTTGACCAGTTCCTGTCCCTTCCTGCCTTCTCATCCTGCCTCCGGCCAGGAGTTCCCCATTTGGTCTCTTTTATCTGATTGAACTAAGAAGCACAAACCTCATAGTGTTATTTTTTGTTTTATAGTCCTGTCTAATCTTTGTCTGAAGAGCGGGCTTCAGGAATGGTTTCATTTCTGTGTTAATTTCTAATATCTAACATCTAATATCAATAGATATAACCCACATAAACAAGAGCTTATTGGGGAAATGTCGATGTTTTTGAGAGTGTAAAGGGATTCAGAGACAAAATGTTTTAGAACAGCTGCTGCTATAGGCGCTATTAACTGTACTTCTTATGGGTAACCTGAGGCTTGGCTTTATCCAGCCCATAGTAACACCATAGCTACCTGACGTGGAAGGAGCCCTGGTGACACAGCGGTTAAATACTCAGCTGCTAACCAAAAGATCGACGGCTCGAACCCATCAGCTGCTGTGCAGGCGAAAGATGTGGCAGTCTGTTTCCATAAAGATTACAGCCTTGGGAACCCTATGGGGCAGTTCTACTCTGTCCCACGGGGTCGCTATGAGTAGGAATCAACTCGTGAGCAATGGTTTGGTTAGTTTTTAACTAGTCTGGGGTATAAGTGAGTGTGTGTGTGTGTGTATGTGTGTGTACCCTTTGCCTGTCCCATGCATGTCTGTGTGCCCCTGAATACATAGAAAATGTATGCTGTGGAAATTAATCACAGCACTCCAGTGCACAGTGCTTCATGTACTTTATTTTACATCCTCCTTCAAAAACAGCCCACAGGGCCGCTATGAGTTAGAATCAACTTGATGGCAATGGGTTTGGTTTGCTTTTTGGTTTTCCACAGACTTAAGAGGTAAATACTATAATTTTCCCATTTGGCAGATGAGAAAATTAAGACATAAAAAGGAAAGGAATATGCAGTGATGAAAGTATAAATAATGAATCAGAAATAGGCAGAAAGTCTATCTTCACCCAGAAGAAGAATTTTTTTCTGTGAGATGGAAAAATTAAGAAAAAGTGGTATGATAAAAATAGAGCAAGTCTAAAGGTAAACAATCAAACAACGACTCCTGTTGTATGATCTTGGGAAATCACTGAACTCCATCTGTACGTATGGACAGTAATATTCGAACTACCTCTGTCCTTTAGGTAAGGATCAAAACACATGCAAATGTTTATAGAGAATTCTTCAAGCTGTGAAATACAGAGGTAATTAATAATGATGGCATATTGTACATGGTCAGCACTGTAATTATGCATTTATAATTATCTTCACAGTTACTCAGCTTAGAAGAACTTTCAACTTGTTAGATCGATAATTTTTTAATGTCAAGTGCACTATTTTTGAGTGTTTTGGTTTTTTTCTAGCTTGGATTCTCAGTCCAATTAGCTTGAAATCATGATATGTGTTAAACTAATTGTTGGCAATGTGTTTGAACATCATTGCTAATTACTGGCACTTTCATGAATCAAAAAAAAAAAAAAAGGCAAAATTTGTTTCATCACCTGGGAAACAGAAGAGATTTTCAGGATTATACTACGGCCTTATGCTTTGTAAATGAGTAGAGATAACCCCAATCACAGAACTTTTCAAAAAAGCTATTCATTTAAACACAAACTCTCTTGTGGGGTGTCATGAAAGGAAGGCCAGGAAAAAAAAAAAAAATGCTTTCCAAGCATTTCCTTGTAGTTTGTTGACTTGAGGATTAAATTATGAAATAGAATTGGTCATGGTTTACTTTTCCTCTTTAGAGTATGTGTGTGTGTGTGTTTATCAAGCCAGGAACCAGCAATCTGTTTGCAAATGGAACGTCACCAAGCCACCCTTGAGCTTTTACCAGGAGCTCTCCATTTACCAAGTCTGGCAGCAACCACGGTGGGGGTGTCTGTGTTTACAACTCTTGGCAAGGATCTGTCACCTGAGCTAGTCTGAGACCAGCTCAGGAGAACTCACACAATCGTCAAGGGTGATACTAATTTGGTTTAGCTTGGAAAGTTGAGAAAATTAAAGAGGCTTGAATTTTTACCACTAGCTGTGACATCAAAGGTAAATACCACCACTCTCTGCTCCTCTGTAAAATGTGATTAATAATAAAGTATACTAAACAAAATACAATCTTTATTTTGTAAAAAAAGGGGCGTTTTGAAATTCTGAAGGTAAGCAATAGAAATACTACTATTCATTAATAGTCATTGTAATTTCTATCACAGTCTTGAATAGACCTGTTTCAGGAAAAATGTGCACTGTGAAATCTGTCTTGTGCTGTCTTTGAGATTCAGTAGCATCAGTAAGACAAAATAGCTGGGAAATAGTGTAAGACAATCCATAAAAGAGAATAGATTTATGACACAGACCAATAATAGAACAGCTTAAAAACCAAAAAACCAAAACCGTTGCCGTGCAGTCGATTCTGACTCACAGTGACCCTATATTACAGAGTAGAACTGCCCTCACACGGCTTCCAAGGAGCGCCTAGTGGATTCGAACTGCTGACCTTCTGGTTAACAGTGGCAGCTCTTAACCACTATGCCATAGGGTTTCCAGAGACCAAACCCATTGCCATGGAGTCAATCCCAACTCATAGCGACCCCATAGGACACAGTAGAACTTCTGAGAAAGAAAATCAATTTACGCTAGAGTAACCTGAATTTCAGAATTAAATAATAAAAGAGAGTAAGAAAGAAATAAAAAAAAGGAAGAGAAAAGGTCTGAATTCTGGCAGAACCATGTTACAGTAATGCGAAACATTTTGCTTAATTCTTTCTTTCCAGGAATCACATGCTATTACTCATATGTGGAAAAGAAAAACATGTCTTCCATGCTTTCTTCTGAAGTTGAGTTTATGCTTAGTGCCAGAGAGAGAGAGATGCATCATCCCATCTCACAAACACTTGATCACTGAATATAAAACATGTCATACGAAATCTTCATTCCTGAGAAAATATCTCAAAGCCCATCTGTGCCATGGGCCATGTCACCAGAAATGGGAAATCTGAATATAGAATACTTTCTCAAGTAGAGAGTTTTCTTCTCCTACAATCCTGGTTGCGTGTTGCTATGATGTTGAATGAGTTTCAGCAAAGCTTCTAGACTAAGACAAACTAGGAAGAAAGGCCCGGCAATCTACTTCCAAATATCAGCCAACGAAAACCCTATGAATCACAACAGTCAAATCTGCAATGGATCATGGGGATGGCACAGGACAGGTAGCATTTTGTTCCATCTGCGTGGGGTCACCATGAGTCAGTGGAATTTGATGGCATCTAGCCACAACATAACTAATCTTGTAGTTTCCTTCCTCTGAAAGTTTTCACAAATATGGCCTCTAATGGTAAAATCTGCAACATTGAACTCATCTTTATTACTGTCTAACCTGAATTTATTCAGGAGATATGTCTCCATAAAAGAAAACAGAGATGATTTTTTGCATGAAACACAATCAATTGCATGCAGAAATGAACATATTTAAAGGAAATATAAAAATAAACATATTAAAAAAATAAACATATGAGGCTATTTTCCAAAACAATGAAGACAAAAAATATTTCAGTGCAGTAACTGACATGGAAGGCTTTATTAAATAATTCTGGACAGAGTTCCTTAAAAACATATTTCATGGTAATACCTAAAAAATGTGTACAAATAATAACTAATGAAAACCTAATAAACACTTGACTTTGTCTGAATTTGAGGAGTGTATTATGGAATGTCTATCCAGTCTTTTGATGTCTCACTTTAGAATCCCTATAAGAAAAGAAAATACTTAGGCAGTTCTTAGGGCCTAGTGGTAGGTGGACCTTAGATTTCTGCAGTTATTAATGTGGAACTTGGAAGTTGATCTCCACATTCTGCATGATCATTGTAGGTTCTGGGCATTATCTTTAACATCTTTAACCATATGCTATAGGAAACATTAATGATAAATAGGTCCTGAAAGTTTTTTGTCATAGAAGAAATTATTTATACTAAGGTAACAACTACATGGAAATAATTTATGAAGATCAACTATGCAGGCTTACTCTAGGCTTTCTATAGACCATGCCATTTGAATTGGTTATCTAGTGCTGCTATAACAGAAATACCACAAGTGGATCGCTTTAACAAAGCAAAGTTTATTCTCTCACAGTTCAGTAGGCTAGAAGTCCGAATTCAGGTAGCCGTATCCCGAGGAAGCCTTTCTCTCTCTATCAGCTCTAAAGGAAGTTCCTTGTGATAGATACATCAGTCTTCCCTTGGTCTGTGAGCATCTTAGCACAGGAACCTCAGATCCAAAGGATATGTTCTATTCCTGGCAATGCTTTCTTGGTGGTATGAGGTCCCCATGTCTCTCTGCTCGCTCCTCTCTTTTATATCTCAAAAGAGGTTAGCTTAAAACACTAATCCTATAGATCTCATCAATATAACTGCCACTAATCCATCTCATCGGAAACCCTGGTGGTGTAGTGGTTAAGAGCTACAGCTGCTAACCAAAAGGTTGGCACTTTGAATCCATCAGGTGCTCCTTGGAAACCCTATGAGGCAGTTCTACTCTGTGCTAGGATCACTATGAGTTGGAATCAACTTAAGGGCAACGGGTTTGTTTTTTGTTTTTTGGGGGAATTCATCTCATTACATCATAGTGATGTAATGACAACACATAGGGAAAATACATCAGATGACAAAATGGTAGACAATCATACAATACTGGGAATCATGATCTAGCCAAGTTGACAGATATTTTGGGGGGACACGATTCAATCCATGGCACCGTTTTTAATGGAACCAAAGATCCTTGAAACAGTGATGTACACTGCTGATTAGTTGATTCACATACTCATCCAAGAAGCATTTACTGAGAGGAAGACTCATTAACCACTGCAATATGCAGATAACACAACCTTGCTTGCTGAAACTGAAGAGGACTTGAAGCACTTACTGATGAAGATCAAAGACTACAGCCTTCAGTATGGATTACACCTCAACATAAAGAAAAAAAAAAATTCTCACAACTGGACCAATAAGCAACATCATGATAAACGGAGAAAAGATTGAAGTTGTCAAGGATTTCATTTTACCTGGATCCACAATCAACATCCATGGAAGCAGCAGTCAAGAAATCAAAGGACGTATTGCATTGGCCAAATCTGCTGCAAAAGATCTCTTTAAAGTGTTAAAAAGCAAAGATGTCACTTTAAGGACTAAGGTGCGCCTGACCCAAGCCATGGTGTTTTCAATCACCTCATATGCATGTGAAAGCTAGACAACGAATAAGGAAGACTGAAGAATTGATGCTTCTGAAATAAGTGTTGAGAAGAATGTTGAATATACCATGGACTGCCAGAAGAACAAACAAATCTGTCTTGGAAGAAGTACAGCCAGAATGCTCCTTAGAAGCAAGGAAGACAAGACTTCATTTCACATACTTTGGGTATGTTATCAGGGTGGATCGGTCCGTGGAAAAGGATATCAGGCTTGGTAAAGTAGTCAGCAAAAAAAAGGAAGACCCTCCACGAGATGGATTGACACAGTGGCTGCAACAATGGCCTCAAGCATAACAATGATTATGAGGATGGTAAAGGACTGGGCAGTGTTTCCTTCTGTTGTACCCAGGGTACAACATATGACAACAATGACAACCTTATGCTAGGCACTGCATTAATCATGTGAATAAGAACATGAGTAAATAATCTACGATTCCTTTTGTAGCTCACAATAAAGTGGGAGTTACAAACAATTTTAAAAGACTGAAATCAGATTCAATTTTAAAGCTCTGTTAGATAACAGAAAAATCAGTAGCCAGCTGGGCTCTGGTGTCAGGGGCAGTGATAGTGCACAGCCTTGCAGTAAAAGTACTTATTTTACAATAGACTAATAGGTGGATAGAAAATGCAAGCAAATGAAGTAGTGTATGCAAATACACAGAGATATAAAAGAGTATTTGGGATTTTCAGTACTACATGTAGTTTACAAAGCTTGTGCATAGAGCACATGCAGCCAAGTGGCAGGAAGAGAGGCTGAGAAGGGGAGCAAAGGTCAGCTCATGTCTACTACGTTAAGGAACCCAGATTGCTTCCAAAAGGCATGGGGAGTGACCCAATCATACCTGTGATTTAGAAAGTGAACTTGTGGCAGCAACAAGAATGATTTGGTTAAACTAAGAGATAAGTGAATTTCATATTATACATACTATTTTCCTGATGGAAAAACAACCAGGAATGTTCTGAAGCTGACTGATCAATACCTATTTTCCATGTTATCATGACTCATGGCCTACAGAATTACAATTTTGTTTGGGGTGGCAATATGCCAAATTAAAAATGTTTATCTTCCATAAAGACTCACTTGCAGCACAAAGCCATATGACAATAATTCTGTCCAATAAGATGTCAGAGGAGTTTACTGTAAAACCTAGGGCTTTCCTGATTAAAAAGGGGGATGCTCGGATAACACATGGCTTTCCCTTCAGCCTTGCCCCTTTTTTCTGCCTGAAACATAAACATGATACCCAATGCTGGAGCAACCATCTAGGGCGCTTCAGAACAAAAGCCACATACAAGGATGGTAGCATGAAAAGGTAAAAGAAGCCTGGGACTGATATTTTCTCAGACCGTTCTACCATCCTAAGCTGCCCCTCTACAAATTTCTCTTTGTGTCTGAAAAATGAATTCTATATGGTAAGGCACTGTAGCAAGATTTCTATTATGTGTAAGTAACACCAACTGAGTCAGAGGCAAAGAAAATTTTATAGGTAACGGTAAGGCAAACAACAACAACAAAAAACTAAATAGCAAACAAACAGGGAAGGGAATCTCGTTCAAGACAGGGAACGAACTAGAAAATAAAAAACCCACCTGAAATTTTTATTGTGGTCAATATCTTCAACAGTTTCAAACTTTTACTTTTTCAGTATCATCATATATTGACTTGCTAAAAATTTAAAGTCATGGCCAAATTCCTCCATTTTCCTATCTGTCTTAGTTATCTAGTGCTGCTATAACAGAAATACCACAGTGGATAGCTTTGACAAAGAGGCTTTTACTCTCTGACAGTCTAGTAGGCTAGAAGTCCAAATTCAGGGCATCAGCTCCAGGGGAAGGTTTTCTCTCTCTGTCAGCTCTGGAGGAAGGTTCTTAACATCAATCTTCACCTGGACTAAGAGCTTCTCAGCATAGTAACCTCAGGTCCAAAGGTTGTGCTCTGATCCCAGCACTGATATCTTGGCGGTATGAGGTTTCCCCCATCTCTCTGTTCACTTTGCTCTTTTGTATCTCAAAAGGGATTGACTTAAATCACAACCTAATTTTACAGATTGAATCCTGACTCATTAACCTGTGGTTGTTGTTAGGTGTTGTTCAGTTGGTTCCAACTCACAGTGACCCTATAGGACAGAAAAGAACTGCCCCCTAGAGTTTCCAAGGAGTGGCTGGTAGATTTGAACTGCCGACATTTTGGTTAGCAGCCAAACTCTTAACCAGTAGCCACCAGGGCTCCCCCTCATTAGCCTAACTGCTGCTAATCCCACCTTATTAACATCATAGAGGTAGGATTTAAACACACAGAAAAAGCCCATCAGATAACAAAATGGTAGACAATCACACAGTACTGGGGATCATGAACTAGCCAAGCTGACACACAGTTTTGGGGAACACAGTTCAATCCATTGCATTACTATACCTCACTATTTCCTTTTTTTTTAGTTTTTGTATTTCCTTGGATCTATACAACAATTTTTTTTTTTTTTTACAACATTAAGCATAAGCCTTGTCTGGGAGATATGGGTGACCTCCATCATAACTGGAAAGCATAGCTAATGAGTATCCAGAGTGTTTACAGAGCCTCAATGGCATCCTAAGCAATCACTTTCCTCTTCAACTGTTGGCTGAAAGAATATTTATCAAAGCAAGCATCAACAAAATATCTTACTGTAGCAAATTACTTTTGGTAAAGGGGCCATTTAGAGCAAGGCTGGTTTGTTTCTCAAGAAATCAAGAACTGATTAAATGTAGGCATCATCCTGGTTTTAAAGAAAAAATTCCCATCAAAACAAAAATTGTATTTTAAAGTGTGTCAGACCTACCAAGTAAGGATTTGGAACCTGAATACAGTGATTAGTTCACATCTTCTAAGCAAAATGTGCATTGGCATTTCTGGGATTCTAGCTATAAGTGTCAGCTAACATGTGATTCTCAGTCATTCAATTTCCCTGCACATAACAGGAACTGTTCTGATTATATATGGGCTAATGCTGACACATTGTGTTGTTCCAACTAAGTAATTCCAAACATTCACATCTGAAGCTGACCTACATTACAACTCTGGTTGCCAGATGTCCTTGTGAGGAACTGTCTCCTCTGTAGTGTCATGAACCTTGATTAAAGTAGATGAAGGGCATTATATTTACTTCATCACCCTTATGTGGAGCAGTGCTCTGGCAATTGATAACAACTAGCCTCCAGTTGGAAAGAATATATGTTATTATACGAAAAGCTCTAAAACCCCAACTGAACAAACACAAAATACAACTTAACTGATAGATTTTAAACTAATGATCGGTCAGCCCAAACTAAATGGACAAATCCTTTATAACACCATCTGCTTTCATTACAGTCCAAGAGTCAGTAATATTACTTCCAAGAAGTTGGCATCCTCTTGGATCAGGATGATAAACAATAAGCATAATTTCTACATAATATTCGAAAAGACAAGGCTTGATGCATAATGTATTTTACCTCTACCCAGCTGCGTACTGGTTTGATTGAACCCAGATGCTAGGGAAGGGCAAGGGAAAAAGCAAAACCACATAGTATGTTTAAACATCTTTTTTATTTATACCTGCATAATCAACTCAATGGTCAGAATACACATTTACAAAATAAGATTTAGAGGAGGTGGGGTAAAGATGGTGGAGTAGTCAGACACTTCCGGTGAACACCTTTACAACAAAGATCTGAAAAAACAAGTGAAACAATTACATATATGAAGAGCTAGAAGCCCTGAACATCAAAGGCAGTTAGAAAATGGACTGGGCAGCAGGGAAAGGAAGAGACTGTTCAGAAATGGAGAGAAGTTGCTGGACCTGAATCACCGGGCACCCTCAGGCTGCGGTGGGCTGGTGGTAGAGTTCGGCTGCAGTTTCCTCAGGGAGGAACAGCCAGCCACACAGCATACTCACACCTCTGGAGCCAGAGAAGAATGGTGCTCTCATCAAAAGCTAAGTACTTGCATATATTTTACTGCACCACCAGCCCCGAAGCCGGCTTCTGTGGCTGTCAATTTCTCTGGGCCTGAGATAGGTTCTCTTGCACACTTTGAGCCATTCTCCCAGCCTTGGAGAAGGAATAAATTCACAACTGGGGAAAAGATAATCTGCCAGCTCCACTAACCTGGGGAGCTCAGGACAGAAGCCTCCTGTGCAGGCATAAACAGTCTGTTGACTTTGAATACCTTTCCCCCCTGCATGGACCTGGGTGGGCTTATTTCAGGAGAATAGGCCCTTGATGGCAGACAGCAACTATTTCAGCTGTGCAGTGAAGAGGTGGGTGTTTGATCTTTGACAGCGCTTTGCCTATTAAACAGGGTCCTCACCTACACACATAAGGGGCCTAAGGACTGTTGGCTCCACTCAGGTCACTCAGCCACCCACAACAGGGGTCCAAGGATAACTGGTACCTCCCAGTCATTACAACCAAAAGCACTGTGTGCCCAAGGTCCATCTACAGAATCCACCCACCTGCACGCACTAGGAAACAGGTATGCACTTTCCTCACAGACACTCGGGGGACGGTTGTCAGCCCCTGCCTTGTTCAGAGCGTGACCCCCTGCTGCAACCAGATACCAGTGCCTACACCAATCAGTCCTGCCCCTCTAAGACTGTAGGACAGAGCCTGTACCACACACTTTATGACCAAATACCTGGACACCTAAGCTGAATCCATACAGGAAAAGTGAATGGACTCCTAGGCTCATATACCTGGTAACAACTCTAGCCATCCAGTGACAGGATGTTAGAGCCTCAAAGGCAAAAATAATCAAGTTAGCTCACTCAAGCAACCTATTTGGACATATCAAAACAAAACAAAACAAAGCAAGAACCTAGGATATAGTATGCAAACATAAAATAAACTAATACAAAAACCTATAGATGGCACGGAAACAACAGTCAATATCAAATCATGTAAAGAAGCAGACAATGATCACTTCAACAAGCTCTCAAAACAAAGAGTCAAGGTATCTTCTAGATGAAGGTGCCTTCCTAGAATTACTGGATGAAGAATACAAAAGATTAATGTACAGAACACTTCAGGACATCAGGAAAGAGGTCAGGAAGGAGATCAGGCAATATGTAGAACAAGCCAAGGAACACACAGATAAAGCAGTTGAAAAATTAAAAAGGCTATTCAAGAACATAATGAAAAATTTAATAAGCTGTAAAAATCCAGAGAGAGACAGCAACCAGGAATTCAGAAGATTAACAATAAAATTACAGAATTAGACAACTCAGTAGAAAGAGGAGCGGAATTGAGCAAGTGGAAGGCAGAATTGGTGAGATTGAAGATGAAGCACTTGGCATGAATATATTTGAAGAAAAATCAGATAAAAGCATTTAAAAAAATGAAGAAAACTTAAGAAGCATGTGGGACTTTATCAAGAGAAATAACCTACGAGTGATTGGAATACCAGAACAGGGAGGGATAACAGAAAATACAGAGAGAATTGTTGAAGATTTGTTGGCAGAAAACCTCCCTGATATCATGAAAGATGAGAAGACATCTATCCAAGATGCTCATCAAGCTCCACATAAGGTAGATATTAAAAGAAAGTCACCAAGACATATTAACCAAACTTGCCAAAACCAAAGATAAAGACAGAATTTTAAGAGTAGCTAGGGATAAATGAAAAGTCACCTACAAAGGACAGTCAATAAGAATAAGCTCTGACTACTCAGCAGAAACCAGGCAAGAAGGCACTGGAACAACTTATATAAAGCATTAAATGAAAAAAATTGCCAACCAAGAATCATATATCCAGCAAAACTGTCTTTCAAATATGAAGGCAAAATTAGGACATTTCCAGATAAACAGAAGTTTAAGGAATTTGTAAAAAACAAACCAAAGCTACAAGAAATACTAAAGGGAGTTCTCTGGTTAGAAAATCAGTAATATCAGGTACCAACTCAAGACTAGAACACTGGACAGAGAAATCAGGTGTCCACCCAGATAGGGAAGTCACAAAAATATCAAGATAAAAAAAAGCTAAAATCAGGGCAACTGTGATGTCATTATGTAAAAGAAGACAACATTTAAACAATAAAATGGGATTCAGAAATGTAGTCATAGATCTTTTATACTGAGATGGAGACAAGGTGATACAAAGAAATAAAAGTTAGGTTTAAATTTAGAAAAATATGGGTAAATATTAAGGTAACCACAAAGGAGTCTAACAATCCTACTCGACAAAACAAAATACAAGAAAAAGATAGAGACTCAGCAGAAACAAAATCAACTACAATGACTAGAAGGAAAAGACAATATATAAGGATAAACTACTTAGCACAAAAAATTAAGAGGAAAAAAAACTGTCAACAACACACAAAAAAAGCCATCAAAATGACAGCACTAAACTCATACCTATCCATAATTACACTGAATGTAAATGGACTAAATGCACCAATAAAAAGACAGAGAGTGGCAGAATGGATACAAAAATATGATCCGTCTATATATGCTGCCTACAAGAGACAGACCTTAGACCTAGAGACACAAACAAACTAAAACTCAAAGGATGGAAAAAAAGATATCAAGCAAACAACAATCAAAAAAGAGCACAAGTGGCAATATTAATTTCTGACAAAATAGACTTTAAAGTTAAATCCACCACAAAGGATAAGGAGGGACACTATATAATGATTAAAGGGACAATATACCAGGAGGATATAATGATATTAAATATTTATGCACCCAATGACAGGGCTGCAAGATACATAAAACAAACTCTAACAGCATTGAAAAGTGAGATAGCACCACCATTATAGTAGGAGACTTCAACACATCACCTTCTGTGCAGGACAGAATATCCTGAAAGAAGCTCAGTAAAGACACAGAAGATCTAAACACCACAATCAATCAACCTGACCTCATAGACATACACAGAACACTCCACCCAACAGCAACCAAGTATACTTTCTTTTCTAGTGCACATGGAACATTCACTAGAATAGGCCACATAATAGGTCATAAGCAAGCCTTAGCAGAATCTAAAACACTGAAATATTACAAAGCATCTTCTCTGACCATAAGGCCATAAAATGGAAGTCAATAACAGAAAAAGCAGGGAAAAGAAATCAAACACTTGGAAACTGAATAATACCCTCCTCACAAAAGACTGGGTTATAGAAGACATTAAGGATGGAATGAAGAAATTCACACAATCCAATGAGAATGAAAACACTTCCTATCAGAACCTTTGGGACACAGTGAAAGGAGTGCTCAGAGGTCAATTTATATCAATAAATGCACACATACAAAAAGGCGGAAGGGCAAAAATCAAAGAATTAACCCTACAACTTGAACAAAAAGAAAGAGAGCAACAAAAGAAACCCTCAGGCACCAGAAGAAAGCACATAATAAAAATTAGAGCAGAATTCAATGAAATAGAGAACAGAAAAATAATTGAAAGAGTTAACAAGACCAAAAGCTCATTCTTCAAAAAAATTAACAAAATTGATAAACCATTGGCCAAACTGACAAAGGAAAAACAGGAAAGGAGGCAAATAACCCAAATAAGAAATAAGATGGGTGATACTACAACAAACCCAACTGAAATTAAAAGAGTTATAATAGATTACTATGAAAAACTACACTCTAACAAATTTGAAAACCTAGAAGAAATGGATGAATTTCTAGAAACGCACTACCTACCTAAACTAACACAAACAGAGGTAGAACCAAATAAACCTGTAACAAAAGAAGAGATTGAAAAAGTGATTTAAAAACTCCCAACAACAACAAAAAAAAGCCCTGGAACAGACGGCTTTACTGCAGAGTTCTACCAAACTTTCAGAGAAGAGATAACACCACTTCTACTAAAGGTATTTCTGAACATAAAAAGGATGGAATACTCCTAAACTCATTCTATGAAGCCAACATATCCCTGATACCAAAACCAGGTAAAGACACCACACAAAAAAAATTACAGACCTATATCCATCATGAACATAGATGCAAAAATCCTCAGCAAAATTCTAGCCAATTGAATTCAACAACATATCAAAAAAATAATTCACCATGACCAAGTGGGATTCACACCACGTATGCAGGGATGGTTCAACATCAGAAAAACAATTAATGTAACCCATCATATAACTAAAACAAAAGACAGGAACCACCTTATCTTATCAATTGATGTAGAAAAGGCACTTGACAAAGTTCAACACCCATTCCGGATATAAAAAAGCTCTCAGCAAAACAGGAGCAGAAGGAAAATTCCTCAACATAATAAAGGGCAGTTATACAAAGCCAACAGCCAACAACATCCTAAATGGAGAGAGTCTAAAAGAATTCCCCTTGAGATGGGGAACCAGAAAATGATGCCCTTTATCACCACTCTTATTCAACATTATGCTAGAGGTCCTAGCCAGAACAATTAGGTTAGATAAAGAAATAAAGAGCATCCAGATTGGCAAGGAAGAAGTAAAAGTATCTCTATTTGCAGATGACATGATCTTCTACACAGAAAACCCTAAGGAATCCTCAGGAAAACTACTGAAACTAATAGAAGAGTTCAGCAGATTATCAGGATACAAGAGAAACACACAAAAATCAGTTGAATTCCTCTACACCAACAAAAAGAACATCGAGGAGGAAATCACCACATCAATACCATTCACAGTAGCCCCCAAGAAGATAAAATACTTAGGAATAAATCTTACCAGAGACGTAAAAGACCCACACAAAGAAAACTACAAGATGCTACTGCAAGAAACCAAAACAGACCTACATAAGTGGAAAAACACATCTTGCTAATGGATAGGAAGAATTAACATTGTAAAAATGTCTATTCTACCAAAAGCCATCTATAGATAAAACGCAATTCTGATCCAAATTCCAATGACATTTTTTAATGAGATGGAGAAATGAATCACCAACTTCCTATGGAAGGGAAAGAGGCCATGGATAAGTAAAGCATCACTGAAAATGAAGAACAAAGTGGGAGGCCTCACTCTACCTGATTTTAGAACCTATTATACCACCACAGTAGTCAAAACAGCTTGGTACTGGTACAACAGACACATAGGTCAATAGAACAGAATTGAGAATCCAGACATAAATCCATCCATATATGAGCAGCTGATATTTGACAAAGGCTCAAAGTCACTTAAATGGGGAAAAGACAGTCTCTTTAACAAATGGTGCTGGCATAACTGGATATCCATTTGCAAAAAAATGAAACAAGACCCATACCCCACACCATGCACAAATGCTCCTCAAAATGGATCAAACACTTAAATATAAAATCTAAAATGATAAAGATCATTGAAGAGAAAACAAGGACAATGCTAGGAGCCCAAATACATGGCATAAACAGTATACAAAACATTACTAACAATGCAGAAGAAAAATTAGATAACTGCAAGCACGTAAAAATCAAACACCTATGCTCATCCAAAAACTTCACCAAAAAAGTAAAAAGATTAACCACAGACTGGGAAAAAGTTTTTAGCTATGACATTTCTGATCAGTGTCTGATCTCTAAAATCTACATGCCACTGTGAAAACTCAACTACAAAAAGACAAATAACCCAATTAAAAAATGGGCAAAAGATATGAACAGACACTTCACTAAAGAAGACATTCAGGTAGCTAACAGATACATGAGGAAATACAATCATTAACCATTAGAGAAATGCAAATCAAAACTACAGGGAGATTCCATCTCACTCCAACAAGGCTAGCATTAATCCAAAAAACACAAAACAATAAATGTTGGAGAGGTTGTGGAGAGACATGAACATTTATATGCTGCTGGTAGAAACGTAAAATGGTATGACCACTTTGGAAATCAATTTGGCGTTTCCTTAAAAAGCTAGAAATAGAACTACCGTACAATCCAGCTGTCCCACTCCTTAGAATATATCCTAGAGAAATAAGAGCCTTCACATGGACAGATATATGCACACCCACGTTCATTGCAGCATTGTTCACAATAGCAAAAAGATGGAAGCAACCAAGGTGCCCATCAACGGATGAATGGATAAATAAATTATGGTATATTCACACAATGGAATATTATGCATCGATAAAGAACAATGATGAATCCGTGAAACATTTCCTAACATGGACGAATCTGGAAAGCATTATGCTGAGTGAAATGAGTCAGTTGCAAAAGGACAAATATTGTATGAGACCACTATTATAAGAACTCGAAAAACAGTTTACATAGAGAAGAAAATATTCTTTGATGGTTACAAGAGGGGGGAGGGAGGAAGGGAAGGAGATAGAGGGGTTTTCACCAACTAGATAGTAGATAAGAACCATTTTAGGTGAAGGGAAAGACAACACACAATATAGGAGAGGTCAGCACAACTGGACTAAACCAAAAGCAAAGAAGTTTCCTAAATAAACCGAATGCTTCGAAGACCAGCGTAGCAGGGGCAGGGGTCTGGGGACAATGGTTTCAGGGGACACCTTAGTCAATTGCCATAATAAAATCTACTAAGAAAACATTCTGCATCCCACTTTGGAGAGTGGTGTCTGGGGTCTTGAACACTAGCAGGCAGCCATCTATGATGCATCAATTGGTCTCAACCCACATGGAGCAAGGGAGAATGAAGAACACCAAAGACACAAGGTAGTTATGTGCCCAAGAGACAGAAAGGGCCACATAAACCAGAGACTACATCAGCCTGAAAGCAGAAGAACTAGACGATGCTCAGCTACAACCGATGACTGTCCTGACAGGGAAAACAACAGAGAACCCCTGAGGGAGCAGGAGAGCAGTGGGATGCAGACCCCAAATTCTTGTGAAAAGACCCGACTTAATGGTCTGATGGGACTAGAAGGACCTCTGAGGTCATGGTCTCCAGACCTTCTGTTAGCCCAAGACAGGAACCATTCCCAAAGCCAACTTTTCAGACAGGAATTGGACTGGATTGGACTGGACTATGAGACAGAAAATGATACTGGTGAAGAGTGAGCTTGTTAGATCAAGTAGACACATGACAGTATGTGGGCAGCTCCTGTCTGGAGAAGAGATGAGAGGGTAGAGGGAATCAGAAGCTGGCCAAATGGACATGAAAATAAAGAGTAGAGGGAAGGAGAGTGCTGTCTCATCAGAGGGAGAACAACTAGGAATATATAGCAAGGTGTATATAAGTTTTTGTATGAGAGACTGACTTGGTTTGTAAACTTTCACTTAAAGCACAATAAAAGTTTAAAAATAAATAAATAAAAATAAGGTTTACCATGAATGCTGCTAGTCAAGATTTAGCATGACTCAGCCCTTGGAATGATTAAAAATGAAAAGCCTTACATTTAATCAGAAGGTGGAGTTTTCACAAATGGCAATAAAGAAGAGAATGCGGAAAGAAAGAATGATATTTTTCACATCAATCAGTTGTGCTATCTAGAATATTCCAAACCTGGGTCCCAGCTTTTGTTTATTCTGTTCAATTTGTACCCTGTTGCTTTGAGTTGGGAGTCCCTGAGTGATGCAAATGGTTAACGTGCTGGTCTGCTAACCAAAAGGTTGGAGATTCAAGTCCACCCGTAGGCGTTTCAGGAGAAAGGGATAGCGATCTAATTCTGAAAGATCATAGCCATTGAAAACCGTGTGGAGCACAGTTCTGCTCTGACACACATGGGGTCATCAGGAGTTGGAATTAACTCAAAGGCAACTGGTTTGTTTTTTGAGAGTTTTTTCTTATTTTTTTTTATAGTGGTCATATAGTGTTGTTTGGAAAAATAACGCACTGTAGTATTTAACAGTAATAGGGCATCATGCCTGCAACTTTGTCTCAAAAAATTCAGAAAAAGACTAATGATGATGGATTTAGAGAATGGGTGATTGAGCAAACGTGGTAAAATGCCAGAAGTTGGGGAATCTGGGTGAGGGTGGCATAGGAAGTCTTTGTAATGAACTTTCAACTATTCTGTAAGTTTGAAATTATTTCAAAGTAGATTTTTAATGATATTTTATTGTTTTTGGTAAAAGTTTACACAGCAAATTAGGTTCCCATTTAACAATTTCTATACATATTGTTCAGTGACATTGGTTACATTTTTCATAATGTGTCAACATTCTCATTTTTCCCTAAATCAATTTTTTTTTATTTTGTTGTTGAGGACATACACAGCAAAAGATACTCCAGTTGAGCTGTTTCTACATGTACAGTTCAGTGACGCTGATTACATTCATTTTTTTAATGAATATGAATTTAATGAATTAAGGACTATTATGGAGGGGTGTAGCAGGAATGAACCCCAGCCTACGCATCCATGCTATATAGCTTTCTTCACTTTTCTCTCACTTAACTAAAGTTCTAATTCAAGCTCTCAATCAACCAGAGGGGCAGAAACTTAATATATTTCAATTAAATGACTTCCCCCATACCCCTTTTCAGGGAGTTGCGTCTATGTTCTGAAGCCTGCTATTCTAAGATATTGGGAAGACGAGTGAGAGAATACAGTCCTGGATTTCACGGGATGTCTCCATCCTGTCCCCTCTAAGCACTGCATGCAGAGCCCTGAGGAAACAGTCTTCATTCTCCATCCACATAGGTCCTGCAAGTTTTGCGCTCTCTCCACCCCTGTGACACTCTGCCATTACATAAGCACCCCCTTTTGGGGGGGGGGAACCAGCATCCAACCCAGAATAAAGTATGGGAGGGGATTCCTGAACTAATTGACTGGGGACAAGTTTATACCACCTTAGGGGATTATGGGCATAAAATAAAAATTTAACTGAAATATAGAGAACACTTTTTTTTAAATAACTGTTCTGCACACTTGAGTTTGTGATGTAACACCAAAAGGACGGGGCGGGGTGGGGAGGCTCTTCCTGACTTTAAAATTTCAAAACCCTCAGTCCTTAGGAGAACAAGGACTCCGGGCTTATATTAAAATATTTTGGGTAAAAACATCAGGAGTAAGGGTAATACATCCTCTCCTCACCCCTACCCTCCAAGAGAAGAAAGGGATTCTCTGGGCTGAGGAGAGGGTAGAGTCAGAAGAAAAATGGTAGGACATTGGTAGCCATGGAGAGAGGGGCCCTGTAACCTGTTTCCTAAAGGAATCCAGAGAATTAATCCTCCACTCTTGATGTTAGAAGTTCTTCTTCATATGGGTAGTATTGCATCTCAGATTATTTGTTCCATGCACAGACTGAATAGGTAAGATGAAGGTAGACTGGGAGAGGCTTGCAGGAGTCAGCATCCAAACTGGGCCTTGGAAGTTGAGCAGGGATTTCCTTTAGCAGAGGGGAAACCCCAGATACTTTTGTGGGTTCTAAATCAGATAGAATTTATGTCCCCTCTCCCCCAGCAGTCTCGGGGAAGGAGCAAAACCATAAAAAGAAGTGGTAACCTGGTATGTCCAGGCCAGTGGTTCTCATCCCTGATTTCACATTCAGATCATCTGGGAACTATTCCAAGACTCAGGCCCTTACCCAGGGCAGGGTTCTACAACTTTAGCAGGCAACAGAATCACCTGGGGCTTCTTAAAAAACAGATTTCTGGATACCACCCACAGAGTTTCTGATTTAATAGGTCTGAGGTGTGCCAAAAATTTGAATTTCTACCAATTTCCAGGTGAAGCCGAATACTGCTGCTCCGGGGCAAATTAACCAACAAGCAAGGTATACGCACAGAAATTTTGCACTACAGATTACTAGGGAAGCCCAAGGAAGCCCAGGCGTACCTTTCTTGTTGGGTAATCCGTCGCCACCTGCTACTGCAGACTACACTTTGAGAATAACTCCTAAATCTTGGGAGCTTTAAGAGTTCCTCAGATGAGTCTTACAATCAGCCAGGGTTGAGAACAGCAATAATAAGCAGGTGGAACCTCAGGAAATCCCTCAGACCTTCCCACTTATTGCTCGGGAGAAGCAAGAAGCATTTCCAATGTAGACCCAAGCAGTGCGCAGCAGTAGTGGACAGGTACCCTGACTCTAAAGTCACACATGTAGAAACAAACATCTCCACAAAAGACTGTGTCAACGGCTGATCAAGAATTAGATAGGGGAGAGACAGCTCAGCAGATGACTGGATGGCCAGGTGACATCAAAGAGCAAAATGCCCTTTATGCCCTTCCCCAAACCACCAATTGCTGTGGAGCTGACTTGGACTCAATGGTGACTCCATGTGTGTCACAGTAGAACTGTGCTCCATAAGGTTTTCGGTGGCTGATTTTTCAAAAGTAGATCACCAGGCCTTTCCTCTGAGGTACGTCTGGATGGACTTGAAACTCCAACCTTTCAGTCAGCAGCCAGGTGTGTTAACTGTTTGCACTAACCAAGGACTTATGTCCTTCAGGCCTCCCAAATTAGTCACAACCCAGGGAGAAAGTAAGGAGGGGTGGGGTTGCAGTGGGAATGGCTGTTTGACTGAGAGAATTAAGTTTTTACCACCCTAGCTGAACAGGGATTCAAAATAAAAAGTATACTCAATTACAGAAAAATTTAAAGCTAAAAGTTTGCTGATTTTTTTTTTTTCCCCTCTGGCTTTTAAGTTAGGAGACAGGTGACTTTTATGGCTGAGGGGGAAAGACAGAGCATGAGAAGAGTGGTCAAGGTTTGGAACGCTAGCTGAGGTAATGAACATGGGGACTGACCATGATTGTTAAAAGGATAATTGACTGGAGTTGCAGAGACAGCTGAGGTTGAAAACCACACACTTGTAATGTCATCAGTTCATGCAGTTGTATGATTTTTCTCCACTGGTGCTGGCAGCCAGAGTGTAGAAGCAGAGGGGATTGCATATATTGATCTAAAGTTGGGGGACTGTGAATAGGTATAGGTAGGGGACAAATCAATGAAATAAAGATCCTGAATGTTAGCTGAGAAGGTCAACTATTAACTCTCATTGGAAGAGACCAACAGCCAGCAAGGCCTGAAGAAGGTAGAAAATTGGTAGCACAAGGATATAATACAATGTATTATAAAAATGGGACATATATTCAAGCCCAATATTGCTATGGGGCAAGTGTGGAAATAGGTGATATAGGATACAGAAAGGGAGAATCCAAAAATGACAGCTAGAGAATATAATTAATCAGCTAGAAAGCAAATAATTTAACCACAATAAACTTAAAAATAATAGGTTAAGGGCAATGAGCGGTATTCCTGTGACAACGATATTCCTTCTTTCTAAGACAGCAAATAACAATCAACACGTAAATAAAAGTTAGTCTTGTCAACTTTTTTAAAGGGACTAAAAGACTAGTGATTAAATCAAAACTGAGGAATTCAAAATGTTATCAAATTATTATATCTTTGTAATATTAAGTTATAACATCTATTTAATATTAACCAAAATATTACCAGTGTTATTTTGCATATTTTTTCTAGATATTTTGCAATGATAAATAATTTTAGTGTGCAAAACTAAAGGGCAATTGCTTGCATGATTATCAGCAAACTCCATTTTAATAGCAACTTCCTTACCATGAAAACATACTGAATTGGCATCAAACCAAGAGTATTTCTGGTGCGTCTGAGAACACAGCATACATGTTTGCCAAAACAGTTATATGATAATGCTATATTCAATGGGACATTTATCATTTGAGCTTTACAAAAAAGACAGAAGAGGAAGAAAAGGCACAATAGTTTCTCCTACTCTGCCCTGAGAAAATTCCTTCAAAAGGATCTGTTGATCAGATTCTGCAATTTATTTTAAAATGCAATTGCAGAAATGAGCAAGTAACTCATGGAAATCCTTGGGAGCACTAAATGAAATTCCAGGGAGTGGTTGAAAGTGTTGGTCCAGATGGTGGTCAGACAATGTTTGGGAACTCCACTATCAGCGTAATCGTGAGTAATGACTGAACTCTGAGAAGTTTGCACATTGAAATCAGATAAGTATTCACAGTATTGGATTCTTTCAAACTTTGTTTGAATGTGCCTTGGGTCATTATTTATTTATCTTTTTTAACTTGTTTTAATTTCTGATATTTCCTTTTCAAAGGAGATGTTCGAGTATGTGTTATTTAATGGCTCTTTAAGTTTTTTTTTAAGTGATCTTTATGTAATTGATTCCATGACTTGCCAAAAGAGCAAAATTTAAAAACTGAGCATATCACAAGAAAAAAAAAAATGCAGCCAATTATTTACTCATCCAATATTCTGTGTGAGCTCCTCCTCCTTCTTCACCACTTTCTTCTCCCTCTCCTGCCTCTTTTCTTGAATACTTACTATCAGGGGGTTTTACAAGACCCTCAAAGATCTTACAGTTTAGTGGGAAGGAGAAAACAAACACACACACACACACACATAAATATAACTGTTACAAAACTGCAGTGGGAGTTATAAATTCTTACTGGGTACCATGAAAGAGAATAATAGCAGTGAGTGGAAGGAGGAGATGAGGCGGCACGGATTTGCTAAGAAATGGTGGTCATGGAATGCTTATCGGAGATTTCAAAGATAAGCTGACTTTGGGAGGAATAGTCCAGACAAAGGAATACATAGATATAGATATAGATATAGATATAGATATAGATATAGATATAGATATAGATATAGATATAGATATAGATATAGATATAGATATAGATATAGATATAGATATAGATATAGATATAGATATAGATATAGATATAGATATAGATATAGATATAGATATAGATATAGATATAGATACAGATATAGATAGAGATGATAGAGATAGAGATGTATACATATATGACTTTAAAGAAAGAAGAACTGGGCTGTTTCTGAAAGTGAAAGAAGGTAAGTTTAGTGACAGTTTTATCTCTGGTCCACTGAGAAGAGGGGTCAGAGATGAAACTGTAGATACAGTTTGGGGCCAGATAATTTGGAGATTTGCAGGTTATGGTCAGACCTCTCAGTTTTATTCTAAGTGTTTTTGGAAGTCTTTGCGCGCTGGTGGAGACTAGAAAATGACAGAATCTGAGCATATTTACAGTTTTAAAAGGATTACTTGCTTTTGGTAAAGAATGGATGAGAGAAAGACAAAAGTGGAAGCACTGAGAACAGTTAGGCATCAATTATCATAGTACAGGCAAGAGATTAGGGTGACTTGAACTAGGATAGTGGCAATGGAGAGGGTCCTGCTCCATTTTAACCTTTGTATATAGGGTCATTTTGAGTCGGAATCAACTCAACGGCAACAGGTTTGGTTTTATGGTATGTTTCATTCTACTATTATAATAGCCAAATAGTCCTATGTCTTGCTCTTGTTTCTTGCTCATAGTTCTTTTTCTATGTAAAAATGATATAAATGGTCTGGTATAGTAATTGTATATTGCTTTCACTTGTTTCCAAGTGGTTCCTTTTCAACCTCTTAAAAATGTAATGGGCGATTTACAAGAATGATGAAGGGCTAGCCAATATTTATCTGCTCCTGAATTAGAAACAGTCAAGTTGCTTTTTACAAGAGAATACCTGCCATTTTACCTCATGAGAAAACTATAATAAATATATTATAGTTATGCACTCTTGTCCTGTGAACTAGGTATCATTTTATACAAAAAATCAAAATGATTCCAAGTCAACTATAAACTTGGTCCAAATTTAAAAGTTAAACTGAGACTTGAAGTTTCTCCCAAAATAAATTTAATCTTAAGTTTACTAAGCACTATTCTTCCTCTCTATTACTGAAAATAGGACTGCTGATATGTCCAGGTGATTTTCACCATTATAATAATATTCATCTATATTTCCCCAACCAATTAGTTAAGGAAAGAAAATTAGCACGCAAGATCTGCCCATTGTTGCTACTATTCTTTAAAATACCTAGGCATTTGTAGTTCTTCACTGAATTGATGACTCTTTGGTGACACTAATTATGAGAGAAATTAATGCACACCGTGACATAGACTAAAACTTTTCATTTCAGAGTAAAGTCCCTTGTTAATTAATTTGTTTATTTGTTGGTTTATGAAGTGCTGATTCTCATGGCTAAAATATTTCCCTTATTAGAAAACAAGTGAAACAAATTCCTTATTCTGAATCATCTCTGTAGGTAGGCCCAAATTATTCAATATTCTTCAGTGCTCGTAGTTGGGCATTTGCCTGTCTGCTCTGATTCTGATCACTCACAGAACCTTCCTGGATAGGTAACAATTTACAATACGAATAAGTACATATGTCAGTAAAGCAGAAGATACAGGTAAAGTGACAATAATTTGCTAACTTTTACAAAGAGAAAAAACTATTATTTATATGTGATGAAATAAAATAATTTTCTTTGGGTTTACTGGGCAGTGGTGTGAAATCTATTTGGGCTAAAGGCCAATCAATAGTACTTCCAGCACTCTAAATGTGGCTCAAATCCATTATATTAATCACGTTTGGGAGTAAATCCCCAATTCCAAATTAGGTTTCCAAATCTCTCCATTCTTCAGTTTATCCTAACTGATCTAGTTAGCAATTATCCCAGACTCCTCCTTCCACTTTTTGTTTTCTGTGTCTTTTACATGTGGCCAATTCTTGTGATGAATATTTGAACATCAGTGTACAGCTTACCTAACCTTAAGTGCCAAGCTTCTCAGGGGGAGCTGAGTCAGCCAAGCAGAACATACCACAGAAGGGGAGGGGAAGTGCTACCATGGTGATTTACTCAGAGGACTCATCCTACATGAATGTTGCATAAATTAAATTCCATTCATCATCCTGGTTGTCTTTGTCAAAGCCACCTCTCCCTTTTGTAAAGAGCGGCAGAGTTGGGTAGTACCAGAATATTAGGGAAATAAGAATAGAAAGGTCAATACCCATACTTCCACAGAACATGCAGAAAATCCTTTCTGCATGGCATTAGTGCAGAGAATTCCACCAGAGAGACCTGGTCCGTAACATGAGAAAACAGACAACATCCTGCAGGAGAGTGTGTGAAAGATGTGATAACGTAGATGGTATTATTAAATGGTGATTCCCATAATAAATATCTTCTTTATACACAGTGTTTCCCCAGATATAATCATGTGACAATGTACCCTTGTGCCACTGTTCTCTTACCCACATTTCATCAGTCTTACTTGTTATTGTGTTGTTAGGTGCCATCTAGTCAGTTTCGACTCATAGGGGCCCTACATACAACAGAATGAAACACTGCCCAGTCCTGCATCATCCTCACAATTGTTGCTCTCTTTGAGCCCATTATTGCAGCCACTGTGTCAATTCATCTTGTTAAGTGTCTTCCCATTTTTCTCTGACTCTCTACTTCACCAAGCACGATAACCTTCTCCAGGGACTGGTCCTGCCTGATAACATGTCCAAAGTACATGAGAAGAGGTCTCATCATCCTCCTTTCTAAAGAGCCTTGTGACTGTACTTCTTCCAAGACAAGTTTGTTCATTTTTCTGGAAGTCCATGGTTTATTCAATATTCTTCAGCAACACTATAATTCAAAGGCATCAATTCTTTCTTGATCTTCCTTATTCATTGTCTAGTTTTCACATGCATATGAGGCAATTGAAAATACCATGGCTTGGGTCACGTGCATCTTAGTTCTCAAGTAAACATCTTTGCTTTGTGACACTTTAAAGAGATCTTCTGCAACAAATTGGCCCAATGCAATATGACATCATTTGATTTCTTGACTGCTGCTTCCATGGACATTGATCGTAGGTCAAAGTAAAATGAAATCCTTGACAACTTCAATATTTTCTGTTTATCATGATGTTGCTCATTGGTCCAGTTGTGGAGGATTTATGTTTTCTTTATACTGAGATGTTATTCATGCTGAAGACTGTAGTCTTTGATCTTCATCAGTTAATGCTTCAAGTCCTCTTTGCTTTCAGCAAGCAAGGTTATGTCATCAACAACGCAGATTGTTAATGAGTCTTCCTCCAATCCTGGTGCCCCATTCTTCTTCATATAGTGCAGCTTTTTGGATTATTTGCTTAGCATACAGACTGAATAAGTACAGTGAAAGAATACAACCTTGATGCATAACTTTCCTGACTTTAAAGCACGCAGTATCCCCTTGTTCTGCTCGAACAACTGCCTCTTGGTCTATGTACAGTTTCTTCATGAGCACAATTAAGCCCTCTGGAATTCTTATTCTTTGCAATGTTATCCATAATTTGCTATGATCCACACAGTCGAATGCATTTCACAGTCAATAAAACACAGGTAAACAACTTTCTGGTATTCTCTGCTTTCAGTCAAGATCCATCTGACATCAGAAATGATATCCCTCATTCCACATCCTCTTCTGAATCCAGCTTGAATTTCTGGCAGTTCCCCATTGATGTACTATTGCAACTGCTTTTGAATTATCTTCAGCATAATTTTACTTGCATGCGATATTAATGATATTGTTCAATAATTTCCACATTCTGTTGAATCACCTTTCTTTGAAAGGGGTACAAATATAGATCTCTTCCAGTTGTTGGCCAGGTAGCTGTCTTCCAAATTTCTTGGCATAGACAAATGAGCACTTCTAGCATTGTACCCCTTTGTTGAAACATCTCAACTGGTATTCTGTTAATTCCTGGAGCCTCATTTTTTGCTAACACCTTCAGTGCAGCTTGGACTTCTTCCTTCAGTGCCATTGTTTCTTGATCATACACTACCTCCTGAAATGGTTGAATGTTGTTCCTTTTGGCTTAGTGACTCTGTGTATTCCTTCCATCGTCTTTTGATGCTTCCTGCATCATTCAATATTTTGCCCATAGAATCCTTCAATATGCAGGTTGAAGCTTGAATTTTATTTTTAGTTTTTTCAGCTTGAGAAATGCCAAGTGTGTTCTTCCTTTTTGGTTTTTTAACTGCAAGTCTTTGTATATTCCATTACAATTACTTTGTCTTCTTAAGTCATGCTTTGAAATCTGTTCAGCCCTTATATCCCTCTTATTTAGATTTTGCAATCTGTCCTGCACACTGTCTGTGCCTCCTTAACATGTGTACAATAACAATAATGCCTTCCCTCTGTTATATCAGTCACCAGGTAGCCACCCATAAAATGACTCAGGTAACTAACTGTTGACAACAAATACTAGAATGTCCATGTTGTTTGCCAACCAGGAGATACATCTGTGTCATTGAATTCCTTGGGTTCAGCATGGTTTTGTTTGTGTTTCTTCAAACTGCGTCACTAGAAATTGTGGACTCTAGATCAGTTAAGGATTAGCATGCCTGACAGAGAGGCAACCAATAACAGTAAGAAACTTCTGCCATACTTTAGAGGCACATTATCTTGTTCTTTATTCAACATTATTTATGCTTGTCACTTACTGAATTTGTGCTATAAATAGAAAGAGAGATTCAGACTGGTAAAAATAACTCTAGATTAAATACCTAATTAGTGTACCTTAATTTTCAAAACGCTATCTTTTCCTCATTAGTTTCATTAAACCATAATCTTGGATTAATCTCAATTATAATAGATATGTTATAATTCATTTTCTTATTTTTACCACTCAAAACAAATAGAAAACAAGAGCTACATCAAAGAAAAAAATTCCCTTCATGGACCATTAATATTTTAATATAATTTATTTTATTTTGTTGCTGTTGAGAATATGCACAGCAGAACATACACAAATTCTACAATTTCTACAAGTACAATTCAGTGACATTGATTACATTCTTTAAGTTGTACAACCATTTTCACCCTCCTTTTCTAAGTTATTCCTTCCCCATTAACATAAACTCCCTGCCCCCTAAATTTCCCATCTAATCTTTCAAGTTGCTATTGACAATTTGATCCCATATGGATAGATCGTATGAGGGACCAGTCCCTGAAGAAGGACATTGTGCTAGATAAAGTAAAGGGTCAGCGAAGAAGACAAAGACCCTCAATGAGATGGATTTACACAGTGGCTGCAACAATGGGCTCAAGCATAACAACGATTGTGAGAATGGCACAGGACTGGGCAGTGTTTCATTCTGCTGTTCATAGGGTCACTATGAGTTGGAATCGACTTGACGGCACCTAAGAACAACATAACAGGTAGATCTTAAAAGAGCACAATGCTCCAGGCAGACATTCTTTACTAATTATGCTAAACTATTGTTGGGCCTTAAGAAGACTTCAGGGGATATTTTTGCTTTATGGTGTCTAAAGATTAGCTCAGAGCAATAGTTTTCAGGGGTTCCTCCAGACTTCATGGCTCCCAAAAGCATAGATGTGAAAAGTTGAAATTCTGTTCCACATTTTATCCCTTTTTATCAGAATTCTTCTATAGAATCTTTGAACAAAATGTTTAGTAATGGTAGCTGAGCACCATCCATTTCTGGTCTCATGGCAGTTGTTCATGAGGCAATTAGCCACAAATTCCATATCCTCCCTCTATTCCTGACTCTCCTTCATCCTCTATTGTGCCAGGTGAATAGAGACCAATTGTGCCTTAGATAGCCACTTGTAAGCTTTTTAAGACCTCAGGCACTATGTAACCAACCAGGAATTAGAACAGAAGTACCGTTGTAGGCCAATTAACTGGGATGTCCCATGAAATCATGGCTCTAAACCTCTAAACCAAGGAGCCAAATTCCATGAGGTATGTGGTTGTATGTAAGTAGAATCAGAAGATTACTCTTTGTTTTGTCTGTCTTACAACTTCTGCCAATTCAACTTTTTACAGGTGTACAACTTATTGACAGCAATTACATTAAACAGATGTGCAACCCTACCCTTAATCAATTTTTTTATTTTTAAGTGTCTGCGTTTTTCACCAGAGTACAAGCTCTTGGTATCATCTGCCTTGTTGACCCAGCATAGTGAAGAAATGAATGCATGAGACCTTCAATGTAATACAAAATCTGAAAGTGTAAAACAAAGGCCTATTAAGTTTGAATTGAAGAATAAAAGAGGAGTTTTTTGTTTTTTTTTTAAAGTAATATTGGAGTTAAAAGATGAATACTATGAATAAAAGAGATAACATTTCAGGAGTCATATGAGGGAAAGGGAAAAGAAAAGGCATTCCAGACAAAGGACCACATAACAGAGTAGGATATGACAGTGCATATTCAGGGGGTGACAAGAGTGTCTGGGTGGCCAGGAAAGTGGAGATAGTGCAAGGGTAGTACAGGAAAGGAGCTTGGAGTTAGGCTCTGAAAGGCTGAGACCATGCTGGGAAATGCCGGCCATGGTGAGCACTGACTGTAGTTTAGGAATGCAGCTAGCGCCTTAGTACATTAGAACACAATAAGAGCAGATAATGGTCACAGGATTTCAAGACTAGAAGACAGGAGTTTTGGGGAGGCTATTTTTGCTGGATATTGGAAGAGAATATCAAGAATGCAGAGGTTTACACAAAGAGTGGCAATAAAACAGATGCAAAAAAAGTAGATCATTCTGAGATTTTTAATAATGAAAGAAAATAAAAATAAAAGGAAAAAATCAAAGTTGATGAGAGGAAAGTGCACATGTGAGTTGGTCTAAGAGAAAGAGGATAATTAATGGAGGCATTATCAAGAGACAGAAGAAAAGGAATAGTACAGGTGGAAGGGTGAACCCTTGAAAGTAAAGGGGATAATTCTCCCTTAGAGATAGAATTTGTAACCTTATTAAAGCCAGCATGTGTTAGGCTTCTTTGGGATCTCTTTAGTAGAATGTATTTGGCAAGGGTAAATATCAGCATTAAAAAGTATTTTAATTGTATTTTATTTATCACCTAAATGAATTAAGACTGTATTGTGCTAGCAGAGAAAGAGATAGGCAGTATTGACTGAGAGATGGTCTCTAAATAGTTTTAATAATTCTCAAATTCTTTATAGGTCTCTTAAAAATCACCATTCTCAACAGTTTTCAGTGTCAAAGATGATGAGAATGTTGTTCTTTCACCGTATACTCTAGCGGACAATGCTGGGAGATGTGTGGTATTTTACAGAAAAGAAAAATACCACAGTCAAATAATAGTGAACCAACATTGATTTCTTGCTACTGTGCATTCTTCATTTTCCAAAAGTCAATGTCTAGGCATACTAAGTTCAAAAATTATTAAATAAACATGCCATACAATTAAAACTTCAAGTCTCTGTACATTTCTTATTGCTTTAAGAAATCAGCAGAATGATTACTCCCATACCAATGTCATTCAGCACTCCTGTTTAAGTTACTGTCACATACAATAAAGTAAAATAATTATGAAATCTGCTGCAAAACACTAAGCTAATTGACATTTTCTTAAAATGGCCAATGACAAAATTAACAATTAAAAAATAAGTTCTTGGACTTCTGGCCAACATGGGGCCATAGACAGAAGCACCACGCCATCCCTCCATAGCAAAGACCCAAAAAACTAAGCAAAACAGAGACAAACATCAGTCCTGGGACCCAAAATGTCAAATGAAGAGATGAAGAACTCAGCCACGCACCGAATGGAATAAGAAACTGACAAAGAACAGAGAGTGAGGAGAGATACTTGCAGAGGTCCTGTATTAGCTAACACAGCATATATTCACATCTTGGACTCCTGTCAGAAATCAGCAGACAAGGAGCACGGGAAAGCAGCTTCATGGAGCTCCCAGCAGGAGACAGAGTATCCAGTAACCAGTGATACCTGCTTTCCCACGCCCCATCCTCTCTCTGCTGCTCTACCTCCGTGCTTCCTGGCTGACAGTGGTGGCTCAGCCAGCTCGGAAGTGCAGCATCGGTGCCACTTAGATTTGCCCCACCTACATCAGAGATAAGTGGAGAGGGAGTAAACCAGAGCAACTCCACAAAGTTCCCAGGAGGAGACAGAGCATCCAGTTACCAGCAATATACACTTTCTTAATCCCCATGCTTCATTCCCCCCTCCCCCGGCCTCCTCTGCTTCCTGCCATCTGCAGTCTCTTGGCACAGAGTCAAGGGCTTTGGCCCCAGGCTACTTGGATTCACTCCACCTACACGAGTGTGATTTGTCTGTTGCTGGAGTTGCTTTTTTCCATCTCGTTTGGTTTCATCTGTGCCTCACCACTTCCCCCTCCTTTCTTTTGAACACCTGGATCCATGTGCCATTCTTTGGTTCCTCTTGAAAGGCTGTAAAGCAATGCTCAACTTGGGAACCACCCCCTGGCCCACAACACCACGCTGGTGGGATCCCCAAGGCTTTTTTTTTTTTTTCTTTGTTTTGATTTGTTCTGTTTTGTTTTGTTTATTTGTTTTCTTTTTCTTTTTGCTGCTTGGGAGCCCTTTCTAGCCAGGCTGTACTGCATGATTTAGGAGCCACTCCCCCAATCTGCATAGCCACATACGTGGGATCCCTGCAGGCATTTCCCTTTTCTTTCTTTCTTTTTTTCTCTTTTCTCCTTTCTATCTTTCTTCATTTCTCAATTCCTGTCTCGCTATACTTACCTTCTTCCCCTGTCTCCTGAATACGTGGTGATGTGTGACATCTAAACCCTCTCTAGCCAGGCTATATTGTGCAGCCTGGGGGCCACTTCCCCAGTTTTTGCAGTTGCACCAGTAGGACCCCTGGGGGCTTTCCTTTTCTCTCAAATTTTTATCTAGTTATTTATTTTTTCTTTTTCCCTTTTTATTCTTTCTGCTTTTCTCCATTTCTCAGTTTCTCATCTCTCCACTCCAATGGCAAGCTCCCTTTAAAAAAAGCACTCTGTTTTTTGTTTCTTTGTTTGTTTTTGGCTCCTCTTTCTTTATCCTCTTCCCCATACCCCTATTAGCTCCACACATCACAACCTCCCCTCTCCTTCCTGCATACACGCACCATGCGCTGAACATCACACCCCTGAGAAGCACAGGCACAGCTTACCAGAGAACGTGTCCAGCACTGATTCCCAGTCTGCTCTGTCAGCCCCAGTCGTGCCATAAAGAGCCTATCCCAGACCCTCACCTTCAGCTGAACCTGCCCTACTGCACCACAGCTGAGTGGCTCACCCTGCCTGCTGGACAAGGAGGTAAAAAGTATCATGACCAGAGGCAAGTAAACAACAAAGAATGCACAGCCCACCTGCTCAGACATAACCAAATAAAATAAAAAACCAGGACTAAACAAACAGACCTACAATCAAGAAATGAAGAAAATAACTACTGAATGTCCCAAAGACAGCAGATAGTATCAAAACATATTAAAAAACAGGACAGGATGGTTCCAGTAAGCATCCAAAATAAAATATCAGATGACTTTCCAGTAGAAGAAAAAGCACTAGAACTACCTCATAGGGAATTCAAATCTCTAATATTCAGAGCTATCCAAGAGCTGAAGCAAAAAGCAGATAAAAATGAGGAAAAAATAGACAAATTTATGGAAAAGGCAGACAAATTCATGGAAAATTCAGAAAACAATGGAAGAATTCAGAAAAATAATACAGGAACAAAATGCAAAAATAAACTTACAACTAGAAATCACATAAAAACAACAATTAGAAATCCAAAAGATAAACAACAAGACTTCAAAATGGACAGTGTCATAGAAGGGCTGAGGAGCAGGTTTGAAATGATGGAAGGATCAGCAAAATTGAGGACAAACACTTGGATACAACTCTCTTTGAGAAAAAGTCAGAAAAAAGAATGAAGGAAAGTGAAGAAACCCTGAGAATTGTGCAGGATACAATCTAAAGCAAAAACCTACGAGTGACTGGAGTTCCAGAACAGGAGGTGAAAACAGAAAACACAGAGAGGATCACTAAACAATTGCTGACAGAAAGCTTCCCTAATATCATAAAAGATGAAAAACTGATCATTCAAAGAACTCAACAAACCCCATATAGTATAGACACCAAAAGAAAATCACCAAGGCATATCATAATCACACTCCCTAAAACCAAAGACAAAGTCCTCAGAGCAGAGCAAGAAAAACAAAAAGTCACATACAGAGGAGAAACGGTAAGACTAAGTTCTGGTTATTTGGCAAAAACCATGTAGGCAAGAAGGCAATGGGATAACATATATAAAACCTTGTAAGAAAAAAAAATTGCCAACCAAGAATAATATATCCTGCAAAACTCTCATTCAAATATGATAGTGAAATTAGGACATTTCCAGATAAACAGAAATTAAGGGAATATGTAAAAGCCAAACAAAACTTACAAGAATTATTAGCTGGAGTCCTTTAATATGAGAACAAACA
This sequence comes from Elephas maximus indicus, assembly GCF_024166365.1. Classification (NCBI taxonomy): domain Eukaryota; kingdom Metazoa; phylum Chordata; class Mammalia; order Proboscidea; family Elephantidae; genus Elephas; species Elephas maximus. Next base: position 78,865,349 of record NC_064822.1, on the reverse strand, counting down.
AAATCAGACCACAGACTGAATCTAGGATGCAAGACTGTACCAGCCAGATACCAACCTAGGAAATGAACTCTCAAGGACTATCCGAAACTAAAAGAATTGCAAAAGGGAACCAGGGAGGTTAATCTGTAAACGATGACAATATCAGAACAATAAAAGAGGGAATAAACAGTGTAGGTACAGAAGTTTCTAGTGGAGAGGAAGGTAAGGCCAAGTAATAATAGACTGGTTCAAACCTAGGAAGATAAGGGTAAATTTCAACATAACCATAAAGAAAGTTAACAAACCTACTCATCAAAATAAAGAAGAAAAACATAGTCTCAATAAAAACAAAATCTACAAAAATGAAAGAAATGAAAAAGAAATCCACAAACAAAAGGAATTGAGCACAGGAAAGTAAGAGGAACAAAGAAAATGTCAGCACCACAAAAAAAGCACTACAAAATGACAGCAATAAACTCACAGCTGTCAAGAATTATTCTAAATGTAAATGGCCTAAATACACCCATAAAGAGACACAGAGTGACAGAATGGATAAAAAAGCAGGATTCATCAATACGCTGTCTGCAATACACACCTTAGAAACAAAGATGTAAATTTATTAAAAATCTAAAGATGGAAGAAAATATGCCAAGCAAATAACTACCAAAATAGAGCAGGAGTAGCAATACTAATCTCAGATAAGATAGACTTTAAAACAAAATCCACCATAAAAGACAAAGAAGGGCATTATATAATGATTAAAGTGATGATCCATCATGATGACTTAACCATAATAAACATCTATGCACCCAATGACAGGGCTCCAAAATACATAAGACAAACTCTAACAGCACTGAAAAGAGAAACTTACAGTTCCACAATAATAGTAGGAGACTTCAACACACCACTCTTGGTAAAGGACAGACCATCTAGAAAGAAATTCAACAAAGATACAGAAGAGCTAAAGGGCACAATCAGCCAACTTGACCTCATAGACATATATGGAACACTCCACCCAACAGCTGCGAAGCATACATTCTTTTCAAATGCACATGGAATGTTCTCCAGAATAGACCAAATCTTAGACCACAAAGCTACCCTCAACAAAATACAAAACACTGAGATAATACAAAGAGTATTCTCTGATCACAATCCCATCAAAGTAGAAATTAATAATAGAAAGAGTAAGGAAAAAAATCAATTACACAGAAACTGAACAACACCCTGCTTAAAAACCGCTGGGTAACAGAAGAAATCAGAGATGGAATGAAAAAATTCCTAGAATTAAATAAGAATGAAAACACATCATACCAAAACCTTTGGGACACAGCAAAGGCAGTGCTTCAAGGTCAATTTATAGCAATAGATGTACACATCAAAAAAGAAGAAAGGGACAAAATCAAAATATTAGCTACACAACTTAGAACAAATAGAAAGAGAACAGCAAAAGAGGCCCACAGCCACCAGAAAAAAAGGGAATAATAAGGAGGAGAGCAGAAATAAATGAAATAGAGAATAGAAAGAACCAACAAAATCAAAAGTTGATTCTTTGAAAGAATCAACGAAATTGACAAACCATTGACCAAACGGACAAAAGAAAAACAGAAGAGGACATAAATAACCCAAATAAGAAACAAAATGGGGGACATCACAACAGACCCAACTGAAATAAAAAGGATCATAACATTGTTGTTGTTAGGTGCCGAGGAGTCGGTTCCAACTCATAGCGACCCTATGCATAACAGAACGAAACACTGCCCGGTCCTGCGCCACCATCACAATCGTTGTTATGCTTGAGGCCATTGTTGCAGCCACTGTATCAAACCACCTCGTTGAGGGTCTTCCTCTTTTCTGCTGACCCTGTACTTTGCCAAGCATGATGTCCTTCTCCAGAGACTGATCCCTCCAGACAACATGTCCAAAGTATGTAAGACGCAGTCTCGGCATCCTTGCTTCTAAGGAGCATTCTGGTTGCACTTCTTCCAAGATAGATTTATTCGTTCTTTTGGCAGTCCATGGTATATTCAATATTCTTTGCCAACACCACAATTCAAAGGCATCAATTCTTCTTCGGTCTTCCTTATTCATTGTCCAGCTTTCACACGCATATGGTGCGATTGAAAATACCATGGCATGGGTCAGGTGCACCTTATTCTTCAAAGTGACATCTTTGCTCTTGAGCACTTTAAAGATGTCCTTTGTGGCAGATTTACCCAATGCAATGGGTCTTTTGATTTCTTGACTGCTGCTTCCATGGCTGTTGATTGTGGATCCAAGTAAAATGAAATCCTTGACAACTGCAATCTTTTCTCCATTTATCACAATGTTACTCATAGGTGAGTTGTGAGGATATTTGTTTTCTTTACGTTGAGGTGCAATCCATACTGAAGGCTGTGGTCTCTGATCTTCATCAGTAAGTGCTTCAAGTCCTCTTCACTTTCAGCAAGCAAGGTTGTGTCATCTGCATAATGCAGGTTGTTAATGAGTCTTCCTCCAAACCTGACGCCCCATTCTTCTTCATATAGTCCAGCTTCTCGGATTATTTGCTTATCATACAGATTAAATAGGTATGGTGAAAGAACACAACCCTGATGTACACCTTTCCTGACTTTAAACCAATCAGTATCCCCTTGTTCTGTCCGAACAACTGCCTCTTGATCTATGTAAAGGTTCCTCATGAGCACAATTAACTGTTCTGGAATTCCCATTCTTTGCAATATTATCCATAATTTGTTATGATCCACACAGTCCAATGCCTTTGCATAGTCAATAAAACACAGGTAAATATCCTTCTGGTATTCTCTGCTTTCAGCCAGGATCCGTCTGACATCAGCAATGATATCCCTGGTTCCACATCCTCTTCTGAAACTGGCCTGAATTTCTGGCAGTTCCCTGTCGATATACTGCTGCAGCCATTTTTGAATGATCTTCAGCAAAATTTTGCTTGCATGTGATATTAATGATATTGTTCTATAATTTCCACGTTCACTTGGATCACCTTTCTTGGGAATAGACATAAGTATAGATCTCTTCCAGTCAGTTGGCCAGGAAGCTGTTTTCCATATTTCTTGGCATAGACGACTGAGCACCTCCAGTACTGCATCCGTTTGTTTAAACATCTCAATTGATATTCCATCGATTCCTGGAGCCTTGTTTTTTGCCAATGCCTTCAGAGCAGCTTAGACTTCTTCCATCAGTACCATTGGTTCCTGATCATATGCCACCTCTTGAAATGGTTGAACATCTACTAATTCTTTTTGGTGTAATGACTGTGTATTCCTTCCATCTTCTTTTGATGCTTCCTGCATCATTTAATATTTTCCCCATAGAATCCATCACTATTGCAACTAGAGGCTTAAATTTTTTCTTCAGTTCTTTCAGCTTGAGAAACACTGAGCATGTTCTTCCCTTTTGGTTTTCCATTTCCAGCTGTTCTGCACATGTCATTATAATACTTTACTTTGTCTTCTTGAGAGGCCCTTTGAAATCTTCTGTTCAGTTCTTTTACTTCATCAATTCTTCCTTTTGCTTTAGCTGCTCAAAGTTTGAAAGCAAGTTTCTGAGTCTCCTCTGACATCCATCTTGGCCTTTTCTTTCTTTCCTGTCTTTTCAATGACCTCTTGCTTTCTTCATGTATGATGTCCTTTTTGTCATTCCACAACTCATCCAGTCTTCGGTCATCAGTGTTCGATGCATCAAATCTATTCTTCAGATGGTCTCTAAATTCAGATGGGATATACTCAAAGTCATATTTTGGCTCTCGTGGACTTGCTCTGATTTTCTTCAGTTTCAGCTTGAACTCGCATATGACCAATTGATGGTCTGTTCCACAGTCAGCCCCTGGCCTTGTTCTGACCGATGATATTGAGCTTTCCCATCGTCTCTTTCCACAGATGCAGTCAATTTGATTTCTGTGTGCTCCATCTGGTGAGGTCCACGTGTACAGTTGCTGTTTATGTTGGTGAAAGAAGGTATTTGCAATGAAGAAGTCGTTTGTCTTGCAAAATTCTATCATTCGATTCCTGGCATTGTTTCTATCACCAAGGCCATATTTTCCAACTACTGATCCTTCTTAGTTTCCAACTTTCACATTGCAATCACCAGTAATTATCAATGCATCTTGATTGCATGCTCAATCAATTTCAGACTGTAGCAGCTGATAAAAATCTTCTATTTCTTCATCTTTGGCCCTAGATGTTGGTGTGTAAATTTGAATAATAGTTGTATTAACTGGTTTTCCTTGTAGGTGTATGGATATTATCCTATCACTGACAGCATTTTATTTCAGGATAGACCTTGAAACATTCTTTGTGACAATGAATGCAACACCATTCCTCTTCAGGTTGTCGTTCCCAGCATAGTAGACTGTATGATTGTCTGATTCAAAATGGCCAATACCAGTCTATTTTAGCTCACTAATGCCTAGGATATCGATGTTATGCGTTCCATTTTATTTTTGAATATTTCCAATTTTCCTAGATTCACACTTCATACATTCCGGTTTCTGATTATTAATAGATGTTTGCAGCTGTTTCTTCTCATTTTGAGTTGTGCTACATCAGCAAATGAAGGTCCTGAAAGATTTACTCCATCCACATCATTAAGGTCGACTCCACTTTGAGGAGGCAGCTCTTCCCCAGTCATCTTTTGAGTGCCTTCCAACCTGGGGGGCTCATCTTCCAGCACTATATCAGACAATGTTCTGCTGCTATTCATAAGGTTTTCACTGGCTAATGCTTTTCAGAAGTAGACTCCCGGGTCCTTCTTTACAGTCTGTCTTAGTCTGGAAGCTCAGCTGAAACCTGTCCTCAGTGGGTGACCCTGCTGCTATCTGAATGCCAGTGGCATATCTTCCAGCATCACAGCAACACGCAAGCCCCCACAGTACAACAAACTGACAGACACGTGGGGGATCATAACATAGCATTATGAAAAATTATACTCCAACAAATTTGAAAACCTAGAGGAAATGGACAAATTTCTAGAAACACACTACCCACCCAAAGTAACACAAAATGATCTTGAAAATCTGAACAGACCCATTAACAAGAGAAGAGATTGAAAAGGTAATTAAACAAAAACTCCCAAGAAGAAAAAGCCCTGGCCCAGATGGCTTTGCTGGAGAACTCTACCATACATTCAGAGAAGACCTTATGCTAGTACCAGCCAAACTATTTCAGAAGATAGAAAAGGAAGCAATACTGCCAAATTCATCCTATGAAGCCAGCATAACTCTGATACCAAAACCAGGCAAAGACACCACAAAAAAGAAAATTATAGACTAATATCTCTCATGAATATATAAGCAAAAATTCTCAACAAAATTCTAGCCAATAGAATTCAGCATCATATCAAAAAAAAAAAAAAAAAAACACCATGACCAAGTAGGATTCATACCAGATATACAAGGATAATTCCACATTAGAAAGTCAATCAATGTAATCCACCACATAAATTAAAGGAAAGAATCACACAATCATCTCAATCGACACAGAAAAGGCATTCAACAAAGTCCAAAACCCATTCCTGATAGAAACTCTCAATAAAATTGGCTTAGAAGGGAAATTTTTCATCATAATAAAGGGCATCTATATGGGGTTGGGGTTATGCAAAACCAACAGCCAACATCATTTTTAAAGGAGAGAGGCTGGAAACATTCCCCTTTAGAACAGGAACAATTCAAGGATGCCCTTTATCACCACTCCTATTCAACATTGTGCTGGATGTTCTAGCTACAATAATAAAGCAACAAAAAGAAATAAAAGCCATCCAGATTGGTAATGAAGACATTCAGCTGTCCCTATTTGCAGATGATATGATATTACACTTCTCTATGGGGCAGTTCTACTCTGACCTATAGGGTTGCTATGAGTCGGAGTCAACTCGATGGCAATGGGTTTTGGGTTGGGTATGATACCACACATAGAAAACCCAAAAGATTCCATGAGAAAACTACTAGAACTAATAGAAAGATTCAGCAGAGTAGCAGCATACAAGATAAACATACAAAAATCAGTTGGATTCCTATACATCAATAAAGAGAACAAAGGAAAGGAAACCACAAAAACTACCATTTATAATAGCCCCTAAAAAAATAAAATACTTAGGAATATATCTAACCAGGGATTTAAAGGACCTACACGAAGAAAACTACAAAACACTACTGGAAGAAACTGGAAGAGATCTACATAAATGGAAAAACATACCATGCTCATGAATAGGTAGACTCAACATCGTGAAAATGATAATTCTACCCAAAGCGATTTACAAATACAATGCAATTCTGACCCAAATACCAACAACATTCTTTAAAGAGATGGAAAAACTTGTCATTAATTTTATATGGAAAAGGAAGAAGCCCCAGATAAGTAAAGCACTACTTAAGAAAAATAAAGTAGGAAGACTCATACTACCTGACCTCAGAACCTACTATACAGCTACAGCAGTCAAAGTGGCCTGGTACTGATACAACATTGACCAATGGAACAAAATTGAGAAGCCAGATGTAAATCCATCCATTTACAGTCATCTGATCTTCGACAAGGGCCCCAAGTCCATTGAATGGGGGAAAGACAGTCTTTTTTAACAAATGGTGCTGGCAAAACTGGATGTCCACCTGAAAAAAAAAATGAAGCAGGACCCATACCTCACACCATATAAAAAAGTAACTCAAATGAATCAAAGACCTAAATATAAAGCCAAAAACTATGAAGTTCATAGAAGAAAAAATAGGATTAATGCTAGAGGACCTTATACCCGGCATTAAACCACAACCAACAACACACAAGCTTCAGAAGATAAGCTAGATAACTGAGATATTCTAAAAATTAACACTTACACTCATCAAAAGACTTCACCAAAAGGGTAAAAAGAGAACCTACAGACTGGAAAAAAATTTTGGCTATTGCAAATCAGACAAAGGTTTAAATCTCTGAAATCTACAAGAAAATCCAACACCTCTACAACAAAAAGACAAATAATCCAATTAAAAAATGGGCAAAGGAAATGAACAGACACTACCAAAGAAGACATTCAAGTGGCCAACAGACACATGAGGAAATGCTCGCGGATCACTAGCCATTAGAGAAATACAAATCAAAACCACAGTGGGATACCATCTCACTCTGGCATTACTGGCACAAATTCAAAAAACAGGAAATAACAAATGTTGGAGAACTCTTATGCACTGCTGGTGGGAATGCAAAATGATACAAACATTTTGGAAAATGATATAGTGCTTCCTTAGAAAGCTAGAAATAGAAATACCATATGATCCAGCAATCCCATTCCTGGGAATATATCCCAGAGAAATAAGAGTCATCACAGGAATAGACATATGCACACCCATGTTCATTGCAGCATTGTTTGATGGAAACAACCTAGATGCCCATCAACAGATGAATGGATAATCAAAACTGTGGTATATACACACAATGGAGCATTACGCAAAGATAAAGAATAACTATGAATCTGTGAAGCATCTCATAACATGGATGAATCTGGAGGCCATTATGCTGAGTGAAGTAAGTCAATCACAAAAGGACAAATATTGTATGAGACCACTACTATAAAAACTCATGAGAAGATTTACACATACAGAGAAATAACCTTTGTAAGGGTTTACTGAAACAACCTTTGATGGTTATGAGGGAGGGCAGGAGTGGAGATGGAAAAACACTAAATAGACAATAGACAAGTGGTAACTTTGGTGAAGAGTAAGACAGTACACAATACTTGTACAGCACAACTTGTACAAGGCAAGGTCATGGAAGTTTCACAGACACATCCAAACTCCCTGAGGGACGGAATTGCTGGGCTGAGGGCTATGAGGACCACGGTCTTGGGGAACATCTAGCTCAATTGGTATAATCTATAAAGAAAATCTTCTATATTCTACTTTGGTGAGTAGAATGTAGAGCACTTTTGGGGGTCTTAAAAGCCTGTGAGCAGTCATCTAGGATACTCCACTGGTCTCACCCCTTCGGGAGCAAGGAAGAATGAAGAAAACTAAAGATACAAGGGAAAGATCAGTCCAAAGGACTAATGGACGACAACTACCATGGCCTCCACCAGACTGAGTCCAGTACAACTAGATGGTGCCTGGCTACCACCACTGACTGCTCTGACAAGGATCACAATAGAGGGTCCTGGACAGAGCTGGAAAAAATGTGGGACAAAATTCTAACTCAAAAAGAAAGACCAGACTTGCTGGCCTAACAGAGACTGGAGAAACCCTGAGAGTATGGGCCCCGGACACCCTTTCAGCTCAGTAATGAAGTCACTCCTGAGGTTCACCCTTCAGGCAAAGATTGGACAGGCCCATAAAACAGAACAAGACTAAAGGGGCACACCAGCCCAGGTGCAGGGACTAGAACGCAGGAGGGAACACGAAAGCTGGTAATAGGGAACCCAGGGTTGAAAAGGGAGAGTGTTGACATGCCATGGTGTTGTTAACCCATGTCATATAACAATGTGTATACTGACTGTTTAATGAGAAACTAGTTTGTTCTGTAAACCTTCATCTAAGCACAATAAGAATTAAAAAAAAAAAAAAAAGTTCTTGGAAAACTAAATCACTTACTTTGCCTAAGCTGCTGAATAATTTCTAGGTACACCAACATCTCAAACTAAAAGACAATGTCAATAAACCCTTACAACTTTACTATGATGATCACTGTAATTTTTCTTCTCTAAATACATTTAATACTGCCACTACATAGTATAAAAATTGTCTGAATGATATGTAGTGAGATTCAACAATGCACTAAGCTTAATTTGAATTATCTCTAGTTTTGACTTCTCCTCATCTTTAATCATCCAGCTTCCCTACTTACAACCTCTATTTTTGTTTAGGGACGTAGATAGAACACAGTGTATTAATGACTCACCCACTATGTTCCTTAAGTTGAGTTCAATCATTCTTGGTCAGGAGTCTTTATTTTTTTTTTTCCCCACCTACATCATGTAAGAGAAAATATGTTAACCTAATTGTTTTTTGGAGCATGGGATCTTCACAGACGCATTTGTAAAGTCTCCTTTTAAACACTGGTAGTCCCTACTCTCCCTAGAAATATTTTAAGGAAGATGAATTAGAGAGAAGAGGAGAACCACAAAAAAACAACTAGTGCTATGTAGTGTACTGGCCTTGCTAGCTTTGTAGCACCACTGTGCTGGATCTATCTTCTCATCTTGGTTGATTAGGCTTGATGGCATTAGTATAAGCCTACAGCAATGTTAAATGATTCCTACAGCTCTTCTTCTACATTATTCCAAAAGTTTCCAGTGACAATATACTTACGCTCCCTCTCCATCAGCTTCTGTGTTATTTGCAGAAGTCATTGCCGGGGGTTGGCTCTCAAGAAATTCTGTGCATTCGATAACTCTCTCAATGAGTAATGGGATGAGAGGCAGAAGGGCTGATGGCTCAATAAAAGTTTCGTCTAAATCATTCTCACAGGCAGTTACCTAATCTACTTTCAAACTAGTATTTAAATCATGATATTAAGTAAAACAAAAAGGAAATGGCTATATGCTTCCTTTTGTATAATTGTGAAGAAAATCCAATTGCTAATATAAAAGTTTTTTTTTTTTTATTTAAAACCAATTTATAGACTATCTGAAGGATAATAAATACTAAGCCTCCAATAGACTAGAAAAATATTCCAAGTAGCTCAAGGCATATTTTATTATGTTCACATGCTTTATTATGTGATATAACAAGAAATCCACTTTAGAAAATAAAATGTCATATATATTAAGCTACCAGATATTGTCTCTAATAGCTATCTCAGTATACACATGTACAGTATGGAAAGAGCCTTTATTGCTCAACTTATGTACCAGGCAGGAGACTGCAAGATGCTTCTCTAGGAAAAATAAAAAGACAAATGACCCACAGCTACTGATATTTGGGGTTCCTGAATGACAAAGGTAAGTAGCCATCTGATTGCCCTAGAATAAAGCTCACCAGTAAACAAGCCTATCCTTTCCCAAAAATCTTCAAACCAACTTTTTAGGTCATCAGTCAAATGTATGAACAGCCAAGGATTACCAGATATTTAAGGAATGAATCCCATACGACATATAGAGAGGGAAACAAACATACTAATAAGTAGTTAGGAAGATCCAGGGATAATGCAGATAACAGTGCATATAACAATAATCATAACATTTTAATAGAAATAAAAGATGCTATTGTATCCATTGGAAACCCTGGTGGCGTACTAGTGAAGTGCTACAGCTGCTAACCAAAGGGTCGTCGGCAGTTAGAATCCGCCAGGCGCTCCTTGGAAACTCCACGGGGCAGTTCTACTCTGTCCCATAGAGTCACTGTGAGTCGGAATCAACTCGACGGCACTGGGTTTTTTGGGTATTGTATCCATGAAATAAAAAAAGAATGCTATAAAAAAGGAAAAATCATAGAATTCTTGAAATTTTAAAGTATGTTTTCTGCAAAATAAAATTTAAAAGAAGATTTAGATAATAATGACCTAGGAATATCAGAAAGTAAAACAAAAAGCCAATGAGATTGGTGGTAGAAGAGAAAATATAAGAAAAATATAAGGGACTAATCTAGGAGTTACTTCATGCAACTAATACAATTTTCCAAAAGAAAACAGATAAAATGCTGGGGAAGAGAAAATCATCAAAGAAATAATACAAAAAAAAATTCTATAACTTAAGTACATGAATCTTTAGTGCACAGTGTAATGAATGGAAAAGATCCACAATAAGGCAAACATTTTAAGTTGATTCTCAGTTATTAGGAAATCCAAAACTTTCGGCATTTAACTTTTTTATTTTCTACTTTTGTTGCTATTTTATGTATATTAATCATGTTTTTGGAGCCCTGGTGGTACAGTGGTTGAGAGCTACAACGAGCTGTAGGTGCTAACCAAAGGTCAGCAGTTCAAATCCACCAGCTGCTCCTTGGAAACCTTACAGGGCTGTTCTACTTCATCCTATAGGGTCACTATGAGTCAGAATCGACTTGACAGCAACCTGTTCGGTTTGAATTATGTTTTATGAATATTATAGTGAGAAACTGAGGAAAGTATAACAGGACACTTGCCTGCTACTATGTTAACAGAAAACATCTTTAATCACTGAGAGTCTGTAACACACAATTTAATACTTAATTTCACATTCTTGTATTATTTCATGAGTATTACATTTGTTTCTCAAAATAGAAGGGCTATCTCATATTAATTTTTTTATCTCATATATACATATTCAAAGAATTTTTAACAAGAGCAACTCAATGGAAAAAGGAAAGTCCCTATACACAAAAATTACTTCAAAATATCTCATAGACAGAAGTGCAAAAGCTAAAATTATAACACTTCCAGAAGAAAACTGAGGAGAATATCTTTCCATCTTGGGATAGACAAAAGTTTCTTAGATAAGACAAAGAACACCCTAACCCTAAAAGAAAAAAGATAAGTTTTATTATCAAAGTTAAAAACCTGTCAAACGCTGCACAGGATCCATTTCCTGGGTTTGAAGGATTAGAACAATAGTCTTGTGGGACATCTCAGTCAACTGGCACAACATAGTTCATAAAATTCATGTTCTACATCCTAGTTTGGTGAGTAGGGTCTGGGGTCTTAAAAGCTTGTGAGCAGCCATCTAAGATATAACTATTGGTCTCTACTTATCCTCAGCAAAAGAGAAACAAGGAAACAAGAGACTCGAAGAAGAAAATAGTCTACAGGACTAATAGTCTACACGAACCACGGCCTAATCTACCCTGAGACCAAAAGAACTATACGGTGCCTAGCTATCACTATGGACTGTTCTGGCCACAGCCACAATAGATTGATTCTGACAGAACTAGAGAAAAATGTGGAACAGAACCCCAGATTCAAAAAAAAAAAAGACAAGACCCGTTGAGAACAAAGGACTCCCCAAGACTATTGCCCTGAGATACTATTTAAATCCTGAAATGAAAATAGCCCCTGAGGTCACCTTTTAATACCACTGTGAGTGCTGTGTTCCTTTAAAAATTATCATCTATGTGAGACCAAAAGGTCAACAATTACTTTAAAACAATGATGAGAATGTAAGGGGGCAGGGAAACTAGATTAATGGAAACAGAACAACCAGACTGAAAATACTGATAGTGTTCATGCATTGTGAAGAATGCTAATGCAACCAACTAGACAATTCATATAGAAATTGTTGAAGGGTAACCTAAACTGCTATGTAAGCTTTCACTGAAAACACAATAAAATATTATTTTAAAAAATTAAAAACTTCTGTTCATCAAAAAAACTTCATTAAGAAAATAAGTAGATAATCACAGACTGGGAGAAAATATTCACAAGGCAAATAAATGGCAAAGGATTTCAATTCAGAATATATACGTAATTCCTACAACTCAACAAAATGATAAACAACTCAATCTAAAAATAAGTAAAAATAAGTAAAAGGCATTTCACAAAAGGAGATATTCAAATGTCCTATCAGCACATGCAAAAGAGTTCCAAATTATGAGTCACCAGGAAAATACAAATTAAAACCACAGTGACAAACCACTACACACCCACTAGAATGGCTAATATGAAAAAGATGGAATACAAAAACCGATGAATTTGTAGAGCAACTAATGCTCTCATGCATTGCTAGTAGGACTGTAAAATGGTATGTGACCCAACAATTCCACTTCTGGATATTTATTCAAACACTAATATTGGGTCCAAGTGCTTTTGCCCATATTACCCTCCATCTGGAATTCTCTTCTCACAATCACCTTTCAAAATGTTGTTTAGATGATATTTCTGTGAAGCCTTTGATGACCCCTCTCAACCATTCCCTTTTTACGTAATTACTCCCTCCTTTCAATATCTCTTTTGTGCTTATCACACTGTATTTGTTTTCATTTCTTTCTCCCATCACAACACTTCAACCCACCTGAGGGCAGGATCCATGGTGTATCCTTGTTTCCCAGAGGCATGAATTCCATTGCTAAATTTTTAACAACGTAATAAATGTTTGTTGAATGAGTTAACCAGGTCTTTAAAGATTTCTAGTCCTGTGATTATTTTAATTGCAAACACTACTTGTAAATGTTTATTAACAAATGACACTTGAATGTGACATTATTTTTTCATTAGAAAGCAACCGTTAATATTGGGACACACAGGTATCAATTGGTGGGGACAGAAATTCCAGTAGCTATGACAAGGGCACGAAAACAGAAACCAGAAAGGTACCAAGGGCAAAAGTCAATTATTTGAGGCCATTCTGACAAATGAGAATTTTGTGGCACTATTGTAGCTTTTTCATGCTTCCTAGGAAAATCCAGTATGCTTAGTTCAATATTCTATAAAAACTTATTTTGGTATGCTTTAGCATTTTAGCTTTGGGGGGGGAAAAAAAACCCTGCTATGTAAGATTCTATCTAGCTCAAAAGAGTAGAATATATGTGTGTGTGTTCTTACAAAAAAAAAAAAAAATACTATCTTAAGTCACATATTATTACTGGTTCCTAATTTTTTTTCAAGAATATCTCTTACCATTATATTTCCTATCTTTAAAATGTATGCATTCTTCACAGAAAGGTGCAACTTGTTTTCATTCTTTTAAGGGAACTGAGAAGTTAAATGACATATTCAGGTCACTAAGAAAATGAATGTCAGTGCTAACATGAGTAGAGATTTCCCTAGCTAGCCCTCCACCTGCGTTCAGTGAGGGGCTGCAGGGCATAAAAGAAAGGCAGTGGCTTCAATGTCCAAAATCCTGAGACCAAACTAGAAATTCACAACTTATTATCTGGCAATAATGAGCCATGATTTCATGTCTCTGGGCCTCAGTTTCTTCTTTGGTTAAACGGTGATAATAGTGCTTCTTTACAGGATATTCTTGAAGATTACATAAGTAATGTGAAAAAGAATATATTAAGCAATACATATATTTTTTAATTGAATTGAAAATGTATTCATAGCAACCCCACGAATCAGTTAAGGCAATAAGAATTTCACTCACCTAGGTTATCATTGCTATTTATGGGCTCTGTTGCCCCACTCAGCTCCATGGATCCAAAGGATAACTCCTTATGAGAATAACTCAGGGAATGTAAGATTGGCCAGGACACTGCAGCTAATAACCCACCCCTAGCATGAGACATGGAGGTGCTTCAACATCCACAAGTGGTCCAGATCTCTGTTTTATGTCTCTTCTAGAAGAAGGCAAAGTGTTTTTCTCTATCTAGTTCTCACAGATGAAGTGGTCAGAAATGTTAGCCTTGTGACCTTAATGAGTATCACATGAACAAGTTCCCTACCCACTATTTTGGACATGTCACCAAATGAAATGTTGTATTTAGAAACGGCATAAAACTGACTGAGATAATGGTCCAGTCGTTGCCTGGTACACAATTGAGGACATCAACTTTGCTGTTGGAAAATATCATAGGGATGCAGCAAGTTTGGATATTGCATTGCACAATAATTTCTTAGAACAAGTTGATTTGCCTGCTTTACCTAGAAAATTGGTTCTTTACTTAATAAAACCATATAAACCTAAACAAAGCACACCGACAGAATGCTTGGCATACCCTACAGGTTCTTGTTTTCCTGTAGTTAGGCAGTTAGCTGTTTGGCCAATGCTCAAAGGGCACACTTAGTCATCCACACTTAACACATTTTCTGTTACCATAAATACAGGTTGATAAACAGTTAAACACTCTCACAGATAATACTTCCAGAACTCCCTTCTGTTTCAAGCCTGTTACCCGTGGAACTATTTCAAACAAAAAAAGCAGTAAGAACCTCAGGACAACCACTGCATTCAGTGCTCTTACCTCCCACGCACATGATTAAATTCTCACCTAATTGCCATTTGGCTGCCCAAAGTCTTTCTAAAACTTAACTTGTTTATTCTATTTTATTCTATATATGGCATTGCAGTAAATCTCATCTACTCTGATAGTTACCTCACTGGGCAATAATTGTATGCATTTCTACCCTCACTCTGAACAACGAGCTCCTGGATGGTGGGTACAATACCTGAACCTTTTTTGTATCACCAATGCTTACAATGGGTCCTCAGTAAATATTCACTGACTATATGTATTTTTTTTATATGTATAGTGAGAATGCTGTAGTTACATTTTCTTTCCTACCAAACCCACAGTATTTGTAATAAAGCTTCTGCTTCCAAGTCTCCACTATATCTAATGATGCCTAGATTGAGGACAGCAAATTTTTACCTTTTGAATTAACCAAGCTCTTTGAGCTACTTATCACCCGCTCATTTACTTCACCAACCTACAATCGAATTATTCAGTTTCAACAAATATTCAGTATCTACCAGCTTGAAAATACCATGCAACATTTTGTGCACTTAAGCAATTGAAAATTGTACAGTGACTGCCATCAATAAAAACACTCTCCAATAGAAACATAATGTGAGCCACAAATGGAAGCCACATGTGTAAATTTAAAATTTTCTGGTAGCTATATTAAAAGAGTAAAAGGAAACATGTAAAATTAATTATAATAATTCATTTTATTTACCTACATACATCAAGAATATCATTGTTTCAATATGTGATCACCATAAAAATCATTAATTAGATATTGTACTTTTTTTCTTACCAAGTCTTTGAAATCTAGAGTATATTTTACGTTTACAGTACATCTCAATGTGCACTAGCCTTGCGCCAAGTACTAATGGTCTCATGAGGCTAGTGACTATCATATCGGACAGTCTGGACAGATACAATCACATTTTCGCATAAGAGAAAGAGGTATACCCAAAACCCTGACATAAAATAGTGTACAATTAATGTGGTATGACATTAATACAATAAAAATTAGGGTTAAGGGGGAACTCAATTCTAATAGGAGGGACAGAAGTAAGTTTCTTTGTATTTACTCTTTCTTCCCTTTACTAAGCCACTCATCTCATCTTACTAGCCACTTCCTTCCTCCTCTGACTATGCATTTGACCATGCATGTGTGTTTCTGTACAGGCTTGCCTCATATGCATGTGAAAGCTGGACAATGAATAAGGAAGACCGAAGAAGAATTGATGACTTTCAAGTATGGTCTTGGTGAAGAATATAGAATATACCATGGACTGCCAGAAAAACAAATATGTCTTTGAAGAAGTACAGCCAGAATGCTTCTTAGAAGCAAGGATGGTGAGACTATGTCGCACATACTTTGGACAGGTTATCAGGAAGGACCATCATGCTTGGTAAGGTAGAGGTTTAGTGAAAAAGAAGACCCTCTATGAGATGGATTGACATAGTGGTGCAACAATGAGCTCAAACATAGCAACGACTGTGAGGATGGTGCAGGATCAGGCAGTGTTTTGTTCTGTTGTAGAAAGGACCACTGTGAGTTGGAACTGACTCAATGGCACCGAACAACAACAACATTTTAGTAGAATTGTTAGAAAGCTTTGGGACACACAGCTTAGAGTTTGATAACAAGGAATTTGGTGGTGCTGGGTAGTTTCTGGTAAGTTATTCTTAACAACAAAAAAGTGAAAGGTCTTATTTTCATCGTCATTTGTTGTCAAAAAAAAAAATCTAACCCATTGCCATCAAGTCAATTCCGATTCATAGCAACCATACAGGATAGAGTAGATCTGCCCCATGGGGTTTCCAAGGAGCAGCTGGTATATTCAAACTGCCAGTCTTTTGGGTGGCAACTGAGCTCTTAACCATTGTGCCACCAGGGCTTCATTTGTTGTCAAGAGAGGCTATAAACAAGGAGCCAGACTTAGAATGTGGTGGTAGTCTAAGTGAAAGGTTGTTCAAATCTGGACCAAAAATATGCCCAAATAAAATCAAAATAGTGGAGTCAAGACATATTTTTCATAAATAATCTAAGACTTATAATGAACTAGATATTAGAAGAACAAAGAGAAAATTATAACCCTAGTTCACCACAAAACACTCATTAGTTCTGTCACTTTGGAAAGATTACTTAATCTCCCCAAGTTTCAGTTTCCTCATCTTTAAAATGAGAATAATATAAATACCTACATTATAGTGATGTTGTAAGGATTAAGTGGTTTATTGCCAAGCACTTAGAATAGTAACTGGCACATTGAAAGTGCTATATAAGTATGTGTTAAACAAAATTAAAAACAATAACAACATAAAATGAAAACTCTTTAAGCATTGATTTTTACTCCCCCATGCTTTATATTTTTTCAGTCCAAAAAATAATACTGTGATGCATCTAATACCCAAACTGAGCCTGTTTTAAGGATAGGGAGAGAAGCTCTCAGGCATGGTCAGAGTCACACAGACAGGAAGTGTGGGAGCCAGGCACAACATCAGACCTTCCACTCCAGGCCCAGCCTCTCCTCCAATAATGCCATGAGTTAGAAAACCTAGAAACACAGTGATGTAATGAGGATATGAGAAGTTGGGAAATGCTAATGGACACACTAATTTGTCATTAGGATTCTTGTTACTTAGAATTTTAGAGCCTAAATATCTGAGAAGTATGAGAAGTCATCTAGTTGAAACTCCAACCCAAATATTTAATCCCTGACCATTGTCCAACATACTGGAGAGTTCCAACATACAAGGCTGCCTATTCCATTTCAGGGCAGTTCTCATTATTTCAGTGTGGTTGTTATTAATATTTACCAAATTGTGCCTACTAGTAATGTGCACTGCTTGGTTCTATTTCTGTGTTCTGATGGATAATAAAATCTTCAGTGCATACAATTCTTCAATGATCTACCCTCTGCACACACAACTTGTATCAGAAGAAATGTAGTCTTTGGATTCACATGGAACCACCTTAATGTCACTCCCTAGTCTTGCTATTTTTCATTTCGGGGATAATCCTCTGATCTTACTTTATAGCAAATGTACAGCTTCCATGAGTTTGGTCTAACTCTGAATGTAGATTCCAACAGTAGGACAAAATTCCTTTGCCTGTTTCTAATATGGAGGAAAATATCTCAGAATAGCACTATCTTAACCACCACCAGTCGCTAAAATGACACCCTAGAATTTGAGTGAGAATAAATGAATCCATATTTTTTAACTTTATGGCAGAAACTCCACTCCTTTCTGCACTCTCAAGTACTGGAGTTACAGAAATGTACTGTTTTCCTTAAGCGATTTTATTGCTTCTTTTCTCCTTCAAATAGCTTAGATATGAAGAACTAAAGCCAAGTCTGAGAAAGAGAGACATACAAATGGCTCTTTGAGCTTGGCCTTCTAGGCATTAGTGAAGGTAGGGGTGGTTTTCCCAAAACCTTCCTACCCAGAAATACCTAATTAGATGCAGTGGAGACATAGAACAACAGAAGTTAGTGGATAGGCATACAAGCTAACAGGACTTGCATCCAACAAAATGGTGCAATTTTCCTTCCCTTTCCTCTATGAGGATGTGCTCTCCCTCTCAGGTCTAGTCCCTGCCTTGGTAGGTAGTTCTTACTTAATAGAATTATAAAATTTTCCCCTGTATTTTCTCTCAGCCCTTAACTTATACTTTGACCTCAGAACATTTAAGCTAACACTCTCTGCCCATCTTAAGTGGATTACAGAAAGAAACTTTATTTCTTGGATAAGAGAAAATAAGGCTATTTGATCAACAACATTACTTTCCACTCTGTTATATTCACACACAGAAATCCATACTTGTGAACAATATTTTCACCAAGCCCCTAAACTAGGTGTGTGGTCATTACAAATATCATATAAGTCATTGGACTTGGGCCCAGGTGGGAGGGCAAGACAGATCTCAAGCAAATGAAAATTTCACCAATCTTTACTACTCTACCATTAACACAATAAGAAAAAGGGAAGGCTCAGCAATTTGGGAGATAAAAATTACATAGACTCTATATAATTGTAAGAATTATATAGAATTGCTGTTCCCATAAAAGGAAATTCTACCTGTTTTACTCACCTTGGCTAAGAGAGTTCAACTGTTCTTAAATTCAATCCACAAAAAACTACAAATAATTAAATTTAGTGATAATTGCTGAGGGGAAAAAAAAAAACTAATGCAGGATAATAGATACAAAGCAACATATGGAAAGTGACTTTAATATCCCTGCCTATGGCAGAGATAGCCAGTTCTCTACTGAAGACATCTCCTTCAATAGTGTTGAGTTGTTTCTGGAAAACAAGTGTCCATCCAGGGCCTTTGTGTCTAGATGGGGCCATATAACTGGTCCCAACTAGTGGAATGTGAACCAAAGTGATGTGAGTCACATCCAGGTTAAAGTGTCAAAAAATGTGCCTTCCCTACCTGCTCTTTCCCCAAGTGCCAACTGAAATTGGTGGACTCCAAAATCTGCAGGGGACAGAAAAGCCGAAAGATAGAAAAAGCCCATGCTGCTGAATCTTTGTATGAAAAGTCATCCACAAATGCTTGATTTGAACTTTATATGAGTGAGCAACATGTTACTATTCTATTAAGTCACTGAGATTTGGGGGTTTATCTGTTACAACAGCTAAAAAAAAACATGTTGCCATTGAGGTGACTTTGACTCATGGTGACCCCGTATGTGTCAGAGTAGAACTGTACTCCACAGGGCTTTCAATGGCTGATTTTTGGAAGCAGATCGATCACCAGGCTTTTCTGAGGAGCCTCTGGGAGGACACAAAAAGTATAACCTCTCAGTTAGCAGGTAAGCACATTAGCTATTTGCACTACCCAGGGACTCCTTTTGTAGCACTATTGTTACCTTAATTAATACAGAAATACACCGACTTATCCTCTTATGGATGTCTATTTTACCCCCACCCCTTCACGCCCTATCCAAGTTCAAGTGAATTAAGCTTCTTCATCGACAAATCATTCTGAGTTACTGTTGTCAAGGTGATCTCTGCTACCACTTACCTCAATGTCCTGTGAGCACTCTTGGTTTCCGTAAATTCAGTTTTGATGGAAATCCATGAAGGACTTCAGGCTTTAATTTTGTTCATTCTTACTCTTCAGATCACCTGGAAAGAGAGAAATTCCATTATCCTTGGGAATAGGCAGGGCCTCAGAGAAATTTCAAGCTATAGTGGGGGCCTGTTGCCATCAAGTCAATTCTGACTCATAGTGACCCTATATGATACGGTAGGACTGCCCCATAGGGTTTCCAAGGTTGTAATCTTTATGAAAGCAGACTGTCACATCTTTCTCCCACAGTGCGGCTGGTGGGTTCAAACAGCTGACCTTTTAGTTAGTTAGTAGCTTTTAGTTAGTTAGTTAGTAGGACACAATTCAATCCATGACACTGTGTAATCCTGATCACTTCTCTTCCTTTAAGCTCCAGATATATTGTTTCATGACATTCCTCTTGTATTTTCACACTTGTAGTAGGTCTTGTAGGTCTTCTCTCTTGCCAAATCTCTCCATTCTTCTGACTGTGTCTCATCTAGCTATTCCTACAGCAGTTATTCTACACTCACAGTAAACAGAGAATAAGGAGAGAGTAGGACTAATAAGTCCTACTAATAAAGTTGGCTGAGTAGAGGCCAGATACCATCACGTCTCACAGGCCATGGTGATGACTTTTAGTCTTTACCCTTAAAGAAAAAAGAAACCCCTGAAGCATATTAAATATGGGCATAGTTTAATCTGTTTTGTTTTTTAAAAATCATTTTGCCTGAGGGTGGATAGAAAATTTAAAAGGGTCAATTAGAAGATTATGGCAGTGATGTAGTCAAAATACGAGGCAAACTAAATCAGAGGCAGAAGATAAACATCAAATGGCTTGTGATAAGGACTGAATCTGGAGAATGAAAGAGATGTTAATGGAGATATCCAGATGTCAGTGGAAATGAGAACACTTCCCCAAGACCAGGCTTAAGAGAGGCTGCTTATTATATTGTTTTTTTATAATCTTCGTGTTTTGGTTTGTTTGTTTTAGTTATAGGTGCTCCTTAAGCAATTATCCCAAAGGGTACAAAAGCACATTTGCTGGTCTCTTGCTCTCGTTCTCAATCAATTGCAGGACTCCCTGCTCCTCCTTTTTTTCCTCTAAGTTCTCTGCTCCCCTACAGCTCCTGAAGAGGCTGAAGACTGACAAGTTCTCCTTAATTCTGATGTCAATGCCAGAAATACTACTAGGTACAGCTTAGGCCTGAGTGCTCCATCTGCTGACACTTATTCTCATAAATTTTCCTATAAACTTTATCCATTGCCACTTCCTCAGCTACCCTCATTTATGACACAAAGCCCTTGACCCTACGTCCTTCAGGCAAAACTTTCTTGACACTTGGTTGGGTGTAGGGTTTTCATTGCTTCTATTCTTCCACATGTCTGTAGGCTACAAGGGTGATTCTCCTCAGATTCAATATCCTACCCCTCACTCTGCCACAATTGCATGAACCGAGGGAATTCACTTACGTCCTCTTTCTTAGGACAAAAATTAATTTGCACCCACCATGTTGAGCCTTCCCTCTCTCCTCTGTGGTTGGTCTTGAGGTAGTTTATTTCTCTATGCACACTTACCCCTTCTCACTTTTTCTTTGGAATATCTACTACATAACAGATGTTAGCTGAATGAGAGAGATACCCACATTTTTCTCTTTGGAATTGTGCCTCAGATCAACCAATTTACCATGCTTAGTATTAATGCTTTGTTTATATGCTAATAAACCACTAGAATTCATGTAGATCCTAACATTTTGGATTTTTTTTTCCTATGTTTTATAATTTCTACCCAATTCTGTAAATTATAATATTGTAAGTAAGGATAATCACCAGCAGAAATCTGTGTTGTATACAGGACTAAAAAAAGGAATGTCATATTGAAAATCTCTATCATTTGTTATATACTATTTGGCCGTGAGTAGTTCACAACACTGTTTCTTTTCTCAAATTGAATACTGATTAACCTCAGAATGTTATGTGCTGCCAAGCAAAAAAATAAAACTTGTCCCCCCAAATGCCTGCAGAACTTAAAGAATCATAAAAAAGTTAAGGACTTGGGAAGTCATAAGAGCCAAGGTCCCACATGACACGAGGCTCCTGCAGTGCAATGAACTGCTTTAATATGGTCCTTCAAGTCATGGTCTTGTAACTCCCACAAAATGATTGGATGAGATTATGCCAAAAAAGTGTTTGTGGCCCACCAAGGGGGTTGGACAGTTTTACTAACGCAAATAAGGTACATGGAACCCTTGTGGAGTGGGGCCATGTAAATAAGGTACGTGGAACACTTGTAGGGAACTGGTCAGTTTTGCTATCCCACTAGGCTTAGAGGAAGCCAGTCCCAGAGGTTGGGGAAGGACCTCACTACCATCAAGAAGAAGAGCGAGGAGTGGAACACATCCTTTGGACCCAAGGTCCCTGCACTGAGAACCTCCTAGACCCAGGAGATATAAAGAGCTGTAACACTAAAAATGGTGCAAGATGGCAAGAAGTGACAGCAAGCACAGCAGAGTCCAGTGGCAGGGAAATGGCAGTAGCAGAACCAGGAGACCAGCACATGATGGTGCAGTAGGCTTTCTGGCCCATGAAGCAAGGCAGCTACAGTGGGTTTGCTGACCCACAAAGCGAGAGAGAGCCAAGTAATTTTGGGCAGGAGGCTTGTTGGCAGAGTGAGGTGCCGCCAGATGGAGCTAAAAAGCTGTAACACTTGTCTGACAGGGCAGAGGCCAGGCCCAAGCAGGACCCAGTGGCAGAGGCCAGGCCTGAGCAGAGCCCAGTGGCATAGGTCTGCCTCTAGGCATAGCTGAGAAGAAGCTGTCCTGATTGAAGAACCATATCCTGAGTTGTTCTTGTTACTCCAAGTTAATCCTGATCCTGAATTGTAGCCTGTTACTTCCCTAATAAACCCCATAATTGTGAGTATGGACTGTAAGTTTTGTTTGGCACAACGAATTCTCAAACTCAGCAGAGAAGTAGAGAGTGCCATGGGAGGGACAGCTGGTGTCACAGGAATCAGCTTTGGGTTAATGATCATCTTGATGATTCTCTTCTTCCCCACCCAGAAGTTTGATGATGAGGTCTGACATCTACAAGCTCCCCTCTACATATTGTTCTTAAAAGATCTGGGCATCTAGTTCCTGCTTGTACACGTCAGATGTCAAGGGACTCAACTGTAAGGTGGAGAATCCCAGTGTTGGTTGGTTATTATTTTGGGAAGCTTTCTTTTACTAAAATAGTATGAATTTTCCTATGACTTCCAGATTGAGGTCCTCAAAAACATTTAAAAAATAAAAATGCTTCCACTCCTAAATAATAGTCTTCAACTATTTGGACACTGTTGGGTCTCCATTAAGTCGTCTCCTCTCCAGACTGAGCATGTGCCATGAACTCAACTCTCCCTCAGAGGTCAGGTTTTACCAATCTCACCTGCCTAGGCTCATAGCTCACTTCAACTACCCTGGAAGCCCTTCCACCATCCTTTCTCCTCATCTCATTTCATCCTGATATACTTCAGATTAGAAACACCCCTGGAGTATTCAAATCTGAACACAGGCCAGGAGTTGTGATACAAACACCACAAGGCCAACTGTCTCAAATGACCCTCCCCTGACCTGAGTGCAGCACTCTTAGTTTTCACTTTTTTAGTACCACATTGTTGGCTGTGCTTAGGCTGGCGGTTCACTAAAACCCAAAGGTATTTTTGGGATTTTGCTGTAAAGTTATATACCTGTTAATTTTGAACTAACTGCTGAACTTTATACATATTGTTATATTACAAAGAACTGATTCCTACATAGTAAGGTTTTTTAATTGTTATTCTGCCATTTGAAATTTTAGGTATTCTTCCCAACTCCTGGCCATCTTTTCCTTCATCCAAATCAAATCCTAAATATGATAGGGTAAAGGTAAGAATCCTGTGACAATATTTAAGCACTTGAGTGTATGTAATAGATTATCTTAAATGTCATTTAATTATGTAATTCAAAAATAAAAGTTCCAAATACAATTCACAATTTGAATTTTGAGGTGAATTTGCTCCCTACACATAAGAGGATTGAAGTATAATAGGATTACAGGCTGCCGCAATTGTCAACCTGAGCAAATTAATAAAAAACAAAAAAAAATTATTATTGACTACAGAAAAGCTGAAGGATAAAGGGTGTGCTGATGTCCTTATGGAAAGCATCCACTGTGCTCTGCAAAGAAATGTAAGATCTGCTTATTCCATCACCCTTTCCATCTAACAGGTTTCCTTAGACATTCACTAATGAAAATTATATAACTAATTGATACTAGTCTACTAACAATTTAAATAACTCTTGCCATTTTGAATATATATTAAGACTTCTAGTCATGCCTCTGAATTCAGTGATCTCAGCGAGACTTAAAAACAATGATATAAAAGTCAGGTAGCAAAAGAAAAGCAATTTATTTCAGTGATTTGATCTACTTTTGGTTACATGTTTTGCAGACAAATATGTGAGTATGCATTCAGTCTTGAGAGATATATATAGAAGTGTCTGAGTACAACACTTTTAGCAGTAAACCCATGGCCTAATCATTGCAATAAATTCATTACCAAAGCCTTTCGCTTTCACACACCAAGCTAAAATAAAAGGCTTGCACCATTACAAATTCTAACTGCAGCCAAATGCATCCAATTATAATCAGTTGCAGTAAACTCTCACTTTGCATTAAGCATAATTAACCTTGTGATAATCAGTATAATAACATTTAATGTACTGTGATAGCATTTCTAAACTACTCATTCAAATTCTAGAAAATAGTATATACTTCAATTCTAATCATCGAATGTTTTAACCCTTTCATGTTTGAAGTTTTATTCTTGTGCCTTGTTATAGAAAGTTCAGAATATCCACTCAAAAATGAAGTTGAATATGCTTGATGACATAGTCACTTTGTGATAAAAAAAATTCTCTATTTTTTATAAAAATATTATCTATTTTAATACATTTTAATAATTAAGTCTCTACAAATGTAGCAGAAACCCTGGTGGCATAGTGGTTAAGTGCTATGGCTGCCAACCAAAGGGTCGGCAGTTCGAATCCGCCAGGCGCTCCCTGGAAACTCTATGGGGGAGTTCTACTCTGTCCTAGAGGGTCGCTATGAGTTGGAATTGACTCGACGGCACTGGGTTTGGTTTGGTTTTTGGTACAAATGTAGCCCCTTTCTAAATCTTTAAGCATTTGCAAAATGGCCAAGATTTTTTTTCCTTTTTTTGCATATTAGAGGATATAAATTAATTGATAATAATTTTTAACCAATGCATCTAAGTTTCAAGGAATCTCCCACACCTAATCCAACATCACCTCCTGAGATTGATCTTCCCTGATTACCCTGTCTAAATGATCTTCTTCCCACTTGTCTATAATCTATATTTTCTTCATAACACTTATCACTATATGAGTCTATGCTGTATCTTGTATGGTGATTTTATTTTATTCTAACATGTCTCCTCCATTAGAATATAAGCTTAATGAAGACAAGAACTTTATCTTTTAATCATTGTAATCCTAGTACTTAGAAGAGTGCCTAGAACATAGTACTCAGTATTTATTGCCTATATTAACAATTTGGTTACCACAATAGATGAATACTTATTGTTGTTGTTGTTAGTTGCCATCAAATTGGCTCTTACTCGCGGCAACCTTATGTATGACAGAATGAAACATTGCCAGGTCCTGAGCCATCCTCAAAATCTTCGGGAAGTTTGAGTCCATTGTGGCTATTGTGTCAATCCATCTCATAGAGAGTTTCTCTCATTTTTGTTTGCCCTCTACTTAACCAAACATAGAGTACTTTTCTAGGGACTGGTCCTTCCTGATATGTTCAAAGTAAGCCTGTCCAAGTCTTGCCATTCTCACTTCTAAGGAGCATTCTGGTTGCATTTTTTCTAAGACTGATTTTTCGTTCTTCTGGCAGCCCATGGTGTAATCAGTATTCTTCAGCAACACCCCAATTCAAATGTATCAATTCTCCTTCCATCTTTCTTTCTCATTGTCTAGTTTTCACATGTATAGGAGGCAATTAAAAAGACCATGGCTTGGGTTGTTGTTGTTGTTAAGTGCCATTGAGTTGGTTTGGATTCATAGCGACCCTATGTACAACAGAACGAAACACTGCCCGTTCCTGCACCATCCTCACAATTGTTGTTATGCTTGAGCCCACTGTTGAAGCCACTATGTCCATCCATCTCATTGAGGGTCTTCCTCTTTTTCACTGACCCTTCATTTCACCGAGCATGATGTCCTTCTCCAGGGACTGGTCCCTACTGATAACATGTCCAAAGTATGTGAGGCGCAGTCTCACCATTCTTGCTTCTAAGGAGCATTCTGGTTGTACTTCTTCCAAGAAAGATTTGTTTGTTCTTTTGGCAGTCCATAGTATATTCAGTATTCTTCGCCAACACCACAATTCAAAGGTGTCAATTCTTCTTTGGTCTTCCTTATTCATTGTCCAGCTTTTACATGCATTTGAGGTAATTGAAAACACCATGACTTGGGTCAAATGTGACATCTTTGCCTTTCAACACTTTAAAGAGGTCTTTTTCAACAGATTTGCCCAATGCAATGTATCTTTTGATTTCTTGACTGCTGCTTCCATGGGTGTTGATTGTGGATCCAAGTAAAATGAAATCCTTGACAACTGCAATCTTTTCTCTGTTTATAATGATGTTGTTTATTGGTCCAGTCGTGAGGACTTTTGTTTTCTTTGTGTTGAAACGTAAGCCATACTGAAGGCTGTGGTCTTTGATCTTCATCAGTAAGTGCTTCAAGTCCTCTTCACTTTCAGCAAGCAAGGCTTGGGTTAGGCCACTTTAATCATCAAAGTGACACCTTTGCTTTGGAGCCCTCGTGGTGCGGTAGTTAAGACACTGGCTGCTAACCAAAAGGTCGGCAGTTTAACTCCACCAGCCACTCCTTGGAAACCCTATGGGGCAGTTCTACTCTGTCCTATTGGGTTGCTGTGAGTCAGGATCTACTCGACAGCAACAGGTTTATGTTTTGTTTTGTTTTGTTTTGCAGCCAATTTTCCCAATGTAATAAGTCATTTAATTTTTTGACTGCTGCTTCCACGGACGTTGATTATTGATCCAAAAAGAATGAAATCTTTGACAACTTCAAGGATTAATTGAAGAGCAATTAATTTCAACTAGCACATTGTTTCCAGATGAATATTCCTGAAATACCAGCATAATCATATCAATTCACTGTTCAAACATCTTTAGAAACTTCATGTTTATTATAGAATAAATTCCAAACTCATCAGAATAGTATTTAAAGTTATTCTCATACTACCCTTACCTTATTCTCTGCAACTTTAAATTTTCTTCTCTAATTTTTCTGACCCAGCTTATAAAATTCCAACACCTCATTTTCATATTGATCCTTCTATCTGGAATGTCCTCTCTCATCTCCTGCCTTCCCCATAAAATTCTTCCTACATATATAATTCTAATTCCTCTTTCAAGGTGATATTCAAGATTTCTGCTGCTCTGCTGTGTATTCTCAGATTTCTTCAGAACTTGCTTGGCCTTTTTCTTCTTCGTAATTACTTATCTGCACCACTCATTTGGTAATTGGCAAAGTCCTTAGTGAATTTTCAGTTACTTTTTATGTTCCATGACATTTCTGCTCAAACAGATGTGAGTTAGCTGGGAAGGACAAATGTTTATATATCTTTTGTGTCAATCATAGAATTAGGACTGTAGTAAATGTACAATGAATTATTATTAGCAGACTAATAATAAGTAGACACGTAAACTTTATGTAAATAGTGCTCTCTGACTTATACTATAGTGGGAAAGAAGCTCATCTATACAGGGCAATTTTTGAGTGAAACATCTTAACTGCTTTTGAAAGAATGAGATTAAATGGGAAATTTGCTTTTATTGAAATGATGAATCAAGGACTCAAAGAATTTTTTCCAAATAAAAAGTGTAAATACATAATATTTAGAGTAAATAGCAGCAAAAATGGAGAAGCACTTTCCTCCTCAGGCCTCCTTTTCAAAAACACAGGAATGGAACTATAAACTTTTCTGGGAAGTTGATTACCAGGCTATAAAAACTTGCTCATTAATTCTTTTTCTTCCTGTCTTTAATTTTTAGAGTAAGTTCAAAACATTAAGGTGTTGATACTCAGCCAACAGAAAAATCTTCATTTCTTGACTCTGTATGCTTGTTGAACTCTGATGAAGGCGTGAAGGACTGCTTTGAATTTGCACATTGTATTTCCATACCAAGAGCCCCTGCAATGACTCTGATGGTTCTGCAAGGACCTTCCCCAGAAGGAGAGCAGATGTGGCACTCATATGCTTCCCTGATGTTCATTTACTCTTTTAACTCTTTTTGAAAGGAGAACAGAGTTCTTGGTTCAAAATATTATTTCATTTTATTTTGCATAAGTTTGCATAATGAGACATTATTTTTTATGGACAACAAAGTCAAGTAAAATCATTAGTCAACTTACAGTAATTGTATTCAAGCTCAACGTCAGTGGCATTCTACATGTAAAATGCCTAAAATTTTAAAATTACTCACAACCTCCATTAAGAAGAGATAAGAACATTGCGATTAGTGCTGCTTAATACACCTATGAGAGGGCTTCTGCAGCTATTCTGTTTTTACAACATAATTCTACAGGAAACCGTCTGGGGCCTTATGTTCTTACCAGTGCTACCTAAAGGAAGCAAAACTCTAACTCCACCTCTTCTGTAAAGGTATCATATTAATCTCTGTAGTCTTAGAACCTAGCAATGTTCCCACAATACAGTCAGATGATCTCCAGCCCAGAAACCAGTTTTTCTGAAAGTATGCTCTACCAATCTCCTCCATCAGAAATATCTGGAGATCAGTGCTACTGAGTCAGGCTCTGAGAATGGGATTTACAACTCCAAATTTTTAACAAACTTCCTGGATAACTGTCCTTCACATAAAAGTCTGAGATTCATTGCTTTATAAACATACACACATGCATAACACATAACAAGCATTTTTCACTCTGAGTGAAAAATACACTAAGTAGAGGTCACAAAGTAGGATTTTCCTATCAGTCTTTTGCATCAGATACTAAAAGGAATGATTATTCATCCAGCGGGGTGGGAAGTGGGGAGGAATACCAGTAAATTTATCTAACCTCATTATTTCCAGTTAAATAATGTGAAATAGTAACACTTTTTTTTAGGAAATCTGGTTTGCATGTGCCATTCATTGGCATGTGTGTCTTATGACGACTCAGGAACCATCATGTTTTCTGTAACCCTCCTACATTTCATCTGGAAATGTAACATATTTGAGCCACATGATTCCTTCAGTCTTCAAGAAGCCTACCATTTGGAGATGACTGAAAATATAGAAAGAAGAAAATTCTATAAAGTCAAATACTTTAAGGTCATAGAAAATAATTAAATAAATTAATAAGGTACTAGAGATGACATTTTAACCAACCATGTACATTAAATGCATTAAAAGTACAAACATTTTTCATGAAGAAATTTTCCAGTGCTGGAATGGTCTGTTCAAAAGATGGTTAAAGAGGCCTATATAAGTAATTTGCATGTGTGCAAATGTTGTATTGGTTTTTTGCTTGTTTGCCTATCAGCCATTAATGTATCTGAAATTGCTAGAAGGCTAATCAGCAACTTTTTGACAAATGACAAGGAATTAAATAAGTATAGCTTTAGCTAACTTTAAAAAAGAAAAAATTAGTAAAGCTCCTGTCAAGTAGATAAACTCATACGGGCCTTCTTTTTCAACTGCCTGGAAATATTTCTAGTAATGCAAAAAGCTTTTACTGAGAGAAAAGCTTTTACTGATGAAATACAGAATGGTCCAACACATATTCTCTAAATTAGAAAATAGAAAACATGTATTATATTAGAAGAAGTATACTGCCCAAAGACTTGGGGCCTGCGGGGAGTCCGAGACCATCTGGTCAAGGGTCAGACGTTTCAATCAACATCTTCCAAGGAAAAAAAAAAGTTCTTTGTATTCAGACAGTACACATGTGTGTTCTTTTGTGCACTCTGAGTTGGTTTTCTAGTAATGGTAACCAGTGAGTACTAATTTATCCACACTCTTTCACTTGTTTCCCCTCATTGTTGCAAGACTTTGTAGGTCATTGTTAAGACATAGAAATGAGTTTGAGCCTTGTTATGGATTGAATCGTGTCACCCAAAAATATGTGTTATAAATCACGCCTATGGTTTTTTTATGGTTACAACCCCATTTGGGAATGGGTTATCTTTGTTACTTTAATGAGATAGGATTAGTGCAGGGTGTGTTTTGAGCCAACCCCTTCCAAGATATAAAAGAGATTAAACAAGCAAGTGAACAAGCAGAGATGGAGATCTCCAAGGAACCAGGAGGCAGAAGCTGAAGAGACAAGGACCTTTCCCCAGAGCTAACAGAGAGAGAAAGACTTTCCCTAGAGCTAGAACCCTGAATTTGGACTTCCAGCCTCCTAAATTGTGAGAAAATAAATTTCTGTTTGTTAAAGCCATCCACTTGTGGTATTTCTGTTATAGTAGCACTAGATAACTAAGACAGAATTCGGTATCAGGAGTGGGGCTGCCTACATCTCAAAGGGTGGGGCCATGGCCTCTAGGGTGTCAAAGGGTAGAGCCATGGCCTCCTAAATTTCAAAGAGTCAGATCTTCACCAACTTGGTTCTGGAGTGTGGCACTGCCATTCGGTTTGGCCAAGAGGATGGAGCCACTGCCCAAAGCTGAGGGGACAGGGCTATCATGCCCAAGAGGCAGAGGAATGGGGCCTTCCAAATCAGAAGGGGTGGGATTACAATTCAGATGAACTTGGAGAATGGGGCCACCCAAAACCAAGGAAGTGTAGTTGCCATTCCAGAGGGCTGGGAAGGCAGAGCTGAAGCCCAGAGGCCAGGGTCTCCTTCCAGAATCCAGACAGCATGGCCAGCATCTGGAGTCTGGAGGACAAGGCCCTTGCCCAGATGGTCTCAGAGAGCAGAGGATTATTTTCAAGGCTTGGGAACTAATGTAGTTTGTTCTGCTGGGTTTTGGACTTTCATAGTGCCTGTTATACCTCCTTTCCCTCCAATTTCTTTCATTTGTAATGGAAATGTCTACCTTGTACCTGTCTCATCACTGTAGTTTGGAAAAAGATAACTTGTAGTCTAGATTTCACAAGTTCACAGATAAAGAGGAATTTTGCCTCAGATGAAATACATCTAAAGTCTCACTCATATTTGATTTAGATGCTTCAGAAAATGAGATTGTGGACTTGTTTTAAAACTTTTAGGATGATGTGATGGGATGAATGTGTTTTGCATGTGGAAAAGACATGAATTTTCAGGGACCAAAGGATGGAATGTTATGGGTTGTGTTGCCCAAAAATATATGTTGTAAGTCATAACCTCTATGCCTATGGTTATAATCCCATTTGAGAATGTGTTATGCTTGTTACGTTAATGAGACAGGAATAGTGTAGGGTGTGTCTTGAGCCAATCTCTTCTGAGATATAAAAGAGGTTAGACAAGCAGAGATGGGGTAAGATACATGCCAAGCTACATGGAGATCTCCAAGAAACTAGAAAGCAGAAGCTGAAGAGACAAGGGCCTTCCACCAGAGCCAACAGAGAAGGAAAGCCTTCCCCTAGAGCTGGCACTCTAGGTTCAGACTTGTAGCCTCCTCACCTATGAGAAAATAAATTTGTTTGTTAAAGCCATCCACTTGTGGTATTTCTGTTATAGCAACCCTAGATAACTAGGACAAGCCTATTGCCACTATACTACTGCTACTGTTGCTACTACTACTACTATTACTTCTACTACTCATTCTTCATCAATGTCTTAGTTATGTAGTGCTGCTATAATAGAAATACCACAACTGGATCACTTTAACAAATGGAAATTTATTCTCTCACAGTCTAGGAGGCTAGAAGTCCAAATTCAGGGTGTCAGCTCCAGTGGAAGGCTTTCTCTTTCTGTCGGCTCTGGGGGAAGGTTCTTGTCATCAATCTTCCCCAGTCAAGGAGCTTCCGAGTGCAGGGACCCCAGGTCCAAAGGACATGCTATTCTCCCCACTCTTATTTCTTTGTGGTATGAGGTCCCCCTGTCTCTCTGCTCCTTTTTCTCTTTTATATCTCAAAAGAGATTGACTTAAGACAAAACCTAATCTTGTAGATTGAGTCCTGCCTCCTTAACATAACTGCCTCTAATCTTGCCTAATTAACATAGAGGTAGGACTTACAATGCATAGGAAAATCACATCAGATAACAAAATGGTGGAAAATCACATGATGCTGGGAATTATGGCCTAGCCAAGATGACACATTTTGGAGGGATAAAATTCAATCCATAACAATGATCATCATCACTGAATATTGAAAGATAATGTAACAACAGTACTAAACATATTTTTGAAAAAATATAGTTTCTGGCTATTTAATAACTGTAATAACAACAATAATAACAATAGCTAACATTTACTGAGTACCAGGTAATGTCCTAAGACTTTGAAATATATTGACACTCATTTAATCCTTATTAAAACTCTATGCCTTACAAAAAGACCATACTTAATGGTCTGACTGAGACTAGAGGAATCCCGGCAGTCATGGTCCCCAAACCTTCTGTTGGCCCAGGACAGGAACCATTCCCGAAGACAACTCATCAGACATGAAAGGGACTGGACAGCGAGTAGGAGAGAGATGCTGATGAAGAGTGAGCTACTTGTATCAGGTGGACACTTGAGACTGTGTTGGCATCTCCTGTCTGGAGGGGGGATGGGAGGATAGAGAGAGTTGGAAGCTGGCAAAAATGTCACGAAAGGAGAGACTGGAGGGGCCGACTCATTAGGGGGAGAGCAAGTGAGAGTACGGAGTAAGGTGTATATAAACTTATATGTGACAGTTTGACTTGATTTGTAAACGTTCACTTGAAGCTCAATAAAAGTTAATTAAAAAAAAACTAATAAATGTAAAAAAAAAAAAAAAACTCTATGCCTTAAATGATATTATCTCCATTTTAAGATGAGAAGCACAATGAAGTTAAATATTTTACCCAAGGTCATATAGTTGGTAAGTATCAGAGCCAGGATTCAAAACCAGGCAGGCTATCTTCAGAGCCCACAGTCTTTACCACTGCGCTATGGCACTATAAAGAAAAAGAAACTGGTTCACGTAGGTACTGAAATCAAGACTCCATTATTGGAGCTATAAACAACTAAGATTATCAGTCACAGGTAAATCTTTCATAACAATTTGGAAGCATACCCAAAGGTCCTCAAAAAACAAAAATGGAATCATTTTTACCTAACATAAAATATGCCCTGGAGAAGTAAACATGTAAAAATTGTAAGACAAATATAATAAAAAATATCAAATCATTATAAATTAGTTGTTAGTTGTAATACTAGATTGTGGACACCAATGGACCAACCTTATAATTGGAGACTTTACCTTTTTTTTTTTTTCCTATCTACAATACACTGTAATTACCCCACTTCTTTTTCAAGAGTACTGTGGAAATAAGTTGGTCATATTAATTAGTGAGGACAGAATTTTTAAGGTAGGAAAGAATATACATATATAATTTTAAAATGGGAATAAATTTATTATTTTTAAAGTTTTATAGATATACATACATACATATTAATACCTATATACTACTGCCCAAGATGATAACAGCAAAAGTTATAATCTAAAAATGTTAAATATATTTTGGGGGGATAAAATAAAGTTCAGCTGGAAAAAAAGGTAAGCTCATCTCTTATACGAAGTAAGCATCACCCGTCAGATAGGGAAATCAGAGTAGCAAAGATGACGGGCATCGCCATGGATACACAAGGAAGCTTGGACTGCCATCTTAGGTGGAAAGCACAGAATTGGGCCCAATAATGATTCCACCCCCAACTCACCCCAAAGCTTTGAATACGTCCTTCTAAAATGAAAGAGCTTCACTTCAGAAGTCCTTTGGTGTGCTCCTACTTTAAGAGCATCTACACACTTTATTATTAAGCTTCATAACTTCATAGTTAAAAAAGCCTGACATCAGAATATCTGGTTCTGAACCTCAGTTCTCATTTACTAAAAACGTGACTAACTGGAAAAGCCATTAAGCTGAGTCTCACTTGCTTTCCTGACCTCTAAAATGGAAAACATAATATTATCTACCTTAAGGATAGCGGTGAGAAAGATAATGTATGTACAGGCCATAGGCACAGTGGGTGACATATGACAATCTTTCAAAACAAAATGTTGTCACTTAGCTATAGCTATGAGCCCAAAGAGTTAAAATTGTATTCTCATATTTGTGATGCCCCTTCTTAATCAGCAGAAGTAAGCCAAGAGCCAGAGGAGAGGTTATACACCCTGTTTCTTTCCCTTTCTACCTCCTTTTTTTCCTCTGAGTACACAAAAGTAAGAGGAAAAAAAAAATAATAAATACTATTTTTTTAAAGATAACATTGCTTTTGTTCTCACTTGGACACTAAAAAGCTTTGGGTCAGAAGAGTCTGCTATAAGGAAAGTGAAGAAACTTTAGGGTTTTGAAATTTCCTTTATGAAAATGCCATTATTATTCACTTAGTCTATCATAAAAATATTTACTGAGAGCCTAAAAGATTTCAGGCATCATTTGGACACAAACAGAAAAATACAAACAGTTCTCCTTAAGATACTCATAAATGAATGAGGAGACAGACTCAGGTATAATTATAATATCAAAGGGTATTTTTTATTAGAGAATTGTACAAAGAATGATGAAATCTGTCTTGAAAGAATTACAACCAGAATCCTCCTTAAAAGTAAGGATGGTGAAACTTCGTTGCATGTACTTTGGGCATGTTATCAGAAGGGACCAGTCTCTGGAGAAGGACATCGTGCTTAAGTAGAGGGTCAGTGAAAAAGAGGAAGACCCTCAATGAGATAGACTGACACAGTGGCTGCAACAATGAGCTCAAACATAGCAATGATTGTGTGGATAGTGCAGGACCACGCAGTGTTTTGTAATGTTGTACATAGGGTCCCCTGTGAGTCAGAACCAACTCAATAGCACCTAACAACAATGGTGGAATCACAGGCAAAGAAGCTCCCAGGTCTGTCTTGGAAAATTAAGGAAGGTCTCACAGAAGTCCAACACCTGTATGTCAAGTTTGTCATACTTTGGTGGCTTGTGTGTTGCTGTGATGCTGGAAGTTATGCCCCCAGTATTTCAAGTACCAGCAGGGTAACCATGGTGGACAAGTTTCAGCATAGCTTCTAGACTAAGACAAACTAGGAAGAAAGGCCTAGTGATCTACTTCCAAAAATTAGCCAATGAAAACCTTATGGGTCACAACCGGAACATTGTTCAACTTACTTGCTTTGGACATGTTATCAGGGAAGATCAATTGCTAGAGAAGGACATAATGTTTGGTGAAGTGGAAACCCCGAGGTGAGGTGGATTGGTACAATAGCCACAACAACAGACTCAAACATGCTGGTGATCATGAGGATGACACAGGATCCGGCAATATTTTGTTCTGTTGTACATAAGTTTGCCATGAGTTGGAGTCAACTTGATGGCACCTCTCTCTCTCTCTTTCTCATGCAAATACACACACATGCACAAATATGGGTTTTCCAGGCATGGAATCAGAGGAAGATAATTCCAGGGAGAAGAACAAGAATGTTCAAAGGCACAGAGGTTGAAAACTACAAAGTGTTACAGGAGCTATACACTTTATCGGAGTAAAAGAGTATTCTGGGATAAGGCTAGAACATGAACCAGAGCCAACGAGGAGGGGCCAGGTCACAAACAGCATTTCAGATCATGTAAAGGGGTACAGGAATAATGGACATCAGATTTATGTGTTACGAAGATAATTTTGATGACAGAGTGACTGGCTGAAGTAGGATGAAAGAAGATGCAGGGATATCAATAAGGAGAAGACTGTAAGAGTCTAATTAAGAGATAATATGAATCTGAAGAAGGACTGAGGTAGCAGAGATGGAGTGAAGAGGCATAAGAAAGGTATTAAAAAGAGTAAATTAATAGGATCTATTGATTTTTTTTTATTGATTGGTTACACATTAGGATTGAGAAGAAATGCCGGTAGTGATAATCTCTGATGAGGAATGCAAGGAGGCAGGTGTATGAATCTGAGTACAATGAGGAGATAGAAATCACAATAATTTTAATAGGGAAAATTTAACATATAAAATAATTATTAACTAAAATAGGGGATAACCTACTAGGAAGAAAAGGGAACAGGAATATCAGATACAGGGAGCAGATACTAACTCTAGAACTGTGGCAAAGCACCCAAAGAAGGAACAGTCTGGAAGAGGGCCCTACTCCCACCCTGGTTTGAGATACAGACCTTGATGGAGAGGGGGCAGCCATGGCCCAGTGGATGACAGGTTTCCTGAGGTGCCAACAGTATCAAGACACGCTAAGAACCTAACCTCCAGGGTGCTGGAGAAAGCGATCCATGAGGAGGCGCCATGTTGCTGAATTCACTGGAGAGGTACCCTGGGAGTTCAGGGGGAAGCTGCCTACAGGGAAATGCCACATGGTGGTGGTTGCTGGCTACAGTGTGCTGATGGAACTGACCAAAGAGGAGCATATTTGAATCAAGAAGCGCTTTTCTCTTGTAGTGTCCTCCAGCACCCTCTACTGGCGAAGCTTAAAGTCATGCCAACTGGCAAATGAGAAATATTTACAAGGTCCAGCTCCACTATCCCAGAAAAAGCAATGAAGGGTAGATTTGGAACTAAGAAGTAATAAATTGAAACTGGCATAGTATGTGCAGGAAGAGGGTGAATGTTATTATGGAAATTTTGAATTTGAGGAGCCTTCTGAGCATCCACATTGAATTAACGGGTCTTGAACACTAGAGACAGGTTTGAGTTGAAAACACAAATTTTCAGTTATCTGCAGATAAATGGTAGACAAAGCCTTTGCAAAGATGAAATTGTCTAGGGAAAGCAAATTCTTTGAAAAGAAAAGAGGGCCAAGGTCACAAAGGAAAAGTACATATTAAAAGCAGGCCAAGGAAAAACAGCCCACAAAAGAAACCAGGAAATAAACCACAAGAGAGTAGATTTATGGTTTTAAAAAAATGGGAGGAAGAGAAAGTTGAATGACCTAAAGAACCAAGTAATGAAATGAAAGAAAAACTGAAAATTTTCACTTGATTGGACAATTAAGAGATAAACTTAATCAAAACAACTTTCAGTGTGAGGGTGATAATGAAAGCCAAATTGCAGTGGTTTGATGAGTGAATAAAGGAAGAAATACAGGCAGCAAACAGGTACAGTTTTTTCTTCAAGGTGGCAACTGGAAGAAGATGAAATATTAGTGGGAAACTTTTGTTTGTTTTTTTGGGTGTGTGTGTGTGTGTGTGTGTGTTGGAAGAAGCCAATGAAAATCAAGAGGTTGGTAATGCAGGAAAGAAGAGATATTTAATAAAGTAAAATATTGGAGAAGGAAGGGTCTGAAGAGGATTCAGATAGGAGTAGAGATACCTCTCCCTCTGAAAAAGTTTGTCAATTAGTGAACAGAAATAAATGGTAGAAATCCCATCTACCAGAAAGTAAAGTTACTATTCAACTCACATGCGATAGATTTCCAAAATTTTGGAGCTTGAAGAGAACCCAGAGCAATGACCTTTGAATGGTAGTCCACAGACCAGTAATATCACAATCACATGAAGAAAGCTCTCTTTTTGATGATGCCAGAAGAGCTACTTGAAAGACAGGAGTAGCCTAGCAGGCAACAGAGGGACTTCTTCAGCCAAAGCATATTCCCTTTTTTTTCCTGTTTTACATGTTCAGTTTCTGTTTGTTGTTTCATTCAAACAAGAGTTCTGCTATAGCAAAATTCGAAAGCTTTGCTTTAATCCAGCCCATTCATTTTACGGATGGGGAATCTAGGGAACAGAGGACAAGAGACTTTGCCAAAACATCAAGGCTAATCCGCACTAGAACATATGCCTCAATTGATTACCAATAATATTCTAATTAATTTATCAATCCCCCAAAATTAAATATTTAGACCGCTTGCGATTTTAATCCAAAAAATTTTTTATTTCAGACCTCACCCTTTTCTTGGCATGGGGAGACCCTACACTCTCCTTAAAGAAAAATCTGAAGATTATATGTCTATGGTTTCTCAAGTGTTTGCTTAGCAGAAATACATTCAGAGCCCCTTAGTAACTACTCTAATAATTTTTAGATTCATAACCAAGAAAAGCTTCTCAAGAGACTGATTGAATTTACTGTCTTCTGCCACATCAATGGGCTAACTATTCAAGCCAGATGATTTTCTATCTCACAAAGAAAAAATTTCATAAATTTCCTTAAACCTCAAGTGTCTTCACTTTTGCCATAAACGAGTAAACAAACACTGTAAAAAGTTTCATGATCAAATTTCAGAGTTAAAGAAAGGACTATCAAAATTACCTTAGGAGAATTGGCTGTCTTCTAGAAGAACCTGCTGTCTTAGGAGAACTTGGTCTCACCAAGATGTCCTGATAAACTATGAGAGCTGGGTGGGGGGAGCTGGGAGAGTGGAAATGGAACAGGAATTGTGAATCTTAAAAATCTCCTCAGGGGGCTTTGCTGTGCTCTCCCAACAACTGGTTCCACTGGTCTTCTTATTTTGTGCTCCTCTTATTTACTCTTCTATGAAGATAAAGGCAGATTTTACATATTCTTGCTAATTATTAACCTTCTGTGTCACTAACTGATTGAACAAAGTGGAAAGATCACTAATGATTTAGGAAACAATGAGCTTCTATAAAGAGTGACGGAAAAATTTGGGAATGATACAAGTAATGATTAAAAAGCATGACAAACATAACATCACTGAATTGTATATATGAATGTTGTTGAAATGACAAATGTTTTGTTACATGTATATTTACCACAGTAAAAAAGAAAAAAAAAAGAGCACTGATGATATTAAAAAGAAAAAAGCTGCCAACATCCCACAATGGACAACAGATATAAAATGACTGGAAGTTGTCCTGCCCAGAAACATGACAGTCTGTTTCTAATAAGAAAGACAGAGATATAAATATAAAATTGGAAATAGATTGTAGGGAAAAAAAAAAAGTTCATTAACTTGAATTTGGGATGGGGAAGATGTTTTGTATTATTTCATTTTGTTGAGATGTGTGAGTTGCTCTCTGCTACTGCAATGACAAAAAGAAAGAAGAGCAGCTGCCTAGTGAGGAGAGCCCAGAGAAGTGCAGAGCTGTCAGACACTTCCAGAGCCGATATCAAGCCTGAGCAGACTCTATGCCCACATGTCACTTAGTTGCAGCCAGTGGCGGTTTAACCTGCTCAGTGGCACTCAATGCTGCTGTAAAAAAGGACATCAAATTTTTCCATTATCAAAACATTTTTGATAATGGTTGGCTCATTGCCCAGGCTTACGTTCCCAGAGTTCATGCTTACTTGTGTTTGTCCCCACCACTGCCACCCAACCCAACAATTGCTAATAGTAAGCATGGTAGCTACAGCAGAGTAGAACAAGCATAAAATTTACACTGGGAAGAGGGATATGAGATGTCCCAGGTAAGAACTGTAAAAGAACAGGATCTACACGCAAGACGGCACACTGGCATGAAGATGTACCTCAGGAAAATTCCAGGGTGGGAGTCAGTATGGAGTAGCAATTCTTAAGGGAGGGTATACACACCCCAGAGAGAGCACAAGGTGACTCACAGAATGTAGAAAGACATTATTAGAAGTCATATTTAAACTTTTTATCATTCCTATTTTCTATGTATGTTTTACAGTAAATAAAACATATTAATGCAGTAGTACACATGTATACACACATATATATTTTGGTGCTAGAAGTATAAAAGTTTTTACTAACAGGGATTAAAAGAAAAAGGTGTGGACATTGCTGTTCTAATGCTTAGAACTCTTAACTCCACCAGACTTCAACCATAATTTCCCACGGCAATGTGATAATTAAAGTTCCAAGAAAACAACATTAACTGTCACATAAAATTAACGCCTTGAATTGATTGGTATTGACTTTGTCTTTTTCGTGTACTAAGTTTGAAAATAGTTCTTGTTTTACAGTTATATAGGAGCTATAAGCATAAGAAGTTCATAGCTAATTTTATCTTTGTAAATATTAAGGCAGTATTATAACAAAAGCTTTGTCACATTGTTGGTTCATGAAGATTTGTTTCCTGCAAAAGGGGTCTTTAAATTTGTTGAGTTTGAAAAATATTATTCTAAATTCATAAATGAAGTTGACTTTACACCATAGATGAAGGTGGCTTCACCTATCTGTATTAAGAAAAAAAACAAAACTGGAATTTTAACATGAAATTAAGAAAAAGCTAACATTATTTCAAAGAGGTGACTTGGAAAGTACTGGAAGAATTTTACAAAAATTTGAAAACATCTAGAAGGAAAAGAAGTTAGAAACATGAGTAACAATAGGGAATGTTAGGAATGGCAGCAGGCACTAGTCAAGAATGGGCAGTAACTTCCATGAATCCATCAATCTTTAACATATACAAGCATCAAATATGTGCGAAGTACTGTGGTGGGAATATGCATCTGAGTGAGAGAATTAGGTTTCCACTGCTAATGATGGAAAACTAAATTTACCATCTCATTAGTGATTAAATAAATTTTTAATATGTGCTCATTCATATTTGTAAGACTGTCATCCTTCAACATTTTGAAAATTATATTTTGACAGCTTTTGGAAATTCTTTGAGGATGAGCAAAAAGACATATCAGCTGAACAAAGTTACCTGTGCTCCCTGACCAGTGTAACCCATTGGCTATTACGCCCAGGTGTGTTTTGTCTTGACTTCCAGAGTTAGTCTCAATAGTAATTGAAATTTACCTCCACAGACCCTCTATTTCTCTGTTTTGTTTCCTGAGTCTTTTTTTTTTTTTTTTTTTCTGGTATGTGTGCAAATTCGGTTCTGATTCTGGCCTGCTGCTCTATTCATGGAAGCAATTATTAGGAATATAATTTTACTGTCTGTCTATTTTGTGATCTCTGTCAAGTAGAGAGCAAGATTTATCCTCTCACAAGTGAGAGATAACAGATAATCTGGTTTGTTAGAATGGTTTGTTTTTGTGCTGTTTATCTCACTTCCAGTGGAGAAAACAGACTTTTGACATCAGGGCTTTCTTCGCATCAACGGGTGGCTCATACTTTCCTACCATGCCTGAAAGTGCTATAAATTGGGTCTTCTACAAAGAAGGAAGGTCTCAGAGCCTTGATGGAAAGGATTGTACCAGGTGCTTCTATCTATGGATATTTTAAGTAACAGACTCATAGATACCCAAAAAGAAATAGCTTGAACTGATGAGCAAAATCTAATTGTGGCTATTTTCTTGGAAAATGCTTAGTAAAGTTTTTAAGTTCTATACGATGAAGCATATCTCGATATGAAGCGTATCATCTTGACCTATCTCTAACCCTTAATCTGATATATCGTCGTGTTCTGTCAAGTGCATTCCGAGTCATAGCGATGCTGTAGAATAGAGTAGAACTGCCCCATAGGGTTTCCTAGGCTGTAATGTTTACAGGAGCAGATTGCCAGGTCTTTTCTTCTGAGGAGTGGCTGGTGGGTTCAAACCACCAACCTTTCAGGTAGCAGCTGAGCACTAAATCATTGTGCCAAAGGGGCTCCTTTAATTTAACACTCGTTAAATGGCATATTGTTCTCACTGACGAATGCAGGAAAAAATACAGTCTCTTTCGTTTTAATAATAATGTAGTTATTTGCTTAGGATCAATAAGAATTTGTCCCCCTTTATACAAGGGTGTAATTTGACAAATCAATTGTGCAACCAAATTTTTGGAATTTTCTGGAATTTCATATATAAAAATTAATCATTTTTAAATAAAGGCCGTAATTTGTTTGTAGAGCCAGTGTCCACAAAGCCCTCCTGATATTTGTTCTATGGCTAGGGAACTTTCTTCTGGCCGAAGAGAAACTAAATCATATAAAAATCTAAATTCTTATGAAATAATGAAAAGCATGTTATTGCTATTGTGTGCTTTCCAATCAATTTTTGACTCATAGTGACCCCATGTGGGTTTCCTATGTTATAATCTTTACAGAGGCAGATTGCCAAATCTTTCTTCCACAAAGCCAATGAGTGGGTACAAACTGCCAACCTTTTGGTAGCAGTCAAGCACTTAAATATTGCTCCACTGGGGCTCCTTAATGAAGAGCATAAACCAAAAGACCAAACCCATTGTGGTCGAGTCAATTCCAACTCACACTGACCCTATTACCGACCACCAGCCACTCCTTGGAAATCATATGAGACATTTCTACTCTGTCCTATAGGGTCACTATGAATGCAAAACAGAAAATAGTAAATACTGATGTATTTACTATTAAGTATAAAAGGTTATTTTTCCCTCTTAATTCATTAACAATGCATATGACTGTCTTAGTTTCTTTCCTAAGACGGCAAAAATAAAATACCACAAAGTGGGTGGCTTAAAGAACAGAAATTTATTTTCTCATAGTTTTGGAGGCTGAAGTCCAAATTTAGGGTATTGATCATGTAATTTCTTCTGAGGGATCTGAGAGAGGAACTGTTCCATGCCTCCCTCCTAGATCCTGGTTTCTGCAGCCAATACTTGTCATTCCTT
The DNA here is from genome assembly GCF_024166365.1 of Elephas maximus indicus. Lineage (NCBI taxonomy): Eukaryota > Metazoa > Chordata > Mammalia > Proboscidea > Elephantidae > Elephas > Elephas maximus. The sequence continues at coordinate 78,822,877 of NC_064822.1, read as the reverse complement.
TGCTGCTTGGAGACAGATACTTACATGCTGCTTCCCCCCTCCTCGTGTGACTCTTTTTTTTCCTCATCTGTTCTTCTATTTCACGAAATGCCAGTCAAAAGCGATTAGGATTAAGACTCATCCTATTCTGGTATGATTTAATTTAACTGATAACATCTGCAGAGAAAAACCCTATTTCCCCAAACAAGGTCACATTCACAGGTGCAGGGGTTAGGGCTTCAACATATCTTTTGGGGGGACACAATTCAATCCATAATACCGTCTAACGCCAAAGTTACAACATTGTCTTACTGGATTTGTAATGGATTTAGATGTAATAATATGACAATTACAGAACAAAGGATGGCTATGGGAGGCGGGCAAGTTATTTTGTACAGTTTTAGAGTTTCTACATCTTATGTAAAGCAGTACAATATTAATTCTAAGTAGACTGCGAAAGTTAGGGGTCCATGATCCTTAGACATCACTTAGAAAAATCACTAAAAATAAACGAAGCAAAGAGGCATAGCTAAAAAATCACAGAAATACCATATAGAATTCCAGAAATAGCCTAGTAACTCAAAATACAGTAGGAAAAGAGAAAGAGTAGAATAAAAACAGACTGTCAAACAGAACAAATAATTATAAAGTGGTAGACAAAATCCATTTCTATCAGTAATTAATAATAATTAAATGTTAATTAACTAAGTAATCAGAATTAAAGGAAAAGGTTTTCAGAATGGATACAAAAGCAATAACAAATTATTTGTTGTCCAAGAGAAACACATTTTATAAATAAAGAGATAAATGGAGATTAAATGGATGGAAAAATACATACCAAGCAAAAAGTCGGTGTAAGAAGGATGGAGTGTCTATATTAATATCAGATAAATTAGATTCCAAGGCATACAGTATTATTAGAGATAATACAAATCATCGTATTTATGTACCTACTACCAGACATTCTAAATGCATGAAGGAAAACTTGGCAAATCTAAAGGGAGAAACAATTTTACAATTAAAGTTACAGATGTTAATATCCATTTCTCCCTTAGCAGTTGATAAAACAGCTAGGCACAAACTCAGTAAAGATATAAGTGATCCGGAAACCACCATGAACCACCATAACATAACTCATATTAACAGAACCAACAAGTGCAGAATACACACTATTTTTCAAGAGTACATGGATATTCACCAAGACAGAGTATAGGGCCATAAAACAGGACTGAATAAATCTTAAGAGATAGAAATTCTATAATGTATGTTTCTGGCCACAACAGAATTAAGTTTGAAACCAACAACATTGAGATATCTTTGAAAACCCAATGTTTGGAAACTAACCAGCATGTTTTAAAATAATCCATGGATCAAATGGATAAGTTACAATGGAAATTAAAAATTATTTTTAACTGAATAATAATTGAAATACAACAAACCAAATTTTGTGTGACGCAGTAAATTATATCTTTAAAGGCTTATATTAAAAGAAACAAACAGGAGGCAGAGCCAAGATGGCAGACTAGACAGACCCTTCCAGCGAGCCCTCTTTACAACAAAGACCCAAAAAACAAGTGAAACAAGTATATTTGTGACAAGCTGGGAGCCCTGAGCATCACAGGCAAGCTTAGACAACAAACTGAGGGGCAGGCGGAGGAAGAGACCATTCAGAAGTGAAGAGGAGTTACCAGACCTGAATCGCAGGGAGTCCTCAGGCACCATTCCCGGAGCAGCGGAGGTGGCGGCAGTGGGCTGGTACTAGCATTCGGCTGCAGTTTCCTCAGGGAGAAGCAGCCAGCCACACAGCCTACTCACACCTCTGGAACCTAAGGAGAACGGCGCTCTCGGCAAAAGCTAAGTACTTGCGTACATTTTACTGCGCACCCCCCCACCCGCAAGCCGGCTTCCGCGCCTGAATCCCTGGGCCTGAGATAGACCCTGATGAGTACCTAGAGCCATTCTCCCACCCTTGGGGAAGGAAAAAATTTGCAACTGGGGGGAAAAGATAATTTGCTAGCTCCATTAACTGGGGGAGCTCAGGACAGAAGCGGCTCCTGTCCAGGCATAAACCATCTGTGGACCTTGAGCACCTTTCCCTTCTGCATGGACTTGTGTGGGCCTATTTTGAGAGAATAGGTCCTTGTTGGCAAACTCCAACCATTTCAGCTGTGCAGTGGAGAGGTGGGTGTTTGACGTTTGACATTGCTTTGCCTATTAAACAAGGTCCTCACCTACCCACATCAGGGACCTAAGGACTGGTAGCTCCACTCAGGTCACCCAGCCACCTGCAACAGGGGTCCAAAGATAACTGGTACCTCCCAGTCCTTACAACAAAAACTTTGGGTGCCCATGGTCCCTCTGCAGAACCCACCCACCAGCACATTCTAGGGAACAGAGGCATGTTTTCCCCAGAGACACTTGGGGGTCAGTTCTCAGCCCCCTGCCTTGTTCAGAGTGTGACCCCCTACTGCAATCAGATACTGGTATATACACCAACCACCCCTACGCCTCTAAGACTGTAGGACAGAGCCTGTACCACACACTTGATGATCAGCTACCTGGAAACCTGAGCTGAACTCATATAAGAAAACTGAATGGACTCCTAGACTGATATACCTGATAACAGCTCTAGCCAGCTGGGGACAGGACACCAGAGTTCCCAAGGTGAAAATAATCAAGCTAGCTCACTCAAGCAACCCATAGGGGTATAACAAAATGAAACGAAGCAAGCAGCTATGACACAGTAAGCAAGCATAAACTAATACAATAACTTATAGATGGCTCAGCGACAACAGTCAATATCAAGTCACATAAAGAAACAGACCATGATCACCTCAACAGGCTCTCAAAACAAAGGATCCAGGGATCTTCTAGATGAAAGTGCATCCCTGGAATTACCAGATGCAGAATACAAAAGTTTAATATACAGAACCCTTCAAGACATCAGGAAGGAAATGAGGCAATACACACAACAAGCCAAGGAACACACAGATAAAGCAACTAAAGAAATTAGAAAGATTATTCAGGAACATAATGAAAAGTTTAATAAGCTGGAAAAATCCATAGACAGGCAGCCAACAGAAATTCAGAAGATTAACAATAAAATTACAGAAATAGACGACTCAGTAGAAAGTCAGAGGAGCAGAATTGAGCAAGTAGAAGCTAGAATTTCTGAACTCGAAGATAAATCACTTGGCACTAATATATTTGAACAAAAATCAGATAAAAGAATTTTAAAAAATGAAGAAACCTTAAGAATCATGTGGGACTCTATCAAGAGAAATAACCTACAAGTGATTGGAGTACCAGAATAGGGAGGGATAACAGAAAATACAGAGAGAATTGTTGAAGATTTGTTGGCAGAAAACTTCCCTGATATTCTGAAAGATGAGAAGATATCTATCCAAGATGCTCATCGAACTCCACATAAGGTAGATCTGAAAAGAAAGTCACCAAGACATATTATAATCAAACTTGCCAAAACCAAAGATAAAGAGAGAATTATAAGAGCAGCAAGGGATAAATGAAAAGTTACCTACAAAGGAGTGCCAATAAGAATAAGCTCAGACTACTCGGCAGAAACCATGCAGGCAAGAAGGCAATGGGATGACATATTTAAAAAATTGAAGGAAAAAAATTGCCTGCCAAGAATCATATATCCAGCAAAACTGTCTCTTAAATATGAAGTGAAATTAAGACATTTCCAGATAAACACAAGTTTAGGGAATTCATAAAAACAAAACCAAAACTACAAGAAATACTAAAGGGAGTTCTTTGGTTAGAAAATCAATAATATCAGGTATCAACCCAAGACTAGAACACTGGGCAGAGCAACCAGAAGTCAACCCAGACAGGGAAATCCAAAAAAAGAAAGCAAGATTATAAAAAAAAAAGCCCAAAACAGGGGAACAGCGATGTTATTATATAAAAGAAAACAAAATTAAAATAATAAAGAGGGACTAAGAAATGTAATCATACACCTTCCATATGGAGAGGAAGATATGGCGATATAAAACAAACAAAAGGAACAAAGGTTCTACCTTAAGGAGCTAGTAAAAGAAGAGCAACATAAATAACAGCAACAACAACAAAATTATAAGGAAGGAAATTATAAAAAGTAGATATAAAACAAAACATTTTAAAAAGGGAAAATTACCAAAGCCAAAAGTTAGTTTCTTAAAAGATCAACAAAATTCATAAATTGCTATTTAGTCTGATTAGGAAAAAAGAAAGAGAAGATAAATTACCAATTTAAGAAATGAATGGGGTGGGCTGTTGCTACAGATAAGAGATGTTAAAAGGATAATAAGTGAATATAATAAACAACTTTGTGCCAATCAACTTGACAACTCAGATGAAATGAACATATTCCTTGAAAAATATAACATACTGAAATCGGACACAAGATAAAGAAGAATATTTAAAGAGCCCTTAATCTATTAAAGTAATTAAACTTGTTATTAAAAAAAAAAAAAAAAACCTTTGTCTTAGTCACCTCCTTCACTCTATTGGTGAGGGAGGGATTCCCACCCTAAAGTTATGGAGATGGCCGAACACACAACACGTTAACACTGGGCAGATGAAACTGACAGCAGTTTTGAGTCACATATACTCACAGCTCGATGGAGAAGGATACTGCACGCCATGCAAGACCACACAGGGTTTGCAGTAGTGAGCAGTGTGAATTAACAGGTTTTTTTTTTTTTTATGGGTTTTTATGGGAGGCAAGCTTTGCGGTAATAAGAAGGTGTAGTGAACTCTGATTCCCAAGAGATGATATGATTCATGTGTCTGAATAATTTCAAAGGCTGACAGGAAAGTGAAAGTCATTAAGTTGAGGATAGAGTGGCAGGTAGCTTGTTTAGCTGATAGGGAAACTAGATTGGTAGGAGACTCTCCCACTGAGTTAGAGGCATATCTGGCAACAGCAGGGGAACTTGTGGTTAGACCTTTTCAGGACCTTCTGGCTTCAGATGTCTAAGCACACATAATAAAAAAAAAAAAATGTTAAATTTAGGCCTTACAATACAAACTTTCCCACAAAGAAAATCATTGGTCCAGAAAAGGAATTCTACCAAATATATATACACCAAACTTAACACAAGCTCTTTCAGAAAATAAAGTTGGGAGAAATACCTTCTGTCATGGATTGAACTGTGCCCCCCAAAAATATGTGTCAACTTCGCTAGGCCACGATTTACCGTATTGTGTGGTTGTCCTCCATTTTGTGACCTGATGTAATTATCCTCCATTTTGTGATGTGTTGTGAATCCTGACCTCTATGTGTTCATGAAACAGGATTAGGTTATGTTAATGAGGACTAGGTTATGTTTGTTATGTTAATGAAAGAGGATCAGGGTTGGATACAACACACTTACTCAAGTCACAGCCCTGATCCAATATAAGGGGAGTTTCCCTATGGTGTAGCCTGCATCACTTTTTATCTTACAAGGGATAAAAGGAGAGAGGAGAAAGCAGAGAGGGGGAACCTGACTACCACCAAGAAAGAAGAGCCAGGAGTGAAGTGTGTCCTTTGGACCTGGGGTCCCTGTGCTGAAAAACTCCTAGACCCACAGGAAGAATGATGCCAAGACACATGTACCTCTCCATGGAATGCCAGGCCGACAGATGTTTAAAGGAGACAAAGGCCTTCACTCTGACTCAACAGAGAGAGAAAGTCTTCCTCTAAAGCTGGCACCCAGAATTTGAACTTCTAGCTTCCTAAAGTATAAAGAAAAAATTTCTGTTTGTTAAAGCCATCCACTTGTGATATTTGTTATAGCAGCATTAGATAACTAAGACACTTTCCAACATAATTTTATAAGGCCAGTAAAGCTCTACTACCAAAATCTGACAAATATTTTTTAAAGAGATTGATATGTTAATATCCCCTATGAATATGGATGAAAAGTTTAAAATTTTACCAAATTGAGTGCAGAAATATAAAAATAAAACAATTTATTATAACCAAGTAAGGTTTATTCCAGAAATGCTAGATCAGTTTAACATTAAAAAAATCAATGAACATAATTCACTCCATAATAAACTAAAGGAAATCATATAATAATTTTAATAAATGCAAAAAAGCTTCAGAAAAAAAATCCAATACCCATTCATAATACAAAGTATAAGAAGCAATCTGATAAATGACAGCTACAGGTAGCAGCTAGGTAGCAGTGGCAGAAGTAGTATTTGTCAGGTCTCTCCACTGTAAGGTTACTTTTTCCCCTTTCCATGCTATACTCTTTGGAAAAAGTCACTATGTGCAGCCCACCTAAAGACTGAGGAGTTATGCACGATCTCTTGTGGGCACAGTATCTACATAAATTATTTAAAATATTTCTATATGCGAGATTTGTCTAATCTCCCATTTATTTATTTAATCATATATTTACATAAGGATGGACTAATGGATATCTATTTCATACTTTGGGTTATAATCCAATACATTTTATTTATTTTGTTGCTCAAATTGTTCTAGCTTTCTATCTTTGACCATTGGAACTCTTTCAAAAGGCTCTTATGTCCCTTTGAAACACCTACATCATTGTGGAGCTATGTGTTTTTGTTATTGTTGTTGCTGAGCACTTCCCTACATTCTAGCACTACAAGATGCTCCAGGTTCATATCGTGTATTTCCTGCCCCAGTCCTAGATTCACTCGTCCAAGGAGCGCTGGTTTCTTTTATTGGAGAATAGTATTAGAAACCACAATGGGCATGCTCATTGTTATTGGAATGGCCTTGCTTCTAGGTGCTATCAGCTGACACAGCAAGGAAATATATATGTGTATACAAACTATATATATATATATATATATATATCTGTAAATATTTTCATAGGTAACCATCTGTATCTATATTAAACTAAACATGAATTTATACCAATGTCTTCAACTCTAATCCACTACCACGGTCCATTGATTTCTTTACAAAGGTACAACGTCAGTTCAATGAAGAAAGGAAAGTCTTTTCAACAATGGGGCTGGATCAATTAGATATCCGTATGCAGTAAAATAAACTTAGACCACTACATTATACTATGTACAAAAGCAAACTAAAAAAATGATCATAGGCCTGAATGTAAAATCTGAAACTATAAAACTTCTATAAGAAAATAGAAAATCTTTGAGATTTCAGGCAAAAATTTCTTAGAACACAAAGCACAAACCATTTAAAAAAATAATAAATTAGTTTTCATCAAAATTAAAAACTTTTGCTGTTTTAAAGAACACAAAAAGGCAAGCCACGGACTGGAAGAAAAAAAAATTGCTACATATATAAAAGACAAATTAACTTGGATCCGGAATATGTAAAGAATTCATAACTCAATAACAATAACAAGAAGACAAAACCCCAATTTAAAAAGTGGCCAGAAATGTGAGCAGACACTTCACAAAATAAGATACATGAATAAACACATGAAATGCTGCTCAGTATCATTAATCAGGGAAACATAAATTAAAACCACAATAAGATACCAGTATACATCCATTAGAATGTCTAAGCTTTTCAAACTAAAAATAACCTGACCAAGTTTTGGAAGGATGTAGGGCAATTGGAACTCTCATACACTACTGGTCAAAACGCAAAATAATACAACCACTTTGGACAACAGCTTGGCAGTTTTTAAAAAGTTAAACAGTCCCCTGCCATACAACCTATTAAACAAAACAAAAACAAACCCGTTGCCATTGAGTGGATTCTGACTCATAGTGACCCTATAGGACAAGGTAGAACTGCGAGCAGCTGGTGGGTTTGAACTGCTAACCTTTTGGTTAGCAGCTGAGCTCTTAACCGCTGTGCCACCAGGGCTCAACATACTGGGAGACCCCAAAACATCAAAAGTTGTACGTAAATGCTCATAGCAGCTTTATTCTTAATAATCAAAAATTAGAAATAACCCAAATGTCCACCAAAAGGTGAATGTATACATAAACTGATATATGTCCATAGAATGGAAAACTAAACTACTGGTACACACAAAAAGATTGATGAGCCCTAAAATTTTTATGCTTAAAGAAGCCAAGGAAAAAAATGTATACTATGTGAAACAGCTTATATAAATCTCTTAAAAATGCAAACCAATCTATAGCCACAATTACAGTCTCAGATCAGTGGTTGCCTGGGGACAGATTAGGGATGGATCACAAAGGGACAGAGGAAACTTCTGGGGGTGCTAAAAATGTTTTGCATCCAGATTTTAGTGATGATTTCTTGAGTATAAACCTATGTCAAAATTTATCAAATTATACGTTTTAAGCATTTGCATTTTAATACACTTCATCTAAACTACTCTGTCCTATAGGGTCGCTATGAGTCAGAATTGGCTCGATGGCAATGGGTAATGGTTTTTAAACTTCATTAAAGATATACACAAAATTTATAATAAATAAATAAATAAATAACCCAGTGTTGGGAGGAAGTGGGTTGACTATAGTTTAAGATTGGCCATGGTTTGATAATTATTAAAGCTGAGGAATAAGTACAGGGGTATTCATTATACTATTTTCTATTGTATAGGCTTAAACTTTTGCTAATATAATGTTTCAAAAATTTCTGACTAGTTTCTATTCAAAATACAACCTTGATTCCTTATGAAATCTTCAGAGAAAAGTTAATTTTCTGGCCTTACTAGTTGCTTAATATATATATGTCTCTGTATTTACTGACCATCCTATAAGGTAGCCTGTATATAATAATCAGTACTTTTGATATACCTTTGTAAATGAAGCAGGCCAAAACATAAGACCAAGTTTTGTTTTTTTTTTTTAATTTTTATTAAGCTTCAAGTGAACATTTACCATTCCAATCAGTCTGTCACATGTAGGTTTATATACATCTTACTCCCTTCTCCCATTTGCTCTCCCCCTATTGAGTCAGCCCTTACAGTCTCTTGTTTCGTGCCAATTTTGCCATCTTCCCTCTCTCTATATCTTCCCATCCCCCCTCCAGTCAAGAGTTGCCAACACATTCTCCCGTGTCCACCTGATTTAATTAGCTCACTCTTCATCAGCATCTCTCTCCCCCACACTGACCAGTCCTTTTCATGCCTGATGATTTGTCTTCGGGGATGGTTCCTGTCCTGTGCCATCAGAAGTTCTGGGGAGCATTGTCTCTGGGATTCCTCTAGTCGCAATCATACCATTAGGTGTAGTCTTTTAATGAGAATTTGGGGTCTGTATCCCATTGCTCTCCTGCTCCCTCAGGAGTTGTCTGTTGTGCTCCCTGACAGGACAGACATCAATTGTGGCCGGGCACCAACTAGTTCTTCTGGTCTCAGGATAATGTAGGTCTCTGGTTCATGTGGCCCTTTCTGTCTCTTGGGTTCTTAGTTGTCGTGTGACCATGGTGTTCTTCCTTTGCCTTTGCTCCAGGTGGGTTGAGACCAATTAATGTATTTTAGATGGCCGCTTGTTGGCATTTAGGACCCCAGACGCCACAATTCAAAGTGGGATGCAGAGTGTTTGCATAATAGAATTGTTTTGCCCGTTGACTTAGAAGTCCCCTCAAACCAAGTTCCCCAGTCCCCAGCCCCTGCTTCGCTGACCTTTGAAGCTTTCATTTTATCCCGGAAACCTCTTTACTTTTAATCCAGTCCAATTAGGCTGACCTTCCTTGTATTGAGTGTTGTCTTTCCCTTCACCCAAAGCAGTTCTTATCTACAGATTGATCAATAAAAAGCCCTCTCCCTCCCTCCCTCCCTCCCCCTTTTGTAACCACATAAGTCTGTGTTCTTCTCCGTTTTTTCTATTTCTCAAGATCTTATAATAGTGGTCTTATACAATATTTGTCCTTTTGCAACTGACTCATTTCGCTCAGCATAATGCCTTCCAGATTCCTCCATGTTATGAAATGTTTCAGAGATTCGTCACTGTTCTTTATCGATGTGTAGTATTCCATTGTGTGAATATACCACAATTTATTTACCCATTCGTCCGTTGATGGACATCTTGGTTGCTTCCAGCTTTTTGCTATTGTAAACAGAGCTGCAATAAACATGGGTGTGCATATATCTGTTTGTATGAAGGCTCTTGTATCTCTAGGGTACATTCCGAGGAGTGGGATTTCTGGGTTGTATGGTAGTTCTATTTCTAACTGTTTAAGATAACGCCAGATGGATTTCCAAAGTGGTTGTACCATTTTACAATCCCACCAGCAGTGTATGAGAGTTCCAATCTCTCCGCAGCCTCTCCAACATTTATTATTTTGTGTTTTTTGAATTAATGCCAGTCTAGTTGGTGTGAGATGGAATCTCATCGTAGTTTTAATTTGCATTTCTCTAATGGCTAATGATCGAGAGCATTTTCTCATGTATCTGTTGGCTGCCTGAATATCTTCTTTAGTGAAATGTGTGTTCATATCCTTTGCCCACTTCTTGATTGGGTTGTTTGTCTTTTTGTGGTTGAGTTTTGACACAATCATGTAGATTTTAGAGATCAGGCGCTGGTCTGAGATGTCATAGCTGAATATTCTTTCCCAGTCTGTAGGTGGTCTTTTTACTCTTTTGGTGAAGTCTTTAGATGAGCATAGGTGTTTGATTTTTAGGAGCTCCCAGTTATCGGGTTTCTCTTCATCATTTTTGATAATGTTTTGTATTCTGTTTATACCTTGTATTAGGGCTCCTAGGGTTGTCCCAATTTTTTCTTCCATGATCTTTATCGTTTTAGTCTTTATGTTTAGGTCTTTGATCCACTTGGAGTTAGTTTTTGTGCATGGTGTGAGGTATGGGTCCTGTTTCATTCTTTTGCAAATGGATATCCAGGTATGCCAGCACCATTTGTTAAAAAGACTATTATTTCCCCAATTGACTGACACTGGTCCTTTGTCAAATATCAGCTGCTCATACGTGGATGGATTTATATCTGGATTCTCAATTCTGTTCCATTGGTCTATGTGCCTGTTGTTGTACCAGTACCAGGCTGTTTTGACTACTGTAGCTATATAACAGGTTCTGAAATCAGGTAGGGTGAGGCCTCCCACTTTCTTCTTCTTTTTCAGTAATGTTTTGCTTATCCGGGGGTTCTTTCCTTTCCATATGAAATTAGTGATTTGTTTCTCTATCCCCTTAAAGTATGACATTGGTATTTGGATTGGAAGTGCGTTATATGTATAAATGGCTTTTGGTAGAATAGACATTTTTACTATGTTAAGTCTTCCTATCCATGAGCAGGGTATGTTTTTCCACTTAAGTATGTCCTTTTGAATTTCTTGTAGCAGAGTTTTATAGTTTTCTTTGTATAGGTCTTTTACATCCTTGGTAAGATTTATTCCTAAGTATTTTATCTTCTTGGGGGCCACTGTGAATGGTATTGATTTGGTTATTTCCTCTTCGGTGTTCTTTTTGTTGATGTAGAGGAATCCAAGTGATTTTTTATGTTTATTTTATAACCTGAGACTCTGCCAAACTCTTCTATTAGTTTCAGTAGTTTTCTGGAGGATTCCTTAGGGTTTTCCATGTATACGATCATGTCATCTGCAAACAGTGATAGCTTTACTTCCTCCTTACCAATCTGGATACCCTTTATTTCTTTGTCTAGCCTAATTGCCCTGGCTAGGACTTCAAGTACGATGTTGAATAAGAGCGGTGATAAACGGCATCCTTGTCTGGTTCCCGTTCTCAAGGGAAATGCTTTCAGGTTCTCTCCATTTAGAGTGATATTGGCCGTTAGCTTTGCATATATGCCCTTTATTATGTTGAGGAATTTTCCTTCAATTCCTATTTTGGTAAGAGTTTTTATCATAAATAGGTGTTGGACTTTGTCAAATGCCTTTTCTGCATCAATTGATAAGATCATGTGGTTTTTATCTTTTGTTTTATTTATGTGATGGATTACATTAATGGTTTTTCTGATATTAAACCAGCCTTGCATACCTGGTATAAATCCTACTTGATCAGGGTGAATTATTTTTTTGATGTGTTGTTGGATTCTATTGGCTAGAATTTTGTTGAGGATTTTTGCATCTATGTTCATGAGGGATATAGGTCTAAAATTTTCTTTTTTTGTAATGTCTTTACCTGGTTTTGGTATCAGGGAGATGGTAGCTTCATAGAATGAGTTGGGCAGTATTCCGTCTTTTTCTATACTTTGAAATACCTTCAATAGTAATTGTGTTAAGTCTTCTCTGGAGGTTTGGTAGAACTCTGCAGTGAAGCCATCTGGGCCAGGACTTTTTTTTTGTTGGAAGTTTTTTGATTACCATTTCAATCTCTTTTTTTGTTATGGAGGACCAGGTTTTTTTATGATCAAAATTATTTTTGGGGACTACCAGCGGTTAGGGAACCCTAGTGATGTAGTGGTTAACAGCTACAGCTGCTAACCAAAAGTTCGGCGGTTTGAATCCACCAGGCGCTCCTTGGAAACCTTACGGGAAAGTTCTACTCTGTCCTATAGGGTCACCATGACTCAGAATTGAATTGATGGCAATGTTTTGTTTATTTTTTTAAAATCAGTGGTTAAGAGCTCAGCTGCTAACCAAAAAGTCAGCAGTTCAAATACACCAGCCCTCCCTTGGAAACCCTAAGGGGAAGTTCTACTCTGTCCTATTGGAACGCTATGAGTCAGAATCCACTGGACAGCAACAGGTTTGTTTCATTGTTTGTTTTATTTGTGATTACAAGATGGGATTCTTATGAGAAAAAAAATTGAAAACTTGAAAACAGGCAAAGGGATGACTACATTTTCTCTCAGTGTCATGAGGGAACTTGCCTAACAGATACATCCAAGGATGATTTAATGATCTAAAGTGTGTACCTTTGTGTGATTTACTATTTACTACTGACTAAAATATTTTGAAACTTTGTAACAGTAGTGTTAGTTTGTAAAAAAAAAAAAAAAAAACTATGATACTCATGACTCTTGTCCAATAATAATGCAAATAAATTTTATCAAGTAGAGATTTTTATCTAGTGAGACGTAAGTGGCCCCTGTCTGGTAAAAAAGATAACCCCAACTATTATACTTTAATTGCCTTGCAGGACATTAATTGGGTTTGTATCTAATTTAGCAATTTTTTTTTTTTTTTTAGTATTCTTCCTTTCAGGGACTATTAAAACCTTTTTCATACTATATTCCTTTGGACTAGTTGTACCATACTACTGGTTCTTTCATTGAAAAGTTAGATAACTTTTTAACATGTGCCTACTTAAAAAGCGGTCCAGAAACACTCAAATCCTGCCTCGTGCCTGGCACACTATATCCCCTAAGAACCACATGGAGATATAAGCAAAGGGACAACGCAAAATCAAAGGACGCTGTATTATTATTGGCTCAGCTTATGCCTATAACCCCAGTGCAGAGCTCTGTGAAAAACTAGGTTTAAGGCTTAAGGGGGAATTCCTCCTTCCACCTAACCCAAATCTAAATTTTGTAAATGAACAGAGTGCTACTCTCAAAACACTGGAGATTCGAGTCCACCCAGAGGCACCTCAGAACAAAGACCTGCTGGTCTACTTCCAAAAAATCAACCACTGAAAACCTTATGGAGCACAGTTCTACCCTGACACACATGGACTGGGTTTCCATGAGTTCAAATCAGCTTGAGGGTAATTTTTTTCTTTTAAGATAGCCATAATTTCCCTTTGGGTCAGCTTGTCACCTGGAGGGAGGAAGAAAGAAAGAATCACTGGCGAACTTTTAGCAAATATTAACCCTTTGGTAAACGAGTCCTAATGAACATCCTGAAATCTGATAGATGAAATTTGCTACAAAATCCTTTTTAATGTGGTAGTGAGAAAGATGAGGAGAAGGGATGCGGCTTGAGATAGATAATCTTCTAGATGCTACAGTACACAGCAGGACTGATGTGAATAAACCCTGGGAGAGGTTACGATCTTGGTGCAGAGGCCAGACAGTACATTAAATAGTAACGAAAGAGTCATCAAGACTAATGTTCTAGGTCCAAAAGAAGGAAAGATTACTATGGCCTGGGGCATTCTGAATGAATTTTGATGGGTGAAATGTAAGGAAAAATTTTTTTGCGGAAAGAAGGAAATTTTAAAGAGGGGATCTGGGGACAGAACCCCTTAAAAGAATGCCTTAGCACATAGCACCAGGGTTTATCCTGAGATAGCAATTCTAATTCTTAAGGGTAGGGTATAGGAACACAGACAGTAATACAAACCAGAGGCACATTTAAATAATAAAAAAAAAATAACAAGGAGATGGGGCAGGGGAATGCCAGGCTGGGCAGTAGGACCAGGCGCAGAGAGCTGAGTTGTAACACATGCTGACATTGTGACTGTACAACACCCTGGGATAAGGGAAGCCCTAGCTCACAGCAGTGAAGACTTCTCTCTCCCTAAGCATACCCTCAAAGCGCCTTTGATGGCTCGCTTGACATTTCACTGCTTGAAGTTTAGCAAATCCAAATGACCCTCTAGGCATCATCATTAACTCCCCAGATTCATAAATCTTCTAGAACAAATTGGAATGGAAGAAAGAAAGTAAAAGGAGATCTGATGGAAGAAGTGTGTTTCTGGTTGAGGGGCAGAAAAGAGAGGGTATTTATTACAGGTGCTAGTTCACCAGACTGAGGAAACACTTAAGTTTGGTATCGCATGCAGGGCTCAGAACCAGCATCAAAAAGCCTGAGAGCCAGTCCTGGCTATGCCACCAGATGTCTTGGACAAGTCACTTTGGTCTTTGTTTCCATATCTGTGAAATGAGAGAATTAAATTGAGAGAAATAATCTAGTTTCCTCCCAACTCTAACTAAATGTTACACTAAACACTATTTTGAAAGAAGAGGAAAAGGGACTTAATTTTGCATAAATAAATCATCCATGACCACTGGAGTGCCCCTTTACAAAACCTTTAGGTTCTCTACTTTCTGATTAGAAACCATGCTGTATTAGAGAATGGAAGGACCACAATTACATTCACAATGCTAAAGAAAGTAACCAACAGGAAAACCACGTGGTCACTGTTTTATTAAAGAGTTGCTGCCTCCTGCAGTACAATATCAACATAGCGCCTGAGCTTCAAACATTTCCTAAAGGTAAAACCAAACAACTATTTTGTTCTATTTTAACAGTCTTGCTTTTTGAAGTTATTTTAATTGGGATGGTGGGAAGAAAACAGGATATAAACATAAAAAAAAAAAAAATGTGCAAGCGTTTGAAGGAAAATGTTTCCTGACTAAATGCAAGCACTGCCCGAGAATCAGTTCCCTATGCATGTTTCTCTGGAGCCTGGTTTCTCCTCTGTGCTGTGTGCCACCTGGTTTGCAGCTGAACAAAGAACAATCCTCTCCATTCTGCATTAAACTTGCTTGAAGAGTTCACAAGAAAACAGTGATACCAAATGTGGCAGGCTCTTGAGAAAGTGTAATTACACAGAAACAAATAGGGTATGTGTTAGCCTAAATATGTCTGGAGTGATTTATTATTTTTGTTACAGTTCAATAAGTTTTGGTCTTTGATGTGGAGCTTTCCACTGAGGGAAATGTATGGTAATTTTAACAGTAAACTAAGTGTTACAAAAACATGGACTCTGGAGCCAGACTGCCTGAGTCTGAAATCCAGGTACAGAACTTACTAGCCATGTGACCTGGGTTAAGTTGCTTAACCTTTCTGTGGCTCAGTTTCCTCAGCAGTGAAATACAGATAATAATAGTACTTACCTCCTAAGTAGTAAATGCATTAACAAAGCCCTTAGGAGAACACCTAGCACATAGTCAGTGCTACATAAGCATTTATTAGTAATATAAAAATCTTTGTTAAATAAATAAACTTTAAGAGGAAAAAATTATCTCAGTCCTTACTTTCTCTTACATTTTCCCTTTCATAACCACCATGCATGGCTCTTTTCTGTGTCTTTCTATCCTGTAACAATTATCTCTTTCCTATCCATTCCTTTCTCTCATGTTCTTTCTTGTTCTCCCATCATTATAGAGAAAATAAGAATCAAGGAGTCATAGAGCAAGAAGGTATTTCTAATACAGCTTAGTTGTGTCGTCTACAGGAAAAAGGAGCTGAGCTTCAGAGATATTAGCTGACATGTCTAGGGCCAAACAGTTAATAAAGGGCCATTGGGAATCTCCTTCCCCTCCAAAGCACAGTATTTTTCAACTACTCCTTCTCTGTTATTTCTCATCCCTTGCTGCCTTCTCCCTGAAGACTATACCTCTCAGCAGTGGAGGGTTGGGGACTAAGTGTTTTGCTCAAGTGTGTTCCTGATGACCTTTTCAACCTCGTTCCTTGAATCTCCTTTTGCTGGTGTTAAGTAACATGGCAATAGCTCTGAACCAAAAACTGAGACACGAGGTAGGATAAAAGATGTTTACTTTTTAAAAATGTGTGTGATCGATGACTGCCCTGACAGGGAGCACAACAGAGAACCCCTGAGGGAGCAGGAGATCAGTGGGATGCAGACCCCAAATCCTCATAAAAAGACCATACTTAATGGTCTGACTGAGACTAGAGGAATCCCGGCAGTCATGGTCCCCAAACATTCTGTTGGCCCAGGACAGAAACCATTCCTGAAGACAACTCATCAGACATGAAAGGGACTGGACAATGGGTAGAAGAGAGATGCTGATGAAGAGTGAGCTACTTGTATCGGGTGGACACTCGAGACTGTGTTGGCATCTCCTGTCTGGAGGGGGGATGGGAGGATAGAGAGAGTTGGAAGCTGGCAAAATTGTCATGAAAGGAGAGTCTGGAAGGGCTGACTCATTGGGGGGAGAGCAAGTGGGAGTACGGAGTAAGGTGTATATAAGCTTATATGTGACAGACTGACTTGATTTGTAAACGTTCACTTGAAGCTCAATAAAAGTTAATTTAAAAAAATGTGTGTGAATATATACATTGAATGAGGTAGAAAGGCAAACTGTGAATCACAGGTGGTTTAACCTTTAGAAATTTAGCTTTATTTAAAAAGAATAAAGTCACATGAAACTGTTCTAAGACCCAGACATGTGCCATTCCATATGTACATGTATACGCCACATGCAATTAAAATGACACACACATTCAGGCCTTAGAATCTTATTGGCTTGAATGTTGTGCTCTTTCAGTTATCTGACCACCAGACACTCAGTCATCGAGGTATATATATATCAGGATAATTTAATTATTCGCCATCATTTATTTTCAAGGAATTTGGTAATACAACAGTGAACAGAACAAACCCTAGGACTGTAGCTTACACCTTAGCAGGAAAGACAAACAGACAAGTAAATAAGGTTTACTTATTATATAATAAAGAAAACCAAACCAAATGACCCCTCAATGGGCCTCAGTAAAGAGGGAATTGTAGAATAGAAGACAGTCTAATCCAGTCTAGAGGGGAGACATATAAATAATTAATAAACAAATATCCATAATTACCAGTTGAGAGTACTGCTATGGATAAAGGATCAGGGTGCTATCGTAGATGAGAAAAAAATAACAGAGTGAGGCTAATTTATTTTGGGGTATCTAGGAAGGTTTCTCTGAGGAAGCAACCTGGGACTGAAGCCTGAAAAACAAGTTAAGTAAAAAAGTGTTCCAGACAGAAAGAAGGGGGAAGGGGGACCCTGATTCAGAAATGAGCTCAGTGCTATTGCACTTGGTGTTGAAAGGAAGTCAGTGAGGTTGTCTGGTTGTGAACAGCAAGAGATTTTGCAAGATGAGGCTGGTGGGAAAGGCAGGGGCTGGATCCTGCACAACCTTCAAAGCAATGTTAAGGGTTGGTATTTTACCCTAAGTGCAATGGGGAACCCCTGAAAGATATTAAAGAAGGAAATTACATTATCCAATTTACATTTTCCATAAATTACTCTGATTACCGGTATGGTAAATGGATTGCAGAAGGTTAAGAGCAAAGGAAAGGGACAAATTAGAAGTCCTTCCAGCAGTAGAGAGATGACGATAGGTTGGACTAAGATGGTAGTAAAGTCATAGAAGAAAACCAATGAATTCAAGACATATTTTGGAGTTGAATATATATAATACCTTGTAATAAATCAGATGAGGGGAATGTTAGTGTCCAGAACAATTCCAGGTGTTTGGCTTACGTTTTCTTGTTCAGTGTTGCCCTGTATTTTCATCTCTTTCTTTGTTCTCTGATCATCTTTCCTGTGTTCCAGGTAGAATGTGGAAAGAAGTAAGTGGAACCCACAAATGCTCTTAACATTTACAAGCTTTAGGACTTCATAATGGAGAAAAATGAGGACTGGCTCAACAAATACATTTTCATTATGATTTGAAAGTTCTAGGAGGAACCTTATGTGCCAAGACATCTCCTAGCATCTGTGCCTGAAATTCTACCAATAGAATATTTCCTTGGGCCTGGACAGCATTTCAGCTCTCAGGAATTTCCATTGAAGTGCAAATATCCTAGGCAAGAGCAACATCGTATATTATTTGCTTCACCTCAGAAAGAAATATTTGAACAGATAGCTGGGAGGAAGTCTTTGCCTGGGTTACATCATAAGTCTGGAAAAAGTAAAAGAAAAAGAGGAAGGGAACTGAAAGGGGAAGTCGAAGGCGCCAACCTTTGTTTTATTTTTTCAGTCTGGCAGATGGCTAGCCTTGGATGTCGCTTACTGACTAGAATGTTATTTTCTTGGGATTTGAGTGTATGCATATTCAGATGGATAATTAATTAAACCAAATAAGAAGGGCAAATCTAAAATAGATTATAGTAAGGACTGAGAGGGAACTATGCTGTGCTTGCAAACATGACAAAAGCAATGTTGTGGAATTTTCTTTTTTGTACTCATTGAAAGAAAGATCAAGAATGAAGCTAGTTATACTGAAAAAGCACATCCAGTCAGAAATTTCAAAAAGAAGGTGTTTGGAGCGAATAAAAGCAAAGCCTTCGAAATAAGAAAATAATTGAAAGTCAAGTAAAAGATCACCAAGGACAGACAGACTCAGGAAATATCAGTACAAGATTAATTATAAAGCTAGGTTTTACTCTCGACTTTATGTAAATTAAAAGATTATATAAATATAATTAAGGAAGTACAGTAACAAATGTGAAAGCTTATAAGCCATTATGTTGAAAATCTGAATAAAATTTCAATTGTTTCACTCATTTATTCATAATTCAAAAACCATTTTTTGAAACCCTGCTATACACATACCTGACATATTTGTATTCATTTGCTCAGTCACTGAAATCTCTCAGCAACTATTCGTTAAGAATCTACTGCTTTAGGATTTTTCTAGATGCTACGGGTTCAGACGTAAACAAGACAGATCAAGTCCCTGTCCTCACTGGAACTTATATTCTAGTGGGAGAGACAGACAATGAACAGGTCAAAAAAAGAATAAGAATTTAAAAATAGTGCTAGGTTTTAGAAAGTAGGAATGGGATACAGTGTAAGTGGGTAAGGCAAACAGAAAGGGAGAAGGTCATTGACCAGGGTTACTGAAGGTCACTCAGAGGGTGTGACATTTAA
This sequence comes from Elephas maximus indicus, assembly GCF_024166365.1. Classification (NCBI taxonomy): domain Eukaryota; kingdom Metazoa; phylum Chordata; class Mammalia; order Proboscidea; family Elephantidae; genus Elephas; species Elephas maximus. The sequence continues at coordinate 78,803,509 of NC_064822.1, read as the reverse complement.
ACTGAGATCTGAATGAGAAGAAAGCAGCCATGTGAAGATGTGAGCAATAAGCACTCAAGCAAAGGGAATAGCAATTGCAAATATCCTGGCATGGGAAAAGCTTTATATGTTTAAGTGACAAAGGCAAGCTAAAATTAACATGGCCAAGATCTTGAGTTAGAATTTTAGCCTCTAGAACTATAAATAAAATTTCTGTTTTTTAAAGCCCTCCCTCCACAAAGAAAAAAGAGAAGAAAAGCAAATATGGTTGTGCATGTGTGTTCATGAATGAGTAAGGGTAGATGGTGCAACTTTGGTGGAGAACCATAGGCAATGGATTCAAAGGCAAAGACTAGGGGCCTTGAGAACCATATTCCATTTGGATTGTATTTTATTCACAAAGAGAAGCTATAGGAGGGCTTTAAGCAAGGGAGTGATATGATCTGACTTATTGTGGGAGAAACAAAGATTGTTAGACGACATGTTTCCTGTCCAGGAGTATACCCTCCAGTAGGAGGTAATATACACATAACCATAACACAAAGCAGTGTATATCAGCAGTAGCCTCAGCACAGGTAACACTCTGCCTTTCAGAGTTGGGAGAAGTCATATCAGGCTAGCATAATTGGGAGAATGGGCAGACTTTCAATAGCCAAAAGACCAGGAAGTATATGTGGAACATTTATTGACACATATTGAGCCACAGAGAAAGCATCAAAAAATTTCTAAGAAAATCATACAGATTTTACAAATTTAACAAACATATGCAATTAGTCTAGAAATCAATTTTTAAGTGATACCAGAAAATCCTCATGGATCAATGAACACCACATGTTAGAAATCTTAAAAAAGCTACAAATGAAATAAAATCAAAATAGGACATACAAAAATTAAGAACACTTGTTTATTTAAGAGAAACGTATAGTCCAAAATTCATATACTAAAAAAGAGAAAAGGTAAAAAAAAATGAGTTAAACATTAACCTCAATAAATTAGAAAAAGAGCATAAAATTAAGCCCAATAAAAGTAGAAGACTATATGTTAGTAGAGAAGATCAAAGCCAAAATTTGGTTTTTTGAAAAGACTAATAAACTGATAAACTACTCGTGAACAAGTAAAACAGAGAATAACCCATATTAAAAATGACAAAGGGAACATCTTGCAGACATTAAAAAGATAAAAGGATATTATGACTAGCTTATGACAATAAATATAAATTTAGGACAAATGGACAAAGTCCCAAAAAAATATAACTGTGACTCAAGGAGAAAGAGGAAAGATGAATAATCTTACAACTGAATCAACAGTTTAAAAAATCTTCCCACAACTGAACTCCAAGCCCAAATGGCTCCATTGGCCAGTTATCCAAATATAACTCATGTTTATTCTCAGAGACTAGCATAACTTTTATGCCAAAGCCCAATAGATCAGTAGGAAAAAGAAAATGATAGTTTAATATAACGGTAAATAAAGATGCAAAAATCTTTAACAAAATAGTAACAAGCTAAATCTAGCCATATAAAAAAGATAGTGCATTTAACAAAGAAGGGTTTATTCCAGGAATATGTTTAGTTTAATATGAAAAAAAAAATTAATTTTATTTTACTACATTATCATCTTATCTCAAGAGGTGCAGGAAAAGCATTTGATAATACCTACTGTTTATTCACGGCAAAAAACGAAATAGTAAAGAAATAGTAGACTGGAACATCTTAATCTGCTGAAGCAGGGATTAGCAAACCTTCTCCATAAAGGGCCAGGTGATAAACATTTTCAGTTTTGCAGGCCATATGATCTCTGCCACAACTATTCTCTGTTATTGTACTGTGAGAGTACTCATGGACAATAGATTCACAAATAGGCATGGATGCGCTCCAATCAAATTTTATTTACAAAAACATGTGGCAGGCCAGATTTGGCCCGTGGACCACAGATTTCCAACTCATGATATAGAGGGTATCTATAAAATGTAACTTATTGGTACTTATCACAGTGGTGAAACCATTTCCTTTGAAATAAGGAACAAGACAAAATTTGCCACTATTAAATCTGAGATTCACATTGTGTTTGAGGTCCTAGTCAGTAGCAGGAATAGTCAGTAGCAGTAAGGGAAGGAAAAGAAATAAAAGATAACAAGAGGATTAGAAGAGAAGAAATAGAACTATCATTATTTAAAAATGAAATAGTGTTTATATATAAAGTGCAAAAGAGTAAACAGATAATTTTTTTAATGAAGAGAATTTAGCAAGGTTCTAAAAAAAAACTAGGATACAAAAATCAATATAAAAATTCATTCATACAAGTAATGAACATGTAAAATTAATTTACTTATTTATCAATACTATCAAAAATATAAAGCCCAAGAATAAATCTAAAATATGTATGATTTCTCCAGAGAAATGTATGAAACTGGATTGAAACGCTCTCTATTATAGTGAGGTTGATTCTTTACTGCTGCATTGATTCAATACAATTGCAAACAAAATTAACAGCCATTTTATGGACTATATTCTAAATTCTATGCAGAAGTTCAAAAGATCAAGAATAGTCAAATGCTTCACCTAAATCATATGAAAAAATAAATTATAATAAAAAGAATAGTCAAATGCTTCTAAAGAAGAACAAGGTAAGGGGATTTGCTCTAACAGATATCAAAACATTTAAAACTCAAATAGTATGGTACTAGCCCAATGATGGAGCCCTCAGTAAAAGACCACAGTGATATATCCAACATTAAAGAAATGACAGTTTTTTAAGTAAATGGTACTGGGAAAATTGGATATTCATGTGGCAAAAAATGAAATTAGTCGCTTATTTATACAATTTACTAAAATCAATACAGGTAGATTAGGGACCAAAATATAAGCAGTAAAGCTATAAAAATTTAGGAAATAATACAGAAACGTATCCATGTGACCTTATGGAAGAGAAAGATTTCTTAGACAAGTCAAACAAAACTATTCATGAACGAAATAGTTGATAAATTCTACATAACATTAAGAACATCTGGTTATTTAAAGAATCTATGATGGAAACCCTAGTAGCATTGTGGTTCAGAACTATGGCTGCTAACCAAAAGGTCAGCAGTTTGAATCCACCAGGAGCATCTTGGCAATGCTATGAGGAAGTTCTACTCTGTCCTATTGGGTTGTTATGAGTCGGAATCAACTCGATGGCAACGGGTTTAGTTTTTTGTTTTTTTGGTTTATTAAGAAAATGAAAAGACAAGTCATAGGAGGAAAAACATATTCGTAATACATAAGCACAGAAAGAAACTGGTATCCAGAATATATACACACACAAAAAAGTACCCTATAAATCAGTTTAAAAAAAGAAAAATGGGCAAAGGTTTTAACTAGGCAAAATGGCAACAACAACAACAACAAAAAACCTAGTCCAAATAGTAAATAAACATACAAAACAATGCTCAAATACATTAATAATAAGTAAAAAAAAAAAAAAAAAAGAGAGAGAGAACACAATAGAAAAGTGGCAAAAGTTTTAACTAGAAAAAATGGCAACAACAACAAAAACTAATCCAAATGGTAAATAAACATACAAAGTTATGCACAATTTCATTAGAAATCCAGGACATGCAAATTTCTATAACTATTACATATCCTTTGGACTAACAGAAATTTTAAAAGTTTAACTATACTGTTAGTGAGGATGTGGCAATGCTGGAAAACTATTTGACATTATCTCATGAAGCTGAAGATTTGCATTTCCAATGACTCAACAACATCACATCTAAGAAACTAGAGCTTGTGATGCAGCAATTGTGCTCCTAGGTTACTAACCCAAACGAGCTGAAAACTTGTGTCCACACAAAAACTTGCACATGAATGTTTATGAAATCTTTATTCATAATTGCCAAAAATTAGAAGCAATCAAGATGTCTTTCAATAGATGACAAACAATGGGTAAACAGTCTGTGACACACGCATACGATGGAGCATTATTCAACAATAAAAAGAAATGAGCTATCAAGCTAAGGAAACTGGTGCATATGTACATAAAATCTAAGTACAGGAATGTTCACAGCTGGAAACAAACCATGCCTCCCAACAACAAAAAAAATTGCAGTATATCCACATAGAAATACTATACACCAATGAAAATGAATGAACTATATGCAACTATAGCATATACAACAATGTGGATATATCTCCAAAAAGTAATTTTGAACTAAAGAAGATAGGCAAAAAGCTATACATGATTACATTCATACATTAAAAAAAAAAAAACCTTAAGCTCAAAATTACTTTTTTGAGATAGTCATATATAGTTTATTTAAAAAAAAAAAACCACAGTTAAACTAAAATGTAGAGTTTAGAGATGCATATGTAGGTGTTAATATCTCCTTTCCTTTTTATACTGTTATGATGAAAGACCATAGAGTGGATATGTCCAGGAAAAAATAGATAGGGATGTGATTAGTGAGGGACAAAAGGGGTAGGGAGTTCTGGATAGCTGGGTATATTCTATTTCTTGACATTTATGGTAGCTACACACAGTGTTCACCACAAAACTATCTGATCATATGATAAATGTTTGTTTTGTAAAATTTTCTATACACATATTGTATTTCATAATAAAGGAAAAAGACAAAACAGGCAAACAGAAAAAGTAAGAGTACTCTATTTTCTAGTAATATCTGGTTTCTCATTCACTAAAATCTTCAGTTTTTATTCTGTTGTGCCAAAAGCTATCATACAATTTCTTATATTCTATAGACTGTATTTTTTCATTTAAATGTATTCTCCTGTATTATTGAACCTCATTCTCTGGAAAGTATCTAAGGCCTCTCATTATATTTATTTATACTGTAACAATGAAATTTGTAGACACCTAGAAAAAAAAAAAAATGTAGATTGGCTATCTTCCCTGACCCCTACCCGCCAAAGCTAGTTAAGATGAAAATCTCACCTGACAACAGAACACAACAATAACATGAATATACAAAGGAGAAGTCAGTTTTTTTGTGTATCTACTTACCAACAGATGGAGCCCTGGTGTCTGAGCGGTTAAGGGCTTGGCTGCTAATCAAAAAGTCAAGAGTTCAAATTCACCCGCTGCTCCTTGGAAACTCTATGGAACAGTTCTACTCTGTCTTATAGGGTCGCTATGAGTCAGAATCAACTCCATGGCAGCAGGTTTGGTTGGGACCAATATATAGATATGTAAATTACAATGCCACATACGATTTGTACATATATTGGATAGATAGCAGATATAAACAAAAGGCTTACAGCAATCTAACAAAACTGAGTACTTAAAATATATCACTGTTCTACACAGGTTTCCAAATTTCCACCGAAAATAAAGTTATTATAGGGAAGATACAGTTTCAAATTAGTGATTTTAAATTCTGAATTTTCATCTTTTTTAAAAATGTCAGTCCTAGACACCTGATAAAAAGAAATTGTATTCAATACTGATACTGTAGTATAGTTTAAACCCCTGTACATTAAAAAAATAAGAATTAAGATGACATTAATGGACACATTACAAAAATCACTAAAGTAGTTATACTTCGAAAGTATAACAAGTAGTTATGCTTCTACAGCTATATTAGTCTGAAATTCCTCTGTGCCTAGAATCTGTCTTCTCAATTCTATTTTGAGACACTTGGTCATTTCTCTGATAGCAATGCCAATAAATCCACCAGTCGTCATTTATCTCAGTTCTATGAAAGAATAAATCATTCTTACAAGCAATTAAACAATAAACGCATTAAAATATAACCAATTAGAGCTAAGTCTAGACATTCACCATGTAGTTATAAGACAGGCTTGTTATAATCATTTTCAACTTTAACTGGAAGTTCTTCAATAATTCTTTCCAACAGAAGCAAGACTGAAGATTTTGTTGTGGAGTGCCCAAATACAGTAGGGTTTAAATTCAAATACTCCTTTAGGAATTTCAGCTGTATGTCTGCAAAGCTTCTCTGTGCCATTTATTTTTATGCTCAGGATTGGTTCCAAGCTTTGTTTTGCCAAGAACCTACTACAGAGCTTTTATCTGTGCTCGCTTTCACATTCCGAAGATTTTAATACATACATTGCTTTGCAAAGACAAAGAGTACCCACAGCCAATGGCCACATGTGATTTTTTCCTTCAGTAAGTCATCAATATACAGATGACCAGTTTCAAGGTGTTTGGTAATTTGGGCCTTATGGGAATCAAAATATTTGAAGTTTTCTTCCTGAATTCAGTAAATGATCTTTACAAATCTATCAGTGATCATTTCATATGTTACTTTATGATACTATGAGTGTATGCATGAATTTAGATGATTTTCAAAGAACTATGAATAAAGCCTCAAACTGTACCTAAGGTGTTTTCATTGTTGTTATTGTTCAGTTATGTGTACCATATTTTATTCATCAAAAATACTAATTTCTCCCCCAAGGAAATAGGGAAATAAAGTAGCCCTTTATCTAATAACTTGTAGACAAGAGCAAATTCCAATTTCTTCCATTTATTAATAGAGCAATAGCTTTTCTCATTCAGGTAGTAAACAGAAAAAAGTTGTAAATATAGACAGAGAACTCCAATTTTGTTAGCAGTAAAAAGAAAATAAGATGGCAGAGGGGAAGTGTGATGGGGTAAAGGGATCCCTCACTCAAAACCTAAGCAAAAACAGAAAGGCTCTAAGGTGTAGCAAGTGAATCAGAGGATTATGAAATGCCAAGTTTTGAACTATTGCTATTAGTAAGACATTTTTTAACAAGGCAATTATGATGAGGAATAATTTTGTAAATTTGCCCTGTGCTTAGTGCTGATGGAGAAAAGTTGAGAGCAAAAGCATCTCAAACAGATACAGAAGAGATGCAGGTATTCCCCGTCCCCCTAATCTAGTCAGGATTCTGCCACAGTCCCAATACAAGTTGGCATTAATTACTTAAGATTATACTACTCAACAATTATGTAACAATTTTATAAATTATGAGTGCTCCATGTCTGTCTAATCTAGACCCTGAAATGAACATCAGAAGATTCACAAAAAAACTTAAAATGTAAGCAAAATATCATATGTGTACATATATATAATACAGTTTTCTAGGGAAAAAATCCTTAGCAGGTGTAAACACAGTTTAAAAATATGTTCTGTCTTATAGAACGTTCAACATATTTGAAGTTTCTGTTTCATTCCCCCATACGTCTGTCAGTTTGTTGTACTGTGGTAGCTTGTGTGTTGCTGTGATGCTGGAAGCTATGCCACCAGTATTTCAAGTACCAGCACAGTCACCCACGTTGGAGACATTTCAGCTGAGCTTCCAGACTAAGTTCACACGCTAGGAATAAGTACTTGGTGGTCTACTTCTGAAAAAATTAGCCGTTAAAAATCTTGTGAAGAGCCGCGGAACACTGTCTGATATAGTGCCAGGGGATGAGCCCCAAAGGTTGGAAGGCACTCAAAAGACAACTGGGGAAGAAGAGCTGCCTCAAAGTAGAGTTGATCTCAATGAAATGGGTTGAGTCAAGTTTTCATTTGCTGAGGTGGAGGGACTGTTCTCCAATTAGATATAATATCCATACCAATAATACATTCAGGTAAGGAAGGTACAAGTACTCCATACAAGATTCGTTAAAATCTTCCAGTTCTCATCTAAACTTTCACCTTAGTCCTACCAATCACTGCATCCCCATATCCCCCAGTCTAACCTTAGGCCTCTTCAAGATTTTATTGACAGGTTTTGAGATTACAGCACATTGAGCCCGTGTCCAGGACCCCCAAGAAGGTCTCTTCCCTACTCCCAGACCATTTCACCCACACATGTGCATATGGCCTTGGGTCCCCTGCTGGGGGCTGGGCCATAAGATCCTGGACCCTTTGTCAATCCTTATCTTGATCATCTACTTAAGCATCTGCTTGAAAGAGTCCCACGTGGAAATTTCTGTCATTAAACACCTCCTGGCTGGAGTGAACAGGACCGACTCGTTTAGGCCTCTTTAACTTTGGGGACCAGCGGAATTTCCATTGATCCACCCAACCTCCTGTAGTGCTCTCTTAGAATCTTTGTCTCAACTCCATCGATGTCTGCTATATTCAACCCATTTCCTAGTAACCATCTAAAAATCTCTGTCCTGCTGGGTAAGTTCTTTCCCCATTTCCTCTTCCAATTCTTCTGTAAATCACCCTTATGTTTCTTCTGTAAGACCCATTAGGGGAAGCTGTGCCAACGTATCCAACAAGTTTTCTTGGATTGTTGCTTTGTTTTACAGTAGCAAGGTGACATGGGGTGCCCATGTAGAAGGGGCTCCCTTGATTGCCATAACTACCATGACCTGTGTAAGGGGCATACTTATTGGATGAATATCATACTCAACAGAAAGCCATTCCAGCATGGTTTGTATAAGCAGCACATCAGCTGCTTCCTCTAGAGCATTCCACTGGGTATTTAGAGGAAGAAAGGGGCAATTTCCCTTCTCAGGGTAAACAAATCTTACTGGAATTGTGTTCATGAGGAATCTGAACATGGATCAAGAGGCAGTCGTTCGAACAGAACACGGGAATACTGAATGGTTTAAAGTCAGGAAAGGTGTGCATCAGGATTGTATTATTTCATCACATTTATTCAATCTGCATGCTGAGCAAATAATCCAAGAAGCTGGACTATATGAAGAATGGGGCATCAGGATTGAAGGAAGTCTCATTAACAACCTGTGATACACAGACAAGAAAACCTCATTTACTGAAAGTGAAGAAAAACTTGAAGCATTTACTGATGAAGATCAAAGACCACAGCCTTCAGTATGGATTATACCTCAGCACAAAGAAAACAAAAATCCTCACAACTGGACCAATAAGCAACATCATGATAAAGAAAGAAAAGACTGAAGTTGTCAAAGATTTCATTTTACTTGGATCCACAATCCCATGGAAACATCTGTCAAGAAATCAAAAGACCTCATTGTGTTGGGCAAATCTGCTGTAAAAGACTGCTTTAAAGTGTTAAAAAGCAAAGATGTCATTTTGAGGACTAAAGTGTGCCTGACCCAAGCCATGGTGTTTTCAATCACCTCATATGCATGCAAAAGCTGGACAATCAATAAGGAAGATCAAAGAAGAATTGATGCCTTTGAATTATAGTGTTGGCAAAGAATACTGAATATACCATGGACTGTCAGAAGAACAAACAAATCTGTCTTAGAAGAAGTATAGCCAGAATGCTCCTTAGAAGCAAGGATGGTGAGACTTCATCTCTCATACTTTGGACATATAATCAGGAGGGACCATTTCCCGGAGGACATCATACTTGGTAGAGTGAAGTGTAAGCAAAAAAGAGGAAGACTCTCAACGAGATGGATTGACACAGTGGCTGCAACAATGGGTTCAAGTATAACAATAATATGAGGATGGTCCAGGACCGGGCAGTGTTTCGTTCTATTGTACACAGGGTGGCTACGAGTTGGAATTGACTTGATGGCACCTAACAACAACAACGTGTTTCATTTAGTACTGGATCTCATCAGAATAACCTGCAACCATGCAGACAGAAGAAAATATTTCATAAGCATTGTGTAACTGCACATTTCAAGATTTTTTTCTTTTATTTTAAAAAAAGTTTGAGTGAATATTTTTTTTTCATCTTACCATACAAAGCAGTATAAACAGCACACTTTAAAAATAAATTAAGTAAGCTGTATCTTCTAAAATTGTGATTTTGCCAGTGCAAAGAAATAGCTCGTATCTTCATCTATCACTGCTGACTGGCTATGGGAATTAGAAATAGGAATGTAATGATAGGAATATGAGCTTTTAACAATGGTTAAGCCATACTCTAGCCTTGCTCCAAGTCTCCTGTCACCTAATAGATCTTGTTGTGACAGTTTAAAATGTGTATTCTGATAACAGCATTTGAGACCTTAATTTAAGATGGTATCCCTGTTTGTGTGTATATGTCATGGGGAGAGTGTGGGAGATTAATAAATGTATATTTCTCATGGAATTAAAGGAGATGGGCAGATTTTTTTTCTACCAAGGAAAAAACAGATGAGAAAAAATATATACAGCATGAGTATAAAAAAATAATCTACCCTTGGAAATTAGTCTAGACCTCGTAAAACAAGCCCTATATGACATGAAGTCTGACTAAAATATCTCAGCCTACAATCGGGGGAAGAAATCACTAAGAATTGAAAATATCACCTAGTACCATAACACTTCATTCCTCCATGTCAGTAGAAATGAGAAAAGCTAGGGGGAAAAATGTGTACAAAAATATTCTAAACTTTGACATTTTGCTGTAGTAATATGGTGCTACAATTATACTAAAATCTAATATACCAGAGTCCCCGGGTGGTGCAAACAGTTATCACACTCAGCTGCTAGCTGAAAGGTTGGAGGTTCAAGTCCAACCAGAAAAAAAGCCTGGTGATCTACTTACAAAAAACCAGTCATTTAAAATTCTATGGAGGGCAGAAGAACTAGATGGTGCCTGGCTACCCCACTGACTGCTCTACCAGGGATGACAACAGAAGGTTCCAAACAGAGTGGGAGAAAAATGTAAAACAAAATTCAAATTCACACAAAAAGACCAGACTTGCTGGTCTGACAGAAACTAAAAAAACCCCCGAGACTACGGCCCGAGGACATTGCTAACTCAGAACTGAAGCCACTTCCGAAGTCTTCCTTTCAGTCAAAGATTAGACAGGCCTACAAAACAAACAATAACATACATGAAGAACATGCTTCTTAGTTCAGTCAAGTATAGGAGATCCAATGGGCAACACCTGCCCAAAAGCAAAGACAAGAAGGCAGGAAGAGATAGGAAACCTGAATGAATGTACATGGGGAACTCAGGGTGGAAAAAGAAAGGAAGAGAGTGCTGACACATTGTAGGGACTGCAACCAATGTCACAAAACAATTTGTGTATAAATTTTTGAATGAGGAACTAATTTGCACTGCAAACTTTCACCTAAAACACGATAAAATTTAAAAAAGAAATTCCATGGAGCACAGTTTTACTCTGACATACATGGAGTCCACTCAACAGCAACTGGTTAGTATGTTACAGTCTAGTCTGTAGTTCATCTTCATGTACCAGTGTCAACATTGTTTATCTTTATATACAAAGGAACTGAATTGCATTAACTCTAAATAATTGGAAGATCACACTGTTTAACCTTTATACACATTTATTACATTGAGAAAATATTATAGATTCAGATACACCTCAAATCCTGCCTCCATTCCTATGATTTTATTCATTCAACATCATTCATTCTTTCCTGAATGCCACCATGGGATAACAGGGAGACCTTGTTGTTTGCAGTGATAGATACCTGAGTTCCAGTCTCAGATCCACTCATTACCAGCTAGTTTGACCTTAAACAAATAACTCAATGCCTCAACATTTCCTTCTTTAAAACAGAAGTGACAACAGCTCCTTCTCAAAGATATTAGAAAACTGGGCTATCAACAGAAACATGATTTCCTTTACTTCCCATTTGTCACTGTACTTTAATGTTCTTATCCCAACTCTGATTTCAAATTCATGTATGTAAAATACAACAGTGACTCATACACAGTTACCCTCAATACACAGGGATAACTGATAGTATAAAAATGGTCATGGTAATTTATACTTCTGGGTAATATCTTAGTTTTATGTTCCATCTTAAAAACATAAATATTGTGAAATACATACTTTGAATCTTAAGAATTCATTCAACTTGGGAGTTAACAACAATGTAACTCAAAATTAAACCACATCTCTGTTAACTTCTGGATTTTATTCACTCTTGTGTATTCTAATACCAATGGAAGATCTGACTCACCATCTCTTATGTGCAAATTACCTCAGCAAACGTGGAAATAATTTACAACAAATCTTGCTACATATTAAAATTTCACAATGCCCTGTCATCTGTCCTTGTCATAAAGAAGACCACTTCCTTCATACAAACTTTCTGTTTTGTATTTAAAAATTGACTATACAGTCTTTCAGCTCATTAAGAGTAGAGCTCCTTAACAATTTCTCTTAGAGGGAAAATACAGTGAAAGAGATTCAACGTAGGGGAGATTTTTTCTTCTTAATTGACATCCTAAACATTTTAATTGGTTTAACTAAACAGTAATCCTCAAAGCTTCAACACTGCCTTTGCCAAAATTCTTTCATTATTAATGTTCCCTTTACAGTAACATCCTGTAGGTCCCTGCAAACAAATTGTTGGAAAATCCTTAATCAGTATCATACCCCTAACGTTAATGAGGAGGAGTGGTTAAGAGTTCAGCTGCTAATCAAAAGGTCAGCAGTTTAAATCCACAGTCACTCCTTGGAAGCCTTATGGGGCAGTTCTACTCTGTCCTATAGGTTGCTATGAGTTGGAACCGACTTGACAGCACCTAGCAACAAAAACAACAACAACAACGGTAATGAGCAATCCCTGGGTGTGCTCAGCTAACTGAAAGGTGGGAGGTTCAAGTCCACCCAGAGGCACCTTGGAAGAAAGGCTTAATGATCTGCTTCCCAAAAATCAGCCATTGAAAATCCCATGGAGCACAATTCTACTCTGACATACATGGGGTTACCATGAGTTGAAATCAACTGGATGGCAACTTTTTTTTTTTTTTTTTTAAATAGAAATGTAGACCTCTGTCTGAACGACAAATAAAAACAGGTCTTGAGAAGGGGTCTTTATTCTTTCATATCTGAACTTTTCAGAGTCGATTTGATTCTAATTGATTCTTCAGTTTCTAGAAATTGGAATCATATTTGTATTAACCTGGATTCTAGGACTGCAAGTGACAGAAACACAAGCTAACTGGTTCAAGCAAAAAAGATACTGTATTGACGCCCAAGGGTAAATAGTGGACGCAGTCTTCCCAGTGGTTAGGACCCTGAGCTATGGGTTCTTACTTTGACCCCACCCCTTTTTGGCTGTGCAATTTTTGGCAAGTGAATTCAGCTTTCCCTTCTTCGACTTCTATAAATGGGGACAGTAATTATCATGGAACTTTTTGAGGATTAATTGACTGAATAGATGTAAAGCACTTGGAAAATTGCTTGGCACATAATATATGTTCAATAAATACTTTTAAAACAGTATTTTCACTGTTTTAAAATTTTAGAGAGAATGGGAACCAGAGGATGTTTGCCTACTCTTTTCTAGGTTTTTTTTTTTAATCTACATTTTAATCTTTCCCAACTTTAGACTAACAACTTAGCAACTAGTCTGAAAGAACTTTCTTTCCTTATATCAATTTAAAATATTTCAGGAAACGACTCCGATTGGCCCAGCTGAGGTCATGAACTCATTCCTAGACTAGCCACTTTGACTGCAGGTGGGGGTTCTATCATTAACATAGCTAAGCATCCCCGTTCACACCTCTTGTCTCAGCATAAATACTAATGCAGCAAACTTCTACTTTCTAAAGCATTCCAATTTCCATACTATTACCTATGGTAGTATTCTGATCAAAATGTTTCCTCTGAAGCTAATTATAAGGAAACACTCAGACAAATCCAGATTATGGAACATTCCATAATACAACCAACATTAACAATTCGAAAATATCGTTTTCACAAAATATTTTTAAAAAGAAGATTAAAAGGCCCTTAAAAACATGATAACGAAATGCAAAGCATGATCCCGGGGGGTTGCGGAAACCCCTATAAAGTGTATTTTGGGAACAGGTGAGTATGATGGTGATATTGTGCTTAGGCAGAAGAATGTCTTTTTGTCTGTGTGAGAGACATGTTGAAGGATTCGGAAAAACAAGTATATACAGATAGAGAACTCTGAAGAAAGGGCTGGCAATCTTCTAAAAAATTAGTCATTGGAACACAGTTCTACTCTGACACACATGGGGTCCCATGAGTTGGAATCAACTGAACAGCAACTGGGTGTTTTTTTGTTTTTTTTTAAATAAAAAGAGATATAAAGCAAATGTCACAAAATATTAACAATTGTTCGATCTGAGTAAAGCATACAGGTATTCATTGCATTATCCTTTTGGTTCTTCTGTAGGTTTTTAATTTTTCAAAATAAAAATTTGAGGGGAAAGTGAGGCCCTTTGGATAATAAATGACACAGTCACCCTATCTTTGAGCAGCTTAGGTTGGTTGTCTACCCTTGTACAATTACTGTTTGGCGAGGAAGCAGAGTAATGTAAAGATAGCAAGTCTCATTCGGAACAGGTGACTAAAATACAGGGAAGGAGAGCAAATTTCTAAAAGAAGACACAGATGAAACCAAGGAAGAATTATTGTGAATAAGGAAGTTATCCAATTGTTGTATTTGACAGCACTGGGTTTTTTTTTTTTGAACACGACTTATCTCTAGTCTAAATGCCCTTAATCCTAAACTCCATTTATGAGAAGAATAAGCCAAACCACTGTCCTTCTAGCAAAGGAAATGCCCCTTTTGCAATGTTTCCCTGGAATTGCCACAACCCCTCAATTATACCTGTTGTTGTTAGTTGCTGTCAAGTCAATTCCAACTCATGGCCAACCCATGTGTACAGAGTAGAACTGTTCCACAGCGCTTTCAAGGCTGTGACCTTTCAGGAGCAGATCCCCAGGCCTGTATTTCAAGGTACCTCTGGGTGAGTTTGAACCACCAACTCTTCAGCTAGTAGTCAAGTGCTTAAGCATCTGTGCCACCCAGGGACTTCTCAAATATACCCAGCACTCAGAAAAACTTCACAGAGGGAAGTGTAGGAATTCTTCTGATTATGGCACCAAAACTTGGGTACCATCCAATATGAAAATTATTGACAGTTATCTCTTATTGCTTCTATTTCTCTAGAGCCCCCACGCCCAAAACCTGTTAGAATCTGTGAACTTTCCTGTCACAGAGCTTTATATGTTAAATAAAGTTTTAAAGTATGCCAACCACTCTGTATGGCATAATTTTGTAAGGTACTCGAGAAGTAAGGCCATAAATAAACATCTGAGTTTGAATCTCAAATCTACCATTTCTAAGTTGTCACTTTGGGCAACTTACTTTACATCTCTATGCCTCAGTTTCTTCTGTAAAATGAGAATAATCACACATGCCTTCCAGGGTCATAAGTATTGGAAACAAGGTAAAATATGTAACAGCTGCTTCTGCAAATGGAAATGATGATAACACAGTTCCTGCCCTCAGGTAGCTCACCATCTAGTAACTCTTGTCACTTTTTCTTACCCATGTTGCTGCTTACCCCAACAAATGAACAGTTATGTCTTTAACTGCCACCATCAGAACTTTTGTCTCTAAAAGTTATTGCTTCTACATGGGTAAATGCAATATAAAAATATAGGCATTTTGATGTCTATGGCAACCTAATTAACTGCACGGCATCTTATCATTTCCATCTTTTTTTTTTTTTTTAACATTATTATTGTTTAGCTGCCATCAAGTCAGCTCCCAACTTGGCAACCTCACGCACAACAGAATGAAAATGCTGCCCAATCCTGCTCCATTCTCATGAGCAGTTGTGGATGAGACCATTGTGGCCCATAAGGTCTTCAGGGACTGATTTTTCTGAAGTAGATTTCTGGGCCTTTCCTCCTAGTCTGTCTTAGTCTGAAAGCTCCACTGAAACCTGTTCAATGTCACAGCAACATATAAGCCTCCAGTGACAGAAAGTAGCTGCTGTACCTGAGATGCACTGGCAGGGAATCACATCCAGGTTTCCCGCATGGTAGGTGACTGTTCTACTGCTGAGGCACCACTGCCCTTGATTAAGTATTACCCTAATCCATCCAGAAAGAAGCTCAATAAAGACAGAGAAGATCTAAACGCCACAATCAACCAACTTGACCTGATAAACATGTACAGAACAATTCACCCAAAAGCAGCCAAATATACTTTCTTTTCCAATGCACATGGAACATTCTCCAGAATAGACCACATATTAGGTGATAAAGCAAGCCTTAAAAGAATCCAAAACATCCAAATATTACAAAGCATCTTCTCTGACCATAATGCCATAAAAGTAGAAATCAATAACAGAAAAAGCAGGGAAAAGAAATCAAACATATGGAAACTGAACACCTTGCTCAAAAATGACTGAGTTATAGAAGTTAAGGATGGAATAAATATTACCCTAATCTAAATTCATCACCATGCATCCAATTCTAAAAAGATATTTCTTACCTTTCAGGCCTGTCTATATGAAGCTCTTTCTCTTTGCACAAAATAATGACTATTTTCTCATAATTAATTTAGTTTTTTTTCAACACCAGATACATCTAAATGCTTTTGTGAATAAGCAGGACCTTGTTACAGGATAGTACGTCATCAGTTAATCAAAAGACACCAGCTGGTGTACGATCTGGTACAAATCCATTTTCTCCAGATTATAGAATTTTTGTTAGGGTAAGTGTGCAATAGATGGAAAGAACGTAGTTAAGCTATCTGATATGAGACTTAGAATCAGAGAATTAGAAGAAAACTATTTTGACTAGGAAATTAAAAAAGCGAGACCTCAATATCATTACATGAAACAATTTGGGATACTAAAAGTCACTGATATTTGTTCTGAATTGAATATGGGAATTCCAAATATAGACTACGAACTATTCAAGGTCAAAGACCACAATTTATTCACCCTTATACTATAAATATCCTAATACAGATCCAAAACATGAGAAAATGGAGGATCAATAAATTTTGAATGATTCATGAATGAAAAAATGAACATAAAGTTGGAACAAATTTTAATGGACATTGAGGACCATAACATTTCAAAGAAATTATCAGCGCCTCAATAAGATAGAAAATGCCTGCTATTTAACACTCTAGAAGAGCCACATATTTTCATATATACATACTCAAGAGTGACTCTGTATATGGATAGCTGGCCATACAATATGATTTCAGAAACTCCTAAAGGCCTGCAGGCAGGGTCTCTATGAAGTATTCTAAGTAGGTGGAAATCATTCTTCAAAACCTACACCCAACTAATCAAGAAGTCTTCCCTCATCCCATCACAGCTCAAAATAGTCCCACCATTACAATCCTAAAACGGGAATAAAAAAGAACATGTGTTATCTAGATGCAGGAACACATTATATTATTAGTAATACATACAATTATAGATCAGCTTGGAAATCACCTGTACATGATTCTTGTAGAGGATGAGATGAGATAGGCATTTCTTTTGTCAAGTACAAGAAGGGAAATGCAAAAGGATTCATAAGATAACTCCCAATTTGCATCCTGATTTTAGATGATTCAGGGAAAGATGAAGAGATAAAGAGAAAAATAAAGAATCTGAGGCAGATAATCATTTTTAAGGAAATCTCAAATAGGGAGTAATGGGTACCAGGCATGAACAGGATTGAGACACACTAAAGGGAAATTTCTTCTGTGGTAACTGGGCCTGGGTAGATAATTCC
Source organism: Elephas maximus indicus (assembly GCF_024166365.1). NCBI lineage: Eukaryota > Metazoa > Chordata > Mammalia > Proboscidea > Elephantidae > Elephas > Elephas maximus. The sequence continues at coordinate 78,786,187 of NC_064822.1, read as the reverse complement.
ATTTTACTTAAAGATGTTCTGAGGAGAAAAGCTGTGGATGATGTTTTGCTTCATCCAGTAGAAATCATAATGTAACTGGTTAATTATCTTTCATTAAATACTTTTTCTTAACTGAATCTTTGTCAGTTCAAAGGTGATTATACGCTGACTTCTAATCTTCTGCATCCTGATACCCATTGCAGAGTTCAATCTCTGAAACTTCTTGTACATCGCATACAAGGAAAAAAAATATTTTTAATTGCCAAAGTAAATACTACTTTAAAGATTAGTTTCTCGCTTTTATTAGCATTTCATGGAGGTTATATATTACACTGGGAGTGTTTGAGTGGTCCAAATGGTTAAGTGCTCAGCTACTAAACGAAACGTTGAATGTCTGAACCCCCCCCATGGAGGTGCCTCAGAAGAAAGGCCTGGTGATCTGCTTCTGCAAGGTCACAGTCATGAAAACTATGCAGTGCAGTTCTACTCTGCAATACATGGTCACCGTGAATTGGAAGAGATATTGGTAGTACTTATTATATATTACACTAACAACAGCCAAAATAGGACTGAATAGACACTTAAATAAAAAATAAAGAACACCTTCTTATCTACAGGAGCCCTGGTGGCTCAGTGGTTAAGAATTTGGATGCTAACCAAAAGGTTGGCAGTTGGAATCCAACAGATGCTCCTTGGAAACCCTATGGGGCTGTTCTATTCTTCTGTCCTATAGGGTCGCTATGAGTAAAATCAACTCTACAGCGACAGGTTTGGGTTTTTTGGTATCATCTAAAAAACCTGATGGAGTACAGTTATACCCTGACATACATTCGTCAGAATGGTCTCCATGGCAACTGGTGGTGATCATCTGATAACCTGATTAGATCTACGTTGATTTTGTTGAAAGCAAAGAATTTACATTATCTGATCAAGTTTACTGTTAGATTCCCATTATTACTAATAGTTTAAATTGTCCCTTTTTTGACATTCCAGAAATTTCTTAACCTGGGACAATGCACAACATTCAAGATAAATGAGGTAGGCATTTCTTCTGTCAAGTGGGAAAAGGGTAACACCAAATAAGTCACAGGAAAGGCAAATCCACAGTTTGCATCCCACCTGCAGAGCAGGCAGTTCAATTTGAAGAAACAGAGAATCCAGAAATTAATACTCATAAATCCTGAGAAGTCTTGGTATATCTCCCAGAGTATGTATACCTCAGTTAGAAGACTGCAGCAAGAGGAAATTACTGAAAGTTTTTGAGCAGGAAAGTACTACAATTATAACTGTGCATTAGAAAAACTAAACTAGAAGTGATGTGTAGATTGGATCAGAAGAGGAAACCATACAAAGAATGGAGATGAGTGGAAACCCTTAAAACACCACAGTAGATTAGGCAGTATTAAGGAGGGTGTGAATTAGAATATCAGTTTTGGAGTAGAAAGGGTGAAAGACATTGTAGAATAAAAGCCAGAATAGTTTAGTAGCTAAGATTTGATGTGGGAAAAAAAATTATGATTTCATCTTGCTTATTACTCTCTTCCTCATTTATTCATTTAGTAAATTAATATATTTCAAGTGATATGTGGCTACTGTGGAGGCAAACATAAAAAGATAGAGTGGGGGAAGATAGTTCAGTAAAATTATCCAGGTGCTGTGATAGAATCTGGGTACAGGTTCCCAGGATATATCCTAAAAAACTAGGGGAAATGATGGAGAGAGTTGTAAGCAAGAAGTACTGTGGTAGTTATATTTGCATTTTTAAAAATTCTTCCGGTTTTAATAGATTCAAAGGGGCAAAAATATCTTTGGAAGGCTTTCAGATCTTCTCACGATTCCAGTTCACTAGTTTGGGTACCCCTTCTATTCAGTTTTGGACTAAATAGGGTCTCTATGCGTTGGAATCGACTCATAGGCAGTGGGTTTTCTTTAATCAGTTGAATATTGAAGTCTGTCAACTTTTCCTTAAAAGGTGTATTGCATTCCTACTGCTAACAACACAAACTAGATTTTGATCTCCATGCCTGATTTACTGAAAAATCACCCTAGATGATCATCCCAAATCCAACCCCTCTACTTGTAATGGACAAGTACCATCAAAATTTATTTTTAGCCATTTATCATCTAACAACCCAATTAGGTTCAATTTTATTGAAAGCAAAAAATTAGATATTATCTGAACTGCAAAAGGATGTTACTTAGTTAGCAGAGTCCAATTATATGCTATTATTTCAAATTGTCCCTTTTTTTGGCACCTTAGAAATTTTCACAGCCTAAAGCAATGCACAAGATTAAGGATGAATCTGAAACAGAATTGCCCACATTGAAGTTCCTTACTCAAGAATGTGTACCTATTGCCAAATACATCAAGGCCTACTTCTTCTTCCCAACTATTAATTCCTTGCATAATTGGCTTCTCCCTTTGGGTCGGTATTATTTCTCACTGACTCCAACATGCCATCTCCACCTTGGTGAGACAATTCTCCCTACATGGACCAACAATAGCTACATTCCTGCTTTTACCATCCTCCCAGGATACAAACACTTGAAATGTAAACTCCTCCCATCTAAGGTTTAGCTCCCTTTCAAGATTACACACTACATGAAGTCTTTTCTGTTAGTCCTACACACAATCATTTCTTCTATTTGGATTCTTATTTTATCTAATGCAATTCCTACTTACATCTAATATAATTAATTAATTAATTCTCTTGGTTCCATTTCCATTTACTGGATTATATGAGTTGGGTCTTCTTTTCTATTTCTCTTCTTTTTCAAAGAAACTTCCCTTCTTCGCGTTAAATGTAAAGGGGTGGGGGCTTATTCCAGATATTATCTTTTAGATACATACATGCATAATCATATTTTTCAATATACTATGAAATCTGAAAAATTAAAGCATTATTTAGTTCTCTAGGCAGTTACTGTTAATTTCTGAAAAACCTTGGGAAAGTCCTTCCACAGGACAGAAGCATCTCCCAAACTAAATTCAAAGAAATAAACAGTTAAGAACAAAAACCCTGATATTCCCATTGTTCCATTTCTTATCAGCAGTAAGGCTTGGCATAGGATGAGATTTAAAAAGTAAACATATAATTAATACAGAATGGCTATTCTCAGTATTCCAAAAAGATTACTTTGGGATTTAAAAACTCAATTTACATTAACAAGGCTTTTTTAAAGTAGGATCTTTGCTAATAGATTAATACTTAAAATTTATACTCTAAAAGTATACTTCTCCACCAAATTAATAAACTTTAAATAAAAGAAAATTTCAATTAAATTCATATTGGCTAGGTCCACTATCTTAACAGAAATGAAGGAGATTGATACTGCTCATCGTGGCAGTGAGGAAAACCTGAAAATGAAGGAAATGACTTACCACAGAGGTAAGAAAGCTGACCAAAGTGCCATGTTTTAGCAATCAGGATTTTGCTGAAAATTTCCCCCAGCATTAGACTTACAAGTAAAAGCTCGGAACATCAGGGGTGGAAGGACGGTAAAAAATTATTTAAGTCAAACATCTAATCAATGATTAATTATCTCACTTCTCTAACATTCCTGTCTATTAAAGAAGTTCACAATACTTCTTGTAGTTAGAAACACTGTTTCCCAAGTAAATCCATCTGTTAGGGTATAGCTTCTTAAATGAGTTAAAAATCTGTCACCCCAGCTTCCACTTGTTAATTCTAGCACTACCCCCTGAAGTCATATATAATCGAAAATACTTATCACCTCCCTCTTCCCTTTAAATATTTGAAGATAGCTTTACATTTCTCCCTTCTGTGAACTGAATATGTATAGTTCTTTCCATTGTACTTCATATGACATGGATTTTAACTTCCTCATTTTCTTGGTCTTCTCTTGCCTGTGAACAATTTTTTCAAGTGTGACTTCCCAAAAAGAGGAGACTATAGCAGGAAAACCATCTTTGTTTTTCTGGATGCCATATCTCAATGAGGCCATGACAGTGGGGTAATGAGTCAAATAATACAAACACCCCATTAGTAAAAATACTCCAAGTAAATGGTATAATTTCACTGCACCTTCGCTTTTCACTTTTAAATATTATTTATACTCTAAGGTTTCCATCTTACAAAAAAAAACACAGAATTTTTAAATAAAAAAATATTCACTATTAAAATTACCAATTTCCAACCCTCACCAATCCTGCCCAGAAGTCAAAGACTTAAATTATGCTATAAAAAGCCTATTTCTTTAAGAACAGCAGCTCAATTTTATAATCAAAATAGTCTGAAGCAAAAACATTTCGATACTTGCACAATCCATTCATTCACTTACTGCTCCCAAACGCTAATGAGCATAATATGAGATTAGATGGTGTTCTACTCTCTGTGGGAAAAGTTCAAACAAAGAAGACAAAAAGACAAAAGGAAGAATTATTCCCAAAATAGAAAGTAAAACAATGTTTTAAATCTAGGTAAAGGTTTGTACCTTGACATAATATTTTGCAATATTTCAAGGAGAAGAAATGTTCAACAGAAAATAAACTTTTTCTTCCTTTAAGTACTTTATTATTAAGAAACCATTGAAATGGTATGATGCTTCCTCAAAAAGCTAGAAATAGAAATACTTCAGTGTACAGCAATCCCACTCTTACGTATAAGAGCAGTGATATGAATGGACATGTGCACACCCATGTTCATTGCAGCATTATTCACAATAGCAAAAAGAAACAACCTAAGTGCCTATCAATGGATGAACTGATAAATTGTGGTACACACATACAATGAAATACTATGCAACAATGAAGGATAATGATGAGTCCACAAAATATCTTACAACATGGATAAATCTGGAGGACTTTATGTTGAGTGAAATAAGTCAAACACAAAAGGACAAATATTGCATGTTACCACTTTTATAAAAGGTTAAAAATAGGTATACACAAAGAAAGCAACGTTCTTTGATAGTTAACACGGATGGGAGGGGAAGAAAGGGGTAATCGCTTACTAGATGGTAAAAAAAAAAAACTAAAAAACAAAACTCATTGCATTGAGTCGATTCTGACTCATAACACCCTACAAGACAGCGTAGAACTGCCCTATAGGGTTTCCAAGGAGCGCCTGGTGGATTTGAACTGCCAAACTTTTGGTTAGCAGCCAAGCTCTTAACCACTGTGCCACCAGGGCTCCACTAGATAGTAGACACGTGTTAATTCTGGTGATGGAAAAGGTAATATACAATCTAGGGGAAGTCAGCACAACTTGACCAAGGTAAAGGAAGACACCGAGAGGTACGCAAGAAAAACGTACAACTACAGTAAATGCTATATAACACATACAATTTTGCAACAACAGTAATAACAAACAAAAAAATAGGTGAGTGGTTACATAGGTAGATGTGTATGCTGTATGGGTGTGGAAAGGCATATGGGAGTACATGCGAGTACATATATAAGTACATCTGTGAACATATGTGGAGCCCTGGTGGCACAGTGTTAAGAGCTTGGCTGCTAACCAAAAGGTCGGCAGTTCGAATCTACCAGTAGCTCCTTGGAAACCCTATGGGGCAGTTCTACTCTATAGGGTTGCTGTGAGTCGGAATTGACTCAAAGATAACGGGTTATAGGTGGACATATGTATATACATGTTTGTATGTGTTGTATATATATTCACACATACAATAAAGCACATAAGGGGCACTGTTATGGATACTTCCTAGATATATCCAAATACCTCATGGGATTGATCTACTGGGTTTGAAGGCTCAGGACCATAGTTTCGTGGGACAACTAGGTCAATTGGCATAACTCTGCTCATAAAGATAATGTTCTACATCCTAGTTTGGCAAGTATAGTCTGGGGTCTTAAAAGCTTGTGCGCAGCCATCTAAGACAACTATTGGTCTCTTCCTACCTGCAGCAAAGGAGAGTAAATGGAACCAAAGACTCAAGAAAGAAATTAGTCCACAGGACTAATGGCCCGTGCGAACCACAGCCTCTTGTAGCCTGAGACCAGAAGAACTAGATGGTGACCGGCTACCACTACCGACCATTCTGACCAAGGACACAATAGAAGGTCCTAGTTAGAATGGGAGAAAAATGTAGAATGAAACTCAAATTCATAAAAAGACAGAACTACTGGACTGATGGAGAATACAGCCCATTGCCCTAAAATACCCTTTTAACCTGGAACTGAAGCCACTCCTGGAGGTTACCTTTCAGCCAAATAAAAGATTGGCTTATAAAATAAACAATAACACCTGTGGAAAAATGTGTTCCTTTAAACTATCAACTATACAAGACTAAACCTTCAACATTCACCCAAAAGCAAATATGAGAAGGCTAGGAGGGGCATGGAAACTGGATGGATAGAAACGGCGCAGGTGGGACGGAAACGGTCAGAGTGCTGACACATTGCAGAGTGTAACCAATGTCATAGGACAATTTGTGTATGAATTGTTGAATAGGAATCTCATTTGCAGTGTGAACTTTCACCAAAAACACAATAAAATATTTTTAAAAAAGAAGAAACTCTTGAAACGGAAATATTTGCTAAATTCCTAGAAGACAGAATTCATTATCTAAAGCAAAAATAATGAGGTGCTAAAAGATCTTACACAGATCTTAAATGCAGTCAACCCCAAACCATGGCTTTAGCTTCTTTCACTGCTAAATGAAATTGCCAAGATTAAAAAAGTCAAGGGATGATTCGTCTGACAGGGGGCCTCGAAGTCTTAAGAAAAGTCTGGAAGAATGCACTTCTAGTTTCTAACATTTTTAATGTTTCCATTTCTCAAAAGAACCAGATTTTCATATGATACATGCTGGCCTTTCTTCGCGATCTTAAATAAGTCCCTTAATTGCCCAGAACTAAATACCCTCCACTCAAACCTCCTAGGCATCCAGAAGACACTGACAATAAATATAGAGTTCTTTCACTTCTTGGAGGCAGGCAAAATTTGAATTCAGGAAAGTGCAGTCGTCCCTACACCTGCTATGCGTTTTAAATAATGCCGCTGTAAGGGAGTCTATTAGAAGCATGTTGCAGTAAAGTCCTATACAGTAAATAAAACAGTATTTAGAGTCATTATGCCCAATTCTTAATGATGACCAATTTTCATAGGTTATGAAAGCTCAGAGCTAAATGTTTCATCTTCTGATTAGATGACACCTCCTATCATAATTACTGACAAAGAATACACATTTTTAACTTTCAGGGGTGAGATAGAAGCTGAGAAACACGGCTACCAAAATAACCCACGCCAATGGCAAAATACACCTTTGGTGGTATTACAAAGGTCTATGAAAAAATTACAACAAGGGCCTTCCTTAGCCGGAACGCTGGAGTGCTAGATACCGCCTGCGTCTTGATCTTGGGTGGTGGTTCCGTGGAGGTGTAAAAATGTATCAAGCTGTATGCTTATATTTTGTGCATTTCACACTGTGTAAGTTATACCTCGGTAATATCTATAAGTTGATTTTGTCTCAGTGGCTCTGAAATTCATTTTTTGGGAGGGGTCAAGCTTGATTTGTTTGAAGTGAAGCCCTTCAGCTATTAAAATGGGAAATGCTGTGTATGGTTAAGAGAACACATGGTCCTGCATACCTTTTATGCGCCAGTGACATTCGTGTTAAAACTGTGATGCTTTTGAGCAGAGATGTCCCTTTGTGTCTCATCAAAGCTCAGAAAACCAGGGCTAATACTTGAGTTACAAGTGAGTAGAACAGGCAGTTGCCTTTGTTATGACTTGTGCCAAAAAGTTCTTTCTATCAAGCTGACAAGTTAAAAACAAATAAACAGTTGCCATCAAGCCAGTTATAACTCACGGAGACCTCATGTACATCAGAGTAGAACGATGCTCCCTAGAGTGTTCAATGGCTGATTTTTCAGCAGTAGATCTCTAGGCCTTTCTTCCGAAGTACCTCTGGATGGACTTGAACTTCCAAACTTTCAGTTAACAACTGAGCACATTAACCATTTGCCCCACCCAAGGACTCTACCAACCTGACAGACACTGGAAATTTCCACTCTTAGTCGAACCGTTGAGTAAATAGATTCAAATAATTTGTTAAAATACAATTTATTTGTCAGGTTTTCCAAAGTTACCTAGAAGAGCTCTGAAGGGATGGAACAGGCAAATTTTTACCAGTGTGTTTAAAAATCCCTGAATATAGCTACTGTCCATGAAGTGTAGGCCCAAATGCCATATCTGAGTGCATTTTCTGGCATAAATAGAAAAGTGGTGAGTTGAAAGAGAAGAAAGAGAGGCAGACCTCAATTTTTACCTGCCAATGACATGGAGACATTTTTCAAGTACTAAATGCCACCTCTCTACATTGCCTCATCACCAGGGATACATGCTGGAACCTTGGAGATGGGAAAATGGAAGGCGAAAGGGGTAAGACTGGTTTCCCAAAAGTGTTCAGCCCCAATGCAGGAGAGAGCATACCGGAATAACGAACCAGAAAACTTGGCTTCAGTCCCAAATCTGTCACTACCTGGCTGTGCAGTGCTTGTCAAATCACTTAAGTTATCCCATTTGCCATTTCTTCATCTATAAAAGGAAGAGATGGAACAAGATGATATATAAACCCTGAGATTCCAAGTGCTCCCAGTCTTGCTGAATTACAATTATCTCCTACCACAGTAGGAGTCCTGTTGGGTTCTATAATTTTTCAGTAAGAGAGGAGAAATGTTTCCACTTGGAGTAGGAGATTGTCATTGTTTATTTTCATGTCTACCATAGCAACATTCAAACATGTCGGGCTCTCAGAAATATCTGGCTTCTTCCCTGAGTCCTCTTGCTGCCATGCCTTCCAAAGAAGCAGGATTGAAACAATGAAGTACAAAATCATGAGGACTTCCTATATCTCCCCAAAGATAAATCATTACTATACAGATTCACAATTGGATTATGCTAGTATTTTTGCTAATGGCACCAATTTTCCCCCAGGTCTTTATTTCAGAATTCACAGGTGATTGTCCGCCAGGATATATTCATTGGATTTTACTCAAGGGGTATAGTCTTTACACTTGGAATTATGAACATTATTCTAGTTCAGAGGGCAAGTCTACTGATAGAGTTAAAACCACAGGTAGCATAAACCCAAAGGTTTAAATGTGAGTTCATTTCTGTACATTTCAAAGTAATACCTCAAAAAAAAGCAACTTATAGTGGGGCTGCATTTCAGTTTTCCACCTCAGAGTGACATCAAGAAGTTTCACATTTAGTCTGTTGGTGATGATAACATCCAATAACTTAGATGATACAAAGCATTGTAAACCTGCTGATGTGAAAGGCCTGCCACATTTTCTAGGGTCTTGCATTATCAAAATAACTCAGACATGTAAGAAATGCACATGAAAAATGATAAGTCAGCATTGCTCGTGCTCAGAAAACTGATGTTCCAAGACAGGATCAGGACCTTTGGGATTGTGGCAGCCACCAAATCCTGGGCAGAGCACTTTCTATTTTACATGGTGACCACCATCCCAGGAAGCCTCATTGTCTATTGTCCATTCACTGCTGTGCTCACCAACAGATGCCTACCACTGGCCTGGAGTAGAGACAAGTGGGGAAGAAGTATAAGATAGATGGTTCAAAAACAACATTTTGGCTGCAGAATTAGGATCCAGAGGTGAGAGGAAAGAACCCTCAGTAAAGTTATCCTGACTACCATAATAAATATGCTCCATGAGATTGTACCAACTCTACCAGAAAAACAAAGAGGTAAAGGTATACTTCTGTTGGTAGCAGGCTCTGATTAATCCTTCTTTTACCATTTTCATTTCTGTTTTCACAAAACTAAATTTTACAACCGAGCACACCTGCTAAAAATAAAAGTATGGTTTAATAATAAGCTTACTTTCAACTTCATATCTTTCTGATTTCTATAAATCTAGTCTTAAAAACAGCCCTATTTTAAATTAAAAGCTCATTTTCCTTTTTATGTAATTTCTAAAAATACTCTGCTTAGCTAAATATGTAGGTCCTGCAGAATTGGCTAGATTTATGAAACATTCTTTAATAAACCAAACAATGGCTATATAAAAAGCAGATGCAATACCTTTGTAATTCAATTTTATAGTTTAAAAATATTCTACATAGAAGTGCCAAATTCTGTCCTGCAGAGACACAGGGCTCCCACTGACGTCAATACGAGCCATACACCCACAAAGGAGGGCAAAACCATGCCCCGAGCACTTAAATTTAGTAATCCATTAGGCGCAGCAAGGAAGAAAAAGAGCGGTTCAAATACCATCTCATCAGCATTTATATCCACCAGCGTTTAATGCTGTTTTAAGCACAGATAAACCCACAGAGATGAGGAAGAAACACAGGAGCAGGAGAGCAGAGTCACTTTTCATACAGTAACTGACCAATTTTCTTCATTGGAATGTTATGTACACTTTTATTTTCAAAGATAGTTATGCCTTTGTTCTTTCTGAGACCTCCTTTTAGCATTTGAAGGTGGTTGAAGAGTCTGGATTCCTGAAATAAAATGTAAAACCTGTGATTTTATAAGCAAGAAAAAGCATCTTCCTTAAATGAATAGAAATAGGATTTACACATGAACCAATGACAGTTTCTGAGGTAAGCCAGCACTCTTACATTCACGTGACTAGGACAGACAAAGAGGAGACAATGGACAGAAAGAAAGCTAAGAGCTGCAAGATCTAAGTGATAGTCTCACAGAAGCCACTGACTTGACTCCCTCTGTAACCCTGTCCAGACTCAACATACTTATATAGAGCTATTATTACCTTGCTGTCTCTAGGTGGTGCAATCAGTTATATGCTTGGCTGCTAACCCAAAGGTTGGAGGTTCAAATATACCCAGAGGCACCTTGAAAGAAAGGCCTGGCAATCTACTTCTGAAAGATCAGTCACTGAAAACCCTATGAAGCACAGTTCTACTCTGACACATATGGGGGCACCATGAGTAGGAATCGACTCAACAGCAGCTGGTTTGTTTTCTTTATTATTATCTTAACTCTCTGCTGTGAGGATAGTGTGAGGATACAGCACCATACTAAGCACAAAAACACTTTAAAGATTTAAATGTACCATAGAAAAATACACAGTAGTAGAATCATCATCTGGATGTAGTCTTCAATATCATAATAACGTTTCCTTGTCAGACTCTGTAGTTAACGGAATTTTCCACAGGAGAGTTACACCCATGACTGCTCCATGAATTTTAAAAATCTTAGAGACATATCAGGCAAGTTTAACTTCAAAGCATGACTAAAGTTGGACAATCTTTCCCCTCTAATAAGTCTTCTGACTTTCTATTCTCTTCCTCCTTTGGTCTGTTTTACTTCCTGCTGCCAGAATATTCTTACTGAAGAATGTCATTTCCCGGCTTAAACACTTTCATTGGCCTGCCATTAACCAAAGCACTAACCTGACACTCAACATTCTCATTCTCTTTAATCTGACCTCACTGTCCAACAATCAGTCTGAACTACTCCCTGTCCCCCCATAAAGGACTCACACATTCCCATTAATGTGTCTTCCCCGCTTAGCTCATCTGCCAACACCACCATCTCCAGTGTTCCCCATCTTCACGTCTTTCAAAGTCGAATCGCAAATCCTCTCTTTCACAAAGGCTCCACCTTCTTTTGCTCTTAGTTAGAAGTATTTTATGCCTCTGCTGAACTCCCAAGTGTGTGAACTTGTACTTCTCTTACTGCACCGAATGATCTTCTCCATTCAGCTTTAGTTACTAGTGTATGATTTATTTCTCTTATTAGCCTATAAGGAAGCCCTGGTGGCGTAGTGGTTAAGTGCTATGGCTGCTAACCAAGAGGTCGGCAGTTCAAATCCGCCAGGCGCTCCTTGGAAACTCTATGGGGCAGTTCTACTCTGTCCTATAGGGTTGCTATGAGTCGGAATCGACTTGACGGCACTGGGTTTGGTTTTTTTATTAGCCTATAAACACCTTTTATCTCAAAATACTGAGACCAATTCTTCACTAGCATTAAAAAAGCAAAAGATATTTGCAGGCAACTAAAAAGATTAGTAGAAAATGTGATGATTATTGGTGGGGAAACCATCATTGTAGTCAAAGTCGAAATAGAGTAAAACACTGGCTCAACCTGAAGAGTGGTCAGAGAGCCAAAAAGGCCTATCAAACACTCTGGCTCAGGTGGCTCCCAGTCTGGCAACAGCTTCCTCTCGGAGAAATTTTCTCCCTGGGATAACGTCCTTAAATGTGAAGATATCATTTGTCACATTATTGTCGGACAATAAAGACAGAAAGTAGCTGAGGAGGGTTTTCTCCTGTCACCATCAAACCCTCACAACTCATCTGACTGCTGTGCTCACTTCTGGGAAGCAAGGAAAGTTTTATAAAAGACAGACCCACAATATCAGACACAAGAAAGCTTTTCTACTTCTTTCCCTGACAGAAGTAAGTCAGTGATGCCATGTCCTACCTCTTGTCTCTGTTCCCTAGGCAACTGAAGAGCAGACTCTTCTGAGTAGCAAAGGTGGGACCATGGTTTAAAAAAAAAAAAAAGAAATTGGACTCCTTGGCTAGATGGCTGAAAATGAGACCGAAGAAAATCCTTCTCAGAGGATCTATCTAATTAAGTGAGACGCCACTGAAGAGACCCTAACCACGTCCACTGCGTGCGGCCTGATCATCTGATCCGTCTGTGGCACTGACGGAACACGTACATGGAGGAGCCCAGTGGCAGGATCTTCGATTCAGTAAGGCTGGGCTGGAACTTGGGCATTTGTATCTTCTTCAAGTACCCAGGACACCATATTGTGTAAGCCAGAAATGAAGACTTAAGATCAGTTTAAAAGCTAATTTCCTGTCTTAATCTCAGTGTCTTCATGTAGTAAAACTATGTCATTATGAATCCAAAGTGACCGATCACTGCTATTTGGTTCATCAAAGTAGGACGATCAGAATTCACATCAGATGTATACAGGCTGAGCATATTTTATTAAGTATTTTACTTAGTAGTTAGTTACCGTCGGGGACAGAATTTGTGGGGGAAGGGGCCACAAAAGGAAGGAAGCCCTCGAAGACATCTCTGCAATTCCAAAATCAACAACCCAAGTACCTAAACAAAGTGCTTCATTTTACTTCTAGGAGTATAAATGACCAGGAGAGTTTTCTAATTAAGAGCAAAACAACAACCAGTTTTATTCTTTAGGCAATAACTTCTTTGGCCACAATGCAACAGAATCTCAGTAATAGAATTAATATTTTTGTTTTAAGAAGACATTGTTTTAAGTAGACAAAGTAAGACATAGATATTCGTCAACTTCCTTGGGGGTGTTTGAGGCAGCACAGCTGCCTAACCCGTTCCCCTCTCCTCCTCCGACAGTCCTCAGCACTACCTGAGTAAAAAGGCACAGCTAAGGCTTTTTTTTTTTTCTTCTAGAAATCCTTGGCTTCTCATCCTCCCGCTCCTCTCCAATTCTTCCTTTCTTTGCCTCTACTATATGAAGTAACAACTGAATCTCATCGTTCGGAGGTCGTTGTTAGAAGAAGAATCAACTGTTTGAATTCGACATTTGGATCTGATCCAATCTATCTGAAATCCCTGAGTCTCACAAAACTTGGCTGGAAATCGCCTTCTCTCCTGAGATATTTAGTGCTTCCTGCCGCATGTTTTCTATCTGTCGTTATTACCTAAAAATGAAGCAATGGAAGATATGATGGTAAAAGATATTCACAATTCAGAAACTCACAAGAGGCTTCAGGTTTGTTAATTATAAGGTTGCTGTTTTGGATCACTTCCACTTTTAACTATTTTCTCTCTCCTTTTCATCAGATCACAATTTTGTTACAGATCCAGTTAGATTTTCCAAACGGGAAACTTCAATTTTTTGCTTCATTTCATAATTTAACATGTTTTCAATTTTACTTGAAAAGAAATCTCTTCTCCATAAAGCTGCATTTATAGACAGTAAAGTGAGTGAAAATAAGCCAAAAAAGTCATAATTATGTGCATGGAGAGAGCAGTTAACCTTGTTCTGGTTTCAACAAAAATAGCCAAATGTATCCTTGCTCAGTATAAGCAAAGGCCATCATAATGCTCTGAAATATAAGGTATCATAAGCCCAAGGGAAATTAAAAAAAAAAGAGCAAAGAAGCAAAGCATCACTCTGGAGATACCAGATTCAAATAGAAGCTTCCTGATTCGAAATCTTTGCAATATCAGGGTCAGTAACTCACAGTTCTAGTCCATATGACAGTTTTTTAAATAAGCTTTCCAATGGCTTAATAAGAAGTCTACTTTAGATTGAAGCTCATCAAACCAACTCCAAAAGTTCTCATCCAATAAAAATCCTTCCTCCATTCCTCTTCTGATTACTAATTCTTCCAGAATCAAGATCCAAAATGACAAGGCAGAAAAGGTCACATTAGGCTGGGAAAACAAGGCACAGTCAGTTTGCATGGGAAAAAAAGGGCAAGAAAGGGAAAGATCTTTTGAACTGAGCCCGTGAGCATCAATGAAATGGATCCTGTCTTAGCCATCTAGTGCTGCTATAACAGAAATACCGCAAGTGGATGGCTTTAACAGACATTTATTTTCTCACAGTCTAGTAGGCTAGAAGTCCAAACTCAGGGCCTCAACTCCAAGGGAGGCTTTCTCTCTCTGTCAGCTCTGGGGGAAGGTCCTTCTCATCAATCTTGCCCTGGACTAGGAGCTTCTCTGCACAGGAATCCCGGGTCCAAAGAATATGCTTTGCTCCCAGGGCTGCTTTCTTGGTGGTATGAGGTCCCTGTGTCTCTCTGCTCACTTCTCTCTTTTACATCTCAAAAGAGATTGGCTTACGACACTATTTAATCTTATAACTGCCGCTAATCCATCTCATTACATCATAGTGATAGGATCTACAACACATAGGGAAATCACATCACAGATGACAAAATGGTAGACAATCATACAATACTGGGAATCTTGACCTAGCCAAGTTGACAGGTATTTTGGGGGGACACAATTCAATTCATGACATATCCCTTAAGGGTGGTCATTGTCAAGTCTACTCAAAACAGGGCATCTGACAAAAGTCTGCATTGCACTGCACACTGCAGAAGTTTGGTGCTTTGCAATTACATTTTTTCTTCTGTCACACTTATCCCTTTTCAGTTATTTGAATGTTATAGCTTATTTGGTATGCATAATAAAAATATAAGACAGATATTATCCACATATCATGGAAATTACTTACCACTTAAATTTGGAGGAACTTAGAAGCCACCTAGTTCATTTTTCACAAAATGCAAAATCCTCGGACTCCTTATAACTGGAAGAGGTTGACAATCTATAAATTTTAAAACTTTACATAGTTCATAGAAGGATAGCACTAAGATACTATCGAACCCCCAAAATTTCTAAGAATGACAGAGAGAGTGAGAGAGAGAGTAGGCAGGAGACTGAGATGACTGAGAGTATGAAGGTACAGTATATACGTAAGAAAACATTTGGCTGCTTATTCCCTCTGCCGGAAATCTCCTTCCTTTTGTCCACATATCTTATTTGCATTCCTTTTCTCACAAGGATACCATAAATCATGTTGCATAAGACCTGATTTGCTTATTTTTTCTATCCCTACTTTGATGAACTTCTGAGGGAAGAGGGCAGGAGTCTGAGTGTGTTTATCTTTGAATTCTTATCGCTTAGCACATTATCATACTGGGCATCTGGTATATACACATGACACTAGCAGTAGGAGGAGGAGGAATATCATTTATTAAGTACCCAATATATAAAAGAACTAGTTACTGTGCTTGGAACTCTTAAACAGTATCTCTGATAATGACAATAGGTATCAAAACCAAACCAAACCCAGTGCCGTCGAGTCGATTCCGACTCATAGCGACCCTATAGGACAGTGTAGAACTGCCCCATAGAGTTTCCAAGGAGCGCCTGGTGAATTCGAACTGCCAACCTCTTGGTTAGCAGCCGTAGTACTTAACCACTACACCACCAGGGTTTCCAATGACAATAAGTAAGGTACATTTTATTAGAATACATTTTACAGATGAGGAAACAAACACAGAGAGGAAATGTAATTTGCCCAGCGCCACCCAGTTTATAAATGGTAGGCTTGGATTTTAACCCCGATTAAAGTAATCTAAGCACGCACACCTTCCACCACACCATTTAACAGGTAAACAACGTCTGTTGAATTGAAGTGAACATAAAGGATAAAATAATATGAATTACATAACACCAAAAGTAATGCATAAGACAGCATATGAAAACTGTAAGACAAGTGCCATAATCAGACAAACTGGCTAATTTATCTTTATTTCTGCAAAACAAAAATTATAAATGTGAAAGTTGAACTTGAAAAACTGAACTCCTACAGCCCTACTACACTGACATATATATATTGGTGAACACTATTTTAGTGAATTTTCTATGTACATACATAAACACTATTTTTACGTAAATAATACTATACTTGTATAACCTCCAGGTCTACATCATAATTTGTTAATGCCTGTATGGCATTCCAAGCAAGGATCTACCCAAAATCATTTAGCCTATTTCCTATTAATGGATATTTATCTCTGCTCTTTCTAGAGGCTGTGCCTGATTTTAAATTCTAAAAAGTGACTTTATAAATGCTGGAGGGCAAGACTACAGTGATAAATTATTTATTTAAGAAGTATACGCATTACTGTGACAGGGTCCACTGTTTATCTTTTAAAAAAAAAAGTGCTATAACTCTTTGGCTCTTTTACCACTTCACATACAAACATTTTCTTTAAGCCAAAATTAAACGTATAAAATAGAGACGAAAACACCAATACAAAATGGAAAAAGTGGTAGGCCTGCAGACCAGATATTTTACCCCAAAAAAGTTTACCTTCATTCACTGAGGGATATCAACCCACATGTGGTTTTTATTTGCTCACATAGACTTGAACAGCAAAAGCACAAAAGTCAACTTTAAGAACCTTGAGTATTTTGCATTTGCCTTTCCCTCAATATTTCTGCCTAAAATGGTCTACAAAACATATATGCACATACATGTAACTATACATGTCTAAATGGAGAGTCTTTCTGCTGATGGAAGAATTCAATAAATATTTAGAGAAAAAAGGAAGGAGGAAGGGAGAGAGAAGGAATAATACCAATATTACACTGAGCAATGTTCAAAACCTGGTTACGTTGTTATGAGCAATTTCCATCAGTCATAAACACTATGGTACGCTTAAATGTTTGGGTCTGTGTCTATGTGTGTCCATGTGTGCATATTAGTTTGCTCCAGTATGGCTTATCAGCAGCACTTATTTCTTTAAATGCAAAGTTGAACTTTTCCACTCAAATAGAGTCATATTTAGAAGGTGAATTTTCTAAAATACAAATCTCCTTGTGTAACTTCTCTACTCCAAGTGTCTACAGTCAAAACCTTTTCTAACTATGTATATCATTTCTTTTCTCATCTCTTTTCCTCCCTCATACCAGCCCATTAGAAATATACCTGCTTAGAACTCTTTACACCATTTGTATT
The DNA here is from genome assembly GCF_024166365.1 of Elephas maximus indicus. Lineage (NCBI taxonomy): Eukaryota > Metazoa > Chordata > Mammalia > Proboscidea > Elephantidae > Elephas > Elephas maximus. The sequence continues at coordinate 78,768,747 of NC_064822.1, read as the reverse complement.
AATTTAATTATTTTATGTTTGCTCACTGTGCCCTAGCTTCTTTTTTTTTTTAATTAATTTTTATTAAGCTTCAAGTGAACATTTACAATTCCAATCAGTCTGTCACATGTAAGTTTACATACATCTTACTCCCTCCTCCCACTTGCTCTCCCCCTATTGAGTCAGCCCTTTCAGTCTCTCGTTTCGTGCCAATTTTCCCATCTTCCCTCTCTCTCTATCTTCCCATGCCCCCTCCAGTCAAGAGTTGCCAACATACTCTCCAGTGTCCACCTGATTTAATTAGCTTACTCTTTATCAGCATCTCTCTCCCCCCCGCTGACCAGTCCTTTTCATGCCTGATGAGTTGTCTTTGGGGATGGTTCCTGTCCTGTGCCATCAGAAGTTCTGGGGAGCTTTGTCTCTGGGATTCCTCTAGTCGCAGTCATACCATTAGGTATGGTCTTTTTATGAGAAATTGGGGTCTGTATCCCATTGGTCTCCTGCTCCCTCAGGAGTTCTCTGTTGTGCTCCCTGACAGGGCAGACATCGATTGTGGCCGGGCACCAACTAGTTCTTCTGGTCTCAGGATAATGTAGGTCTCTGGTTCATGTGGCCCTTTCTGTCTCTTGGGTTCTTAGTTGTCGTGTGACCTTGGTGTTCCTCCTTTGCCTTTGCTCCAGGTGGGTTGAGACCAAATGATGTATCTTAGATGGCCGCTTGTTGGCATTTAGGACCCCAGACGCCACAATTCAAAGTGGGATGCAGAATGTTTTCATAATAGAATTATTTTGCCCATTGACTTAGAAGTCCCCTCAAACCATGTTCCCCAGACCCCAGCCCCTGCTCCTCTGACCTTTGAAGCTCTCATTTTATCCCGGAAACCTCTTTGCTTTTAGTCCAGTCCAATTAGGCTGACCTTCCTTGTATTGAGTGTTGTCTTTCCCTTCACCCAAAGCAGTTCTTATCTACTGATTGATCAATAAAAAAACCTCTCCCTCCCTCCCTCCCTCCCCTCTTTGTAACCACAAAAGTATGTGTTCTTCTCCGTTTTTTCTATTTCTCAAGATCTTATAATAGTGGTCTTATACAATATTTGTCCTTTTGCCTCTGACTCATTTCGCTCAGCATAATGCCTTACAGATTCCTCCATGTTATGAAATGTTTCAGAGATTCGTCACTGTTCTTTATCGATGCGTAGTATTCCATTGTGTGAATATACCACAATTTATTTACCCATTCATCCGTTGACGGACATCTTGGTTGCTTCCAGCTTTTTGCTATTGTAAACAGAGCTGCAATAAACATGGGTGTGCATATATCTGTTTGTATGAAGGCTCTTGTATCTCTAGGGTACATTCCGAGGAGTGGGATTTCTGGGTTGTATGGTAGTTCTATTTCTAACTGTTTAAGATAACGCCAGATGGATTTCCAAAGTGGTTGTACCATTTTACAATCCCACCAGCAGTGTATGAGAGTTCCAATCTCTCCGCAGCCTCTCCAACATTTATCATTTTGTGTTTTTTGGATTAATGCCAGCCTAGTTGGTGTGAGATGGAATCTCATGGTAGTTTTAATTTGCATTTCTCTAATGGCTAATGATCGAGAGCATTTTCTCATGTATCTGTTGGCTGCCTGAATATCTTCTTTAGTGAAATGTGTGTTCATCTCCTTTGCCCACTTCTTGATTGGGTTGTTTGTCTTTTTGTGGTTGAGTTTTGACACAATCATGTAGATTTTAGAGATCAGGCGCTGGTCGGAGATGTCACAGCTGAATATTCTTTCCCAGTCTGTATGTGGTCTTTTTACTCTTTTGGTGAAGTCTTTAGATGAGCACAGGTGTTTCATTTTTAGGAGCTCCCAGTTATCTGGTTTCTCTTCATCATTTTTGGTAATGTTTTGTATTCTGTTTATGCCCTGTATTAGGGCTCCTAGGGTTGTCCCTATTTTTTCTTCCATGATCTTTATCGTTTTAGTCTTTATGCTTAGATCTTTGATCCACTTGGAGTTAGTTTTTGTGCATGGTGTGAGGTATGGGTCCTGTTTCATTCTTTTGCAAATGGATATCCAGTTATGCCAGCACCATTTGTTAAAAAGACTATTGTTTCCCCAATTGACTGACACTGGTCCTTTGTCAAATATCAGCTGCTCATACATGGATGGATTTATATCTGGGTTCTCAATTCTGTTCCATTGGTCTATGTGCCTGTTGTTGTACCAGTACCAGGCTGTTTTGACTACTGTAGCTGTATAATAGGTTCTGAAATCAGGTAGAGTGAGGCCTCCCACTTTCTTCTTCTTTTTCAGTAATGCTTTGCTTATCCGGGGGTTCTTTCCCTTCCATATGAAATTAGTGATTTGCTTCTCTATCCCCTTAAAATATGACATTGGTATTTGGATTGGAAGTGCGTTATATGTATAAATGGCTTTTGGTAGAATAGACATTTTTACTAGGTTAAGTCTTCCTATCCATGAGCAGGGTATGTTTTTCCACTTAAGTATGTCCTTTTGAATTTCTTGTAGCAGAGTTTTATAGTTTTCTTTGTATAGGTCTTTTACATCCTTGGTAAGATTTATTCCTAAGTATTTTATCTTCTTGGGGGCTACTGTGAATGGTATTGATTTGGTTATTTCCTCTTTGGTGTTCTTTTTGTTGATGTAGAGGAATCCAAGTGATTTTTGTATGTTTATTTTATAACCTGAGACTCTGCCAAACTCTTCTATTAGTTTCAGTAGTTTTCTGGAGGATTCCTTAGGGTTTTCCATGTATACGATCATGTCATCTGCAAATAGTGATAGCTTTACTTCTTCCTTGCCAATCTGGATACCCTTTATTTCTTTGTCTAGCCTAATTGCCCTGGCTAGGACTTCAAGTACGATGTTGAATAAGAGCGGTGATAAAGGGCATCCTTGTCTGGTTCCCGTTCTCAGGGGAAATGCTTTCAGGTTCTCTCCATTTAGAGTGATATTGGCTGTTGGCTTTGCATAGATGCCCTTTATTATGTTGAGGAATTTTCCTTCAATTCCTATTTTGGTAAGAGTTTTTATCATAAATAGGTGTTGGACTTTGTCAAATGCCTTTTCTGCATCAATTGATAAGATCATGTGGTTTTTATCTTTTGTTTTATTTATGTGATGGATTACATGAATGGTTTTTCTGATATTAAACCAGCCTTGCATACCTGGTATAAATCCTACTTGATCAGGGTGAATTATTTTTTTGATGTGTTGTTGGATTCTATTGGCTAGAATTTTGTTGAGGATTTTTGCATCTATGTTCATGAGGGATATTGGTCTATAATTTTCTTTTTTTGTAATGTCTTTACCTGGTTTTGGTATCAGGGAGATGGTAGCTTCATAGAATGAGTTGGGTAGTATTCCGTCTTTTTCTATGCTTTGAAATACCTTCAGTAGTAGTGGTGTTAAGTCTTCTCTGAAGGTTTGGTAGAACTCTGCAGTGAAGCCGTCTGGGCCAGGACTTTTTTTTGTTGGAAGTTTTTTGATTACCGTTTCAATCTCTTTTTTTGTTATGGGTCTATTTAGTTGTTCTACTTCTGAATGTGTTAGTTTAGGTAGGTAGTATTTTTCCAAGAATTTATCCATTTCTTCTAGGTTTTCGAATTTGTTAGAGTACAATTTTACGTAGTAATCTGAAATGATTCTTTTAATTTCATTTGGCTCTGTTGTGATGTGGTCCTTCTCGTTTCTTATTCGGGTTTTTTGTTTGCTTTCCTGTTTTTCTTTAGTCAGTCTAGCCAATGGTTTATCAATTTTGTCAATTTTTTCAAGGAACCAGCTTTTGGCTTTGTTAATTCTTTCAACTGTTTTTCTGTTCTCTAATTCATTTAGTTCAGCTCTAATTTTTATTATTTGTTTTCTTCTGGTGCCTGATCGATTCTTTTGTTGCTCACTTTCTATTTGTTCAAGTTGTAGGGACAGTTCTCTGATTTTGGCTCTTTCTTCTTTTTGTATGTGTGCATTTATTGATATAAATTGGCCTCTGAGCACTGCTTTTGCTGTGTCCCAGAGGTTTTGATAGGAAGTGTTTTCATTCTCGTTGCTTTCTAAGAATTTCCTTATTCCCTCCTTGATGTCTTCTATAACCCAGTCTTTTTTCAGGAGGGTATTGTTCATTTTCCAAGTATTTGATTTCTTTTCCCTAGTTTTTCTGTTATTGATTTCTAGCTTCATTGCCTTGTGGTCTGAGAAGATGCTTTGTAATATTTTGATGTTTTGGATTCTGCAAAGATTTGTTTTATGACCTAATATGTGGTCTATTCTAGAGAATGTTCCATGTGCACTAGAAAAAAAAGTATATTTTGCAGCAGTTGGATGGAGAGTTCTGTATAAGTCAATGAGGTCAAGTTGGTTGATTGTTGTAAGTAGATCTTCTGTGTCTCTATTGAGCTTCTTACTGGATGTCCTGTCCTTCTCTGAAGGTGGTGTGTTGAAGTCTCCTACTATAAATGTGGAGGTGTCTATCTCACTTTTCAATTCTGTTAAAATTTGATTTATGTATCTTGCAGCCCTGTCATTGGGTGCGTAAATATTTAATATGGTTATGCCTTCCTGATTAATTGTCCCTTTTATCATTATATAGTGTCCTTCTTTATCCTTTGTGGTGGATTTAAGTCTAAAGTCTATTTTGTCAGAAATTAATATTGCTACTCCTCTTCTTTTTTGCTTATTGTTTGCTTGATATATTTTTTTCCATCCTTTGAGTTTTAGTTTGTTTGTGTCTCTAAGTCTAAGGTGTGTCTCTTGTAGGCAGCATATAGATGGATCGTGTTTCTTTATCCAGTCCGTGACTCTCTGTCTCTTTATTGGTGCATTTAGTCCATTTACATTCAGTGTAATTATAGATAAATAAGTTTTTAGTGCTGTCATTTTGATGCCTTTTCATGTGAGTTTTTGGCCATTTCATTTTTCCACATACTTTTTTGTGCTGAGACGTTTTTCTTAGTAGATTGTGAGATCCTCATTTTCCTAATGTTTAACTTTATGTTAGTTGAGTCGTTACGTTTTTCTTGGCTTTTTTCTTGAGTTATGGAATTGATATTCCTTTTTGTGGTTACCTTATTATTTACCCCTATTTTTCTAAGTAAAAACCTAACTTGTATCGTTCTATATCGCCTTGTATCACTCTCCATCTGGCAGTTCAATGCCTCCTATATTTAGTCCCTCTTTTTGATTATTGTGATTGTTTATCTATTGATTTCCATGATTCCCTGTTATGTGTATTATTTTGTTTATTTATTTATTTTTTAGAATTAATCTTAATTTGTTTGTTTTTGTGCTTTCCCTATTTGAGTTGCGTTGATATCAGGACGTTCTGTTTTGTGACCTTGTATTGTGCTGGAACCTGATATTATTGGTCGTCAGGCCAAACAATCTCCTTTAGCATTTCTTGCAGTCTTGGTTTGGTTTTTGCAAATTCTCTAAACTTGTGTTTATCTGTAAATATCTTAATTTCTCCTTCATATTTGAGAGAGAGTTTTGCTGGATATATGATCCTTGGTTGGCAGTTTTTCTCCTTCAGTGCTCTGTATACGTCGTCCCATTCCCTTCTTGCCTGCATGGTTTCTGCTGAGTAGTCTGAACTTATTCTTATTGATTCTCCCTTGAAGGAAACCTTTCTTTTGTCCCTGGCTGCTTTTAAAATTTTCTGTTTGTCTTTGGTTTTGGCAAGTTTGATGATAATATGTCTTGGTGTTTTTCTTTTTGGATCAATCTTAAATGGGGTTCGATGAGCATCTTGGATAGCTATCCTTTCGTCTTTCATGATGTCAGGGAAGTTTTCTGTCAGGAGTTCTTCAACTGTTTTCTCTGTGTTTTCTGTCCCCCCTCTCTGTTCTGGGACTCCAATCACTCGCAAGTTATCCTTCTTGATAGAGTCCCACATGATTCTTAGGGTTTCTTCATTTTTTTTAATTCTTTTATCTGATTTTTTTTTCAGTTATGTTGGTGTTGATTCCCTGATCCTCCAGAAGTCCCAGTCTACATTCTAATTGCTCGAGTCTGCTCCTCTGACTTCCTATTGCATTGTCTAATTCTGTAATTTTATTGTTAATCTTTTGGATTTCTACATGCTGTCTCTCTATGGATTCTTGCAACTTATTAATTTTTCCACTATGTTCTTGAATAATCTTTTTGAGTTCTTCAACAGTTTTATCAGTGTGTTCCTTGGCTTTTTCTGCAGTTATCCTAATTTCATTTGTGATATCTTTTCATTTGTGATATCTTTAAGCATTCTGTAAATTAGTTTTTTATATTCTGTATCTGATAATTCCAGGATTGTATCTTCATTTGGGAAAGATTTTGATTCTTTTGTTTGGGGGGTCGGAGAAGCTGTCATGGTCTGTTTCTTTATGTGGTTTGATATGGACTGCTGTCTCCGAGCCATCACTGGGAAACTAGTTTTTCCAGGTAATCAGCTGGTACGCTGGCTCCTAGTTCTGAAGACGATCGCTGTCTGCCCGTATTTGTTCATTCTCCATCTCTAAGTCTGTGTTTATTGTTCAGAGTTCGTAGATTGTTATGTATGTGATCGATTCATTTGTTTTTCCGAGTCTTTGTTGCAAGAGGGATCCGCGGTAGCGTCCACCTAGTCCACCATCTTTGCCCCGCCTCTCTGTCCCAGCTTCTTGCTTCGTTTTGTTTCAATATACCCAAACAGACTAAAAAAAAAAAAAAAAAAAAAACTAGAGTGAGCTAAATTGACTACTGGAGCCTCTGAAGCACTAATGTCCTGTCACCAGATGGCTAGAGCTGTTACCAGGTATATCAGCCTAGGAGTCCATTCACTATTCTTGTATAGATTCAGCTCAGGTGTCCAGGTAGTTGGTCACCTATTATATGGTGCAGGCTCTCACCTACGATCTTAGAGGAGCAGTGGTGATTGGTGTATGCACAGATTTCCAGTAGCAGCAGGGGATCACACTCTGAGGAAGGTAGGGGGCTGACAACCTTCCCCTGAGTGTCTATGAGGAAGGCACGTCCCTGTTCTCTAGAGCACTCTGGTGGGTTGGCTTTGCAGCCATACCATAGGCACCCAGTGCTTTTAACTGTAAGGACTGGTAGGCACCACTTATCTTTGGACCCCTGTTACGGGTGGCTAGGTGGCATGTGTGGAGCCTCCAGTTCTCAGGCCCCTGCTATGGGTAGGTGAGGGCCCTGTTTAATAGGCAGAGTGGTATCAAACGTCAAAAACCGGCCTCTCTACCGCACAGCTGAAACAGTTACAGTCAGACCTCAAACAGATTTGCCCTTGCAATATAACAGCTAAATCCTATCTGCTGTAATGGGGCCACCTGGATCCATGCAGGGGTGAAAGACAAAGTCTGTGGACTGCTTGTGCCTGGACTGGAGCTGCTTCTGCTCTGAGTTTCCAGATTAGGGGAGTCAGCAGTGTATTTTTCCCCCATTTGTTAATTTGTTCCTTCTCCAAGGCCAGGAGAATGGCTCAGGGAGTACAGCTGGACCTATCTCGGGCCCAGGGAAATCAACTGTTAATGAAGCCAGCTGGGGCAGAGGGAGGAGGGATTGTATAGATAGGAGACAGTTCTTTCAAAAGGAGAGGCTATTAGATCCCCACGGTAAATTAGACAAAATCACTTATCTTGTGCCGAGAGTGCTGTTTTATCTCAGGTTCCAGAGGCATATGTAGATTGTGTGCGCTGGCTCGGTCCTGCCACAGTCGCCTCAGGGGGGTGGGGCAGTGCCACCTCGCTTACCTTCCTTCACTGAACCACCCACATCCTAAATGCCACCACCAGCCCCTCTGCAGTCACACCAGGGAATTAGGGGTGCACCACTTTGCCTTCTGTCACTGAAGCAGCTGTGTCCCAGAACACTGTCATCAGCCCTGCTGAGTTATGTCAGGGAATCAGGGCTGAGGCACTGCTGTCAACTCGGCAACTCCTCGCTACTTCTGCACCACCTTTCCCTCCCTCTGTCACTCAGTCCAATTTCTTAACTTTGCCTTTGATGCTCAGGGTTCCTAGCTTGTCATATATATAATTGATTCACTTGTTTTTTTTGGGTCTTTGTTGTAACAGGGACCATCGGAAGAGTCTGACTACTCTGCCATCTTGGCCCCGCCTCCACTTATTTATTCTTGGTTTTCTTCCTCTTTTAATACTATTCCTAATTTAATTGACTCAACAGCAACAGGTTTGGTTTTTGATTTTACAGCCCAATTAAGTAAGAGAGCAGCTTGAAGAAAAGGAATTTCTAGTCCCCTTCTCTCACGAAGCAGTCAAATTGTGTATGAGCACTACAGTTTGAAAAAGCACACATTTTTCTCCCTGGTTTTTAATGTATGTGAATCTGTACTGTGTTTACTCTATGTCTCCCAGAACTTCCAGTTCATAACTGGCATTATCATGTTAAGATCGTGAAATTTCAAAAGGTACAAAACGGCTATTTCTCTGTTCACTCTAAGACAGAGCTAGTGTATCTTAATTTCCCACAATGCCTTTTATAGTGCTGAACACAGAGCAAATGCTCAATATGGGCTTGTTACTAGACAAATAGTAAATTTTCAAACGAGTGTCTCAAGTCACATTTTTTTTTTCTGCTCAATCATGCCACTGTAAAAGATAAGACCAATCTGGATATTTATTTCAGAAGTGGGTATAATCAACTCTTTGAAAGGTTTGTTTCCATGAGCTCCTCTGCTACATCAACCAGGTTTTATGATGGATATCCATTACCCATTGCCATCAAGTCGATTCCAACTCACAGACACCCTATTGGGTAGAGTGGAACTGTCCCATAGGGTTTCCCAGGCTGTAAGTCTTTACAGAGGCAGAATGCTACATCTTTCTCCCATGGAATGGCTGGTGGGTTTCAACCTCCAACCTTTCAGTTAGCAGCTAAATGCCATGTTTTAACTTAGAAACATATATCACACGTCCCAACTTCTTCTGTCACATGAGAGCCTGAGTCATCACTGCCTTCCACCAAGTTTTCAGCCTTTTCCAACACTAATGGTGGTACTATGCACACCTGATGCATGAGAAAAGTGTGGGCCAGGTGTCCGTGTGCTTGCCTTCACTGCATGTTGGAAGGTGGGAAGGGAGAAATATGCGTAATTGGAATCCCTTACAAGATATTAAGTCTGACTGGGGAACACTATCTCTACCTAGTATCGTACAATAGAAGGCACATAAATTCACCCTCAGGCTAGTGTTAATTGAACATGATAAATGGAAACCACAAAAACTACCCAACCCACACAGGTTATTAATTTGAAACAGTACAGGAATGATGTTGCATTCATCGTAGAAAAGAACATTTCAATATCTATCCTAAAGTACAATACTGTAAGCTATAGGGTAATACCCAAATGTCTACAAGGAAGACCAGTTAATACAACTATTATTCAGATTTATGCACCGATCACTAATGCTAAAGATGGAGAAATTGAAGATTCTTTCCAACTTCTACAGTCTGAAATTGATCAAACATGCAATCAAGATGCATTGACAATTACCAGTGATTGGAATACTAAAGTTGGAAACAAAGAAGAAGGATGGGTAGTTAGAAAATACGTCCTTGGTGACAAACAATACCGGAGATCACACGATAGGATTTTACAAGACTAATGACTTATTCATTGCAAATACCTTTTTTCAACAGCATAAATGGAGACTGCACATGGACCTCGCAGGATAAAATACACAGGAATCAAACTGACTACATCTGTGGAAAAAGAGGAAACCCTGGTGGCGTAGTGGTTAAGAGTTAGAGCTGCTACCCAAAAGATCAGCAATTTGAATCCACCAGGTGCTCCTTGGAAACCGTATGGGGCAGTTCTACTCTGTCCTATAGGGTCTCTATGAGTCAGACTCGACTTGATGGCAGTGGGTGGGTGGAAAAAGACGATGGAGAAGCTCAATATCATCATCAGAACAAAGCCAGGGGCTGACTGCAAAACAGACCAGCAACTGCTCATCCGCAAGTTCAAGGTGATGCTCAGGAATATTAAAACAAGTCCATGAGAGTCAAAGTATGACCTTAAGTATATCCCACCTGAATTTAGAGACCATCTCAAAAATGGATTTGACGCATTGAACACTAACAACCGAACATCAGGTGGATTCTGGGATAAAATCATGGACATCATACATAAAGAAAACAGAAGGTTATTAAAAGAAATGAAAGAAAAGATCAAAATAGATGTCAGAAGAGATTGTGATGCTTCTTCTTGAATGTAGAGTAGCAAAAGCAAACGGAAGAAATGATGAAGTAAAAGAACTGAACAGAAGATTTCAAAGGGCGGCTATAAGTGAAGTATTATAATGAAATATGCAGAGACCTGGAGTTAGAAAATCAAAAAGGAAGAACACATTTGGCATTTCTCAAGCTGAAAAAATTGAAGGAAAAATTCAAGTCTTGAGTTGCAATACTGAAGGATTCAAGCGGCAAAATATTGAATGACACAGGAAGTGTCAAAAGAAGATGGAAGGGACACACAGAGTCACTGTACCAAAAAGAATTGGTCAACATTCAACCATTTCAAGAAGTAGCATATCATCAAAAACTGATAGCACTGAAGAAAGAAGTCCAAGCTTCACTGAGGGCATTGGTGAAAAACAAGGCTCCAGGAATTGAAGGAGTACCAACTGAGATGTTTCAACAAACAAATGCAACATTGGAAGTGCTCACTCGTCTATCTCAAGAAATCTGGAAGACAGCTACCTGGCCAACTGACTGGAAGGGATCCATATTTGTGCCCATTCAAAGAAAGGTGATCCAACAGAATGAAGAAATTATTGAACAATATCATTAATATCACACACAAGTAAAATTTTACTGAAGATCATTCAAAAATGGTTGCAGCTATATACCAACCAGAGAACTGCCAGAAATTCAAGCCAGATTCAAAAGAGAATGTGGAACCAGGGACATCATGCTGATGTCAGATGGATCTTGGCTTAAAGCAGAGAATACCAGAAAGATGTTTACCTGTATTTTATTGATTATGCAAGGGCATTTGACTGTGTGGATTATAACAAATTATAGATAACACTGCAAAGAATGGGAAATCCACAACACTTAATTGTGCTCCTGAGGAATCTGTACATAGATAAAGAGGAAGTCGTTTGAACAGAATAAGGGGATACTGCATGATTTAAAGTCAGGAAAAGTATGCGTCAGGGTTGTGTCTTTCACCATACCTATTCAATCTCTATGCTGAGCAAATAATCCGAGAAGCTGGACTGTATGAAGAAGAACAAGGCATCATGATTGGAGGAAGGCTCATTAACAATCTGCAATATGCAGATGACACAACCTTGCTTGCTTAAAGCAAAGAGGACTTAAACACTTACTAATGAAGTCAAAGACTACAGCCTTCAGTATGGATTACGCCTCAACATAAAGAAAACAAACATCCTCACAACTGGACCAATAAGCAACATCACAATAAATGGAGAAAATATTGAAGTTGTCAAGAATTTTACTTGGATCCACAATCAATGCACATGGAAGCAGCAGTCAAGAAATCAAACGACATATTGGATTGGGCAAATCTGCTGAAAAAGATCTCTTTAAAGTGTTAAAAAGCAAAGACATCACCTTGAGGATTAAGGTGTGCCTGACCCAAGCCATGGTGTTTTCAATCGCCTCATATGCATGCAAAAGCTGGACAATGAATAAGGAAGACCAAAGAAGAATTGATGCATTTGAATTATGGTGTTGGCAAAGAATATTGAATATACCATGGACTTCCAGAAGAACGAACAGATCTGTCTTGGAAGAAATATAGCCAGAATCCTCCTTAGAAGCAAGGATAGGGAGACTTTGTCTCACGTACTTTGGACGTTATCAGGAGTGACCAGTCCCTGGAGAAGGACACCATGCTTGGTAAATTAGGTCAGTGAAAAAGAGAAACACCTTCGATGAGATGGATTGATAGTGTGGCTGCAACAATGGACTCAAGCACAGCAACAATTGTGAGTATGGTGCAAGTCTGGGTAGTGTTTCTTTCTATTGTACATAGGGTCGCTATAAGTCATAACTGACTTGACGGCACCTAACAACAACAGTATTACCTAGTGGATAAAAGAAATTCCATTTTAATGGCATGTTTGAAGCTGGAGTGCTGGTACTACCTATTTCTCTATGTAACAGATTTATGTGGCACATGAAAAATGTAGAAGGTTCATGGAGACTAACAGAGACAACTGAGGCTTACATAAAATAGTGAGGCCTGCAGCATCAACAGTATCTGACATGGGTTCAACAGGACAAAAACACAGCAGGCTAGAGGAGACTGGTACTCAGTGATTCATCTTGCGAATGCTTTTTTCTCTGTCTCAGTCTTGGAAAAGAGCCAATTGCAGTTTGCCGTTATATATGAAAGAGCCCAAATCACATTTTCTGTATTCCCACAAGGTTTTTTAATTTACCAGCTTACTTTCATAATTTGGTTAGATGGGATTTGGACTTGATGCAGGTTCTGAGTGTAATAATACACTACATTGATGATGTCATAATAATATCAAAAACTGAAGAACAAGGTAGGACTGACTTAAATGCAATGGTAACACACATCACCTACAAAGGCTGGTTGATAAATCCAGAAAAGAGTCAAAGGCCCATTCAAATGGTGAAATTCTTAGGAACAATCTCAATAGGAGCCACTTGTAACGTTTCACAAAAAAAAAAAAAAAAAATTTTTTTTTTTTTTTTTTTACAGGTTACTACAAATAAACTCCTGCTGTTACCTACCCCTAGAACTAAGCAAGAAACCCAGTGCTTGGTTCATTTATATGGATTCTGAAGGATCAGATTCCACATCTGGTAATATTGTTAGCTCTTATCCATAAAACTACACAAAAGATGGCCATATTCGAATGGGGCCTGAACAAAGGTAGGCTGTGTCTGATTGCAAAAAGTTGTCTCTTTTGATACTTTAGGCACCTATCATCCATAGTCAAGATTTTTGAAGTGTTTGCAACATGTACTTATGCAGACTGAAGCTTATGACAAAAGCCTGTGAATGCCACCCAGCAGCAAGCACTGGGATTTTCGACCAGAAAATTCACAAATGTCACACTATGATATTATATACCATTTGAGAGACAACTACTAGTTTGATATTGGGCATTAATTACGACTACCCATATGACTTAAGAACACAAAACAATCCTGAAATCTGAAATACTCATGTTTTATGTGACATTAGAGAAATGCTCTAATAAGGAAGACAGTGCTCAGAAGGTTCCATAATGAAACTGACAGTGTTCATACAGGAGCATGCAATCAGCAGAATGCAAGGAAGTGCTCGTCACATTCACGAGCTGATAACCTTCTTCCCCTAGGACTAACTTTGGAAGCACCTGAGAAGCTGCCAGGTTTTACTGTCATCTGGGCAGTGTGCTATGAATAGCTCTCTACTGACCAACAAAGAGTTGTTTGCTTTAATAATGGCCGTTCCAAAATGGATGAACAGCATCCTGATTGAAGGCTTCCATACTAAGACTCCCCAAAGCATCTGTCAGCTTGTCATACTGTGGAGGCGTGCGTATTGCTGTGATGCTGAAAGCTATACCACCAGTATTCAAATACTAGCAGGGTCACCCATGGCAGACAGGTATCAGCTGGGCTTCCAGACTAAGACAGACTAGGAAGAAGGACCTGGTGTTCTACTTCTGAAAAGAATTAGCCAGTGAAAACCTTATGAATAGCTGAATGTGCAAATCTGTTTTGGAAAAAGTACAACCAGAATGCTCCTTAGAAGCCAAGACGGTGAAACTATGTCTCACATACTTTGGACATATCATCAGGGAGGGATCACTCCCTGGAGATGGACATCATGCTTGGTAAAGTAGAGGGTCAGTGAAAAAGAGGAAGACCCTCAACAAGATGGATTGACACAGTAGCTGCAACAATGGGCTCAAGCATAACAATGATCGTGAGGATGGTGCAGGACTGGGCAGTGTTTCCCTCTGTTACACATAGGGTGGCTATGAATCGAAACCAACTTGACAGCACCTAACAGCAACAACATAACAACAAACTAAAACTGGCTGATAGATGATGACTGAAGAAGATAGAGCAAATCAGCTCAATGGACTGAAATGCATGCTGTTCTCCTTGCAGTAATGGAAGAATTAAACAATGACAAGCCCCTATGTTTAGGTTTTTCCCGACCCATAGGTAGTAGCCAATAGCCTAGCAGTATAGTCTGGCAGATGAGCAATGGAAAACTGTATAATTAAAAGGGTATCTATGTGAGGTGCAGCCCTATGGAAATCACTGTGGGAATTTAAGGAGCACATTAAAGTAACACATGTTGATGCTCATCAGAAGGACTTTATTCCAGGATCAGAAGGCTACTGGAAGTGGATATCCTGGTGCACCCACTTCAGGTGGCCACCTAAGTCCATGAAATGAATAGACATAGCGGTGCTGCAGCAATGCACTGATGGATTAAATCTATACAGTCTTTTCATGTATTGTGAGGCACAAAATTCCAACAAAAATTGTTCTGTTTCCAACATAAAAGAGACAAAAAATGTAAATGGCCATGAGCCAGATTCCCCAGGGGAGAGGCCCAACACACAGGTACCAAATCAATTACACTGGACCAATTATATTGAACCAACAGAGTGTTTCTCAGACATCACCCAAAACATTATGAGTATTTCAAGGTTATTTTGCGTCTTTCATCATGGAGCGGGGGAGTTCAATTAATGCCCAACAGCAAGCTGGTGAAAGGATACCTCCCTGATGCACACCTTTCCTGACACAGTATCCCCTTGTTCTGTTCGAAGGACTGCTTCTTGATCTATGTACAGGTTCCTCATGAGCACAATTAAGTGTTCCGGAATTCCCATTCTTCGCAGTGTTATCCATAATTTATTATGATCCACACGATCCACATGGCTTTGCATAGTCAATAAAACACAGGTAAACATCTTTCTGGTATTCTCTGCTTTCAGCCAGGATCCATCTGACATCAGCAATGATATCCCTGGTTCCACATTCTCTTCTGAATCCGGGCTGAATTTCTGGCAGTTCCCTGTCGATATATACTGCTACAGCCGCTTTTGAAAGATCTTCAGCAAAATTTTACTTACGTGTGATATTAATGGTATGGTTTGATAATTTCCGCATTTAGTTGGATTACCTTTCTTGGGAGTAGGCATAAATATGGATCTTTTCCAGTCGGGTGGACAGGTAGCTGTCTTTCAAATTTCTTGGCATAAACGAGTGAGCACTTCCAGCACTACATCTATTTGTTGAAACATCTCAATTGACATTTCATCAGTTCCTGAAGCCTTGTTTTTCAACAATGTCTTCAGTGCAGCTTGGACTTTTTCCTTCAGTACCATTGGTTCCTGATCATAAACTACCTCTTGAAATGGTTGAATGTCCACCAGTTCTTTTTGGTATAATGACTCTGTGTATTCCTTCCATCTTCTTTTGATGCTTCCTGAATCATTTAATATTTTTCCCATAGAATCCTTCACAAATGCAGCTCGAGGTTTGAATTTTTTCTTCAGTTCTTTTAAGAGCTTTAGAAGTTAAGTATGTTCTTCCCTTTTGGATTTCTATCGCCAACTCTTTGCACATGGCATTATAATACTTTGTCTTCTTGAGCCACCCTTTGACACCTTCTGTTCAGTTCTTTTACTTTATCATTTCTTCCTTTCGCTTTAGCTATTCGACGTTCAAGAGCAAGTTTTAGAGTCTCTTCTGACATGCATTTTGGTTTTTTCTTTCTTTTCCTTTTAATGACCTCTTGCTTTCTTCACGTATGATGTCCTTGATGTCTTTTCACAACTCATCTGGTCTTTGGTCATTAGTGTTCAGCACATCAAATCTATTCTTCAGGTGGTCTCTAAATTCAGGTGGGATATATTCAAGGTCGTACTCTGGCTCTTATCGACTTGTTCTAATTCTCTTCAGTTTCAACTTGAACTTGCATATGAGCAGCTGATGGTCTGTTCCGCAGTCAGCCCTGTCCTTGTTCTGACTGATGATACTGAGTTTTCCATCATCTCTTCCCACAGACATAGTCAATTTCATTCCTGCGTATTCCATCTGGTAAGGACCATGTGTATAGTTGCTGTTTATGTTGGTGAAAAAAGATATCTGCAATGTAGAAGTCATTGGTCTTGCAAATTTCTACCATGCGATCTCTGGCATTGTTTTTATCACCAAAGCCATATTTTCCAACTACTCATCCTTCTTCTTTGTCTCCAAAGTTCACATTCAAATCACCAGTAATTATCAATGCATCCTGATTGCATGTTCAACCAATTTCAGACTGTAGAAGCTGGTAAAAATAATCCCAGAAGCTGGACTATAAGAAGAAGAATGGGGCATCAGGATCGGAGGAAGACTCATTAACAACCTGCATTATACAGATCACACAACCTTGCTTGCTGAAAGTGAAGAGGACTTGAAGCACTTACTGATGAAGATCAAAGACCACAGCCTTAACAAAAATCCTCACAACTGGACCAATAAGCAACATCATGATAAATGGAGAAAAGACTGAAGTTGTCAAGGATTTCATTTTACTTGGATCCATAATCAACACCCATGGAAGCAGCAGTCAAGAAATCTAAAGACACACTGCATTGGGCAAATCTGCTGTAAAAGATCTCTTTAAAGTGTTGAAAAGCAAAGATGTCACCTTGACGACTAAGATGTGCCTGATCCATGCCATGGTATTTTCAATTGCATCATATGCATGCAAAATCTGGACAATGAATAAGGAAGACAGAAGAAGAATTGATGCCTATGAATTGTGGTTTTTGGCAAAGAATATTGAATATATCATGACTGCCAAAAGAACAAACATCTGTCTTAGGAGAAGTACAACCAGAATGCTCCTTAGAAGCAAGGATGGTAGACTACATTTCACATATTTTGGACATGTTGTCAGGAGGGGTCAGTCCCTGGAGAAAGACATCTTGCTGGGAGAAGTAGAGGGTCAGTGAAAAAAAGGTAGACTCTCAATGAGATGGACTGACACAGTGGCTGCTGCATCAATGGGCTCAAGCAAAACAACTATTGTGGGCATGGCGCAGGACTGGGCAGTGTTTCGTTCTGTTGTGCATAGGGTCACTATGAGTCGGAACTGACTCAATGGCACCTAACAACAACAACAGCAGCAAGCTGATAATTGTCTTTCAAATGGAATATATATATGGCAGTAGCCCCAGGAGGTTATAAATGGATCCTAAGAGGAATAGACATTTACTCTGGATTGGACTTTGCATAGCCAGTAGTAGGTACAAATGCTCTAAATAGTATACTATGATTGGAACAGAAGATACAGTATCAATTTGAACTGCCAATATACATTTCTTCAGGCCAAAGAACACATTTCACAGCCTACAATGTCCAACAATAGGTAAATAGATATCACATTAAATGAACATATGTTGCCTACTGTCCTCAGAGTAATGGTTTGATAGAGAATTGGGATGGGCAATTGAAATATTTGTTATCTAAAGCAGGGGGAGATAAAGGTATAAAGGACTAGTTTACGTGCCTTCACAAAGGTGTGTTCCTCCAAGTGTTAGGTATATTCGTACTTTACTATTGCTGTATCCATCATATAAATACTATACTAAATATAGATACTAAGACAAATATGATTGTTTTGCTTTGAGAGCTTTAGCCAAATGCCAGAGGGTGGCCTAAGCAACAAAATTTAACACTGTTCAAAGAGAGGCCTGGCCCTTTCCTCAACTTCTGGGAGGTCACAAGGGAGCAAGAAAAAAATAAATAAAAGGCATAAAGTTCGAAAGAGGAAGAAGTAAAGCTATTGCTGTTGGGAAACAACATGATTGCTTACATAGAAAAAGCAAATGAATGAAGAAAAAGAAAAAAACCTATTAGAACAAAAGAGTGATCAGTGCAAGGCTGCAGGGTATACAGTCAATAAATGAAAATAAATTGTATTTCTATGTATTAGTAGTAAACGAATGGAAATTTAAATTAAAACCAATTTCATTTATAACAGCATCAAGAAACAAAAACTCAGAAATAAATTTGAAAACTATAAAACATTGCTGAGAAAAATTAAAGAAAGTGTAAATAAATACAGAGATACTATGTTACAGATAGGAAGATTCAAAATTGTTAGAATGTCAATTCTTCCAAAATTGATCTAGAGATTCAATTACATCCCAATCAAAATCCTCAACAGGAATTAAAGACACTAATAAGCTCATTTTAAAATTTATGTGAAAATTCAAAGGACCTAATATGTCCAAAAAGTCTTGAAAAAAAGACTTGGAGCCCTGGTGATGCAGTGGTTAAGAGTCCAGCTGCAACCAAAAGGTCAGCCATTAGAATTCACCAGCCACTCCTTTGAAATCCTACGGGGCAGTTCTACTCTATCCTACAGCGTCGCTATGACTGGGGATCGACTCCTGGGCAACAAGTTTGAGTTTTTTTGGCTTAATAACGTCCAAAAAGTCTTGAAAAAAAAAAAAATAGAGTTTAAGAACTCATACTACCTGACTTTAGGAATTACTTTAGAGCTACAGTTTTTAAGATGGCGGAGTGTCGATATAAAGACACACCAGCAGTTCGCAAACTTTTTGGTCTTTGGGATCCTATACACTCTTCCAAATTACTGGGGATCTCAAAGAGCTTCTGTTTATAGGGGTTGTATGTATGAATATTTACCACGTTAGAAATAAAAAAAAAAGAAATTTTCAAATTATTTATTTTAATTCATTTTAAAGTAACAAAAATAAAACCAATACATGTCAACAAAAATAAAGTATTTTATGAAAAATAACTACACACCCCAAAACAAAGAAGACACAGTGTGAAAGATAGCATTGTTTTAAATTTTTGCAAATCTCTTTAATGTCTGGTTTACTAGTAGACAGCTAGATTCTCATTTCTGGTTCCACATTCAATCTTGTGCTATGTTGCTTGGGTTGAAGTAAATGAATAAAATCTAATCGTACACTGATATGTAATTGGAAAAGTAAGTAATATTTTAATAGAATTTTCAGATTATTATGTAC
Source organism: Elephas maximus indicus (assembly GCF_024166365.1). Lineage (NCBI taxonomy): Eukaryota > Metazoa > Chordata > Mammalia > Proboscidea > Elephantidae > Elephas > Elephas maximus. Next base: position 78,749,755 of record NC_064822.1, on the reverse strand, counting down.
ACATTTTTTGATATTACACAAAACTCAACAAATGGTAGTTTTTTGAAGGTAGGTACAATGTAGAATCTGAAATCATACCAATGTTTTCATGCTCCATTGGTCTGTCTAGCACTTTACATATATCTTTTAAGTATGCACAACTATAACATTGCATAACATCATGCATAACATTGCATAACATCATGCATAGGTCATTGGAAAAATATTGATTTGCTAAGTTTGGTATATCTTCCTAAATGATGGCTAATTTTATAGTAAAATATCAAAAAATCACATTCATTAATATCACCATCAATCTCAGCAGTAAAGTATTGAGAAGCTGTCAAGCTCAAGGTAGCAGATACAACTTTTGCACAATTTTAATTTTTGCTTGAAAGCTCAAATTTTATCACTGACAACACATACCGTCATTTTATTTCCTTTCCATGACAAGTTAATTTTGTTAATTTCTTAGAAAATATATGCCAAATACTTAAATCTGAATAACCATACTTTGTCAATCATTCTTTTAAGTAATATTGGTGTTTCGTAAAGAAGAAAAAAGAAGCTGCTTTAGCTTGCAAATCAAACAATGGCACAGGTGCCTTTCTTCTAGACCAAAGGTCTACAAATTGCTGGGTGAGGCCAAATCTAGTCTTCCATCCATAGTGATAAAGTTTTATTGGAATATGGACATATTGGAATATAGACATTCATTTACATATCGTCTATGGCTGCTCTCCTGCCAACAGGGTGGAGTTGAGTAGTTGCAACAGAGACTATATGATATGCAAAGCTAAAAATATTTACTATCTGGTCCTTTACAAAAAAAAATAAAAAAGAGTTTGCCAACCCTTATTCTAGATACCCATCATACTTCAGTATGCAGCAGAAGTGTCTTATGCATAAGTCTCACCTCATCAAACAGAAAATTAGAAGGATGTATACTCAAGAGTCAGTTTTAATAAAGTTATTATTTTTTTCTGTTTCATTTATGACATTCTCAAGTGTGTTGCAGTAAGGAATGCAATGATAATGTGTACGGTTCAGTGCTTCTGCCTTGATTCATGCTAAGGTACCAGCGGTTTTACTCACCATGACTTTTACACCTACTATGCAAATATCAATTCAGAAAAACAAAAGCAAATAACATATTAACATTAGTATGAATATATATATATATATTTTTTTACCTCACAGACACTTTGAAAAAATTTCAGAGACCTACTTGGGTCTATGAACCATACTTTGAGAATCACTCTCACAGAGAAACAGATCAATGGACCAGAATAGAGACTTCAGAAATATACCCACATGTATACATTTAATTGGTTTTCAACAGACACCAAAGCAATCAATGGGGTAGTAAATGCCCTTTCAACAAATGAAACCAGAGGAACTGAATAAACGTATGGGGAAAAATGAACATTGATCCTATCTCACACCATACACAAAAAACTAATTTGAAATAGACCACAAATCTAAATATAAAAGCTGAAACTATAAAACTTCTACAAGAAAAGAACATCTTTACCAACTTGGACTAGGCAAAGCTTTAAAGAAGACTCTAAAAGCACTAGACACGAAAGAACTATCTAATCTGTCTTTTCTATGAAAATGTATATTCCCATTCGCATCCTTTTCCCTCAGACATCATATGATACAATCATGCAAATTAATATGGACCTGATTAGATCACCTCAGCCTATCAGCAACTTTTACTCACTTGCCAGCAAAAGAAAGCACCATTCTTCTTCACTGTCACCGCCTCACCACATGCTTGCCTGCCCTGGTTGAGTCATTAGAGAGCCTACTCCCCAGCATTTAGAAATATAATAGAAATTTTATCATTAAACTAGAATCTCTACTTCTAGTTTTGAGCAGATCGCTTTCAACAGTAGATGAATTGCTTAGCCTGCTACATGGTGATCATGACGCATTTGAGTAAGTAATTGGAGAGAGGAGATATGAGGTCACTAAAGAGGAAGCTGTAAATAAAATGATCACTAGAAGTGTCTTACCATGCACTAATAGCTACAGATATAAAGCAATCACGTTTGGTTCCAACTCCTACGTTGATGCCGGCGACACTGCCAAGAAAGCACAGATGCACACCACATGAGCAGGTGCAAGGATGATTTCAGAGCCATGTGATGGCTGTTCAGAAACAGTAGTGGGCCCGTCCCACACTGGAATTGTACATCTGTTATATATCCTGCATTTCATTATGGGAAAACTTTGCATTCATTTAACCCTTTTGGTGACACATTCATTTAGCTGGCTAAACATTTCATGAATATTCATTAATGTACTAATTTACATAATCACTAAGCCATTAGACACTGCAGCCAATATTCTAAACCAGAACTCTGTATTAACTATCACTCATATGCAACCGCAGTGCCATGATGATTGACGTTCATAATGACCCTGTCAGAGATTGAATTATGTCCCCCCAAAAATGTGTGCATTAACTTGGTTAGGCGATGATTCCCAGTATTCTGTGGTTGCCCTCCATTTTGTGATTGTAATTCTACATTAAAGGCGATTACAGTGGGATTGTAATGCTGTTACCAGGTCACATCCCCGATCCAATGTAAAGGGAGTTTCCCTGGGGTGTGGCCTGCACCACCTTTTATCTCTCAAGAGATAAAAGGAAAGGGAAGAGAGCAGAGAGTGGGAACCTCATACTATCAAAAAAGCAGCACCAGGAGCAGAATGCATCCTTTGGACCTGAGGTTCCTGCACTGAGGTGCTCCAAGACCAAGGGAAGACTGATGACAAGGACCTTCCCCCAGAGCCAACAGAGAAAAAAAGCCTTCCCCTGGAGCCGACACCCTGAATTTGGACTTATAGCCTACTAGATAGTGAGAGAATAAATTTCTCTTTGTTAAAACCATCCACTTGTGGTACTTCTGTTATAGCAGCACTAGGTGACTAAGCAGACCCCCAAAGCATTACATAATTTGAAGCCCCTTCTTTATCAAAAGTAGAGTACATTCATCTACAAATTAAATCACAACTGAAAATTAAAATGGTAATGAGATACCATCTCTGGCTACTAAACTGGCAGAAATTAAAAGATGAAGGTATGGGGAAATGATGAAGGTATACCAAACCAAACCCATTGCTGTCAAGTCGATTCAACTCATAGCAATCATATAGAACAGAATAGAACAGCCCCATAGATTTTCCAAGGAGAGCCTGGTGGATTTGAACTGCTGACCTTTTGGTTAGCAGCCGTAGCTCTTAACCACTACACCACCAGGATTTCCGATGAAGGTATGGGGGCCTCTTAAACACTGCTTAAGGGGATGTAAACCAGTACACATTTTTACACAACAGTTTGTCAAAATACATTAAAAGTCTTAAAAATAATAATAGCTAATACTTATGTGGTGCTTATTATAAGTCAGGTAGTATTCCAAATGTGCATTTATTAATTTAACCCTAAAAATAACCCTATGAGATAAAAAAAAAAAAAAATCCAGCATCGTCAAGTCGATTCCAACTCATAGCGACCCTAAAGGACAGGGTAGAATTGCCCCACAGAGTTTCCAAGGAGCGCCTGGCAGATTCGAACTGCTGACCCTTTGGTTAGCAGTCATAGCCTTAACCACTACACCACCAGGGTTTCCACCCTATGAGATAGGAACTATTATTTGCCCCATTTTACAGATGATGAAACAGACTCAAAGAACTTAATTAACCTGCCCAAGGTCACACAGCTAGTAAATGGCAGAGCTGGGAGTTGAACACAGGAAATATGTCTTCAGAGTCTGTGCTCTTTATTGCCACATTCTATGAGTCGGAATTGACTTGACAGCAATGAGTCTGGTTTTTGGTTTTATTGCCTCTGGAAATGAGCATATCTTCAAACTACCAATTTCTCTTCTAGGAATTTATTCTAACAAGGTGATTTAAAAAAAAAAAAAGTGTCTACAAGGATGTTCATTATAACACTACTTATAGTTTTAAAAATCTACAAATAATCTATTTGTAGAAGATTATGGTATACCCAGGTGACAAACTGCTATTAAGCTATTATTTATTTATTTATTTATTTTTTGTACTTTAGATGTAGGTACAGAGCAAACTAGTTTCTCATTAAACAGTTAATACACATATTGTTTTGTGTCACTAGTTGCCAACCCCATGACATGTCGACACTCTCCCCTTCTCGACCCTGGGTTCCTGGTCACCAGCTTTCCTTTCCCCTCCTGCCTTCTTGTCCTTGCCCCTAGGCTTGTGTACCCATTTGGTCTCATTTTGTTTTATGGGCCTTTCTAATCTTTGGCTGATGGGTGAACCTCAGGACTGACTTCAGTACTGAGTTAAAAGGGTGTCTGGGGGCCATACTCTTGGGGTTTCTTCAGTCTCTGTCAGACAAGTAAGTCTGTTTTTTTTTTTTTTCTCTTGTTAGAATTTTGCTCTACATTTTTTTCCAGCTCTGTTTAGGATCTTCTATTGTGATCCCTGTCAGAGCAGTTGGTGGTGGTAGCAGGGCACCACCTAGTTGTGCTGGACTCCATCTGGTGGAGGATGTGGTAGCTGTGGTCCATTAGTCCTTCAGACTAATCTTTCCCTTGGGTCTTTGGTTTTCTTCATTCTCCCTTACTGCAGATGGAGTGGGACCAGTGGAGTGTCTTAGATGGCCGCTCACAAGCTTTTAAGACCCCAGACGCTACTCACCAAAGTAGGACACAGAACATTTTCTTTATGAACTATGTTATGCCAATTGAGCTAGATGTTCCCTGAGACCATGGTCCCCAGACCTCCGCCCAGTAATATGGTCCCTCAGGGAGTTTGGGTGTGTCTATGAAGCTTCTACCACCTTGCCTTTATTGAGTTGTGCTGACTTCCCCAGTACAGTGTACTGTCTTACCCTTCACCAGATTTACCACTTATCTATTGTTTAGTGTTTTTCCATCCCCACCTCTCCCCTCCCTCATAGCCATCAAAGATTGTTTCTTTATGTAAACCTTCTCGTGAGTTTTTATAATAGTGGTCTCAAACATAATTTGTCCTTTTGTGATTGACTTATTTCACTCATATAAAGCTATTTTTTTAAATGTTAATTTTAATAGTATGAAAATGATTTTGTGTAGTAAGTCTTCCTACTAGTTTTTCCCCCATTTGTACTCCCTTCCTCCACCCTTCTTTACTCTATGTCCCAAGAGGCTAACTTCTACAAATCACATCAACTGGTCTCCCTTTGAGGTTGGCTTCCAACTGGTTTCTACCAAAAAGAAACACAAGAGAAAACAGAAAAGTAGAGGATTGAATGAAGAGATAGAGATCAAGTTATTTCTTCCTTTGGTCTCACCCTATAGCCCTGGTAGTGCTGCACCCTTTTAGACTACAATTCCTGCTGGGAATCGATAACATTGTTTCTTCCCAGACTCCCTTAGGCTAGGAAGGTAATAATAGTTTCTGTTATGGATTGAATAGTTTTTCCCAAAATATGTGCTGAAATCTTAACCCCAAACCTGTAAATATGACCCTGTTTGGAAATAGGGGTTTTATTTTGCTATGTTAATGAGGACATACCAGAGGAGGGTGGGTCCTAAACCTAATCACTTCTAAGTAGTGTCTTATAAAAACAGCAGAATAGACACAGAAACACACACAGAGAGTGAAGACAGATGCCATGTTAGGACTTGTTTACAAGCAAGGAACACCAAGGACTGCCAGCAAACAGCAGAAACTAGGACAGGGGCCCAAAGAAGGATCAACATGGCTGAGACTGATTTGAACTTTTAGGGTCCGGAACTGTGATAAAATAAATTTCTGTTCTTTAGAGCCACCCATTTGTGGTATTTTCTGTGACTGTGCCACTAGTTAACTAAGACAGCCTCCTACTGTTAAGTCTCCAAGTGCCTCAACCTGCCCACACTACATAAATAGTCCTTTCATTGAAGTCTCTTCAGGAGAACCATCTGAGGGGAATTCTATTTCTTGCAGAGATCCTAACTCTGAGGGATGGGAAGTGGAGGGTAGGACACGTACTCTAGCTTAGAAAAAAAACTGATATAATACACTAGAAAATACTGCCAGTATTTACCTTTGGGTGGTGAGACTAAGTTATATATTTTCATCTTTATTCATAGACTTTATTCAAACCCTGGATCAAAAATTTACCACGTTGAAAATATTGAACAAATTACACAATGTCAAGTAGTCATCTACAAAATAAAAGTAATATCTATCTCTTCAGGTTTTTGTGGATATTAAGTAAGATAGTCCATGTAAAGTCCTAAGTGTACAGTAGATGTTCATATGATATTTATTTTGTTATAGCTTCCTAAACGCATTGTATTTGAGTCAATTCTGACTCATAGCAACCCTGTAGGACAGAACAGAACTGTCCCATAATGTTTCCAAGGCTGTAATCTTTACAGAAGCAGACTGCCACATGTTTTTCCCGTGGAGCACCTGGTGGGTTTGAACCACCAACCTTTCAGTTAGCAGCTAAGTGCTTAACCACTGAGCCACCAGGGCTTCTTCCTACTACATTATTCTTTGTGAGGTGAAATTACATGACATATGATAAAAGGGCATATCAAAAATGCTGAAAATTACCTAAGGCTGTGTAAATATATTTTTTTAAGTTGTGCAATAAAAAAAAACTGATCTGAAATATTTTCAGTAATTTTTTGACATGACTACACATTACTCATTAAATTATCATACAGAGTATAGGTGTAAAATGAAAGGAACAGAAAGCAGTTCTTGGTTTGCATAGATAGCTATGCACTAGCTCCATAGCAAAGTAAACAGAATTTTCTTCCAAGAATTCCAAATACCACTTCCCAGAAACTAATGCTTTCTTGATGCACATTAGCTTGTAAGACTGTCACAATGAGGGTAAAAAGCACATTCCAGTGCATTCGAGAGACACAGTCCCTCTTTTGACAAGAAATTAAATTTTAGTTTCTCTTTGGAGCTATTCACAGTCAGACTTGCAAGCCGGTCATCTTCTTGATCGTGTAGCTCATGTATGACTCACAGCATTCATTCCAACACTCCACTCCCCACCCCCCACGATCAATGCTGAGTGACTTAAAGATTGGCATCATCCAACCCCAAAAGGCCAATGGTTTAAATGCTAGCTTTTTCCATTGCTCTCACCAAAAATGAGCAACCGGATAAAATAATCAAAATTTTCAAAATGAAAACAAATAAAATTAATGAGGATTCTTCCAAGTTGAAGGTTTGGAAGGAGCCAATTCCACTGAAATGTCTGAAGCCAGACAGGGCCTAAGGAGTTCACAAGTTCATCCATCATGGGAAACTGAAAGAAATGTGGTCAGACCTGCTATCAGTTTAAAGAGTATCACTGAAGCTTTGCAAAAATGATGTATGTTCCCATTCAAACATACCAAAAGTTATTGAGCTTAATTTTCTCTTTAAACATGTACTTTGCAATCCTCAGTTGCTGATGGGTGAGGAAATGCTTTAACCCACAGGGCATTTTTGGTTCACTGACAGACGTGCTCGAAAGCAGCAGACTTTTCCCACGTATTTTTCTGTGTAAGATCTCAAATACACAGCTATTTCAAAGGTCTTGACTCTCTTTATTCATTTTTCTATTCAAGAATGCAATCATCTTCTATTCCACTAGTCTCTTTCCTCATCCTATGCCAACTTTGTGTTGGTCCCCTAAAATCTTCTGATTAGTACCTTGACCATTAAAATTGAGTGACATTACTCTTCTCCTTGAATTTTTTCATGTATGCGCCTTGGTGTTTGTAGTCCTTTTTTGTCTAACATCGTGCAACTGATCTGCTATACTGGTTTGAACTTACTTTGCAATATCAACCAAATAGCCCAGCAGCAAGACATGGGCTTCAGTACCCAAGACCCTCACACTTCACTTAATTCACTGTCATGGGAACCTCTCATCCAAAAAATAAGAGTCATAAGTTGCTTCTGGGCTGGTTCTAAATAAATCTACTAGGGAAAAATAAAAATCCAAAATTCCACTCTTATTGCATCTGGCAATTGGTAAAGATTAAATAGTTCAAAATTCCCAGGGTAAGATGGGGAGAATATTTGCCCTGTTAATTTCCCGTATTTTTTTCTTTAAAATACTTAGAAACAAGGTAGATTACATGGCAAATTCTCATGCATATTGAAAAGTATAGTGTGTGTATATATATATATATGTGTGTGTATATATATATATATATATATACATATACGTGTGTGCGTGTTTGTGTATGTATATATATAGAGAGAGAGAAAGAGCAAGCCCTGGTTGCACAGTGTTTAAGAGCTATGGCTGCTAACCAAAAGGTCGGCAGTTCAAATCTACCAGCTGCTCCTTGGAAACCCTATGGGGTAGCTCTGCTCTGAACTATAAGGTTGCTATGAATTAGAATCATATACCCATTGCCACTGAGTTGGTTCCAACTCATAGCAACCCTATAGGACAGAGTAGAACTGCCCCATAGGGTTTCCAAGAAGTAGCTAGTGGATTCAAACTGCCAACCTTTTGGTTAGCAGCCTAGCTCATATATTTTATATATATATACACACACACCCCTCCCAATTGTATTTAAATATACATATATAATATTCTGTGTACATTTTAACATCTTCATTGCAAACTACTGAAGAAGACAATGTAGTTTAGCATTTAGAGATTCAGCTGTTTATAAATAACTAAATGTCAGCTTGATGAAACCATTCTTCTCTAATTATCTCTTAATGTGCTTTGGAGACTATCAGGGTAAAAAAGTTACAGGATAGAATATGAACTTAATTTGATGAATTCTAATTATTACTGTCATGACTGATTGTTTTTCCTCCAACTGGTAACTAGTTTCTATTACTTCTAAACTGCATATAGCAATATGGCACGTACTCCAAGACAGCAGACACATGTCAACCAACAAAGAACTATGTCCCCAGAAAAAAATAAAAGTAAAAAGCGCGGTTACTTGTGCTCAAGAGGAACTTTTCTTTCTAAAAGTTGTAAGCTGTAAAATATAAATTCAGTTTTCTTCAATTCCTGATGCAAAAGCAAATACTTAAACTCCAAGGCACATTGATAAAAGGATTACTTTTCACCATCTTTCCTCTCTCTCTCTGTAATGCTAGGTTGTATTAAGCCAAAAAGAAATATTGACTATCTGGTACCAATTCACTTCTTCCCTTTTGTGATACTTGATTAGGCCCTGCTCACATCCTGCAGCCCTTACCTGTCCCCTCAGCTGTTTAATCGGGTTTTAAATGACTTGGAATTTTATAATATCACAGATTGGAGGTGCTCAATAATTTACTCAATGAATGAATGAATGGTCTGATTGAAAATTATTAAATATAGGAAAATTAGGGTGGATGCTATTTAGTATTTCACAGAAGCAACCCAAGTAGCTCATTTCCCATATAAACATTGCTAGTTACTTTTTCACACTCAGTGTTCAGTTATTAAAACACAGCTTGATCTCTTTTATCACTATAATAGTTTGGATACTGTCTTAGCACTAGTAAAGTTTAGAAATATCCAGCACACTCAAACTATTTCTTGTTTTCTATATGGTACCCCTAGATTCTGTTGCTATCGCTTTTGCAGCATCATTATCCTAAGGGCCAAGTTTAAAATAGGAAACAAAACATGACTCAAGGTTTTAGCTGCCTTTAAAAGCTCTGCTTTCATATGACCCTATATATTCATATTCCCTGGAAGCTACAACTTTAGAGTCTTATAGTTCTGCTAAGTGAGCAAGTGAATACATTTGTGGGAAGAGACAGAATTTCTTATTCCGAAAGCATTCATTGAGAAAAGTTTTCAACTGTGCTGTGTATTATTAATGTTCTGTTTTTAACTTCACATTGCATTAAAAACCATCTGAAACCTTATAGTTATTTTTATCTTCTCTATCACAGCCAAATATCATAGAGAGAACTACTTACTGCCTAATAACACGACTATAAAAAAAAGGAACAGGCTTCAAATAATTGGTAGTGAATCTGTATAAGTGAGACATACTCAAGTACTCAAAGTGATGCTCTCCTGTTCTTGTGTCTTTCCTATTAAGGTGCTGTACAGACTGGGCTCTCATTCCTGGCTGCATTTCATCATATACCCCCAAGCTTAGAGTAGATGACCATGGTTTCAGTACCACCTATTTTAACTCAAAACCAAATAAATATATCCCCAAATTCCCAAGAGCAGGCCAGACCTGGTTTGAATAAAAATTGGTCTAGTCTTACAGACTACGCTGCCAGGTTTAAGAATTGATGTAGAAATGTGTGTATGTGTACATGTGTGCGTGTGTGTGTGTGTACAGAAAGTGACTCAAGGAAATCTGTATAAACAAAATGCTGCTGGATCAGCAAAATAATTGAAAATTGTATCATGGCCAACTTCCATTTGCAAAAGAGGTATCTAAGATGATGATTAGATTATTTTATTTATTGTCTGTATGTACATTTGTCATGTTAAACAACAGTTTCCACTCCCTCTGAAATATCTAAGGGTCCTTGGATTCTCAGAACTGATAAGATCATTTCAAGTATTGCCTTGTACCTTTGCCCCTACAAGGAAGACTGATGCTTATAAAGAACCTGCTGTATTTGTTCCCACACTTACTTTACTTTATTCTAATTAGGAATTTAAATATGATGTGATGCAATATGAATATGACAAAAACATTGTTTTTGTGAAACCTAAAGTTGAATGTATTGAAAAGATACCCACCCACCCAGCGAAGGTAAATTAGTAAAAAATCAATAATAATAATTATCATTGAGACAAATATGGGCAAAACAATAATAAACATTCAGGAAAAAATAAACATTTAGAAAAATCTTGAGCTCCTGTAACTCCATAAATGTATTTAAGAGCTCACTCCACTTTAAAGATCACAAAATTAGAAACTATAGGCTATGAATAATGATTTATTCAAGAAACCTGACCTCCAATCAATAGGTGTACATTGAAAGAAAAGGTGTGATGACACAATAAAAGAGTATTTGTGTATGTTGTGGAGGGAGGGGGATTAAAATAAAATGTTTGAGGTATTTACTATCATTTCCTGCATACTTTTTTTTTCTTTCAATTAATGAACTTTGGGCCTTGATTTCTTTGGTAAGAGGGCTTTCACTGTATAGAAAGATATTTTAGAAGTACAGTGTCATTGGCTTTAATAGCTACTCCCTTTCTACTCCTTTGCCGCAAAGATTCCAGTCTAGGGGAAGACACTCTCCTAGATTTTAATCTGGACCGATCAAATCCAGGATAATTTTTCACCACTGCGCTAGTAGGTAGAGACATTGCCAAGTTAAATTTTCACATTTATAGGGACAGATCTTTCTTTAGATTGTTTTCTTTCTAGGGACCTATATAACTAAGAAAAATCCCAGGACTCATTTGCCATCAAAATAAGTCCTATGTCCTCTATCTTGCTCTTCTTGCTCTTCTACGAATGTAGCCAGATAGCTATCATGGACAATGAGAAAGCCTGATCATCTTTTTCTTTGGCTTCAGCTTCCAACCCTCTTCGTTACATGTCATCAAAACAGGGCGAGCCCAGGCTACTCTGAAGACCTCTCCAACTTGCTTTCTTTCAAATGCATGTGCTTTCTCTCAGGGTCTATAGCTACTCTTGCTCTCACTCACTTTGAATTTAAATCCTTCAGTGGAGGCAGGGGATATCTTTTGTTCTACTGGGATGGTAAGGTCCAAAAATGAATTTTGAGTGTAAAGCACAATGAGCAAAAGAGACCTACTTGCTGGCTTTGTTACATGTTTCTTAGGCTCACCTAGTGCAGAAAACAGAACCTTCCAGCCTAGACTAGTGGAGTCCTACAATGAAGATTAGGGCCAAAGACCAAGCTGATAATAAAGCTATTTTCTTTGCTTTGCCTCTTTGGGGCACAAATTTCCCTCAGAGAATGCACCAAAAAGTGGCAAATTCGAGGAAAGGAAGGATCTGTATGTTCTCTTAGCCAGTCATGAGCATAACATCATATTTATATTACTTTTTCTAAAAAATCTCAGTAGTCATAGCCAATAATAAATTGCATATTATGACTTTTGAGCTCCTAATCCTATCAATGATAGATTATAAAAAAAAGCACCCTTAATATTGCTCAAGATGATGAAAAATTAAATTTCTGTTGAACAGTGTGTTGACATGCTACTCTTGTAATTCCATATCCTTGTTCTGAATGTCTTATTACTAGTATGAGGAAGCTAAACCACAAACTCTGGAAGTAATTATTTTTTGTATTTTTTAATACAAATATATTTTTATTCACTTCTTAGGATAACTACTAAAACCCGTTTTTGTTGAGTCAATTCCAACTCATAGTGACCCTATAGAGAGACCCTACACGCCTCTAAATACTTACACATTTTGAATATTGCTACAGGGCCATTACACAACTTCTAGCGCCTAAATATTTTTTGCAAAACTCACCAATCCCAACATTAAAGTATAACAATTGGACATCATACATTTCTCAAAGAGCCTAAGTAATTGTGATGTTTAAGATCGTGTATCAACTTGGCTGGGCCATGATTCTCAGTGTTTTGCAGTTGTATAATGTTGTGATCACTTCCCTGTTGAAATTTGATATGTGATCACCCCCATGATGGAATCTGCTGAGTGGTACCAGCAGGGGTGGGGTCTGTGACAGCTTACCGCCCTCTCAGCCTTCATCTCTACTGCCTACTTCCTTCCTCTTCACCTTGCCAAGGCTTTTGGCTGGTTCTGGATCCTGAAGCTGCCTCCTGTTCATCTGACATCTGGTTCTTGGGACTTGAGATAGCAGCTTACCTGCCAATCTTGGGATTCGTTGATCTTCACAGCCTGTGAGCAAGAGTCCTGCTCTCCGACCTACCGATCTTGGGTTCACCAGCCCCTGCAGCTACGTGAATCAGGAGAAAACTCTATTCTTATCCACGACTTGGAACATTCCAGCCTCTACAATCATCTGAGCTGATCCCTTGATATAAATCTCTCTCTCTCTCTCTCTATATATATATATATTTTTTTTACTCTTTACTGGTTTTGCCTCTCTAGAGAACCCACCCTAAGACTTACTGAAAAGTTCCTATGTGGCAGATACTGTTTTAAGTGTTTTTTATTTATTAGTTTATTTAACCTTCACAGCAGCCAGATGAGGTAGGGGCTACTAATATTCTCACTTTACATATAAGTAAAATAAGGTCAAGAGAGTTAGATTAAGTTGCCAAAGATCTCAATCAGTAAGAGGTAGAGGTGAGATTCAAACCCAGACAGTCTGGCTCCAGAGGCCCTGTGTCTAATCACTATGGTAATTTACCTCTTAAAATAAAGCAAAACAAAGTATTGTTCCCCCAGTGTATGTGCTTGGTAGAGGAATAATTACGCCATCAATGGACTTACAATTTAGTTTGGGAATAATACAAGCCACAAATGACTCAAAATAAGGCTCAACGTAATTGATTAAAATAGCAATATGGAAGCTTTGAAAGGAAAACTGTTAGTTTCATAGCTGTTCTCTACCCTCAATCTGTTTAATAAAGTATTTAAAAATCTTATAGGAACGTATATAAAAGAGAAATATTTATACAATATAAATTAGAGAAAAACACCAAAGTAGAATTTTGAGAATAGTAAGAAAAAAACAGATAATGCAAACTATATAATATTATACATTTTTTTAAAGTTTATTGACATATTACTAGTAGGCATAAAGAGAAAACATACCACCTACACAAAACGACACAATTTCCACACGCTCTCATATCTCAAAGAATTTTATGGGATTGGGGGTTTGTTTTTTTATTCTATATCAGAGCATTACAGAATCTTTAATGGAAGATGCAGGGTTTGGTAAGACTTCAAAGGGATTAAAAAAAAAAAAAAAAAGGACAAGGCCATTCTAGGCAGAGGGAAAAGAAGTGTAATAGCTTGAAAGCACAAAATATTTTTTTATGTTTCAGAAATGGAGACTAGACTGACATGGCTGCAGCATTGTTTCCTAAAGAATCTTCCGTGGAATGCTTAGTCAGTGACAAAAGGGTAATTTCCATTGTAAAACTAAGTGGGTGAAATGCTGGATTAAAACAACTAGTCATTGGAGATTGCTCTTTTTGGCTATGATGAACTAGCTTGTACCAGACTGACCTATTTCAAAAACAAAACAGGCCAGGTTACAAATAAGAAGAGTGTTTGGGAGCCAATCTGTATTAATTTCACATGGCTGCTATAATAAATTACCACAGACTTGGTGGCTGAACACAGAAATCTATTGTCTAATAGTTCTGGAAGCCAGAGTCTAAAATCAACTTCACTAAGCTAAAAATCAAGGTGTTAGCAACATCACACTCCCTCCAGAGGCTCTAGTTATGAATTCATTCATTGCCCCTTCAGCTTCTGGTGGCTGTGGCATTCCTTAACTTGTGGCTACATTACTCCAATCTCTGTTTCTGTGGTCACGTTGCCTCCTCCTCTTCTGTGAGTGTCAAATCTCCTTGCCTCTCTTATAAGGACACTTTGACTGGATTAGGGTTCAGATCTTCCAAGATGATCTCCTCATCCCAACATCCTCAACTGAATCACATCTGCAAAGACCCTTTTTTCCTTATAAGGTAACATTTACAGGCTCCAGGGAATTGGACAGCCATTATTCAGTCTACTACACTGTCCTACTGGCACAGTGGTTAAGAGCTTGGCTGCTAACTAAAAGGTTGGCAGTTTGAATCCACCAGCCGCTTCTTGAAACCCTATGGGGCAGTTCTACTCTGTCCCATAGGGTCGCTGTGAGCTGGAATTGGCTCAACAGCAACCAGTTTGTTTTTGTTTTTTTTAACACTGCATTTAGTGGTCTTGGAGGTTATTTAGGAATGTGGACAGTGGAGCTGAAGCAAGCTTTAAGAAAATACAAGACTAAAATATTTTCTATTTTCCATATCCCTTTTTGACCCTTTACAAATAACGATTATGTTATTAAAAAGCAACCAGTCTCACTTGAGCATTCTGATGATTCATACGGTGATGATAAGCAGGGAATCTGGGGATTACTGAAAGAAGTAGATTTCTAGAATTTAGTAGCATTTTTATTATTAAGTTATATTCCCCTCTTAAAAATTGGCTTCTCACGAGGGTGCTTCTGAGCGTAAAAATATTGCCAATAAATGCATGTTTATTAAATTTTTTCTCACAGAGGAATTTACTGCATGTGATCATACAGATTGCAAGAAACATTGGTTAGAAAGTTGTTTTTCAGGCAAAAGTATATTTCAAATTTAAATAAATCCAAGGTCCCCTTTGCTCTAATTTTCACCTTTAGGTAGCCAAGAAATTAAAACTCCCAGAGCATTCTTGTCCTCATTTCCTTCCAAGACCTCACCAGAAGCTCTTTCAACATTCATATTTCTACCAACGTTTTGCTTATGAGATATACCTAGTCTCTGAGACACAATAAGCTTTCTCCACCATTCTCCTCACTTCCTAATGAGCCCTCCCTAGAAATGCCTTTAATATCTGTATTTCTACCAACAATCACTTTAAGGCAAGAACACTCTTCTCATGTTTCGCTTTTTGAGGCAGTTCAGGTATATAATCCAGAAGACAGTCTATCCTGGAGTCACAAGGGACATGAAGCAGAATTTGAACAATAACATAAGAAACGTACAGAAAGTAGTGATGTTTCACAGAAATAATAATAATATAGATTTTATTTTCAAAAAGCATGCCCTCTTTCTTTTGAAAATAGCATGTACCCATTCTACTATTTTCTAGCATTCCTGAATAGTGGAGTTTTAAGGTCCTCCTCAACTGTAAAATGTTCTCTTTTTTTCAAATGTGCATTTTTATATCCCATTTCCTAAGGAACCGTTTATAGCTCTGCTTCCGTTTTCTACTCCCTACTCAAATCTAAATAACCAGCCCCTTAAAACAATCCATGGCTTGGCTCTCAACAATCTAATTTTTACTTGAGCAGGCCATTACTCCATCTTGAATATCTTTCTTAAAAATTAGTGAATAAAAAACTTTCTAATTCAGCCCAACTGACAACGACCACATTTTTTATTCTCTCTCTGCCCCTTCGGTATCAAGATACTCGACAGCATGCCTAAAAGGTATTGTTCACTTGTTTGAATTCACTCGGTACTACTAACTCCCAATTGTGCTGCCTATGCTAGGAGCTGATCTGCCAGCCTAACGTCTCTGAAATCCCCAGAGCAATACAGAATGGTGTTGGCTAAGTACCACCTCATCAAAATCACCTAAGAAGCTTGCTGAAATGCAGATTCCTAGGCCCCACCTCAGACCTACTGAATAGGATTTCTTGAAAATTAGCTTGGGGATTTGCACTTTTAACAAGTATTTGATGTCATTCTTTTGAATACCAGAGTCTAGGGCCAACAGTAATTTGGAATCCAACAACTAGAAAGGACTAACGCTTGGAAATACCCAATTTATGCATTCCCTTCTCTCCACAAACATCCAGGATTCAATGACTTAATGGCACTATTTTGCAGAAACAAAGTAGTCTTGGCTAATGCCACAATGTTAAGCATCATCCATACACCACACAGTAACTGTGACCTCATTCTTGCTGCACCCTTACATGGTGACCCCATTTTTGTTTTCTTAAATTCCTATGCAATAGTATCCCTCTCTTTTCAATTACCATAACGTCATCATTTCTCAGGGAACTCCATCCTTATTCTCCATTACTTCAGAACCCAATTCTATTTTTTAAGGACTGCTCCCTAGTGCCCTTATCCCAGTCCAGAAATCCCTTCCATAAAAGTCATGAAGGTCGTTAGGCAAAGAAAAAGAAAATTTCTACAGGATGTATTATTTGGAAAAGTCTTTCAACAAATGGAACAAGCAAAGGTAACAACTAACCTACTGTGTGCATATTTGGGACCACAAAGCTTACCAGCAGGATCTAATTCCCCTTTGGTTGGCATAATGAGAAGGCTAATTATTCTCAAGGAAAGAAAAATCTAGTTCTGTGTTGTATGACACACAGAAAACTCATTCTTACTATCTATAGAGATTTTTCGATGGCACTTTTTTTTTTATAGAGATTTTTAGCTGATATAACAACATGAGGACAATTTAATCTTGCTCAGTTTTACTAAGAATAAACATTTTTTTCAGAAGGAGATTAATTTTTCTACCATGGACCCAACCCTGCCTGCACAAAATACCATAAGGAGGGGGAATTTAGTCTTTACACTAAAATAGTGTTTCTTGAGCAAGAAGACCCAGTTCTGGGACAGAGAATACATTTTGCCTTAACACAATATGAAACTATTACATTCAAACTGTTTTGTAAAGTACTTCACAGTACAATGTTATTGGCCAATTTACATGGCATTTGGTTTTGAAGTTATATGCCATTTGGGGAAGATTACTATAATTAGAAAAATGGCCTAATTACTTTTCTGGCAACAGTGAAGAAAGAGAACAGACTTTTCGGCTTAGGAAACAAGTCCTTGAGAAACCTCAAAAGGTTGTGGGATCCTGTTTGACAGGAAAGAACACCTCATCTGAAACTCTTGGATCTGTTAAAAAAAAAAAAAAAAAAAGAAAGAAAAAAGCTAGAAAGCCAAAAACACAAGAGAGGGAGAAAGAAAAAAAAGACAGAGAGAGAGAGAAATACTCCTTCCTATTGAATTTTAAAACAGAGAAGACAGTAACAGTCCTAACTGTCTCAGTACAGAGCATTAGTTGCTTTTCCCTGTAAGAAAACAATAGGGTAGAGAGGGAAAAGTGTGAATTTTCACAGTGAGATGACTTGGAAGAAAGTTTCCTATGAGCATTGTCTGATGGCTTCTGCCTTTTTAAACTGTAAATAATACAACAATATTATAGCCTCAGATACTGAAATAGCAACTCCTGTTATTTTCAGTCTCAAGTAAATTTAACGTTTATGGTATAAAAGGCAAAATCATACTGTTTTCCTTTTCCTGTGTTGAGGCAAGAGACTGCTGCAGTGACTCAAACACCCATTATTTGGGCTTTAGACTTACCAGACTCTGCCTTTCACTCAGAAGGAAAATGGGAGAATGGAGAGTTAGAATCAGAGAAACATGACCCAGGGCTTTTGCTATTTAGGTTCTATTTCCTGAATTTAGCACTTGGAAAACCTGCCCTCGAATGAACTATGTCTTCGGAAAAATACAATTTTAAAGGATATAAGGGTAAACTCAGGATAGTGAAGCAACTTCAAAATGTACATTTTTCGTTAGGGGGAGGCATGAGGATGGTGGCTGGAGAGAAGCAGGGAGAGTTATTAAATGGTTGCTGCTTTCAAGTTCTGAGGGATCTAATGAAAACATTCCCTCTGTAAATGTGGCTCTCGTTATAAGGTTTCCTATCATTAGTGACTTTGAAAAGTGCCCCTCCTTTTCCTAGGCACTTTATCTAACACATAAAGGATAAGTAAGACTTCAGTCTGCCCTAAAAGTGGAACACCAGCTCTGTCTTCTATTCTTATGAGTCATCATCTAAAAGGCCCCTTTGATCTAGAATTCTTAAGGTTTGCTTTTTTGTTTCATTTTGTTTAAATTCAACAGCCAAAATGTAAAATGTAAACACATGTAAAAATACTGCCCCCAGAAAATGGTGATTCCCTTTTTTTTTTCAGTTTCAATTTAGACTTGAAAAATCATTTCTCATACTATTTCTTACTTTACATCAGCTAACTCATGTGACAATTTTAAACAAAGCATGGACATTGTTCCAACCAGATTCTCCTTGATTTTATTTGTTTTCTGGGAAACAGGATTTGTTGTACTGCATCAGAACAGTAATCAAGTAAGTCTGGGGTTCTTCCAATGGCAACAATCAATACCCTCCAGAAGAAAAGGAAATCTTTTACAATTCCACATCCTAGATTAATTTTTGGAAACCTTGGTGGCGTAGTGGTTAAGTGCTACAGCTGCTACCCAAAGGTCAGCAGTTTGAATCTACCAGGCGTTCCCTGGAAACTCTATGGGACACTTCTACTCTGTCCTATAGGGTCGCTATGAGTCGGAATCAACTCGGTTAATTTTTGGTGTGTGTTATAAATATTCGCTAATTTTTTGATTAAAATATAATCTTTAAATGCAAGTCAAATGTATTTACCATAGTATATGAACTCTACATAATGACACAGGTAAGAATTGATTATTTTCGATGGAAAAAGTTTAGGCCTTTGACTTTTTTTTTTACTGAGCTGCTATGAACAGGTTAATCAAAGATGGGCTACCATTTAGGGTCAGTAATTCTGAAAAAAGCCCATCAAGCAAAGGTAGTAATCTGGAAATGAGGTACTAATACCAAGCTGGAGTTGATAACACAGAAAGCTGATATAAAAGAGACAGCAAGTACTGAGGTCAGGAACACAGGAGAAAAAAGTCAGGTTGCCAAGTCAAAGCCAAGAGATGCAATAAATATACAATTCCATTAGGCTAGAATACACCTCACATAGTCTCCTCTCCGTGTTCTCCTCACACTCGCAGCTGTCTAGAATGCCCTTCCCACCTGCTCTAACTATTCCTTTGGTAGTTTAAACCCACCAGGTGCTCCTTGGAAACTCTGTGGGATAGTTCTACTCTCTCCTATAGGGTCACTATGAGTTGGAATCAACTCAAAAGCAGCTGGTTGGTTGGTTGGGTCTAAGCAGTTCATTGACTGGAGAACCTCTGTTACTATTAGCCTTCATGGTAGAACAAAAAATAAAAAGCAAACCCTTTGCTGTTGGGTTGATTCCAACTCATGATAACTTCATGTGTTAGAGAGTAGAACTGCTCCACAGAGTTTTCTTGGCTGTAATCTTTATAGAAGCAGATAGCCAGAACTTTCTTCCATAGTGCCACTGGGTAGGTTCAAACTGCCAACCATTAAGTTAGTGCAAACAGTTTGTACCACACAGGGAGCATCCTCATAGTAGAAATCCCATAAACAACTCCTTTGACAGCTCATATTTATCTGTGAAGCTGTTGTCCAATGATGTAGGGCAACCCCCTGGAGTTCTCACAGTCAATAGCTTAGCATGGGTCTTTCTAACAGTGACCAAAAGTCTGGTGATAGCAGAAGGCAAGGCCTCTGTTACCAGCCACAAATCAAACAAATAAGCAGCAAAGGTCCAGAAGTGGTGGGTGAATATGGCAGCAGTGGCAGAGATAATCTCAACAAAATGCTGGAGAATTCTGTATACGTGGCAGCCAGGAACAACACTAAATCAACCAATGGCATCTAGAGGTGAAAAACTAGTTCCAGTTTTCAATTCAAGCAGAATCTAGCCTCTTTATATCTCTTTAGCTAATCCAGGGCCTTGCTTATAGTGCTCACTCCACAAACACTAGCTGAGTGAGCGAGACAATGACTGAAGTATAATTAAGAAATGCAAAGCTAGCATCTTTGTTATTCAAAGAGATTTTGAAAATAGAAAAATGAACTCATATCATCTGACTCTGTTATTTCTGTATTATTTGAAAAGCATCCCAATTCAATGAAGGGCAGAAGATGAGAAAGTTTGATCCTGGGCCTAGGCATACACTTGATATGGTAACTCCCTAGGTTGGATGTACCTTAGTGAAGTGGATTTAGGATGTGGATATTTTTAGCAAGACTGAGACCTGTAAAATGAATCCATGAAGAAGCTCTTCATTTCCCATCTTCCCACAGTCTTTTTGTTCCCCCCTCCCAAAGAGGGAACCCCAGTCCTGTAATCCTGGTAATCTTTCCTCTGAATCTGTACATCCCTTTTTAATCATGGGAACCACCCTCCCATATATTCAGGTCTTTGGATTGTAATTATTCTGGAGTTACGAAGGTTGAAAAAACTCCCTGCAAAAAAAAAAAAAAAAGCTCTTTCATTTATCAGTTGATATGATTTGTCATTATTCAAAAACAAATTACAAATTATTTCACAAAGTATATTTTCTTGTTATACAGAAGAAAATAGGAAACATTCATCCTCACATGTAGCTTCAAATCACTAGTAATGCCAACTAGACGGTTTCTGCCACGTTTCTGTTATTCCCAAGCAATTCAACAGTGCTCCTCCTTTGAGGGGGAAAAAAAAAAGCTATACCAGAGACCGTGGGAAATAGAAAGATAAACAAGATATGGCCTCTGACCTTGAGAGGTTCACAATCAAGAGAGGAGGCACAGATACAAACACTGCTAATACCAATCGGATGACGAAAAACCACCACAGTTAACGCAGTCCAGTGCTGAGGAAGTTGAAGGAGGAATGGATTGATTCTAAATTGGGATGAAGGAAAGGCTTCCCTGAGGAAATTGGATCCAAGTTTGAGAAACCTATTTAATAGGGCAAAACTCAACTTCCCGTGAAAGACCTAGTTTCACATAGGTGTTTTGAGATTCCTTTTAGACACTGGTCAAAACTGAAAAGCCTTCAGTTAGAATAAAAAAGAAAAAAAATTTTTTTTTTTGGGGGGGAAAAATGTGTCATGTTAACTTATTTGGATGCCTAATTCTTCTGAAATTAAATACTCAAAAGGGCATACATATCCAGGTCTATTAAAAGTAAAGCCTCAATGACTCACTGATAGCTTCATTCCACTTATTTTTGAAAGTCAATTTTAACAGAAATATTACAAGATAAATATTAAAAGATTGCTTCAGGGCAACTGCCTTAGAAATCTGAAGCTGCCATTCTCAGTACATCAGACATTGCCCACTGTTATTCCAAAGCAGCCATAGATTTTTTTTTTTTTTTTCTGTACCAGTTACATACTGTACTGTCATGGTTCACTGAGTACCACAGGACACGTTCACGTGCATGCATGCACACGTGTGTGCGTGTGTGTGTGTGTGTATGCAAGATTTGAATCTGAATGGAAGACAATGAGCTTCACATAATAGTCCTAAGAAAAGGCTGCAAATCTAACAATGAATTGCCTTATTCTTCTCCTCTTAGAAATATTCCATAACTGTTAAATTACATAGAGATCCAGACGAGCCAGCTCCTGAAACTAAATACACATATTTGAAATTGTTTTTAGCAGTCTCCATGACTACTCCTGGGGTTGACTAGTCTTCTTAGAACCCATTTTTTTCACACACATGAAGGAGTAAAACCACACCACCCACTGACTTCAAAATTTACACTGGCTCCCGTTCGGCTAAGGACCTTCCTTAAATTGCCTTCCTTGTTATTTTGAATTTCCTCCCTGAACTTCCTCCAGTTCCCTGTGACGCCTTCACCTCTCTCAGCTCCTCCTCCATTCCGTGCCTTCAATATCAACCATCAAGACCTGGAGAGGACCGGTTTCTGTTCCACCAATAAATTCCTGTCAGCTGAAGCTAGTGCCTAGAGAGAATTCTCCTTGCTGCCATTTTTCCCAGCCCAGTTCTTCCCGTACATCCCCGCCAAATTACTCTTTTCCCAAAGAGGCTTTTATGACATCCCTGCTCCAAATCCATTTATAAGCTTAGGTCCAAACTTGTCAGCTGGATATAATGGACCCCCCACAATCTGGCATCTAAACCTTATCTACTACAATTCCTCTTGACACCTTGATTCTAATTAGTCGCCATTCTCTAAACAACGGTGAGTTTCCCCAATTCTGTTTCTTCCTGCATGCTATTGTCCCACCTGCATCTTTTCTTCACCTTATTTAAATATTACCTATTCAACAAGGAAGCAGTATGGTAGCAGAACTAGCCCTGGACTTTTAAGTAGAAACCTGGGTGTGAGAAATCCTTATTACCTGCGTGAACTTTAGTCAATATTTACTCTCTCTGGGCCTCTGTTTCCTCGGCTTTAAAATGGCAATAACGTGTGACTCAAATAAAAGATGATGTATGTAAAATCCACCTGTTCCAGAAAAGCACTATATAAATGAGAGGTGGTAGGTAGGGTCAACCTTTTGCACAAAATCTTTCCTAATTATTCTAGCCTGTCCTGACTTTTCTCTTCTCTGAATTCAGAGCACTTCAATTGCTAACCTGAAGGTTGGCAGTTCGAACCCACCCAGCAGCACCGTGAACGAAAAGCCTGGTGATCTGCTTCTGTAAAGATTACAGCCAAGAAAACCCTATGGAGCAGCTCTACTCTGTAACACAGGAGGTCTCCATGAGTTGGAATCAACTCAATGGAAACAGGTTTTATATTAAAATGATATTTGTCATTTGGCATAGTCTTTTCACATTTTACACTTCTTCAGTTCCTATCATTTAACTTTTGAATTCTCAAACAGAAAATAAGCTTCTTGAGGACAAGGGACTGTTGTCTGTTCCTTTGTCTCATTGTCAGCAACTTGAAGCAATTCTATTCAGGAATGTACACAAGAGCGAGTGCATGCATGCCTGAATGTATGAGAAACTCCCATAAATCATTCCGCAGACTTCTCCCAGGACCCTGCCAGTAGGGGTGTGTGATTTACATATAAGCAGGCATCCTTCATCCTGCCAATCCAGGGTTCTTAGCATCTGGCTGGCAAATAATCAGACTAGCAAACTTTTGAGACCTGCTTGCGAAAGAGCTTATCTTTCCCTGTAGATAAACTATGTGGCACTAAACCAAAGCCACTTATATACAAGTTTTTTAAAAGTTCAGTTGACTTTCTGATAGTCTCTATGCTTCCAGCTTTTGAAGGAGACCAGACCCAGGCATGCTAACCTCGAAAAGAAAATCTTTTTCATAGGACATATAACCTGGAAGAGCAAGAGAGATTTTTGTCCCTCATGAAATCGCTGTGTAATTTTTTTTTTTTTCAGACATCCAAGGTTTATAAAACTGCCTCTAATTTAGACTAATGTTTGGGTGTTGATTAGGTCCCAATACCCAAACATCTTGATATTATCCCCATCCCAGCTGTTTTTATCCATGTCCAATAAATTCACATTCACAGCAGCCCACAGTCTCACGTGATTCCATGGTGGAAATAACTGGGAAGAGGGGAAGGGAGAGACGGTATTCAAACGAAAGCTGACCGTCCGGTGTAATAGGAGAGAATCATATCACACGGATAGCTCCTGACATGCTGTTGGCTGTTGGTCTGTCCTTATACTTTCTTGGTGATTTATTCAAAGGGCTCTGCTTTGTTTCACTTGCAAACTATTTTAACATTGCTGTGGGTAAACACGGTGTCACCAGATTTCCCGTCTTTCCTGGGTCATTTTTCCTGGTTATATAAATGTTTGTCTTAATCCTACTTCTTCCTCTGCACTATTCAAAATGTTTTTTCTATGCTTCTAGTCTGCACAGGGTCAGTGTGCTAATTACCAAACGAGACGAAGATGAAAGAGTCTCTGTCTTTTGGGTCCAAATATCTAGGCTACAAGTCTCAGGCAACATCTTTTTTTTTTTTTTTTTTAATAGCATTTGGAGTTATCCATCCAAGTACCCTTCAACTTCACATGTTGTTTCAAATTATTAACTGATAGTTCCAGTGGGTTCCTCAGAGCAGAAAATTCTGTATCCAAAAATCACCGCTTCTGCTTCTGTGGCTGTCAAAAGAGGGAGAGACTACAGTCAGGTGTATTGATTTACCAGGTTTTCCTGAGCTCCAAACTTGTACCTTCTGCGGAGATGTCTAGGTTGAATGCGACTGCGCCACAGTTTTCCCACCATCCGAACTGTGTTGTATTTGGCAACTGATTTTCTGGAAGGCGAACAACGTGTTTAAGCTCTGGCCCTGACATAATTTGTGATAAGCTTAACTGAATTCAAGAAGGGACAACTCATGCCAACTGTTCTTTCACTCTTATAATTTCTCATGCACTCAGAGAAGAAGAAAAAAAAAAAAAGAAACCTCCAACAAAGTTTGAATATTTCAAAAATAATTTGATATATAAACCACATTAATTAATCCAGATACTATTTCAAGGTGGTTTTAAAACTGTAAACAATCCTCTGATGATTTACAGACAGAAATAGTTAGACTGAAATAGTAATGATAGAAACAGAATAGAAATATGCCATTAAACTGTTTAAAAAAAAAAAAAAAAAAAAACTTCCAGACTTTCCATTCAACCAAAGGTGATCAGAAAACAGGCCATTTTGCCAAAAGCCAACATAGCTGAAATAATCACAGACTGACTTCTATACTGCTTTATGAGAACTGCTTACATTTTTGTGAGTCTCACCACAACCGTATTCCTATTTAAGTGTTTAATGTAGAAACTAAAAATTATATAACCTAAAATCCAGCAGCATCCAACTTTTTCTCAACTAAGTCCAACATACCTTTTGCTGAGAGGAATACTTTCAACTGTAAAGAGATGATTCATTCAGTCTACCCATTCTACTTTATCTATAAAACCAAAAAAAAAAAAAAACCTATTGCCATCAAGACAATTCCGACTCAAAGTGACCCTATTGGACAGAGTAGAGCTGCCCCATAGAGTTTCCAAAGAATGCCTGGTGGATTTGAACTGCTGACGTTTTGGTTAACAGCCATAGCACTTACCCACCACACCACTAGGGTTTCCACTTTATCTATGGTGAAACCAAAAACCAAGTTTAGAACATGGTTAAGAGAGAAAACACCTATGAAAACTTTTCAGGGCCCATAACAATGATATTTCAAGTGATTTTAAAGTATCTTAGTGGTGAGGCCAAATTGCAAGAGAATGGCATAGGCCAGTCACTTAAAAAAAAAAAAAAAAATCAAATTTCTTTATCATTTAGTATATTAGTCACAGTGCTTGTTGCCTAACAAAGAAACCCTCTTAGATGTAGGTAAGTAGACAGATACAAACTCAAGCAGGATTTGAGAGGTGTGAGAAAGGCCTTAGCTTGGCCATTGGTCCCTGCCTAATGCCAAAATTGTACCTTTAGAGATGTTGAGAGGTGGGTGGTTAAGCAAGTGTGAGGACAGAATGCCTTTGGGAATCTGATAAAAATTATGAGCTCACTTTTTGAAAAAAAAAAATGCATATATGCACAATTTGGCAAATATACAGATTTATGAACTCTGAAATTCATCTACAAAATTGTAGTAATTTATGGGCCTCAGATTAACAACTCCAGAATAAAGGCATTTTGCCCTATTAAGAAGCAAATGTCATTGAATGAAGTAACTTCAAACTATTTGAATCATCAGCACTCGTTGATTTATTCTCCTTCAATAAATTCTTTTTAAGCACCTACCCTCACACAAAGCACTAACAAAATGCTGGACATCTTTACATGATTCCAATTAGCTAGTGTGATAAGGGGCAGCATATCTACTTTATAGTATCATTGCAACCAAAGGGTTTTGCTTTTGTTTTCTTCCACTCAAATACAATTTCTTATATTTACTAATTTTAAGAAAGATTTCTAGAAACCCAGAAGGGATGCTAACTTTTAATTATGCAATTTAGGGTAATTATCTGCAAAATCTCACTGACTCAGTGGAGGGAGGGAGTATTATCAGTTACCCATCCCAAAGCATGCGCTCAAACCATTACACAATGTTGTCTCCAGCTAAGCCATGGGACTCAAGGGCACAGTCAGAAAGATTCCAGAGCTCCACTTGGATGGGTTACCTGCCTTCTGTTGCAATACAAGCAGGCTTAGAGAGCAGTGGTCCTAAATGAAGGGACTGAAAGAGCTGCTCAATCCTTTGCCGTTGTTGTTGTGTGCCACCAAGCTGAGGCTGACTCATAGTGACCCTATACAACAGAGGAGTACTGCCCCATGGGATTTCCTAGGCTGTAATCTTTACAGGAACAGATAACCAGATCTTTTCTGGCATAGAGCAGCTGGTGGGTGAATCCTAGCAGACTGGAAAAAACAGTATCAACAGAATTACTATCCTTTAGCTGAGAATTCCCAAGACTCTTTCAGTTATTTCTACTACCTCGCCTTTGGACACTGATTTACAACATAAAAAAGCATTTTCAGGTAGGTGAGTTTGAATTCTGCCTCCACCTAATACATCCTAGATCTGTAACCTCAGACAAAGCAGTTAACATTTTTTAAATGTGGTAATTTCCTCTAAAGGAGAATAACGGGACCTATCAGTGAAAGCTCTTGTGAAAACTAAATGAGCTTAATCTTGTAGGATTTAGCACGGCACCTGACAAAGAGAAGCATGCTACAAAGGTTAACTCCTTTTCCTTATTATACCTTACCCTCCTGATCCTTATAACCTCTGTAGAGTTTTTTGTTGGTGGTGGCCATCAAGTCTGCCCAACTCATGGTGACTTCATGCACAACTGAACGAAACGCTACCCAAACTGGTTGTAGATCAGACAGCTGTGACCCATAAGAGTTTTCATTGGCTGATTTTGGAAATAGGTCAATAGGTCTTTCTTCCTAATTCGTCTTAGTCTGGACACTCCACTGAAGCTTGTTCAGCATCACAGCAACAAGAAAATCTCCAATGACAAACAGGAGGTAGCTGTACTTGAAGTACATTGGCTAGGGATCTAACCCAGGTTCCCTCCATGGGAGGCGAGAATTCTATCTCTGAACCACCGCTGCCCCCAGAGAAAGTATAATTTGCTCAAAGTCACATAGCTGACATATGGAGGGGCCCAAACGGGAAACTACTAAGACCCTCCATTACTTGTCAGCAGGCCTTCTAATAAACACAGCAATACCCATGCATATAAACATGCATTCAGGCAATGAAACATTGGAAATGCAGTAATAAATAAGACAGAGTCTCTGTTTTGAAGTTAGAACAAAGTCCAATGAGAGAAACCTTGGACAAGTACATGTTATGTTTATGATGAGATATTTTTTTCAGCAATAAAAACAAATCTACGGGGCACCAGGGGAGGGAGTGCAGGGGGCTGAGTCAGCAGCTGTTTCATACAGAAAGTGACACTTGATTTGGGCATCAAGATGTAGTGAAAACATTTGAAGTCAGAATATCAGGATAGAATTACTCTACCACTAATAGGCAGTAAGGCTTTGAATAAGTTTCTCAATATTTTCTAAATTATAGCTCTCCTCATGTAGAAAATGGGGATAATAATATCGACCTCATAGAACTGCTGTGAAGATTAAATAAAATATTTGTGAAAGCCTCCATCATCATGTAATTCATCGTTCAAACCAGGACACTTCTGAGAGTACAAGAAGGCACTTTTGAAAATTACAGGGGATGAGGTATTAATCTGGACATAGGGACATATCATTTATGGCAGTACCTAGCACACAGATGGTACAGATGGTACTCAAAATGTATCAATTCTTTTATTTGTCCTTGACAC
The DNA here is from genome assembly GCF_024166365.1 of Elephas maximus indicus. Classification (NCBI taxonomy): domain Eukaryota; kingdom Metazoa; phylum Chordata; class Mammalia; order Proboscidea; family Elephantidae; genus Elephas; species Elephas maximus. Next base: position 78,721,643 of record NC_064822.1, on the reverse strand, counting down.
CTGAAGGATGAATAACAATTTCCCAAGCAGATGAGGGGGGAAAATATATACCCGACAGAGGAAATTCCATGTATAAAAGAAATATTCTGGCATAAAATGCTTGGAAAAGATTGATTTCATTGATACAATCAGAATTATAACATATTACAAAAAAAAAAAAAACCAATTACCGTAAAGTCAATTTCAGCTCCTGGTGACCCCATGTGTGTCAGAGTAGAACTGTGGTCCATAGAGTTTTCAATGGCTAATTATTTGGAAGTAGACTGCTAGGCTCTTCTTCTGGACACCTCTGGGTGCATTTAAACCACTAACCTTTCAGTTAGCAGCCAAGTAGTTTAACCATTTGTACCACCCAAGGACTTCTGTTAAATACCATGGCTGGAAGGAATATTAGATATCATTAAATTCAAACACTTCGTTTTATAGTTAAAGAAAATAAAACTCTAAATGGTTAAATGACAGGAATATTTCATTTCAGAGCCAAGCCTAGCACCTAGGTTTTCTGATTGCTCACTCAGGGACCCTACCACTATAACATCTCTCATCTCTGATAAACATTTCTCCCAAACCAGACCTGTCATAGAAATGATGGAAAATCCATAACTCCCCTCAACAGCTTATCTCACAGTTCTTATATTCTTATTGACTGAATCCAACCAACTGCAAATCCAACTAGTACTGCCTTCAGGGAAACTGAGTACAATTACCAGCTACCTCGTCATGGAGGAAGAGGATGACTTTCCCTCTGCTGCATAATATTTAGTGCTAAGAAAGAACAGATTTATATAGCATCTTTTCTTTGAATTTAGAGATGTCATTCATAATAGATATATTTTATATATAGATACAATTTAAGAATAATTTCTTAATTTTACATATAGATATAATTAAGAAATATTTCATATAAAGTTAATTCTTCCTATTGAAGAAATAACTCAGGACAGAAGTTATCAATATTTTTCTGTACAGCATGAATTAACTAACACACACTCACATGATTAACACAATGGTTCAAAAAGGGTAAGCAGAATAACAGAATATTGAGATGTATATATAGTTTTTCCTAAAATATCCCCCAAATGTTTTTCTGGTATCCTCCCAATTTCTTCCCAACACTTGCAATTCATTTTTCATAGCTCTAAGTTTTTTTTTAAGTTTAAGTTGAACACAGAGCAAAGTTCTCAACCTGAAAAATAAGTTGGATATACAGAGATGTTTCCATCCTTGTTTTGTTTTATCATTGGGACCTCAACAGCTTCCTCTCTAAAAGCTGTACAACCTCACCTCACCTCACAGAGTTAGTTATTTAGTCCCCTGTGGTCCCATTCCATTCGTCCTCAGCCACACTTTCTATTATAATGATTGCTTAGGTCTCTCCACTCAATAGACTGTTCCCTAGACATATGCATTCCAAAACCACTGCCAATGAGTCAATTCCAATTCATAGCAACCCTACAGGACAGGGTAGAACTGCCCCAAAGGGTTTTCAAGTTTGTAAGTCTTTATGGAAGCAGACTGCCACATCTTTCTTCTGCAGAGTGGCTGGTGGGTTCAAACCACTGATCTTTTGGTTACCAGCCAAGTGCTTTAACCACTACACCACCAGGGCTCCTTAGATATGCATTAGAGCTCATAAAAACCAAAACCCAACTCACTGTGTCAAGTTGATTCTGACTCATAGTGACCCTATACTGGTCAGTAATCTCAGCAACAGCCTGGCACATAGTAGGAGTTCATCAAATCACAGTTTTAATTGCTGGTGATTCCCAGGGAACAATATATGAATACAGAATACTATCAAGGAATGTTTGTAGGACAAAGGAAATGGTCTATGTAAGAGTACTTGAAGTTCTTTGGAAGAAACTTAAAGTTCTTTGGTAAGGCACTGTAAATCTACAATGCATTATTATCCTTTATCGTATGGCAAATTGTTACGGTACTTTCCTTAAATGGTTCTTAATGGCCTGGAAAGCTAATGTCTCTCATTAATTGCCTGACTTCCAGAGAGTTCCTTTTGTAACTGGAAGCGCTTGAGTTATTTTGTCGTGTGAAGTAATTTTGTTTTAAAAAGTGCTGCATGCAAGGATTTCTTATCTTACCTACATCATTATCTGTAACCTTAGGGAAATGATAAATTAAAAAGAAAAAAAACTCATAGGAAAAATGCTAAGGCCTGCGAAAATGTTTAACAGGTACGGTAGGGGTGGGGTGCTACCCAAATCAAGTTAATTAAATCCAGCACATGAAATTTCTGGTTCTCAAGTCAAGTTTGAATGGATGATATAAAACTTATATGTACATATTTTGGTTTTCATAAAAATTCTTTCTGGTTTAAAGAAATGGCAAGATAATGTGAACAATAAAAGAAGAATTATGTAGGCACATGAGTTTAAATTTCACCTCTCATGATTGCTGGCTAAAGCATGAAAATTGTCAAATTCAGTAAAACAATTGCTGGCTTTTAGGTTCTAGAGCTAGGTTACTTTCTTTATAGTCAAATTGAATAGAAATAATCTATCTGCTGGTCTATTGAAATTTATAAAAAGGGAATTCCTTTATAATGTATTATTACACAAAAATAAACAGCAAGCAAATATCCCTATCCTGTCTGTGGAAGTTCACATTCCAAAACTGTTCCTCAAGCTCCATAGACACATCCAAACTCCCTGAGGGACCGAAATACTGGGCTGGGGGCTGGGGACCACAGTCTCAGGGGACATCTAGCTCAATTGGTATAACATAGTTTATAAAGAAAATGTTCTACATCCTACTTTGGTGAGTAGCATCTGGGGTCTTAAAAGCTTATGAGCGGCCATCTAAGATACACCTCTGGTCTCACCCCTTCTGCAGCAAGGGAGAATGAAGAAAAGCAAAGACACAAGGGAAAGATTAGTCCAAAGGACTAATGGACCACAACTACCACAGCCTCCACCAGACTCAGTCCAGCACAATTAGATGATGCCAGGCTACCACCACAGACTGTTCTGACAGGAATCACAATAAAGCATCCTGGACAGAGCTGGAGAAAAAATGTAGAACAAAATTCTAACTCACAAAAAAAGACCAGACTTACTGGTCTGACAGAGACTGGAGAAACCCTGAAAGTATGGCCCCCGAACACCCTTTTAACTCAGTACAGAAGTCACTCCTGAGGTTTGCCCTTCAGTCACAGATTAGACAGGCCCATAAAACAAAAGGAGACTAAATAGGCACACCAGCTCAGGGCAAGGAGTAGAAGGCAGGACCAAAGGAAACCCTGGTGGTGTAGTGACAGGAAAGTTGGTAATGGGGAACCCAAGGTTGAGAAAGGGAGAGTGTTGACATGTTGTGGAGGTGGAAACCAATGTCACAAAACAATATGTGTATTAACTGTTTAATGAAAAACTAATTTGCTCTGTAAACCTTCATCTAAAGTACAATAAAAAAAATGATTAAAAAAAAACTGTTCCTCAGATTGCCAAATGTAGTTTTGATGTCATATGTTAACAAAAAAGTTATAGTGTCCATCTGCAATGTTACCACCACCCCAAAAAATAAAATAAAAGCACAGCATTTCAATCTGTTGATCAGTTCACACACAAACATATCCATCTATCAGTAAATGCATTTGTTTCAGTGTGTCCCTCAGGGATTTAGGAGTTTCAAATGCACAATATGGGATCTTCAGACTGAATGACACACATCGAAGCGCTGCACTCATATCTTATTAATTCTTCATTAAAGAGATACTCCAGAGGGGTCCCCATGTTATCAATGTCTTCCGATCATAGATATTTTCAGTAAACATTTATTGAACCCCTATTATATTCAATGTGGACTACTAGTTGATATAAACAGCTATAAAATTTTATTTTTGCCTTCGAGAAGTTTCTATCATTATAGACGTTAAAGAAAGGAGCGCGGGGCAGGGGGAATGAAAACATTTAAAACCATTTGTACTAAAAAAGAACAAATCTTGTATTTTATGTTAAGATACTTAAAATATGTTTAGCCTCCCCATTAATGACATGATAAGTTTGCTTTTTTTTCCTCCCCTCTTTTTCAAGAGGTTTGGTGACTGTCATATAAATATGATTCCAGTGACTTTGGGCATACAAACTTCTGCTATACACAATGCAGTATCCAAGGGACACTCCAGGGAACTGGGTACTCATACAAATATCATCAGGCTGAAGAGCACAAGTCATATGTTCTATGAGCTGGGGAGAGGTATTTTGCCTTTCAAGCTCTGTGTTTTTATTCTTAATTGAATAAATATTGTAGTACCCCGACCATGTGCCCAACATATTGTATTAGATAACAGAAATACAAAAGTGAAGAAGGTATGGCCCCTGCCCTCATGAAATCAAAGTCTTCAGAAGGTTTATAAATAATAATAGTCTAGAGATATTTGCAAAGACCAGATTTCATGCGTATCATACTCTTTATTTTTTTCTCAAACAATGGCCTCACCACCTACCCAGGCATCCCCAGGATTATTACAGATTCATTCCTCTCCTTTAGCCCAAACATTTAAACAGAGCACAAGCCCTGTTGACACTACCTTATAGATTCCTCTCAAACCAATTCCTACTGCTACTACCATTCTTACTACCCAGAATGATACAACAATCTCTATATTTATCAGAATTGTTTCAGTAGTCGTGGATAGAAACCTAATTCAATCAAACTTAAGCAAAAACAAACAAACGAAAAAAGAAGTCAGGTACCCCACAGAATCAAAAGAACAATTGTGGGATACAGTGCAATTACAGGGCACTTAGAGACCAGAAACCAAGACTACTTACCTGTCAGTACTCTCCACCTGTTGTCTCTGCTTCTCTATATGCTGTAGCCTTTTTCTCTCCTACTGCAAAGGGTTTACTCCAGACATCAGGGAAAATGGCCCATGGCAGACCCAGGTTTCTATCATTTCCGTTTAGGAAACTTAAAAGAAAGAGAATGCTCTGTCTCCTATGTTAGCATATTTAAAATCTAACCCCAGGATCTAATTGATCTAACTTCAGTCACATGCCTAGTCCTCAGAACAGAGTGTCCAAGGATGGGATGCCATCATGGCCCATGTCTAGGAGATGTGTGCATCTCTCTGAGCGAAGAGAAGGGGCATGTCAAGTGATTGGAGACCTTACCAAAAACATGCACAATAAAATAAAATAACATAAAGCACAATGAAAAAAAATTAGAAACTCCAAAGCTGGAAATAGTTGTTATTCACTGTATGAAAGGGGTATTGGTATAAGCCAAATAAAAGAATATTACTTACAAGTTCATATAAGAATGAAACAAGGAAAGGAAAATACACTCTATCAATATCACTGAAGGGTTACTGTAAAAGGCCTGAATGTCTCCTGGATAACTTCCCCTGGTTCCATTCTAGGATCTAGAAATCCCATATTACTCACTCCTTGGGCATCATCACAAAATCTAGATCTGATCTGAGAGAACAGCACACTAAATCAGTGTCATTCATTTGTCCCTCAGCACCTATTGTCAAGCAGTGCTGGTGGCGCAATAGTTCAGTGCTTGGCTGCGAATCGAAAGGTCGGTGGTTCAAACCCATAAGCAGCTCTGCAGGAGAAAGATGTGACAGTCTACTTCCATAAAGATTTGTAGCCTTAAGAAACCCTGTGGGGCAGTTCCACCCTGTCCTACAGGGTCGCTATGAGTCGGAATGGACTTCACAGCAATGGGTTTGGTTGGGACTGATCACAACATGAAGAGTTTAACAATATAGAGTCTAGAGTCAGACTTCTTTGTTTCAAATCTATGCTCTGCCATTACATATGTGGCCTCAGGGAACTTGTTTAAACTCTTAATGCTTCTCACCTGTACAACTGGAATAATAATAACACTACCTCTCTCTTAGAGTCCATATGAGGATTTAATGACCTAAGATATATAAAGCCCTTAGAACAGTATTTGACATATAGTAGATGCTCAGTATGTGTTTTAATTGTATTATCTCCAGTCTTTAGTAGGACCATAAGGGAATAAAGAAAGCTACAGATAAGGACACAAAAAGCAAGGGGCAGACCCCACATAAGAGATGGGCTAGCAAGACAGCTAACGGAGGAGGAAGATACAGATGCTGAACCTGGGCTCTGGAGGCGTCCTTGTTTTACCTGAGGCTAGCCTTAATTGGGAACAAGCTGAATGACAGAGGATTCATTTATTTATTCGGGGCCATTTCTCTGTTGGAAGTGAAGAGGACTTGAAGCACTTACTGATGAAGATCAAAGATCACAGCCTTCAGTATGGATTACACTTCAACATAAAAAGAAAATAAAAATCCTCACAACAGGACCAAAAAGCAACATCTTGATAAATGGAGAAAAGATTGAAGTTGTCAAGCGTTTCATTTTACTTGGATCCATAATCAACAGCCATGGAAGCAGCAGTCAAGAAATCAAAAGACACATTGCATTGGGCATATCAGCTGCAAAATACCTCTTTAAAGTATTGAAAAGCAAAGGTGTCACCTTAAGGACTAAGGTGCACCTGACCCAAGCCATGTTTTCAATCGCATCATATACATGTGAAAGCAGGACAATGAATAAGGAAGGCTGAAGAAGAACTGACGCCTTGGAATTGTGGTGTTGGCAAAGAATATTGAATATACCATGGACCGCCAAAAGAAATGAACAAATCAGTCTTGGAAGAAGTACAACCAGAATGCTCCTTAGAAGCAAGGATGACGAGACTATGTCTCACATACTTTGGACACGATATCAGGAAGAATCAGTCCCTGGAGAAGGACATCATGCTTGGTAAAGTAAAGGTCAGTGAAAAAGAGGAAGACCCTCAATGACATGAACTGACACAGTGGCTGCAACAATGGGCTCAATCATAACAACAATTGTGAGGATGGTGCAGGACCAGACAGTGTTCCCTTCCATTGTGCACAGGGTCACTATGAGTCGGAACCGACTCTGCAGCACCTACTGACATTTCTCTGCCATGGTCGCTCTCAAACTGGAAGCTCCTTTCGATGGGTCCGAAAGTAGGATTCTCATCTTCAATCCTTTGGCTGTTTCCTCACGATAGCTTCAGACAGGGAGAAGAAGCTTTCAGAGATACAACTCCTATATAATCCAACAAGGACAAACAAATGAACAGAACTTTCCTACTGCGATGTGGTAATCGCCCCACTCCCTATCGCACAGAATGGTATGAAGGCCTACTGAACATGTCAAAAGTTTTTAAATGACAGTTATGAAAACAAAACCACACTAACTGATAAGAGATGTCATTTTAGGTAAATTAATCTATTAGTCTTTTTCCTTCCAAATCCTCAAGGAATTGCCATTGCTTTACCAACCAGATGCTAGCTAGGTTAGAGCCATTTCCTAATCTCTTATTTTTTTTTTAAAGAAATATAAATTAACAAGAACTATTTCAACTACTAATTTTTGTTTTCTTTGCACTCTCCTTTATTTAAAAAAAAAGGCCCACAACCCAAATTCTCTGAGTCCAATATAACTAGGTTCCAAACATTATGTACGCTTGGAGATGTATTGTGGAGAACCAGGAACCAGCATCACCTCCTTAACACTGGCTGAAATTTATTGCTGAATTGTTTAACATAAAGCCATATGACACATTATTGCTCTTAATTCATACTGAACTTGATACATTGTGATCTGAGGCATAACCACACAAAATGATATATTGTAAGAACCACAGAATGGATTAGGTAAATTTCAAGCTAGAATTGAAATAATATTAATTACAAGGTGAGCTATACACTATATTTGCTTATTTCTTGCCCATAGAGTCTTGGATGTCACCAACACAAATCTAAAAATACCTTCCTGGAAATTCAGACAATCAGAGAATCTTCTCCCAAATCTTCCATATTCTCCCCAGACTCTCTGTTAGCCCCAAACTAAAACCATTCCCGAAGCCAACTCCTCAGACAAAGATTAGACTGGACTATAAGACATTAAGTGATACAGGTTGAGGAGTGTGCTTCTTAGATCAAGTAGACACATGAGACTATGTGGGCACCTCCTGTCTGGAGGCGAGATGAGAAGGCAGAGGGGGACAGGAGCTGGTTGAATGAACATGGGAAACACAGGGTGGAGAGGAGGAGTGTGTTCTCACATTGTAGGGAGAGCAAATAGGGTCACATAACAATGTGTGTGTAAGTTTTTGTGTGAGAAACTGACTTGAGTTGTAAACATCACTTAAAGCACAATTTTAAAAAAAAGATCTAACACAACCTAGAGAGAAGAAAAATAATAAAATTAAGAAAAGAGAATATGTCCTTAATATTGTTAAATAAGTACTCTGAACATGTTTTTATTGGTGAGCATTGCTGTTGTTGTTGTTGTCAGGTGCCGTTGAGTCAGCTCTGACTCATAGCGATCCTATGCACAACAGAACGAAACACTGCCCGGTCCTGCGCCATGCTTACAATTGTTGTTATGCTTGAGCTCACTGTTGCAGCTACTGCGTCAATCCACCTCGTTGAGGGTCTTCCTCTTTTCCGCTAACCCTGTACTTTGCCAAGCATGATGTCCTTCTCCAGGGACTGATCCCTCCTGACAACATGTCCAAAGTATGTAAGACTCAGTCTCACCATCCTTGCCTCTAAGGAGCATTCTAGTTGTACTTCTTCTAAGAGAGATTTGTTCGTTCTTTTGGCAGTCCATGGTATATTCAATATTCTTTGCCAACACCACTATTCAAAGGCGTCAATTCTTCTTCAGTCTTCCTTATTCACTGTCCAGCTTTCACACACATAAGATGCAATTGAAAATATCATGGCTTGGGTCAGGTGCACCTCAGTCTTCAAGGTGACATCTTTGCACTTCAACACTTTAAAGAGGTCCTTTGCAGCAGATTTACCCAATGCAATGTGTCTTTTGATTTCTTGACTGCTGTTTCCATGGCTTTTGATTGTGGATCCAAGTAAAATGAAATCCTTGACAACTTCAATCTTTTCTCCAATTATCATGATGTTTCTCACTGGTCCAGTTGTGAGGATTTTTGTTTTCTTTATGTTGACGTGTAATCCATACTGAAGGCTATGGTCTTTGATCTTCATTAGTAAGTGCTTCAAGTCCTCCTCACTTTCAGCGAGCAAGGTTGTGTCATCTGCATAACGCAGGTTCTTAATGAGTCCTCCTGCAATCCTGATGCCCCGTTCTTCTTCATATAGTCCAGCTTCTCGGATTATCTGCTCAGCATACAGATTGAATAGGTATGGTGAAAGAATATAACCCTGACGCAGACCTTTCCTGACTTTAAACCAATCAGTATCCCCTTGTTCTGTCCGAACAACTGCCTTTTGATCTATGTAAAGTTCCTCATGAGCACAATTAAGTGTTCCAGAATTGCCATTCTTTGCAAAGTTATCCATAATTTGTTATGATCCACGCAGTCGAATGCCTTTGAATAGTCAATAAAACACAGGTAAACGTCCTTCTGGTATTCTCTGCTTTCAGCCAGGATCCATCTGACATCAGCAATGATATCCCTGGTTCCACATTCTCTTCTGAAACCACCCTGAATTTCTGGCAGTTCCCTGTCAATATACTGCTGCAACCGTTTTTGAATGATCGTCAGCAAACTTTTGCTTGCGTGTGATATTAATGATATTGTTCGATAATTTCCACACTCGATTGGATCACCTTTCTTGGGAATAGACATAAATACGGATCTCTTCCAGTCAGCTGTCCAGGAAGCTGTCTTCCATATTACTTGGCACAGACAAGTGAGTACTTCCAGCACTGCACCTGTTTGTTGAAACATCTCAACTGATATTCCATCAATTCCTGGAGCCTTGTTTTTCACCAATGCCTTCAGAGCACCTTGGACTTCTTCCTTCAGTACTATCGGTTCCTGATCATATGCTACCTCTTGAAATGGTTGAACATCGACTAATTCTTTTTGGTATAATGACTCTGTGTATTCCTTCTATCTTCTTTTGATGTTCCTGTGTCGTTTAATATTTTCCCCATAGAATCCTTCACTATTGCAACTCGAGGCTTGAATTTTTTCTTCAGTTCTTTCACCTTGAGAAATGCCAAGTGTGTTCTTCCCTTTTCGTTTTCCATCTCCAGCTCTTTGCAAATGTGATTATAATACTTTACTTTCTGCCAGTTTGTCGTACTGTGGGGGCTTGTGTGTTCCTGTGATACTGGAAGCTATGCCACTGGTATTCAGATACCAGCAGGGTCACCCATGGAGGACAGTTTCAGCTGAGCTTCCAGACTAGGGCAGACTAGGAAGAGGGACCCAGCAGTCTACTACTGAAAAGCATTAGCCAGTGAAAACCTTATGAATAGCAGTGGAACATTGTCTGATATAATGCTGGAAGATGAGCCCCCAGGCTGGAAGGCACTCAAAAGATGACTGGGGAAGAGCTGCCTCCTCAAAGTAGAATCAACCGTAATGATGTGGATGGAGTAAAGCTTTCAGGACCTTCATTCACTGATGTGGCAGAACTCAAAATGAGAAGAAACAGCTGCAAATATCCACTAATAATTGGAACCTGGATGTACAAAGTATGAATCTAGGAAAATTAGAATTCATCAAAAATGAAATGGAAAGCATAAACATCGATATCCTAGCCATTAGTGAGCTGAAATTGACTGGTATTGGCCATTTTGAATCAGACAATCATATAGTCTACTATGCTGGGAATGACAACTTGAAGTGGAATGGTGTTGCATTCATTGTCAAAAAGACCATTTCAAGATCTACACTGAAGTACAACACTGTCAGTGATAGGATAATATCCATACGCCTACAAGGAAGACCAGTTAATATGGCTCTTATTCAAATTTACGCACCAACCACTAGGGCCAAAGATGAAGAAATAGAAGATTTTTATCAGCTGCTGCAGTCTGAAATTGATTGAACATGCAATCAAGATGCATTGATAATTACTGGTAACTAGAATGTGAAAGTTGGAAACAAAGAAGGATCAGTAGTTGGAAAATATGGCCTTGGTGATAGAAACAATGCCAAAGATCGAACGATAGAATTTTGCAAGACCAATGACTTCTTCACTGCAAATACCTTCTTTCACCAACATAAACAGCAACTATACACATGGACCCTGTCAGACTGAACACACAGAAATCAAATTGACTACATCTGTGGAAAAAGACAATGGAAAAGTTCAGTATCATCAGTCAGAACAAGGCCAGGGACCAACTGTAGAACAGACCATCAATTGCTCATATGGAAGTTCAAGCTGAAATTGAAGAAAATCAGAGCAAGTCCACGAGAGCCAAAATATGACTTTGGGTATATCCCACCTGAATTTAGAGACCATTTCAAGAATAGATTTGATGCATTGAACACTAGTAACCAAAGACCAGACGAGTTGTGGAATGACATCATACACGAAGAAAGCAAGAGGTCATTGAAAAGACAGGAAAGAAAGAAAAGACCAAGATGGATGTCAGGGGAGCCTCTGAATCTTGCTCGCTCTCGAACATCAAGCAGCTAAAGGAAATGGGAGAATTGATGAAGTAAAGGAACTGAAGATTTCAAAGGGCGGCTCGAGAAGACAAAGTAAATTAATGGTGAGGATTAAGCAAAGGAAATATATTCTTTCAGTTCTAGTATTACAGTTTGAAAATCTGAAGAGCTTCATAGAAATAGTGGCATTTATCATGACAATGCTGATGGTTGTGATAATGATAATGACAGTATATAATATTTATTGAGTTCCAGGCATTGTTCTAAGTGCTCCACATATAGTGTTTCATTTTATCCTCATTCCTGTCCTATGAGGTAGTTGCTATCATTCTCTATCTCCATTTTACAGTGAGGGGAACTGACACATGGAGAGGTTATATAACTTCCCAAAAATCACACAGTGCTTACACAGTGGAATCAAGATTCTGACTCAGGCAGCCTGACTCTGAGTCTCTTCTCTTAACCACTGCATATGGCTTCCCTGTCCTTTCTGCCATGAAAAGTTATCTCTTTTATAAAGAAAGGAAGTAAACTCTGTAGCTCAGCTATGATTCTGAACAGTCTGTTACATCTCTCAGTACCAAATCCCTGGTGAAAATCAGACCGAAGTAGGAGCGAGGAATCCCTGGGTGGTGCAAATGGTTAAGGTGCTGAGCTGCCAACCAATAGGTTGGCAGTTTGAATCCATCCAGAGGTTCCTCAGCAAATCAGCCATTGAAACCCCTGTGGAGCACAGTTTTACCCTGACACACATGAGGTCACCATGAGACAGAATTGACTCCATGGAGATGAGTTTTTATTTCAGGGGCTCAGGGAAGCTTCTTGGCACACTCATTATTTCCTTATTTGAATTTTTCTTTCTTCCCTTTCTTCAACTTGCCTCACATTTTCTCTTCTCAGATTTCCCAACAATTTGTGCAGTTCTAGAAAGCTGAGTCTCTCCTCAGTCATGAGATCTGTGAGGGCCTTCCCTCAGTGCCTCTATGTATAGTAGTGCTGAAAGAATCACACTTACCAGGTGAACTTGATTTTTCATTTGTGTGAAAGATAATTCCCGAAGTTCCAAATGAAGGATCTCTTTCTCCATAATAAAATGTATGGAAATGCAAAAAAAAACTTCCATATTCTCAGAATCAGTTTTATTCAACATGACCATAATTGCCTGAGCTTCTACTCTATTGGGTGCCAGTTACTTCCTACTTGTGATGCTGAAGGTTGTGTGTCAGCTTGGCTAGGCCATGATTCTCTGTAGTTTCACAGTGACATGATGTTGTGATCACTTCCACAATGAGATCTGATATAATGTGATCACCTCCGTGATGAGATCTGCTGTGAGTAGCCAACCAGGTGAAAGGGATTTTTCTTTGGTCATGTGGCCTGCATTGAAATTAAATAGACATTCTGTCAAGGCTCATGGAATTTCTCTCACTCTGGATCCCGCAGTTAGCTTCTATTTGTCTGACTTCCAGTTCTTGGGACTTTAGCTAACAGTTTACCTGCAGTCTTGCCTGCCAATCTTGGGATTCTTCACTCTTTGCAGCCTGTAAGCAAGAGCCCTGCTCTCTGAGCTGCCAATCTTGGGTTCACCAGCCCCTGCAGTTATGTGAATCAGGAGAATCCTCTATCCTGACCCAAGAACTTGGGATGTTCCAGCCTCTACAACCATGTGAGCCATTTCCTTGAAAAATCTCTCTCTCTCTATTTATACACTTTACTGGTTTTGCTTCTCTAGAGAACTCAGCCTAAGACACTACTTTTGTCTGCATGCTAAACATGTGTCCTTTTAACAAACGGTTTTAATCATTTAGAAAGCCAAGAATGAAATTGTAGTTTGTTGCTCTCTGAACTATGTGAAGCATTCATTTATCCATTCATCTATCCACCCATTCATTCAGCAAATATTTGTTTCTGCACTTTGCTTATTTTGCTAGGTATTTACTGATAAATAAGATACCTTCCATGATCTCTTTAAGCCTACCATGTATTAGGGACAGAAATGCCCACATGGAGCTTACAGGCTACTGTAGAAATAGAAAAAAGTAAAACACAATGCTTAGGGGACACTGAGTTTCTGCTAAGGGTGATGGGAAAGTTGGGGAACAGATAAGAGTAATGGTTGAAGAACATGGTGAACATAGTTAACATCACTGAATTGTACATGTAAAGATTGTTGAAATCGCAAATGTTTTGTTACATATATATTTACCACCATTAAAAAAAAGTTCAAAAATAGCTACTTATTTACAAGTAAATACTTTACAGGAAATACGCAATTAAGTAAAACAACAGCGACACAGTTGCCATCACATCAATTAGACTCTAACTCATGGCAATCTCATGTGTGTCAAAGTAGCACTGTGCTCCATAACGTTTTAATGGCTAATTTTTCAAAAGTAGATCAGCAGGGATTTTTTCCAAGGTGCCTCAGAGTGGACTCAAACTGCTAACCTTTCAGTTGGCAGTCAAGCACTTTAACCATCTGCGCCACTCAGGTACTTTTCGGCAAATATACAAGCTGTTATGAGAGTGAACCAAGGAGCAGCAAATATAGTGGGACGGAGTGTAGAAGCAGACAATGTTTCCCTGAGGAAGTAACCTATAGACTGAGGCCTGAAGCCTGGGAAAACTTTAGGCAGGATAATGACTGAGGGGAAAAAAAAGAAGAAGATCTTAGAGAAGGGATAAGCAGTGCAGAAGCCTTCATGTCGGAAGAAGCAGGACAAATTCACGGGACAAACAGGAGGCATGAAGCACAGGGCATCGGGGGGAGCAGACAGGGTCTGATCATGTAGAGCCTCACTGGGTCATGTTAACTTCAAAATGGTAGCCAAACCCCAAAAGAATCATGTAAACTGTAGAATCTAGAAGAGATTTTTTTTCTTCCATTCCTGTAGGAGAAACATGTATCTTGAAATATCAATAAATTATGTGCAAATCCAACCAGAAAAAGGATATAAGGAACCTTTTGGGGTGATGTAAATGCCTATATTTTGATTATGATGGTGGTCACACCGATGTATATATACTTGTCAAAACTCAACAAACTTGACTCTTAAAATTGTTGCATTTATTGTACATAAATTATACCTCAATGAAGTTGAAAAAAACTCAAAAATAAATAAATTACTTGCAACTTCTCTCCCTTTATACTGAAGTCCCAGATCTACAGAAATGGTCCAAGTATCTGTTTTTAAATCACTGAAAGCATTTTTATTAAACATCATTTTTTAAAACTAAATAGTCTCTCTATACTATCCTTATAGTATAACACAGTTTATGGCTACCACCTCTAGCAAATCTTGAGAAAAGTGGGAAGAAGTTTACAGAGGCTTTCAAATGCAAAAAAGGCATTTCAACGAAATACTAAAGGTTCAGTAAAATTCTTACAGTTGCAAGACAGAAAAAAAATAAATAACATTAACAGGTTCAACAATGGGTTTTTCCCCAGGGTATCTGAAAGTACATTTTAGTTTAATTGAAAATACAGAACATTATTTTTTCCACTTATTAAGGCTTATTAGGTACAAAGAAATGAATGTGCAGAGATAAACATCAACAAATATAAAGTACATGTGAAGCCCTGGGAGGTCACAGACTACAGTGTCTGTGAAAATATGCGAGAGGTAATTAGGAGCACTGCAATCCAGATCCCTCTACATACAAGTTTATAGTTAAGGAGCCAAACCATAATACTGTCAGAGGCAACTTACTGCACTAGATATGAGCTCAAGTGGCCATATTCGGCGATAGATCTTTGGAAGAAATACGATGTCAGATGCCTAAGATTTCTCCCTAATTTAGATTTTTAAAAATCTCTTCTCCTTATTTCCATCTGTCCTTGAGAATTCAGGAGCCAGAACACTGTGTCTGAATGTAAGTAAACTTGTTATTTATTTCTCTTCAGTTGACTTGGATGTGAATGTCTCCATTTTTCTCTTTTAAGGCAGAGAATAAGAATTCTACCATACAAGCCAATGTTTGCAAGATGCATTGAAATCCTGAAACTAGAAATGTGGAGTAAGGGTTTCAATTTCTCACCAGTAAATGACCTCCAAGGTCTCTGTGAGTCCTGTGCTATGATAAGCTCCATTTGCTGCACATCCATCATAATCAAGGGGCTAAGGTCAAGGCTGCAGTATCAGGAAGCACTGGTCTAGGCCAGACACTAAAATGCTGGGAAAAGAACGTACTCTCAGTGTATTACATTAACAGTCAATAAAATGCAGCATATGTCTTATGAGTGGTTAATAAAAATGAAAGGAAAATTAATTTTAGAACTCAAAACAGAATTGGGACAGGGCAGGGGAAAACCCCTTTGGGAAACAAAGAGTCAACCCTGACTTTCAGGCAATCATAAATTAGCAAAGAAGAGAGAAAACAAGTTACTTTTTACTATAAAAGTTAAGTAGTCTCACTTCTTTCAAATCAGGAACAGATTTGGGCAACCACAATTAGCCAGGAAGAGTGGGCTATTTAAATTATCTAACTGGATGAGGGTCACTTGATGGGGTAACTGATACTGTTTTCACTCCACATAATTCTCCAACCAAAACAAATCTATCCACTGAACATCTCAGTGGTCTCAACTGATAATAAGATTGTCTGCTTTAACACATTATTTCTTCAGCACTTGAAGATGTTACCAAAGATTTTCTTCATTCTTAAGTCTTTTTCTTTTTTTAATATCTAAATGCTCTAAGCCAGACAACACAAGAAGTAAAATAAAAAGGTAAATTTCTGTAGCATTTAAAGCACACTAAAAGATAGTTCAGATATTTTCAAGTACATTAACTCAATAGCAACATATTTGGAGAGAAAAAATATCATAGCAAAATTCCAGAGCAGCAATTAAGTACAATAATTAAGATGACAAGTTTTGAAGTCAGGTTGCTTGAGTTCAAGACCCAACTGCCACCATTAACTGAGGTACAAATCACCGAATGACTCTCTACCTCAGTTTTCTCATCTCTAAAATTGAGAATAAACCACGACCTACTTCATAGGGTAATTGTGAGGATAAATTAGCTAATGCATGCAAATCACCTAGAACAATCACTTGACATATAATGAACACTCAAGAAATGTTAGGGAAATAAAAGTATTTTATAAATAACAAGTACAAGGAACAATTATTAGAAAGCCCAAAAGTTTGCATTATTCATCAATTATTTAAGAGTTGGATTTATGTATTTTGTTTTTTGTTATTTGGCTGTACTGCATCAGACTTCAAGGAAGGTGGAAGACAACACTGAAAACTGGCAAAGGGAAGGGACCTCTATAGATCATTATACAGAAACCGCTACATTCCTTGCAGAAAGCTCTAATGAGCAGCTAGTCTTTTCTGAAATCTGCCTTCATCTCAGTTGTTTCCACAGACCATCATTCATCAAGTCCTACGATTCTGCCTTCAAAATGGTTCTCCTGTCTTTCCTACTTTCACCACTCAGGTTCATGTTCTTATCCTCTCTCACCTGGCATTATGGATTGAATTGTGCCCCCACAAGATGTGTATCAATTTGGCCAGGCTATGATTCTGAGTACTGTGTGGCTGTCCTCTATTTTGTAATCTGATGAAATTATCCTATGTGTTATAAATCCTAACCTCTATGATGTTAACGAGGCAGTATTAGAGGCAGTTATGTTAATGAGGCAGGACACAATCAACAGGATTATAGTTGTATCTTGAGTCAATTCTGTTTGTACCAGATCCATATTTAATAAGGATTTGTTGTACTCGTTCAGTGTACACATATTCTTTCATAAACTATCTTCAGCTCTCATACCCTCACCCTCTTTAAATAGCCAAATCTAATCATGCTTCAAAATTTACATCAGAATCACTGCCTTTTTAATCATGCTTCAAAATTTACATCAGGATCACTGCCTTGAACACACATTCCCCCTAGATAATATTACCTTGGTGGTTAATGGTTTTGTGTGTTTGTTTGTTTTTTCTAAAGAACAACTTACCCTGATTTTAAAGAACCGTCGCAATCATTTTGAATTTCAAATATTAATGACCTTAAATAACTTTCTTAGTAGAAAATTTGATTTAAAAAAGATAGGCTTGATCCCTTTTGTTTAGGCAACTAATTTTAATATTTCAAAGAATGTGTCCTAAGACAAGCTCTGTGGGCCACCACTGGAACCTACTGCTGAGAACACTACTTGGTCACCAATTTATAGACATGCTGGTAGGAAGAGAGAGTCAGATACCTGGTAGGCATCCCACATATGACACTTAAAAACATTCAGTTGTTTTTGTTGTTAGGTGCTGCCCAGTCGGTTCCAACTCATAGTGACTCTATGTACCAAAGAACAAAACACTGTGCCATGCTCACAATCGTTGTTATGCTTCAGTCCATTGTTGCAGCCACTGTGTTAATCCATCTCTTTGACAGTCTCCCTCTTTTCGCTGACCCTCTACTTTACCAAGCGTGATGGCTTTCTCCAGAGACTGATCCTTCCTGACAACGTATCCAAAGTATGCAAGAAGCCATCCTTGCATCTAAGGGGCATTTCTTCATCCTTTTGGCAGTCCATGGTATATTCAATATTCTTCCCCAACACCACAATTCAAAGGCATCAATTCTTCTTCAGTCTTCCTTATTCGTTGTCCAGCTTTCGCATGCATCTGATGCAACTGAAAATACCCTGGCTTGGGTCATGCACATCTTAGTCTTCAAGGTGACATTTTTGCTTTTCAACACTTTAAAGAGGTCTTTTGCAGCAGATTTGCCCAAAATGCAATGCATCTTTTTGATTTCTTGACTGCTGCTTCCATGGGTGTTAATTGTGGATCCAAGTAAAATGAAATCCTTGACAACTTCAATCTTTTCTCCGTTTATCACGACGTTGTTTATTGGTCCAGTTTTGAGGATTTTTGTTTTCTTTATGTTGAGGTGCGATCCATACTGATGGCTACGGCCTTTGATCTCCATCAGTAAGTGCTTCAAGTCCTTTTTGCTTTCAGCAAGCAAGGTTGTGTCACCTGTGTAACACAGGTTGTTAATGAGTCTTCCTCCAATCCTGATGCCCCGTTCTTCTTCATATAGTCCAGCTTCTCGGATTATTTGCTCAGCATACAGATTGAATAGGTATGGTGAAAGGATACAACCCTGATGCACACATTTCCTGACTTTAAACCACACAGTATCTCCTTGTTCTGTCAGAACAACTGCCTCTTGATCTATGACAGGTTTCTCATAGGCACAATTAAGTGTTCTGGAATTCCCATTCTTTGCAATGTTATCCGTAATTTGTTATGTATGATCCACACAGTTGAATGCCTTTGCGTAGTCAATAAAACACAAGGAAACATTTTGCTGGTATTATCTGCTTTCAGCCAGGGTCCATCTGACATCAGCAACGATATCCCTCACGGCATGTCCTCTTCTGAATCCAGGCTGAATTTCTGGCAGTTCCCTGTCGATATACTGTTCCAGCCATTTTTGAATGATCTTCAGCAAAATTTTACTTGCGTGTGATATTAATGATATTGTTTGATAGTTTCCACATTCCGTTGAATCACCTTCCTTGGGAATGGGCATAAATATGGATCTCTTCCAGTCGGGTGGGCAGGTAGCTGTCTTCCAAATTTCTTGTCATAGATGAGTGAGCGCTTCCAGTGCTGTATCTGTTCTTTGAAACATCTCAGTTGATATTTCATCAATTCCCAGAGCCTTGTTTTTCACCAATGCTTTCAGTGCAGCTTGGACTTCTTTCTTCAGTACCATCGGTTCCTGATCATATGCTGCCTCTTGAAATGGTTGAACATTGGCCAATTCTTTTTGGTATAATGACTGTGTATTCCATCTTCTTTTGACGCTTCCTGCATCATTTAATATTTTCCCCACAGAATCCTTCACTATCGCAACTCAAGGCTCGAATTTTTTTTTCCTTCTTTCAGCTTGAGAAATGCCGGGTGTGTTCTTCCCTTTTGGTTTTCTCTCTCCAGCTCTTTGCACGTCATTATAATACTTTACTTTGTCTTCTTGAGCCGCCCTTTGAAATCTTCTATTCAGTTCTTTTACTTTATCATTTCTTCCTTTTGCTTTAGCTGCTGGACATTCAAGAACACGTTTCAGAGTCTCTTCTGACATCCATTTTGGTCTTTTCTTTCTTTCCTGTCTTTTCAATTACCTCTTGCTTTCTTCATGTATGATGTCCTTACACAACTCATCTGGCTTTCGGTCATCAGTGTTTGATGCATCAAATCTATTCTTGAGATGGTCTCTAAATTCAGGTGGGACGTACTCAAGGTTGTACTTTAGCTCTCGTGGATTTGTTCTAATTTTCTTCAGTTTCAACTTGAACTTGCATATGAGCAATTGATGGTCTGTTCCACAGTCGGCCCCTGGCCTTGTTCTTACTGATGACACTGAGCTTTTCCATCATCTCTTTCCACAGATGTAGTCATTTTGATTCGTACACATTCCATCTGGGGAGGTCCATGTGTATAGTTGCCGTTTATGTTGGTGAAAAAAGGGATTTGCAATGAAGAAGTCGTTGGTCTTGCAAATTCTATCATGGGATCTCCGGTATATTTTCTATCACCAAGGCCATATTTTCCAACTACCAACCCTTCCTCTTTGTTTCCAACTCTCGCATTCCAATCACCAGTAATTATCAATGCATCCTGATCGCATGTTTGATCAATTTCAGACTGCAGAAGCTGGTAATAATCTTCAATTTCTTCATCTTTGGTCTTAGTGGTTGGTGCATAAATTTGAATAATAGTCATATCAACTGGTCTTCCTTGTAGGCGTATGGTTATTAACCTATCACTGACAGCATTGTACTTCAGGACAGATCTTGAAATGTTCTTTTTAAAGATGAATGCAATACCATTCCTCTTCAAGTTGGCATTCAGAGAAGTTACTTAACATATTTAGCCATTAGTTTCCTTCTCTGTAAAATACTTTCATTTCAGGATAATAATGAGGAATAAACAAGATTGTGTATGAAAGAATTTGTGTATACTGAATGAGTACAACAAATCCTTAATAAATATGAATCTAGTATAGACAGAATTACATTCTTCCTCACTTTCCAAAAAAAAATAGA
Organism: Elephas maximus indicus; assembly: GCF_024166365.1. Lineage (NCBI taxonomy): Eukaryota > Metazoa > Chordata > Mammalia > Proboscidea > Elephantidae > Elephas > Elephas maximus. Next base: position 78,701,141 of record NC_064822.1, on the reverse strand, counting down.
GCTGGAAAATACGGGAAAATTAGACTAGAGAAAATAATTATCTCCACTTTTTTTCTGGTGTTGGGAGCAGAAAACACACATCACAGTAAATATCAACTATTCACTCTCTTTAATCATTCTTATTACCCATAAACATGCAGCAATTACTCCCATTTCGCTCCAGTTATTGTCCCACTTCTCTTCTGTTTAACTGAGCTCCTCAAAAGAATGAATTATACACAATATAACTATCATTAAAATTACCGGTTCTTATCAAATAACTCAGTCTAGATGAAAGGACAGAGAAGCAAACAGGCAGCTACAATTTGTATGATCAGTGAATGGCACAGTGTATACAGGGTGAAATAGGAACACAAAGCAGGGCTCCTAACCCATCCATGGCAGAGGGCAGATGGTAGGCTAAAGTTTCCCAGAAGAGTTGCTGTTTCCACTGGGTCATGAATGCTCAGTGAAATATATCCAGGTATTCTCTGAAAGTGTTGCAAACGTGGAAGGGTGGAGATTAGCAATAATGGTTAATTTAGGGAATTATGTCACAGTTGGAGAGTAGGTTAATGGGAGGTGGCAAGTCTAGAGAGGTATTCTAATGTGCTAATTATAGCCTACACCACACTTCACTGTAATCACTATGTTAATATCAGTCTTCCCCATTAGGCTTTATGCTACATGGGGTCAGGGACAAAGGTTGCTTTGTTTCTTTCCACATATATCACTTCCGTGTAAAGCACAGAATTTTGAGAAGTTTTGCTGCCATTTATAATAGTTTGGCCCTATCAGAGAGTCAATGGAGATTCACTGAATCATCGTATCACAGACTGACATAATCATATTTAATAAAGACCACTGTGGCAGCAGTACAGAAAACGAAGAAGTGCAGGCTAGACTGGAAGCAAGGACAGGTAATAAACTGTATCCTTACAAGCACTGTATAGCTAGTCAGAATATTTAAGTCATCATGCATCACAGATTTACACATAATGAAAGAAACCCTACCTCATTAATTCCTATCGTTGCTAACATGTACATTGTCTGGGGAAACCACCATATTCCTTCCCATAACAAAGTCGATCTCCATTTAAAGGGCACCACAGTTTTTTTTTTTTTTAAATAATGTACTAAGCTGTTATTTCTTATTCAGATTAATCATATGCATATAAAGGCTCTGTGGTAGCCTTCTGGCACTTGGAAAAGTATCTACGACTTCAAGAAAGACAGTAGTCTGTTATAGGCATGCAAATAGACATACAAACCAACAGAAACAAATAGAAATTTTTAAAAAAGGACCAAGTAAATATATCTGAAATCAGTGAAGAAAATATGTTGCTGTTGTTGTCAGGTGCCACTGAGTCAGTTCTGACCCATAGCAACACCATGTACAACAGGATGAAACACCGCCCAGTCCTGTACCATCATCACAGTCATTGCTGTGTTTGAGGCCACTGCTGTAGCCACTGTATCAATTCATTTCACTGAGGGACTGTCTCTTTTTTACTGACCCTCTACTTTACCAAGTGTGATGTTCTTCTCCAGAAGCTGGTCCCTCTTGATAACATGTCCAATGTACATAAGACAAAGTCTCACTATCCTCCCTTCTAAGGAGCATTCTGGCTATACTTCTCCCTAGACAGATTTATTAGTTCTTCTGACATTCCAGGGTATATTACTGCCGAGGGCACGGAGGCCCTCCGGACTCAATGGGTCTTTGTCTTTCTCTTGTAAGAAGAATATACAGAGGAGACAATTTTGAGTTCAGCTCTAACAGGTTTATTTTACTTGTGACAAGTAAAAGGAGTCAGTGGGGGCCGATGCCACTCAAAAGACTGACTCAAAAAGGGAAGCAAGGCAAGGGCTCATATGAGTTCAGAGGGGACGGTAGAGTAATGAATATTCAGTAGGATTTTTTGAAACGGCAGATCCCTCTTGGAATGGCAGTGCATACTAATTAGGGTACATGCACATCTGGAATCCAAGATGGAACCCACTGATATTCAAGATGAAGTCCTCTCAGCAGCCCTTGGCATCACTTATTATGGAATATAGCGCAGGCACACTGATCTTCTGCACTACATCACCCTATTCAGCAGGCCAAGGAACGTCAAACAGTGGTCACACTTTGTTCTTCTGCCATGCGGAGCCTATAAAAGGCAAAGGGACTAGAAAAAACACTAAGAAGGAAGTAGTAAACAGGTTGGTTTAAGCTTATCTCATGTTCACAGGATGTAGTTCTAGTCTGCCCAACTTCCAGGTGGTAATCTTTTAACAGCTCTTCTACTCTGCCAGCATAGTTAGCCCTATCTGTCTCAGGTATATTCAATATTCTTCACCAACACAATAATTCAAAGGCATCAATTCTTCTTTGATCTTCCTTATTCATTGCCTAGCTTTCACATGCATATAAGGTGATTGAAAATACCATGGCTTGGACCCAGGCTCATCTTAGTCCTCAAAGTAACACCTTTCCTTTTTAAAATACATGGTATTGTGACAATGAATCGCCATCTGGAAAAAGATACAGTTGGAGCTAAGGGAACAGCAAATTTAATATTTAAAATTTTTAAATTACTAAAATAAAACCTGGGCAAATTTCTTTATAGCTTTGGAAAAGAAAAGTTCTTTTCTAAACATTTTCTAAACATTGATCAAAATCCAAAAGCCAAAAAAGAAAAGATTGACAAAGTTATTTTTAAAATTTAGAAATCTACTATACTTTCTAAACCCTGGTGGCGTAGTGGTTAAGTGCTATGGCTGCTAACCAAAGGGTCGGCAGATCGAATCTGCCAGGTGCTCCTTGGAAACTCTATGGGGTAGTTCTACTCCGTCCTATAGGGTCGCTATGAGTCAGAATCAACTCAAGGGCACTGGGCTACTATACTTTAAGTGAGGTCAAAAATTAAGTAACAAACTGGCAAAAAAAATTATAACACATCACAGACAAAAGCTTAATTTTCTTTATAAAGAGCTCCTAGAAATTGAGAGAAAAGATCAACAAAACCCTTAAATCTATCTGTGCAAAGATACTCTACACCATTCATGATAAACTAAATACAAATTACACTAATATACTCTTATCTAGTAGAGTGTCAAAAATTCCAGCATTTGACAATATTCTGTTGGCAAGCTGGAGGGAAACAGGCACCTCGCACCTTGTTGAATGGCATGCACAGTGCCCTAAGGAGAGCCATTTGACCATAACTATCTAACTTACAAGTACATTTTCCTTCTTCCCAGCAATCTCAACTCAAGGAACTTATCCTATAGATCCACCAGCTGTCTGTCAGTTTGTTGTACGCAGTGACTGGCGTGTTGCTATGATGCTGGAAGATATGCCACTGGGATTTCAAATACCAGCATGGTCACCACGGTGTACAAGTTTCAGTGGAGTTTCCAGACTAAAACAGACTAGGAAGAAAGAACTGGTAGTCTACTTCCAAAATTAGCCAATGAAAATTTTATGGATCACAGTAGAACACTGCCTGACTTGCTTGCTTTGGACACATCAACAGGAGGGATCAATTGCTAGAGGACATCATGTGTGGTGAAGTAGAGAGCCAAAGAAAGAGAAGACCCTCCATGAAATGAACTGGCACAATACCCATGACAATGGACTTGAACATGCAGCGATTATGAGGATAATGCAGGAGCAAGCAATTTTTCATTCTGTTGTACATAAGGTCACCATGAGTTGGAGTTGACTCAACAGCAGCTAACAACACAAAAACCTCCTACATCTAAACTTCCCTCATGCAAGATGACATATGTTCAATGTTATTCATGAAAACATTGTTTATAGCAGCAAAAAATACAAAGCAACCCAAAAATGTGCATCTATAGGAGACTGTTTATATAAACAACGATATATGCATTTAATGAAAAAAGAATGAATAAGCTCTTTAGATAGTGACATGGAAAGATATCTATGGTATATTGTTATGTTAAAAAAAAGCATGTTGTATAAGAAAAGGATGAAATAAGAATATATATTAATCTTTGCTTATATTTGTATATTACAAAGGTACATAAGAAAATAATAAAAGAGAATGGGGTAAAAGTGTAAAAATGATGTGGTCAAAAGTGAGTAGGCATGAGACTTCTCAATGTTACTTTTTAGTATTGTTTTTATTTTTGTAACCATAAGAATATATCACCTGGAGACGGGACCAAGATGGTGCAATAAACAGACACTTCTGGCAAGTCCTCTTACAACAAAGAGCCAAAAAAAAAAAGTGAAACAAGTATATTTATGACAGCTAGGAGCCCTGAACATCAAAGGCAAAGTTAGAAAATGAACCGAGTGGCAGGAGGAGAAAGAGATGGTTCAGAAGCAGAAAGGAGTTACCGGACCTGAATCGCCAGGAACCCTCAGGCACCATTCCGGGGAGCAGCTTCAGTGGGCTGATACTAGCGTTCAGCTGCAATATCCTCAGGGAGAAACAGCCAGCCACACAGCCTACTCACACCTCAGAAACCAGAGAAGAATAGTACTCTTACCAAAACCCAAGTATTTGCGTATACTTTACCATGCTCCCCACCCTCCAGACAGCTTCAGTAGGCTGCTGATTTCCCTGAGCCTGAGACAGGCCATGTTGAGTGGCTAGAGCCATCCTCCCAGCCTTGGAGAAGGAATAAATTCACAAATGGGGGAAAGATAATTTGCCAGCTACACTAACCTGGGGAGCTCAGGACAGAAGTGCCTCCTGTCCAGGCATAAATGGTCCGTGAACTTTGAGTACCTTTCCCCCCTGCATGGACCTGGGTGGGCCTATTTCAGGAGAATAGGCCCATGTGGGCACACGGCAACTGTTTCAGCTATGCGGTGAAGAGGTGGGTGTTTGATCTCTGACACGGCTTTGACTAATAAACAGGGTCCTCACCTACCCATAACAGGACCTAAGAACTGGTGGCTCCACTCAGGTCACACAGCCACCTGCAACAGGGTTCCAAGGATAACTGGTACCTCCCAGTCCTTACAATCAAAAACATTGGGTGTCCATGGTCCATCTGCAGAACCCACCCACCTGTACACTCTAAGAAACAGGGACACACTTTCCTCAGAGACACTTGGAGGATGATTTTCAGCCCCTGCCTTTTTCAGAGCATGACATCCTGCTACAACCAGATATGAGTACCTACACCAATCACCCCTGCCCCTCTAAGACTGTAGGACAGAGCCTGTACCACACACTTGATGATAAGCTACCTAGACACCTGAGCTGAATTCACACAAGAAAAGTGAATGGACTCCTTAGACTGATATACCTGATAACAGCTCTAGCCATCTGGGGACAGGACGTCAGAGCTCCAATGGTGAAAATAATCAAGCTAGCTCACTCAAGCAAACCATTTGGGCACATCAAAACAAAAAAAAAGCAAGAAGCTACGATACAGTAAGCAAAAATAAAATGAACTAATACAATAACTTAAAGATGGCTCGGAGACATCAGTCAATATCAAGTCACATAAAGAAACAGACTATGATCATCTCAACAAGCTCTCAAAACAAAGAATCCAGGGATCTTCTAGATGAAAGTGCATTCCTGGAATTACTGGATGCAGAATATAAAAGATCAATACACAAAACCCTTAAAGACATCAGGAAGGAAATCAGGCAATACAAAGAACAAGCCAAGGAACACAGGTAAAGCAGTTGTAGAAACTAAAAAGGTTATTTAGGAACATAATGAAAAATTTAATAACCTGGAAAAATCCATAGACAGCAATCAGACATTCAGAAGATTAACAATAAAATTACAGAATAAGACAACTCACCAGAAAGTCAGAGGAACAGAACCAAGCAAGTGGAAGGCAGAATTTCTGAACTTGAAGATAAAGCACTTTGCACCAATATATTTTAAGAAAAATCACATAAAGGAATTTTAAAAAATGAAGAAATCTTAAGAATCACGTGGGACTCTATCAAGAGAAATAACCTACGAGTGATTGGAGTACCAGAACAGGGAGGGATAACAGAAAATACAGAGAGAATTGCTGAAGATTTGTTGGCAGAAACCCTCGCTGATACCGTGAAAGATGAGAAGATATCTATCCAAGATGCTCATGAAACTCCACATAAGATACATTTTAAAAGAAAGTCACCAAGACATATTATAATCCAACTTGCCAAAACCAAAGATAAAGACAGAATTTTAAGAGCAGCTAGGGATAACCAAAAAGTCACCTACAAAGAAGAGTCAGTGACAATAAGCTCGGACTACTCAGCAGAAACCATGCAGGCAAGAAGGCAATTGGATGATTTATATAAAGCACTGATGGAAAAAATTGCCAGCCAAGAATCGTATACCCAGCAAAACTGTCTCTCAAATATGAAAGTGAAATCAGGACACTTCCAGATAAATAGAAGTTTAGGGAATTGGTAAATACCAAAACAAAACTATAAACCATACTAAAGGGAGCTCTTTGGTTAGAAAATCAAGAATATCACGTATCAACCCAGGACTAGAACACTGGACAGAACACTCAAATGTAAACCCAGACAGAAAAATCACAAAAATACATCGAGATATAAAAAGGTTCAAAATAGGGAAACAGTGATGTTATTATGTAAATAAGACAACATTAAAACAAAACAGGGACTAAGAACTGTAGTCATTGATTTTTCATATGGAGAGGAAGACAAGGTGATACAAAGAAATAAAACTTAGGTTTAAATTTAGAAAAATAGGGGTAAATATTAAGGTAACCACAAAAAAGACAAACTATTCTACACATCAAAATAAAATACAAGAAAAAAATAGAGACTCAGCAGAAACAAAATCTTCAGCAACGAATATGAGGAAAAGACAATATATAAACTACTCAGCACAAAAAATTAAATGGGAAAAAGAAACTGTCAACCACACACAAAACAAGACATCAGAATGATAGCACTAAATACATACCTATCCATAATTACGCTCAATGTAAATGGACTAAATGCACCAATAAAGAGACAGAGAGTGGCAGAATGGATTAAAGAACAAGATCCGTCTATATGGTGCCTACAAGAGACACACCTTATACTTAGAGACACAAACAAACTAAAATTCAAAGGATAGAAAAAATATATCAAGCAAACAATCAAAAAAGAGGAGGAATGGCAATATTAACTTCTGATAAAATAGACTTGAAAGTTAAATCCATCATAAAGAATAAGGAAGGACACTACATAATGATTAAAGGGACAATATACCAGAAGGATATAACCATATTAAATATTTATGCACCCAATGACAGGGCTGCAAGATACATAAAACAAACTCTAACAGCATTAAAAAGTGAGATACACAGCTCCATGATAACAGCAGGAGAATTCAACACGCCACTTTCAGTGAAGGACAGGACATCCAAAAAGAAGCTCAATAAAGACACAGAAGATATAAATGTCACAATCAACCAACTTGACCTCATAGACATATACACAACACTTCACCCAATAGCAGCCAAGTATTCTTTCTTTTCTAGTGCACATGGAACATTCTCTAGAATAGAACACATATTAGGTCATAAAGGAAGCTTTAGCAGAATCCAAAACATTGAAATATTACAAAGCATCTTCTCTGACCATAAGGCCATAAAAGTGGAAATCAACAGAAAAAGCAGGGAAAAGAAATCAAATACTTTGAAACTGAACAATACCCTGCTCAAAAAAGACTGGATTATACAAGACATTAAGGATGGAATAAAGAAATTCAGAGAATCCAATGAGAATTAAAACACTTCCTATTACAACCTTTGGGACACAGTGAAAGCAGTGCTCAGGGATCAATTTGTATCAATAAAGGCACACATACAAAAAGATGAAAGAGCCAAAATCAAAGAATTATGCCTACAACTTGAACAAATAGAAAGAGAGCAACAAAAGGAACCCTCAGGCACCAGAAGAAAGCAAATAATAAAAATTAGAGCAGAATTAAATCAAATAGAAAACAGAAAAACAATTGAAAGAATTAACAAGACCAAAAGCTGGTTCTTTGAAAAAAATAACAAAACTGATAAACCATTGGCCAAACTGACCAAAGAAAAACAGGAGAGGAAGCAAATAACCTGAATAAGAAATGAGATGGGTGATATTACAACAGACCCAATGGAAATTAAAAGAGTCATATCAGATTACTAAGAAGAATTGTACTCTAACAAATTTGAAAACCTAGAAGAAATGGATGAAATCCTAGAAACACATTACCTACCCAAACTAACAGAGGTAGAACAACTACATAGGCCCATAACAAAAGAAGAGATTGAAAAGGTAATCAAAAAACTCCCAACAAAAATAAAACCCTGGCTCAGACAGCTTTACTGCCGAGTTCTACCAAACTTTCAGAGAAGAGCTAACTCCACTAGTACTAAAGGTATTTCAGAGCATAGACAAGGACGGAATTCTCCCAAACTCATTCTATGAAGCTACGATATCCCTGATACCAAAACCAGGTAAAGACACCACGAAAAAAGAAAATTACAGATCTATATCCCTCATGAATTTAAATGCAAAAATCCTCAACAAAATTGTAGCCAACAGAATTCAACAACATATCAAAAAAATAATTCACCATGACCAAGTGGGATTTATGCCAGGTATGCAGGGATGGTTCAACATTAGAAAAACAATTAATGTAATTTACCACAAAAATTAAAAAAAAAAATTTTTTTTTACCACAAAAATAAAACAAAAGACAAGAATCACATGATTTTATTAATTGATATAGAAAAAGCATTTGACAAAGTTCAACACTCATTCATGATAAAAACTCTCAGTAAAACAGGAGTAGAAGGAAAATTCCTCAATACAATAAAGGGCATTTACACAAAGCCAATAGCCAACATCATCCTAAATGGTGAGAGACTGAAAGCATTCCCATTGAGATCGGGAACCAGACAAGGATGCCCTTTATCACCACTCTTATTCAACATTGTGCTGGAGGTCCTAGCCAGAGCAATTAGGCTAGATAAAAAAAAAATTAAAGGGCATTCAGATTGGCAGGGAGGAAGTAAAAGTATCTCTATTTGCAGATGACTTGGGCTTATACACAGAAAACCCTAAGGAATACTCCAGAAAACTACTGAAACTAATAGAAGAGTTCAGCAGAGTACCAGGATACCAGATAAATATATAAAAATCAGTTGGATTCCTCTACACCAACAAAAAGAACATAGAAGAGGAAATCAGCAAATCAATGACATTTACAGTACCCACCAAGAAGATAAAATACTTAGGAATAAATCTTACCAGAGATGTAAAAGAGTTATACAAAGAAAACTACAAAACACTTCTGCAAGAAACCAAAAGAGACCTACATAAGTGGAAAAACACACCCCGCTCATGGATAGGAAGACTTAACATTGTAAAAATGTCTATGCTACTAAAAGCAATCTACAGATTTAATGCAATTCCGATCCAAATTCCAATGACATTCTTTAATGAAATGGACAAACAAATCACCAACTTACAGATTTAATGCAATTCCGATCCAAATTCCAATGACATTCTTTAATGAAATGGACAAACAAATCACCAACTTCCTATGGAAGGGAAAGAGGCCCTGGATAAGTAAAGCATTACCAAAAAAGAACAAAGTAGTTAGTAGGTCTCACTCTACCTGTTTGTAGAACCTGTTATACCGCCACAGTAGTCAAAACAGCCTGGTACTGGTACAACAACAGACACATAGACCAATGGAACAGAATTGAGAATCCAGACATAAATACATCCACATATGATCAGCTGATACTTGACAAAGGCCCCAAATCAGTTACATGGGGAAAAGGCAGTCTTTTTAACAAATGGTGCTGGCATAACTGGATATCCATTTGCAAAAAAATGAAACAAGACCCATACCTCACACCACGCACAAAAACGAACTCAAAATGGATCAAAGACCTAAATATAAAATCTAAAACAATAAAGATCATGGAAGAAAAAATAGGGACAATGCTAGGAGCCCCAATACATGGCGTAAACAGTACACAAAACATTACTAACAATGCAGAAGAAAAACTAGATAACTGGGAGCTCCTAAAAATCAAACACCTATGCTCATGCGAAGACTTCACCAAAAGAGTAAAAAGATTACGTACAGACTGGGAAAAAGTTTTTAGCTATGACATTTCCAAGCAGCACCTGATCTCTAAAATCTACATGATACTGCAAAAACTCAACTAAAAAAGACAAATAAACAAATTAAAAAATGGGCAAAGGATATGAACAGGCACTTCACTATAGAAGACATTCAGGTAGCTAGCAGATACATGATGAAATGCTCACGATCAATAGCCATTAGAGAGATGCAAACCAAAACTACAACAAGATTCCATCTCATTCCAACAAGGCTGGCATTAACCCAAAAAACACAAAATAATAAATGTTGGAGAGGCTGTTGAGAGACTGGAACACTTATACACTGCTGGTGGGGATGTAAAATGGTACAACTACTTTGGAACTCAATTTGGCGCTTCCTTAAAAAGCTAGAAATAGAACTACCATACGATCCCTCAATCCCACTCCTTGGAATATATCCTAGAAACATAAAGCCTTTACACGAACAGATATATGCACACCCATGATCACTGCAGCACTGTTTACAACAGCAAAAAGATAGAAGCAACCAAGGTGCCCATCAATGGATGAATGGATAAATAAATTATGGTATATTCACACAATGGAATACTACACATCAATAAAGAGCAATGATGAATCTGTGAAACATTTCATAACATGGAGGAATCTGGAAGGCACTATGCTGACTGAACTTAGTCAGTTGCAAAAGGACAAATATTGTATGAGACCAGTATTATAAGAACTCATGAAATAGTTTAAACAGAGAAGAAAATATTCTTTGATGGATAAAAGTGTGGGGATGGATGGAGAGAGACAGATTTTCACTAATTAGACAGTAGATAAGAACTACTTCAGGTGAAAGGAAAGACAACGCACAACACAGGCGAGGTCAGCACAACTGGACTAAACCAAAAGCAAAGAAGTTTCCTGAATAAACTGAATGCTTCGAACGTCAGCATAGCTGGGGCGGGGGTTTGGGGACGGTGGTTTCAGGGGACATCTAAGTCAACTGGCATATTAAAATCTATTAAGAAAACATTCTGCATCCCACTTTGGAGAGTGGCGTCTGGGGTCTTAAACGCTGGCAAGCAGCCATCTTAGATGCATCGATTGGTCTCAACCCACCTGGATCAAAGGAAAATGAAGAACACCAAGGACACAAGGTGATTACGAGCCCAAGAGACAGTAAGGGCCACATGAACCAGAGACTACATCATCCTGAGACCAGAAGAACTAGATGGTACCTGGCTACAACCGATGACTCCCTTGACAGGGAACACAACAGAGGACCCCTGAGGGAGCAGTAGAGCAGTGGGATGCAGACCCCAAATTCTCATAAAAAGACCAGACTTAACGGTCTGACTGAGCCTAGAAGGACCCAGGTGGTCATGGTCCCCAGACCTTCTGTTAGCCCAGGACAGGAACATTCCCAAAGCCGACTCTTCAGACAAGGATTGGACTGGACAACGGGATAAAAAAAAGATGCTAGGGAAGAATGAGCTTCTTGGATCAAGTAGACACTTGAGACTGTTGGCATCTCATATCAGGAGGGGAGATGAGAGGGCAGAGGGGGTCAGAAGCTGGCAGAATGGACACGAAAAGAATGAGTGGAGGGAAGGAGCAGGCTGTTTCATTAGGGGGAGAGTAATTGGGAGTGTGTAGCAAGGTGTATATGGGTTTTTGTGTGAGAGACTGACTTGATTTGTAAACTTTCACTTAAAGCACAACAAAAAATTTTTATAAAATATAAAAAAATATATCACCTATTTAAAAGAAATTTTTAAGGCAAAAGCATCCATGGACAAACAAAATAATTACCAGTTTTTAAACACTAAAGTAAAAAGAGTTGGCATAAAAATGGAAACCTAAGAATTCTTAAAAATAATAACACAAAGGTAAAAGATCCAGTGGTGTATTTTATGTTTTAAACTCATCTATGATTTCTCCCTGTGTTTTGACTATTTTTTAAAAATGGCAGGTTCCCATTCCCAAAGCCAACTCTTCAGACAGGGATTGGGCTGGACTATAAAACAGAAAATGATACTGGGGATGCGTGAGCTTCTTGGCTCAAGTAGACACATGAGATTATGCGGGCAGCTCCTGTCTGGAGGCAAGATGAGAAGGCAGAGGATGAGAGAAGCTGGCTGAATGGACACTGGGAATACCTGGTAGAGAGGAGGAGTGTGCTGTCTCATTGGGGGAGAGCAGCTAGGAGTACATACCAAACCAAACCCAGTGCCGTCAAGTCGATTTCGACTCATAGCAACCCTATAGGACAGGGTAGAACTGCCCCATAGAGTTTCCAAGGAGCGCCTGGCGGATTCATAGCAAGGTATATATAAGTTTGTGTATGAGAAACTGACTTGATTTGTAAACTTTCACTTAAAACAAAATAAATTTTTAAAAAGGGAAAAAAAAAATGGCAGGTTCTTTCCAAAAATGTCCTCCTACTGTTTCACCTAGCCAGTGAAGAGACTGGTTAATAGTAGCCTCTACCACAGGCAGAGAAGGAGCTTAAAAGTTGATGTGAAAATATGATTTTCCCATCTAACAATTTATCCAAGCACAATTGTATACTGCTCTTCCTTTTAAAGGCATAAAAAAGCAAATCCATGGCCCTTGAGTTGATTCTGTCTCATAGCGACCCTGTAGGATAGAGTAGAGCTGCCCCATATGGTTTCCAAGGAGTAGCAGGTGAATCTGAACTGCCATCCTTTTTGGTTAGCAACTGAGCTCTTACCTGCTGTGCCACCAGAACATACATCACAACTGTTGACATTCTGTATTTCTAGAGCAATAATATGCTTAAGGGAAATACAAAAAAAAAAAAAAAAAAAAAGTGAGAAGAAATCAGCTTGAATAAAGAGCAGCTGGGAAAATAGAAAATGAAATTGTAATGATGTCAAGAACAGATTCATATCATCAATTTCAACATATTAATGTGTCAAAAATGGGCAACTGAAGCCAACCTGCTTTCCCCACAAAGGGTTGGAGAGGTATGAATGTTTTCTCCCATGGGGAAGCCTTTCCCACCAAACTATCCCAATTGATGGCAATGAATACACCAAATCTGCCAGCACTAAAAACAAAAGACAAGTACAGGAGACATTAAAAAACAATCAAGCATTTGGGAAAAATAAGAAGGAATAAATGAGTTGGTTCTGATTGAATTTAAAATGATGAAGTAAACAAATTTGGAAATGAAGTAATAGAAAACATGACATACTAGAAAAGGTTGCTTTGAAGGCATCTTAAGATATAGAATGTTTACTCAAAACTCTTAACTAGATCACAAAATGGCGGTATCATGTTTTCAGATTTATAGAGTTGCTTCAATAAGAACACAGATTTGCATTTTGTAGAAGGAAAACTGTGGCTTAGACAAATGAAGTAAATTGCCTACAATCAGACAAACCAGTACACATCAGAGCCAAAATGTCTAGAATCCTCATTCTTAACCACTAAGTAACATAAAAAAGTGAAAGTAAACAATCAAACAACAAGGAAGAAAACTATAGACAGATTCAAAACTAAAACATTAATAACTGGAGGCCATTTTTCATGCACGTAATGGTCTTCCAGAGCCCTGGTGGTGCAGTGGTTAAGAGCTCAGGCTGCTAACCAAAAGGCTGGCAGTTGAAATCCACCAGCCAGCCACTCCTTGGAAACCTTATGGGGCAGTTCTACTCTGTCCTGTACGGTCACACTGAGTCAGAATCGACTCAACAGCAATTGGTTTGGCTTGATTTTGGCTTAAATAGTCTTCCATGTCATAAGAGCACACATAAATTCTCAGCCTTTTACACAAAAGAAGTGCCAAAATAGCAACACCAACAATGATAAAAAGTTAATATTTATTGGCGACATCCCATATGCCAAGCTTTTTGCCTGCACTATTTCATTTCCTCCTTACAACACCCTGTGAGCTTAGTGACATTATTATCCTCAATTTAAGATAAGGAAATCGGAACTTAAAAAAGTTAAGCAACTTATATTAAGTCATTCAACTACCAAGTGGCAAATGCAAGATTTAAACTTGACTCTGAACCCTTGCTCATACCACTATCTTCGAGGCAGTAGAACATGATGGCTCACAGGCTAGTCTCTGGGTATAGACTGCCTGAATGTGAATTCTGGCACTACTGCCTCTGAGCTGAGCTACCTCAGGCCAGCTGCTGAACCTTTCTGTGCCTGTCCCTCAGTTACATCATCTGTGACATGAGAATGATACTAGCACCTATTTCACCGTGGTGTAATGAATTAATGCAAGTAAAGCACCTAAAAGTACACCCGCACATAACATCCTATATAGCCACAAATTTCAGCTAAAATGATGATGATTGTTACTGTTATCATTAGTACCCTGTCTTCCAGCACCTACAATACTAAATGTTTATAAGATATCCCTGAACCATTAGGAAAAGTTTAATTTATCTTCAGTAAGCGTAACAGAGAAAATGTCTGAAATATATTTTAGAAATTGTTCTACTAAGGAAAATTGTGTGCTTAATGGAGTATGCTTTAATTTTCCCAGAAAGTCACTATAAAAAGCAACGAGAACATTATAAGGTTTAAACCAAAACCAAACCAAACCCATTGCTGTTGAGCTGATTCTGACTCAGCAACCCTACAGGACAGAGTGGAGCTGCCCCATACGGTTTCCAAGGAGCTCCTGATGGATCTGAACTGCCGACCTTTTGGTTAGCAGCAGTAGCTCTTAACCACTATGCCACCAGGGTTTCCTTATAAGGTTAAAAAACCAAACCAAACCCACTGCCGTTAAGTTGATTCCAGCTCATAGCGACCCTACGTGACAGAGTAGAACTGCCCCATAGAGTTTCCAAGGAGTGTCTGGTGGATTTTAACTGCTGACCTTTTGGTTAGCATCTGAAGCACGTAACCATTACACTACAAGGGTTTCCTTATAAGGTTTAGGACAACATTATTTGACTTACAATAGTAAGGCCATGTACCATCGTTGGATTACATTTCTTTTTCCTTCTTATTTTTGATTACCAAAGGATTTGCAATTAATATTAGCTCTTTAAAAATATAAACCCAAAACATAACAGCAACCAGATGGTAGAACTTCTGAATTCTTTTAGAACTTATCTTTGTTGTTTAAAAGAAACTTTCCCTACAAATCTGAAAAGTAAAACCCTACAGCAGTCCAGTATTTTACTCACACTGAATGTAAATGCAAATAGAAATTACTGCCCCACTATTGTTCCAGTTTATATGTATTATTTCCAAAGCATGGAGCACTACTTTATGTCAATACAAAACAAAGAATTAAGTACTTACCACAAGAAAAACATCAGAGAAATATCCTATAACATTATTATGTAAATTCTCACCCAAAAACACTGTTCTCTAAATCTTTTGTTGTTAAGTGTCATCAGTCATTTCTGACTCAGAGCACCTATGTACAGCAGAACAAAACACTGCCCAGTTCTGCACCATCCTCACAATCATTGTTGCATTTGAGCCCACTGTTACAGCCACTGTGTCAATACATTTTGTTGAAGGTCTTCCTCTTTTTTGCTGGCCCTCTACTTTACCAAGCATGAGGTCCTTCTCCAGGGACTGGTCCCTCCTGGTAACATGTCCAAAGTAAGTGAGGTGAAGTCTCACTATCCTCACTTCCCGGGAACATTCTGGCTGTACTTCTTCCAAGACAGATTTATTTGTTTTTTTGGTAGCCCATGGTTTATTTGATATTCTTTGCCAACACCATAATTCAAATGCATTAATTCTTTTTTGGTCTTCCTTATATACATTGTCCAGCTTTCACATTCATATTGTACCTATAGTATGTGGCATATAGTAAACATTTAATATATGTTAGCCATGATTATTATTTATGTACAAAATTTTATACAACTATATGTGTGTTTTTGATTCACTGAAAAAGTTTAAGAATAAAACAAGGAAACTGTCAGTAGTAGTAACCTCCGGTGCAGGATGCAGAGAGGGATGTGGGATGATTGTTTTAAGAAAAAAAAAAAAAATGCATCTGAAAGCCAACTATAAATTATTTTCAATTACTTAAACCAAAGCCTTCTTCCATAACTATGGATAATTAAGGATCAGTTTCGCCTAAATTTGCCGTGGAGTTTGCAGGGCCCAGGAGCCCACACACATGGCTAAAGCTGTCAGCCCTCAAGGCCCTGTCCCACACTCCTCATCACAGATAGATCCTGATGTGGGCTCGATGCCCATAAGATGCTGAGGGACAGGAGTCTGAGAGCACACACGTCCCTCTATCTCTCTCTCAGCTCTCCATCCATTAGAGGGACTCTATTAAATCGGACCTCACACTACCGAAAATTCTTTCCAAATCAATGAATTCTACTAAGGACTCCTGCCACTTGCTGGCTTCCTGCTGGTTGGTCAGTTGATGTCTTTTCTTATTTTATTGAGGGTATAATTTGTCATTTGAAAAACATTTTTCACTTCACATGTCAGCATTGTTTTAGTGTAGCTTATTGTTCAATTGTGCTACTTTTTTTATACGTACTTACCATTCATCCTTCTCCAAGCATCTGCTTTTATTTTGTCCTTTTTTTAATCTCCTATCTTATATTATGGAAACCCTGGTGGCGTACTGGTTAAGTGTCATGGCTGCTGACCAGGAGGTCGTAGTTCGAATTTGCCAGGTGCTCCTTGGAAACTCTATGGGGCAGTTCTACTCTGTCCTATAGGATCGCCATGAGTTGGAATCAACTCGACGGCAGTGGGTTTCGTTTTTTTGGTATCTTACAGTTTTTTTATGTTTATTCTTTTTATTTTTCTCTTAACTTAATCAGCCCTTTTTCTTATCTTCCTTTCTATTGGCTTTACTTTCCTTTATAAAAAATCATGCTTGAGGGGGCCAAGATGGCTGACTAGGTAGGAGCTACCTCGGATCCCACTTGCAACAAGGACTCGGAAAAACAAGTGAATCGATTACATACATGACAATCTACGAACCCTGACCATCAAACACAGATCTAAAGAGTTGACCTGAGTGACAGAGACTGAGAAAGAGCAACCACGGGGAAGCAACGACTGTTTTCGGAGTCTGGAGCCAGCGTCCCAGTCAGAAAACCCTGGCGCTGGGCTTTGGACTGGGCCAGGGGAGCTGAGCACGGCATCCTGAGACAGCGCAAACATGGACGGAGCCCTAGCCCCCACAAGTGACCTCGGGGGAAGCCCAGCCAGTGCACGCAGGCAGGGCAGCAACGTGGCTGACAGGAGGAGAAGTCACTGGGAGGCAGCGACTGGTTTTGGTGACTGGAGTGCGGCGTCCCAGCCAGGGAACCTTGGTGCTGGGCTTTAGACTGGGAGCAGAGGAACTAACCAGGGCTTCTGAGACAGCACAAGCACAGTACGCAGGCCTGACCCTCGGGGGCAATCTCAACCCAGCCAACGCACAAAGGCTACACACCCCTCGGGAATCTCAGATAAAACAGTCATCACCAAGCAAGATAAGTAATTTTGTCTACATTCAGGGGTGCTACTCTCTCCTATCTATCTGATCCCTACCCCGCTTCCCAGGCGGCTTCATTAACATTGGAATTTCCTGAGCCAGAGAGTGAAGTGCTCTGCAGTTTTTTTTGTTTTGTTTTGTTTTTGATCTTTTTGATCTTTTCCTAAACCATTCTCCTGGCCTGAGAGAAGCAGCTACAACAAACCCAGGGACCAAAAATCCTTCCCTGACTTCCCAAAATTGGACTAAAAATACAGAACCAGCTCCAGCCAAGCCTATGAGATCCACTGTCTTGGGCTTTCATCCCTACAGGGAACAAGGTGGCTATTATAATGCAAAGGCTATTCTGATAGGGATCTGACTGTCATTGTTTTAGCAGATTACTGGAAAGATAAGTTTCCTAGGTCTGATATCTCTGCTTTTTAAACAGAGCCCTCACTGACCCACAAAGGGGAACTGAGGGCTGAAGCTCCTCCCAGACCACCTAGCCTCCTGCCTTAGGGGTCTGAGGAGGGTGACACCTACCAATCTGTAGAGGTACATGCATTGGGTGCCTAAGGTACAGCTGCAGAGCCCACCCACCAAAGTGCTTTAGGAATAGAGACACACCTACCTCACTGGCACTTGGGGGAACCCTGTCAGCATCCTGCACCCGCAGAGTGTGACCCCCTGCTGCTACCAGAATCTGGTGCACACAATTATAACCAGTACTCCTCTACGTGGATAGGTGATAGTCTGCACCACACACTTGGTGACCCAAAATCAGATTCTACTCAAGAATAGGGAATGGACTCTTAGGCTTACATATCTGGTAACAGACCAAACCAGCTGGTAATAGGTCATAAGTGATTCAAGGGCTACAACAATCAAGACAGCGCAATCTACTAGCCCATCTACATATATTGAAAGAAAACAAAACAAGATAAGACTCAGTGAGCAAATATAAATACAATATCTTACAGATGGCTCAGAGACAGTAGTCGATATCAAACCACATAAAGAAGCAGACCATGATTGCTTCTACAAACTCCCAAATTAAAGAATCAAAATCTTTCCCAAATGAAGATGCAATCCTGGAATTGCCAGATGCAGAATATAAAAAAACTAATTTACAGAATGCTTCAAGACATCAGGGATGACCTCAGAAATGAAATAAGGCAATCTACAGAAAAACACAGACAGAAAAAGCCAAGGAACACACTGATAAAGCACTTGAAGAAATCAAAAAGATTATTCAAGAACACAGTGGAAAAATTAATAAGCTGCAAGAATCCATAGAGAGAGAGCATTCAGAAATCCAAAAGATTAACAGTAAAATTACAGAATTAGACAACTCAATAGGAAGTCAGGAGCAGACTCGAGCAATTGGAATACAGAGTGGGGGACATGGAGGATAAGGGAATTGACACCAATATAGCTGAAGAAAAATCAGATAAAAGAATTAAAAAAAATGAAGAAACCTTAAGAATCACGTGGGACTCTATCAAGAAGAATAACTTGCGTGTGATTGGAGTTCCAGAATAGGGAAGGATAACAGGAAATACAGACAGAACAGTTGAAGATCTGTTGGCAGAAAACTTCCCTGACACCATGAAAGACGAAAGGATACCTATCCGAGATGCTCATCGAACCCCATATAAGATTGATCCAAAAAGAAAATCACCAAGACATATTATCATCAAACTCGCCAAAACCAAAGATAAAGAGAAAATTTTAAAAGCAGCCAGGGATAAAAGAAAGGTCTCCTACAAAGGAGAATCAATAAGTTCAGACTACTCAGCAGAAACCATGCAGTCAAGAAGGCAATGGGATGACATATATAGAGCACTGAAGGAGAAAAACTGCCAGCCAAGGATCATATATCCAGCAAAACTCTCTCTCAAATATGAAGGTGAAATTAAAACATTTACAGATAAACACAAGCTTAGAGAATTTGCAAAAACCAAACCAAAGCTACAAGAAATACTAAAGGAAATTGTTTGGACAGAAAATCAATAATGTCAGATACCAGCACAACACAAGGTCACAGAACAGAACATCCTGATATCAACTCAAATAGGGAAATCACAAAAACAAATTAAGATTAATTTTAAAAAGAAAAAAATGCTCAAAACAAGGAATCATTGAAGTCAATATGTAAAAGATCACAATAATCAAAAAGAGGGACTAAATACAGGAGGCATAGAACTGCCATATGGAGAGGAAAACAAGGAGATGTAGGACGATACAAGTTAGGTTTTTACTTAGAAAAATAGGGGTAAATATTAACGTAACCACAAAGAGGTATAACAATTCCATAACTCAAAATAAAACCCAAGAAAAACATAATGACTCAGCAAACATAAATTCAACTACTATGAAAATGAAGAACACAATTTACAATGAAAAATGTCTCAGCACAAAAAACTAAGTGGAAAAATGAAATTGTCAACAACACACCCAAAAAGGCATCAAAATGACAGCACTAAACACATACTTATCTATAATTACGCTGAATGTAAATGGACTAAATGCACCGATAAAGAGACAGAGAGTCTCAGACTGGATAAAGAACACGATCCGTCTATATGCTGCCTACAAGAGACACACGTTAGGTTTAGAGACACAAACAAACCAAAACTCAAAGGATGGAAAAAAATATATCATGCAAACAGCAAGCAAAAAAGACCAGGAGTAGCAATATTAATTTCTGACAAAAGAGACTTTAAAGTTAAATCCACCATAAAGGATAAAGAAGGACACCACATACTGATTAAAGGGACAATTGACCAGGAAGATATAACTATATTAAATATTTATGCACCCAATGACAGGGCTGCAAGATACATAAAACAAACTTTAACACAACTGAAAAGTGAGATAGACACCTCCACAATTATAGTAGGAGACTTCAACACACCACTTTTGGAGAAGGACAGGACTTCCAGTAAGAAGCTCAATAGACACACGGAAGACCTAATTGCTACAATCAACCAACTTGACCTCATAGACGTATACAGAACACTCCACCCAACACCTGCAAAGTATATTTTTTTTCTAGTGCACATGGAACCTTCTCTAGAATAGACCACATATTAGGTCATAAAACAAACCTTTGCAGAATCCAAAACATTGAAATATTACAAAGCATCTTCTCAGACCACAAGGCCATAAAAGTGGAAATCAATAACAGAAAAATCAGGGAAAAGAAATCAAATACTTGGAAACTGAACAATACCCTGTTCAGAAAAGATTGGGTTAAAGAAGACATTAAGGAGGGAATAAAGAAATTCATAGCATGCAACGAGAATGAGAACACTTCCTATCAAAACCTCTGGGACATAGCAAAAGCAGTGCTCAGAGGTCAATTTATATTGATAAATGCACATATACATCAAGAAGAAAGAGCCAAAATCAGAGAACTGTCCCTACAACTTGAACAAATAGAAAGTGAACAACAAAAGAATCCATCAGGCACCAGAAGAAAACAAATAATAAAAATTAGAGCTGAACTAAATGAATTAGAGAACAGAAAAACAATTGAAAGAATTAACAAAGCCAAAAGCTGGTTCTTTGAAAAAATTAACAAAATTGATAAACTATTGGCCAGACTGACTAAAGAAATACAGGAAAGGAAACAAATAACCTGAATAAGAAACGAGATGGGCCACATCACAACAGACCCAACTGAAATTAAAAGGATCATATCAGATCATTATGAAAAATTGTACTCCAACAAATTTGCAAACCTAGAAGAAATGGATGAATTCCTAGAAAAACACTACCTACCTAAACTAACACAATCAGAAGTAGAACAACTAAATAGACCCATAACAAAAAAAGAGATTGAAAAGGTAATCAAAAAACTCCCAACAAAAAAGCCCTGGCCCGGACGGCTTCACTGCAGAGTTCTACCAAACTTTTAGAGAAGAGTTAACACCACTACTACTAAAGTTATTTCAAAGCATAGAAAATGATGGAATACTACCTAACTCATTCTATGAAGCCACCATATCTCTGATACCAAAACCAGGTAAAGACACCACAAAAAGGAAAATTACAGACCTATATCCCTCATGAACATAGATGTGAAAATCCTCAACAAAATTCTAGCCAATAGAATTTAACAACATATCAAAAAAATAATCCACCATGACCAAGTGGGATTTATACCAGGTATTTTTTTTTTTTTTATGCAAGGCTGGTTTAATATTAGAAAAACCATTAACGTAATCCACCATATAAATAAAACAAAAGACAAAAACCACATGATCTTATCAATTGATGCAGAAAAGGCATTTGACAAAGTCCAACACCCATTCATGATAAAAACTCTCAGCAAAATAGGAGTTGAAGGAAAATTCTTCAACATAATAAAGGGCATCTATACAAAGCCAACAGCCCAACAGCCAGCATCACCCTAAATGGAGAGAGCCTGAAAGCATTTCCCTTGAGAATGGGAACCAGACAAGGGTGCCCTTTATCATCACTCTTATTCAACATTGTGCTAGAGGTCCCAGCCAGAGCAATTAGGCTAGACAAAGAAATAAAGGGCATCCGGATTGGCAAGGAGGAAGTAAAATGATCTCTATTTGAAGATGACATGATCTTATACACAGAAAACCCTAAGGAATCCTCCAGAAAACTACTGAAACTAATAGAAGAGTTTGGCAGAGTCTCAGGTTATAAGATAAACATACAAAAATCACTTGGATTCCTCTACACCAACAACAAGAACATCGAAGAGGAAATAACCAAATCAATACCATTCACAGTAGCCCCCAAGAAGATAAAATACTTAGGAATAAATCTTACCAAAGATGTAAAAGACCTATACAAAGAAAACTACAAAGTACTACTGCAAGAAACTAAAAAAGACCTACAGAAGTGGGAAAACATAACTTGCTCATGGATAGGAAGACTTAACATAGTAAAAATGTCTATTCTGCCAAAAGCCATCTATACATACAATGCACTTCCGATCCAAATTCCAATGACATTTTTTAATGTGATGGAGAAACAAATTACCAACTTCATATGGAATGGAAAGAAGCCCGGGATAAGTAAAGCATTACTGAAAAAGAAGAAGTAAGTGGGAGGCCTCACTCTACCTGATTTTAGAACATATTATACAGCCACAGTAGTCAAAACAGCCTGGTACTGGTACAACAACAGGCACATAGACCAATGGAACAGAATTGAGAACCCAGATATAAAGCCATCCACATACGAGCAGCTGATATTGGACAAAGGCCCAGTGTCAGTTAATTGGGGAAAAGATAGTCTTTTTTACAAATGGTGCTGGCATAACTGGATATCCATTTGCAAAGAAATGAAACAGGACCCATACCTCACACCATGCACAAAAACTAACTCCAAGTGGATCAAAGACTAAAACAATAAAGATCATGGAAGAAAAATAGGGGCAATGTTAGGAGCCCTAATACAAGGCATAAACAGAATACAAAACATTACAAAAAATGACAAAGAGAAACCAGATAACTGGGAACTCCTAAAAATCAAACACCTATGCTCATCTAAAGACTTCACACCAAAAGAGTAAAACGACCACCTACAGATTGGGAAAAAATTTTCAGCTATGACATCTCCGACCAGTGCCTGATCTCTAAAATCTACATGATTCTGTTAAAACTCAACCACAAAAACACAAACAACCGAATCAAAAAGTGGGCAAAGGATATGAACACGCACTTCACTAAAGACGGTATTCAGGCAGCTAACAGATACATGAGAATATGCTCTCGATCATTAGCCATTAGAGAAATGCAAATTAAAACTACGATGAGATTCCATCTCACTCCAACAAGGCTGCCATTAATCCAAAAAACACAAAATAATAAATGTTGGAGAGGCTGCGGAGAGATTGGAACTCTTATACACTGCTGGTGGAAATGTAAAATGGTACAACCACTTTGAAAATCTATGTGGCGTTTTCTTAAAAAGTTAGAAATAGAACTACCATACAACCCAGAAATCCCACTCCTCAGAATATACCCTAGGGAAATAAGAGCCTTTACACAAACAGATATATGCACACCCATGTTTATTGCTGCACTGTTTACAATAGCAAAAAGCTGGAAGCAACCAAGGTGTCCATCAACAGATAAATGGTTAAATAAATTATGGTATATTCACACAGTGGAATACTACGCATCGATAAAGAACAGTGATGAATCTGTGAAACATTTCATAACATGGAGGAACCTGGAAGGCATTATGCTGAGTGAAATTAGTCAGATGCAAAAGGACAAATACTGTGTAAGACCACTATTATAAGATTTTGAGAAATAGTATAAACTGAGAAGAACACATACTTTTGTGGTTACGAAGGGTGGAGGGAGGGAGGGTGGGAGAGGGTTATTTACTGATTAGGTAGTAGATAAGAACTATTTTGGGTGAAGGGAAGGACAATACTCAATACACAGAAGGTCAGCTCAACTGGACTGGCCAAAAGCAAAGAAGTTTCCGGGATAAACTGAATACTTCAAAGGTCAGCGGAGCAAGGGCGGGGGTTTGGGGACTATGGCTTAAGGGCACTTCTAAGTCAATTGGCAAAATAATTCTATTATGAAAACATTCTATCCCACTTTGAAGTGTGGTATCTGGGGTCTTAAATGCTAACAAACGGCCATCTAAGATGCATCAATCGGTCTCAACCCACCTGGATCAAAGGAGAATGAAGAACACCAAGGTCACACGATAACTATGAGTCCAAGAGACAGAAAGGGCCACATGAACCAGAGACTTACATCATCCTGAGACCAGAAGAACTAGATGGTGCCCAGCCACAACTGATGACTGCCTTTACAAGGAGCACAACAGAGAACCCCTGAGGGAGCAGGAGAACAGTGGGATGCAGACCCCAAATTCTCAAAAAAAGACCAGACTTAATGGTCTGACTGAGACTAAAGGAATCCCGGCGGTCATGGTCCCCAAACCTTCTATGGGCCCAGGACAGGAACCATTCCCGAAGACAACTCATCAGACATGGAAGGGACTGGACAATGGGTTGGAGAGAGATGCTGATGAAGAGTGAGCTACTTGTATCAAGTGGACACTTGAGACTGTGTTGGTGTCTCCTGTCTGGAGGGGAGATGTGAGGGTAGAGAGGGTTAGAAACTGGCAAAACCGTCAGGAAAGGAGAGACTGGAAGGAGGGAGCGGGCTGACTCATTGGGGGAGAGTAAGTGGGAGTATGGAGTAAGGTTTATATAAGCTTATATGTAACAGACTGACTTGACTTGTAAACTTTCACTTAAAGCATAATAAAAATTATTAAAAAAAAAATCATGCTTTGTCCATTCCCTTTTATCTTTTTTTATTTTTTAAGTCTCTTATATTCACTTTATTTTTAAATTCAATAAGTTCTATAAAAATGCTCACCTTTATTTCTTTTAGCTTTTTCCCTGTTTAATTTTTTTTAATTATTTTTCTCATTTTTTATATAATCCTTGTTTGTTTGGCCTTTTATGGAGGAATTAATCTAATTCCTATCTCTATATGGGTGGGGGATCTTTAAATATTAGCTCATTTTTATGTAATGATTTATCTAGGCGGTAACAGACAGGAAGTATGGGCAAGGGCTTGCAGTAGGTGGCAATCACTCCAACAGAAGGATGTGGAGCCCTTCTACCCTTCAGAGCCCCACTCCAGCTCTAGTACACTCTCCACCTTCATTCAGCAAACCAGTACCATTTGCTGTCAAGTCGGTTGCAACTCATGGCAATCCCGTGTGTGCTAGAGTAGAACTATGCTCCACAGGGTTTTCAACGGCTGATTTTTCAGAAGTAGATATCCTGGCCTTTCTTTTGAGGTGCCTCTGGATAGATTCATATCACCAATTTTTCAGTTTGCAGCCACACAAGCTAACTATTTGTACCACACAGGGATTCCTCGCTGAGCAAAAAGCCTCCTTTTATAATGGTGTTTACTTTCTAAGTATCTTATTCTAGGATAGTTCTGATAGGGTACTTACTGTTCCATCTCTTTGTGAGAAAACCCCTATTCTACAATTCATGTTGTTGTTAAGTGCGGTCAAATAGATTCTGACTCATAGCAACCCTGTGTACAGCAGAACAAAATGCTGCCCAGTCCTGTGTCATCTTCACAATCTTTTTTATGTTTGAGCCAATTGTTGCAGCCACTGTGTCAGTTCATCTCTTTGAGGGCTTTCCTCTTTTTCATTGACCTTCTACTTTACCAAACATGATATCCCTCTCCAGAGACTGGTCCCTCCTGATAACACGTCCAAGGTATGTGAGATGAAGCCTCATCATTCTTGCTTCTAAGGAGCATTCAGGCTGTACTTCTTCCAATACATGTTGTTTCTTCTTCTGGCAGCCCAAGTACATTCAATATTCTTCGCCAACACCATAATTCAAAGGCACAATTCTTCTTTGGTCTTCCTTATTCATTGTCTAGATTTTTCACGCGTATGAGGCGTTTGAAAATACTATGGCTTGGGTCAGGCACACCTTAGTCCTCAAGTGACTGTTTTGCAACACTTAGAAGACATCTTTTGCAGCACATTTGCCAATGCAATACATTGTTTGATTTCTTCAAATCCTGATGCTGCATTTTTCTTCACATAGTCCAGCTTCTGGGATTACTTGCTCAGCATACAGAATGAATAAATATGGTGAAAGAATACAACCCTGACGCACACCTTTCCTGACTTTAAACTACTCAGTATCCCCTTGTTCTATTCGAACGACTGCCTCTTGATCTATGTACAGGCTCTTCATGAGCACAATTGTTCTGGAATTCCCATTCTTCACAATGTCATCCATAATTTGTTATGATCCACATAGCCGAATGCCTTTGCATAGTCAATAAAACACAGGTAAAGATCTTTCTGGTATTCTCTGCTTTCAGCCAAGATCTATCTGACATCAGCGATGATACCCCTCACCCCTCTTCCTCTTCTGAATCCAGCTTGAACTTCTGCCTTTCAATGTACTGCTTCAAATGCATTTGAATGATCTTCAGCAAAATTTTACTTGTGTGTAGCATTAATGATACTGTTCAAAATCTCAGCATTCTGTTAGATTGCCTTTCTTTGAAATTGGCACAATTATGGATTTTTTCCAGTGGATTGGCAAGGAAACTGTCTTCCAAATTTCTTGACATAGAGAAGTGAGCATCTCCAGTGCTTTATCCATTTGCTGAAACATCTCAATTGGTATTCTGTCAATTTCTGGAGCCTTGCTTTTGCAAATGCCTTCAGAGAAGCTTGGACTTCTGCCTTCAGTACCATCAGCACTTGATCCTATGCTACCTCCTGAAATGGCTGAACATTGACCGATTCTTTTTTGGCACAGTTACTCTGTATTTCTTCCATCTTCTTCTGATGCTTCTTGAGTTGTTCAATATTTTCCCTTTTAAATCATTCAATATTGCAACTCAAGGCTTGGTTTTTTTTTTCTTCAAGTTCTTTCAGCTTGAGAAATGCTGAGCGTGTACTTCTTTTTTTGGTTTTCTAACTCCAGGTTTTTGCACATTTCATTATAATACTTTACTTTGTCTTCTCAAACCACCCTTTGAAATTTTCTATTCAGCTCTTTTACTTCATCATTTCTTCCATTCGCTTTAGCTACCTGAGTTCAAGAACAAGTTTCAGAGTCTCATCTGACATCTGTTTTGGTCTTTTCTTTCCTGTTTTTTTAATGACCTTTTGCTTTCTCCATGTTTGATGTCTTTGATGTCCTTCCACAACTCATCTGCTCTTCATTCATTAGTGTTCAACGTGTCAAACGTATTCCTGAGATGGTCTTTAAATTCAGGGGGGTTATGCTCCAGGTCGTTTTTTGGCTTTCTTGGACTTGCTGTAATTTTCTTCAATTTCAACTTTAGGTTGCATATGAGCAATTGACACTATGCTCCGTAGTTATCCACTGGCCTTGTTCTGACTAATGATATTGAGCTTCTCCACTGTCTCCTTCTACGGATATAGTCAATTTGATTCCTGTGCATTCCGTCTGGCAAGGTCCACATGTATAGTCACCATTTATGATGTTGAAAAAAGGTATTCGAAATGAAGAAGTCCTTGACTTTGCAAAATTCTATCATGTGATCACTGGTATCATTTTTTCATGTTCCGTATTTTCCAACTACCAATCCTCCTTTGTTTCCAATTTTCACATTCCAATCACCAATAATTATTAATGCATCTTGATTGCATGTTTGATTTCAGACTGCAAAAGTTGGTAAAAATCTTCAATTTCTTCATCTTTGGACTTAGTGGTTGATGCATAAATTTGAATAGTTGTATTAACTAGTTTTCCTTGTAGGCATATGGATATTATTCTATTACTGACAGCATTGTACTTCAGGATAGATCTTGAAATGTTCTTTTTGACAAGGAACGTGATGCCATTCCTCTTCAATTCGTCCTTCCCAGCAAAGTAGACCTTATAACTGTCTGATTCAAATGGCCAATAGCAGTCCATTTCAGCTAAGTAATGCCTAGGATAATGACCTTTATGTGTCCATTTCATTTTTGAAGACTTTGAATTTTCCTAGATTCATACTTTGTGTATTTCATGTACAGATGATTAACAGATGTTTGCAGCTGTTTTTTCTCCTTTTGAATCATGCCAATTCAACAAATGAAAGTCCCAAAAGCTTTACTCCATCCATGTCACTAAGGTCAACTCTACTTTGAGGAGGCAGCTCTTCCCCTGTCATATTTTGAGTGCCTTCTAAACTGAAGGGCTCTTCTCCCAGCACTATTCCAGACAGTGTTCCTCTGCTATTCGTAACATTTTCACTGGCCAATTTTTTCAGAGGTAGACTGCCAGGTCCTTCTTCCTAGTCTGTCTTAGTCTGGAAGCTCCACTGAAACCTGTCGACCAAGGGTGATCCTGCTGGTATTTGAAATACTCGTGGCATAGCTGCCAGAATCACAGTAACATGAAAGCCATCACAGAATGGAAAACTGACAGATGTGTGAGGCTAAAATCCATAGACTTACCATAATCTAAGGGGATCAAGTTGGGTGAGAGATTATAGTAAGAGAAGGTTGCTTCACACATACCTGGCGTGACTTTGGCTAAACCACACAAAGATTTCTAAAACATTTTGTAGTGTCATCTATTAAACCTATCAAAATCTAACAAAAAGACAATGAAGAGATTTATATGATCCAAAAAAAGGACTCAGTATATCAGAAAACAGCTGAGGTTATGTTTCTCCATCCCTGTCACTTCCCCAAAGAAAAACTCAAAGCTATGCTGACAAAACAATCTGGTTAATTTTCTGGGCTCAGGCCATAATGTTGACTCCCAATTTCCTGCAGTTTTCTCCGATTATACCTCCTGTTTATTCTTTTTGGATCCTCTCCTCCCTGTGGCCCCCGCCTGCTGTTGCACAATCCTGGTTATTTTATTCCCCCATCCAGCCCTAGGAAATGACATTAGTCAACTATCCTGATGAAAGGCCTGAATCACCAGGCCATTCCTATTCACCGCCCACGCCCACCCTCCCTGGGATTGTTCATGACAACCCCCTGCATTCAGCTCACTCACTAATGAGGTCTCCTCAGGGTAGGTAGTTTCCAAGACCTGTCCGTCTGCATTATAGCCTGGCACATTTGAGCCTGGTCTACTCAACCAGCAACTGCAATTCTAGCTGATGCTAAGCTATGTAGACATAGCTTATATATAATTATGCCTGTGTCTACATTTCATCATCATCACGAATGCACCACCAATGAATATAAATCACTAGGAAATGATTGCAAAGGAATTCAACAGGAAGGATCCTTACAGGCTAGTTTTTCTAATCCATTTTACTAACAGCTGCTTGCTACAAGACATTTGTACTTTAGAAATCCATCTGCACATATTCAGTATTTTAGGACCCTTCTTTTTTGTCTCCAGGTACAAAGGGGAAAAACTGGCAGTAAAAAGGTCGCTTTGATAGCTGTGCATTTCCAGTATCTTGTTTCATTTATTTCAGACCCTGACAAACAATTATTAAATGAAAGGCCTGGGTATATCCCAAAAATAATAAATGTTTAAGTTTAAGTGTGTTATCAGAAGAACTCATTAAAAGAAAGAAGCCTAATTAGGGACCTCCAAGGTTTCCAGAAAAGGCATTCTTGAAGCTTCCCCAAAATATACCAAGATGTTGGGATTCAGGGAAGTGATCATCATTCTGGATCACAAAAAGTGTAAGTTGACTGGCACGATTCTGAGGTTTTCAGAAAGTTTTTGCCAAAACCCCAGAGCAGAAAGAAACGTATCACTTGCTGCCAAACCATGAAAATAAAATATTAAATTATAAAAATATTCTACTGAAAATCAGCTTAGAAACAGAAACTAGCTATAACCAAGAGGTAGAATTCAGAGGTCTCCCTAGGGTCAATAAAAATATCGTTTTAGGGATATATGTGAACTTAGACTGACTTTTGGACTAGACATTTCCAAAGAAAGAAGGTCTTGCTGAAGTTGTCTGTTCCCACAAGGCAAAAAGGATCATGTTATAGTACGCCTGACATGAGGATGAGCAGCAATCATGCACACTGTTCCCTCATGCCTCAGGGACACAGGAGAGGGTAGTTGAGGTCCCACGTCTCCATGTAAAGAAGCACGGAACTGGAGACTTGCTGTAAAGCTGCCATATTTTCCATTAGGAAAGGAAGTTGGCCAAGAGCCCAAAGATGCCCCTCTGCTTTGAAGCTGAACAACATCCCTAGAAAACAAAACTATCTCTATAAAAGCCATCACATAAATGGAGGTCATTAGCAGAGGTCAGAACCAGGCTGAGCCCATGTAAGAAACAGGTTACACTCCTGACAACGACAGGCAACCAGATATATAATACAAGAATGCAATTTCTAACACACAAGCTCCAGAGGATAAGCTAGATAACTGGCATCTCCTAAAAATTAAACATAAAATTATGTTCATCAAAAGACTTCACCAAAAGAGTAAAAAGAGAAGATACAGACTGGGGAAAAAATGTTTGGCTATTACAAATCAAACAAAGGTCTAATTTCTAAAATCTACAAGAAAATCCAACACCTCTACAACAAAAAGACAACAATCCAGTTTAAAAGTGGGCAAAGGAAATGAACACACACTTCACCAAAGAAGACATTCAAGTGGTCAAAAGACACGTGGGGAAATGCTCACAATCTCTAGCCATCAAAGAAATGCAAATCAAAACCATAATGAGATACAATCTTACACTGGCATTACTGGCACGAATCAATAAAACAGAAAATAAATTCTGGAGAGGCTATGGGGAGATGATAACTCTTATGCACTGCTGGTGTGAATGCAAAATGATACAACCATTTTGGAAAACTATATGGTGCTTCCTTAGAAAGCCAGAAATAGAAATACCATATGATCCAGCAATCCCACCCCTAGGAATATATCCTAGAGAAATAAGAGTCGTTACACGAATAGATATATGTACACCCATGTTCGCTGCAGCATTGTTCACAATAGCAAAAAGATGGAAACAACCTAGATGCCCATCAACAGATGCACGGATAAACAAACCGTGGTGCATACACACCATGGAGTATTACACAACGCTAAAGAACAACAACAAATCTGTGAAGCACCTCATAACATGGATGAATCTAAAGCACATTATGCTGAGTGAAATAAGTCAATCACAAAAGGACAAATGTTATATGAGATCACTACTGTAAAAACCCATGAAGAGGTTTACCTACAATAAGAAACATTCTTTGATGGCTATGGAGGAAGATGGAAAAACATTTAGTAGATAATAGATAAGTGGTAACTTTGGTGAAGGGTGAGACAGTACACAGTACTGGAGAAGTCAGCACGACCTGTATAAGCAAGGTCATGGTAACTCCATAGACACATCCAAACTTTCTGAGGGGCAGAATTGCTGGGCTGAGGGCTGTGGAGACCATGGTCTCAGGGAACATCTAGCTCAATTGGCATATCATAGTTTATACAGAAAATGTTCTACATTCTACTTTGGTGAGTAGCGTCTGGGGTCTTAAAACCCTGTGAATGGCCATCTAGGATACTCCACTGGTCTCACCCCTTCGGGAGCAAGGAATAATGAAGAAAACTAAAGATACAAGGGAAAGATTAGTCCAAAGGACTAATGGACCACATCTACCATGGCTTCCACCAGACTGTGCCCAGTACAACTAGATGGTGCCCGGCTATCACCACTGACTGCTCTAACAAGGATCACAATAGAGTGTACCGAACAGAGCTAGAGAAAAATGTAAAACAAAATTCTAATTCAAAAAGAAAGACCAGACTTGCTGGCCTGAGAGAGACTGGAGAAGCCCTGAGAGTATGGCCCCCAGACACCCTTCCAGCTCAGTAATGAGGCCACTCCTGAGGTTCACCCTTCGGCCAAAGATTGAACAGACCGATGGAACAAAACAAGACTAAAGGGGCACACCAGCCCTGAGGCGGGAACTGGAAGGTAGGAGGGAACAGGAAAGCTGATAATAGGGAACTCAGGGTTGAGAAGGGAGAGTGTTGACATGTCGTGGGGTTGTTAATCAATGTCATACAATAACGTATATATTAACTGTTTGATGAGAAACTAGTTTGTTCTGTAAACCTTCATCTAAAGCTCAATTTAAAAAAAAAAGGATACAATTTCTCCTATACTTCCTTCCAGGTTGCCCAGTACACCCTAGGGGCCAGTCAGAGACACAGAGAAGATGGTGACCCAGAGGCAAACCACATACTCTCCCACCCCCACATCTTGCCATCCCCACTCCCCACTGAGTAAAGGAAGAAAGGAATCTTTGGGAACTAACCCTGGCTGGTACTCAAGGAAAAGAAGGAGATATTTGTTGAACTGGATATGAAATTGATGTTTCAAACTGATCAAGATGGAATGTTTAATAACTGAAAGTGACTGGAAAACATGTAATAGACCCAAGGTGTTGTTAAGCAATGTAAAGAAGAAATCCAACATGATACAGTGGATGTGATGGGAGAAAATAAAACCATTTTATATTTGTAGCCCACGAAGTTCACAATGCATAAACCAATTGGTTTATATATATAGTTTTTTCTATCATAATCATGTGAGTTTTTGTTTTTTGTTTTTGTTCTGTTGTTTTCTAACTTTATGACTAATCACTTTTAGCTTGGTTACAACAAATATTTTTAGGAGGATTCAGGATATTAACTATGAATTCTTAAGACTCAGGGCCTTATATTTGTTCCTATATTAGGGTCTTATGTATTGTGTAAATATGTCTAATTTATCCCATTAAGCTGGAGGCTTCTTAAGGGAAAGTATAAATTTGATGTATATTTTATCCCAAAAAGACCAACATGCCTTACACATAGAGAGTATTCAATAAATATTAATGGAGCAAGCTATTTGTTCATGAATTTTACTGCTATTTCAAAGCAAGTATGAGAAAAAGTTGCTACATATTTGCTAATGAAGAGTAATCTGAGTGATGGGTCATTTAGTTCTGGCATAATAATTTGAAAGCCTATATAAGGTCTTCTATAATGGTGAAATGTGTGATTACATTTGACTGGTACAGTTCTAGAAAATATTTACAATTCAATCCAACACATACACCTTTCAACCTATTTGAAATTGAGAAAAATTTCCCAACTTATTTTAAAATTGGGGGAATTCTTATAGTTCAAATCAGTTATCTCAATTATTAACCTCTCAAAAATGTAATGCAGAGGCGAGCCCAAGATGGCAGAAAGTCAGACACTTTGTGTCATCCCTTTTATCACAAAGACCTAAAAAAAGAAAAGTGAATTGGATATGTATGACAATCTAGGAACCCTAATCATCAAAGACAAAGCTAAAGAATTGGACTGAGCAGCAGGTGGAAGGAGAGGCAATTCAAAAACAGTGGAAATAGAGAATTATGGATCACGGAATTGCTGGTGTCCTGCTATCTGATTCTGCACAGCACACACAGGCTGAGGCAAGCAGCAACATCCCAAGCCGAAACCCACCTCCGCTGGTGCAACCAAGCAGCAGCAAATCTGCATGCACCTCTAGAACCAAACAGAAGCAACACCAGACCTGCAAAAGTGCAAGTTCCCAACCCACTATGCACACTTCCTCCACCAGAGCTCCACGGCCAAGGAGCACTCCTTTCCCCCTACCCACTCCAACACCAGTCCTGCGGCACTCAACAATCCCATACCCCCTAAGCTGGGAACTCATGGCTGCATCCCGAGGTACCGGCGCCTTCAACCAGTCATGGCGTAGGGGCTCCACAGACTTGTAGCACCCTTCACCTCCGTTCCAGTGCCTTGTGAGCTGATTCAACATCGTGTGCCCTCATTAGGACATCATGGACAGGGTATCCACCTGAAGTCCATTTTAACCTACAGCAGGCAAGAGGGAGCTGCAGATTTGTGACATTCAACACCACCCCACACCCTAAGAAGGGGCCTCATCAACCCACACCAGGTGGCTGAGGGCCAGCAGTACCACACACTTCATCTAGTAGTCAACAACAGGGGCCTAAGAATTAGTGGTGCCTCCCAACCCCTCCAGCCCAGGGCACCACCCAGGGGGCCAGCTATACTATCCACCCCCACTAAGCACTCTATTGGACGGGGGCAAGCCCTCCATCCAGGCACCCAGGGGCAGAAGACAGCCCCCTAACTTGCTCCCTACATCGCCCTCCATTGCAACCAAAAACCTGTGCTTGCTCCAAACACCCCCACACAGCCCTGCTCCCCTAGTACTGTAGGTGAGGGTCTTCAAACCACACACTCGGTGACTGACGACCCGGGTACCTGCAGCCCTAATGACCATATCCCCTGCAAGAACGGTGAATAGACTACCAGGCTCGCAGACCTAGTATTGCTCTGACTACCTGGAGACAGGAGGTGAGAGTTTCAACAACACCAACAATCACATTAGTACACACGGTCAGCCTACTTAGACATATTAAAACACAACAAACAAAACAAAAATACAGGACGCAGTAAACAAAAACACGAAAATAAAAAAAATACATATAATAACTTATTGATGCCTCAGAAACAACAGTCATTATCAAATCACATAAAGAAGTAGGACAAGATGGCTTCAGCAAGTGACCAAAATAAAGAACTAGAAAACCTTTCACAGGAAGGAAAGGCAATGGAACTACATGGTAAAGAATTCAAAAGACTAATATATAGACCTCTCCAAGACACCAGGTAGGAGGTGAGGCAAAACACAGACCAAACCAAGGAACAAATAGAGAAAGCAATAGAAAAATTCAGGAAAACAATACAAGAGCAAAATGACAGACTAAACAGGCTGCTAGAAACCATACAAAGACAGCAACTAGAAATCCAAAAGGTTAACAATAAAATTTGAGAATTAGACAACTCAGTAGGTCATAGGAGCAGAACTGAGACAATGGAAGTCAGAATTAGTGAAATTGAAGATAAATCTCTTGACACCAACTCGTTTGAGGAAAAATCAGAAAAAAAAATGAAAAAAGCCAAGAATTATGTGAGATACTATCAAGAGGAAAAACCTAGCAGTGATAGGAGTACCAGAATGGGGGGAGGGAGGAAGGTGGATAATGGAAACCACAGAAAGAACTATTGAAGATTTGCTGACAGAAAACTTCCCTAATATCATGAAACATGAGAAGATATCTATCCAAGAAAATCAACAAACCCCATACAGGATAGATTCCAAAAGAAAGCCACCAAGACATAATAAAACTTGCTAAAACCAAAGACAAAGAAAAATCCTGAGAGCAGCTAGGGATAAACAAAAAGTCACATACAAAGGCAAACCAATAAAACTAAGCTCAGATTACTCAGCAGAAACCATGCTGGCAAGAAGGTAATGGGATGACATATATAAAGCCTTGAAGGAAAAAATTTCAACCAAGAATTATATATCCAGCAAAATTGTCTCTCAAACTCAATGGCAAAATTAGGTCATTTCCAGGTAAACAGAAATTAAGGGAATTTGTAAAAAACAGACCAAAGTTATAAGAAATATTAAAGGGAGTTCTCCTACAGGGTCACTGTCTTATTCATCTAGTGCTGCTGTAACAGAAATACCACAAGTGGATGGCTTCAACAAAGAGACATGTATTATCTCAAAGTTTAGTAGGCTAGAAGTCCGAAGTCAGGGCGCCAGCTCCAGGGGAAGGTTTTGTCTGTCTGTCAGCTCTGGAGAAAGGTCCCCGTCATGAGTTTTCCCTTGGTCTGGAAGCATCTCAGCATGGGAATCTCAGGTCCAAAGGACTTGCTCTGCTCCCAGTGCTGCTTTCTTGGTGGTATGAGGTCCCCAACTTTCTGCTTCCTTCCCTTTCCTTTTTTATCTCTTGAGAGACAAAAGGTGGTGCAGGCAACACTCCAGGGAAACTCCCTTTATATTGGATCAGGAATGTGACCTGGGTAGGGGTGTTACAATGCCACCCTAATCCTCTTTAACATAAAATTACAATCACAAAATGGAGGACAACCATACAATACTAGAAATCATGGCCCAGCCAAATTGATACACACATTTGGGGGGGGGGGGGGCATAATTCAATCCATGACAGTCACTATGAGTTAGAATTGACTCAATAGCAAAGGGTTTGGCTTTTTTAGTTCCAATTGGGGAACCAACATAGACAACAATCTAAGACTAGGACACAGGACAGACCAAACAGATATCAACTCAGATAGGGAATTCACAAAAACAAATCAAAGATAAAAGACTAAACATAGAGAAGCAAAGACGTCAGTACGTAAACAGCGACAACATCAAAACAAAAAAGAGGGAATAAATGGTCTAGTCATAGAACTTCCATATGAATGGGAAGTCAAGATGATATCAAGAAATAAAAGACTGGCCAACATCATTCTAAATGGAGAGAGACTAAAAGCATTTCCTCTTGAGAACAGGAACAAGACAAGAATGCCCTTTATCACCACTCTTATTCAACATTGTGCTAGAAGTTCTAGCAAGAGGAATAAGGCAAGAAAAAGAAATAAAGAGCATCCAAATTGGTAAGTCGATATGATCTCATACACAGAAAACCTCAAAGAATCCACAAGAAAGCTACTGGAACTGATAGAAGATTTCAGCAACCCAGCAGGATACAAAATTAACATATAAAAATCAGCTGGATTTCTCTACAGAAACAAAGAGAAATTCGAAATGGAAATCATCAAATCAATACCATTTACAATAGCCCCCAAGAAGATAAAACACTTAGGAATAAATCTAAAAGACCTACACAAAGAAAACTACAAGACACTACTAAAAGAAAACTACATAAGTGGAAAAACACACCACAATCATGGATAAGAAGACTCAACATTCTGAAAATGTCAATTCCATTTGAAGCAATCTACAGATACAATGCAATCCTGATCCACCATTTTTTAATGAGATGAAGAAACAAATCATCAACTTTCTATGGAAAAGAGAGAGGCCTTGGATAAGTAAACATTAATGAAGAAGAAAAACAAAGTAGGAGGCCTCATACTACCTGATTTTATTACCTACCACAGTAATCAAAACATCCTGGTACTGGTACAACAACAGACACATAGATCAATGGAACAGAATTGAGAACCCAGACATAAATCCAGCCTTCAATGAGCAGCTGATATTTGACAAAGGCCCAAAGTCCGTTAAACAGGAAAAGACAGTCTCTTTAACAAATGGAGCTGGCATAGCTGGATGTCCATCTGTGAAAAAAAAGAATTAAGATGCATACCTCACACCATACACACAAACTCACTCAAAATGGTTCAAAGACCTAAATATAAAATCGGAAACAATACAGATCATGCAAGAAAGAATAAGGGGAACTCTCAGGGCCCTAATATAAGGCATAAATAGGATACAAACCATAACTAACAATGCACAAACACTGGAAGAGAAACTAGATAACTGGGAGCAACTAAAAATTAAACACTTATGCTCATCACAAGACTTCACCAAAAGAACAGAAAGAGAACCTACAGACTGGAAAAAGATTTCTGGCTACGACATATCCCACAAGGGTCTAATCTCTAAAATCTACAAGATACTGCAACACCTCAACAACAAAAACACAAATAATTAGAAAATGCACAATGGATATGAACAGACACTTTAGCAAAGAAGACTCATAAGGAAATACTCAAGATCATAAGCCATTAGAGAAATACCAATCAAAACTAAACTGAGATACCATCCCACACCAACGATAATCCAAAAAAAACACAAAATAACAAATGTTGGAGAGGTTGTGGAGAGACTGGTACTCTTATGCACCACTGGTGGACGTTCAAAATGGTAAAACCACTTTGGAAAACGATATGGCACCTCGTTAAAAAGCTAGAAATAGAAATACCATATGATTCGGTAATCATATTCCTAAGAATATACCTTAGAGAAATAAGAGCCATCACATGAATAGACATATTATAGACATATAAATGCACTCATGTTCATTGCAGCAGTATTCACAATAGCAAAAAGATGGAAAAAACCTAAATGCCCAACAACAGACGAATGGATAAAAAAATTACTGTGCATACACACAATGGAATACCACGCAATTATAAAGAATCATGACGAATTTGCAAAACATCTCACAACATGGATGAATCTGGTGGGCATTATGCTGAATGAAATCAGTCAGTCACAAAAGGACAAATATTGTATGGGACCACTATTATAAGAACTCAAGAAAAGATTTACACTCAGAAAAAAACATTCTTTGATGGTTATGAGGGTGGGGAGGGAGGGGGAGGAGGGAATCGCTTAGATGATGGTGTCAAATTCAATGAAGGGTAGGACAACACACAATGCAGGGGAAGTCAGCACAACAGGACCAAAGAAAAGGCATGTTTCCTAGACACATCCAAACACTTTGAGGGACCAAGTAGTTGGGGCTGGGGTCTTGGGACCATAGTCTCAGGGGACATCTAGGTCAATTGGCACAACATAGTTCATAAAGAAAACATTCTCAACCTACTTTGGTTTGTAGCATCTGGGGTGTTAAAATGTTGCGAGCAGCCATCTAAGATACATCTATTGGTCCCATCCTATCCAGACCAAAGGAGAATGAAGAAAACCAGACATAAGGAAAATATTAGCCTAAAGGCCTAAAAAAACACATGAAACAGAGACTCCACCAGCCTGAGACCAGAAGTACTAGATGGTGCCCAGCTACCACCAAAGACCACTCTGACGGGGATCACTACACAGAGTCTCGGACAGATCAGGGGGAAAATACAGAACAGTATTCAAATTCACAAAAAAAGACCAGACTTAATGATCTGACAGAGACTGGAGGAGCCCCCAATACTATGGCCCCAGACACTCTGCTAAACCGGAACTGTAACCACTCCTGAAGGCCACTTTTCAGAAAAGATTAAACAGGCTTATAAAACAAAAAATAACACACATGAGGAACATGTTTCTTAGTTCAATCAACTATACAAGATCAAATGGGCAACTCCTGTCCAAGAGCAAGACTAGAGGCAGGAACGGACAGCAACTGGAAGGAGGTATGGGCAAGGGGAACTCGGGGTGGAAAGGGGGAGCGTGCTGTCACATTAGAGGGTTGCAGGCAATTTTACAAAATAATATGTGTATAAATTTTTCAGTGAAAAATTAACTTGAGCTGTAAACTTTTACCTAAAACACAATTAAAAAAAACAGACATAAAAAGAAAACAAAAAAATGTAATGCATCTGATGTTAAACCTTGAAAATGTCACTCACCCTTAGTTATCCTATAATGATGAAGGGTAATATGAGAGTGTTCTATATTATTATTTATCATTATTATTATACATGTCAAAATTATATATAAGCATCATTGATGTTAGTTTCCTAATTTCTTAGGTGGTCAATTTACCCAAATTGACCAATTATACCTTGCCAAATAAGCTTATTCATATAGATAGCCTAAAAGTCATTTGAAGGCTGTGTCATACAGTCTTTCGTTAAACATTATGAATGGCATTTCTTCATAATTATAAGAATTAAGAAAAAATGTTATTGTAAATACATTATTTTAAACCTATTTTATAATTCCATATTTTAATAACAAGGATTTCATAAAATTCTTCAAAGCTGTAGATTCAGAGAAAAGCTTTCCTGAAACCAAAATCTACCAGTAAAAACAAATTTATTAAGCATCAATTTTTTTCCCTCACAACTATGTTGCATTGTGAGATACATTTCAAATACATTTTAATTGCATTTTAATGTCCAACTATTATTTTTTTTTATTAATTTTTTGCTGTTGTGTGCTGTTGTGTTGACTCCAATGCATAGCGACCCTATAGGACAAAGTAGAACTGCCCCATATGGTCTCCCCAGGCTGTAATCTTTATAGGAACAAATCACCAGGTCTCTTTTCCCACAGAGTAGCTGGTGGGTTCGAAATGCTGACTTTTCAGTAAGCAGTATATTTAATACACTTATATTATTGCAAATGTTATTATATGCATAAAGAGATAGATAAACTTGACCTAAAGGAGCATAAATTAGAGCAGATAATGAAATATCACTTCATTAATAAAAACATCAAAGTCTGAGATCTAAGTTAGGGACTCAATTTATGATTGTAACTCACACTTAGAATGTTATTATATAAATACAAAGAACCACAAAATTCAACTTTTATTTTTCATTTGTCCCCTGTTTCTTTTCAAAAAAAAATTTCTTTTTCCTTAAAAAGGAAGAATACAACTATTTTTACAGGAAAAAAGCAGCTTAGAGGAAAAAATACTATACATGAAAAAGAAAGGTCAGTTGTTTTATGTCAGCAGCCTAAAACTAAAATTGAGCCATTCTGTCTGAGTGGTTTAAGAGTTCTGATTATAACCTAAGGCAAAATAAATGTCTTTTCCACTTAAAAAAAAAAAAAGGAGAGAGGGAAGTACAGTTGCTATGATTAGGCTTTGAAGCTTGCTCTAAGTCTCCTGGCAGCTAAGAAAGGAAGGAAAATGTAATGGTTCGTTACTTAACCTCACCAATGGCATGATGAGAGTAGC
This sequence comes from Elephas maximus indicus, assembly GCF_024166365.1. Classification (NCBI taxonomy): domain Eukaryota; kingdom Metazoa; phylum Chordata; class Mammalia; order Proboscidea; family Elephantidae; genus Elephas; species Elephas maximus. The sequence goes on along the minus strand of NC_064822.1, from coordinate 78,660,666 downwards.
TTCTTCAAACGGGCATTGTGAGGATATACTGCAAAAATGCAGATGAAGTGTTTAGCATAGTGCCTGGCACAAGGGAAATGTCTAAGGATATTACCTAGTAACACTATCTAAAAGGAAAAGACAAATGACATTTCTCAAGGAAGACACAATTAACGCTAGTATCAAATCCTAACAGAAATTTCTCACATACCCATTATATTAGAAACTTAAAATGAGAGTCATTTCATTGAACTGGACTGCAGCAGAGTTCTGAATTATAAAGATAGTTTGCAATCTCAGGGACTGCTCACTGTATTATGCCTGGCACATAATAAATACTCAATCATGTTTTATTGACCTTGTTACAAAATAATTCTCTTCAACAAATATTTCTGGGTATCAAAGCCTTTTCCTTTTTCTCCTAAGTCTTTTCACAGAGTGTAATGTTCCCAAACTATGACTAAGACTTTCCTCTTCAACTATATCAACAACTTTGCAAGGAAAAAATACTAAATTCCCAATCTCTGTCACCTACCATAATAGAGCACTTCCAATAATTCAGAGCTAAAAGAGGGAAACAGTAGAATATGGATGAATTTTTTTTTATTGTCTTGCAAGTTGAAATTCTAATTTCTCTTTTAAAAATCTGAAAATGCAAGGGGATCTCAACTTGCTGGTTCCCACCCGCTCCCCACCCCCACACCCTGCACCCTTACCTCCCATTCGGTTTACAACCGAGTTCAAACATGCTAGCTATACTTTCTTCTACACTCCTACACAGCCTCAAAGTAAGTTGTTTACCCGCCAGCTCTCCACTGAAGCTACTCTTGCTTTACCAGGTCCCAAATGACTACTATTTACAAAATCTTTTTTTTTTTTTACAGACATTTCAGCCTGTATAAACTCTGACAACTCTGAAACATGTTTATTTTGGAACATGTCACTGAAATTCTCTCTTCTTGTAACTTATATGATGCTACATTTTCAAGATTCTCCTTCTATTCCTGATCTCTCTGTCTCTCTTCCTCCCTCCCCCTCCCCATCTTTCCTCCCCCTCTCCCCCTCCCCCTCTCCCTTTCCCCTTCCCTCTCCCCCCGCCCCTTGTCAGGTTCTCATTCTCCAGCTAACTCTTAAGTGTTGATATTCCCAAGATCGCCATTGTTGGTTCCTTTCTCTCATTTTTACTTTTTTTTCTAGGAAAATTCCTCCCTATGTATCCTTCCACTACACCTGCCACCCCACAAAAGGCAGTGCCTGGGTCCTTTCATCTGCAGGGGCAGAAAAGTAGATAATGAAAGCTTTGCATCCTCAAAGAGTATGTAGCCGTGATGTAGCTGTGAGGAGAGAAGACTAAAGAACAAAGCCAAGAGTCACAGAGAACATAGACTAAGGAACTCCTCTCGGCAAGCAAAGCCAGGAACTACCAAATAGACTAATCGTGGAGTTTTCTAATACTAGTGAAGGGAGTCTTCATAATTTGATAATTGCTATATGAAGTGACTTGTGTGTATTTCTCACTGACCTCCTTTCTGAATGAAAAATTTTATAGTAGTTATTCTACTCTTTCTCTACCATTATATTCGGAGTGCTTATGTGGCAAATAAATGCCTTTTACTTTATAGATACAGAACCTCAAGAACCTATACCTGGCCCTCATAAAGAGTACCAGGTATACCAGGTATAGAGTTGGATGAGTAATTGAGAGGCTGATGGTATTCTGTGAGTGAAAAGAAGTGTGTGCATGGATATTTGGTAGTCCAAAATGTTTTTCTCCCAATATCCATTTTCCCCTTTTCCTATGGTGTTAGAGCTTCCAATTTTGGATTTATAACATGGAGACTGCAGCTTTACTTTCCATTTGCAGCTAGGTGTAATCATGTCACTAAATTCGGTCTACTGGAATGTAAGTAGAAGTGTTCATGTAGTAGCTCCTGGGAATCTTTCTGATGAGATTGCATGTACATGCCCTTTGCGCTCTGCCTCCTTCCTTCCTCCAACCTGCTGCCTAGAACTTGGATGCCACCATCTTGTATCCTGAGGTCAAGGCCATCCATGGCAAGACAATAAGATAGAAGGAACCTAGGTCCCTGACGTTATGAGCACAATACTAGCCCTCTACTGCCAATTCAAACTTTTATGTCAAGCAGAAAAAAACTCCCATCTTGTTTAAACCACTATTATTTATAATTTTTTGTAACTTAGAGTAGAACCTAGTCCTATGATACAGGTATATGAAGTAAAGAAAAGTCTCTGGATTGTGGCACATTCACTAAAAAAAGGGAACAACAGGTTTGAACAGAGGATCCAATTTTAGATGTGTTGATTATGGAGTACCAGTGAGAATCCAAGTAGAGACACTGCATGAACAGCTGGATATAAGGTGCAGAGTTGAATAAATGGTCTAGAGTTCAGAGAAAACTCCTCAGGAGAGGAGTTTAGGTGAGAATGAAAAACCTGGGAATCAACAAGTTACAAATGGTATGTGAAATCTCAAAAACAAACAAGCTCATTCAAGGAGTATATGCAGAGTAGATAAGCACTCATGTTATGGGCTTAAAAACATTATTTCAAGCCTACAAATTTCTATTATTTCTCATCTTCTTTCATTATCATTTTTGGTCAGTATACACTGTATTTATGCTAAGTCAATCCCATATCAGATCTTGCCCCTCAGGAATAATCAGTGGAAAACCATGTTCTAACAAAGTCAATGGAAAGTTCAGAGGCTTGTCCAAATCTTATCTGCACTATTTATAATCCAAGAAACATAATGATAACATTTAGGGCAAAATGGGATTTTCTGAATAACACCCATCACTCACAGTCATAGCTAAAAAAAAAGTCATAAAATAATAAAATCTCAAGATAGAAAGGGATCTCAGAACGTTCTTACACAAACACACTGCCATGAATGCTACTACTCCATGAAAATTATATATCATAAATAGAATGTATTTAACAAGGATGCTAAATGAACTAAACTTAAACAGCAATTTCTACAACATGGTTGAAAGAATAAGAAAAAAAAAATTTCTCCCCCAAGAAATAATAAATACAAAAATGCTGTTTCAACTACTTCTCATCTACCTTCCATGTGGATCTTTTCCATCTCTAATATTCACAAAAATAAACTTACTGATGATATCCTGACATCAGCAAGGAGGTTCAGTTTAAGTATTAGGGACCACCTTTTCACTGCCAGATCATTTCAACATTGCTACAATTTACCAAAGGAGTTTACGGAATCTCCCTCAGAAGTTTTTAAGAATCAATTAGACAATAATTTGAAGAAATTAGTTTAAGATAACTTGAGTGTACTTTTGCAGTTGGGAGTTGAGCCATGAGATTGTTTTTTCTATGACACTATTTCCTGGCTGGAAATTGAAAGTCGGAAAAGAAAATAACAATGAGTTTGAAGTTTGGGTTTTTTTTTTTTTTTTTTTAATTTAAATCATTTCCCCATCTTTAACGAGCTGCAAATGTCATCAGTCAGGACTTTTAAATACACTCAAGACCCTGGAGCCTTTTCCATAACCTTGCCAAATGGGATTTACTTAATTTCTAATTTATACTTGGATTTCTCTATAAGATATGATGTCTTATAGCCATGACTTGGTTCTGGCTCCAGCTTTATAACTTCCATTCAAGGGAAAGAACCTCAAGACTGAATTACCACAGTGGACTGACCTCTACTGTTTGAGGACATCATGGGTGGTTCGAACACTCTTTGATACTCGAAACTATTATTTTAAGTCATACAGATGAGCCACCTCTACGGTTTGGAAGCAGTTAACTTTTCCAACCTAAAAATCTATGCTTTCAATTCTAAATGGGTTAATGAGGTGGAGAAAGGTAATGACTGAATACCAAATCATGGCTATCCAAAACTGCAATTAAGCATGATTAATCCACACACAATCCATCACCTCAACACTCTAAATAAATAATGGAAGAACGTGTATAAAAATAGTAAGGGCAAGCCCAAGGTCTTACTCAAAATGGAACCTTAAACATCAAGGTTATCAAGTGAGAGTTAACAGGAGAGTGATGGACAATGCTCCACACCCTTAGTTGTTTGTTTTTTCTTAAGTAGAATCTGGGTGCAAAATTCTCTTGTAAGAGGTGCAGGAGAACCAGATCACTTTAAATTCCCTATGTTCCAGGGCCATAATTAAGCAACAAAGTATTTGTTGAGCAAATTATTAAAAGGCTGGAACATAATATTTCCTGGTCACAACCACTACAAGTGACACCATTTAAAGATCGATAAAAGGCCTGGTAAATGGCATCTTTATCTCACAGATGTTCTGTTTTAGGATCCAGATGCCATCATTCCACCCCTCAGCAACTCCAACACAAGACCAAAAAACCCAGTGTCGTGGAGTCGATTCTGACTCATAGCGACCATATAGGACAGAGCAGAACTGCCCCATAGAGTTTCCAAGGAGCGCCTGGCAGATTCAAACTGCTGACCCTTTGGTTAGCAGCCGTAGCATTTAACCACTACGCCACCAGGGTTTCCCCAACACAAGACAGCAAGGTCAAAAAGAACAATACACCTGTGAGTAGGGATGCCAGGCTGCTGCTGCAGGAACTTATAGGCTGCTGATTAAACCATAGGGATATTATGGTCATATTATCTTCTTCCTCAGTGCTTTCCAACTGGAGAATGTTCCAAAGGTAAAAGGGAAAAACAAAAGCAACTTTTAAAAATGAGAAGAGGCTAAAACTCAGCATAGTCTTCCTTCATGAAGGTCTATGGGAAGTGAGTGCATGTGCTAACTAGCTTCGCTGTGACACAGCAAGCCGTGGATAATTTGGCCTGGACATGTAAAAGCCTGTGTTCAAGTGCCCATATCTTCCATTTCCTGGTCATATACTCTTGAGCAAATTCGTCATTTTCCTTAAGGCTTAGTTTTCTAATTAAAAATAATATAGGAAAAAGGAGGATGAGGTGGGACAGGGAAAGGTGAAGTCTTTATGATATCAACTTCACTGGATTATTGTGAGAGTGCTGTTGTTGTTAGTTGTTATGGAGTCAGTTCTGACTCATGGCAACCCTATGTGTGTCAGAGCAGAACTGTACTCCACAGAGTTTTCAAAACTGTGACCTTTCAAAGCAGAGCATGAGACTTATCTTCCAAGGTGCCTCTGGGTGGGTTCAAACTGCCAATCTTCCAGCTAGTAGTAGAACACTTAACCATTTGCATCACCCAGGGCCTCCTGTGTGAGGGTAAAATAAGTTTATTATGTGAAAATTTCTTTGCAAAGTACAAAATTTTATAGGAAAAAAAAGGAATTACTATTTATGATCTGATTATTACTACTTGAGTAATTATCAACTTGATGTTCTCTTAAATACCACCCAGTTCTGTCGCAAAACTCCCCTGAAAGGTGGAGAAATAAAGCCCTTTTTAATCCAAAATAATGACACAATACTTAAAAGTCAACGGGAGATACGCTTTCACAATCCATAGGCTACATGAATACAATGTGCACTAAGTACCAGGTCTGGCACAAAATATACTATGTATTACATATACATGTATCACAGAATCTATAATTTGTTTATCAACTTTTTTGAAAAGGTATTTTTATCAAAACTGGATACCTAGTGATTATAGCAAATAATTTGGGTTACGCCTAAATTATCTTGTCTTGAGATGGGAGTTTTTATTGTGTTTCTCCCTATTCTGTAGAGAAATAATACCTTTCTCCAGGATTATTCATATAATAACTGGCTCATATAATAACTCCTCTTTAATAATAAAATTTAGAAAAAAAGCAATTGACTTTTATTACACACCTATCATATGCTAGGTACTATTGAAGTAATCAAGCCCAATGCTTGCTGTTACATCTGAACATAAAAGAAAATGAAAATCTTCATGACTGGACCAATAAACAATGTCAGGATAAATGGCAAAGAAATTGAAGCTGTCAAGGATTTCATTCTACTTAGATCAACAATCAAAGTCTGTGGAAGCAGCAGTCAAGATATCAAACAATACATACAGAAAAATCTGCTGCAAAGACTTCTTTAAAGTGTTTAAAAGCAAAGATGTCACTTTGATGACTAAGGTGTGCCTGATCCAAGTGGTGCTCTTTCCAATTGACTCATATGTTGACAAGCTGAGCAATGAAAAAAGGAAGACTGAAGAAGAACTGACAATTCAAATTGTGGTATAGGTGAAGAATATCGAATATACTACAGACCTTCAGAAGAATGAACAAATCTATCTTGGATGAAGTGCAGCCACAATGCCCCTTAGAAGCAAGGATGACAAGACTTGGTCTTGCTTACTTTGGACATGTCATCAGGAGGGACCAATCGTTGAAGAATGACAACATGCTTGGTAAAGTAGAGGGTCAACAAAAAAAGAGAGAAACCCTCCATAAGATGGATTGACATGGTGGCTGCAACAATAGGCTCAAATATATAGCAACAATTGTGCAGATGGCACAGGACCAGGCAAAATTTCATTCTGTTATACATAAGGTCACCACGAGTCAGAGCCACCTCAACGGCAACTAACAGCAATAATGCTTGCGAGGAAACTGCAAGCTCCAGACACTGTACTAGGCAATATTCATGTGTTATCTCACTGAATTCTCCCAGCAATAATGAAGAGGTAGATTTTTTCAGATGAGAAAGGTGATCCCTGGTGAGATTAAAAGACTTACCCAAATTCATGCAATAAGTAAGGAATTTGGGATTCCAGCAGGTCAACATTCTCATTCCAAACACATCAAAATATTAACTAGTTAACTTAAAAAAAAATGAAATAAGGTTCTCAAAATTATTCATAGAATAATCAACTCTCTGCATAATAACCATATCGATGGACAGCAGCTTGAATCTTCCTCAAGACACAAATAATGATGGGTAAAATGAAAATATGACAGTAGTCCTAAAAGGAAGTTGACACATTCTATCCAATCTTTTTTATTTCCTTTAATTATATTTTCCTTGGATATAGACTTACGGAGCATTTCTTAGGTCTTTATTAAAGGCATATGTCTATTCTTTCTTAAGCTAGTTATTTGGAGAGCCAAGAAAGAGATGGAATTTGCCAAGTAAAAGGTTTACAAATCAAAAGAATTTTTGAAAACCATGTGCCTGCAATAATGCTATTGGTATTCCATCAATCAAAAGTTATTTATTGTTTAACCACTATGTTCTCAATCTCAGCAAAAAGGTTACCTCTGCAGGGAAGCCTTCTTGAAACTTCAGAGCAGATTAAATGCCCTCTTTTATCATTTTATTGCACCCTGTAGTTTTCTTTGTAGTGGTTCAATGTTTTTCTTCTCCCATGAATACATTTTGGTAGGGACTATATATTTGTGTTGATGTCTGTTGTCATGGATTGAATTGTGTCTCCCAAAAAATATGTGTCAACTTGGATAGGCCATGATTCCCAGTACTATGTGGTTATCCTCCATTTTGTGATTGTAATTTTATGTTAAAGAGGATTAGGTTGAGATTGTAATGTCACCCTTACCCAGGTCACATGCCTGATCCAATGTAAAGGGAATTTCCCTGGGGTGTGGCCTGCACCACCTTTCATCTCTCAAGAGCTAAAAGGAAGAGGGAGCAAGCAGAGAGTTGGGGGACCTCATACTACCAAGAAAGCAGCACTGGGAGCAGAGCTCATCCTTTAGACCCAGGGTCCCTGCGCCTGAGAAGCTCCTTGGCCAGGTGAAGATTGAGGACAAGGACCTTCCTCCAGAGCCAACAGAAAGAGAAAGCCTTTCCCTGAGCCAACACCCTGAATTTGGACTTTTAGCTTACTCTACTGTGAGGAAATAACTTTCTCTTTGTTAAACCCATCCACTTGTGGTATTTCTGTTACAGCAGCACTAGATAACTAAAACACCTGCCCTATTCTCAGGCTCTTCCACACGACCTGACTTGCAATAACAAAAGCATTCATTAAATACCTGCTGCCTGAATGAATGAACTAAAGGATTTAGCATTAGAGTAGCTATACAGTTACGGTGTGTTTCCTACAGGGCACCAATTCTTAGGGGATTTTTAAGTATAAACTGAAGACCACCTGGCTTCAATATTTTAAAAATAACTTTGTCACACATATTTTTCCTTATTAGAATTCTTCCTGCAGCTTTCTTTCCTATAAGATGATTAAAGCCAAGCTCTTCAAACTGATCTTATCCAAAAATAAGAGAACAGCTTGCCATCACACCTGTACCAAGTCATTTCTGCTCATTCACAGAGCCATATTCACTTTGTAAGGCAAGGTCTTTATTTGTATTTTCAGGATTTTTTCCAAATTTGTTTTTTAACAATCAGCCATACCTGACAAGTTTTATATCCTTCCAGTTATTAAATATTAATATTCAAATGCAACTTACCTGGAAACCGGTGAAAAGTAACCATCCTGAGGCAAAAATACAAAACTATAAAACTTGAAAAAGAATAAAGACTAATATTAAAAATAAACTTTTATCAGGTTAAAATTTCAAAGAGCTCTAGAAAATTTTTCCTAATAAACTCCCCATTAGCAATTAGCATTATTTTAATTATAATAAAAAATTTTAACATTTTAAAAGTGGGATTGTTTCCTATTCCATTTATAATAGCATCAAAAAGAATAAAACACCTAGGAATACATTTAACCAGGGAGGTGAAAGACTTGTACACTGAAAACTATAAAACACTGCTAAAATAAATTAAAGGATAATATTCCTAAATGAAGGGAAAGGCATTCCGTGTTCATGGATCAAAAGACTTGATATCGTTAAGATGTCAGTACTACCCAAAATGATCTACAGATTCTATGCAATCGCCATCAAAATTCCAACAGCCTTCGTTCCAGAAATGGAAAAGACAATCCTCAGATTTATATGGAATTGCAAAGGGTCCTGAATAGCCAAAGCAACCTTGAAAAAGGTAGGAGGACTCACTTCACAATCTCAAAACTTACTATAAAGCCACATTAATCAAAACAGTCTCATACTGGTATAATAATAAAAACATAGACAAATGGAATAGAATTAAGAGGCCAGAAATAAACCCATACATCCACGGTCAATTGATTTTCAGCAAGGGTGTGAAGTCCATCCAATAAGGAGAAAATAAACGTGTTGCCGTTGAGTTGATTTTGACTCACAGAAAACCTACAGGACAGCGCAGGATGACTTCATAGGGTTTCCAAGGAGCTGCTGGTGGATTTGAACTGCTGACCATATGGGCTACCAGCTGAGCTCTTAACCACAGTGCCACCATGGCTCTCTTCAATAAATGGTCCTGGGACAACTGGACCTCCACTCACAAATTAATGAAATTGTATCCATACCTCACGCTATTACCTCAAAATGGATCAAAGACCTAAATGTGAGAACTAAAACCATAAAACTCTTAGAACAAAACATAAAAGTATACTTTGAGACCCAGTTTTTGACAATGAATTTATGAATACGACACTGTGATGGACTGAATTATGTCATCCAAAAATGTGCAACAACTTGGCTAGGCCATGATTCTCAGTACTGTGTGGTTGTCCTCCATTTTGTGATCGGATATAATTTTCCTATGTGTTGTAAATACTAACCCCTATGATGTTAATGAGGCAGGATTAAAGGAAGTTATGTTAATGAGGCGGGACACAATCTACAAGATTAGGTTGTATCTTGACTCAGTTTCTTTTGAGATATAAAAGATAAAAGTAAGCAGAGAGGAAAGGAACGTCATTACCACCAAACAAGAGGCAGGAGCAGAGCGCGTCCTTTGGACTTGTGGTCCCTGCACTGAGAAGCTCCTAGACCAAGGGAAGATTGAGGACACGGACCTTACCCCGGAGGCAACAGAGAAAGAAAGCCTTCCCCTGTAGCTGGCACTTGAACTTGGTCTTGTGGCCTCCTAGACCTAGAGAGAATAAATTTGTTTTTTAAAGCCATCCACTTGTAGCATTTCTGTTATAGCAGCACAAAATAACTAAGGCAGACACCAAAAGTACAAGCAACAAAAAAAAAATAGAGAAATGGTACTTCATCAAAATAAAAAACTTTTGTACAAAGAACTTTCTCAACAAAGTGAAGAGACAACCTATAGAATGGGAGAAAATATTTGGTAATCATATAGCAGATAAAGGTTTAATATTCGAAATACATAAAACCCATTGCCATCAAGTTAATTCCAATTCATAATGACCCATAGGACAGAGAAGTTCTGCCCAACAGGGTTTCCAAGGAGTGGCTGGTAGATTTGAACTGCTGAACTTTTGGTTAGAAGCTGAGCTCTGAACCACTGCGTCACCAGGGCTCCAAAATATATAAAGAAGTCCTAAAACTCAACAGCAAAAAGACAAACAACACAATCAAAAAAAAAAAAAAAAATGAGCAAAGAGCTACAATAGATATTTTACCCAAGAAGATATACAAATGGTCACTAAGCATATAAAAAGATCCTCTGCGTTACTAGTCATTGATGCTGTTAGCTGGTATAGATTTGGCCTGACTCACATTGATCCCTGCATGACAGGACTGGATCACTGGGTTTCCACTGGCTGGTTTTTTAGAAGCAGATCACCAGGCATGTCCGCCTAGCATTAGTCATTAGAAAAAAAAAAAAAAAAAAAATGGCCATTGAGTCAATTCTGACTCACAGCAACCCTATGTGTTACAGAGTAGAACTCCATAGGATTTTCTTTGCTATAAAAAATTACAGAAGCAGATCGCCAGGCCATTCTTCCATGGCACCTCTGGGTGGGTTCAAATCGCCTACATTTAGCTTAATAACCGAGAACAAACCTCTTGCACCACCCAGGGGCCTCATTAGTCATTTGGGAAATGCAAATCAAAATTGCAGTGAGATACTTTACCCCCACTATGATAGCTATTATCAGAAAAATGGAAAACAGCAGTGTTGGCAAAGGTATGAAACCTTCATCCACTGCTGGTGGGACTGTGAAATGGTGCAACTTCTGTAGAAAACTGTTTGGCAGTACCTCAAAAGTTTCAATACAGAACTACTTTATAACTCAGGAATTTAACTCCTAAGAACGTACCCAAAAGAAATGAAAGCAGGGGCCCAAACAGATACTTGGACACTAATTTTCATTATAGCATTATTCACAATTGCCAAAAGATGGAAACAACCAAAGTGTTCATTAACAGATGAATGGATAAATAAAAGTATAGTATATGCATACAATAGAATATTATTCAGTCATAAAAAAGAAAGTTCTGATACATACTATAATATGGGTAAGGCTTGAAAACATTAACCTGAGTTAAATAAGTCAGACCAAAAGGACAGCTATTGTATGATCACACTAACATGTAATATAGGTAAATGCATACGGACCAAAGTTTATTAGTGTTTACCAGGGGTTCCAGTGGTTAAGAGCTACTGTGAGCTACAGCTCCTAACCAAAAGGTTGGCAATTTGAATCTACCAGCTGCACCTTGGAAACACTGTGGGGCAGTTCTACTCTGAGTTACTATGAGTCAGAATTGAATCAATGGCAACAGGTTTCATTTTTGTTTTTTACCAGCAGTCCAGGGAGGGGGTAATGGAAAGTTCGTTTCAGGGATTATGAGCTTCTACTTGGGGTCATAAAAATGTTCAGAAATAGATAGTGGTGATGGTTGTACAACATGGTAAACATAACTAATGTCACTGAACTGTACGTATAAAAATGGTTGAAATATTTTCTTACATAATTTCACCACAATAAAAATTTTTTTTAAAAAGTGGGGTTTTTTAACAGGTTCATTTTTAAGCCTAGAATCACTATAAATGAACTGGTATATAAATATGAAAATCAACACTTCAACTTCCAAAATGCTCGTTTTCTATAAGATCACCTTTGTTATTCATTTATATAAGATTGTCTTCTCTCAAATTTCTCTCATCCTACATGGCACAATAGTAATCCTCTCTTCAGCATCCTTTCCAGACCAAGCCTTTCTCTCCTAAAATGATCAAGCTGTTTTCCCTGAACCTCCATAAATGAATCTCTACGGTAATAACTCCTTCAGTGGTTTTCACCCAATGAGATTTACTGCCTCTGCTTATTGCCAGCACATATTACTTTTCTTGCATCGACAGACTAATGATCTGTAAAGTGTATTTTTATATAAACTCAAGATATAAAAATGAATTTCCCTTTTGTGTAATCTTTGGCCCATGGTTCTGAGAAGTTGTCTTAATGTATTTCGGTAAGATACGCTCAACTAGTATTCTTCTTTCTTGTGAATTTTCTTACGCTTTTGGTCTTTTTTTTTCATTATGCAGTGGCGTCTTTTTCCTGAGTCCAACCCATTACTGTCAAGTCAATTCTGACTCATAGCAACCCTATCAGACAGAGGAGAACTGCCTCATAGGGTTTCCAAGGCACGCCTGGTAGATTCAAACTGCCAATCTCTTGAATAGCAGCCATAGCTCTTAACTACTACAAGGTCAGGGTTTCCTTTTCCTTAGTAGTTACTGGCAAATTTGATCATGAAGATGAAACTTTCCCTCAAATTCAAAAATTTGTAAAGATACCAATTTCAAAGACGAATTTCTTCTCTTTATCAGGGAAGTTACATAAAGCAAAAGATTTTTAAATTCAAGCACACTAAAAGAATTCCTATTCATGGAAAGAAGTTGTAAGGTACTACAACAAAAAATAGGGATTATACAGAGTAATAAAAAGTAGAAAAACAGACAAAAACATTACTAGGCATTTTGCAGAAGGAATGCTAATGGCTCATAAACATCTCAGATGTTTAAAGTCATTAATAATCAGGGAAATACTAATTATTGAGATCTTGTCATTCTTGTGAAGTTAGAAAATACTAAAAAATTGGGTAAATAGATTGTGATATATTCATTCACTGGAATATTATACAGGTGAAAATTAATGGTTTACTCTCAAAAACATTACATGAAGTACAACAAATAAATCACAAAAGAATCCAGACTTTATAATTTCATTCATATGAAGTTCTAAAAGAGACAAAATTAGATTTCTTAATGAATTTCTATATGCCTGATAAAATGATAAAGAAAGGGGAGGGAAAAGAGGAGGCAGGCAGAGGGATGCAATGGAAGAACGGCCTAAAAGGAGCCTATTTGCTACCAGCAAGGCTCTGTTTCTTAAGGTGGACAGTGGGTACAAGGATGATAATTTTATTATTTTTCTCTGAAATGAATAATCAATATACTCTTTTACATATGTGATATTATCATAGTAAAAACGTAAAGAAAGTTTTTATTGCCAATTAAAAAGAACAGAAAATATAAGGATGACAACATTATGTAACTTTATTGATAAAACAAATTGTTTTTTAAATTGGTATCTTGACAAAGCTTTGAATTTGAGGGAAAGTTTCACCTTCATAGTAATATTTGCCAATAACTATTAAGGAGAAAATATATTATTGCACAATGAGAAAAAAAAGACCAAAAGCAAAAGAAGAAAACTCACAAGAAAGGATAAAACTAGCTGAACACGTCTTACAGAAAAAGTGTTCCGAGAGGTGGGGCCAAGATGGCAGAGTAGACAGATGCTTCCTGTGCTGCCTCTTACAACAAAGAAACAAAAAAACAAGTGAATTGATTATATGTGACAATCTAGGAGCCCTGAACATCAAAGGCAAGGTTGAGGAATCAGACTGAGCGGCTTGGAGAGGGAGAGACAGTTCAGAAGTGGTGAGAAGTTGCCAGACCTGACACAGCAGAAACCAACACCCTGCAGGCTGGTAGTATGTGTGATGAGGCAAGCAATGGTACCCCAGATGCGTTTTCCATATCAGGAAAGACCAAGTGGCAGAGAGTCTACTCAAGCCTCCAGAACCAGTAAAAAGCAGCACTCAACTGGTAAAAGGTAAGTACATTTGTCTAACCTATCACATGGATCAAAAAACACCCGATTTGGGAAGAACCTATGTCCCATTTATCTGCCCCCTCCTCGCTCTGCACCAGGTCCCAGGCCACCTTCAGTGATGTCCACACCCCCTGGGCTAGAAGTAGGACCCATCGCATGCTCTGAGCCATTCTCCCGGCCTTGGGGAGGGAACAAATTAACAAACAGGAAAAAATAATCTGCCAGCTTCCCTAAACTGGGAATTCAGGGCAGGCACAGCCCCTTTGCCTAGGCAGAGGCATAAACGGTCCAAGGACTTTGAACGCCTTTCACCCCCTCATACACCTGTACAGGCCCATTTGAACAGTGTAGGCCCTCATTAGCACAGAATAACAGGGTATATACCTGAAGCCTATTTTCATCTGTATCAGCTATAAGGTAGAATGGCAAATTCGTAACATTTGACATCACTCTGCCCATTAAGCACTGTCCTCACCTACCCATATCAGGGGCCTGAGGACTGGTGGCTCCACCCATGCCACCTAGCCACCCGTGACAGAGGTCCAAAAATAAGTGGTGCCTCCCAGTCCTTACAGCCAAAAACACTGGGTGCCCATAGTCTGGCTGCAAAACCCACCCACCTACATGCTCTAGGGAACAGGGACACCCTTTCCTCCCAGACACTCAGGGGCAGCTGTCAGTCCCCTTCCTTGCTCAGCACGTGACCCCCTACTGCAGCCAGATACCTGTGTGTACTCCAATCACCCCTGCCTGTCTAGGACTGTAGGTGAGATCCTGAACCACGCACCTGGTGACCGACTACCTGGACACCTGAGCTGAACCACACAAGAAAAGTAAACGGACTCCTAGGCTAACCTACCTAGTCACAAGTCTAACCATCTGGTGACAGGACATGACACCTTCAAAGACACCAATAATCAAACTAGCTCACATGAACAGCCTATTTGGGCATATCAGAATAAAACAAAACAAGAAGCTAGGACACAGTAAGCAAACATAAAATAAATAAATATAATAACTTATTGATGGCTTGGAGACAACAGTCAATGTCAAATCACATAGTCAGACCGTGATGGCTTCAGCAAGCACCCAAAATATAGAATCAAGAAATCTTCTGGAGGAATATAACTTCTTGGAATTACCAGAGGTAAAACTCAAAAGATTAATATACAGTGTTCTTCAAGAGATTCAGGAAGATCAGCCAAAATGTAGAACAAGCCAAGGAACACAGAGGCAAAGCAATAGAGGGACTTAAGAAGGTTGCACAAGAGCATAATGACAAATTTAACAGGATTCAAGAATCCATAGAAAGACAGCAAATGGAAATCCAGAAGATTAACAGTAAAATTTCAGAATTAAACAAATCAATAGAAGGACATAGGAGCAGAACTGAGGCACTGGAAGTCAGAATTGGTGAGACTGAAGATGAACCACTTGACATCAAATTATTTAAGGAAAACTCAGATAAAAAGAATCTTAAAACATGAAGAAGTTCTAAGAATTATGTGGGATTCTATCAACAGGAATAACCTATGAATGACTGGAGTACTGGAATGGGGGGCAGCGGAGATAACAGAAAATACACAGAGAATTGTTGAAGATTTGTTGGCAGCAAACATCTCTGATATCCTAAAAGATATGAAGATGTGTATCCAAGAAACTCATCGAACCCCACACAAGGTAGATCCCAAAAGAAAGTCACCAAGACATATTATAACCAAACTTGAAAATCCAAAGATAAAGAGAGAATTTTAAGACTGGCTAGGGATAAATGAAAATTTACCTACAAAGGAGAGGCAATAAGACTAATCTCAGACTATTCAGCAGAAACCATGCAGGCAGGAAGACAATGGCATGACATATTTAAACCCCTGAAGGAAAAAGAACTGCCAGCCACAAATTATATATCCAGCAATACTGTCTCTCAAATATGATGGTGAAATTAGTACATTTCCAGACAAAAAGAAGTTTGGGGAATTCGCAAAAATCAAAAGAAAATTACAAGAAATACAAAAGGGAGTCCTATGGTTAGAAATTCAATGACATCAGATAACAACCCAAAACTAGAACACAGGATAGAACAACCAGGTATCAACCCAGATAGGGAAATCACAAAAATAAATCAAACCTAAAATGCTCAAAACAGGGAAAAAGAGATGTCATTGTGTAAAAGATGACAACATTAAAACAAAAAAGAGGAACTAAAAAATGTAGTCATAGATCTTTCATATGGAGATGAAGTCAAGGCGATACAAAGAAATAAAAGATTGTTTTAAACTTAGAAAAACGGGTAAATATTAAGGTAACCACAAAGGAAACTAACACTCCTACACATCAAAATAAGAAAAACATAAAGACTCAGCAAATACAAAATCAACAATGAGAAAGAGGAAAAGAAAATATATAAAGAAAAACAACTCAGCACAGAAAATTAAGTGGAACAAAGAAACTGTCAACAACATACACACACACACACACACACAAAGACATAAAAATGACAACACTAAACTCATTAAAAAAAAAAAACTCATACCTATCAATAATTATGCTGAATGTAAATGGACTAAATGCACCAATAAAGAGACAGAAAGTGGCAGAATGGATAAAAAACTTGATCCTTCTATATGCTGCCTGCAAGAGACATACCTTAGACTTAAAGACACTAACAAACTAAAACTCAAAGGATGGAAAAAATATATATCAAGCAAAGAACAATCAAAAAAGAGCAGGAGTGGCAATATTAATCTCTGACAAAATAGACTTTATGGTAAAACCCACCACAAGAATAAGTAAGGACACTATATACTGATTAAAGGGACAGTATACCAGTATGATTTAACCATAATAAATATTTACACACCCAATGACAGGGCTCCAAAATACATAAAACAAACTCTAACAGCATTGAAAAGAGAAATAGATAGCTCCACAATAATAGTAGGAGACTTCAACACATCACTTTCTGGGAAGGACAGAACATACAGAAAGAACCAAAGTAAAGACATGGAAGATCTAAATGTGACAATCAACTAACTTGATCTCATAGGCATATACAGAATGCTCCACCCAACAGCAGACAAGCATACTTTCTTTTCAAATGCACATGGAACATTCTCCAGAATAGATCGCATATTAGGTCACATAGCAAGCTTTAACGGAGTCCAAAGTATCTTTTGTGATCATAAAGCCATAAAAGTAGAAATCAATAACAGAAAAAGCAAGGAAAAAAAATCAAACACATGGAAACTGAACAACACCTTACTCAAAAACTACTGGGTTACAGAAGAAATTAAGGATAGAATAAAGAAATTCACAGAATCAAATGAGAATGAAAACATATCCTACCAGGACCTTTGGGACACAGCAAAAGCAGTGCTCAGAGATCAATTTAGAGCAATAAATGCACACAACCAAAAAGAAACGGCCAAAATCAAAACATTAACCCCACAATTCAAACAAATAGAAGGGAGCAGCAAAAGAAACCCATGGGCTCCAGAAAAAAGGAAATCACAAAAATTAGAGCAGAATTAAATGAAACAGAGAATAGAAAAACAACTGAAAGAGTTAGTAAGACCAAAAGCTCACTCTTTGAAAAGATCAATAAAATTGATAAAACATTGGTCAAACTGACAAAAGAACAGAAAAGTAAATAACCCAAATAAGAAATGAGGTGGATGATATCAAAACAGACCCAACTGAAATTAAAATATCCATAACAAAATACTATGAACAATTGTACTATAAAAAATTCAAAAACCTAGAGGAAATGGACAAATTTGTAGAAACACACTACCTACCTAAATTAATACAGTTAGAACAACTACATAAACCTATTAGAAGAGTTTGAAAAGGTAATAAAAACCTCCCCCCCCCCCCAAAAAAAAAGTCCTGGCCCTGACAGCTTCACTGGATAATTCTATCAAACTTTTATAGAAGAGGTAACACCATTACTATTAAAGGTATTTCAGAGCATAGAAAAAGATGGAACACTCCCAAATTCATTCTATGAAGCCAGCATAACCCTTATACCAAAACCAGATAAAGACTCAACAAAAAAAATTGAAATTACACACCAGTATCCCTCATGAACTTAGAAGCAAACAAAATTATAGCCAATTGAATTCAACAACTTATCAAAAAAATAATTCACCATGACCAAGTGGGATTCATACCAGGTATTGCAGAGATGGTTTAACACTAGAAAAACAATCAATGTAATCTATCACATAAATAAAACAAAAGACAAGAACCACATGATCCTATCAATTGACAAAGAAAAGGAATTTGACAAAATCCTACACCCACTCATGATAAAAACTCTCAGCAAAATAAGAATAGAAGGGAAATTCCTCAACATAATAAAGGGCATTTATACAAAGCCACTGGCCAGCATCATCCTAAATGGAGAGAGTCTGAAAGCATTCCCCTTGAGAACGGGAACCACACAAGGATGTCCTTTATCACCACTCTTATTCAACACTGTGCTGCAGGTCCTATCCAAAGGAATCAGGCTAGAAAAAGAAATAAAGGGCATCCGGACTGGTAAGGAAAAAGTAAAAGTATCTCTATTTGTAGATGATATGATTTTATATACAGAGAACCTCAAAGATTTCACAAGAAAACTACTGGAACTAACAGAAGATTTCAGCAAAGTATCAGGATACAAGACAAACATAAAAAATCAGCTGGATTCCTCTACACCAACAAAGAGAACTTCGAACACGAAATCACCAAATCAATACCATTTACAATAGCCACCAGGAAGATAAAATACTTAGAAATAAATCTAACCAGAGACATACAAAACCTACACAAAGAAAACTACAAGACACTAGTGCAAGAAACCAAAAAAAAAAAGTACTAAGTGGAAAAACATACCTTCCTCATGGACAGGAAGACTTAACATTGTGAAAATGTTAATTCTACCCAAAGTAATTTACAGATACAATGCAGTCCCAATCCAAATTCCAATGGCATTTTTTAATGAGATGGAAAAACAAATCACCAACTTCATATAGAAATGAAAGAGATCCTGGATAAGTAAAGCATTACTGAAGAAGAAGAACAAAGTGGGAGGCCTCACACTACCTGATATTAAACATATTATACTGCCACAGTAGTCAAAATAGCCTGGTACTGGTACAACAACAGATACTGCCACAGTAGTCAAAACAGCTTGGCACTGGTACAACAACAGATACATAGACCAATGGAACAGAATTGAGAATCCAGACAAAAATTCATCCACCATTTTTTTTTATGAGCAGCTGATATTTGACAAAGGCCCAAAGTCCATTAAATTGGGAAAATACAGTCTTTAACAAAAGGTGCTAGCATAACTGGATATCCTTCTACAAAAAAAATGAAGCACAACCCATACCTCATACCATGCGCAAAAACTAACTCAAAATGGATTAAAGACCTAAATACAAAATCTAAAACAATAAAGATCATGGAAGAAAAAAGAGAGCAAATGCTCAGTGCCCAGATAGATGGCAAAAATGGAATACAAAACATTAGTAACAACGCACAAACACCAGAAGAGAAACTAGATAACTGGGAGCTCCTAAAAATCAAACACTTAGGAGGTGGGGCCAAGACGGCGGACTAGGTGGACGCTACCGCGGATCCCTCTTGCAACAAAGATTCGGAAAAACAAGTGAATCGATCACAAACATAACAATCTATGAACTCTGAACAACAAACACAGACTTAGAGACAGAGAACGAACAAATACGGGCAGACAGCGATCGTTTTCAGAACCAGGAGCCAGCGTACCAGGCAGGTGATCTTCGGAGCCCAATCTGGGGCAGAGCCCAGGGGGGCAGGCGGCACAGACAAGGGGCCCAGCCCTACCCCCCGAACTCATCCCGGGAGAGAGCCTAGCCAGTTGGCGCAGGCGGCGTAGCGGCGCAGCCGGTGGGAGAAGCACCCGGGATGCAGTGACTGATCTTGGAGCGGGGAGAGCAGCGTCCCAGCTGGGGAGCCGTCCCGTTGGGATTTTGGTGAGCACGGGCAGGGCATGAGCGCATTCCCCTGAATAGACCCCGGGGGTGGGCCCAGCTGTTCGTGAGGGCGACGCCACCCAGTTCGCACGAGCGGTGCGGCGCACCGGAGGGAGAAGTCCCCGGGAGGAAGTGATTGGTCTCCGAGCGGGGAGAGCAACGTCCCAGCCGGGGAGCCATCCCACTGGGATTTTGGCAGACGCGGGCGGGGTGTGAGCGCATTCCCCTGAATAGACCCCGGGGGCGGGCCCAGCTGTACGTGAGGGCGACGCCCACCCAGTTCGCATGAACGGAGCGGTGCGCCGGAGGGAGAAGTCCCCGAGAGGAAGTGACTGGTCTTGGAGCGGGGAGAGCAGCATCCCAGCCGGGGAGCCGTCCCGCCGGGATTTTGGCGGACGCGGGCGGAGCGTGAACGCGAGGATCAGCTCTATATTCTGAGGTGCTAAACTCCTAGCTCTCTGTTCCCTCCCCCACCCTCCCCAGGCAGCTCCATTAAGATCCGAAAACCCTGAGCCAGAGGGAGAATTCAGATAGGGATCTGACTGCATTTTTTTTTTAGCTGATTACCTGGAAAAACTAGTTTCCCAGTGATGGCTCGGAGACAGCAGTCCATATCAAACCACAGAAAGAAGCAGACCATGACAGCTTCTCCAACCCCCCAAACAAAAGAATCAAAATCTTTCCCAAATGAAGATACAATCCTGGAATTATCACATACAGAATATAAAAAACTAATTTACAGAATGCTTAAAGACATCACAAATGAAATTAGGCTAACTGCAGAAAAAGCCAAGGAACACACTGATAAAACTGTTGAAGAACTCAAAAAGATTATTCAAGAACATAGTGGAAAAATTAATAAGTTGCAAGAATCCATAGAGAGACAGCATGTAGAAATCCAAAAGATTAACAATAAAATTACAGAATTAGACAACGCAATAGGAAGTCAGAGGAGCAGACTCGAGCAATTAGAATGTAGACTGGGACTTCTGGAGGACCAGGGAATCAACATCAACACAGCTGAAAAAAAATCAGATAAAAGAATTTAAAAAAATGAAGAAACCCTAAGAATTACATGGGACTCTATCAAGAAGGATAACTTGCGAGTGATTGGAGTCCCAGAACAGGGAGGGGGGACAGAAAACACAGAGAAAATAGTTGAAGAACTCCTGACACAAAACTTCCCTGACGTCATGAAAGATGAAAGGATATCTATCCAAGATGCTCATCGAACCCCATTTAAGATTGATCCAAAAAGAAAAACACCAAGACATATTATCATCAAACTTGCCAAAACCAAAGACAAACAGAAAATTTTAAAAGCAGCCAGGGAGAAAAGAAAGGTCTCCTTCAAGGGAAAATCAATAAGAATAAGTTCAGACTACTCAGCAGAAACCATGCAGGCAAGAAGGGAATGGGACGACGTATACAGAGCACTGAAGGAGAAAAACTGCCAACCAAGGATCATATATCCAGCAAAACTCTCTCTCAAATATGAAGGAGAAATTAAGATATTTACAGATAAACACAAGTTTAGAGAATTTGCAAAAACCAAACCAAGACTGCAAGAAATGCTAAAGGAGATTGTTTGGCCTGACGACCAATAATATCAGGTTCCAGCACAATACAAGGTCACAAAACAGAACGTCCTGATATCAACGCAACTCAAATAGGGAAAGCACAAAAACAAACAAATTAAGATTGATTCTAAAAAATAAATAAATAAACAAAATAATACACATAACAGGGAATCCTGGAAATCAATAGATAAACGATCACAATAATCAAAAAGAGGGACTAAATATAGGAGGCATTGAACTGCCAGATGGAGAGTGATACAAGGCGATATAGAACGATACAAGTTAGGTTTTTACTTAGAAAAATAGGGGTAAATAATAAGGTAACCACAAAAAGGAATATCAATTCCATAACTCAAGAAAAAAGCCAAGAAAAACGTAACGACTCAACTAACATAAAGTTAAACATTAGGAAAATGAGGATCTCACAATCTACTAAGAAAAACGTCTCAGCACAAAAAAGTATGTGGAAAAATGAAATGGCCAAAAACTCACATGAAAAGGCATCAAAATGACAGCACTAAAAACTTAAAAAAAATTATTTATCTATAATTACACTGAATGTAAATGGACTAAATGCACCAATAAAGAGACAGAGAGTCACGGACTGGATAAAGAAACACGATCCATCTATATGCTGCCTACAAGAGACACACCTTAGACTTAGAGACACAAACAAACTAAAACTCAAAGGATGGAAAAAAATATATCAAGCAAACAATAAGCAAAAAAGAAGAGGAGTAGCAATATTAATTTCTGACAAAATAGACTTTAGACTTAAATCCACCACAAAGGATAAAGAAGGACACTATATAATGATAAAAGGGACAATTGATCAGGAAGACATAACCATATTAAATATTTACGCACCCAATGAAAGGGGTGCAAGATACATAAATCAAATTTTAACAGAATTGAAAAGTGAGATAGACACCTCCACATTTATAGTAGGAGACTTCAAAACACCACTTTCGGAGAAGGACAGGACATCCAGTAAGAAGCTCAATAGAGACACGGAAGACCTACTTACAACAATCAACCAACTTGACCTCATTGACTTATACAGAGCTCTCCACCCAACTGCTGCAAAATATACTTTTTTTTCTAGTGCACATGGAACATTCTCTAGAATAGACCACATATTAGGTCATAAAACAAATCTTTGCAGAATCCAAAACATCGAAATATTACAAAGCATCTTCTCAGACCACAGGGCAATAAAACTAGAGATCAATAACAGAAAAACTAGGGAAAAGAAATCAAATACTTGGAAAATGAACAATACCCTCCTGAAAAAAGACTGGGTTATAGAAGACATCAAGGAGGGAATAAGGAAATTCTTAGAAAGCAACGAAAATGAAAATACTTCCTATCAAAACCTCTGGGACACAGCAAAAGCAGTGCTCAGAGGCCAATTTATATCGATAAATGCACACATACAAAAAGAAGAAAGAGCCAAAATCAGAGAACTGTCCCTACAACTTGAACAAATAGAAAGTGAGCAACAAAAGAACCCATCAGGCACCAGAAGAAAACAAATAATAAAAATTAGAGCTGAACTAAATGAATTAGAGAACAGAAAAACAATTGAAGAATTAACAAAGCCAAAAGCTGGATCTTTGAAAAAATTAACAAAATTGATAAACCATTGACTAGACTGACAAAAGAAAAACAGGAAAGGAAACAAATAACCCGAATAAGAAACGAGAAGGACCACATCACAACAGAGCCAAATGAAATTAAAAGAATCATTTCAGATTACTACGAAAAATTGTACTCTAACAAATTTGAAAACCTAGAAGAAATGGATAAATTCTTGGAAAAATACTACCTACCTAAACTAACACATTCAGAAGTAGAACAACTAAATAGACCCATAACAAAAAAAGAGATTGAAACGGTAATCAAAAAACTTCCAACAAAAAAAAGTTCTGGCCCAGACGGCTTCACTGCAGAGTTCTACCAAACCGTCAGAGAAGATTTAACACCACTACTACTGAAAGTATTTCAAAGCATAGAAAATGACGGAATACTACCCAACTCATTCTATGAAGCTACCATCTCCCTGATACCAAAACCAGGTAAAGACATTACAAAAAAAGAAAATTTTAGACCTATATCCCTCATGAACATAGATGCAAAAATCCTCAACAAAATTCTAGCCAATAGAATCCAACAACACATCAAAAAAATAATTCACCATGATCAAGTGGGATTTATACCAGGTATGCAAGGCTGGTTTAATATCAGAAAAACCATTAATGTAATCCATCACATAAATAAAACAAAAGATAAAAACCACATGATCTTATCAATAGATGCAGAAAAGGCATTTGACAAAGTTCAACACCCATTTATGATAAAAACTCTTACCAAAATAGGAATTGAAGGAAAATTCCTCAACATAATAAAGGGCATCTACGCAAAGCCAACAGCCAATATCACTCTAAATGGAGAGAACCTGAAAGCATTTCCCTTGAGAACGGGAATCAGACAAGGATGCCGTTTATCACCGCTCTTATTCAACATCGTACTTGAAGTCCTAGCCAGGGCAATTAGGCTAGACAACGAAATAAAGGGTATCCAGATTGGCAAGGAAGAAGAAAAGCTATCACTATTTGCAGATGACAGGATCGTATACATGGAAAACTCTAAGGAATCCTCCAGAAAACTACTGAAACTAATAGAAGAGTTTGGCAGAGTCTCAGGTTATAAAATAAACATACAAAAATCACTTGGATTCCTCTACATCAACAAAAAGAACACCGAAGGGGAAATAACCAAATCAATACCATTCACAGTAGCCCCCAAGAAGATAAAATACTTAGGAATAAATCTTACCAAGGATGTAAAAGACCTATACAAAGAAAACTATAAAACTCTGCTACAAGAAACTCAAAAGGACATACTTAAGTGGAAAAACATACCTTGCTCATGGATAGGAAGACTTAACATAGTAAAAATTTCTATTCTACCAAAAGCCATCTATACATATAACGCACTTCCAATCCAAATACCAATGCCATATTTTAAGGGGAAAGAGAAACAAATCACTAATTTCATATGGAAGGGAAAGAACCCCCGGATAAGCAAAGCATTACTGAAAAAGAAGAAGAAAGTGGGAGGCCTCACTCTACCTGATTTCAGAACCTATTATACAGCTACAGTAGTCAAAACAGCCTGGTACTGGTACAACGACAGGCACATAGACCAATGGAACAGAATTGAGAACCCAGATATAAATCCATCCATGTATGAGCAGCTGATATTTGACAAAGGACCAGTGTCAGTCAATTGGGGAAATGATAGTCTTTTTAACAAATGGTGCTGGCATAACTGGATATCCATTTGCAAAAGAATGAAACAGGACCCATACCTCACACCATGCACTAAAACTAACTCCAAGTGGATCAAAGACTTAAACATAAAGTCTAAAACGATAAAGATCATGGAAGAAAAAATAGGGACAACCCTAGGAGCCCTAATACAGGGCATAAACAGAATACAAAACATTACCAAAAATGATGAAGAGAAACCATATAACTGGGAGCTCCTAAAAATCAAACACCTATGCTCATCTAAAGACTTCACCAAAAGAGTAAAAAGACCACCTACAGACTGGGAAAGAATATTCAGCTATGACATCTCAGACCAGCGCCTGATCTCTAAAATCTACATGACTGTGTCAAAACTCAACCACAAAAAGACAAACAACCCAATCAAGAAGTGGGCAAAGGATATGAACACACATTTCACTAAAGAAGATATTCAGGCAGCCAACAGATACATGAGAAAATGCTCCCGATCATTAGCCATTAGAGAAATGCAAATTAAAACTACGATGAGATTCCATCTCACACCAACTAGACTGGCATTAATCCAAAAAACACAAAATAATAAATGTTGGAGAGGCTGCGGAGAGATTGGAACTCTCACACACTGCTGGTGGGATTGTAAAATGGTACAAACACTTTGGAAATCCATCTGGCATTATCTTAAACAGTTAGAAATAGAACTACCATACAACCCAGAAATCCCACTCCTCGGAATATACCCTAGAGATACAAGAGTCTTCACACAAACAGATATATGCACACCCATGTTTATTGCAGCTCTGTTTACAATAGCAAAAAGCTGGAAGCAACCAAGGTGTCCGTCAACGGATGAATGGGTAAATAAATTGTGGTATATTCACACAATGGAATACTACGCATCGATAAAGAACAGTGACAAATCTCTGAAACATTTCATAACATGGAGGAATCTGGAAGGCATTATGCTGAGCGAAATGAGTCAGAGGCAAAAGGACAAATATTGTATAAGACCTCTATTATAAGATCTTGAGAAATAGAAAAAACAGAGAAGAACACATACTTTTGTGGTTACAAAGGGGGGAGGGAGGGAGGGAGGGAGAGGGTTTTTTTATTGATCAATCAGTAGATAAGAACTGCTTTGGGTGAAGGGAAAGACAACACTCAATACAAGGAAGATCAGTCTAACAGGACTGGACTAAAAGCAAAGAGGTTTCCGGGATAAAATGAATGCTTCAAAGGTCAGCGGAGCAGGGGCTGGGGTCTGGGGAACATGGTTTGAGGGGACTTCTAAGTCAATGGGCAAAACAATTCTATTATGAAAACATTCTGCATCCCACTTTGAAATGTGGCGTCTGGGGTCCTAAATGCTAACAAGCGTCCATCTAAGATACATCATTTGGTCTCAACCCACCTGGAGCAAAGGAAAATGAAGAACACCAAGGTCACACAACAACTAAGAACCCAAGAGACAGAAAGGGCCACATGAACCGGAGACCTACATCATCCTGAGACCAGAAGAACTAGTTGGTGCCCGGCCACAATCGATGACTGCCCTGTCAGGAAGCACAACAGAGAACTCCTGAGGGAGCAGGAGATCAGTGGGATACAGACCCCAAATTCTCATAAAAAGACCATACCTAATGGTCTAACTGCGACTAGAGGAATCCCGGCGGCAATGCTCCCCAGACCTTCTGTTGGCACAGGACGGGAACCATCCCCGAAGATAACTCATCAGACATGAAAGGGACTGGTCAGCGGGGGGGAGAGAGATGCTGATGAAGAGTGAGCTAATTAAATCAGGTGGACACTGGAGAGTGTGTTGGCAACTCTTGACTGGAGGGGGGATGGGAAGATAGAGAGAGAGGGAAGACGGCAAAATTGGCACGAAATGAGAGACTGAAAGGGCTGACTCAATAGGGGGAGAGCAAGTGGGAGAAGGGAGTAAGATGTATGTAAACTTACATGTGACAGACTGATTGGAATTGTAAATGTTCACTTGAAGCTTAATAAAAGTTAATTAAAAAAAAAAATAAGAATGTGACACCATTCCTCTTCAATTTGTCATTCCCAGAATAGTAGACCGTATGATTGTCTGATTCAAAAATGACCAATATCAGTTTATTTCAGCTCACTAATGCCTAGGATATCCATCTTTATGCAGTTCATTTCATTTTTGACTCCCAATTTTCCTAGATTTATACTTCGTACATTCCACATTCCTATCATTAACGAATGTTTGCAGCTGTTCCTTTACATTTTGCATTTGCCACATGAGCAGTTGAAGGTCCTGAAAACTTGACTCCATCCATATCATTAAGGTCAACTCTACTTTTAGGGGGCAGTTCTTCCCTAGTAGTATTCTGAGTGCCTTCCAACCTGAGGGGCTCATCTTCGGCCACTATATCAGACAATCTTCTGCTGCTATTCATAAGGTTTTCACTGGCTAATTTTTTAGAAACAGACTACCAAGTCCTTCTTCCTAGACTGTCTTATTCTGGAAGCTCTGCTGAAACCTGTCCACCATGGGTGACCTTGCTGGTATTTGAAATACTGATGGCATAGCTTCCAGTATCACAGCAACACGCAAGCCACTACGGTACAACAAACTGCCAGATGTCTCACCGTATGTTGGAGTAATTTTAATATCATTAAATAAAGCTAATGATTTTTTTCATACAAAGCTGGCACATTTTTTATTAGACTTATTCCTAGGAACTTTATACTTTTGTTAACATTACAAATGGAAAGTATACGTAAATTACGTTATTTAGAAATCAATGACTTTTTAAAATTAAATTTCTACTGAATTAAACATACATACAGAAAAATACAGAAATAACAACTGCACAGCCCAAGGAATTATCATAAAGTGAACTTGCCCGTATGACCACCATCCACATAAAAATAGGACATTGCCAGCTCCCAAGAATTTCTCACTATCAAAACCAATTACCAACCTCCTCTCCAAAAGTAACCACTATCCCAATTTCTATCTCCATTTTTTTGGCTGGTTGTGAATGATATATAAGCAGAAACATACATTGTATATACTTTTTGTATATGTCTCTCTCAGTATTTTGTTTGTGAGATTCATCCACATTGTTGCATTTAGCTGTAGTTCATTATTTTTCATTCCTTCTAGTATTACACTGTATGAATATAACACAATTTATCTGTTCTTCTGTTGCTGTTGTGCGCCTTCAAGTCAATTTCGACTCATAACAGCACTCTAGTACAGAGCAGAACTGCCCTATAGGGTTTTCTAGACTATAACATTCCGGGGAGCAGATCAACAGGTCTTTTCTTCTGTGGAGCAGCTGGTGGATTTCTGCTACCAACTTTTGGGTTAGCCAAGTGCTTTACCCATTGTGCCACCAGGGCCCCTATTCTACTGTTAGTGGTTATTTATATCTCCGGCTATTACAAATAAAACTGCTATGAAAATTTTGTTTATACGTCTTTTGGTAAGAATATATATATGTATTTATGCTGGCTATTTTTTTTTATTACAAATAAAGTTGCTATGAACATTTTTGCATGTCTTTTGGTGCTCACATGTCCCTAGTTTTCTAAAGTGGCTGCAAAAACGTACATTCCCTCCATCAGCATAAATGTAAGAGAGTTCTACTTTTCCACATCTTCCAATGGTTGCTATTATCAGTCTTTTCATTCTAGCCATTCTAGTGGGTGCTTTATGGTACACTGTTGTGATTTTAAATTGTATTTCCCTTATCACTTATGAATTTAATAAATTGTCATATTTATCACCTAGCTGAATATCCTACTTTGTGAAATGCTTATTCATTTGCCCTTTTTTTTTTTCTATCCAGTTGTCTGTTTTACTTTATTAATCTGTAGGAGGAGTTCTTACTGTTGTGGATGCAGACTTACCTTCTGTCAGTTATGTGCACTGATGGTCTTCGTACTCTGTGGAATACCTGTTTGCACATTAAATTACATCTCTTGATGAACAGAAGTTCTCGATTTTAATACTGACAACTTACTAATTTCATCCTTTATACCAAGCACTTTTTGCGTCCCCTTTGAGAAATCACTCCCTATCCCAAGGTCATGACGATAGTCTCCAATGTTAACTTCTAGAAGCTTTGCTGTTTTACATTCACACTTAGAACTACATTCCACTAGAAATTGATTTTCATGAAGTTGGAATTTCCCTTCCTGTCTTAGTTACCTACTGCTGCTGTAACACCATTGCCACAAGTAAGTGACTTTAAAGAACATAAATTTTATTTTCTCACAGTTTAAGAGATTAGAATTCCAAATTCAGGGTATGGCTCTAAAGGGAAGTCATCTATGTCTATTTCAGCTTCAAGTAGCTTCCAGCAGTCCTTGGCATTCTGGGCTTGTAAATGCATCTGCCATTTGTGTTTATCTTCACGTGGCGTCTTGCCCCTCTGTGTGTGTGTGTGTGTGTGTGTGTGTGCGCATCCTTGTCTGTTCTGCTCTTTTTTTATATAGCTAGAAGTGATTATATTTAGAATCCAGTCTACTCTGGTATGACCTCATTAACATACCAGAGAAAATCCTACTTCCAAACAGGGTCATATTTATAGGTACACGCGTTAGAACTTCTACATTTTTGTGGGGAGGAACACAATTCGATCCATAACACTTCCTCTATTTAGGTCTTTTTAAATTTTCCTTAAAAAATGTTTTAGAGTTTTCTATTTAAAATGTCTGCATTTCTTCCATTATATTAACTTCTATGTATTTGATTTTTTTATAATATTAAAAATGGCAGTGTTTCCAATTTCATTTTCTAATTGTTCTTGACATTTACAAATATATTGATTATTTATGATGACCTGGTTGCAATGGCTTTGTTAAATTCACTTATATTCTAATGACTAATCTGTAGATTGTTTTCAACTTAGTACATATACAATTAAGTCATCTTTAAAAAATAAGATGTATTTTCTTCCTTTCTAAGTCTTATACCTTCTATTCCTTTTTATTGCCTTATTTTCTGTAACTGTCCACTTCAAGAATGAAAATGCAAAAAACAAAGAGCAATTTTTTTTTTTTTTAAGGGCAGGCATTGTGTTATCAGGTTCTTTGTCCAAAGATCTCTTTCATTTACCCTTCTTTCCACTCCAAATTAAAGATTTCCAACCAAACTATTATTTCTCAGCCAACATACTTCAACAGTTTCTCTGGGTTTCAAATCTGGACCATGCAATCAGTCACTTCACAATACTGTCCTGCTTTCTAGAATTCCTAGCCTTTTTGATTTTTGCTATATCAATCTTCAAGTCTAATATTACCAATTAAAATGAAAACTAAAGCTATTAAATGTAATATTCATGGTAACCACTAAGAAAATATATTTGAAAAAATACATAAATGGAAAGGGGAAAGGAACCAAAAAGGCTCACTACAATAAACCAATGAAGCACAAAAGAAAGCAGTACTAAAAGACAAAGATGACTTAAGACACACGAAAAACAGATAAGAAAATGGCACAAGTAAGTCACTTCTTATCCAGTAATTACAGTGAATATGAATGGACTAAATGCTCCAATCAAAAGGCAAAGAGTGGCAGAACAGATTTTAAAAAAATGATCCAACTATAAGCTGTTTACAAGAGACACATGTTAAACCCAAAGACACAAATAGGTTGAAAGTGAAAGGATGGAGAAAAAAATATTTCATGTACGTAACAACCAAAAGAGAGCTGGGATGGCAGTCTTAGTGTCAGACAAAGTAGACTTTAAGACAAAATCTGACAGAAGACATAAATATGGACATTATATAACGGTAAATGAGTCAATCAATCAAGATTTCACAATCATAAATACATATGGACCCAACATCAGGGCACCTAACTACATAACGCAAATACTGATAGAATTGAAGGGAGAAATAGATAGTACTAAAATAATAGTTGGAGACTTCAATACACCACTTTCAATACTGGACAAAACATCCCGAAAGGTCAACAAGCAAACAGAGAACCTGAATGCCACTACAAAACAATTAGACTTAACAGACAAATATATAGAACACTCTACCCAAAAACAGTACAATATATACATTCAGCGCGAATGCACGTGGATCATTCTCAAGGGTAGACCACATTTTAGATCACAAAGAAAGTTTTAATAAATTTAAAAACACTGAAATCACACAAAGCGTTTTCTCTGACCACAACGGAGTGAAGCTAGACATCAATAACAGAAAAAAAACTTAGAAAATATACAAACAGAAATTAAACAACACGTTATTAAACCACTAATGAGTCAAGGAAAAAATCAAAAGAGAAATTACAAATTTCTTAGAGTCAAAGGAAAATGAAAGCAGAACAAAGCAAAAACTATGGGATGAAGTGAAGGCAGCACTCAGAGGGAAACTTAGAGGAATAAATACTTACATAAAAAATGAAGAAAGACCTCAAATTAACAGCCCAACTCAACTACTCCAGAAATTAGAAACAAAAGAGCAAATTAAGCTTAAATCTAGCAGAAAAAAAAGGAAATAACAAAGATCAGAACATAAATAAATAAAATAGAAAACAGAAAAAACAGAGACAATCAACAAAACCAAGAGTTAGTTCTTTGAAAAGATCAATAAAATTGACAAACCTTTAGCTAGACTGACAAAGAAAAGATGTAATAAGATAAACAAAAAATGAAAAAGAAGCATCACAACTGACTCTACAAAAATAAAGAGAATTATGACAGAATATTATTACCAACTACAAGGCAAAAAATATTGACAACCTAGATGAAATGGACAAATTCTTAGAAGCACACAACCCACCCAAACCCACTCCAGGAAAAGAGTAAGTGTCAACACATCCATAACAAGTGAAGAGATAGAATCAATGATTGAAACCCTCCCAACAACAACAACAACAAAAAGTCCTGGACCAGATGGCTTCACTGGGGAATTCTACCAAACATTTAGAAAAGAATTCACACCAATACTGCTTAAACACTTCCAAAATTTAGAGAAGGATGGAATACTCCCTAACTCTTTCTATGAAGCAAACATAACGCTGATACTCAAACCAGACAAAGACACCACAAAAAAAGAAAACTACAGGCCAATATCTCTTATGAACATTGTTGTTGTTAGATGCCATCAAGTTGATTCCAACTCATAGTGACCCTTTGTACAACAGAAAAAAACACTGCCTGGGGTCCTATACCATCCTCACAATCGTTGTTATACTTGAGCCCATTGTTGCAGTCACTGTGTCAATCCATCTCATTAAGGGCCTTCCTCTTTTTCACTGACTCTCTACTTTACCAAGCATGATGTCCTTCTCCAGGGACTGATCCCTCCTGATAACACATCCAAAGTATGTGAGACGTAGTCTCACCATCCTTGCTTCTAAGGAGCATTCTGGTCGTACTTCCTCCAAGACAGATTTATTCGTTCTTTTGGCAGTACACGGCATATTCAATATTCTTCTCCAATGCCACAATTCAAAGGCATCAATTCGTCTTCTGTCTTCCTTATTCATCATCCAGCTTTCACATGCATATGAGGCAACTGAAGACAACATGGCTTGGGTCAGGCACACGTTAGTCTTGAAGGTGACACCTTTGCTTTTCAACATTTTAAAGAGGTCTTTTGCAGCAGATCTGCCCAATGCAACGTGTCTTTTGATTTCTTGACTGCTGTTCCCATGATTGTTGACTGTGGATCCAAGTAAAATGAAATCCCTGGCAGCTTCAATCTCTTCTCCGTTTATCACGATGTTGCTTACTGGTCCAGTTGTGAGGACTTCTGTTTTCTTTCTGTTGAGATGTAATCCATATTGAAGGCTGTGGTCTTTGATCTTCATCAGTAAGTGCTTCAAGTCCTCTTCGCTTTCACCAAGTAAGGTTGTGCTATCTACATAATGCAGGTTGTTAATTCATCTTCCTCCAATCCTGAAGCTGCATTCTCCTTCATATAGTTCAGCTTCTTGGATTATTTGCTCAACATACAGATTGACCAGGTATGGTGAAAGAATACAACCCTGACTCACACCTTTCCTGACTTTTAACCATGCAGTATCCCCTTGTTCTGTTCAAACAACTGTCTCTTGATGCATGTACAGGTTCCTCATGAGCACATTAGGTGTTCTGGAATGCCCATTCTTTGCAACATTATCCATAATTTGTTATGATCCACACAGTTGAATGCCTTTGCATAGACCATAAAACACAAATAAACATCTTTCTGATATTCTTTGCTTTCAGCCAGGATCCATCTGACAACAGCAATAATATCCCTGGCTCCATGTCCTCTTCTGATTCTGGCCCGAATTTCTGGCGGGTCCCTGTCGATATACTGGGACCCACTTTTGAGTGATCTTTCACAAAATTTTACTTGCATGTGATATTAATAATATTGTTGGCAATTTCCACATTTGGTTGGATCACCTTTCTTTGGAATAGGCATGAATATAGATTTCTTCCAGTCAATTGGCGAGGTAGCTGTCCGCCAAATTTCTTGGCATAGACAAGTGAGCACTTCCAGGTCTACATCCATTTGCTGAAACATCTCAATTGGTATTCCATCAATTTCCAGAGCCTTGTTTTTTGTCAATGACTTAGTGTAGCTTGGATATCTTCCTTCAGTATCATATACTGATTGTATACTACCACCTGAAATGGCTGAACGTCAAGCGATTCTTTTTGGTATAACAACTCTGTGTATTCCTTCCATCTTCTTTTCATGCTTTCTGCATCATTTAATATTTTCCCCATAGAATCTTTCACTACTGCAACTCAAGGCTTGAATTTTTTCTTCAGTTCTTTCAGCTTGAGAAATGCCAAGCATGTTCTTCCCTTTTGGTTTTCTACCTCCAGATCTTTGCACATGCCATTATAATACTTTACTTTGTCTTCTCAAGCTACCCTTTGAAACTTTCTGTTCAGCTCTTTCACTTTATCATTTCTTCCTTTTGCTTTAACTACTCGATATTCAAGAGCAAGTCTCAGTCTCTTCTGACATCCATTTTGGCCTTTTCTATCTTTCTTGTCTTTTTAATGACCTCTTGCTTTCTTCATGTATGATGTCCTTGATGTCATTACACAACTCGTCTGGTTTTCGGTCATCAGTGTTCAATGCATCAAATCTGTTCTTGAGATGGTCTCTAAATTCAGATGGGATATACTCAAGGTCATACTTCGGCTCTTGTGGATTTGTTCTAATTTTCTTCATATTTTTTATGAATATAGATGCAAAAGTTTTCAACAAAATACTAGTGAATAGAATCCAACACCATATAAAAAGAGTCATATAGCATGAACAAGTGGGATTTATTCCAAGAAAGCAAGGATTGTTCAACATTAGAAAATCAATCAACGTAATACACCACATCAATAGAACAAAAGAAAAGAACCACATGATTATCTCTAAGATTTTATCAAATGCTTTTTCTGCATTCAAACACCCTTTCTTGATGTAAATCCTAAAGAAGACTGAAATAGAAAGGAAATTCCTCAATATGATTCAGGGCATATACAAAAAGCCAACAGCCAATATTATACTTAATAGAAAAAGACTGGGAGCTTTCCCCTCGAAATCAGGAAGAAGACAAGGGTATCCACTCTCATCACTTCTATTCACTATTGTATTAAAAGTCTTAGCCAGAGCAACAACACAAGAAAGAGAAATAAAAGGTATCCAGATCAGAAAAGAAGAAGTAAAATTATCTCTATTCGCAGATGATATGATCCTATATATAGAAAATCCCAAAGAAGGCACAAGAAAACTTCTAGAGCTAATAAAGGAATTTAGCAAAGTTTCAGGGCACAAGATCAACAAACAAAAATCAGTTAGGTTTCTATACACCAGTAATGAGAAAAATGAAAGGGAAACTAGGGAAACAATTCCATTTACAATAGCATCTAAGAATAAAACACCTGGGAATAAATCTAATGCAGTGTGATGAACCACTTTTGTGTGGACTTTCTCACCATGGTCTTATAACTGTCACCCAAGTGATTGGGTAAAAAATGGGTAAAAAAAATAGGTAGGACTGTGCAAATAGGGTAATTGTGGCCCACCAAGGGGACTGGTCAGCTTTACCTTCCTGGTAGACTTGAAATGAGCCATCCCTGAGGTGGGAAATAGAGGATCCCAGCACCACCAAGGAAGAACATCCAGGAGCAGAGATTGCATCCTTTGGACCCGGGATCCCTGCACTGAGAAGCTCGTAGACCCTGGAGACAGGCAAAGAGCTGTAACACTGAAGATGGCAAGATGCAGTGGCAGAGAAATGGCAGCAGGAGAGACTGGCAGGAGATGACACAGCGGGCTTCCCAGCCCACAGCATGAGAAAGCTGAGTGCCTTCAGGCAGGAAGCTTGAAGGACTAGTAGGGTGCATCCAGGCACTTGATGGAGCTACATCGGCCAACCCATGGAGCTAGAGCTGAGCACTTCTGGGCCAATGCTTGCTGGTGAAGTGGGGTGCCACTGGGTACTTACCAGCAGAACTAAAAGAGCTTTTTAACACTTGCCTGAGCAGGGAAAAAGCCAAGGGCCAGTGAGAGGTGTGCCTGCAGTATTGCTGGAAAGAGTCTGTGCTGATGGAAGAACTGTATCCTGAGTGTTCCTGAGCCTGAATTGTAACCTGTTACTTTGCTAATAAACTTCATAATCATGAGTATTGTCTGTGAGTTCTATGTAGCCATTGCAATGAGTTATCGAACCCGGTACAAAAGTAGAGTATGGTGGGAGGGACAGTTGGTGCCAGAATTGGTAAAGACGGCTGAGAGAGAAAGTATGTCTGACCTCCACCTCATAGGAATCAGCCTTGGGCTGTTGATGTTGATTCTCCTTCTCCCTTGTGATGTTAGAGGAGGTCAGACTCTAATCCCACACCATTTTTACATCTAATCAGGGACGTGGAGGACTTACACAATGAAAACTAATAAAAAAAAAACTGCTGAAAGAGATTAAAGAAGACTTATTAAATGGAAAGATGTTACATGTTCATGGATTAGAAGACTTAATATTGCTAAGATGTCAATACTACCCAAAGCAATCTATAGATTCAACACAATCCCGGTCAAAATTCCAACAGCCTTCTTTTCAGAAATAGAAAAACCAATACTCAAGTTTATATGGAATGGCAAAAGGCCTCAAACAGTTAAAACAATTGTTGAAAGAGAAGAACAAGGCAGCAGGTCTCACATTTCCTGATTTTAAAATATATTATACAGCTACAGTAATCAAAACAACCTGTTACTGGTTTAACAATAGAAACATAGACCAATGGAATAGAATAGAGAGGCCAGAAATAAACCCACATATTTATGGTCAACTAATTTTTGACAAGAGTGCTAATAAATCCATTCCATGGGGAAAGAAAAGTCTCTTCAATAAATGGTGCTGGGAAAACTGGATTTCCACATGCAGAGAAATGAAATAGAATCTATGCCTCACATCATACACAAAAACAAATTCAAAGTAGATTAAAGACCTAAATGTGCAAACTAAAACCACAAAAATCTTAGAAGAACAAACAGGGGCAACACTGTCAGACCTAGCTTTCAACAATGCATTATCCAATATAATAATAAAAGTATAAACAGCCAAAGACAAAATAATTAAATAGGACCTCATAAAAATTTAAAAAATTTTGTTCATCAAAAGACTTTACCAAAAAAGTGAAAAGACAATCTACCTACTGGAAGAATTATCTTTGGAAACATATATCCAACAAGAATCTAATAACCAAAATATATACGAAACTAACAACTTAACAACAAAAAGACAAATAACCCAATCATAAAAAGCTCAACAGACCTGAACAGACATTTCACCAAAGAGGACATTCAAATGGACACCAAACACACAAAAAGATGCTCAGCATCATTAGCCATCAGAGAGATGCAAATCAAAAGCACAATGAGATACCATTTCATTCCCACTAGGACAGCTAAGATTAAAAAAAAAGGAAAGTAACAAATGTTGGCAAAGATGTGGGGAAATTGAAACCCTTAACCATTGCTGGTGGGAATGCAAAATGGTACATCCCTTGTGGAAAACAGTGTGCCAGTTCCACAAAAAATAGAACTACTATACCAAACCTGTTGCCATCAAGGTGATTCCAACTCATAGTGACCCTAGAACAGAGTAGAACTGCCCACAGAGTTTCCAAGGAGTACCTGGTAGATTTGAACTGCCGACCTTTTGGTCAGCACCCACAGCACTGAACCACTATGCCACCAGAGATTTCAGAACTACCACATGACCCAGTAATGCTGCTCCTACATATATACCCAAAAGACTTGAAAGTAGAGACTGAGACAGAGATTTGTACACCAATGTTCAATGCAACACTATTCACAGTAGCCAAAAGGTAGAAACAACCTAAACGCCATCAACAGATGAATGGATAAGCAAAATGTGATATATACACACAGTGGAATACTACTCAGCCAGTAGGAGAAATGAAGTCTTGATACATACTACAGTATGGATGGAACTTGCAGACATTATGCTGAATGAAATAAGCCAGTCACAAAAGGACAAATCAATACTGAATGACAAGAAAAGGCAAATGTATAGAGACCAAAGTTTATTAGTGGTTACTAGGGCTGGAAGGGAGAAAAAGGAGGATAATGGTGATTGAAAAATCACAGTGACTAAGGGTAGGGTGGCACAGCCAATTACTGCAATTGCTGTCAATAAGCTGTATATCTGTAAAAAGTTGAACTGGCAAAAAGAGAAAGAAAACCAAACTCGTTGCCCTTGAGTCAATTCCGACTCATGACAACCAACGGCTAATATTTCTTGCTTGTTTATGATATGCACAGCATTGTGCTCAGTCCCATGCATTTAATCCTCACAAAAAACCAATGACTCAGATATTATTACTGATTTTAATATCTTTATGGCCTTTTTTTCATACTTTTTTCTATATAATAGGAAAGTAAGAAAAGTTTTTTGAGACGTCTAGGTCAACTGACATAACACAGTTCATAAAGAAAATGTTTTACATCCTACTTTCCTGAGTAGCGTCTGGGGTCTTAAAAGCTTGCAAGAAGCCATCTAAGATACATGTATTGGTCCCAGCCCATTTGGAGCAATGGAGGATGAATAAAACCAAAGACACAAGGAAAATATTACCCCAAAAAACTAAAGGACCACATGAACAACAGCCTCAACCAGCCTGACGCCAGAAGAACTAGATGGTGCACAACTACCCACCACTTACTGCTCTTACAGGAATCATAATAGAGGGTTCCAGACAGAACAGGAGAAAAACGTAGAACAAAATTCAAATTCACAAAAAAAAGACCAGACTTACTGGTCTGACACAGGCTGAAGGAACCCCTGAGACTATGGTCCCCAGATACCCTGCTAACTCAGAACTGAAGCCATTCCCAAAGCCCACTTTTCAAAATAAGACAGGCCTGTAAAACAAAGGGTAACATAGGACAGCAAAGTGCTTCTTAGTTCAATCAAGTATACAAAGCCAAATGGGCAACTCTGCCCAAAGGCAAGACTGGAAGGCAGGGAGGAACAGGAAAAACGGGATGAATGGACATAGGGAACCTGGGGTGGAAAAGGGGAGAGCTCTGATACATTGCAGGGATTGCAACCAATGTCACAGAACAATTTGTGCATAAATTTTTGAATGAGAAACTAATTTGCGCTGTAAACTCTCACCTAAAGCACAATAAAACTTAAGAAAAAAAATAAAAGAAATAGTCTAAGTAGAAGGACGCACTGGGTTTGGGTAAGTAGAAGGAAATACCTATTAAAGTCATTGTTTTAAACAAAACTATTTTCTTTATTGTTGCTTAAGGTTAAGAGCTCAGCTGCTAACCAAAAGGGTCAGCAACTCAACTCCACCAACTGCTCCTTGGAAACTTTACGGAGCAGTTCTACTCTGTCTTATAGGGTAGCTATGAGTCTGAATCAATTGACTCAACAGCAATGGGTTTTTAATGTATAAATGCAAAGTTACTAGAAATTGTTAATAAAATATTTCATTATTCTTAAATAGTATAAAATCTCAAAAAAAGTTTTTTAAACTAAATAATTCTTGAGTTAGAACTTTATTAGAAAATCTATACATTTGTAAATGTACACAGTATACGGTTATCCATCTAGAGTTCAAGGAAAAAATATGGCAGGTGAAAGACAAGTAGAAAATTTCTCATCACTGAAAAATAAAGTCCATTTGAAATATGCTTAAATGTATCCAAGGAGGAAAAACAGCACATGCTAATCTGTTCTTTGCATGAATTTTTCAGCACCCATTAAAATGGAGAATTTCATCTTTATGCCCTTTCTGTTCTCTTTTTTGCTGAAATCCTCTTAAGGTATCTACAATTATTTGCGACACCTATAATTTTTCCTTTTGACATATGAATAGTTTTCTGGTTGGAGCTATATTAAGGTCATACATGCACAACAGGTAAGATGAAAAAAAGACAAAGAGTCTATTGGGCCCCTGACAAGCCCTTTTGAGTGGCTTTGAAAAAAAAAAAAGCATTAACTCCATTTTTTTTCCCATTATGATATAATAATCCCACCAACTGCCTCTAAGAATTGTGTGAATTAATGTGATAAAATAATTTTAGTTCCTTCAAAGCAGGTACCCTAAAAATAGTGATGTTGTTTCATACTGTTCCATTAACTTTGGACCTCCTTATTTTAAAAAGATAGAAAATATAAAAGAAAGGAACAAAAAAAAACATAGTTTATATTCTAACCACTCGCTCTTAAGAAAAGATTATTTTTTGGTGCATATCTTTACATTACAATCTGTATGTCTGCCATTTCTTGAGAAACAACATTGAAAATTTAAAAATAGGAGGCGGAGCCAAGACGGCAGAATAGACAGACGCTTCTGGTGAGCCCTCTTTACAACAAAGATCTGAAAAAACAAGTGAAACGAGTGTAGTTTTGACAAGCTGGGAGCCCTCAGCATCAAAGGCAAGCTTAGACAACGAACTGAGGGGCAGGGGGAGGAAGAGACTGTTCAGAAGTGGAGAGGAGTTGCTGGACCTGAATCATGGGGAACACTCAGGCACCATTCCCAGAGCGGCGGTGCTGGTGGCAGTGGACCGATACTAGCATTCCATCGCAGTTTCCTCAGGGAGAAGCAGCGAGCCACACAGCCTACTCACACCTCCAGAGCCTGAGAAGAACGGCGCTCTCGGCAAAACCTAAATACTTGCGTATATTTTACCGCGCCCCACCCCCAACCCGTAGCCGGCTTCAGCAGCTGAATCCCTGGGCCTGAGATAGGCCCTGTTGAGCACCTAGAGCCATCCTCCCAGCCTTGAGGAAGGAAAAATTTGCAACTGGGGGGAACAGATAATTTGCTAGCTCCATTAACCAGGGGAGCTCAGGGCAGAAGGGGCTCTTCTCCAGGCACAAACCACCTGTGGACCTTGAGCACCTTTCCCTTCTGCATGGACTTGTGTGGGCCTATTTCAGGAGAACAGGGCCCTGTTGGCAAACTCCAACCATTTCAGCTATGCAGTAGAGAGGTGGGTGTTTGAAGTTTGACATTGCTTTGTCTGTTAAACAAGGTCCTCACCAACCCACATCAGGGACCTAAGGACTGGTAGCTCCACTCAGGTCACCCAGCCATCCGTGACAGGGGTCCAAAGATAATTGGTACCTCCCAGTCCTTACAACCAAAAACTTTGGGTGCCCATGGTCCCTCTGGCAGAATCCACCCACTAGCACACTCTAGGGAACAGGGACATGTTTTCCTCAGAGACACTCAGGGGTCAGTTCTCAGCCTCCTGCCTTGTTCAGAGTGTGACCCCTGCTACAATCAGATACTGGTATATACTCCAATCACCCCTCCCCCTCTAAGACTGTAGGACAGAGCCTGTACCATACACTTGGCGATCAGCTACCTGGAAACCTGAGCTGAATTCCTGTAAGAAAACTGAATGGACTTCTAAACTGATATACATGATAACAGCTCTTGCCAGCTGGGGACAGGACGCCAGAGCTCCCAAGGCGAAAATAATCAAGCTAGCTCACTCAAGCAACCCATAGGGGTATAACAAAACAAAACAAAGCAAGCAGCTAAGACACAGTAAGCAAGCATAAACTAATACAATAACTTATAGATGGCTCAGAGACAACAGTCAATATCAAGTCACATAAAAAAACAAACCATGATCATCTCAACAGGCTCTCAAAACAAAGAATCCAGGGATCTTCTCGATGAAAGTGCATTCCTGAAATTACCAGATGCAGAATACAAAAGTTTAATATACAGAACCCTTCAAGACATCAGGAAGGAAATGAGGCAATACACACAACAAGCCAAGGAACACACAGATAAAGCAACTGAAGAAATTAGAAAGATTATTCAGGAACATAATGAAAAGATTAATAAGCTGGAAAAATCCATAGATAGGCAGCAATCAGAAATTCAGAAGATTAACAATAAAATTACAGAATTAGACAACTCAATAGAAAGTCAGAGGAGCAGAATTGAGCAAGTAGAAGCTAGAATTTCTGAACTCGAAGATAAATCACTTGGCACTAATATATTTGAAGAAAAATCAGATAAAAGAATTTAAAAAAATGAAGAAACGTTAAGAATCATGTGGCACTCTATCAAAAGAAACAACCTACGAGTGATTGGAGTACCAGAACAGGGAGGGATAACAGAAAATACAGAGAAAATTGTTGAAGATTTGTTGGCAGAAAACTTCCCTGATATTCTGAAAGATGAGAAGATATCTATCCAAGATGCTCATCGAACACATAAGGTATATCTGAAAAGAACGTCACCAAAACATATAATCAAACTTGCCAAAACCAAAGATAAAGAGAGATTTATAAGAGCAGTGAGGAATAAATGAAAAGTCGCCTACAAAGGAGAGCCAATAAGAATAAGCTCGGACTACTCAGCAGAAACCATGCAGGCAAGAGGGCAATGGGATGACATATTTAAAAAATTGAAGGAAAAAAATTGCCTGCCAAGAATCATATATCCAGCAAAACTGTCTCTTAAATATGGAGGTGAAATTAAGATATTTCTAGATAAACACAAGTTTAGGGAATTCGTAAAAACCAAACCAAAACTACAAGAAATACTAAAA
Organism: Elephas maximus indicus; assembly: GCF_024166365.1. NCBI lineage: Eukaryota > Metazoa > Chordata > Mammalia > Proboscidea > Elephantidae > Elephas > Elephas maximus. The sequence goes on along the minus strand of NC_064822.1, from coordinate 78,618,898 downwards.
GGAGTTCTTTGGTTAGAAAATCAATAATATCAGGTATTGACCGAAGACTAGAACACTGGGCAGAGCAACCAGAAGTCAACCCAGACAGGGAAATCCCAAAAAACAAAGCAAGATTATTTAAAAAAAAAAGCCCAAAACAGGGTAACAGCGATGTTATTATATAAAAGAAGACAACATTAAAATAATAAACAGGGACTAGGAAATGTAATCACACACCTTCCACGTGGAGAGGAAGATACGGCGATACAAAGAAATAAAAGTTAGGTGTAAATTTAGAAAAAAGGGGTAAATAACAAGGTAACTACAAAGGAGACAAACTATCCTACTCATCAAAATAAAATACAAGGGAAAAATACAGACTCAGCAGAAACAAAATCAACAACAACAAATATGAGGAAAGGACAATATATAATCTACTCAGCACATAAAATTAAGTGGGAAAAAGAAGCTGTCAACAACACACAAAAAAAGACATCAATACGATACCACTAAATTCATACCTATCCATAATTACCCGGAATGTGAATGGACTAAATGCACCAATAAAGAGAGAGAGAGTAGCCGAATGGATTAAAAAACAAGTTCTGTCTATATGCTGCCTTCAAGAGACACACCTTAGAGACACAAACAAACTAAAACTCAAAGGATGGAAAAAAATATATCAAGCAAACAACAATCAAAAAAGAGCAGCAGTGGCAATATTAATTTCTCACAAAATAGGCTTTAAAGTTAAATCTATCAGAAAGGATAAGGAAGGACACTATATAATGATTAAAGGGACAATACACCAAGAAGACATAACCATATTAAATATTTATGCACCCAATGACAGGGCTGCAAGATACATAAAACAAACTCTATCAGCACTGAAAAGTGAGATAGACGGCTACACAATAACAGTAGGACACTTCAACACACCACTTTTGGTGAAGGACAGGACATCCAGAAAGAAGCTCAATAAAGACACAGAAGATATAAATGCCACAATCAACCAACTTGATCTCATAGACATATACAGAACACTCCACCCAACAGCAACCAAGTATACTTTCTTTTCTAGTGCACATGGAACATTCTCTAGAATAGATGACATATTAGGTCATAAAGCAAGCCTTAGCAGAATCCAAAAATACTGAAATATTACAAAGCATCTTCTCTGACCATAAGGCCATGAAAGTGGAATCAATAACAGGAAAAGCAGGGAAAAGAAATCAAACACTTGGAAACTGAACAATACCCTGCTCAAAAAAGACTGGATTATAGAAGACATTAAGGATGGAATAAAGAAATTCAGAGAATCCAATGAGAATGAAAGAACTTCCTATCAGAACCTTTGGCACACAGCAAAAGCGGTGCTCAGAGGCCAATTTATATCAATAAATGCACACATCCAAAAAGAAGAAAGGGCCAAAATCAAAGAATTATCCCTACAACTTGAACAAATAGAAAGAGAGCAACAAAAGAAACCCTCAGGCACCAGAAGAAAACAAATAATAAAAATAATAGCAGAATTAAATCAAATAGAAAACAGAAAAACAATTGAAAGAATTAACAAGACCAAAAGCTGGTGTTTTGAAAAAATCTACAAAATTGATAAACCACTGGCCAAACTGACAAAAGAAAAACAGGAGAGGAAGCAAATAACCAGAATAAGAAATGAAATGAGCAATATTACAACAGACCCAACTGAAATTAAAAGAATCATGTCAGATTACTATGAAAAACTGTACTCAAACAAATTTGAAAACCTAGAAGAAATGGATGAATTCCTAGAAACACACTACCTAACTAAACTAACACAAACAGAGGTAGAACAACTAAATAGACCCATAACAAAAGAAGAGACTGAAAAGGTAATCAAAAAACTCCCAACAAAAAAAAATCCCTGGCCTGGACAGCTTCACTGCAGAGTTCTACCAAACCTTCAGAGAAGAGCTAACTCCACTACTACTAAAGGTATTTCAGAGCATAGAAAGGACGGAATACTACCAAACTCATTCTATGAAGCCTCCATATCCCTGGTACCAAAACCAGGTAAAGACACCACAAGAAAAGAAAATTATAGGCCTATGTCCCTCACGAACGTAGATGCAAAAATCCTCAACAAAATTCTAGCCAATAGAATTCAACAACATATCAAAAAAATAATTCACCATGACCAAGTGGGATTCATACCAGGTGTGCAGGGATGGTTCAACATTAGAAAAACAATGTAATCCACCACATAAATAAAACAAAAGACAAGAATCACATGATTTTACCAATTGATGCAGGAAAGGCATTTGACAAAGCTCAACATCCATTCAGGATAAAAACTCTCAGCAAAATAGGAAGAGAAGGAAAGTTCCTCAACATAATAAAATGCATTTATGCAAAGCCAACAGCTAACATCACCCTAAATGGAGAGAGCCTGAAAGCATTCCCATTGAGATCGGGAACCAGACAAGGATGTCCTTTATCACCACTCTTATTCAACATTGTGTTGGAGGACCTAGCCAGAGCAATTAGGCTAGATAAAGAAATAAAGGGCATCAAGAGTGGCAAGGAAGAAGTAAAAGTATCTCCATTTGCAGATGACATGACCTTTTACACAGAAAACCCTAAGGAATCTTCCAGAAAACTACTGAAACTAATAGAAGCGTTCAGCAGAGTATCGGGATACAAGATAAACATACAAAAATCAGTTGGATTCCTCTACACCAACAAAAAGAACATCGAAGAGGAAATCACCAAATCAATGCCATTCACAGTAGCCACCAAGAAGATAAAATACTTAGGAATAAATCTTACCAGAGATGTAAAGGACTTATACAAGGAAAACTATAGTACACTTCCGCAAGAAACCAAGAGAGACTTACATAAGTGGAAAAACATACCTTGTTCATGGATAGGAAGACTTAACATTATTAAAATGTCTATTCTACCAAAAATGATCTATACATTTAATGCAATTCCAATCCAAATCCCAATGACATTCTTTAAGGAGATGGCGAAACAAATCACCAACTTCATGTGGAAGGGAAAGAGGCCTCAGATAAATAAGGCATTACTGAAAAAGAAGAACAAAGTGGAAGCCCTTACTTTACCTGATTTTAGAAACTATTATACCACCACAGTAGTCAAAACAGCCTGGTACTGGTACAACAACAGATACATGGACCCATGGGACAGAATTGAGAATCCAGACATAAATCCATCCACATATGATTTTGACAAAGGCCCCAAAACAGTTAAATGGGGAAAAGACAGTCTTTTGAACAAATGGTGCCGGTATAACTGGATATCCATCCGCAAAAGAATGAAACAAGACCCATACCTCACTCCATGCACAAAGACAAACTCAAAATGGATCAAAGACCTAAATATAAAATCTAAAACAATAAAGATCATGGAAGAAAAAAATAGGGACAATGTTAGGAGCCCTAATACATGGCATAAACAGTATACAAAACATTATTAAGGATACAGAAGAAAAACTAGATAACCGGGAGCTCCTAAAAATCAAACACCTATCCTCATCCAAAGACTTCACCAAAAGAGTAAAAAGAGTACCTACAGACAAGGAAAAAGTTTTTAGCTATGACATTTTCGATCAGCACCTGATCTTTAAAATCTACATAATACTGCAAAAACTCAACTACAAAAAGACATATTACCCAATTAAAAAATGGGCAAAAGATATGAATACACACTTCACTAAAGAAGACATTCAGGTAGCTAACAGACACATGAGGAAATGCTCACGATCATTAGCCATTAGAGAAATGCAGATCAAAACTACAATGAGATTTCATCTCACTCCAACAAAGCTGGCATTAATCCAAAAAACACAAAATAATAAATGTTGGAAAGGCTGTTGAGAGATCGGAACACTTATACACTGCTGGTGGGAATGTAAAATGGTACGACCACTTCGGAAATCGATTTGCTGCTTCCTTAAAAAGCTAGAAATAGAACTACCATACCATCCAGCAATCCCACTCCTTGGAATATATCCTAGAGAAATAAGAGCCTTTATACAAACAGATATATGCAGACCCATGTTTATTCCAGCACTGTTTAGAACAGCAAAAAGATGGAAGCAACCAAGGTGCCCATCAACGGATGAATGGATAAATAAATTATGGTATATTCACACAATGGAATACTACGCATCGATAAAGAACAGTGAGGAATCTGGGAAACATTTCATAACATGGAGGAACCTGGAAGGCATCATGCTGAGTGAAATTAGTCAGTTGCAAAAGGACAAATACTGTATAAGACCACTATTATAAGAACTAGAGAAATAGTTTAAACTGAGAAGAAAACATTCTTCTGTGGTTACGAGAGAGGAGAGTGAGGGAGGTGGGAGAGGGGCATTTACTAATTAGATAGTAGATAAGAACTAGTTTAGGTGAAGGGAAAGACAGAACACAATATAGGGGAGGTCAGCACAACTGGACTAAACCAAAAGCAGTTTCCTGAATGAACTGAATGCTTCAAAGGCAAGCGTAGCAGGGGCAGGGGTCTGGGGACCATGGTTTCAGGGGACATCTAAGTCAATTGGCATAATAAAATCTATTACGAAAACATTCTGCATCCCACTTTGGAGAGTGGCGTCTGGCGTCTTAAACGCTAGCAAGCAGCCATCTAAGATGCATCAATTGGTCTCAACCCACCTGGGTCAAAGGAGAATGAAGAACACCAAGGACACAAGGTGATTACAAGCCCAAGAGACAGAAAGGGCCATATGAACCAGAGACTACATCATCCTGAGACCAGAAGAACTAGATGATGCCTGGCTACGACCAATAACTGCCCTGACAGGGAACACAACAGAGAACCCCTGAGGGAGCAGGAGAGCAGTGGGATGCACACCCCAAGTTCTCATAAGACCAGACTTAATGGTCTGACTGAGACTAGAAGGACACCTGTGGTCATGGCCCCCAGACCTTCTGTGGGCCCAGGACAGGAACCATTCCCAAAGCCAACTCTTAGACATGGACTGGACTGGACAATGGGTTGGGGAAGGATGCTGGTGAGGAGTGAGCTTCTTGGATCAGGTGGACACTTGAGACTATGTTGGCACCTCCTGCCTGGAGGGGAGATGAGAGGGTGGAGGAGGTTAGAAGCTGGTGAAATGGACACGAGAAAAGAGAGTGGAGGGAGAGATAGGGCTGTCTCGTTAAGGGGAGAGTAACTGGGAGTGTGTAGCAAGGTGTATATGGGTTTTTGTGTGAGACTGACTTGATTTGTAAACTTTCACTTAAAGCACAATAAAATTATTAAAAAAAAAACTTAAAAATATGTTTGCCCTTTGACCCAGTAATTCTACTCTTGTGAATCTTATCTAAGAAACATGCCAAATACCAATTTTATATATAAACTTTTATTGCAACCTTAATGGCCAAGGGAAAAATGAAAAAACGAACCTAATTATCCAAAACGGGGAAATGCTTAAGTAAATTATAATTCAGCCACATAATGAAACATTATATAAACATTATAATATATATGTTTTAAAAGGAGTTTTTATAATAGCAAGGAGGAGGGCTTACTTTATAAAGTTAAGTGGGAAAAACCAACAAAACTGTTTACACATTCTGAGCTCAGGCATATATACAAAAAAAAAAAAAGAATAAGAATGTTAGCAATGTTTGTATAAGGATAGTGAGATTCTAGGTAATTATACTAACCTCTATTTTTCCAATTACCTACATTGAATTTTTATCATGTTTATCATTAGAAAAATTAGAAGTTACATTTTAGAATATACACTTTCAGGTTACAATTTAAGATTAATTGGCCTCAAAAGCAATTCCTGCCAAGCTCCATGACAGAGAGCTAGATTATTCACCCTTCTAAAGTGTGCAAATAAATGATTCTAGTTCTAAAATCACTGATAAATTTGTTTTACACGATAAAAATTGCATCAGCCAGTCAGTGGCTGAGAACACTTCTGTCAACAATATTTTTCCTTTTGCACCTTATTATCAGGTGCTTTGGACAGACATAGCTTTGCCATCAAGATACCCATAAACCTCCAGAATTTTCTCTGAATTTAGCAGGCTTTGCTCACCAGACTTGAGTTCTTTGTATAAATGCTTGCACTTTGACCTCAGCAAATCAGAGATATTTAGAAACCTGACATGACCAGCAACTGAACCTTCATTGTATCTTTGTGGTGCCCATGAGTCACATTTAGGAGATCCTTGTTCTGAAACTAAGAATGGTCCCATAGAAAAAAGCATGGGCTTCGGGTCAGAGAAAACATAGTCCACATCTTAGCACAGCCACTCATTTGTCCCGCAACCTTGGGCAAGTTGCTTGATCACTGGAGCCTTAGTTTCCTCATTTGTAAAATATGGGTAAGAACTATTAAGTGTTTTGGGATTTTAAGAAGATTTCCTGAAAGGATGTAGGTAAAAAGGCTTATAGCAGTATTTGATATTAATGTTCACTAGATTGCATGCAAAATGGATGTTGTTGTTGTTGTGTGCCATCTGATCAATTCCAACTCATAGCAACTCTGTTCAACAGACTAGAACTGTCCCTAGGCTGTAATCTAATTTTCTAGGAAGCAGGTCACCAAGACTTTCTCCCACAGAGACACCAGGTGGGTTCAAACCACCAATCTTTAGGTTACCAGCCAAGCGCTTAACTGTTGTCAGGTATTATAATAAAAGTTTCAACTGAGACACTTCCTAAAATAAAGAGCTAAAACAAGATGCAAAAATTTCAAAGACTCTAAGAGAAAAGAACCTACATCAAGAGAATATGAAAATTGGGGGTTGGAGATTAAAAAAAAAAAAAAAAAAACCATGGCCATCGGGTAGAGTCCAACTCACAGCGACCCTACAGGACAGAGCAGAACTGCCCCATAGAGTTTCCAAGGAGCGCCTGGTAGATTCGAAGTGCCAACCTTTATGGTTAGCACCTGTAGCTCTTAACCACTATGCCACCAGGGCCTCCAGCTGGAGATTAGAAGAGGTTATATTTGTTGCATTGTTTTTAGTACCTGGATATTACTTTGACTATTATTTTATCATAACTATTATTAATGGGGAAACCCTGGTGGCATAGTGGTTAAGTGCGACAGCTGCTAACCAAGACGTCAGCAGTTCAAATCCGCCAGGTGCTCCTTAGAAACTCTACGGGGCAGTTCTACTCTGTCCTACAGGGTCACTATGAGTCAGAATTGACTCGACAGCAGTAGATTGGTATTATTAATGGAGTCTAAGACATTGAAAAGTTACATGTAAACCATAATTTATTATCACTAAATAAACACCTAGATAATTCCCACTCGGGCCAAGAAATTGAGCATTGCTTAAGAAGGATGTTTTTAAAGAGTTTTTCAGAGAACAGTTTTTACCCTTCACCTGAAGCCAAGAGACAGTAACTTTAAAAGGAGGCAGTGTCCCGTTTTGGGGAACATAGGGGTAAAAAGCTGACTGAAGTAGCTATGGAAGAAAATTACTGTTTTCTGAGAATTGATTAGGGCAAAGAATGTATGAGTATTTCTCTTGCACCAAAAGTGGGTCCCAGGTAGAAGACAGAAGCAGTTTGGGGAATCTCAGATAATAAGACTGCCGGCAGGAAAAATGAACAGTCACCAACAGAAAGATGCAAGGGCTTTTATCCCTAGGACGGGAAGAAAAAGTCAGCAACTGGACTAAATAGATTTGCATATGCCCACATCAGAGGAACTGTAGGAATTGCAATGTGGGAATCATGTCTGAAGAGCCCACGCAAGTGCCCAAGCAAGGAAGCACCAGTTTTAATGTCTACCATGTCTAGAGTGTCACCACCACCTCCATGTACCAGTCAAGTAAAGTATTTTCTGTCCTCTCCTTTCTTTCTTCCCCAACCACCAACACTGGAGAGGTCAGAAATAAGTTAACAAGAAAGAAAAGGAAAAGCTGGAGGCTCAGTGGGCATAGTGTGTGAAAGCCCATCACATAGTCAATCACACGCCACCCCTTCTGAGAACACAGGTTTCCCGGCCTACAGCAGGCCTAGATTGCAGCAGGAGGAGGAGCTCCAACTTTGTAGAAAGAGTTTCACCTTTCGCTGAAGATTGACATTTTGATTCTTAAATGGAACTAGACATAGTTAACTGTTTGGATTACTCTCTGAATTACCTATGATTGCCCAGAAAATTCACTGGATTACACACATTTTCAAGGACAGGAGAACTTTCTCTGAATAAATTTAATGGGAGAGTAGAATAAAAATTGATTACTTTCTGATGATATCTTTTGATCTGTACGTGTTCAATGTACGAAGTATATCATTATTCTTCTTTTCTTGGCAGGGTTCAATGGAAAGAAGAAAGGGTTACACACAGAGTGAAGAGCCACATCACACCCAACCCTGGCAGCCTTTGGTGTGATTAAGAGGCAGGTGAGGTAGCCACCCCTGAAATATAATTTTTTAAGTGGTTTTAAAAATAGCATTACCACTTTCTCTGCCTAGTGACTAACCCTGGTACCCTGAGTGGCCCTGCATGGTGTGTTACGATCTCTCTAGGGATTGTGAGTATAATAAAAATCTTCTAAATTAAAAAATATATATATACATATACGTGTACATATATACAGCATTGCCTCTATCTAGTAAATAGGGAAAACATCCTCCATGTCACTGAGCTGGGCAGGAGGACCCCACACAACATGGGTGTAGCAATAGCAATGAAGAATGCCTTTCGACTAGGTCTCCATGTGCTGCTCAGATACACAACACATCCATCTGCTCTTGGCCTTGGTGAGCTGCCATAACATTTCACTACGCAACCTCCATGAAGCACATGGAGAAAAAACTCATCCAAGAAAGTGTCTTTTCTGGGCTCTGATATTGGTTGCACTTGTCATAGTGATTCTTGGAGTGCTGCATCATATCAGAAAAGCAAGATTGTTCATATAAATGAAAAGTCATTCAAAAATAATCAAAAACGTAACTCTCTTCCTTTGTTTACAGCTTTCTACATACAAATTGAAAACTCCAACAGTGATTCAAAAAGAAGAGAAAAATATCAAGCACCAGAAATATGCTGTCAATTAACTCCCACGTGCAGTAGATTAAGTATTCTTAAATAGCAAAGCTGATACCTGCCTTATATTTAATAGAGTTTTACAGCTGTAGAACTTAAAAACTGAATGAAATTTTAAAAAATCATCTTCTAGATCTTTGTATATTGACCAGTTAATTAAAATTTAATTGTGTCATGGCTGTAAGACTTTAACCAAGTTCTATTTTCAACCTAATATTCTGTGTATCTGTCTTCATTAAGGGGCCTGTTACGGACTGAACTGTGCCCCCAAAAACATGTGTTGCAAATCCTAATCACTTCCTGTGGTTATAATCCCATTTGTGAGTGGGTCGTGTTTATTATATTAATGATATAATAAACAGGGTTAGGTATCTTGAGTCAATCTGTTCTGAGATATAAAAGAGATTAAACAAGTGGGAGAAGCAGAGATGGGGAAGGGAGATGCCAAGCCACGGGAAGATCACTCAGCAGCAGAAGCTCAGAAGAGACAAGAACCTTCCTCCAGAGCTGACAGCGACAGAAAGCCTTCCCCTAAAACCAGCACCCTGAATTCAGACTTCTAGTCTCCTAAATTGTGAGAAGATAAACTTCTGTTAAAGCCACCCACTTGTGGAATTTGTTATAGTAGCACTAGGTAACTAAGACAGAGCCTTAGTTCAAAATCAGAACATATCAAGAAAGAACCTTAAAAATAACCTTATTTTACCCTCTCCTTTTCCACACAAAGAAAACTAAGTGACTTGTCCAGAGTTACCTAACTAATTAGTTGTGAAGATGAATCTAGAACTCCAACTAATATCTTTTGCATTATACTAGAGATTTTCCACCAATGTCCTCCATAATCTTTTGAGCTCTCCAGGGATGCTTCGAGAGCTGCTTCAGGTTAGGGAAGATTTTTAGCAGTTTGCTCTGCGACTCCAGACCCCATTGTTCTTTCCCTGTTTCAAACTAAGTAACTCCACTTTATTTTGTTTTACATATTGGCTTCCACAATAGATTTCAGTTGTGGAAAATATTTGGCTAATATAATCTGAATACCATTACTCTGAGTATCAGAGAACTTTTTATTTTTGAAAAATGCATTGTGAATCAAAAGAATAAACCTAAGCATAATGTATTATTTAACTAGGCTCTAGAAAACAAACTTGAATGGCTACCAACCCTTAACAAGAATAACAAATACCAGTTAAACAGCCTGTAGAGGGACACTGCCCTCACAAAAAGTGCCAACTTGCAAATAAATCACTAATTTATTGTGTCTATTAGACATTGGTTGAATAATTGGTTTTAGTCACATCACATATTGTATCTTCCTTTGTTTCATTTCACAGAAGAAAACCACTGAAAAAAAATATGCTTAGACTGTGACTACATATGAGACGGAGAAAGAATGATATGTGTGCATCAGGTATTCCCACAAAAAAAGCAGGCAAGTTATATTGGGTATATCAGCTGTAATCATGATTCCTAAGTCCTGTCACCCTTTGGAAACTTTGCATCTCAGGACACCTTTATGCAAATATGGCTACCTCCAAACATTCTGATTACATAGAAAGAGCTCTCCCCAATACTAACGAAGGAAAATCTATGCTCTAGCAATGCCTAAAATTTTCTGCCTTGTTAACTCCTTATCACTGGTTATCACTAAGAGAAATTGAGAGGCACTGGTGGTTCAGTGGGAGAATTCTCACCCTTCATGCAGAAGACCCAGGTTCAATTCTCTGCTAATATACCTCAAGTTCAGCTACCACCCATCTGTCAGTGGAGGCCTGCATGTTGTTATAATACTGAACAAATTTCAGTGGAGCTTCTCCACTGAGACAAACTAGGAAGGACGGCCTTGCTATCTACTTCCAAAAAATCAGCTAATAAAAACCCTATGATCACAACAGTCTGACCCTGTTGTGCCTGAGGTCTCCATGACTCAGGGGCCGACTTGACGGCAGCTAACTACAACAATAACAGAAATTGATAAGTAGAATTGGTGGACCTGAAAAACCAGAAAAACAAATACTACCTTTTTAGCATAAGCAGTCCTGATTCTTCCAAGGATAAAATGGAAATCAGATAAGCCAAAATAAATAAAATCTGAATATAAACCCAGTGCCCTCAAGTCAATTCCAACTCATAGAGACCCTATAGGACAGAGTAGAACTTCTCCACAGGGTTTCCAAGGCTGTATATCTTTATGGAAGTATACTGCTATATCCTTCTCCCCTGGAGTGGATGGTGGGTTTGAATCGCCAAACTTTTGATTAGCAACCGAGTGCTTTAATGACTGTGCCACCAGGGCTTGCTAAAATCTGAATAACCCAACCCAACCCAGTGCCATTGAGTCGATTCCGACTCATTGCGACCCTACAGGACAGAGTAGAACTGCCCCATAGAGTTTCCAAGGAGCGCCTGGAGGATTCGAACTGCCGACCCTTTGGTTAGCAGCCGAAGCACTTAAATCTGAATAGGTAAAGTAAATTTGAGCAGGGAGTTCAGTACATGTCTGAAGGCAAAAAGGCAGTTAATACTTTTTTCTCCTTCCACGTGAGAATTTGACCATTAGTTAACTCTCGAGTTCTGTTTCCTTGACAACTGCTGGGAAAACTGAATCCCACTTTTCACATAAAACATAAGGATGTCAAACCCCATCGATGCAATCTATTATCAATTCTGTTCCCCTCTATTCCACTCCTGTTCTCACCCCAGCTGTACATGCAGCACTTCTTTCTCTGACCCAAAAAAACCTAGAACTAGTCAGACAACAAATGTTAACACAGTCCTCCAGGCTGCCAATTCTGCCCAAGACTTCAGAAGCCAGCCTAAAGCAAGGCATCATGTCTGACTTGCTGGCTCCAAATTCAGGAATTCTCCCTACTCCCCTCAGGATGCCAGCAGTAAGCTCAGGGGTTTATAGGGCTCCCCCTTATTTCAGACCTGCTGGCTCCACTGCTCTCTCAGGTTTGGTAATTCACTAGAACGACACAGAATTCATGGAAAGCGCTATACTTACCGTTACAGTTTTATTACTGCAAAAAGGATACAAAGAAAGACACGTACAGGGCAAGGAGTGGGAGGGCTCCCAATACGGAGCTACCCTCTTCCTCTCATCTGCATGCATGTCTTTCACCAAGCAGGAAGCCCCTGGAGTTTCTGTGTTGAGTGGCTTTATTGGGGTATCATTTTGTAGGCATAATTGATTGAATCTCATCCCTCCTCCCCTGAGGTGTGCTGATTATCATGAGGTGGGTCTTTCTGGCCTGACCAGTACCCACCTGAGTCACCTCAATAGCAAAAAACCTCAGGTGAGGTCTGAAGACCTCATCAAAAGCACTTCAATTACTGGAGAAATTCCAAGGATTTAGAGGTTATCTCCAGGAACCTGGACAAAGAACAAATTCATTGGGTAAAGTTAAATTCTTTATTCCACAGTAACCTAACAAAAAGTTGGTATGTTACCTATTTTACTAGGCAAAGTTGCTTATGTTAAAAATGACCTCTGACTGCTAGACCACTTCTGGCTGAGGGAACAATACCTGATTAGAAGTCCTACTTTTGGGCTTTCCTAAGGGCACGGACTCTTGTGACTGATCATTACTGTATAGAAACTGATATCTCTGCCTATGAAATTGTTCAAGGGAATATTGGCTCCTGTGAGACATGAGACTTTTAAACCATGGCAGCTCCCACACCCACCCAACGTAGAGCTCATCTTCTTGAACCTAAGCTATCACCTGGAGACAAAATCACTCCCAGAAGGCTGAGCAAACTGTTGAGTTGACTCTTACAATGTTTCTCATTGAAGAGGTACACTTAATGCTACTCTTTCAGCAAGTTTTGGCTCCTTTCAGCTGGACAGATGCCAAGTATAGCTGTTGTAACCTTAGAAATCTGAATGTTCACTTGAATGCAAGGAGAACACCTGGTGGACATTGCAGCTCCAGATAGAATGGCTCAGAGAGATTATTAATGGCTCTTATCGACTCTTAGAATTTGAATAGACCTAAAACAAAACTACTACCTTCAAAAGGAACCTCCTCCAAAGAATACTAGCAGCGGTGACCTTTGTCTTCAACAGTTAGTGATGAAGAACAGTATCAATTAGGATTGGCTAGGTGATGCTATGATAACAAAACAACCCAAAATTTAGTGGTTTACAATAGTACATATTTATATCTTATCCACAATAAAATTCATTATGGATGAATTATTCACAATAAATGTTCATTGTGGATGAGCTAACTCAGGCTCTGCAACACATCATTTTTATTCCAGGACCTAAATTGAAAGAACAGTTTCCATCTGGAGCAGTGCCAGTTATCATGACAGAGGAAAAAGAAAACATGGAGAACCATGGGCTGGCTCTTAATGCTTTTCCCAGAACTGATATATGTAGCACTTCCACACACATTTCATTGCCTAAACCTGAAGTCAATGGGGACGGTGGGGGAATGTAATTCTTACTCAGGGTAGGGAAAATGAATATTTTTAACAATAATCAATCTACCTCAAGAATTTACAACCTTATGAGGCCTTGCACAATCTCTTTCTGAACAATTTTAAATGTTACAAAATTTTTTCCTTAAATTCAGCCAAAATCTACTTCCTTGTAACTTTTACTAGTTGGTGCTAGATCTGTACTCTGATTTCACACTTGAAAGTCTGAGTTGCGGAGAAAAATGTAAAACAAAACTCAAACTCCTAAAAAGGCCACGCTTACTAGACTGATAGAGACTAGAGGAACCCCCTAGTCTACTGCCCTAAGATACCCATTGAACTTGGAACTAAAGCCACACCAGGGGGTCATCTTTCATCCAAATAATAGATTAGATTATTTTAAAAAAAAAATTATCACCAGTGAATACTGTGCTTCCTTAAATAATCCAATATATGGAATGAAATGGTCAACATTTACCCTAAAAAGGAAAGCTGAGAATGTAAAGAGTGGCAGGGAAGCTAGAATTAATGGAAACAGAACACAGAACAGAAATAATGAGAATGCTGAGACATTGTGTAAAGTATAACAAATGTCACAGAACAATTTACACAAAAAAATTGTTAAATGAGAACCTAATTTGCTGCATAAACCTTCCTCTAAAACATAACAAAATATTATTTAAAAAGAAAGAGTCTAAGTCTTCCATTTGACATAAATCTATGTAACATTTACAAGTATCTATTTTTTTTTAATATAAACACATGATACCATCCTAAGGAGAATACAAAGATACGTGCAAAAAATGGTCACACCCTCGAGGATCTAGTGGGGAGACAGACCTGTGCATACAGAACTTTTTATATGAACAAAATTACCAATGCCATAAAAAAAAAAAAAAGGACTAAGAAAGCAGAGAAGAGGAAGTTGACTACATCAGACTGGAAATCAAGGAAAGCATTACATTTCCAAGCCAAACTTTCCCACTTCTTTCAACTAACTCCTCCACATATGCCATGTCTTCTAGACCCTTTACTTCCTCTAGTGGATATCCTTCTTGAAGTATGTTGCCCATAAACAAAGACAATAATACAGATTTGCTCTGACCTAATGAAGGTAGAATAGAATTATAAAGGCAGCGTAAAACCCTGTTAGTATCTCTCATTCCCTCAGAAACTTGAGGGATTGAAATTATAATAAACCAAAATTATTAGGCCTTTTTTCATATGTGTAAATACTTGGTCTCCATCCTTATCTTGCCCAGCTGGTTTCTTACTAGGTCCAATGTTTCAACCTGACAAAATCATCTTAGATGCTGTTTCTGCTATTTAATGTATTTGCAATGCCTCCTTGCTATGAATGCCTTCTCAAATAAGATAAACATGCTATCTGTGGCCTCCTCATCCCAGTACCCACTCCTCATACACATCATTAATAAAAACGTGGTACTGGATAATAATACCACAGTCCTTCCAGTCGCCAGCTTACTTTCTGAATCACTCAGTCAGTTACTACTGTGTGATTCAAATTATTGCCTAGTCTGTTGTTGTTGTTGTTGTTAGGTGTCATCACGTTGGTTTCGATTCATAGCAATCCTATGCACACAGAACGAAACACTGCCCGGTCCTGAGCCATCCTCACAATCGTTGTTATGCTTGAGCTCATTGTTGCAGCCACCATGTCAATCCACCTTGTTGAGTGTCTTCCTCTTTTCCACTGACCCTGTCCTTCTCCAGGGACTGATCCCCGCTGACAACATGTCCAAAGAATGTAAGATGCAGTCTTACCATCCTTGCCTCTAAGGAGCATTCTGGCCACACTTCTTCCAAGACAGATTTGTTTGTTCTTTTGGCAGTCCATGGTATATTCAATATTCTTTGCCAACACCACAATTCAAAGGCGTCAACTCTTCTTCGGTCTTCCTTCTTCGTTGTCCAGCTTTCACATGCATATGATGTGATTAAAAATACCATGGCTTGGGTCAGGCGCACCTTAGTCTTCAGGGTGACATCTTTGCTGTTCATCACTTTGAAAAGGTGCTTTGCAGCAGATTTGCTCAAAGCAATGCGTCTTTTGATTTCTTGACTGCTGCTTCCATGGCTGTTGATTGTGGATCCAAGTAAAATGAAATCCTTGACAACTTCAATCTTTTCTCCGTTTATCATGATGTTGCTCATTGGTCCAGTTGTGAGGATTTTTGTTTTCTTTGTGTTGAGGTGTAATCCATACTGAAGGCTGTGGTCTTTGATCTTCATTAGTAAGTGCTTCAAGTCCCCTTCACTTTCAGCAAACTTGTGTCATCTGCATAATGCAGATTGTTAATGAGTCTTCCTCCAATCCTGATGCCCCGTTCTTCTTCATACAGTCCAGCTTCTCGGATTATTTGTTCAGCATATAGATTAAATAGGTATGGTGAAAGAATACAACCCTGATGCACACCTTTCCTGACTTTAAACCAATCAGTATCCCCTTGTTCTGTACGAACAACTGCCTCTTGATCTATGTAAAGGTTCCTCATGAGCACAATTAAGTGTTCTGGAATTCCCATTCTTCGCAGTGTTACCGATAGTTTGTTATGATCCACACAGTTGAATGCCTTTGCATAGTCAATAAAACAGAGGTAAACATCCTTCTGGTATTCTCTGCTTTCAGCCAGGATCCATCTGGCATCAGCAATGATATCCCTGGTTCCACATCCTCTTCTGAAACTGGCCTGAACTTCTGGCAGTTCCCTGTCGATATACTGCTGCAGCTGTTTTTGAATGATCGTCAGCAAAATTTTGCTTGCGTGTGATATTAACGATATTGTTCTATAATTTCCACATTTGGGTGGATCACCTTTCTTGGGAATAGGCATAAATATGGATCTCTTCCAGTCAGTTGGCCAGGAAGCTGTCTTCCATATTTCTTGGCATAGATGAGTGAGCACCTCCTGCGTTGCATCTGTTTGTTGAAACATCTCAACTGATATTCCATCAATTCCTGCAGCCTTGTTTTTCGCCAATGCCTTCAGAGCTCCTTGGACTTCTTCCTTCAGTACCATCGGTTCCTGATCACATGTCACCTCTTGAAATGGTTGAATATCGGCTAATTCTTTTTGGTATAATGACTCTGTGCATTCCTTCCATCTTCTTTTGATGCTTCCCGCATCGTTTAGTATTTTCCCCATGCAATCCGTCACTATTGCAACTCAAGGCTTGAATTTTTTCTTCAGTTCTTTCAGCTTGAGAATCGCTGAGTGTGTTCTTCCCTTTTGGTTTTCTACTTCCAGCTCTTTGCACATGTCATTATAGTACTTTGTCTTCTCGAGCCACCCTTTGAAATCTTGTGCTCAGTTTTTTTACTTCATCAATTCTTCCTTTTGCTTTAGCTGCTCGACACTGAAGAGCAAGTTTTAGAGTCTCCTCTGACATCCATCTTGGTCTTTTCTTTCTTTCCTGTCTTTTCAGTGACCTCTTGCTTTCTTCACGGATGCCTACAGCACCCCAAATTCTTTCCAGGGTTTCAAAAGAAATTTTGTCAAATAATAATGACCAAAATTGTGCCTATAAAGTATGAAGGACAGTCCTTTTCCCCTACTCATTGAAATCATGGAAAAAGGCAAAAGTGCTCCTTGGAGAAATGGCTGGCTCTAAGATTGTGGCAGAACATACACAAGATGAGCCTGGAGCATCCTGTAGTGCCAGAAAGTAAAGAAGGGTGAAAAAAATGAACAGTTGATGACAGTATGTCAAAGGAGAGCAAGAACCAACTGAAAGCACTCCCAATGGCCAAAGCTGGAACAACTTGAGCTACAAAATAGATAAAGTAGTATTGGATTATAACTCAAAGTATAAAATAAAACTCCATGAGCTCATACTGATATAAGTAAATTTTTAAATAAATTAATAAATGTGGGAAATGAAATCCCTCATGCAACAGAATTCCAAATAATTTATGTAGATAATCCTCCCAAAAGGAGGTAAAGCATAACTCCATTGTGTGGAGTACAGTACGTAAAGGTGAAAAAAAAGAATAATTTTACAGTGAGAAAACCTGACAACTACTTGCGATGGTTAAGATTGTGTGTCAGCTTGGCTGGGCCATGATTCTCAGTGGTTCAGCAGTTATGTAACAATATAGTTTGGTAGTTATATAATGATGTAGTCATCCTCCATGATGGGATCTGGCGTTATCAGCCAATTAGTTGTAAGGGAGTTTCCTTGGGGAAGTGACCTGCATCTAATACATATGACTGTTCTGACAAAGCTCACTTATCTGCTCTGGACCCTGCATCTGGCTCATTATCTGACCTCCAGTTCTCAGGACTTGAGCCAGCTGCCTGCTGTACTGTCTGCTGATCTTGGGATTCATTAGCCTCTGCAGCTGGTGACTCAGCAGCCTGTCGTCTTACCTGCTGATCTTGAATTCATCAGACCCTGCAGCTATGTGAGTCAGGAGAAGCCTCCAGCCTGATGCCTGACCCACAGACTTGGGACTTGCCAGCCTCTACAACCATGTGAGCCATTTCCTTGAGATAAATTTCTTTCTCTTTCTCTTTCTCTCTCTCTCTCTCTATACATGTTTATGAATATGTATATATATATATATATATATACAGTTCACTGGTTTTGCTTCTCTAGAGAACCCAGCCTAAGACACTACTTCAGTCAGGTGATTAAGTTGATAAATCATGTTAACACTATGTACCCTTGATATGATGTGATGGAAACAGCACTTTACCTCTGTGATCTTCCCCCAAAAACCCATAACACCAGTCTAATCATGAGAAAAACATCAAATTCCAATAGCTGAACATTCTACAAAATTCTTGACCAGTACTCCTTGTGGTGTAGTGATTAAGGGCTACGGCTGCTAACCAAAAGGTCGGCAGTTCAGACCCACCAGGCTGTCCTTGGAAACCCTACGGGGCAGTTCTACTCTGTCCTGTAGGGTTGCTATGAGTCAGAATCAACTCAACAGCAACGGGTTTGGGTTTTTTTTTTTTTTTTTTTTGGTACTGCTTAAGGTTGTCAAGATCATCAAAAACAAGGAAAGTCTAAGAAAATGTCACAGCCAACAGAAGCCTAGGGAAACATGACAGCTAAATATAACATGCTATCCTGGTCTGGATTCTAGAACAAAGACATTATCCTGGTCTGGATTCTAGAACAAAGACATTAGGTGAACTACAGATTTTAGTTAATAATAATGCACCAATAGTGATTCATTTATTGAAACAAATGTATCATACTAATGTAGATGTTAATAATAGGGGAAACTGTGGGGGGATATGTAATAGGGAAACTCTCTGTACTATGTGCTCAATTTTTCTGTTAAAAAAGAGAGGGGGCAAAGGGATATTACCAAAACCCACTGTCTTTGAGTCGATTCTGACTCATAGCAACCCTGTAAGACAGAGTAGAACTGCCCCGTAGCATTTTCAAGGCTATAAATCTTTACAGAAGCAGACTGTCATATCTTTCTCCTGTGGAGCGGCTGGTGGATTTGAACCACCAACCTTTTGGCTAGCAGCTGAGTACCTTAACCACTGTACAACCAGGGTTCCAAAAGGAATATTAAAAAAAAAAAAAAGTTGCCATCCAGTCAATTCTGACTCATAATGACCCTACAGGACAGAACAGAACTGCCCCATAGGGTTTTAAGGAATGGTTGGTGGATTCGAGCTGCCAACCTTTTGGTTAGCCGCCCAGCTCTTAACCACTGAAAATACAATTTTCCAATGAAAAAAGATTTTACATATACCTTTTTCTTAATTTTGAGTAACATTAAAAGTCATCTTCCATTGACATAGCCTTGTGAGGTGTAATGCTTAATTGCCCCGTTAATCAAATGCCTCATTAATCAATCAGGCAATTAAGCATTATACCTCACAAGGCTTTGTCAATAGAAGATGATTTTTAATGTAACTCAAAATTAAGAAAAAGATATACATAAAACCTTTTTTCATTAGAAAATTATATTTTCATAATAAAATTATATCGCCCTTGCATTATGTCTAATTATTTCTTAGACATAATTATTTCTTAGACATTTAGCGGCAGCTTTTTTTTTTTTTTAAGAAAAAAGCAAGCTGCCAACCAACATTCAGACTTCCATAACAGACTTCCTCCTTGCCTCCCATATGTGAACGTTTCCTTTCTCCATCTCCAGGAGTGAAGCATTGTAAAAAAAAGAAGGTGTGGTTTACACCCTCTCCAGAGGCCCAAAGAGAAAAGGCTCAAGAATAGAAGGTACATGGGTACCTCATGGGAACAGGAACAGCCATCAGCTGAGAGAAAACTCATGTATGTCGGGGGATGAGGCGCCACATTCTAAGGGGTCTGTCAGCGTTATTCGGGATGGCACACCTGATTTTCTGTCCGCACTGGCCTCACCTCCACATGGTTTGGATTCTGTCACTGTAAACCTGAGGTCTAGAACGAACTGAACCTCTGCACATTCCGCTGTATATGTTCTTGACAAACTCACACTTATTCTTAATGATCACTTTTTTCTCCTCTTAAGGGCTTGCAAATTTCATTTATAGTAGTTATCTAGATTATCAAAATCCCCACCTTCTAAATTACAGAATTTTTCTTCCCATCTTTGAAGAAACAAGGCAACCACTGCCCTTGTCAGTCCCCTGCAGTCACTCTGACTCTCCCAGCTTTGCCTAAATGCCACGTTTCGTGTTCAGAGAAACAGAATGGGTATATCCACTTGTTTCTTTTTCTTCAAAACGGAGAATAAAATTTGCAGAAAGACAAGTCCCAAAACATGAATGTTTTCTTTAAAATAAAAAAAAAGTTAATTTTAGTTATTTGGCACCAATTTATCTTTAGCTTTATGTGATACCTGTGGAAACTCTGGTGGTGTAGTGGTTAAGAGCTACGGCTCCTAACCAAAAGGTTGGCAGTTCGAATTCACTAGGTGCTCCTTGGAAACTCTACGGGGCAGTTCTACTCTGCCCTATAGGGTCACTATGAGTTGGAATGGACTCGACGGCAGTGGGTTTAGTTTTGGTTTTCTTATTCCTGTGTTGAGTTATAATAAGTGGCATATCATGAAATACTAAACCAACATTATATAAGTAAAGTTTATTTAACCACAGACTTAAATAAAAATATATTCAATTGATAAATGAACACCTATAGTACTTTGAATGCAGGGTGAAATTCTTTGGAAATGATCCACCTGTTCTAATAAATAATTTTTTCCAAAAGTTTTTAATCAAATAGACGTTTCAAATAGGAAGATTATTAACATTGTCTTTTCTACAGAAATTTTATTAAATGATCTTGATAATTTGAACAGAGGGTATAACAAGGAATTCATAGCATTATTCCAATCCAGTTTTTTAACTCCATACAACCTAAAACTGAGCAAGACATTTTGAATCAAATTAATCAGTTACCCCCTCCCTTTGTAGAAAAGTTAAACAAACTTATGAAGAAATGAGCTCAAGTAAATTTTGCATCTCATGTTATTCTGGCAGTGACATGGTCAATCATTGTCAAGTGTGCAAAACAGAGAAGAGTTATGACATAAGAAGCTGTATAAAAAAGTTCAGCAACTCCAAATTCTCTTGGAGATCAAAGATTATCTGTACATGTTTGTTACTGAAATTTCATTAACACTCCAGAACACCAGACACTCTCAATATTCAAAACATAAATATAAACATATTTTATTACCAAATATTTTAAATTGTCGTTTTGATTGTACAATTCAAACTCAAGGCCTTCCTCCTTGTAACATGTTTAATGGAAAGTTGCCCATAAAACTACGCTAGATCCCTAGGGCTTCTCCCAGTTTCTAGGACTCATGAATAATTAATAGATATACATATCTGGGCCAGTGCCTAAGCCTAATTCCCTTTGCTTTTTCGTCCTGTCCACTCCTCTGGAGTTTTCTTCTAGAAAGACACGGAACTCACCTAGTCATACCAGGGTACTAATTTAGAGTAAGGAAAAGGCTTTAGGAGTAGCAAACGTTCCTTTGATTTTGTTGGTATCTTTTTAAAGAAGCCTTTTTTTTTTTTTTTTCTCAAGCAGAGAGAGCATATCCATATGAGGACATCTAGTGGCAAAGAGAAATTAATGCAATTATTGATTCCTTAACAATACTGGAATTTTACCTTTGTTCTGTCTTCATATGTCAGGGAGAAAAAAATCCTGAGCTCTGCATAATAGCTATTCATTTCCAGCAGTATTTGAAGGAAAAAAAAAAACTTAAAAAAGCAAACCATTTTAACTGAATCTTCTTTTCATCCTAACAAAAGTAGGCATATAGCCAAGATGGATTTGTACCCACCAAGTGACTATATTTTTTCAAGTTCTAGTACTAAAAAAAAAAGGGGGTAAAAGGACGATTTTACCAAAATTAATCATGCTAGAAACATCGAAAGCCACAGCAAACTAATTCCCCTTTATGTTGTAGAACATTAGTTTAATAGCATTACTTCACAAAGCAATATGACCATAATAAAAAAACTAATAGAAAATTAATGACCTGTATATATCACAATAGAAATCATTAAAATGAAATAATAGTGAATCTTATTTAAACCATCCAGCATTGTTAGGATTTTTTCTCATGTGCCTCTTTTGTAGAAATATTTTTGCATACTTTCTTTAAAATGAAAAGAAACCTCAGTGCAAATATTATTAATTTCCCCATTAGTTTTCTGTCCTGCTGGGATGGGAAAAGCAACTGCTACAGTCAAATCATGTATCAGGTATTCCTGGGGAGTTGTAGAGCAAAAGACAAGAGAAGGGTGAGCAATTAGACATCAGTCTCAAAAGACATGCATTATTAATGACAACAGACACAACGTTTTGATTTTAAATTAATTACTAACCTTAATCATTTCAACGGAACAACCTGGGTTCTCACTCAAGGCTAAACTCCAGATCAAGGGTTTGAACCAGTTCTTTCTGGTTCTAACCACTGCTGAAAATTTGCATTTCTAACAAATTCCCTGCTGAGAATTTACATTTCCACCCCCAGATACACGAATCAGAACCCAGATTTTAACAAGATCCCCAGGTGATTCTTATGTACAGCTTCCTGGGAACTTCCTGGCTACATGTATCTGGAGAAGCCTGACATATAGACTTGGGATGTTCCAGTCTCTAACACTGTGTGAGCCATTTCTTTGACATATAGATATATATAGATATATATAGATATATATAGATATATATAGATATATATAGATACATATTGATACATATTGATACATATAGATACATATAGATACATATTGATACATATAGATAGATATATATATAGGCACTGGGTATATATATATATATATACACGCCTTACTGGCTTTTCTTCCCTGGAGAACCCAGCCTAAGACACCCACTTTTACTGATAACAACAACAAAAAAAAGGGCATTAATTTTTTAAAGGACAATTCACACTCCTCACATAGGTTTATGAAAACACGATATTATGTGGAATTGTTACATAGTCATCAAGCAGATTGCATATCCTCACTTTTGCAGGTTCCTCATTTCTGATTGACCAAATATTTCCTATCCTTATGCTAGATTTCTGAACAGTTATCAGTGTGGTAAGGTGACATCAATTTCGCATTGATATTTTATTGCTAAGTCTGAAATTGCTAACATTTTACCCACTCCCAGATCATAAGTTGATCCTATTTTCATAAGGCTATGTCACATAGTAACAGAAAGGTTTGTGGTTCAATCCCAGCCAGAGGCACCTGGGAAGTAAAGCCTGGTGATCTGCTTCTGAAAGACCACAGCCTTCAAAATCCCATGGAGCAGTTCTATTCTGCACACATAAAGTGGTCATGAGTCACAATATCAACTCAACAGCAACTAACAACATGTCACCGATCGTATATACATAAGGCGAAGTGGGAAGAACTTGAAGAGCATTGAGAAATTTGTTTGGTAAAACATCAACAAAAGCATAGCCAGTGTTTTTCTTAATCCACATGGCGGATGCAGGGAGAAGATGTTACATCGGTACTGACTTTAACATAGCAGAATAGGATGGTTGTAAGAATAGGTACTATGCATCCATTTGGGTGTTAAGTATACAGTCTTTTCTCCCATATTTTGCCCTGAGATGTCTCATCTGCCCACAACTTAGTCTCTCAGCTGCCACCTGCTGCCACCACCCGTTCCCCCGGCCTCCGTGCTAGCCACTCTAGCACAGGCAGCAGCAGCAAGGAGGACAACTGGAAGTGGGCTCCCATAAGGTTTTAATATAATAGGCCTTACAGGGGTTGGTTCATAACTACAAGTTGTACGTAAGTCAGACATTAGTAACCCAGGGACTGCCTGTATATAATACGGTGTTCACACAATGTCCAAATCACAACGTTCTATTTCACAGAATGCACTGTGGACATTAAACGATGCATGGCTGTGTGTGTGTGTGTGTGTGTGTGTGTGTGTGAAGGAGTCCTGGTGGCACAGCGGTTAAGTCCTTGGCTGCTAACCAAAAGCTGTTTGAACCCATCAGCTGTTCTGCAGGAGAAAGATATGGCAATCTGCTTCCATAAAGATTCACAGCCATAGAAACCCTAAGGGGCAATTCTACTTTTGTACTATAAGGTAACTATGAGTTGGAATCCACTCAAGGGTAATGGGTTATATATGTACGTATAAGTAAAAGGAGTTCCTCAGTGGCGCAAATAGCTAAGTACAGAGCTACTAACTGAACATTTGGTGATTCAAACCCACCCAGGGGCACCTCAGAAGACAGGCCTGGCAATCTGCTTCCAAAGGGTCACAGTCTTAAAAACCCTATGGAGCAGTTCTACTCTGCATACATGGGGTCACCAGGAGTCAGAACTGACTCCATGGAAACCAACAACAACAACAGTAGGTATAAATGTGTGTATGTATGTATATCTATAGTCCCTAGATCTGTCCATTGAGAGAGCTTCGGGGCAATGACACCCCAGGAACAATGAACACACCTGGTGTCCAGATCTTGACTTCTGAATACCATTACCTACTAAAAGAAACTAAGGCTCTTTGGAGAAATGGCTGATTTCAGAATTGGGGTAGGGGAAGTACAAGATGAGCCTGGAACATCTTCCTGTGTCAGAAAGCAAGAATGTGTGCAAAAAATGATGGAGAAATGTCAAAAGGACACAGAAGCCAGCTTGAACAAACTCCTACTGGTTAAACTGGTGGCAATTTGGGCAGTGTATTAAAGACAGTAATAGATTATAAGATAAAAAACAAAAAGTTAAATAAATGAATTAATAAATTGGAAGTTTGATGAGGAAAGAGATACTTTTTATACTGTCTCAAAATATTTCCCCCCAAAATATTACAGGGGAAAAAAACCATAAATTTGCAATGAAGAAGTCTCGCAGATACCATCTTAACCTAAAGATGAAAGTAAATATCATCAGCAATGGGACAAATCAGAATCACGCACCACACGATAGGATGCAATGAGAAGAACTCAGCATTACTTCTATCCTATTTTTTTTTTTTTATTCCTACCGAAGATGTATAGCTGACTCTAATCACAAGGAAACATCAAGCAGCCCCAATTGAGGGGCATTCTTCAACATAATTAGCCTTTTATTTTCAAGTGTGCCAAAGCCTTGTAAGTCTAAGTAAAACTGAAGAACTGGCCCATACTAAAGGAGGCTAAAGACACATGACAAACAAATGCAATGAGTGACTCCGAACTTGATCCTTTCACTATAAATAGTTTTATTGGAACTACTGAAGAAACTCGAATGGGTCCTAATAGTAATGTATCAATGTAAATTTCTTGAATTGAGAGTTGAATGTCCCTATTAGCAGGAAAATGCATACTAAAGTATTCAGGAGTAAGGAGCACGTTTCCAAACGATTCCGAAAAAGATACAGTCTGGTATTATTCTTCCAAATGTTTTGTAAATTCATACTTATTTCAATCTTTTAATAACATTTTTAAAAGTCTCCCAAGCATTTGAATGAAATTATTTTCAGAATATTCATTAAAAAATTCCAAACCTATTTTCCATGTCCATTAATTCACTGTTTGATTGGAAAACATGGCCCTGTAATTATTTAGGAAGCAGTACAATTATTTTTTTTTTCTATTTGACATGATTAGTTCAACAAACAGTTAATAAGCCTGTATTAGGGAAGTACTAAGGTTACAGCAGAAAACAAGGTAGACAACACCTTAGTCTCACTGAATATACATTCTGTGGAGATCATGGACAACTAACTAATAAGTAAAGAAATAATTTCAAATAGTGGTTGTGACATGAAGAAAATAAAACAAAATGTGAGAGAAAGCACATTGGGGAGGGAGAGGGTAACCTTAGGGAAAGTGGTTAGAGAGGGCCTCCCTGGGGAGGTGATAGCTGAATGATGAGAATTAGCCATGAGAAAATCTGAAGTAAGACAGTTCAAGCAAAGGAAACTCCATATACAAAGGCTCCAGCAAAATGAGCTTGGTGCTTTGCAGGAAGAGAAGAGCAGCCAGTATGGCCGGAGAGCAACAAGCAAGGGGGAACAGTAAGAAATGAAATCCAAGGTGAGATAAAAGGGTAAAATCATACTTGTAGGCCATGTGGAGAATTTGGGGTTTTATTCTATGGGCTATGGATAACCATGAAAAGGTTTTGGCCTTTAGCGAACTCTCTTACCTTTACACGATTACTTCGTCTACTGTAAGGAAAATTCACTGATTGCAGCAAAGCACGAACTGTTGTTGTTTTTAGATGCCCTTGAATTGGTTCCAACTCACAGCAACCCTACATGCAAGAGAACAAAACACTGCCTGGTCCTGTGCCATCGTCACAATTGTTGCTGTTCTTGAGCCCATTGTTGCAGCCGCTGTTTCAATCCATCTCATCTAAGGTCTTCCTCTTTTCCACTGACCCTCTACTTTACCAGGCATGATGTCCTTCTCCAGGAACTGATCCCTCCTGGCAACATGACCGAAGTATGTGAGACACAGTCTCGCCATCCTTGTTTCTAAGAAGCATTCTGGTTGTACTTCTTCCAAGAGAGATTTGTCCATTCTTTTGGCAGTTCATGGCAATAAAGGTAGCAAGGTGATACATTAGGAAGCTATTACAGACCAAATGGGAGCTGATTTGGTAAAACCAAATCCAAACCTGTTGCCGTCGAGTCAATTCTGACTCATAGTGACCCTATATGACTGAGTAGAACTCCCCTATAGGGTTTCCAAGGCTGTAATCTTTTTTTTTTTTAAATATTCACATATTGTGTTTTAGGTAAAAGTTTACATAGCAAATTGGGTTCTCATTTAACAATTTTTATGTGAATTGTTCCATGACATTGGTTACAATTTTCATAATGTCTCAGCATTCTCATTGTTTCATTTCTGTTTGCTCTGTTTCCATTGATCTAGTGTCCCTGCCCCTCTTTGCCTTCTCCTTTTTGCTTTTGCGTAAATGTTGACCGTTTGGTCTCATAATAGTTGATTGTTTAAGGGAGCACATTCCTCACAGGTGATACTCTTTATTTTATAAGCCAATCTATTACTTGGCTGAAAGGAGAGCTCAGGGAGTGGATTCAGTTCTAAGTTCAAAGGGTATCTTAGTGCAATAGTCTCAGGGATTCCTCTAGTCTCTCAGTTCAGTAGACCTGGTTTTTTTAGGAATTTGAGTTTTGTTCTGCATTTTTCTCCCATTCTATCTAGGACCTTCTATTGTGTCCCTGGTCAGAACAGTCAGTAGTGGTCTAGGTCTTCTGGTCTTAGGTTAGAAGAGACTGTGGTTCATGTGGGCTATTAGTCCTGTTGACTAGTTTCTTCTCTGAGTCTTTGGTTTCTTTCACTCTCTTTTGCTCCAGATTAGTAGAGACCAACGGTTGTATCACAGATGGCCATTTGCAAACTTTTAAGACCCCAGACATTACTCACCAAACCAGGATGTAGAACATTATCTTTATAAACTACGTTATGCCAATTGACTGAGTTGTCCCATGAGATTATGGTCCCAAGCCTCTGAACCCAGTAAACAAATCCCGTGAGTTGTTTGGATATGTCTAGGAAGTCTCCATAACTGCCCCCCATGTGCTTTATTAAATATATGGATATATCTGCAGCACACACAAATACACATACACACATGCCTAAAGATACAGCTACACATATACACACGTGTACTTGCATATGCCCTTCTATACACATATATGCCAAGGCCGTAATATTTACAGAAGCAGACTGCCATATCTTTCTGGTGGGTTTGAACTGCCAACCTTTTGGTTAGCAGCCAAGCACTTAACTACTGCACCACCACGCCTCCTTGATTTGGTTAAAAACCAGGGTAAAAGTTGGGACATAAAGAAGTAAGTGTACTGGAAATGTATTTTGGACTTTGTAATACAACACACTTTTAGAAGATGCTATGTGTTTTTGATTGAGCAAATACTATATATTTGAATTAACTTCTGTCTATTTTAGTACTTAACTCTCTAAACTTGGCAGGAATAATTACGAGCCCATGGGCCTAATTAGACCAAAAACAAAACAAATCTAGGTAAAGTGAAAGTGCAAAAAGAAAGAACTCCTTTTGATATGTACATCTTTTTAATAAATATGGTCCCTCTAATCTGATATGGAAACCCTGGTAGCGTAGTGGTTAAGTGCTATAGCTGGTAACCAAGAAGTCAGCAGTTCAAATCCACCAGGTACTCCCTGGAAACCACATGGGGCAGTTCTACTCTGTCCTACAGGGTCACTATGAGTCAGAATCAACTCGATGGCAATGGCTTTTGGTTTGGTCTAATCTGGTATAGGAGCCCCAGTGGCACAGTGGTTAAGAGCTTGGCTGCTAACCAAAAGTTTGGCAGTTCAAATCTACCAGCTGATCCTTGGAAACCCCATGGGGCAGTTCTACTCTCTCCTATCAAGTCATGAGGAGTCTGAATCAACTCAATGGCCACGGTATTACTCTGGTGTAGAAAGTACTAAGTAGTGTTAGTTTTCATCCAAAAGAACCATCATTTGACACAAAATGAGTATTAACTTGTCATTTGAAGCAAGAGAGAGTGCATTTACATTTGAAATAACAGTAAATGAGATGTTAGGAAATACCATAATCCTGAAGGTTTGCAGTGGTGGGAGTAGAGAAACGGCTTGAAGAAGGCAGGGTATTAGTCCTTTACTCTTGAAACTCCTAGAGGATACAATACAATGCCATTACTAGCTGGGAAACAGATGTGTAAAGCTATCAGTTTTGACTAAAACCTGGAGACCACCCTAATACACAACCTTTGCAATATCAAATGATCTGCTCAGATTAATTTGCCTTGTGAAGAATGATTCCCTTTATTTAAAAAATCTGGCCTCATCAAGCTTCTACCAGATAAAGCACAACATCTATTCCTCACCCAGTTGTTATTCTTGCAGCAAATTAGATTTACAGATTACTTAATACCCCAACCTCATCCTACACAGAATTCTAAGCAACACACAACAAAAACACATATAGTAAAATATCAGTGACAATAATAAGAAATTATTCCAGGGAAAATGTAAGGCATTTGTGGGGAGGGAATGAAGCAACTGCTCAGATCATAAGAGTCTATGTAATTTATTTTTCTCTTTAAGTTTCCTAGTTGACAAAGTGAAAAGAAAATTATAGTTACTTTTTGTTGCTAGGAAGGGAGAAAAAAAGATGTAATGATTCCTCAGAGAAAGCAGAACTTTTTTTAGCATTTGGAGCTAAATGGGAATTTCTCACATGCTGCTTCCTTAGTTGGGGGGGTGCAGGGGAGAGCCCTAAGCCACACCATAGGCAGCACCTTGAAAACATCCCACTGTAAAGGCGGTATAAGATTTCATAAGGATGTTTCTTATAACATTATTCCAAGAAATACAGGCTTAACAACTCAGCGAAGGTAACACTTCACAAAGGAGCAAACCAAAAAAAACCAAACCCAGTGCCATCAAGTCGATTCCAACTCATAGCAACCCTATAGGACAGAGTAGAACTGCCCCATAGAGTTTCCAAGGGGCGCCTGGTGGATTCGAATGGCTGACCCTTTGGTTAGCAGCTGCAGGACACTTCACAAAGGAGCAAGGTGGTGTATATTAACTAATCAGCA
Organism: Elephas maximus indicus; assembly: GCF_024166365.1. Classification (NCBI taxonomy): domain Eukaryota; kingdom Metazoa; phylum Chordata; class Mammalia; order Proboscidea; family Elephantidae; genus Elephas; species Elephas maximus. Next base: position 78,589,377 of record NC_064822.1, on the reverse strand, counting down.
TTTGTCTGCCAACCAATCTCTCTCCTGTCCTGCTGGTACGACACAGCTTTTTAAAGATTTATCATCCCTGCTGACACTGACAAGCCAAGTTCAAAGGCAGTCAGAGCAGGAATTCCTCAGGTCCTCAGAACATAGCAGATCCTCAGAATATTTTGTACATTTATACATATATGTGTGTGTATGTATGTATACGTGTGTGTGTGCGTGTGTGTATACAGAAAGAGACAACACTTCAAAGCTCAGTTTCTTGATTGACTGGTATCTACAATGATTAAAGTGCAATTAAGATGAGAGAGAAAGAATAACTTAGCTGGGAGTATTCTTGGCTAAGACAGTGTCTTCAGCTCTGGCTCTCTAAATGCATGACCTTTGGAAAATCATTTACCTCCTGTGCCCCTATGTACAGTATCTAAAAGACGCCATGGGGAACAATTAGATTTATATAAAGAAAAAAAAGAACCAGGAGACGTGAGCTCCTTTCATCATTAAAATGCAAAACTCACTGCCGTCAAGTCGATTTTGACTCATAGTGACCCTGTAGGACGGAGTAGAACTGCCCCATAGAGTTTCCAAGGAGCGCCTGGCGGATTCGAACTGCCGACCTTTTGGTTAGCAGCTGTAGCACTTAACCACTACACCACCAGGGTTTCCATTTCATCATTAGCCACCATTAACCCACTACCTGTCTAAGGAGTTTGAGCAAAACAACATTCTTAGCACAACAGAGCACAAGAACAATGAGCAGCCAGATTGAGGCAATTCATTTGAGAAGTTGTCACTTCCTTGAGAGTTACAAATAAGAATTAGGGAAAAAAATGAATTCGTCCTTGGGACTCGATGAATTTATATTCTAAAAGGATGCAGGAAAGAAAAAAGTACAGAATATAGAATGTTCAACAGATGGTTCTGCTTTTTGATTACATGTGAATTAGAAGTGTCTCAACAATCAAGAAACGAAACAAAAATTTTAACAGGCAATCTTGTCCACATGCTTAAAACAGGGCTGCAAAACTTACTTCTCTTTCCGTAATTGTTTCCAGGAAGTGATTCTTCTGGTCTGCCTTTTTATAATGAGATATAGAAAGCTTTACCTCTTGTACAGGATTTAAATCCAATTCAGTATTTTGGTAAGTGATTGCCATTTGAAAACTGACTGGTTGACCAGTTAGTGGCTCTAGGAAAAAAGGGGTCATTTAAAGGAAAGCCAGTTAAATGGGGTGCTTCCTTTTGTGGGAAGGTAATAAAATATAGGTCTGGAGTCAAAACACCTGGGTTTAAATACCGGCTTGCTAGATGACAAAGAGCAAGTTACTCATCCCTCTATTCCTTAGTTTCCTTATTAGCAAAATGAGGGTAGTAACTGTGAGCCCAGCACCAAGTCACTCTGAAGATTAAATAACATAATCTCTGTAAAGTGCTTGGAACCGGCTCTGCTTTATAGTAAGTGCCCATAAATGTTCATTGCAATGATTGTACGTTTTGCACAGTATCTCAGTTACTAAACTAGGCACCACCCCTAGAAGGTGAGATTCAATCATTCCTATTCCAGAGACAGTTTCTTATTCTAAATAACTTCTCTCCCATAAACCTCTTCCTCTCAAAAAACTCATTTCAACATTTCAAATGTAGCTTAAATTTAAACTAGCTAAAGAACATTCCATCTTACATAAACGCATTTTAAAACATAATTAAAAGAAACAATGAGATTCCATATGGGGAAAGAAGACAATGAAAATGTGTTCACGATCTGAACTTCATAAATTACAGTTGGAATGTTTGTACAGCTGCACTATTTAATTGGTTTACTATCTGCCCAGAATTGTGAGTGATACAAGGGGAAGACTGCTAGGCTATTCTTTTTATCCTGTGGGAAGTCAGGGGAAAGCTTGCCTCAGAAGCAGTTTAGTTTATGGTTGGAGCCAACTGGTTTACCTTGAGTTTGATGGCCTGGAGGAAAGAGGAGAAAGCTCCAGAACACAGAGGATTGGCATTTCTGCACATCTGTGCACATTAAGAATGTGGCTATAGTACACAGAAAAGGATGCAACACAGTCCACAAGATGAGACAATAAAGCGAATATAGGAAAAATATAAGAATATGCCTCCTACTCCCACAATTGAACCCAATTCCCATTATTGGTAATCTTGCATCATTCAACACAGATTAAATCCCCCACCAAAAAACCAAAACCAAACCCATTGCTGTCAAGTTGATTCCGACTCATAGCGACCCTACAGGACAGAGTAGAACTGCCCCATAGAGTTTCTGAGGAGCACTTGGTGGATTTGAAATGCCAACCTTTGGTTAGCAGCTGTAGCACTTAACCACTATCCCACGAGGGTTTCCAAATCCCCCACAGCAACCCTAAACTCTAATGCCCTAGTACAAAATTTTCCTTCCCTTAATAAATTCCATGAATTTTATCCACCTTCCAGATACAAGAACAGAAATCTACAACTCCCCACATGTGTTAGATTAATATGTTATGCCAAGTCACTGATGTCACTGGCAACAGTAGGGCATTACCTTCTCCTGAATCCTTATGTCTGTAAATCTAAGTAAGGAGCAAACAATAGAATTGGAAAACATAAAGACCATTTTATAGCCAAAGGTATGGCATAAAAGACACTGAATTTTGAATTCTAGTGCTTGGATTCAAGCCCTAGCTTTGTTACTAACTGGGTCATGTTGGGCAAATGGTAGATTTTACCCTGAACCTCAATTTCCTCGGTTACAAAGTAAGTGTAACAATAATACCTTATCTCAGAGTTTCTTGATAGGATAAAATGAGGTCACACATATGAAAATTCCTTGTAAACCAGAACAGGAGTTCAGAGTGTAATTGTTATAGTGATTGTTGTCTGGTCACATTTTATCGTCCATCTTCTTGGGAGCAGGTTCTGTTTTCCTTTATTTTATACATATATATATATTTGTACTCACCAATTTCTTGAGCTATCTTCATAGAGTGCTCAGAAAGAACACTGAACTGTAAGACTGGGTTTTAGTTCCTTCGGTGAGTCATTTAATCTCTCTGATCCCAGTTTCCTCAGCAGAGAAATTTATTTTCTCACGTAACAGGAAGGCCAGAGGTAGGGCAGGTTTCAGAGTTAATTGATTCAAGGGCTTGAAAATGTCCTCAGAGATCACTCTCCCTGCTTTATTGTCCAAAGCATCAACTTCATCCCAAGGCTGGCCATGAGATGACAGCCAGCAGCAACTGGGGCCACATATTTCCTCATTTCCTTTGCCCTCAAGTGAACGTGCATCTTTGCCTTAAATCTGAGTAAACCAATAACAGCCTCCAGGGCAAATGTTACAGCACATTGATAGGTTTAGATTCATGGTTCTCCATTACAGCCTTTTAAAAACACCCAGGTCCCACACCCCAGAGACTCTGATTCAGTATGCTTGGGGTGGGGCTGAGGCACCTTTATATTTTAAAAGCTCCCCAGATGATTCAAGCATGCAACCAGAGATGAGAGACACCAGTTCAGAGTAACCAGAATGTACCCCTAGAGCTGAGGATAGGGATGTTTGGAAGTCGATACTGTAAGCTGAAAGTGGACACTGTAGCGGATGCCGCTGCATAGTAGACACCTCTTTAAAGGTTCAAAGTATACATCTGCATATTAAATGATCTACCGTAAAGAAAGCTAGTTTTGTTTTTTTGGCTGCCTACTGAACAAGGAAGGATCATGGCAAACAGAACAAAAAGAACTGACAGCTAAGTGAGGCACCATTGGACAAAAGCCCCTTTCCCTAGTTTCAGACCAATATTCCTATAGGAATTTCTGAAATAGATTAGAGATAGACGAGGCATGACAGGGTAAAACAGAGGGTTCAATAGGACCAAAATTAAGGAGCATATACCCCAGAGGACAAAGTAAAGTTGTCATTCAAGAATCTGAACAGACAGAAAAGTCAATATCAGTATCCAGGAGACCATGAGGTAACAGTGATCTGTGGTGGAAGCTATTTCTTCTTTTAGGAAAGCAACCAGTTCCAGGGTGTAGGAACCTCAGAACCCATAGGAAGGAACCAATGTAGAAATAAACCTGGCTAGATTTGATACAAAAAAGGACAGAAGTTACAGAGACCCTCCATGTCTAACTGACTGCATTTTACAGAAGCATAAGAGAAGGAAAGTAGCTCTTCCCAAAGCAACAGTGAGGGAGGGAGATGGGCTATATGGAACCTCTGAATAGGCAGTGTTCTCATTATTGTGCCTTTGGCAGAATTTTTCTTGTCAAGGTGCAAACCTCATGATCTGGCATGCCCAACATCTAGGCCCTTGCCAAAAGGGATTAAAAGTACTGAACACAAAAAATTCAAGAAATACCTCATCATATAAATATGTGGTAAATGAGGGATGTGGGAAACATAGGACAGACATTCCAATATGAGTTTAAAACAAGATAGAAGAGAAGCAATGATGTAAATGTTTTTTATCAAAATGGCATTAGTGAGGTCATTAATGATGTCTGAACATTGGCAACTCTAGGAGTCTTGGGTATGTAAGCAGAATCACACAGAACACAGTTCTGGCAAAGTTACAGATAGGAAGCACTTGTGCAAACATTGTGTGACAATGCCCTTTTGGAAAAGGCTAAGTGTAATACGAAAAGAAGTGTTATTTGTCTAGTCTAAAGAAGCAGTCAGCTAATTCCTGACCTCTTCTACAGGCACTTCTTTGAATTTTTTCAGAGTCAAATCATCAGCAGATTCCATCTGGCAGCCATTGGACAGAACTATCTCCCAACACACACCACTTAAGCACAAATGAGAATCAAGAAGCCCTTTCGTCTAAATTGAACACTTTATCTTTCAAGAGGATTCCGTCTCCTGTCTTAGAATTACATCTGCCACAAGTCCCGGAAAGGTTGTCAGTTGCCTCCTACCCATTGTTATTCTCAATATTATGTATTTTTCCTCTTTGCAAGAGGAGGGTTAGAAGGAGTTTGAATTGAGAAGGTTTGATTAATAAAAATAATAAGCTTTAAAAACAAAAGAGAATTAAATACCAAAATGAGAAATCTTCATTAGAATTCATTCAACCATTATAATTCTTATAATATTAGATATATGTCATTATAATTATAATAAGAGTCTACAATAAGCCAGATATCAGGATAGGGCTAAGAACATGAAGACGTTCTGCTGACTGACTGCAAAAGCAGAGAGAACAAATATGAATTTGTGAATCAAAGCTTGGATGAGTGATGGTGGGAAGGCACTTGGGCTGAAATGACAGACCACGCAAATTCCAGCAGTGGTGTTTTGATGGATAGATGAGAGAATGGGAAATGGTGATAAATCACTGTTGCCTCTAAATTTAAGTTAATACATGTGGTGTTTCTGCTTTGGAAATTTTAAATGATTTTCGAATTTGTAAATCTATGTACTCTAAGTCGTTAATATACCCTATGGCATTGAGCCATAGGACCATATGTCAAAAGTTGGCTCCAAATGTATGCCTTTCAAGGAGTCTTCCCTCCTTGGATCACTCTGCAGCTGTCCCCTCAATGCCCATTTACACTATTCTGTATGATGTAATAGCTGTATTGCATGTGGTGGGGTGGGGAGAGGCACAGACTCAGAGTTAGACCAGTGACGTTTATATCTAGTCTCTAAAACTTGTAAGTTGTTTCGCCCTTGATTTTCTCAATGAATAATCCTTTAAAAGCCTTTATCACAGTTCCTGGCACAGAAAAAGTAGAGGGTAAATGTTAGGTATTATTATTAATAGCTTCTTTATTTGTTTTTAATTTTTATTGATGTTTTCATATTCATACGTTTAGTCGTAAATGTCTGTTGAATAATCACCTTCATAAATAAATTCCAATGCATGGAAATATAGTGAATGAGCTGGAATATTTTAACTTACAAATGGCCATGTGTCAAACATTTGAAGCACTATTCTTATATTGTGTGAGAAAGTGTGAGCTTTTTTTCTTATATTGTGCTGGGTTAATAAGGTTAGATTCAAAGGTTACATCAACATCAGGAGTGTGTGCCTAAATTTTTGAATTTTAAAATCTGACATGCTCAGGTCAAAGAAAAAACCAGTTACCGGTGTGTCACTAACCCTCAAACATCCACAACTGACTTCCTCCAAGACATAAGAAATGGGGGTAAGTTCTGGATAAGGATTTTATGAATAGGAGACACAAGAAGGGAAGACTATAATGTATAAACTTTATGATAAACTTTGGGTACTCTTGCTAGACTTCATGCCAGGCCATCTCTTTCCTTGAGAGATAGAACAGAGTATTCTACCACATGTGCACAGGTACACACTTAGGGCGCTCACGCAGGGCACAGCTCCCTTTCTGAAGTGAGGCTCAGGGGTCTAGTGGGTCTGTGGTTCACACTGGAATCTGAGATATTTGAATAAAGGCAATGAGGCTCTATGGCCGACTTGAAGGTTTTGGAGGCATTGTTGGGTGAATCCACGGTCACATAGTAGACAGTCCATGAAGTTCGAACATCAGCTACTGCAGAGGGTAGAGTGTCAGCTATGACGCAGAGTTCCATACTCAGGAAAGGCCTCTTACCACGCTCAACTGTGAAGTGTTAGGTTTTCACCTAACTTCTTATGCAGCTCTTTTTTCTTTTCCTTTTTTTTTTTTCCAGCTTTTGCAAACAGTATTATTTTCCACCTGAGCTTCCTGGAGACTTTATACAGAATCCTCAAAATATATATTGTTTGGTAATCCCGCTACGAAATATGATAGTAATATACAGAAAACTATTGTTTTTGCCTTTTATCACTGAAAATAAAGGCCCACTTGATGCTGAGACAATGTTATTGAGTCAAGCACAGGGGTTTTGTTTCTGGAGGTGGTGGTATTTTGGGCAGGGACTTTGCAGTCATTAATTCATTATTCCATTTAATCCACTTGCCTCCCATGAGCCTTAGCACAACATTGCTTAAAATCTGTGATAACTGTCAAAGTAATTTAGGCTGAACAGGACTTATCTCTGACACAGCTGAAAAGAAAAAGCAATGGACAGTAAGGTACAAATGGCTCTTCCCAACAATAGAAGTTTATGCAATAGAATTCAAGTAGTATTCCTTATTATCTTTCCACATACCTTATAAAAAAAATTGGCTCTTGCTTGCTTTCTTATATTTTTCGTTTTATAGTGTAAAATTATTGCTTGCTTTAAAAATATGTTATCATTGGTACTCAGGCAATTAAACAAAGGTAGTTGTGACATTTTATATTTGTTGTTAACAACATAAGCCAAAGGGGAAGGAAAGAATTGTCCTCCCATTATGAATCACCCAAACTCTCTCCCAAGACACTCTTTTCATATGAGGCTGAAATGGAAGACCTCTAGGTCTTTACAGTCTTTTTTAAAATAGATTATTCAATAAGCCAGTTCTAATGTGATTTTTACACAGAGGTGTGCTGGTAAATGTTTAACAGCCAGCTCTTATTTGTAGTGTTTGCCTGTCCTTGTAAATACTGGCCTCATACCTGGTTTCAAGATACCACCATGATGCCTGAACACTGTGTTGGGAAGAGATTTAATCAGCTCTTACAAGCTAGTACACACTAACTCCAACACACCAAAATGCAACCACCAAATGAGGGTAGAAAACAAAGCACTCCTCAGAAAGTCAGTTGTTACACCAACACTTGAGGAGGTAGATGGGTGATGGGGTGAACGTGTTTTACATGTAGCAAGGACATGAATTTGGGTGGCTAAAGGGTGGAACATTATGGATTCAGTTGTGTCCCCCAAAAAATGTATGTCGACTTGGGTAGGCTATGATTCCCAGTATTGTGTGGCTGTCCTTCATTTTGTGATCTGATGGAATTATTCTCTGTGTTGTAAATCCTAATCTCTGTGATGTTAATGAGGCAGGATTAGAGGTAGCTATGTTAATGAGGCAGAGCACAATCTATAGGATTAGGTTACATTTTGAATCAATCCCTTTTGAAATATAAAAGAGAGTAGTAGCAGAGAGGGGACCTCATCACCAACGAACGAGAAGAGCTAGGGGCAGAACGTGTCCTTTGGACCTGTGGTCCCTGTGCTGAGGAACTCCTAGACCAGGGAAAGACTGATGATGAAGACCTTCCCCCTGAGCTGACAGAGAATGAAAGCCTTCCCCTGAAGCTGGTGCCCTGAATTCAAGCCTCCTAAACTGTGAGAGAATAAGTTTCTGTATGTTAAAGCCATCCACTTGTGGTACTTTTGTTATAGCAGAAAGACAGCAGTCCCCAGGATGCAGAAAATTCCACTGCTTCAAGCAGCTTGCTTGATATGCCCCACATCTTTACGTTAACATCCTGGTTCCCCTTTCCTTAACTGCTGCCCAGAGCTAGATGAAACTGGCTGAAACCAGTTTAGGTACCGTATTGACATCCTGGGTGAACTTTTAGCTCATTAAGTGCCTCATGCATAGTAACTTCCTCGCCTTTTGGGTGGAGACAGCCCACTGTTTTTGATCATGCAATGTACAAAGTTATATGTTACCCTTACTGCACCTGCATAACATGATTAAGAATGCTGCTGATGTAATTTACATGATTTCCTTGCTTGTAAGCCCTATAAAAGTGACCTCCCTAAACCCTATCCTCAAGCAGTCTTGGAGGCACCAGCCCTGACTGTTCTTTTCCTTACAAAGGAAATAAAGCTGCCTTTCTGATCTTCCGCCTCAGCCTCTTATTTATTGGCTGTGACGAGTCACACCAATAAGCAGGACCTAGAGTAGCCGGCAACAGCAGTATCAGATAACAAAGACAATGGGCATACGAGAAATGAATCTTCCCTCTGCCTCACAAACCTGTCAAACTTTCCTCACTGGAATATCTTCTCATAACTAATTTTATCTCAGATCCTAGTCTGGAATGAAGAGCAACTTGAAAAAAAAAAGGGTCCAGTTGTCTAGATGATGTCTTAATAGCCCTTATTAGTATTATTATTGACTAGAAGAAAACACTTAGCATAAATTAAACCAGGGAGTTCTCAAGGATCCCTGAGGAGTAAGTAGGCAGTAAGTAGGAGTTTTATAGGAAGGTAAAGGCTCCTGAGAAGATAAGGAATCAAGTTAAGCAATAGAACATTAAGCAGCAATAATCATTTTCAACTGCATAGTAGAAGAGGCCCACTCCTCTGGGAAACACAACTAATCTTTATTTCCTCCACACACCCCAACCTTAGTACTCTAATACTTGTTCTACTGAAACTCAACCTGTTTTTCTCCCAGGAGGAGCTCAAGGACCTGATTAGTATAAACAACTAGAAACAGCAGCCTTTGTGAGTCTGGATCTCCCTTTCACCTCCTTGGGTATTGTCATCCATCCTAAAAATGTATGGATAGAATAAAGTGTAGCCTTACAAAACAGACTGGATTATTGAAAAATTAATTTGTCTTATCCTTCTTGCTGAAAACTCATTGGCCAAAAGACTAAAAACTTGTTCTTTGTTGTTTTTTGTTTTCTTTTCCTTTTTCCCCCCCCATCTACTCCCAGACATTCCTTTATGTTTTGAATTCTCCAGGAGAAAAGTAACTATTTTTGGTTTCAGACACATGGAAATAGATTAAGCTATATGGTCCCAGAGGAGGAGGGATGGAGGTTCATGCCCCATCACAGATCCTCAAGAGAAAGCTGGATTTCCAGAGACTAGAAGCTGGGGATGCTCAGCTCTTGTAGTGGTAGTGGTAGGTTGGGAGTAGGGGAAACCTGCTCCCTCACAGCGTCTAAGAAGTAGCAGAGCTTTGGTGTGAATGTCTGGAGGTTGATCACTGTATGCTGTGTATAGGCTTGGGGACCCAAGTCAAAGTCCTAGGAACCAATCTTAGCATGATAATGGGAAAGCACCTTCAAAAGAGCCAAACAAGTTTAGACAACAAACAGCTCAGCAATCATCAACTAGGATAGAGAATAGAGGCCCTTGTGCCATTTTGGTTTATTTAAGCCCCTTGGCTCTTGTGCCCTTCTAAGTGAGGTAGAGAGGATCTCCTTAAAAAAAAAAACACTGGAGTTTGGATGTCCTGCTAACCAGGTGACTGAAGCAATCCATACTTAATTTCATGAAGAACAATAAAGAAATGAGATTTTTTTGTATATGAGTGTCATTAGGAATCTTTACTGTGGCATGAAGGGCTTTTTACAATCCCTTGCTTTAGGCTAACTGGAAAGTCTCCCCGGTAATGCCATACTCCTTCTAGGAATGTTTCCTGCCTCCACAAATACCCTCACTGCAAATCAACTAATTGCTCATGAAACTAAATTTAATGAGTTGGCTTAGGGCTTTGATATTTTATAACTGCAACATGCAGGCTACTCTAGATCTTGGTATGTCCCTCTTAGATTAAATTCAATTTGATTAAAGATACATCCACCCTCTTGAAATTTGTAATTACTGTGGGAAAAGGTTGTTCCTGCCATACCATTTTGCCTCATTTTGGACACTCAAATATATCTGAGGCTTCTAGAATATTTCTAAAACATTAGCTGCTTTGTACAAAAGTTTTATGAAGCAAAGCAAAAGCAGATAAAGCATGACAAATGTGTCAGATTCCACCAATAAGTCAAGTGGCCAACGCTTCCTTGTCTTCCTGTTAAATCTAAGTTGTCTTCTGTCAGAAAATACCAGAGGAATATGTGATTATAAAGCATAAGGTGACTGCGCCAAACTTGCTCTGAGGAGAGTGAGACCCATTTTCTGCTTTTAACTGAAATCAGGTACTTTTACCTTAAAAATAAACAAGTTGTTTAACCTCTGTGGGCCTTGGTTTCCTCACCTAAAGATGCGTGGCTTCAACTAGATGATCTCTAAGGTTCACTGCAGCACTAAAATCCTGATTCCAAGATATTATAAAATCTCAACGACAAAGGAAGAGAGGGGCATTGTTTGCGTTCCATTGTCCATCCAGCTGGACTGATCAATTAGGAGTCTCAGTTTATAAATAAAGCAGGAAAAGACATTAATAACAATGTAGAACTTGTATTCGCATGAAGAGCGCTTTTCAACCATGTGGATCTCAACTATTTCACGTGCTAACAAATAATTGAACAGACTATCTATAGAAATGGCTTTGTCCACTCATTCACTTTTCTCTATGACAGCAAAAATAACTTTATTTTGTTGTCATGAAACTGTGTTTGAATAAAAATAGAGAAATGCAATCTTCAACAGATTCTGAGATCTGGCTATGCTATGAGTAAAGTCTCCAGGAACCGAAATGTCTTTTTATATAAGCACAAAGCTAAGAGTGCCATCTGCTGGCCTAAATTGTTTAAAATTATTTATAACCTTACGGAAACCCTGGTGGTGTAGTGGTTAAAAGCTATGGCTGCTAACCAAAAGGTTGGCAGTTTGAATCCACCAGGCACTCCTTGGAAACCCTACGGGGCAGTTCTGTTCTGTCCTTTAGGGTCAGTATAAGTTGGAACTGACTCGACAGCAATGGGTTTTATAACTTTATACGACAGAATTGTTACTTCACAAATAACTTCTAAACCTTGAGTTTACACCCTGCGTTGATGAGGACTCTGAGCTTTTCGATAACTTGAAGTTTAGTGCCAAAATAGAGAAATCATTTATTCAAATGTCCAAAATACGCAAAACATATAAGCATTCCAGTATATTACTCTCTGAATTAAATGAACCTCTTATTTTAACTAAATCCTACAATATTTTTCAAATTGAAAAGCTAAAAACCTACTGTGTCCAAGAGAAAGTACATAGTGTCTCTCTTTAAAAACTTCTAAAAAAGCCAGAATATTTAGGGTGTTTATACATAGGATAGGAGCCCTGGTGTCACGGTGGTTAAATAATCAGCTGCTAACCAAAAGCTCAATGGTTCAAACCTACCAGCCACACCACAGGAGAAAAATGTAGCAGTCTGCTTCCGGAAAGATTTACAGCCTTGGAAGCCCTATAGGGCAGCTCTGCTCTGTACTGTAGGGTTACTACAAGTCAGAACCGACCCAATGGCAATGGGTTGGGTTCTGATATACAGTAGGGAACGGTGTCAATCAAAAGTTCCCTCCGTTTGACAGCAGCGACCTGAGTAGAAGCTCTGTCAAGAGTCCAATTAAGGAAGAAAGAAAACACAGGACTAAGTTAAAAAGTCATACATCAGATTTAGCCATAACTTCACACCTCCACACTGACGTCAGTGAGCAGATGAATACCAGACTGAAGCACTTTCTGGCTTTCTCATTTGTGGTGTGCTGTGACGTTAGTGTCTGGGCCACCAAACACACTGCTAGCCCTTTATTCGCCTTAATACATGCCTCTCCCAAAAAAATCTCCTTCAGAGAAGACTGTCTTTTACAGAGGCCCCCCTACAATAACTCAGACAATGTTTCATATAAAAACAAGAAATTTTAATCAATTACTTAATCCCGTAAACTTGAGACGATACCAGGAAAATTTACTCCATTGTCTGAAATGTTGTATATGTGTTTAGCACAGACCTGAAATCATCCAGGAAGATGTGTGAGATGACTGGAATACTTCTTATTCCAAAAAGTACATGAAACTTCCTTCATAGAAAGCATTTAACTGGAAGAAAACAATCTTTCTAAAGAGATGTAGTTCAATATTACCAAGAAGCCAAGGGATGGACTAATACAGCTCTTAGGATCTTTAGCATTCCTATGAATTTCCTGCCCTATCTATATTGTGAAGATCCCATAACAATTCACTGGTTCTTGGCACTAAAGAACTTTCATTTACTCATGATGCCAAGCTGCGAGGTTGTTTGAAAAAGCCAATATTAAAATATTAAATCAAGTAACTAGCACCCCCATAAACATTTCATTTATCTAGGGCAATAGGGGCACATGTTTAAATTCATCTAGAATTTAAACATGTGCCCCTATTGCCCTAGATAAATGAAATGTTTATGGGGGGGGGGAACAATATATCTTACTGTTCTTTTGTTCAAAAATGATATCGTGTGATTTTCCTCTGTGTATGAATGTGAATGAATAATGACTAAGCCACATTACAGCTTACTCAGTCTGTATTTTGAATGAAAACTATTTCATGATCAAGGGTTGTTTGGGTTAGTATTAATGGCTGTCTTCACACCTTTCCCATCACTGGTGCCAGGATATAAGAATGCAGTTCCCTGAAGCTACATACTGCTCTGGTTCTCTGAGAATGTTGTCACGGTCAGTTTGTGGAACTCCACCAACCTTGCCAAAGTACTAACGACAGAGCTCTGAGACCACATCCACAAGAATGCAGGAAACCAGTCATGAGTTTACACCAACTAAATGACAATAGACAACCTGGAGGAAATTAAAATTAATTCGTGTAAAACATGCCACTCTTCACAGTTACTCAATTTTGAAAACCACCATAGATCTACTGCAGTGGCAACATTTAGACCAACAAGAGTAATTTATATTTGTACTACACTCCACCATAAAAATTTTTCCATTTCATTTGCCTCTGAGATAGGCAGACCACTTAACAAGTTACTTGAGATCATTCACTCAATTTCTCACTATTGAAAAGTAGCTACTGGATTTCTCCATTTGAGTAATGTTTACCATGGTACTAAAAACCCAGTAGAGCTTGTCAGTAAGATACTGGTAAACATTCAATCACAAATTATAAGCTGATATAACCCAACGAAGCACAATGCTGGTGTTTTCTTAGAAATATCACATACTCCATTGATGGAATTCATCAGCCAGTCAAATAACAAGACTGCCTCAACACAGAAGAGATGGCCACGACCAGTGCCAAATACAGACATTTTCCTCTAGACACAGGGATGCCACTGAGGAGTTACAACGATGAAGTGACATACTCTAACTTGCTTTTTTAATATATTAAATTGATATCAATTACCAAAATATATTTGAGATTCTCTAGATGAAATGTTTCTTTTTTGTTCTTTCCGAGCTTGTAATTTAGTAGGATTAATACAGAAACTAAGGAACCCTGGTGGCATAGTGGTTTAATGCTCAGCTGTTAACGGGAAGGTCTGCAGTTCGAACCCATCAGTCACTCTGTGAGAGAAAGGTGTGGCAGTCTACTTCTGTAAAGATTTACTGCCTTGAAAGTCCTATGGGGCAGTTCTACTCTGTCCTGTAGGGTTGCTATGAGTCGGAATCAACTCAATGGCAATGGGTAGATGAAAAAACTGAGGCCCAGAAAGGCTGTAATTTCATTAAGATATCACAGCTAGTTAGTGGTAGAGTCAAGACTGGAACCCTATAATGCTGAGTCCAGAAATTAGGGTTGCAGATTAAAACAATGGTAAAGAATACTGGCTAATTCTCAAAATAGTAAAAATAAAAATATATGTGGCCAATAAATGAATAGTCAAAGAATTTTAAATTTAAACAAGATACCATTATTCACCCCTCTAGCACTGTTGAGAACGTAATTATTGAGAACATAAGGAAACAGGCTACTTGCATTAGCAGCTGGTGAGAAAGTAAAGTGGTATCCTTAAAAATATACAAATATCCATACACTTTTACCCAGTAATCTAATTCCTCCCAGGATGAACACAGAACTGTTTATAAGGTTGTCTCCAGTGTTAACTACGACAGCCAAATAATGGAAATTACATAAAGGCCCACTTATACTAAGTTGATAAAATAAAAATGAATTTGTGTCTCTCATTACAATCAAATACTATGCAGCCAAGAAAAATTGTTTTAGAAGAATAATTTATAAACTGGGAAAATGTTTTTCACAAATTTTTCAGTGAAAAAATCAGAATGATAAACAGTATAATTAACACATTCATAATTAGGACAATATTTATAATTTATACGTGTGTGTGTGTGTCAGTAGCCCAGGCAGTGCAACAGTTAAGCATTTGGCTCCTAATTGGAAGGTCAGCAGTTCAAATCCATCAGCCACTCCAGTGGGGAGAAAACCTGGCAATCTTCTCCCATAAAGATTACAGCCTAGGAAACCAAAACCCTATGGGGCACTTCTACTCTGTCATATACGGTTGCTACGAGTCAGAATCAACTTGACAGCACACAACAACAACATATATGTGTGTGTGTAGGCATATTTAGTAAATATAGTCACTCATACACATAGAAAAAGAAACTGGAGAAAATGCTGTATAGTAACAGTAGTTTGAGTGATTATTGCACACTAAGCATTTCTCAAAAAAAATTATAAGTATTAAATCATTTAACACTAAACTACACTATGAGATATATCTTTTTAACTGTTTCACAAATGAGGCACAGAAAGGTTAAGTAATTTAGTCAAGGGCACACAGTAACATTGGCAACCTAAGCCCAGAGCCAGTGCTTTATTTTATTTATTATATTGCCTCCCTAATTTTCTCCTGGGTCTTTGTAATTATTTGATAGTCTATATTGTATATTTCTAAGTATTTGACTCAAGGTGTGGGAAAGAAAAGAAGGGGAGAAGTTAGAAAAACATCTAGCATAAATAAATTTTCCTCCTTTAGGACTTGAGCAATGTTATTACTCTAAGTAAAAAGCTGTGAACCAATTGTACTCATACTGGTGAGTTTATATCCTGGCAAAATATGCTTCCAGCTGTTCATGCTAATCACTTTTATTTGGACTGGCTTTTTCAGAGCATCAGTGTTATTTCAACCATGTTTCCATGTGCATTATCAACATAGATATAGCAAGAGGCCATTGCTTTAATAATCAACCAACTCTCAACAATTAGCCATTTGCTTCAACATAAAATTTATTCCACCTGCAGTACGCAGAATTTAGAATTTTTTAATTGTGCTTGCAAGGCTCATCAAGCCGCTCCACACCACAAACTACAGCATTACATCCACTTGGCCTCTGGTAACCTCATGATACATGTATTCTCTGCAGATTGTTTTCTGATCACTAGATTCCAGAGTGGTTGCAACTGTGAAGCAAGCACCCCTAATAAGACAAAATTTCTAAAGGAGGGAAAACTGATCACTTCTAGGAGTAGAGTTACATGCCAACATTAATTCAACAAACAGGTATTGCGTGCCTACTTTGTAACACAGGTAACAGAGTATGAAAAGACACAGACTCTGTCATCAAGGAGCTCGATCTCATTTATTGGAATAGATAAGAACATCAAAGATATGACACAGCGACGTGAGGAGCAAATCCTTCTGACAAGCCAGGCGGCCATGGTTTTCCCTGTTCCTCTCCTGCTGGCATCTTTAGGCCTCAGAACAAACCACCACCCCCACTGAGGCCTGATGTTTGTTAGATGTTGATTAAGAAATACAGTTCTGGGCTAACCACCTCCTCTCCTCAGGAAGTCAAAGGAGCATAATGCAATAGGGTGTTTGTTGGCAGAGTGAAAAGATACAATTAGTCACTTAGGCTGGTGGTATAAAATAGCTAGGAGAGGAAGTTTTCTTAGTATCCACAGCTATGGTGCAAGTGGGGCACACACAGCATAAACTTACTGTCCACCTAAGTGGACTCTGTCAGAAGAATGAACAAATTTGTCTTGGAAGAAATACAGCTGGAACACTCCTCGGAAGCAAAGACGGTGAGACTTCGTCTCACATACTTTGGACATGTTATCAGGAGGGACCAGTCCCTGGAGAAGCACATCGTGCTTGGTAAAGTAGAAAGCAAAAAAGAGGAAGACCCTCAACAAAATGGACTGATAGTGGCTGCCACAATGAGCTCAAGCATAACGACGATTGTGAGGATGGCACAGGACCAGGCAGTGTTTCATTCTGTTGAACACAGGGTTGCGATGAGTCAGAACTGACTCAATGGCACCAGCAAAAACAAGTGGACCTACCTGGCCAGGGGGAGATCGGCAGTTGGTAGGGTCCCATTTCAGCCCCTCATCCTGGCACAAAGTGGGGTGTGCAAGGAAGAGTCATCATCTCTGCCCAGACAGTTTTTGAGGATAGATTATTCCTGGTGGGATGCTTCCTGTTGTATGCTGTCTGATTCTTTTAAGTAATAAAAGGCTACTTTCCACATACTAGTGTGCATTCAGGCTCTGATCTGAAGAACGTGATGTTTATGGAGCAACCCATATTAGTTATTGGTGCCCTTTTTCTAAAGGCCTCCTGGCAATCTAGAAATTGGGTACAGCCTGCAAGCACCACACAGATTTGGAGTGTTGTCTTACATTTATGGCATGGTTGAGAAGGACATGTTGTTCTACACATGATATATGTTATAGTTAAGAAATTAAAAGACATCAGAGTCCAGAGGAGGCATTTAGAGAAAGGATAGGGTGCATGAGTTGCACCCTAGGGCTGGGTAAGGAAATGCTTCTAGAATGAAGGACACTTAAACCAAATTTTAAAGAGTGAGACAGACTTAGCCAGAAAGAAGGAGATTTCCAGCACAGGGAACATAATCAACAATAACTCCTAGAAAATTGTGTCATTTCAGCAAAGTACAGGTATGTTGATGTGACTGAGTGATAGTGTGCATGTGGAGGTGTGGCAAGCACTGGAGCTGAAAAGACTGGCCAAAGTCTTGTCTCCTTTAATGATTCCCAAAGCCACTTGTCCTAGTAAGCAGATGTTGTGAATTAGTAGTCAATGATAGTCTCTGATGATCCTGTATCCCATCAGTTAAAGATAAGTCAGTACACACCAAAGAGCCTATTAGTGAGCCACTGCACAGGTTCTAATTAAACATGATAGACTGAATAAACAGCAGTTTGAATAAATGAAAGCACACTAATAGAAATGGAATAAAAGGGAATAATTTATGAATAAAAATAGAGTGAATCCACAAGGATGACAGGAATGGAAAGGATGCAACAGCATATGAGAGCTGTTAAAATTTTAGAAGATGGGAAGCAAAGGATGGATGATAACTGATTTAATAAATCTCAGGAAGTTGAGTCCATCAAGAAGAACCAAATACGACTTGTGACCAGTTGCACTGCAAAGTCGCAGAAAGGCATAGCAATTGGAGACAAAGAATATCTATGAGAGTGGGCATAAAGGCCAGGACAGTGCCACCCCTGCACCTTGGGGAAAAAAAAAAAAATGGGAAGTTTACTACAGAGTACATGACCTAGAAAGACTCTGGAAAGGTATAATAGAGGGAGGGCATGAAGGTCCATATTGCAAAAGGATGATCTGAAAGTCTACATGCTGAATGGTGACAACCCTGGGCTCCTGGAATGCTGGCAGCCAGGCTTATACCCCCTCAAGCAGGAGATGAAAGGACTTGTCTTTGGAGAAAATAACTGAACCAAGAAGAGGATCTGATGTTTAAAATGATCCTTAAAACAGTGGTACAACCTGAGTAGCATCTGCAGGACTCATCCGGCAAAGGTTATAGCTTGTGCAGGTGCACACTTATGAAAGAGTAGGCAAGTCTAAGGAGTGGTAAGATGTTCAGTTTGTTTGACAAATGCCTGGTTGGAGAACAGTAGGAAATGATCTTAGGGAGGCCAAGGTCTACCTATTAAAAGGACTTACATAGGATGTTAAAGAGATGGCATTTTACATTATATACCAGAGGGGAGTCTCCACGGGAGAATTACATGATCAGATTTAGAAAGACAAACCTGGCTTTAGTATAAAAGATACCTGGATTGAGACAGAACATGGTAACCAAGAAACCAGCTAGGAGGCTATTCCTTATCTCTAAGAAAGAAAGTAGAGGCTGAACTAAGGCAATGTTAATACAATAGAGAGGACAGTCAGGATTTCAGAGACGTTTAGAAGGTAGAATTGACAGAATATTTTTATCATCTAGAAACATGGGGATCAGAGCTTCGAATCAGTTCAAACTGGTTCAGTCACGGTCGATGAGGTGAAACTGGAACAGACCCAAACATTCATAATTTGGGTGATCCAAAATGGGAAAAATTATGGGTCAGAGCCCTGGAACGGGAGACTCAGAGGAGGTGTGGTGAGCCCTTTCAGAAGCCTGATGCGTGAGACTGGATTATTGTCAGGACTGTGGAGAGTAACACACATTCAGAGCACTGCGGTTGAAGGCCATCTTTGAGTGGGGCAGCACAGTTTCTGACTCTGAGCAAAATTCAATGGGCAGGAGATTTGGTTGCTACGCAATGCATACACTGTCCATATTTTTCTAAGAGGGAGATTAAGTTATCAGGGCTTCAACCTCTAATTGTCCTGTTCTGGCTACTGTTCTGGTTCACCCAACTTCTAAAAATTTGAATCTGTTCCACTGACGCTTCTTCAGCCATGACCGAACCAGGAAGAACCAGTTTGAAGTCCCGAAGGGGATGTATGGAAAGGAGACAAGGAAGAATTGCATGTTTTTAGCTTAGGAATCAGGAATGATGGTGACATTATTAATTAAAATAGAGAATATTAAAGAAATAATTACTTTGATAAAATAAAGAGGCACATGAAGTTCAAAATGACTATATGACTTCTAAGGAGAGATGTCCTGTAGACAGCTGGAAAGAAGAGGCCACAGCTCAGGAAAGAGCACTCATCTAGAGGTACAGGTTTGATAATCAATATTGTATTAATAATGAAGCCATGGTAGAAAATGAGGGCATATAGAGAAGGAATGACAAACATATGCCACCACCATGGAAGGCAGTACAAAGCTCTTAGGGCACTCTTTCTTGCTAAACCCCAATGTGACTTCGGGAGACTTCCCAATATTGCTCTCCCATCATCACTACCAATCAACTAGAGGTGGCACGTGAGTTAAAAACCCATTTGTCTTCCCTGATGCAAAAAGCGAGAGTAGACAACCAAGGACTGGACCCTGAGGAACAGATTCTCAAACATACCAAACACCATCAACTCTGTGTGCTAATGTGAGTTTAGATGAGAGTCTGGTGTGAGAGTACTGCAAATTCATTTAAACGAAACCATAAAGCATGTTCACATCCATGGTCTTAGCTAACCTTCTTTCTCTCCTGAACTTCACCTGAACTAACTGCTCTCCCACCAGCACGCTTGCCCCTCTGCAATCTGTCTTCCAAACTGCAGCGAGAGAAATATTTCCAAAGCAGAGATATGATTTTATCACTCCTCACCCTCACCTCTGCTGTTAAAACCCCTTCAAAGCTTAAACTTGCCTTAAGATTAACTACCAGTTGCCATCAAGTCAACTCCTACTCATGGTGACCCAAAGTATGCCAGAATAGAACTGTGTTCTGTAGGGTTTTCAATGGCTGATGTTTTGGAAGTAGACCGCCAAGTCTTTTTCCTTTCCGAGATGCCTCAGGGTTAACCATTTGCATCACCCATGGACCTGTTCTTAAGATAGAAACGAAGATTTTTAAAATGGTCTACAAGCCTCATAGTATTAACCCCTCATTATCCAGCCTATTGTACCATACACCACCCCACCCACGCCCTATTTTCTGTACCACTCCCCTCCACCACAGACTTTTGAAGATGCCATCTGTCCTATTTGAGACCTCTGGCCCTTACTCTTCACCTGAAAAATTCCTATTCATCCTTCAGGTCTCAGCGTTAATGTCATTTCCCCCAAAATGCTTTCCATGAATTCCAGGTCTCATCATAGCACTGTGTGCCTTTCCTGCAAAGCACTAACCAAGGTTGTGATTTTTACATGTGTCTGTGTGCCCTGTTGTTCCAATGCCTCTCTACTACCAGACACCAAAGTCCATGAGTTCAGGGTGGAAAGTTTCTTCTTCTTTCCCCAAAATCTAGCATTATGTCTGGCACCTAGTACACACTCAAAAAATATTTACTTAATTAGGTTGGTTTTTGTGATGTGAATTAGGAGACTACATGTTCACTCCTGGAAAATATGCCTATATAAAATATTTATTAAGAGTTTGCTTTCACTTTGAGATGAATTAATATGGTTAAACATCAAGAAATAACAATTGGCAAATAGCATGACACATATTTCAATAGCTATTTTAATTTCATCAGGCTTATTCTATCCTTTCTTAGGAAATTTGCAAAGTAGTATTGAATAAATAGTCACCTTGCTTCCTGAAATTACATGCGGCCTGAAATCCTGCTGGCTCCAAAAGTGAGAAAAATTTTCTCCACTGTTATTAGATTGTCAAGCTGCTTTTCACAAATATTACAATCCTTATTGTCCTCAGCATTATTTCAAGAGCTATTAAGAATCATATCCTCATTTAGCTAGCTGTGCAGAATGCCTCCTTGTTTCCAACTTCTAAGTCTCCCTTCTCTATAACAGGTTTTAAATTAAGGCCACAAAGCTACTCAGAGAGTTTAGATAAAGCAACAACATCCATAAAACACTAATTGCTCCATTTCTTCCCTTAATTCCTTTTAAATGAAAGACGGGCACTACTGGAAAAGTAGACACTTTCATGGTAACCCATGATTGGGAGTATCCTCTTAGATAATGAATAATATACAGTTACTGGCCCTCTAATGTACTGCTGACCCAGCCACACACAAGAACTGTAACTGTTCCCCAGGATGTGAAAGAACTACATAAATGTTAGAGTCGTGAAGCAACCAAATCCAGTAAGAAACACAAGTTTCACTAAGGTGCTGTTGTTTTTAGTGGCTATGAATGACACCTTGTAGATATGAATTGCAGCTTCATATCTAAGAGCAAAGCTTGTGACACACACAAGCACTTTCTACACATTACCAGAAGCTCCTTAGCACTTTGTGCCTTCACATACATCTCCACACCCACTGCTCCAGGTCTTGTGATTTGCCCGGTTACTTAGACCATCTTTGGCCTCCCTTGCAGAGCAAAGAAATAGCTTCAGTAAGAACAACCTACCTGACTCTCCTTTCTTGGCATATGCTTCAGACCTGCGTCCCTCTGCCCAAAACAGCCACTGCTGTTTATCTGATAAGCCAATGTGTGCTGAGATAGCAATGATAAATTACTAAAATATGTGTTTCCTGTACCACATACATTTGATGCTTATTAGAGGAAGTCAGATATTAAATGCTTTCAGCTAAATGGCCACTAGTAGAAACTTGTCACTGTTCCTTCACAGAAAATTACTGGAGGAAACTACCCACACATATGTATCTACCTTTTCAAACATCCAGTAAGGAGAAAACAAAGAATGACAGATAAGAAGAAATCCTAGTTTCCAGAATTCTATTTACTTCAGTAACTGCATTGATATAGTCCCTGGATATGGTGCCTACTTTCAAAGAATTTACAATTTGTCATGCTCAGCTAAGTTTCAGTCTTGAAGTCAAAGGCTCTATCACTTACATTCCACTAGAATACAAACTCCATGAGAGGAAGGACCCCTTTTTGGCAACTATAAACTCAGACCCTTGCCTTAAACTCAATAACTATTGATGAATGAATGAATGCTAGTTATATACTCCAGAAAATAACAAAATCTTTCTTAGCTCATTTTCTCATCTACAAAATGGGAAGGACAGTACTCACTTCATAAGGCTTTTATGTGGATTAATCTAAATGACATATACAGAAGCCCCTAACAAGTTTTTAGGAAATAGTGCTTCTATTTTTTCAATTAGGTAGACTGTACTAATTACGACAGATACTGAGTAATTTTGATAACAGGACTAAAAGATCTGACAGAGGGAGAACAGAGTCAACCTTCAAGCATTCATAACAAAAATGAGTTCTCTTGGCACAAAGAGCTTGTAACACAGGTAATTGAGACCCTAAATACAAGTACGTACATAGACTAGAAAAGGGAAACTGAGAGCAGAACAGTAGGCTTGAAACAAATGAATGGAAAGAAATCTCAGACACTCTAGTTCAAGAGAATTAGGAATTAATTTTTTTTTTTTTTTTGTATAGCTAACCAGAGACATGGTAAGAGACTAACAGACTTGGTCTTAAACTAACTCTCAGAAATCCCACAATAATTTCAACATGACGATTTGGCATCACGTGTCATATCTGATCATTAAAGTGGTCATGATAACATAATATTGCTGAATACTCATAACATTCTGTTTTGTTCTCAGCTCTTACAATGTTAACAAGTCATTAACCAATTCTGTGCCCTACTTATCTTTAAAATGGTCCTAACCAACTAAAAATTTATTTAAGACTAGTAAATATGAAACGTGGAAAATAGAAATGAAATGAAAAATATTCTCCAGGGTTTTGCCTAACTTTGAGATATGCCTCCATTTCTACCGCATACCATAAGTACCCCTTCCTAATAAAGGTCCAAACAGGTAATAATTCATTTTCAAGGCAATTTAATGATTATTTAATGAATAGCTATTCTGTGCCAGACACAGTATCTAGTATAATCACTAAACCACGTTACCTTGAGTCATGACTTTACATGCTCCCATGCCTTACACAAAGTTCTACCATCAAATATACAAATATTTTACATTGTTTCTCCAATAGGAGCAGGGGAAAAAAAGTACGCTGAGTTATTACCTTCTTTCAACTGGTCTATGTGGGGACTGTGTGAAAAATTGAGCCAGATTTTGGTGGTGCAGTCAGTGCCTGCCAAGGAATGTTTTCTCCCAAACGACAGAAGATGCTTTTTTTTTTTTTTTAATTAACTTTTATTAAGCTTCAAGAGAACATTTACAATTCCAATCAGTCTGTCACATGTAAGTTTACATGTACCTTACTCCCTTCTCCCACTTGCTCTCCCCCTATTGAGTCAGCCCTTTCAGTCTCTCCTTTCGTGCCAATTTTGCCATCTTCCCTCTCTCTCTATCTTCCCATCCCCCCTCCAGTCAAGAGTTGCCTACACACTCTCCAGTGTCCACCTGATTTAATTAGCTCTCTCTTCATCAGCATCTCTCTCCCACCCGCTGACCAGTCCCTTTCATGTCTGATGAGTTGTCTTCAGTGATGGTTCCTGTCCTGTGCCAACAGAAGGTCTGGAGAGCATTGCCACCGGGATTCCTCTAGTCGCAGTCAGACCATTAGGTATGGTCTTTTCATGAGAATTTGGGGTCTGCATCCCACTGATATCCTGCTCCCTCAGGAGTTCTCTGTTGTGCTCCCTGACAGGGCAGTCATCGATTGTGGCCGGGCACCAACTAGTTCTTCTGGTCTCAGGATGATGTAGGTCTCTGGTTCATGTGGCCCTTTCTGTCTCTTGGGTTCTTAGTTGTTGTGTGACCTTGGTGTTCTTCATTTTCCTTTGCTCCAGGTGGGTTGAGACCAATTGATGTATCTTACATGGCTGATTGTTAGCATTTAGGACCCCAGACGCCACATTTCAAAGTGGGATGCAGAATGTTTTCATAATAGAATTATTTTGCCAATTGACTTAGAAGTCCCCTCAAACCATGTTCCCCAGACCCCAGCCCCTGGTCCACTGACCTTTGAGGCATTCATTTTATCCCGGAAACCTCTTTGCTTTTAGTCCAGTCCAACTGGGCTGACCTTCCTTGTATTGAGTGTTGCCAAACGACAGAAGATTCTTCATGTGAAGAACAAACCTGATTAGCACCAGAATCAAAGCTTGTGATAAGTGGTTAAGCTTATAAGATTTGTGACAATAAAGCATGTAGCCAGTTCTCATCTTGAAAATTGAGAACAGATAACAACCTGGAGGAATGTTTTTTTGGTGTTAAATCTGTTGTTTGACCTTCCAGTTCTTTAACTATAGCTCACAAAGAGAACATGGTAAACAAAGCAGTTGGTTGTACGGACCATCATAAAATACAACCTTTGAATTATTCAACAAACATTAATTAAGCAACTATTATGTCCAGGAACTCGGCTAGTACAAAGACAAATCAGATAAGATCTCATAAGAGAGACAAATATGGCAACAGTTGCTCTACAGCATGCAAAGTGTGACCATTGTAGAACAAAGTGGAAAGGAAACGTGGCGAGACAGTGAGGGTCGGGAAGGTTATCATAGAAGTGTTGACAATTGAGTTGAATATTAAAGAATCAAAGGAATGTTTTTCAGATCTACAAGTGATAGGCAGCAGGAAAAGTGTGTCAAAGGCATGGATTGAGGTGAGCAAACTGTTTTGGGAACAATGAGAAACTTGTTCCAACAGGTGGAGCTAAAAAGGCAGGCAATAAAACTGTAAAGGTAGATTATGGTCAAATCATGAATCTCCTTTATTAAATCATAAACAAAAATTTATTGATCATATTCTATGTGCTAGAAACTATCCTAGGTAATTTACAGCTTTGAAAATTCCACGGGACAGTTTTACTCTGTCCTACAGGGTTGCTATGAGTCAGAATCAACTTGATAGACGTAGGCTTGGTTTGGTTTGGTTTGGTTTGGTTTATGGGGTCACAACAGTGAATGTGGCACATAAAATCCCTGTCCCAGGTCCTAGTATATGCCAAGCTGAGTAGTATATGCCAAGCAGCAGAGTTAAGCAGGGAAAGTGGCATGAGAAGATTTCAAAAGGTAGTGTGAAGAACAAACTGGAACAGGCCAGGTGAGTCCTATTTCTGCTATGTCTGCCGTGAAATATTATGGTCATCTCATATATACATCTCCATCAGGAATTTAGAAATCCTGGTGGTATAGCGGTTAAGAGCTAGGGCTGCTAACCAAAACGTCAGCAGCTTGAATCCAAAAGGTGTTCCTTGGAAACCCTATGGGGCAGTTCTACTTTTTCCTATAGGGTCACTATGGGTCAGAATCGACTCGACGGCAATGGGCTTGGTTTGGGTTTATCAGGAATTTATAGAGAATTTTTATTCCCAAATATAATTATTACTTGGCTAAGTAAGTTTTCACAAAATATGCTTGTTCTCAAATCGTAACAAATTTCTACACCAAAAATATTTTTTCTTGGAATCCATCTTATCTCACACTATTAGCTACTGTCAGTCATCCTGACTCATTTCCTGAACTTTCAGTTGCTCCAAGGAAACTTCATTTTGCCTAAGAGATTTGAGACAGAACCAAATAAACTAAAGTCACCTATGAATGAATTCTCAATTTCCAGAGACCTTCCAAACAAATAGATAAGCCAAGGCTCTTAGAACCTAGAAAAAATATACTAGAATAATTTGGTTTTATTCCTGTAACCCATCCTTGACTTAGGACTTCCAGGATCTATGGTCTTCCAAACTTAACTATCCATTCCATATATATCCCAAAGTCTCAAGAATTGCCAAAAGCCCTGGAATTCATATGTAAGGGCATCAGAAATTTATTATTTTTAATATGGAATGTCACAAATTTACATCTATTAGTTTATTTGCTCCCTGCATACAACAACCACGGGAAAAAGGCAAATTAGATGTAATCATACCCATTTTAAAGAGGGAGAAACTAAAACCAAGGAAGGTAAAAACTGATCCAGGGTATGTGCTAGTAAGCAGCAGTGATAACTAGAACACAGAGCTTATGATTCCTTGACTATGTTCTTTGCTCTACCTTCCTATGGTCCCTTCATCCATCTGTCATTGTCTCTTATTTTGCCTACATATCTACATAATAATTCCTTGCTCTCTTAAGGTTAATAACATTTTTGTTGTTTTATTAGCCCATGCTTCCTACTGTTTTCTAAAGCTCAGATAAAGCCATCCATGTTAACCACTAAATAAAATCTCTTATATTTTTTTAGTGATACCCTTCATCGTCTTTTTCAACCTCCCCAAAGTTGCAGAGAAGTTGAACCCTAGTCAGCCCACATTGACCCAAGTAGAATTCAGGCTATTTTTAGATCAAAACTGACATATTCAGGCAGCAAAGAGAGCCAGGGAGACGCCAAACCCAGTATCCACCCTAGAAATGAACAAACATGGGAAGCAAATTGGCCCGTTCAGTGTCCCTTTGGGTTTATAATAAATTGTCTGAGAGAGCTTGGTGAATTAGCAATGACTCCACGCCAGGAACGCTTTGCCTCAGCCAACCCTAGAGCTGACTCTGCTAAGCCTGAGCCACCTGAGGTTTTTCAAAAAGATTACTTTCACACGAAGTTCATACAGCTCAGCCACTGCTGACAAGAACAAGGCCTATAGAACACATTGGCAAGCCCAGTGATGGTTCGCACTATGTAGTCACACGAGGTGAGAGACAGCATATGATAAAGGAAAAACCTTCCAACTAGGAGTCAGAAAACCTAGATTCCTTACCACCATGAGCCATATGACTTTGAGAAAGTCAAAAGGAAGATCTTGTGGCCCTAGACATGGCCAATGCAACCTTTGGCTGTCAGTCCCTTCAAAGATTGCCTCAGATGTAGAAAGCCCCCTTGCCAAAGGTCAGCCCTGTTCAGTCCACATCTAGTGACTGGTGAAGATATTAAGGACCGGAAATTTTTGCCCAGTGCAAAATATCTCTGATAGGCGTTTTCAGCTCCAGAGCACCCCATGGGGTCAGCTGAAGCTGCTGGTCTGGGCCTACATCACATCTTGACCCTTCCCCGTTCCCAACCCTGCTTCTTCAACCTCCCTTCCTTGCATTTAACCCCCAGGAAACTCCCTAATCTACATCCTGAACATTAACCACTTTCTCAAAGTCTGCATCCTGGGGAACCCAACATGCAATACCAACAAATTAAGGCCACTGACACAATTAATGAACAACAAAATGACATGTCAGATAAGAATTCGCTGAAAATAAAGCTCATTTATGTAGGTTAAGAAATCTTCACTAACTACGCAAAGCACCATTACTGTTGAAGGGTTAAACAATATCTCTGCTAAGCTACTGAAGGATAAGAACTTAATAATAAAAATAAAATACAGCCTTCTGCTATCATTTCCTCACAACTGAATGGAAGGAGAATCCAGACATCATTGTGGAATCAGTTAGGTTTTTCTTCTTCCTCACCAGCTTTATTTTTTTCTGCAAATCCAATCAGATGTGGTCCCATACTACCTGAGGTGTCTAATGCCTACCTATTCTCTAACTTCCTGTTTCATATCAATGGGAAAAGAAATTGATACCAAAAATCTGGAACTGCCTCAGACATACAATTGAAATTAGGTCTGTTAGTTGACTGATTCTTATAGTGCACCCTGTGACAAGCACCCAGATCCTCCTTTAGGACTAACGGACTTAACTCCCCAGCTGCTGGAAGTGTTACCAGCTGACAGTCCTCAGCTATCAATGTTCTCCAGGAATTGCCCTCAGTTGAAGATAGCTTCATCGTTCATAAACACACTCCCATAAAATAGCTGCTTAGTGCACAGTTTAATGGCCCCCTCACCTCAACTCAGGTCAACTCTGAAAGGCCATTCCAGTATCTGAGCAACCTGTGAAGTTGGCTGAAACTATGTGGAGACTGCATCACAGCCAACTTCTCCCTCTTCTCAACCATTCTTCCACTATCCTTCCCCTAAAGGTACTTCCTAATAATTTCCTGCATGTTTATCTCTGTCCCAGAGTCTAGCTGGCTTGCAATGAGAACCTCATCACTGGTGGCAGATCCCAGATGGCTAGAGACCCTCTAATCTCCTTCCTACCTAAGGATCCAGAATATTCAGACCATCAACAAGATTAATGAAAGCTTTATTTTCAGAGGATTTGGAGCCCTGGCGGTACGATGGTTAAGAGCTTGACTACTAACCAAAAAATCAGGAGTTCAAATCCACCTGCTGCTCCATGGAAATCCTATGGGGCAGTTCTCCTCTATCCTACAGGGTCACTGTCAGTCGGAATCCACTCAACAGCAACAGGTTAAGGTGGCCAGATTTAGGTGGACAATACAATTGTTAAAACTTTTACTAGTGGTGAACTGGGACGGTATACCAGTGGAAAGAAATGCACTAGTAAGCAAAATGTATCAGGACTTTGAGAATTTGAGGGAAATAGAAATTACAAGTAAAAGGGAATTAGATGGCAGTTGCTGGAGGCAATTGATGCTCTGAAAAAAAAATGAAAGACTGATGGTTATAAATCATCAATTAAAAGATAAATATGAAATAAAGTTAGAAGACTTACTCTTCTAAATTTCAAAATTTATTGTAAAGCCACAGTAATCAAGGTAGTGTGGTACTAGCACAAAGACAGACACATAGATCAATGGAATAGAAATGAAAGTCTAGAAATAAGCCCATTTATCTGTAGATAACTGATTTTCAGCAACAGTGCCAAGACAATTCAATGGAGGAAAGACAGTCATTGGAACAAACGGTACATGGTCAACAGGATATCCATATGCAAAAGAATAAAGTTGGACCCCTATCCCACACCATATACAAAAATTAACATAAAATTGACAGAAGATCTAACTGTAAGAGCTAAAACTTTAAAGTTCTTAGAAGAGCACATAGACTTAAATCTTTATGATCTTTGACTAGCCAATGATTTCTTAGATATGAAAACAAAAGCACAAGCAACAAAGAAACAATATATAAACTTTATCAAAAATTAAAAGCTTTGGTACTTTAAAGGACAGCATCAAGTGAAAAGATGACTCACAGAATACGAGAAAATATTTGTAGATCATACATCTGATAAGAGACTTGTATCCAGAATATACAAAGAACTCTTACAACTCAAAAACAAAAAGACAAAATAACCCAATTGAAAAATGGATAAAGGAATTAAATAGACATTTCTCCAAAGAAGATATATATACACCCAATAAGCTCATGAAAAGATGTTCAACATCATTAGTCATTAAAGAAATTAAAGTAAAAATCACAATACTCATATCACCTCACACTCATTAGGATTGACAATAACAAATGCTGGTTACAGTATGAAAATGAGAACCTTCATGCTGGTGGAATGTAAAACAGTACAGCTGCTTTGGAAGAGTTTAACAGTTCCTCAAAAAGCTAAACATACAGCTACCATATGACCTAGCAATTCCACTCCTAAGTATGTATTCAAAAAATTAAAAACATGTCCACACAAAAACTTGTACATGAATGTTCACTACAGCATTGTTCATAATAATCAAAAGGTATAAACAATCCCAATGTGCATCAACACATGAATGGACAAACAACATGTGGCTTATCTATATAATGGAATATTATTCCACCTAAAAAGGAAGAAAGTACTGATACATGCTACAACATGGATAAAACTTCAAAAGAACATTCTAATAAAAGAAGCCAGACACAAAAGGCCACATATGATTTCATTTCCATGAAATGCCCAGAATAGGCAAATGTATACAGACAAAAAGTAGATAAGTGATTTCCAGGGGCTATGGGGAATGATGCTAAGGAATATGAGGTTTCATTTTAGGGTAATGAAAATGGCCTGCAGTTAGGTAGTAGTGATAGTTGTACAACTTTTTGAATCCACTAAAACCATTCAACTGTACACATTAAAGGGGTGAATATTACAGTATGCGAATTATATCTCTATTTGCAGACTTTGAGTTAGAAAACCAAAAGGAAAAGAGCACTCTCGGCATTTCTCAAACCGAAAAAATTGAAGTCTCTAGTTGCAATTTCGAAGAATTCTATGGGCAAAATATTGAATAATACCAAAGCATCAAGAGAAAATGGAAGAAATACACAGAGACACTGTACCTAAAAGAATTGGTTGATGTTCAATCATTTCAGGAGGTAGCATATGATCAAGAACTGATGGTATTGAAGGAAGAGGTCAAGCTGCAATGAAGACACTGGGAAAAAATGAGGCTGCAGAAATTGATGGAATACCAATTGAAATATGTCTATAAATTGATGCAGTGCTGGAGGTGCTCACTCATCTATGCTAAGAACTTTGGAAGGTAAGCTACCTGGCCAACTGACTGGAAGAGATCCATATTTATGCCCATTCCAAAGAAAGGTGATTCAACAGAATGCAGAAATTACTGAACTATATCATTAATAACACACGCAAGTAAAATTTTGCTGAAGGTAATTCAAAAATGGTTGCAGTGGTATATTAACAGAGAACTGCTAGAAATTCAAGCCAGATTCAGAAGAGGACACGGAACAAGGGATATCATTGCTGATGTCAGATGGATCTTGGCTGAAAACAGAGAATACCCGGAAGATGTTTACCTATGTTTTATTGACTATGTAAAGGCATTCAACTGTGTGGATCATAACAAATTATGGGTAACACGGAGAAGAATAGGAATTCCAGAGCACGTAATTGTGCTCATATGAAACCTGTACATAGATTAAGAGGCAGACATTTGAACAGAACAAGAGGATACTGCATGGTTTAAAATCAGAAAAGGTGTGCATCAGGGTTGTATTCCTTCACCATTCTAATTCAATCTCTGTACTGAGTAAATAATCTGAGAAACTGGACTATATAAAGAAGAACAGAGTATCAGGATTGGGGGAAGACTTATTAACAATCTGTGATATGCAGATGACACAACCTTGCTTCAAGTGAAGAGGACTTGAAGCACTTACTAATGAAGATCGAAGACTACAACCTTCCGTGTGGATTATGCCTCAACATAAGAAAACAAAAATCCTTATAACTGGACCAATAAGTAACATCATGATAAATGGAGAAAAGATTGAAGTTGTCAAGGATTTAATTATACTTGAATCCACAATCAATACCCATGGAAGCGCAGTCAAGAAATCAGACAAGGGGAGAAGCCAAGATAGCAGACTAAAAAGGCACACTCTTACTAGTCTCTCTGCAGCAAAGAGATAATACCAAAGCATCAAGAGAAAATGGAAGAAATACACAGAGACACTGTACCGAAAAGAATTGGTTGATGTTCAATCATTTCAGGAGGTAGCATATGATCAAGAACTGATGGTATTGATCATATGCTGATGGTATTGATCACACGCCATCTCTCTGCAGCAAAGACAAAAAAAAACAAGTAAAATGGATACGGATGTCAATCCTGGAACCCTGAGCAACAAATGAAAGGATAAAGAATTATATCACAAAGAAACTAACTGAAAACAGTGACCAAGAAGGGAGAGAGCAGAGGTGCCTAGCTAACTGGCCTGGCACAACGTGGCTGTCTTGAGATAAAGACAGTGGCGACCCTGGGGGAGGAGGAGCACAGGAGGCAACTCTGTGGAATTCCCATCAGGATACAAAGAACCTTCAGAAGACATACCTGGAGTGAATCAAGGCAAACAGTGGCATAACCCCACGCCCATCCCTCCAGCCCAGACTGCCAAGGACCATGGTATGAGCCCCCTTCTTCACCCTACACCTGGCCACCTGCCCCACCTTTCCCACTACCAACTCTGCTGATCTCTGATAGGCCACTATAAGAAGGGCCCACATGACCACCCTGTCCTATTAGCCCGCCTGACCATGTTGTATGCCCGCAGGCCACTCCAGCTCAGCTTTGGCCCCCCACCGTGCCTTTCCCACCTGCCTGTCAGCACCAAGTGCTGGCAGGAATCTCGGGCATGGACCAGACTGTTCACCCCTCCCTCCTTGGCCACCAACCCCGCCAAATGCTAGAAGGCCACTCCAGCGTGGGAGTGGCCACTTGCCTCGCCTTTCCCAGCTGCCTGATCAAGGTGAGCGCTGGCATGGTGCTCTGGCGCACACCCAGCTGCCCATTCATCCTTTTCTACGTGTTCAACTGTGTTCAGTGGCAGCAGGCTGCACTGGCTTGGCTTTAACCCCACCCCCACCCCACCTTTCCCATTGCCCAACTGCACCAAGCACCAGTGGGCCAGCCCTGCACAGACCCAACCACCTGCCCCACACTCCTTGCCTGCCATGCTCCTGCAGGGCTCTCCAGCACAGCTTCAGCCACCTGTTTCACCTTTCCTGCCCACCGGATAGTACACAGGCACACTCATGAGGTAGCCCTGCCATCACCCACCCACCCCCACCAGGCAAGCATGAGTGACCACTTCCCTGTGATCTCATATATCCATCACCACTACCCTCCACTCCTCGACCCAGCATGTGGAGGCACCAATGTTCTAGGTGCCAGGCACCCTTGCTGGGGCCAACAGTCCTGTAACATCTCCTACTCCCTCAAGCCACCTGCACCAGAAGACTGAGGACAAGCAGTATGCCTTCCCCTGTGGTGCACTCTAGTGGACAAGGGCATGCCTTCCAATAGGGCACCAGTGGACTGGCAGTATCCCCCTGGACTTGCTCCCTGCATTGCCTCCCTCTGACCACCGTCACCCAGCATGGCCTGCCCAGGACCATCAGTGAGAGTTTCCATGCCACCCACCCAGTGACTGATGACCCAGGCACCCTCACCCAGAACATATGGCAACCAACAGTGTGCACACACAACATCCAAACCAGGAACCAGTGGAAAATGCTCCCTGCATTCATGCACACCTGACCAGCTGACAGAAACATCATCTCACCAGAAACTTTAGTTACAGCCTTAGCCACCCCACAAGAACAGCGAACAGAGAACTACGCTTACACACCCAGTCATTGCCCTACCCACCCAGGGGCAGGATATGAAAGTTCCAGTGTAGACAATTTAGCAACCAGCATAGTACACTCGCCCCACCTACTCAAATATATCAAAACAGAACAAAACAAAAAATCGGGACACAGCAAACAATCAATATAACTTAGTAACACCTGATGCCTTGATACACCAGATAACATCAAATCACACAAAGAAGCAGGTCAAGATGGCTCCAGAAAGTAACCAAAATAAAGAACCAGAAAACCTTATGGAGAAAAAAATTGGTAACGGAACTACCCGATAAAGACTAACATACAAGGTTTTCCTGGAGATCAAGAAAGAGATCAAGGAAAACACAGACAAAATTAAGAAAAACACAACAAAATAGTAGCAGAATTCAAGAAAACAATACAAGAACAAAATGACAAAATAAACAATTACAAACCATACAAAAGCAACAACTAGAAACCCAAAAGTTTAACAATAAAATCTAAGAAACAGACAATGTAACAGAAGGATACAGGAGCAGAACTGAATTACTGGACTTAGCAAAATTGAGAATAAATTCCTTGACATCAATATGTTTGAGGAAAAATCAGAAAAAAGAATGAAGAAATCCTAAGAATTATAGGGGACACTATCAAGAGGAAAATTTTGCATGTGATCAGAGTTCCAGAACGAGGGGATACAATGGAAAACACAGAGAGAATTGTCAAGGATTTGCTGACAGAAAATTTCCCTTATATCATGAAATATGAGAAGGTATCTGACCAAGAAGCTCAGAGAACCCTTTAAAGGATAGACCCCAAAAGAAAGTCACCAAGACATATCATATTCAAACTTACCAAAACCAAAGACAAAGAAAGAATCCTGAGAGCAGCTCAGGAAAAATGAAAAGCCACCTCCAAAGTGGAACCAATAAGACTAAACTCTCTGATTACTTGGCAGGAACCATACAGGCAAGAAAGTAATGGGATGACATATATAGAACCTTGGAAGAAAAAATAACCAACCAGGGATTATACATCCAGCAAAATTATCTCTCAAATATGATGGAGAAATTAGGACATTTCCAGATAAACAGAAATTAAGGGACTTTGTAAAAACCAGATCATCCTTATAAGGGATATAAAGAGAATATTTTGGACAGAGAACCAACAACAACCTGAGAAAAGGACAGAGGACAGCATCAGCCAGGTACCAACCAAGATAAAGAACTCCCAAAATTAAAACAAACCTAAGAGACTGAAAAAAGGGAACCAGAAATGTCAATCTGTAAATGATGACAATGTCAAAACTAAAAGTGGGAAGAAACTATGTAGTTACAGAACTCTGATAGGGAGAAGAACTCAAAGCGATGTCATGAAATAAAAGACTGTTTTAAACTTAGGGAGATAAAGGTAAATTTCAAGATAACCACAAAGAAAGTTAACAAACCTATTCGTCAAAATAAAAAAGAAGAAAAACATAAAGTCTCAATAATCACAAAATCGACAACGAAAGAAATGAAAAGAATATCCGCAAACAAAAAGAATGCAGCACAGAAAATTAAGGGGAACAGAGAAACTGTCAACACCACAAAAAAAAAAAAAAATGACAGCAGTAAACACATACATTGATAATCACACTGATTGTAAATGGCTTAAATGTACCAGTAAAGAGACAGAGAGCAGCAGAATTTATTTAAAAAAAGAAAACATCAAAAAGCTGTCTACAAGAGACACACCTTAGACATAAAGATATAAATAAACTAAAACTCGGAGGAAAAAAAATGTACCAAGCAAACAATAATCAAAAAACAACAGAAGTGAAAATATTCATTTCTGATAAAACATACTTTGTCTTAGTTTTCTAGTGCTGCTATAACAGAAATACCACAAGTGGAGGCCTTCAACAAATAGAAGTTTATTCTCTCACAGTCTAGTAGGCTAGAAATCCAACTACAAGGCATTAGCTCCAGTGGAAGACTTTCCCTCTCTGTTGGCTCTGGAGGAAGCTCTTTGTCATCAATCTTCTCCTGTACTAGGAGGTTCTCTGCATAGGAGCCCTGGGTCCAAAGGACACGCTATGCTCCCAGTGCTGCTTTCTTGGTGGTATGAGGTCCCCATGTCTCTCTGCTCACTTCTCTCTTTTATATCTCAAAAGAGATTGGCTCAAGACATAATCCAATCTTGTAGATTGAGTCCTACCTCATTAATATAACTGCTGCTAATCCCATCTCGTCAACATCAGAGATAGGATTTATACCACACAGGAAAATCATATCAGATGACAAAATGGTGCACAATCACACAATACTGGGAATCATGGACTAGTCAAACTGATACACATATTTTTGGTATCAATCCATGACAGACTTTAAAGCAAAATCTACCATAAAAGATAAGGAAGAACATTGTATAACAATTAAAAGTCAATCCACCAAGAGGCCAAGAGGACATAACCATAATAAATATATATGCACCCAACAACAGAACATCAAAATACATAAAACAAACTCTAGCAGCACTGAAAAGAGAAACAGACTGTTCTACAATAATAGTAAGAGACTTCAACACACCACTTTCAGTGAAGAGCACAACTAGAAAAAAAATCAACAAAGATATATAAGATCTAACTGCCACAGTTAACCAACTTGATCTCAAAGACATACACAGAACACTCCACCAAACAGCAGCAAAGTATACATTCTTTTCCAGCACATGTGGATCACTCTTCAAAATAGACCACATTTTATACAGCTAAGCAAGCCTCAATAAAATTCAAAACACTGAAATAATACAAAACATCTTCTTTGATTACAATGCTACAAAAGTTGAAATCAATAACAGCAAGAGCAAGGAAAAAAAGTCAAATACATGGAAGCTGATGAATACCTTACTTAAAAACCATTGAGTAATAGAAGAAATCAAAATATTCCTAGAATGAAATGAGAATGAAAACATGTCTTACCAAGACCCTTGGGACACAACAAAAGCAGTGCTCAGAGGACAATTTACAGCAGTAAATGCACACATGAAAAAATAAGAAACAGCCAAAATCAAAACATTAACCCTACAACTTGAACAAATGGCAAGAGAGCAGCTAAAGAATCCCACAGTCACGAGAAGAAAGGAAACTATTAAAGATTTGAGCAGAAATAAATGAAATAGAGAACAGAAAAAAATAAAACCAGAAGTTGTTTCTTTGAAAGGATCAATAAAATCAACAAATCATTGGCCAAACTGACAAAAGAAAAACAGGAGAGAAAGCAAATGACCCATGTAAGAAATTAAAAACCCACTGCCGTTGAGTCAATTCTGACTCATAGCAACCCTGTAGGACAGAAATAAGAAATCAGATGGGTGATATTACAAAAAAACCAACTGAGATAAAAAGGAGCACAACTGAATACTATGAAAAATTATACTCCAACAAATTTGAAAACCTAGAGGAAAATGTGCTCATGAGGCACCTGTATATAAATCAAAAGGCAGTCATTTGAACCAGGAAAAGTATGCATCAGGATTGTATCCCTTCAACATATTTATTCAATCTCTGTGCTGAGCAAATAATCCAAGAAGCTGAACTATATGAAGAAGAATAGGACATCAGGATTGGAGGAAGACTTATTAACAACCTGCGTTATACAGATGACACAACCTTGCTTGCTGAAAATGAAGGGGACTTGAAGCATTTACTGATGAAGATCAAAGACTACAACCTTCAGGATGGATTACACCTCAACATAAAGAAAAGAAAAATCATCATAACTGGACTAATAAGCAACATCATGATGAATGGAGAGAAGACTGAAATTGTCAAGGATTTCATCTCATTTATAATCAACAGCCATGAAAGCAGCGGTCAAGAAATCAAATAACATTGGGTAAATCTGCTGCAAAAGATCTCTTTAAAGTGTTAAAAAGCAAAGATGTTGCCTTGAAGACTAAGGTGCACCCAACCCAAGCCATTTATTGGCAAAGGAAACCAGGATGAAAAGAAATGAGGAAACCAGGGTGGAAATGAGGAGAGTGCTGACACACTGTGGGGAATGAAACAAAGGCCATGAAACATTTTATGTACAAACTATCGAATAGGAATCTGATTTGCTCTGTTAACCTTCACCTAATCTACAATAAAAAATAATAACAACTATAGAATTGTGGCTGAGGGCCAACAAAAATAAATTATTATGAGGCTGAACAAAAAAATAAATCAAACGACCTATTGCATTGGGCAAATCTGCTGCAAAAGACCTCTTTAAAGAGTTAAAAAGCAAAGACGTCATTTTGAGGACTAAGGTTGGACTGACTCAAGACATGGTACTTTCAATCGCCTCATATGCATGCAAAAGCTGGACAATGAATAAGGAAGACTAAAGGAGAATTGATGTCTTTGAATTATGGTGCTGGCAAAGAATATTGAATACACCATGGACTGCCACAAGAAGGAACAAATCTATCTTGGAAGAAGTACAGCCAGAATGCTCCTTAGAAGCAAGGACAGCAAGACTCCATTTCACATACTTTGGACATGATGTCAGAAGGGACCAGTCCTTGGAGAAGGACATCATGCTTGGTAAAGCAGAGTCAGTGAAAAAGAAAACAAAATGGACTGACAAAGTGGCTGCAACAATTGGCTCAAACATAGCAATGATTGTGAGGATGGCACAGGACTGCGCAGTGTTTCATTCTGTTGTACACAGGGTATCTATGAGTCCGAACCAACTCAACAGCACCTAACAACAACATGGTTTAGGGAAAAAAAAAAAAAAAGTGGGAAAGCCAGAGGTTCTACTTGCCATAATATATACAAAATCTTACTTCCTGAAGCTAGAGAGCAGAAAAAGTTAGGGGATAGGCCCAGTATTTAGCAGAGTTCCAAGAAAGTTAAATTCTCAACCTAAGCAGATCTGCTATGCCAAGGTCAAGACCCTGACTGGGAAAGAATGGGACACTAAGATATGGGATGAGAGGCACCAAGATTGATGCACTTTAAATCTTGAGTTCCCCAGATTTTTCTGAGTCCTCCAAGCCCACAGAACTGGCCCAGTGCTCCCTGTTAAGGAAAAATGCTTAAAGACAATGTGCAGGCCTCTCTCCTGTAAGTAAACAAACACCCTGCACTCCAAGTCTCTCCCCATTTCACTGGCCAGGAAGTCAGTAACTAAGGTTAAGTCACAACATTACTGAGCCAGGGAAGAGCTAGGCCCGCTAATGGAGGAAAGGTACTCTATCCTCTAGGGAACTGCAGGACCTAGCCTATATTTTCTAACAGGAGCCAACACAATAAATATGAGAATTAAAGGTGGTGGGGTCAAAACATATGGAAGAGTTTATCATCTGTATGCTTTTTTTTAGGATATTTACTAGGGCCATATGCAGAGCCATTCACTTGGGCAACAGGATGAAAGATAAGGACGCTGACGGTAGTGACCCCAATAAAAAGGCACAGTCCCTTTCCCTATTTTCAGAATCAAAACTCACTCACAGAAGGGGATGTTAGATACTCAGGAAGAAGGAGCTAATATCCTGGTAATGCCCTTGGACGTGGTGTTAATATGCTGTTAGTATGGCTCATAGAAGCAAATAGAAAGACATGGTCCACACTTAGTGAAGTAGAATTTTCAGAACTCCCATGGCAGACAGTGCGAGAAGGGACGGCATGGTTCAGAGAAGCAAGCATGTTATAATGGATAAACTACAAGCCAGAAAACTTACCGGATAACTATGCTCCATGGAAGGGCCTGGGCATTACTCCATTTACCAAAGCAATAAAATATGTGTTGTTGACAAAGCCACCAGCATCACTGAGAAAATCAATGGCAGTGCTCATCCACAGGTAGAAGATGTTACAAAACTGGGCTTATTCATAGCAATGGGCCTGATAGGATCCCAGAATAGTAGAGGCCAGGTGGCAATGTTTTTCAATCAGAGCTAAGCTAGGGTGCAATTATTATAATTAGTGATAAGCTAGAGGAATAAATACTACCTATGGAGATTGTTAACAGAACATGCATCCTTTGGAACAAAGAAGAAGGGAAGCCAACAAGAGTTCGTTCAATCTCTACCACCAAAAGAAATAGAATGAAAGATAAGACACTGAGAGTAGTGACTCCAATAAAAAGGCACAGTCCCCTTCCCTATTTTCAGACTAAAAACCCACTCACGGAAGGAGAGGCTGGATACCTAGAAAGAAGGACCCTACAATACCATGACACATGTAAGTGGTAATGACTCCCCCCAGTCCTTCCACAAAGGAGCTTCAGCCATTTACTTGGGAAACCACATAATGAGGAAAGGGAAACACCCAGTCATTTTGAGAGGTGTAGGACACAGAGTCTGAGATGGTATTGGTACCTAGGAAGCCGTAACATCATCATTACCCCC
Source organism: Elephas maximus indicus (assembly GCF_024166365.1). Lineage (NCBI taxonomy): Eukaryota > Metazoa > Chordata > Mammalia > Proboscidea > Elephantidae > Elephas > Elephas maximus. Next base: position 78,549,920 of record NC_064822.1, on the reverse strand, counting down.
TGTTAGAGATGGTATCTGAGGTCAGGTGATAAATAGAGTCCTGGTCCATTCCAGTTCATAAAGGTCCACCAGGTGCACAGAGCCACACAGTGGTCATTTCCCTGGACCCCAAACATGTATCAAAATAAACATACTTGGTAGCTGGCAGAAGCCTAGCATTAGTCCCTGGCCTGAGGAGTAAGTCCAAGTGAATGCCTCTGAACCACCACCGCCCCCACTAACCCCCCGCCACTCTGGCTAAGATGATGAATAAAAACAGTATACATTCCTGGTAGAATGACAGATTAATGCCATTCCTAAAATATAACAGGAATGGTTGTCCCCATTATATCTTCATTAAATCCACCAGTCTAACTCTTACAAATGCCAGGCAGATCCCAGAGGTTGGCAAACTCAAGCAAACAGTAGCTCTGAATGCAGCTTCTGTGCCAGACGTGATACATGCTAGAATAGGTTACCATGCCTCAGGTACACACTATGTAGCCATTTATCAGACGAATATGTTCTTTTCCATAATTATCTGAGATCAGAAGCTCTCATTCACTGAAAATAGATAACAGTATATATTTCTGGTCTTGTCCCAGAGCTAGATGGAAACAATACATCCAGGACTGGGCACAACGAGAACTGGTAGACACATTACTTGTGCTCCAGGCCCCCTACCATCTACCGCTATTTACTCTAGCTTCAGTTCATCCTATGGCTGCATAGGCTGTCCCTCACGACCACTGATGGAACAATAAACCTTGAGATGGTCAATTCAGCACACAGGAGCAAGTAATATGAATTGCAGGAGCAAGTAATAGACTGCAGCTGCATAACAGGGTGATCTTAAAAGACAGCAATGAAGGGAAATTCTGCTGATGGGCAGAACTTCAGGCAGTGTGTATAGTCATATACTTTGAGTGGAAAGAGAAGTGTGGCAATGGCAAATGGCTGGGCCAGTTGTTAAGTTGGCTGAAAGCTGAAGAACTAAGAATAGGTGATTAGGGGACATACTATGAGAATGAGCATGAAACATGAATATCTGCATTATATGCTCTACACAGAACTTTCAACACATAAGAGACAATTCAACCACCAAGTAGACAAAATGAATCAACCAGCTGATATCAGCCAGTCTCTGTCATTGGCAACCCCTGTGCTGGATTATGGGTACATGAGTAAAGTAGCCACGACAGCAGAGATGGAGACTATGAAGTACCCAGAAGTATGATTCCCATTCACCAAGGCTGATCTACCACTGCAGAATGTCCAAACTTCCACCAATATTGAAACCCACTCCTCAAAGACACCAACCAGACATTTGGCAGCAAACTGACTACCTTGAACTCCCTCCACAGCAGAAGAGGTAGTGATTCATCTTGACTGGAAGAGACACCTAACATGGGTATCAGTTTGACTTCTATGCTCACAGGGCATCAGCCAGTATTACTGTATGACAGTTGTCAAGAGTATTTGATTCTCCAACACAGAATCCCAAATAGCTTGCAGCAGACCAAGGTTTTAAAGAAAATGAAGTATGGCAATGGGATCCACCATACCACCACATACCATACCACCCAGAAGCTGCCAGCGTAACACAGCAAAAGAACAGACTGCTAAAGCCACAGCTAAGGTGCCATTTCAGAGACAAGACCCTACAAAGCTGAGTGCCATCTGTAAGGACACATCGTACTCTAAGTCAATGACCATTACAAGGTGCCATATCTCCAAAAGGCAGAACACATGAGTGTGGAAACCAGTGGGCTGAAGTAAGAGTGGCTCTGCTTACCCTCATTTCCAATGACCTACTTATGGAATGTGTACTTCCCAGGGATGGACTACCCAATAACTAAGGTACACCTGGGCTTACTTGTGCTTACTTACTAATCTGTAGCACACAATTTCATATGGGTTCACCACATCTTTGATGAAAAACAATTTTACCTATTTCATCTTTGATGTGGTGAAACCCAATGTGAAATTCTGCAGTACAGATTGGTAAGTAAACACAACCAAGCCCATGCATACCTTGCTTACTGGTTAATCTGCCCCTGATATCCTTGCAACGCTGGTTCCTGTAGGTTTTGGGGCAGTAGTGTCACTAGGGGAGTGCAATGGGGGTGGGGGTGACCACACTGGGTAACGCTGTTGGGAAGGTGACACCAAAATGACGGTCTATAAAATTTTCGTGGAGTGTTTCAGCAGAAATTCATTACTTTTTATAAAATTATCCCTGTAGTTATAACAACAAAAAACATTTTTCATAAGCCCAGCTTACATATATCAATATACCTACGATGCTAAAGCTCTATGCTAATTTACTTTTTGAACCTTATTTTTTTTAATGCGTTCCAGTCAGAGCTGTCGTTGTTACCCAATTGCAATGATGCCTCAAATCACGAGTTTTCATCTGCACATGCTGTAAACTCACACTGTAATTTTTGTTGTTTTACAGTCGTTGGTTTTGTCAAATTTTCTAATGTTTTAGCTATAATATTGTGGTAATTAGCATGGGGGGAGCAACACCATGAGTTACTGCACTGGATGACACCAAACCCTAGTGATGCCACTGTTTAGAGGTCCTGGCTTCCAAAGGAGGCACAGGAATTTTAATCTATAGCTGACACCAAGGCACTTTGAAGTCCTTGTGTCAAGGAAGCAGTATGCAAAACAGCAATCATCATTCTGTCGAGAATAATTGACCCTGATCATCAGGACGAGTAGGACTAGGAGGAATATATTTGGCATCCAAGGGATCCACAGGCACCTCTTAGGATTCTTTTACCCAAATTTGAAGGTAAATTGTAAGTGCAGTAGCCTGAAAAAGGTACAGTGACCAGGGGCTCAGACATCTCAGAGAAGAGGGTCTGAGTACTCTACCACATAAGCCACCAGAGAGCAGAAGAGACAAAAGCTGAGGGTGAGGGGAAACTATAATGAATAATACAGGGAGCTGATGAATATCAATTGCCACTCAAACCCAGCTCAGCAGTAGTTCCTCTCACTAACTTTCCTCTTGTAAGCTTCCCCCACGGAAAGTAAACCAGTAGAATCCTGGAGGAGTTGTTCCCAAAACTTATGCAGAAAAACTGGATTTGTGGAACACAAGACGTGGTCTGTAGTGGATGCTGTGATGTGGAGCCCACATGCCCCTCCGGGACTGAAGATTTATTTTCCCTGTTGTGGAAGTGTTACCAGCTAACAGCCTTCAACTCTCTGGCCTTTCCAGAAATTGCCGTGAGCTGAAGAGAGCCTCCTTACCCAAGATCATGCCCCCTTACCAGGGGCTGCCTCATCCAATGCCAGATTATCATGGAGTTATAACAGCCTGGTCCCCTCATCTCAATGCAGGACAACTCTGTAGGACACCCACCGTGTGTGGTTAGCTGTGGTCTTTGTTGACATTGAATCACAGCCTAATATATCTTTTTTTGCCCAATCTTGCTGCCTTCTCTTCCCCCATAGGTGTTGATCTTGAGAGCTTTCCCCAAAAAATTTCCTGCATGCAAATTTCTGTCTCAGAATTTTCTTTCTGGGCGATATGACTTGCATGTTGTTATAACCTTTATAACTATACCATAACAGAAACAAATTTCAGACAACTCCATATTTTAAGCTTATTTTAGCTCATCTCTTAATCCTGCTAAATTATCTTTCAATCATCAATTTATTATCAAACACCCCCAAAGAAAACTAGAGAACTCTATCTATATTGTTCAAACCTCTGAACATCTAATCCTGCTCTCATTAGTCTCAATAAATGACCTCTCTTCACTGAAATAAGGCTAAAAGTTGTTTTCCGTAACCTCCCTCCTCCCACTCCTAAATGTTTTTGTATGCTCACACATACTTTTCTCCTTTCTTCCTTTCTCAGGTAATAAAGTGTCTCTCTCCATACCAAAGTTAATTCTTACTACTTAATTCTTTATGGTTTCCTGACTTCTCCAAAACAATGTTCCATGTCTTTGATTGCTCCATCTGGAAGTTTCCTTTCTTTCAGTTTATTAATATCCGAAACATCATTCAATGGAAGTCTTTATCTCTCCATATAAAAGTTTCTTTCCTTTAAGTCTATGAAGATCACTGCCTCCTAAAAAAAAAAAAAAAGAACAAACTCTTGAGGCCTGTATTTTTTCCTAACATGTTCTTTTTTCTCTCCTATTCTTTACCACCAAACAACGTAGAGAAGTCTATAATCACTGTACCTACTTCATTTTGAGTCCATGCTTCAATAAACCAGTCTGGATCCTTTCACAATTCTACTGAAATGCCACTCTGAACAGTCACCAATGACTTCCTAAAAATCAATTCCAATGACTTTTCCTAGTTCTTACCTTCTCAAACACTGTAATATACTACACTATTTGACCTTGTCTTATTCTTGAAAATCTTTCCTCATTACATTTTCCAAGAAGCTGCACTGCCCAGGTTGTCTATCAAACCCTTAAGCCGCATTTTCTCTGTTTCTACCCACCCACTGTGAGGCACTGGTTCAGTGGTAGAATTCTCGCCTCCCATGCGGGAGACCTAGGCTCCATTCCCCACCAATTCACCTCATGCACAGCCACCTCCCATCTGTCACTTGAGGCTTGTGTGTTGCCTTGATGCTGAACAGTTTTCAGCCATGCTTCCAGACCAAGGTGGACTAGGAAGACAGGCCTGACAATCTACTTCTGAAAATCACAATGAAAGCCCTACGGATCACAATGGTCCTATGTACAACCAATCATGGGAGTAGTGCAAGACCAGATACTGTTTTGTTCTGTTATGCACCGGGTCACCACGAATGGGTGCTGACTCAATGGCAGCTAACAACAGCAACAACAACCCACCTAAAACAGGCAGTCCCCAAAGTTCTGTTCTTGATTCTTTTCTCTTTCAACTTCAAAGTTTCGTTTAGTGATCCCATTTTTCACCATATTGAATTATAAAAACTGTGATTCTTCAAATGAAATCACCAACTTAATACGTTCTCTTGAGCTCTAAATTCACATTTTATGATGAAGTAATGTTAATTATTGATTTTAAAATGACATTTTATTATCCTGTGAATACCTATTCTCAATTTACTAAGCATTTAAGCTAAATGTGTACTGAATATAATCAATACTTCTTCAGAATTTATTGAGATAGCAATATAGATTATCATTTGGCATATTGTACTATGATATTAGATTCCCTGATTGTAAACTATCTTTGTGTTCCTGCAATAAATCCTGCTTTAAAATGCCCTATTTTTTTTTTTAACACATTGCTTGATAACATTTGGTCAAGATTTCTAATTCAATATGCATAAATGAAATTGACCTGCAATTCTTTTTAAATTACTTTCATTGGATTTTGTATTAAGGTTGTTCTTTTTCTATGCCCTGGAAAAATTTATAGAACATGAGAATTATCTGCTTCATAACAGTTCCAAGAACTCATCCATAAAATTTTCTGAGACTAGAACTCACATTTTAAGGTAATTCTTTAAACAATGCATTTTTTCCCTTAGTTTTTTATTTGTTAAGATTTTTTTTATTTCTTCCATTACCAATTTTAGCTAGCTAAAATGCAAAAGCATCTTTTAAAATACGTGACTGAGCTGGCCAGACAAATAAAGAAAAAATGCTGAGGTCAAAATTTACATGAAAAAAAGAAGCCAGCTGGATTTGATCCTCAGTGGCCTGGAGTTTGGGTTTTAATAGGACTCACACAAAAAGGAAAAAGAACAAAGCCTAGATTCTTTAAGAAGTGGAGAATTAGATCCGACAATCCTGCATAAAGATATCAATGAGTGAGTTAGGGTATGGAAAACAGCCTTTCAGGAAGATACAACAGGTATAATGTTACGTCCTTAGCTCTGGGAGTAGGGGTATAGAAACTCTCTCCTGAGAACTCATAATCACAGTCCTTCCCTTAAATGGAATCAGAAATGGGATTTATATTACCTCTGTCACTGGAAAAAATTCCAAACTGAAATTAAGTTTAAAATAGTCCTAAATCAGTAGTGCCCCCAGGCACCAGGCAAAAGCAAACACATACTCTCTTTGGAGAAAGACATTTAAACCCACTTCTCAAATAATTTCCAAAAATAAAATTCCAAGGTTAGGAGCTCAACAGTGAAAACCACAGGAGAGAAAAAAACAAGCAACCAAGAACAAAATTTAGCAGAGTCAAGAAGCTGAAGGATCAGACATCATCAAACAACCACATACATATAGTAGAATGATCAGATACAGAATTGTAAATGTGCATGTATGTATGTATGTATGTATATATATACAAATACAACAGTGTACTAAAAATATAAATGAAGGAGCAAGAGACTCAGAATTGTCAAGGCAGATATTAAAATAGAACCAAAGAGAGCTTCTAAATATTAAAATACAATTTAAGTTAAAAACGCAAGATCAGCTTAAATACACGACTAGACTAAGCTGAAGAGAGAATTAGAGATATGAAAAATATTTTGGAAGAAATAATTCAGGAGAATTTCTCAGATGGAAAAATGTGTGTGTGTTCATGCACTGCATAATGTCCATTCGGGCAACATCAACCCCATATATGCACATGGGTCCATAAGGTTTTAACAAAGTTCAGAAATCTCAATTGAAGTAATAAAAAATAATAAGAATATGGTAATAATAGCGGACATCTAAGTGACTCCACTGGTCTCACCCTGCCTGGAACGAGGAAGAATGAAGAAAACCAAAGAGAGAAGGGGAAGATTAGTTCAAAGGACTAATGGACCACAACTACCACAGCCTCCACCAGACTGAGTTTACCACAACTAGATGGTGCCCAGCTACCACCACCTACTGTTCTGACTGGGATCACAATAGAGGGTCCTGGATAGAGCTGGAGAAAAATGTAGAACAAAACTCTAACTGATAATGACAGAGGCTGGAGAAACCCCAAGAATACAGCCCCTGGACACCTTTTTTTGCTCAGTAATGAAGTCACTCCTGAGATTCACCCTTCAGCCAAAGATTAGACAGGCCCATAAAACAAAACGAGGCTGAAGTGGCACGCCAGCCGGAAGGCAAGGACTAAAAGACAGGAAGAGACAGGAAAGCTGGCAACAGGGAACACAAGGTTGAGAACAGGAGAGTATTGACATGTCGTGGGGCTAGTAACCAATGTCACAAAATGATATGTGTACTAATTGCTTAATGAAAAGCTAGTTTGTTCTATAAATTTTGATCTAAAGTGCAATAAAAAAAATAGGGTAATAATGTTTTGATTCATGTTGCAAAGAGCACCTATTTGTTATCGTGAACCATCATATGTACCTCAAATTTTTAATATAATAGGCTTTACAGGGCTTGGTGCCTAACCATGGGTTGTACGTAAGCCAGGCATTCATAACCTGGGCACTGCCTATATATAATATGGTGTTCACACAATACCCAAATCACGTATCATCCTATTTCACAAAACATTATCAAGGACCTTAGGTGACACATGACCATATATATTGTTGAGTGTCATATGTTTGAAGAGTAAAAAGTGGAGAGACTGAAGAAAATAAATCTGAAGAAATTACACAGACCACATCACAGAGAGACCATAATGTAAAAAATGAAAAAGGGTTTAAATCAAAAATCCAAACCCTTGCAGTCAAGCACATTCCAACTCATACTGACCCTATGCTGCTGTTGTTGTTGTTGTTAGGTGCAGTCAAGTCAGTTCCCAGTCATAGTAAGCGTATGTACAACGGAATGAAACACTGCCCAGCCCTGCACCATCCTCACAATCATTGCAATGCTTGAGACCATCATTACAGCCACTGTGTCAATCAATCCATCTCATCCAGGGTCTTCCTCTCTTTCACTGACCCTCTACTTTTCCAAGCAAGACGTCCTCCTCCAGGAATTGTTACCGCCTGATAACGTGTCCAAAGTATGTGAGATGAAGTCTTGCCATCCTTACATCTAAGACAGATTTGTTCATTCTTCTGTCAGTCCACGGTATTGTTCACCAACACCATAATTCAAAGCCATCAATTCTCCTTTGGTCTTCCTTATTCATTGTCCAGCTTTCACATGCACATGAGGCGATTGAAAATACCACGGCTTGCATCAGGTGCATCTTAGTCCTTAAGGTGACATCTTTGCTTTTTAACACTTTAAAGAGGTCTTTGCAGCAGATCTGCCAGATGCAATATGTTGTTTAATTTCTTGACTGCTGCTTCCATGGCTGTTGATTGTGGATCCAAATAAAACGAAATCCTTGGAAACTTCAATCTTTTCTCTGTTTATCATGATATTGCTTATTGGTCCAGTTGTGAGGACTTTTGTTTTCTTTATGTTGAGGTATAATCCCTACTGAAGGCTGTAGTCTTTGATCTTCATCACTAAGTGCTTCAAGTTCTCTTTGCTTTCCACAAGTGAGACTGTGTCATCTGTATATCGCAGGTTCTTAATGAGTCTTCTTCCAATCCTGATGCTGTGTTCTTGGATTATTTACCCCACAGGGTTTCTAAGGCTATAATGTTTACAGAAGCAAACTGTCACATCTTTCTGCTATGAAGCAGCTGGTGGGTTCATACCGCTGACATTTTGGTTAGCAGCTGAGCACTTAACTACTGTGCAACCACATCTCCTTGAAAAAGAATTCAAGAGATAGAAAATATAAAATAAAATAATAAGAGTTTTACAATAGGCTAGAGAGAAAGGGAATAACAACAGTCAAAATGGATAAAAAAAAATAGGAGCTGATAATTTTCCAGAATGTAACTTTTTTTTTTTAATGACCCTAAACCTCCAAACCAAGGAAACAAACCCCATGAGGTATTTGGTTATACATAAGCAGCATCAGTAGCTACTCTTTTTTGGGGGGGGGGGGCAGGGGTTGTAAATATAACTATTACAGAACTTTTGCCAGTTCAACTTTTTACAGGTATATGACTTATTAACAGCAATTACAACAAACAGCTCTGAGCCCTATCCTTAATCTATACAATAGTTCCATCACAGTTAGCCCCCTTTTCCCCCCACCCTTAGTAACCACTAATAAACTTTGTCCTCTATACATTTGCCTTTTCTTGCCCTTTTATATAAGTGAGGTCATACAATATTTGTCCTTTTGTGACTGGCTTATTTCATTCAGCATAACATCTTCAAGCTCCATCCATACAATAGCATGTATCAAGACTTCATTTCTCCTACTGGCTGAGCAGTATTCCAGTGTGTGTATGTACCATATTTGCTTATCCATTCATCCGCTGACGACATTTAGGTTGTTTCTACCTTTTGGCTATTGTGAATAGTGCTGCAATGAACATTGGTGTACGTGTCTCTGTTTAAGACTCAGCTTTCAAGTCTTTTCAGTATATACCTAAGAGTGGAATTCCTGGGTCATATGGTAGTTCTATTTTTAGTTTTTTTGAGGAACTGCCACACTATTTCCCACAGTGGCTGTATCATTTTTCATTTCTACCAGCAATGGATAAGGGTTACAATTTCCCCACATTCTCATCAACATTTGTTATTCTCTGGGGTTTTTGTTTGTTTCAATCTTAGCCACAGTGGTATCTCACTGTGGTTTTGATTTGCATCTGTTTGATGGCTAATGATGCTGAGCATCTTTTCATGTCTCTGGTGGCCATTTGAATGTTCTCTTTGGTGAAATGTCTATTCAAGTCCTTTGCCCATTTTGTGATTGGGTTGTCTTTTGGTTTAAGTTGTCTAAGTTTTATATGTATTTTGGTTATTAGATTCTTGTCATATATATGGTTTCTGAAAATATTTTCTCAGTCAGCAGATTGTCTTTTCACTCTTTTGGTAAAGTCTTTTGATGAACAAGTTTTGAATTTCTATGAGGTCCCATTTGTTTATTTTGTCACTTCCATTTTGTGCTTTTGTTATTATACTAGATAATCTATTGTTAAAAGCTAGGCTTGACAGTATTGCACCTGCTTCTTCTTCTAAGAATTTTATGGTTTAGTATGCACGTTCAGGTCCTTAATCCATTTTGAATTTGTTTTTGTGTATGGTGTGAGGCATGGATCCTCTTTCATTTTTCTGCATAAGAAAACCCAGTTTTCCCAGCACCATTTATTCAAGAGACTCTTCTTTTCTTCAGTGAATGGACTTAGTACCCTTGTCAAAAATCAGTTGACCACAGCTGTATGGGTTTATTCCTAGACTCTCAATTCAATTCCATTGGTCTATATGTCTATTGTTATAACAGTAACAGGCTGTTTTGATTACTATAGCTATATAACCAAACCAAACCAAACCCAGTGCCATCGAGTCAGTTCCGATTCATAGCAACCCTATAGGACAGAGTAGAACTGCCCCATAGAGTTTCCAAGGAGCGCCTGGCGGATTCGAACTGCCAAACCTTTGGTTAGCAGCTGTAGTACTTAACCACTATTCCACCAGGGTTTCCATAGCTGCATAGTGTGTTTTAAAATCAGGAAGCGTTTCAGTCCTCCTATTTTGTTCTTCTCTTCCAACATTGTTCCAGCTATGCAGACAACACAAAATACAGGGAAAGTCAGTACAACTGGATGAAAGCAAAAGCAAGGAAGTTTCCTGGACACATGCAACCACTTTGAGGGACCGAGTAGCTGGGGCTAGGGCCTGGGGACCATAGTTTCAGGGGACTTCTAGGTCAACTGACATAACATAGTTTATTAAGAAAATGTTCTACATCCCACTTCGGTGAGTGGCGTCTAGGGTCTTAAAAGCCTGCAATCATCCATCTAAGAAACATCAATTAGTCCCATTCCACTTGGAGCAAAAGAGAATGAAGAAAACCAAAGACAAAAGGAAAACACTAGCCCAGAGGGCTACAGGACCAAATGAACCAAAGACTCCACCAACCTGAGACCAGAAGAACTAGATGGTGATTATTCCTAATGACCTTCTTGACGGGGAACACAACAGGGTCCCAGACAGAGCAGGAGAAAAATGTAGAAGAGAACTCAAATTCAAGTAAAAAGACCAGACTTAATGGTCTGACAAAGGCTGGAGGAACCCCTGAAAGTATGGCCCCTGAATACACTGTTAACCAAGAACTGAAACCATTCCCAAAGCCCACTCTTCAGACAAAGATTAGACAGGACTATAAAACAAAAAAATAATACATGAGAAAAAAAAGGAAAAAAAGATAAAATAAAATCAGGATGTATAATCCTCCTACTTTGTTCTTCTTTTTCAACAGTGTTTTAGCTATTTGAGGTCTCTTGCCAGTTCATATAAAGTTGAGGATTGGTTTTTCTATTTCTACAAAGAAAGCTGTAGAAATTTGGATCAGGATTTCATTGAATCTATAGTTCGCCTTTGGGTAGTATTGACATTTTAACAATATTGTCTTCCAATCCATGAGCATGGAACATCTTTCCATTTATTTAACTTGTCTTTAATCTCTTTCAGCAGTTTTTTTTTTTTTTTTTTAGTTTACATTGTATAAGTTCTTCATGTCCCTGGTTAGATTTATTCCTAGGTATTTTATTCTCTTAGATGGTATTATAAATGGAAGTGTTTTCCTGGTTTCCCTCTCAGATTTCTTACTGATGGTGTATAGAAAACCAACTGAGTATCTCTTTGTTGACCTTGTGCCCTCCAACTTTGCTAAATTCCTCTGTTAGCTCTTTAAGTTTTCTTATGCACACTTTGGGATTTTCTATATATAGGATCATATCATCTGCAAATAGAGATAATGTTACTTTTTCTTTTCCAATCTGGATACCTTTTATTTTTTTCTTGTTTTATGGCTCTGGCTAGGACTAAAATAATATTGAATAGGAGTGCTGAGAACAGGCACCCTTGCCTTATTCCCAATTTCAAGGGGAAAGCTTTCAGTCCTTCTCCATTGAAAGGCTGTTGGTTTTTCATATATGCCCTGAATCATATTGAGAAATTTCCCTTCTATTCCAACCCTCCTTAGGGTCTTCATGAAGAAATGGTGTTGGATTTTATCAAATGCTTTTCCTGCATCCACAGAGATGATCATGTGGTTCTTTTCCTTTGTTCTATCGATGTTGTGTGTTATGTTCATTGATTTTCTAATGTTGAACCACCTCTGCACTCCTGGAAAATACCACTTGGTCTTTGTGTACCAAAAAACCAAACCTGTTGCCATCAAGTCAATTCTGACTCATAGTGACTCTACAGGACAGAGTAGAACTGCCTCATAGGGTTTCCAAGGAGTGGCTGGTAGATTTGAACTGCCAACCTTTTGGTTAGCGCTGAGTTTGTAACCACTGCACCACCAGGGCTCCTTGTCTTGGTGTATGACTCTTTAAATATGCTCTTGGATTCTGTTCGTTAGTATTTTGTTGAGGATTTTTGTACCTATATTTGTCAGAGATATTGACCTGTAATTTTCTTTTCTAGTGGTGTCTTTGTCTGGCTTGGGTATTAGGGTTATGTTTGCTTCGTAGAATGAATTAGAGAGTATTCCTCCCTTCTCTATCTTTTGGAAGAGTTTAGACAGCACTGGCATCAATTCTTCTCTAAATGTTTGGTAGAATTCCTCAGTGAAATCATCTGGTCCAGGATTTTTTGTTGTTGTTGTTGCAGAATTTTTTTTTTTTTAAGTAAAGGAAATATAAATCTTCAAAATTAGAGGTAACATATGCAAGAAGAGTCAAATTAAATCCACACAGACATATTGTTATGAAATTTTATAACGCCAAATAGAACAAAGGGAAGACTTTACAGGCCACCAGAGGAAACAAATTACCTAAAACAAAATGACAGGCTGATGACTAAGCTCTCAAGAGCATCGATGGAAGCTAGTATGACAGTAGAATATCTTCAAAAAGCTAAGAGAAATTAACTGTCAAGTAGAAATGTATTCCTGTCAACACTATATTTCAAGAATAAAGTTGAAATAAGGACATTTACAAAAGAACAAAAATTCAAGGAGTCTATTACCAACAGCCACCTTTAGAGGAATATCCGAAAGTTGTACTTCATGAAAAAGAAATCTTCTAGGGAAAGGCTGGGATACAAGATAAACCAGTGGTCACAGAAGGTAAACATGAAGGGAATCTGAAGATAAACTGTATAAATAAAAAGCAATAATTTTAAATTTGGGGGTTAAAATTTTTAAATAGACATTAAAATACTAAACAGATTAAAGTATTATTTACAGGAAGGTTGATCAAAATTTGAGCTTTCTAAATCTTTGTATTATCCAGGGGGAGGGTAACTACAAAAAGATTAGAACAAACTGTATAACATCCTTATTAGTAGAAGGGGAAAACAGGAATGAGGAAAAGAATTTAATCCAAAAGTAGAGAAGAAATAAAGAATAAATAAAACAGGCCAAATTAAAAGATCAAAATAAGGTGGTAGAAATAAATTCAAATATATTGGTAATTTACAATAAATGCAAGTGGAATTAACTATTCTGTTAAAAACAAAATCAGCCATTTATTGTTTATAAGAGAAACAACTCTAATTTACATTAAAATAGTAATATTAAAACTGTTTTAATAATAATATAAATAATTAAATTATTATTTATTATTAGAATGACTAGCTTATGGGATTATAAATTATAGAAATAAAATTTTGAATTAGAATATATTTCAGAAGGGGTTTGACAGGAAACCTGAATGATCTTATAATCATTAATCAATCAATAGTTAAAATCTTTTCTTGTAAAAATAACCAAGCAATTATTTCACCTTTGCTGTACAAATAATACTTCAAAAGAGCAAATAATTGATGAAAGACAGCTCTTTTTTATAAAGGTAAAATAAGTGGCTTTTTTATAAGGCAATACATAAAGAAGAAATCATAGAATTAAAACATTACCATTTGAGTGATGGTTGCACAGCATGATGAAACTAATTAATGTCACAGAATTGTACAGGTGAAAAATAGCTGGGGGAAAGTATTCCAGGCAGAGAGAACAACTTCCAGGGTTCTTCAGTGGGAGTCAGCCTGAGGATTAAGAAGCTCAAAGATCCCAGTGCAGCTAGAGCATATAGCAAAAATAGGAGACTGAGTCAGAGTGTAACAAGGAACCAAATTGTGAGCAGCTAGTAGGATGGAATTGCCATTTAATTCAATGGGAGAAGCCTGGACAGAGCAGGTTGAATGAGGGGAAGGAAAATCAGTTTTGAATATGCTAAATTTAAGATGTTTATTAGACATCCAAGTCAAATTGTTCTATAGGCAGGTGGATATATAAACCTGGAGTTCTGGACCAGAGAAGAATTTAGAAGTCATCAGCATATAGATGACATTTATAGCCAAGAAACTGTGCAAGATCACTAAGGGGAAGAATGTTGATAGAAAAACGGAGACAATCAGGACTGAGTTCTGGAGAGCAATCCAGAAGACAGCACTTTCCACCTTCTTACATACCACACAATTTACTTATGTATCATGATTTTTTTTGTTGTTTTTTGGGTTTTTTTCCTTACAGACAGTAAGAAAACAAGCTCCACAGGGGGATGGATTTTTGTCTTTTCTGTTCTGTCCACTGATACACCAGAAGTACACAGAACAGTGCCTGGCTTAGTAGGCATTCAATAAATATTTGTTGATAAGAAATCATGGATTATGCTTTTTATGTTTCAGAAATCTTTCCATATGCTGAAGTCATGAATATAATCTTTTTTCTCCTTATCACATCTGCAGTCCACCTGAAATTGATTTCATGTATGATGTAAAATAAGAATCTATTTTCATTTTTTGCACATCTCTTCATTTCTACAGAATAAAGTTCAAAATTGTTAACATTACCTTCAATGAACTTTGTGATCTAGATCCACTTTATCTCTCCTGTGTTATCTTTCACTACCACCCTGTGAAGTCTTGTTTCAACGATATTGAACCACTTGTAATTCCTGAGCTCTGGACAATGCTTATGACATGCAACAGGAATCAGAGGAGAATGTGAAATTATTATAAAGTTGATATTTGCAGATGATATAACTATATACCTAGAAAATCCAAAAGGATGACTTGAAAAGCATAAAATTAGTAAGAATTTAGAACAATAGTTAAAATATTTGCATCCATTAAAATCATGTTTGTAAATATACCCGATTATGTGAAATATGCTTATGATATAGTTAATTGATAAAATAGGATTCTAAATCGTGCCTACCATTTGACTAAATTTAAGCTAAAAAATTAAATATGGGATAAATAATTAAAGAAGCGTATTAAAATGTTAACAGTTATTGTGCTTGGGTGATAGAATTTTTCTCTATTCCTAAATTTTATTTTATATGCATGTTAGTTTTATAATGAAAAAAATTTTTAATAAAAATTTTAAATATTTGTCCATAAATGCCAATGCATCATATCCCTAGTCAGAGAAGTTCTCCACTGAATTTCAAATGAAGCCTTGAAAAATAGGGATCTTAGCTGTAATTTTACATCAATCATAACTATCTGAAAAACCAGAACATCCACTTAGGAACTTTAAGAGTTTATGCCTAGAAAATACCTAGGCTCATTATCACTAAGATTCAGAAAACTAAATAATAGAGTTATTGAGGGGGGAAAAAAAAATTTCAAGGTACTAAAATTTGTAAGATAATTTTTTTTAATAACATTTATTGCACATTTTCTATGTACTAAGCACTACGACAAGGAGCTCTGGTGGCACAGTGGTTAAGTGCTTGGCTACTAACCAAATAGTCAGCGATTTGAACCCACCAACCACGCCACAGGAGAAATATGTTGCAGTCTGCTTTCGTAAAGATTACAGCCTTAGATACCCTATAGGGCAGTTCTACTCTGTCCTATAGGTCCACTATGAGTCAGAATCAACTCATCGGCAATGAGCTTGATTTGGTTTTTGGTTTAGGCACTATGTTAATTAATTTAAATACATTTTTCTGTTTTAATCCTCAGAGTAACCCTCTGACACAGATATTATTGTCTGCAGTAATGGTTAAGAGCATAGATCTATAGCTTTTCATCTACAGGTAAAAGCCAAAAAAGTAGATTTGCTGATAAATCCTAAACCACATTGTCATGGATTGAATTATGTCCCCCCAAAAATGTGTGTAACAATTTACTTGGGCCTTGATTTCCAGTATTGTGTGGTTTTCCCATATGTTGTAAATCCTGCCTCTACGATGTTAATGAGGGAGGACGGCGGCAGTTGTGTTAGTGAGGCAGGACTCAATCTACAAGATTGGATTGTGTCTTGAGGCAATCTCTTGAGATATAAAAGAAAGAAGCAAACAGACAGAGAGACAGGGAGACCTCATACCACCAAGAAAGCAGTACCAGGAGCACAGTGTGTCCTTTGGACCCGGACTTCCTGCTCAACGAAGCTGCCAGTCCAGGGAGAAGATTGATGAGAAGGCCGACAGAGAGAGAAAGCCTTCCCCAGGAGCTGACACCCTGAATTTGGACTTTTGGCCTACTTTATTGTGAAAAAATAAATGTCTGTTTGTTAAAACCATCCACTTGAGGTGTATCTGTTATAGCAGCACTAGATGAGTAAGACACACATTCTCAGGTAATATGAGACAATTTTACAGCTGAAAGTGCCCCCTGAAGACACCTATCCCAACATTTCACCAAACCAAAAAAACCAAACCCACTGCCGTCGAGTCGATTCTGACTCATAGCTATGAGTCAACATTTCACAGATGAGGAAATTCCAGTAGTCAGGGAGAGAAGGGTTATGTCCATGATCACACACCTAGTTAACTGGAATGACACAATTTCAAAATTATTGTTTCATTATTCTATTATACCATGCTTCATTTCTTGATCACTGAGCTCAAATCAAAATGATTGAAATATTGCCATCTAAGATACATCAATTGGTCTCAACCAGCCTGGAGCAAAGGCAAAGGAAGAACACCAAGGTCACACGACAACTGAGAACCCAAGAGACAGAAAGGGCCACATGAACCAGAGACCTACATTATCCTGAGACCAGAAGAACTAGTTGGTGCCTGGCCACAATCGATGTCTGCCCTGACAGGGAGCACAACAGACATCTCCTGAAGGAACAGGAGACCAGTGGGATACAGTCCCCAAATTCTCATGAAAAGACCATACCTAATGGTATGACTGCGACTAGAGGAATCCCAGAGACAATGCTCCCCAGAACTTCTGATGGCACAGGACAGGAACCATCCCCGAAGACAAATCATCAGGCATGAAAAGGACTGGTCAGTGGGGGGGAGAGAGATGCTGATGAAGAGTGAGCTAATTAAATCAGGTGGACACTGGAGAGTGTGTTGGCAACTCTTGACTGGAGGGGGGATGGGAAGATAGAGAGAGAGGGAAGATGGCAAAATTGGCACGAAACGAGAGACTGAAAGGGCTGACTCAACAGGGGGAGAGCAAGTGGGAGAAGGGAGTAAGATGTATGTAAACCTACATGCGACAGACTGATTGGAATTGTAAATGTTCACTTGAAGCTTAATAAAAATTAATTAAAAAAAAATGATTGAAATATTTCCCTTTCAAAGTTACCCTAAAAATACACTTTTCTCAAATAGCTGCTTTTCCAACAAGATTTGGTGGGGGGGGGGGCGGGGAGGACTCACATGTCCATTCACATAATTCTGAATGTTACCTGATTAGGGTCAGTGGCCTGGAACAGTCGAGCCAATGAAACATACTCCAAGTCAGAAAGAGTGAGAAAGTTTATTAAAGAAATGCATGCATCGCCGGGGACCCGGCAGCAACACAAGTTGTCTCTATGGAGTCCCAAAGAGCAGTTTTACATTAGAGTCTGTACAGAATCTTACAAGGGTTACAGGTGTCTTTGTAGTCCCCTGTCAGACATTTCTTGATTACATTAAAGATATACATATCTGACACCTGGGCTCCAATTTTCCTGTGGGGGTTGTATGTCACAGGTAGTCCAGACAGAACAAAAGATTATTTGTATCAGTTTAAAACAAAGAACAAAGTCATTAACACTTGGTCAAAACAAAGTTATTAACATAGGTATGTGAAGGAGGCAGGTAGAGAAAGAACAACTTATAGGTTTATCATGGCCTTAGTTAAGCTCTCAGTTGCCTATTTGAAAAAGGAGAATTCATGCTGGGGAGCATTGGGGTCACATGACCATTGGAGCCCTTTTTAAGGACAACACCTTGAGGCCACATACTGATAGACCACCTGCCTTTTGAAAACATCCACAGAGTAATCACTTGAGTAAGCAGCACAGCTGTCAATGTATAAATTCTCTATTAAAATGTTTATGGAGCAGTTCTCCCTCTTGTTGCCAGTAAATGAAAACACTACATTTACTATAAAAAAAAAAATTTCATTAAGGAATGCCATTCATAAAAAGATTCAATTAAGTATATGAAACTTACCCCACTATGTCCCATATTGAGTTGTTCTATAAGACAATATAATCCTATTTTTGTTCTGAGCTCAGCTCTGGAGCAAAAGGATTGAATTTCATTATGAAAAACAGCTCTGTTCTCCCAATTAGAATCCCAGAGGAATTTGGCTCTGGGAACTGTCCAGGGCATAGGAGAGAGACTACTCATGCTGTGTGTGTGTGTCACAGGCACACACACACACACACGCACACACACACAGCCTTTCTGTATTTTTACCACAGAACCAGCAGAAGTTATGCCTTTATCCAAGGTAGATCTGCTAAGCATCACAGCTAATGCCCTCAAGCCTTTCTTAAGTGTTTCCACCGAGACTGTCTTCTTTGCTCTCTGAGAATATATATCCTTATCTGTCTCTTGCATCACAGACTCTTCCAGACTAGTGAACCTTGCCTCCCTGTGCAGAAACTACCACAGCAAGAACACTAGGCCATGCACACTCTGCCTGAATATCCCCAAGTGATGGAAAACTCTGTATTACTTCATGAGGCAATCTATGCCATCTGGGGGCAGCTCTGGTAGGAATTTTTCCCTGTGTTGGTCATGAAGAGCCCAGTAATTTTTACTTAAATGTTCCAAAGTCTGTCTCCACAAAAAGGTGACTATTAACTCCTATGCGGATGTCAGGTTTGTCCCTTCAGTCATTCCATTTACCGAGCACTTCCCGTGGCTTAACCACTGGACTCCCAGTGCCTTCATGTTCTGTAGAGAACCTTGATCTTCAGTCATTAAAAACATACACAACAAAAATTAGGGCACAGGCATTTGGGGTTAATTTTTGTTTGTTTGTTTTGTCATCTATAAATAAAATGTGGGTTTTCTGGTGAGTCATTTTAAGTACTGATCTATAGATGGGTTGTGTCCAAGTTACTAGGGAATTACTTCATTAGCCCTGGCTCCTGTCCCTAAAAGTCATGATTCATAAAGTTTAAAATAAGGCTTGAGGAGTCAAACTGAAAAGTAAAAACTCTTGAAGAGATCCTGATCCATATCCTAAGGTTAGGAACCACTAGTCTAAATTACTTCTAAAGTTTCTTTAAGCTTTAGTGTTCTACGACTCGGAATCATTACTATGCTTAACTGTCAGTAGCCGTGACAACCTCATGTGTGTCAGAGCAGAACTGTGCTCCGTAGGGCTTTCAATGGCTGATATTTCAGAAGATCACCAGGCCTTTCTTTCTAAGTACCTCCTGGGTGGACTCGGATTTCCAACCTTTCAGTTAGCATCCAAGCACATTAACCTTTGCGCTACCCAGGAATGCCCGTACTTACTAGTATTTATACCCGCAATGTACATCAGTTGTGACTACCACACTACTGCTATGAAGACAAGCTGTCCCAATTCCCTACCACTGCAGGTTGTACCCCATGGGAAACAGACTCTGAGAAGATTAGCATTCAGGAAGTTTATTGCGGAGTGATAACTGTGGGGTAAAGGAAGGAAAAGAGATTGGGCAGAGTGAAATATTAGGCTGATGCACCATTTCAAGAAAGACTTCAGTTGAGTCACAGGAAGCTCTGAGGCTGGGATAGCTCTTCTGAGTTGCCCTAAGTTGCAACAAGGGAGCTAGGCCTTTATAACCGGCATCAGCCAGTCAGTCACTGGATGCGGGCTGTACCCTGGGAGGGGCCATGACCTTAGCCATGTGGCTTTCCTCAGGCAAGGGCAGCAGTGGGTGAATAAGTCCCTCAGTTCTGAAGGAGACCTGGATGCACATCACAACACCCATTTCACCCATCTTTACAGGAAAAAAAAAGACGGAAAGAGCTGAACCAGAGCATTTCTCAGTAGAGGACCAACAGTTTTATGGACACCAAAAAGGGCACATCACTATCTCTCACTTCCTCCCATTTCAAGTGCTGAATGTTTATGGAATGACTCACCACTAAAATGAAGCTTGAATTTCCTCCATGGAATTTTTTCTAGTCCCTTAAATGGCCCCTTCATGTCTGTAGTTTTGATCAATCAAAATAAACTGCTTCAAAACAACTGGGTTTTTTTTTTTTTTTTTTTTTTGCTTAAAATGTTTTTAATTAATACGTGTATTTTTCCTTAATAATATCTGTTTATAAAAGACAAATGGGAATTCCTGATTCCTATGACAATCAGCCTGTAGCCCTTTGGCAGAGGGTGATAATAAACAATCATTATTACAATTTCTCAGGAAATACGGACCCTTTTTCCTAATTTGTCTGACTTAATAGGGTACATTAGACAAACAGAACAGGAGGAATCATATCTTCGCACCTCCAAATCAGACAGGTACCTATGATGTCTAAGGAGATCAAATTCAGCTATGGAATGTGCTCAGGGCTAGAGAAAGAATGCTAAATACTACACTCAAAGTGAAGTATCCTCAACCTGAGTTCTGCCTCTGCTGCCTTTTAGCTTCTGATATTAAACATTTCACTGTATCTCTGGGTCCCAGTTTCCCTGACTACTTAAACAGAGCTGACATCACCTCCATCACAAGATGTCGTGATGATGAAATAAAAAGACACGAATGAAAGGGTTTTGTGTACACATGCAAAGTCATCACCCCTGTTCTGGAATCTCTATCATCTTCTTTCTCCGTACTATCTTCATAACCACCACATAAACAACTGAGACAGGCATTTTCTTAAATTTCTGATTCAGACACATCACAAAACTTTCACTCAATAATAAAAGCTATTGTTGTCGGGTGCCATGGTGTCGATTCTGACTCAGAGCAATCCCATGTGGCAGAGCAGAACTGCCCCATAGGGTTTTCTTGGCTGTAATCTTTACGAGAGCAGATCACCAGTTCTTCCTCCTGCAGAGCTACTGGGGTAAGTTCGAAGCACCAACCTTTTAGTTCACAGCCGAGCCCTTAACTGTTGTGTCACCAGGTATCCATAATAAAAGCTACTACTTATTAAACACAATGTGCCATGTACCGTGCCAAGCACTTTACCTATATTACCTAATTTAATTCTTCCAACAACTCCATAAGGTGGTTTCTTTTTATTATTCCCATTTTACAAATGAGAAAACTGAGGCTTAGAGGAATGCAGGATATCTCTACAATCATGCAATGAGTGAAAGTGGCTTCACGGTCCCTCACTCTCCTTCCTCTTCCTCTTCCCCTTCTCGAAGCAATCCAAAGAGTAGAAACAAGAGAGAGAGCACATTTCTACAATTCTCTAATATCATTTAATCTTCAAAGCCATTAATAAAAAGATAAGTCATTGTGAATTACTAACTAATTGCTATATGTTAACACTTTTCAATGTAGTCTGTGGGTAGATGTTGTATTAATTTTTTTTTTGGTCCAAATAACAAGGGTTTTCCTTACTTAGAGTAGTGAAATATAAATCATAGCCTGAGCAAGCAAGCTAGGCTACTGGTCACACAGATACCAGAACCAGCACAATCTACTACCACCCTTGGCCATACAGAAGGGACACATCCTGCCGACAGGAGATTAATAACATTATATTCACAGAGACAAGATAAACCATTATCACCCCATAGGGCTGAATTTTCAACTTGGCTACATTTTCCAAAACAATTTTCTTTATCTTCTCTAAAAAATTACCTTTTGAAATGCAAGTTAGAAAAATATAAAACACATTTGGAGTACACTAGAAGCTTACACAAGTTATTTAAGTAATAATGTTTAAATTTAGTGTGCACAAGAATTAACCGGTGTGATTTTTTTTTAATATTGAGTCCCTAACCCCCATCTCCAGAATTGCTGATTCATAAAACTCAAAACAAGCTAAGAAATCTGCATTTTAACAAGCACCATAGTGGTTTCGATGCAAGGAGTTCCCAATCTTATTTTATGAAGAATTTGGTTGAAAGATAATCTTAAACCACTGAATGTATTTATGATGTATTTATACTAAAATGAATAAAACTCCTAATCTCTCCCCTGAGGAAAAAAAATTGCAGATCTTATAGTACAAAAGAAAAAAAAAAAAGTCTGACTCTGGCAAAAAAGGAAGAGAAAACACAAAAGGGTTTACTTACCAAGAGCTGGTTACTCTTCATTGGTGTGCCACTAAAAGTCCATCAATATGTAAATCTTGAAGTTGTTGCAACTTGTAAAGGATCTGAAAAATCATCACAGACGGAATCTTCCACCCTTAAAGATCTTAAGAAAAAGGAACTATTACGTGTTTCTGCTTAAAGCAGAAGAATAACTAGACAAAGGCTGAAACAGCTGACTATTTTAGGTGTTGCTCTAAACATTATCTTTTAAATATACATGTCATTAATATTTTATATTTGATATTAGAATTAAATAAGTAATATTGCTACCATTCTAGAAAAAAGCATGGACAGATAATGTACTACCTCTCTTTTTTCTCAAACATTCACATTAAGGTAAAAGCCTAATTAAATGCTATAGCCAGGTACCACCTTGAACCTGATAGTAGGTTCCAGAATTGCAGCTCTCATGAAGAATAAAATAGCTCTGAAGACAAGCTGGCACATATTGCCTACAATCAAAGACACACAGCCTTTTTTTACTTGATGTCAGCATAGAAATAGCAAATGCTACCTGGCTTTTAAAGAGAAGTTACCATTAAAAATTTCCTATCATTTAAAAATAAAAATCTTATAGGAAACACCATATTTAATGGACAGGTTTCAGCAAAGCTTCCAGACTAAGACAGACTAGGAAGAAGAACCTGGTGATCTACTTCTCAAAAAATTGGCCAGTGAAAACCTTATGGATAGTAGCAGAACATTGCCTGATACAGTGCCGGACGACAAGCCTCTCAAATTGGAAGGCATTCAAAATATGACTGAGAGGAGCTGCCTCCTCAAAGTAGTTGACCATAATGACATGGCTGGAGTCAAGCTTTCAAGATCTTCATTTGCTGATATGGCAGGACTCAAAATGAGAAGAAACAGCTGCAAACATACATTAGTAATTGGAACATGGAACGTATAAAGTATGAACCTAGGAAAACCGTAAGTTGTCAAAAATGAAATGGAACACTTGAAGATCAATATCACGCTAGTGAGCTACAATGGACTGGTATGGGCCATTTTGAATTAGACAATCATATGGTCTACCATGTCAGGAATGACAAATTGAAGAGGAACAGCTTCACATTTATTGTTGAAAAGAACATTTCAAGATCTATCCTGAAGTACAGCCCTGTCAGTGATAATATACATACGCCTACTAGGAAGACCAGTTAACACAAATATTAGTCAAATTTACACACCAACTGCTAATGCCAAAGTGAAGAAACTGAAGATTTTTACCAACTTCTGCAGTCTGAAATTCATGAAACAGTCAATCACAATGCATTCCTAATTACTGGTAATTGGAATGCCAAAGTTAGAAACAAAGAAGGATTGGAAGTTAGAAAATAAGGCTTTGGTGATAGAAACAACACCAGAGATCACGTGATAGAATTTTGCAATACCAACAACCTATTCATTGTAATTAAGTTTTTTCAACAACATGAATGACAACTATACATGTGGACCCTGTCAGATGGAATATACAGAAATAAAACTGACTACTGAATTCTTACACAAATAATGTGCCTTATATGTCTGTTTGCCAACTGTACTCCCCTCCCCCCAGGTATTTTTGTAAGTGAGCTATGGTAATTTCTTACAGCAATATATAAACAAAAAAAAAAATGGCATAGCAACACTTTTGAAAAGATCTCGTGGTAAGGGCACAGTTGGCAAGCAAACATAGAAAGTACATATCACTTGCATAAAAATAAAGTACATCTATGGAACAAGATGACAGAGAAGCTCGATATCATCAGTCAGAACAAGACAAGGGACCAACTGTGGAAAAGACCATGAATTGCACATAGGCAAGTTCAGTTTGAAGCTGAAGAAAATTAAAACAAGTCTACGAAGGCTAAAGAATGACCTTGGGTACATCCCACCAGAATTTAGAGACCATATCAAGAAAAGGCTTGATGCACTAAACAGTAATGACTGAAGACCAGGAGGGTTATAGGATGACATCAAGGACATCATACATGAAGAAAGCAAAAGGTCATTAAAAAGACAGGAAAGAAAAAAAAGACCAAAATGGATGTCAGAAGAGACTCCGAAACTTGTTCTTGAACACAGAGTAGCCAAAATGAACAGAAGAAATGATGAAGTAAAAGAGCTGAACAGAAAATTTCAAAGGGATGCTCAAGGAGACAAGGAAAATATTATAAAGAAATGTGCAAAGACCTCCAGTTAGAAAACCAAAAGGAAAGAACACACGTGGAATTTCTCAAGCTGAATGAACTAAAGAGAAAATTCAACCCTCAAGTTACAATACTGACGAGTCTACAGACAAAATGTTGAACAATGAAGGAAGCATCCAAAGATGGAAGAAGAGAGGCGAGGCCAAGATGACGGAGTACTCAGACGCTTCCTGTGGTCCCTCTTACAACAAAGACCAAAAAAAAACAAATAAATCAATTATATTTGACATTCTAGGAGCCATGAACATCAAAGACAAAGCTGAGGAATCAGACTGAGCTGCAGAGGGATGGACAGAAGGTTCAGAAGTGGCGAGGAGTTGCCAGACCTGACCCCATGGGAGCTGGCATCCCACAGTCCGGATCCACTGGCACGAGTGTGGTGAGGCAAGCAGTGGCATTCAGGAAGCGTTTTCCACATTGAGAGAGCCCAAAAGGCAGAAATTCCACTCACACCTCCAGAATCACCAAAAAGCAGCATGCAATCAGCAAAAGATAAGTACTTGCATCTAATCTACCACATGGAGCAAAAAACACCCCTTTGGGAAAAAACTCTCTTCCATTTACCTGATTCCTCCCTCCTCTGCACCAGGTCCCGAGTCAGCTTCGGTAATAGCCACTTCCTCTGGGCTGGAAGTAGGACCTGTTGTACGTTCTGAGCCATTCTCCTGGCCTTGGAGAAGGAACAAATTAACAAACAGGAGAAAAAATAATCTGTTGACTCCCTCAATCCGGGAACTCAGGGCAGAAATAGCTCCTTTGTCTAGGCACAGGCAAAAGAGGTCCATGGACTTTAAATGCCTTTCACCCCTGCATAAACCTTTGTGGGCCCATTTCAACAGTGTAGGCTCTCATTAGCACCGTACTTCAGGTATACAGTGGAGAGGCAGGTTTGTGACATTTGACACTGCTCTACCTATCAAGCAGGGTTCTCTCCTACCCACATCAGGGCCCTGAAGACTGAAAGCTCCACCCACACCACCTAGCCACCTGTGACAGGCATCCAAGGAAAAGTGGTGCCTCCTAGTCCTTACAGCCAACAGCACTTGGTGCCCATAGTCTGGCTGCAAAACCCACCCACCCACATGCTCTAGGGAAGAGGGAATCACTTTCCTCACACACTCTCAGGGGCAATTGTCAGCCCCCTGCATTGCTCAGTGTGTGACCCCCTACTGCACCCAGATACCTGTGCCTACACCAATCACCTCTGCTCATCTAAGACTATAGATGAGAGCCCGTACCACACACTTGGTGACTGACTACCTGGACACCTGAGCTGAATCCATACAAGAAAAGTAAATGCACTCCTGGGCTGATATACCTAGTAGCAGTTCTAACCACCTGGCAACAAGACATTAGAGCTTCAAAGGCCCCAATAATCAAACTAACTCACTCAAGCAGCCTATATGGGTATATCAAAACAAAATAAAACAAGAAGCTAGGACACAGTAAGTGGTCATAAAATAAATAAATACAATAACTTATTGATGGCTCGGAGACAACAATCAATATCAAAACACATAAAGAGGCAGACCATAATGGCTTCAGCAAGTTCTCAAAACAAATAATCAAGAAATCTTCCAGATGAAGATTATCTCCTGGAATTACCAGAGGCAGAACACAAAAGATTAATACACAGAGCTCTTGAAGAGATCAGGAAGGAGATCAGGCAAAATGCAAAACAAGGCAAGCAGCACACAGACAAAGCATTAGAGGAACTTAAGAAAATTACAGAAGAGCATAACGACAAATTTATAAGGTTGCAAGAATCCACAGAGAGACAGCAAACAGAAATCCAGAAAATTAACAATAAAATCTCAGAATTAGAAAACTCAATAGAAAGTCATAGGAGCGGAAATAAGGAAATGGAAGTTAGAATTAGTAATATAGAAGATAAAGCACTTGACACCAATATATTTGAGGAAAAATCAGATAAAATTTTAAAAAATGAAGAAGCCCTAAGAATTCTGTGTGACTCTATCAAGAGGAATAACCTAACAGTGATTGAAGTACCAGAATAAAAAAAAACAAAAATAATTTTTTTTTTTCTGGATAGTGGGTGGAAAACAGAAAATACAGAAAGAATTGTTGAAGATTTGTTGGCAGAAAACTCCCCTGATATCATGAAAGATGAAAAGATATCTATCCAAGATACTTATCAAACCCCACGGAAGGTAGATCCCAAAAGAAAGTCACCAAGACATATAATAATTAAACTTGCCAAAACCAAAGATGGAGAAAATTTGAAGAGTGGCTAGGGATAAACAAAAAGTCACCTACAAAGGAGAGTCAATAAGACTAAACTAGGACTACTCAGCAGAAACCATGCAAGCAAGAAGGTAATGGGATGATATACATAAAGCACTGAAGGAAAAAAAATTGACAGCCAAGAATTAAATATCCAGCAAAAATGTCTCTCAAGTATCATGGCAAAATTAGGGTGCTTCCAGATAAACAGAAGTTTAGGGAATTTGTGAAAACCAAAGCAAAATTACAAGAAATACTAAAGGGAGTCCTCCAGTTAGAAAATCAATAACATCAGATAACAACTCAAGATTAGAACATAGGACAGAGCAATCAGATATCAGCCCAGATAGGGAAATCACAAAAATAAATCAAGGCTAAAACAAAACAGGAAAACAGAGATGTCATTATACAAAACATGACAACATTAAAACAAAAAAGAGGAACTAAAAAATGAAGTCATAGATGTTTCATATGGAGAAGAAGTAAAGGCAATATAAAGAAATGAAAGATTGGTTTAAAATTACAAAAATAGGGGTAAATATTAAGGTAACCACAAAGGAAACTACCAATCCTACACACCAAAATAAAAAATAAGAAAAACATAACGACTCAGCAAATACAAAAGCAACAACAGTGAAATAGAGGAAAAAAATATACATAAAGAAAAATGACTCAGCACAGAAAATTAAGTGGAAAAAGTACTGTCAACAACACACATAAAAAAAAGACATCAAAATGACAGCACTAAACTCATATCTATTAGTAATCACACTGAATATAAATAGACTACATGCATCAATAAAGAGACAGAGAGTGGCAGAATGGATAAAAAAAAAAAAAAAACACGATCCATCTATATGCTGCCTACAAGAGACACTGCTTAGACTTCAAGACACAAACAAACAAAAACTCAAAGGATGGAAAAAAATATATCAAGCAAACAACAATCAAAAAAGAGCATGAGCACCGATATTAATTTCTGAAATAACAGAATTTAAAGTAAAATCCACCACAAAGGACAAGGAAGGACACTATATAATAATTAAAAGGTCAATACGCCAGGAGGATACAACCATAATAAATATTTACACACCCAATGACAGGGCTCCAGAATTCATAGAACAAACTCTAATGGCATTTAAAAGAGAGACAGACAGTTCCACAATAATAGTAAAAGACTTCAACACACCACTAACAGTGAAGGACAGAATATCCAGAAAGAAGTTCAGTAAAGACACAGAAGATCTAAAAGCCACAGTCAACCAATGTGACCTTCATGGACATATACAGAACACTCCACCCAAAAGCAGCCAAATATACTTTCTTTTCCAAAGCATATGGAACATTCTCCAGAATAGACCACATATTAGGCCATAGAGGAAGCCTTAAGAGAATCCAAAACATCGAAATATTACAAAGCATATTTTCTGAACATAAAAGCAGAAATTAATAACAGAAAAAGCAAGGGAAAAAAAATTAAACAGATTGAAATTGAACAACACCTTACTCAAAAACTACTGGGTTATACAAAAAATTAAGGACGAATAATGAAAAATCATAGATTCAAATGAGAATGAAAACAATTCCAATCAGAGTCTTTGGGACACAGCAAAAGCCGTACTCAAAGGTCAATTTATAGCAATAAATGCACACTTCCAAAAAGAAGAAAGGGTCAAAATCAAAGAATTACCCCTACAACTTGAACAAATAGAAAGAGAGCAGCAAAGGAAGCCCTCAGGCACCAGAAGAAAGCACATAATAAAAGTTAGACCAGAATTAAATGAAATGGGGAACAGAAAGACAATTGAAAGAGTTAACAAGACCAAAGGCTGGTTCTTTGAAATTACCAAAAAAATTGATAAACGATTGGCAAAGCTGACAAAAGAAAAACAGGAGAGAAAGCAAATAACCCGAATAAGAAATGAGATGGGTGACATCACAACAGACCCAAATGAAATTAAAAGAATCATAACAGAATACTATGAAAAACTGTACTCTAACAAATCTGAAAACCTAGAAGAAATAGGCAAATTTCTAGAAACTCACTATCTGCCTAAACTAACACAGAGGCAGAACAACTGAGTAAACCTATAACAAAAGAAGAGACTGAAAAGGTAATTTAAAAACTTCCAACAAAAAAAAGCCCTGGCCGTGATGGCTTCACTGAAGAATTCTACCAAACATTCAGAGAAGAGTTAACACCACTACTTCTAAAGGTATTTCAGAGCATAGAAAAAGATGGAATACTCCCAAACTCATTCTATGAAGCCAGCATATCCCTGATACCAAAACCAGGTAAAGACACCACAAAAAAAACAAAATTACATACCAATATCCCTCATGAACTTAGACACAAAAATCTTCAACAAACTTTTAGCCAACAGAATTCAACAATATTAAAAAATATATATATATATATTCACCATGACCAAGTAAGATTCACACCAGGAATGCTGGAATGGTTCAACATTAGAAAAACAGTCAGTGTAATCCAACCACATAAATAAAAGACAAGAACCACATGGTCTTATCAATTGATGCAGAAAAGGCATTTAGAAAAGTCCAACACCCATTCATGATAAAAACACTCAGAAAAATAGGAATAGAAGGGAAATTCCTCAACTTAATAAAGGGCCTTTATACAAAGCCAACAGCCAACATCATCCTAAACATAGAGAGTCTGAAAGCACTCCCCTTGAGAACAGAAACCAGACAAGGATGCTATTTATCACCACTCTTATTCAACACTGTGCTGCAGGTCCTAGCCAGAGCAATTAGGCTAGAAAAAGAAATAAATGGAATCCAAATTGGTAAGAAAGAAGTAAAAGTATCCCTATTTGCAGATGATATTATCTTATACACAGAAAACCCTAAAGAATCCACAAGAAAACTACTGGAACTAATAGAGGAGTTCAGCAAAGTATCACAATACAAGATAAAAATACAAAATCAGCTGGACTCCTCTACACTAACAAAGCGAACATTGAAGAGGACATCACCAAATCAATACCATTTACAACAGCCCCGAAGAAGATAAAATACTTAGGAACAAATCTAACCAGAGATGTAAAAGACCTATGCAAAGAAAACTACAAGACATTAATGCAAGAAACCAAAAGAGACCTACATAAGGGGAAGAAAATACCTTGCTCATAGATAGGAAGACCCAAAATTGTGACAATGTCTACTCTACCCAAAGCAATCTACAGATACAATGTAATCCCGATCCAAATTCCAATGGCATTTTTTAATGAGATGGAGAAAAAAATCACAAACTTCGTATGGAAAGGGAAGGAGCCCCAGATAAGTAAAGCATTACTGAAAAAGAAGAATAAAGTGGGAGGCCTCACACTGCCTGACTTTAGAACCTGTTATACTGCCCCAGTAGTCAAAACAGCCTCGTACTGGTACAACAGATACATACAACAAGACCAACGGGACAGAATTGAGAATCCAGACGTAAATTCATTCACTTATGAGCAGCTGATGTTCGACAAAGGTCTAAAGTCTATTACTTGGGGAAAAGACAGTCTCTTTAATGAATGGTGCTGGCATAACTGGATATCCACTTGCAAAAAAAACATGAAACAAGACCCATACGTCACACCATGCACAAAAACTAACTCAAAATGGATCAAAGACCTAAATATAAAATCTAAAGCAATAAAGATCATAGAAGAAAAAATAGGGACAAAGCTAGGAGCCCTAATACATGGCCTAAACGGTATACAAAACATTACTAACAATGAATGCACAAACGCCAGAAGAGAAACTAGATAACTGCGAGCTCCTAGAACTCAAACACTTAAGCTCATCAAAAGATTTCACTAAAAGAGTAAGAAGACAACCTACAGACTGGGAAAAAAATATTTGGCTATGACAAATCCAACCAGCGTCTAATCTCTAAAATCTACAAGATACTGCAAAACTTCAACAACAAAAGGACAAATGACCCAATTAAAAACTGGGCAAAGGATATGAAAAGGCACTTCACTAAAGAAGACATTCAGGTAGCTAACAGATACATGAGAAAATGCTCAGGATCATTAGCTATTAGAGAAATACAAATCAAAACTACAATGAGATACCATCTTACCACAACAAGGCTAGCATTAATCTAAAAAACACAGCATAATAAACGTTGGAGAGGTTGTGGAAAGACTGGAACACTTATACAATGCTGGTGAGAATGTAAAATGGTAAGACCACTTTAGAAGTCAATTTGGCACTTCATTAAAAAGCTAGAAATAGAAGTACCATACAATCCAGCAATCTCACTCCTTGGAATACATCCTAGAGAAAAAAGAGCCCTCACACAAATAGATGTATGTACATCTATGTTCACTGCAGCACTGTTTACAGCAGCAAAAAGATAGAAACAACCAAGGTGCCCATCAATGGATGAATGGATAAATTACGGTATAGTCACACAAGGGACTATGGTATATTCAGACACGTGTCTGTCAGTTTGTTTTACTGTGGGGGCTTGCATGTTGCTGTGATGCTGGAAGCTATGCCACTGGTATTCAGATACCAGCAAGGTCACCCATGGAGGTCAAGCTTCAGCTGAGATTCCAGACTAACACAGATGAGGAACAAGGACCCAGCAGTCTTCTTCTGAAAATCATTAGCCAGTGAAAACCTTATGAATAGCAGCGGAACACTGTCTGATATAGTGCCAGAAGCTGAGCCCCCCAGGTTGGAAGGCAGTCAAAGGACAACTGGTTGAAGAGCTGCCTCCTCAAAGTAGAGTTGACCTTAATGACATGGATGGAGGAGAGCTTTCGGGACCTTCCTCTGCTGATGCGGCACAACTCAAAATGAGAAGAAACACCTGCAAACATCCATTAATAATCAGAACCTGAAATATACACAGTACAAATCTAGGAAAATCGGAAATCGTCAAAAATGAAATGGAAAGCATAAACATCGATATCCTATGTGTTAGTGAGCTGAAATGGACTGGTATTGGCCATTTTGAATCAGACAATCATATAGTCTGCTATGCTGGGAATGACAACTTGAAGAGGGGTGGTGTTGCATTCATCGTTGAAAAGAACATTTCAAGATCTATCCTGAAGTACAACACTGTCAGTGATAGGATAATATCCATACGCATACAAGGAAAACCAGTTAATAGGACTGTTATTCAAATTTACACACCAACCACTAAGGCTAAAGATGAAGAAATAGAAGATTTTTATCAGCTTCTGCAGTCTGAAATTGATTGAACATGCAATCAGGATGCATTGATAATTACCGGAGACTAGAATGCAAAAGTTGGAAACAAAGAAGAAGGATCGGTAGTTGGAAAACATGGCCTTGGTGATAGAAACAAACCCAGAGATTGAATGACAGAATTTTGCAAGACCAACGACTTTTTCATTGCAAATACCTTCTTTCACCAACATAAACAGCGACTATACACATGGACCTCGCCAGATGGAACACACAGGAATCAAATTGACTACATCTGTGGAAAGAGACAGTGGAAAAGCTCAATATCATCAGTCAGAACAAGGCCAGGGACGAACTGTGGAACAGACCATCAACTGCTCATATGCAAGTTCAACCCGAAACTGAAGAAAATCAGAGCAAGTCCACAAGAGCCAAAAATGACCTTGAGTATATCCCACCTGAATTTGAGAACATTTCAAGAACTGATTTGACACATTGAACACTAGTGATCAAAGATTAGACGAGTTATGGAATGACACCTGGGACATCATGCATGAAGAAAGCAAGAGGTCATTGAAAAGACAGGAAAGAAAGAAAAAACCAAGATGGATATCAGAGGAGACTGAAACTTGCTCTCGAACATCGAGCAGCTAAAGCAAAAAGAAGAAATGATGAAGTAAAAAAACTGAATAGAAGATTTCAAAGGGTGGCTGGATAAGACAAAGTACTATAATGGCATGCGCAAAGAGCTGGAGATGGAAAACCAAAAGGGAAAAACACACTCGGTGATTCTCAAGCTGAAAGAACTGAAGAAAAATTCAAGCCTCGAGTTGCAATAGTGAAGGATTCGATGGAGAAAATACTAAACGACACGAGAAGCATCTAAAGAAGATGGAAGGAATATATCGAGTCATTATACCAAAAAAAGTTAGTCGATGTTCAACCATTTCAAGAGATAACATATGATCAGGAACCGATGGTACTAAAGGAAGAAGTCCAAGCTGCTCTGAAGGCATTGGTAAAAAAAAAAACAAGGCTCCAGGAACTGACAGAAGATCAATTGAGATGTTTCAACAAACGGATACAGCACTGGAGGTGCTCACCCATCTGTGCAAAGAAATATGAAGGACAGCTTTCTGGCCAACTGACTGGAAGAGATCCATATTTATGCCTATTCCCAAGAAAGGGGATCCACCCAAATGTGGAAATTATAGAACAATATCATTAATATCACATGCAAGCAAAATTTTGCCGAAGATCATTCAAAAACGGCTGCAGCAGTATATCGACGGGGAACTGCCAGAAATTCAGGCTGGTTTCAGAAGAGGACATAGAACCGGGGATATCATTGCTGATATCAGGTGGATCCTGGCTGAAAGCAGAGAATTCCAGAAGGATGTTTACCTGTGTTTTATTGACTATACAAACCTATTCAACTGTGTAGATCATAACAAATTATGGATAACATTGGGAAAAACTGGAATTCATGAACACTTAATTGTGCTCATGAGGAAACTTTACATAGATCAAGAGGCAGTTGTTCGGACATGACAAGGGGATACTGAGTAGTTTAAAGTCAGGAAAGGTGTATATCAGGGTTGTGTCCTTTCACCATTACCTATTCAATCTGTATGCTGAGCAAATAATCCAGGAAGCTGGACTATATGAAGAAGAACAGGGCATCAGAATTGGAGGAAGACTTATTAACAGCCTGCGTTATACAGATGATATGACCTGTCTTGCTGAAAGTGAAGAGGACTTGAAGCATTTACTAATGAAGATCAAAGACCACAGCTTTCAGTACAGATTGCACCTCAACATAAAGAAAACAAAAATCCTCACAACTGGACCAATGAGCAACATCATGATAAATGGAGAAAGGATTGAAGTTGTCAAGAATTTCATTTTACTTGGATCCACAATCAACAGCCATGGAAGCAGCAGTCAAGACATCAAACGACACATTGCACTGGGTAAATCTGCTGCAAAGGACCTCTTTAAAGTGTTAAAAAGAAAAGATGTCACCTTGAAGGCTAAGGTGCGCCTGACCCAAGCCATGGTATTTTCAATCACGTCACATGCATGTGAAAGCTGAACAATGAATAAGGTAGACCGAAGAAGAACTGACACCTTTGAATTGTGGTGTTGGCAAAGAATATTGAATATATCATGGACTGCCAAAAGAATGAACAAATCTGTCTTGGAAGAAGTGCGACCAGAATGTTCCTTAGAAGCAAGGATGGTGAGGCTGCGTCTTACATACTTTGGATATGTTGTCAGGAGGGATCAGACGCTGGAGAAGGACATCATGCTTGGCAAAGTACAGGGTCAGTGGAAAAGAGGAAGACCCTCAACAAGGTGGATGGACACGGTGCCTGCAACAAGGAGCTCAAGCAATACAACGATTATAAGGATAGCGCAGGACCGGGCAGTGTTTCGTTCTGTTGTGCATAGGGTCACTATGAGTTGGAACCAACTTGACGGCAACTAACAACAACAACATTCACACAATGGAATACTACGCAATGATAAAGAACAATGATGAATCTGTGAAACATCTCATAACATGGAGGAATCTGGAAGGCATTATGGTGAGTGAAATTAGTCAGTCACAAAAGGACAAATATTACATGAGCTCACTATCATAAGAACTCAAGAAAAGGTTTAAACACAGAAGAAAACATTCTTGATGGTTACGAGTATGGGGAGAGAGGGACAGGGGTATTCGCTAATTAGACAGTAGATAAGAATTATTTTAGGTGAAGGGACGGTCAACACAAAATACAGGGGAAGTCAGCACAACTGGACTAAACCAAAAGCTAAGAAGTTTCCTGAATACAACCAAACACTTGGAGGGACAGACTAGCAGGAGCAGGGGTTTGGGGACTATGGTTCCAGGGGGCATCTAGGTCAACTGGCATAACAAAGTGTATTAAGAAAACGTGCTGCATCCCACTTTGGTGAGTGGCACCTGGGATCTTAAACGCTAGCAAGTGGCCATCTAAGATGCGTCAACTGGTCTCAACCCACCTGGAGCAAAGGAGAATGAAGAACACCAAAGACACAAGGAAAATAACAGCCCAAGAGACAGAAAAGGCCACATAAACCAGAAACTCCATCAGCCTGAGGCCAGAAGAACTAGATGGTGCCTGGCTACCACCAGTGACTGCCCTGACAGGGAACACAACAGAGAATCCCCGATGGAGCAGGAGAAAACTGGGATGCAGAACTCAAATTCTAGTAAAAACACCAGACTTAATGGTCTGACTGAGACTGAAGGGGCCCCACAGGACATGGCCCTGGACTGTCTTTTAGCCCCAAACTAAAACCATTCCCAAAGCCAACTCTTAGACAAAGATTAGACTGGAATATAAGACATAAAATGACGCTGGTGAGAAATGTGCTACTTAGCTCAAGTAGACACATGAGGCTATGTGGGCAACTCTTGTTGGGTGGCAAGATGAGAAGGCAGAGGGGGACAGCAGCTGGTTGAATGGACAGGGGAAATACAGGGTGGAGAGGAGGACACTGCTGTCACATTATAGGGAGTGCAACTAGGGTCACATAACAATGTGTGGATAAGTTTTTGTATGAGAAACTGACTTGAATTGTAAACTTCCACTTAAAGCACAATAAAAAAAAAAAAAAAGAACTACCACACCAAAAAAGAAAAAAAAGCAAGGACGATGGAAGGAATACACAGAGTCACTATACCAAAAGGAAATGGTCGGTGTTCAATCATTTCAGTAGGCAGCATATGATACAGAACCAATGGTGCTGAAGGAAGAATTCTAATCTTCACTTAAAAAAAAAATTTTTTTGGCAAAAAACAAGGTTGCAGGAATTGATGAAATACCAATTGAGATGTTTCAACAAGCTGATACAATGCTGTAAATGCTCAGTCGTCTGCACCAAGAAATGTGGAAGACAGCTACCTGTCCAACTGACTGGAAAAGATCCATATCTGTGCCCATTCCAAAGAAAGGTGATCAACAGAATGTGGAAATTATTGAAAAATCTCATTAATACCACATGCAAGTAAAAATTTTGCTGAAGATCATTCAAAAACAGTTGCAGCAGTATATCAACAGTTTGCTACCAGAAATTAAGCCAGATTCAGAAGGGGACACAGAATGAGGTATATCATCGCTGAGGTCAGATGGATCTTGCCTGAAAGCAGAGAATACCACAAAGATGTTTACTTATGTTTTATTGACTATGCAAAGGCATTCAGCTGTGTGGATCATAACAAATTATGGATAACTTTGAGAAGCATGGGAATTCCAGAATACTTAATTGTACTCATGAGGAACCTGTATATAGACCAAGAGGCAGTTATTCAAACAGAACAAGTGGATACCGCGTGGTTTAAAATTAGGAAAGGTGTGCATCAGTATTATATCCTTTCATCATACTTATTCAATCTGTATGCTGAGCAAATAATCTGAGAAGCTGGACTATATGAAGAAGAATGCAACATGAGGACTGAAGGAAGACTCATTAACAACCTGGGATATGCTAATGATACAACCTTGCTTGCTGAAAGTGAAGAGGACTTGAAGCCCTTACTAATGAAGATCAAAGACCACATCCTTCAGTATGGATTGCACCTCAACATAAAGAAGACAAAAATCCTCACAACTGGACTGATAAGCAACATCACGATAAACAGAGAAAAGACTGAAATTCCCAAGGATTTCATTTTTCTTGGATTCACAATCAGTGCTCATGGAAGCACCAGTCAAGAAATCAAACAACAGTCCATCTAAGATGCATCAATTGGTCTCAACCCACCTGGGTCAAAGGAGAACGAAGAACACCAAAGACACGAGGTAATTATGAGTGCAAGAGACAGAAAGAACCACATAAACCAGGGACTCCATCAACCTGAGACCAGAAGAACTAGATGGTGCCCGGCTACAACCAATGACTGCCCTGACAGGGAACACAACAGAGAACCCCTGACAGAGCAGGAGAGCAGTAGTAGGATGCAGACCCCAAATTCTCATAAAAAGACCAGACTTAATGGTCTGACTGAGACTAGAAGGACCCTGGACATCATGGTCCCTAGACCTTCTGTTAGCCCAAGACAGGAACCATTCCCATAGCCAACTCTTCAGATAGGGATTGGACTGGACTATGGGATAGAAAATGATACTGGTGAAGAATGAGCTTCTTGGATCAAGTAGGTACATAAGACTTGGCATCTCCTGTCTAGAAAGATGAGAGGGCAAAGGGGGCCAGAAGCTGACCAAATGGACTTCAATATGGAGAGTGGAGGGAAGGAGTGTGCTGTCTCATTGGAGGGAGGGCAATTAGGAGTATATCCCACTGCCGTCGAGTCGAAAGGTGTATATAAATTTTTGTATGAGAGTGACTTGATCTGTAGGCAAATCTGCTGGAAAAGACTTCTCTAAAGTGTTAAAAAGCAAAGATGTCACTTGGAGGTCTAATGTGTGAATGACCCAAGCTATGGTATTTTCAATCACCTTATAGGCATGCAAAAGCTGGACAATGAATAAGGAAGGCCTAAGAAGAATAGATGTCTTTGAATTATGCTGTTGGCTAAGAAAACTGAATATACCATAGACTGCCAGAAGAACAAATAAATCTGTCTTGGAAAAAGTACAGCCAGAATGCTTCTTAGAAGGGAGGATGGCAAGACTTGGTCTTACACGTACTTTGGACACATTAAAAAAGTACATTCTCTAAGATTACATTTCCATAAATTTCAAAAACAGACAAAACTACTCTTTGGCTTAGAAGTCAGGCTGGTGGTTACTTTGGGGCCTGTAGGGACTGGGAATTTATAGCAGGGACCAGGAATTTATAGCAGGGACCCTCTGAGCTTTGGTCTATTTTTGTTCTAAGTACAGGTGCCTTCACTTTGTGAAAGCTGATGGAGCTGTGCTGTTATGGACTACACACTTTTCTGTATGCACGTTATACTTCAATAAAGCATTGATTTTTAAAAATTCCCAAAGCATTTTCCCAAAAGAGAAACATTGATTTTTCTCTGCCCAGAACAAATAAGGGATCTCAAGACCCGCTAGTTCTACTATGAAGTCAACTAAACCACTGCACAGTTACAAATGACATATGTCTCCAGATGCAATTTTCCTAAGACTGATTTATTGGCAAGATTCAATTGAACCACTCTTGAGTATTTTTTTCTCATTCTTGCTTGTTTTCTCTTTTGCCGTTCCGTTAAGTTTGTGTCTTGTTTTCTCTTTCCTTATGTGGTTCTGATGCTGATGAGAAGTGACTTCCTTGGATCTCAGAATTTCATTTCAATTTCTTAATTTTGAACGGCAGCTAAAACACAACTGCATAAATTTATCAATTTAGAAAGAAAATTATTTAGATGCTAATCATTTCTACGGGGCCCTGCTGGCACTGTGGTTAGATGCTCAGCTGCTAACTGGAAAGGTTGGTAGTTCAAACCCACCAGTTGCTTCGAGGGAGAAAGACGTAGTATTCTGCTTCCATAAAGATTACAGCCTTAGAAACCCTATGGGGCAGTTCTACTCTGTCCTATAGGGTCACTGTAAGTCACAACTGATGGCAATGAGTTTGGTTTGGTTTGGTTTTGGAGCAGGGTGTTTCATTTTGATTTTAGCATTTTATTTTAAATTTCCATTGAGTTTTATCATGTAATGTTAGCATTTTGCAAAGGAAGAAATATTTATGAATTTCTACTGCAAATCATAAAAATATCTAGATATCTGTCACTTTATTCTTGATATTCTGTTTTCAAGGTCAAAAACAGCATTAATTCACTTGTGTGTTTTATTAAATGTTATGGTGATGTTCCAAATTCCCCCTGGCCCCAACTCTAATTCCTTTCCCACTTTTGATTAGTGTACTCTATCAGAACCAAAACAACTAAAATAGTCTGGGAAGAAGTGAGAAAGAATTTGAATTTAGTTATTGACTTTTCCAAACGGCACGGTAATGAATACACAAAGCCATCAGGTGGTAAATAATCACTGGAGCACAACGAGCTGTGCAAATGACTTTCCATTGGCATTTTTAAACTTTCTCTGTGATTAAGCTACAGTAAAGAGCAATGTCTTGCATAATTTCTGATTTCTATCGTTTCTAAATTGCTTAAGCAATTTTTTATTATTATTGCACTATCCAGATTTAAGTCTCTATTTTTGACACTTAATAAAATTAATCCATAAATGCAATGCTCTGAGTCATCCTCTTTCAAAGATTATGTAATTCTGAGATTAAATATGATTTATACCAAGATAAAAATGTGTGCTGTGTTTTTTACACAAATAAGTGTGTGCCTTCTGTGTGTGTTTGCTAACCGCAGTCTCATTCCACAAGGTATTTTCATAAGTACCGCTGTGCTAATTCCTTTTACACGTTGCTGTACCTTTCAGGGGGACAGCACAGTTGGCAAACAAATGTAGAAGGCCCACATTATTTACATAAAAATACGCTACTTGGAGAAGAAATACTAATTTAAGTCACAGCTTATAATTTCATTCAGAAAAATGGAAAAAGAATATTTCTGATTTTAAAACAATGGTGAATTTTTAATTGTCTCCCAACACCAAAAAATTGTTACCAATGAAAATGTGCATATTTGCAATGCACTGAGAGTACAATAAAAAAAATTATAAAATGACAGGCAAATATATTTACATGGCAACAACTATTTTATTACTGGCAATTGGGTGAAGAAGAAAAAAACTTGCAAGTCTGACTATTCTTTTGGAAGTGACAGTGGCCCTACCATAACCTTTTTTTTCTCTAAAT
The DNA here is from genome assembly GCF_024166365.1 of Elephas maximus indicus. Classification (NCBI taxonomy): domain Eukaryota; kingdom Metazoa; phylum Chordata; class Mammalia; order Proboscidea; family Elephantidae; genus Elephas; species Elephas maximus. The sequence goes on along the minus strand of NC_064822.1, from coordinate 78,510,238 downwards.
GTTAGTGATTCTTATGGCAACACTCCGTCTGTTTCCCACTCTTTTTAGAGGCTTTTAAAATTAAGCTTACATATGTCAATGTTCCAAGATTATCTCTGTGTTTGCATAAACCATATGGCTATTTGACAAAGTTGGTTATGCCAATAATATTAGAAAAATATTTAAATGTCACGTCTGTTGTTTAAGGAAAAAATAGAGATAAGATGGAATAAAATTTGGGGTGGGAAGCACTATTTCTACAAGGGAGTTTATGATCAATAACTACGAGCTTCTCTTAAGTTTCTGGATCAGAATGTGATTTAAATTCCAAGAAGGAAATAATCTACACTGAATATTCTTAAGTTTATCCAATACTTAAAAATCTATAAGAAATACTCAAGCTTCCCAATGCACCTTTATGTTAGCAGTCTTCACTATGTAAATTATTCAAGTTATACTAAGGAACATGTAAGAGATTCTATTTAAAAATCAAAACCTACCAAAAGGCAGATGGAATGTGTAAGTTTAACAAATTTGGAACTTTTTTTCTCTATATGTAGAGAATATAATTAGGTCCAGAAGAGGTGTCCGGAATGTTTAAAAAAAAAAGAGAAAAGGTCAATTTTCACCCAAGATTTATTCTTCAGTCATGTGTGATAGAACCTCCAGCCACAGGTCTCATAGAAAGGAAAAAAAAAAAAAAAAACAGAATCCTTAACCCTTAACCATTGAAACTTCAGTCCTAAAAAAGGCAACTGTATATGAATCCAAAAGACTAAAACCAAACCCACTGCCATCAAGTAGATTCCAACTAATAGAGACACTGTACAACAGAGTAGGGCTGCCCCCATGGGGTTTCCAAGGCTGTATTGTTCACAGAAGTAGGCTGCTGCATCTTTCTCCCGCGGAGCTGCTGGCAGGTTAGAAGTGCCGACCTTTTGGTTAGTAGCCAAGTGCTTAACCACTGTGACAACATGGCTCCTTATTAATGGATACATGCCCACAAAAAGCATTAATTTTAAGGAGACCTTCTGGAAGATGTAGAAATGCATTTTAATGACTTCGTTAAATGGATGTGTTTCCTTCTTTTTTTTCCCTAATAGTCTTACATGTCTTGCATATGTACTATGAGCTAAAAAAGCCGGGAAGGGCTCACCTGTCGCCATCTCTCCTCTGCCACTCTAATTTGTCCTTTTGTCCCAAATCTCCACTATTTGCTTTCTTCAGCTTAGGTCATTGAAATTCCCAACAGAAACACATATCTGAGAGAGAAAAGTCATTACATCTGGGCTCAGCTGTGAGGAAATGGGACAAGTATGTTTTCATAGTAGAGAATGGCAGTGTCACTACTGGGTTTGGACTCTACCTAGAAAGAGCAGGCTGGAGTGAACAAATACAGAGGAAGACTTGCTAAAAGTTTGGGCAGGTAAGTGAAGACAAACACAAAAGGACAAATATGGTCCCACTTACATGACGTATTTAGAACAGGCAAATGAATAAAGATAAAAGAGGTTACCAGAGGCTAGGGGGAGTAGGGAGTTATCGCTTTAAGAGAACTGAGTTTCTATTGGGCTGTTGAAAAAATGTTGGAAATAGGTAGTAGTAATGGATGCACATAAAAAAAAAAAAAAAACATGGCTGTCGAGTCGATTCCAACTAATAGCAACCCTATAAGACAGAGTAGAACTGCTCCATAGAGTTTCCAATGAGCGCCTGGTAGATTTGAACTGCTGACCTTTTGGTTAGCAGATGTAGCTTTTAACCGCTATGCCACCAGGGTTGCACATGGTGAATATAATTAATGTCACTGAATAGTATACTTAAAAATGGTTAAAATGACCAAAAAAAAATTTGTTATATGCATTTTACCATAATAAAATCATTTCTTTAAATAATAAATCACTGAGACATGAAAAAAAATGTTTCGGCAGGGAGTGTCATGAGCACATTAGTTATCTGGACCAGGCACAAACATGGAAGGACAAAGGCAAACTTAACCTATCCTGAGTTTGTTCATGTTTAGGCCTGCCCTAATGCAAAAACAAAAAAAAAACCCAGACCTATTGCCATGGAGTCAATTCAAACTCATAGCGACCCTATGGAACAGAGTAGATCTACCCCATAGGGTTTTCAAGGAGCAGGTGGTGGATTCAAACTGCAGACTTTTTGGTTAGCAGCTGAGCTCTTAACCACTGTGCCACCAGAGCCCTAATGCAGTGATACTTATCTTTCTTTCTATCCCAGATCCTTTTGAGAATATTATAGAAAGCTACAGACCTCTTCCCCAGAATTTCTTCTTAAATACAGGACTATAATATTTGCACTAATTTCATGGCTTTTAAGGTCCTTCTGAAGCACTAGGTCCACAGTCTGTGATTTAAAGGATCCCCAGAACCTAAGAAGCTCCTCTGTCCTGTGGTTAGGAAGATAGGGCTTACCTGACAAGGTAGGACCTCTCCAGAAAGTCAGGACAGTGGTATCAAGTCTTCAGTGTAACCAACAAAATTTCATATCTACAACTCAGAACAGTTATTGGTATTGCATTTTTTGATAAGGAAAAAAATCAGTGTACAGTATCTGTAATCTTGTGGGTTATGAACTCCAATTCTCTATCCTGCTTTATGGGATAGAAGATATCTGTATCAGCTCTTTGAAATTATCTAAAGCAACTGCGATTACAGAAATAATGTGTCTGTACCCCTACTGGTATGAAAAGAAAATAAAGAAAGTAGAAGGGAGGAAGGGGAAGGAATGGAAGACAGAGTTAATAACTTATAGTAAAAATGTTCTGTTCACACATGCTAGATACATGTCAACAGTGGTGCTTATGAAAATACCTGGTGGGGGGAGGGCATGGTTGGCAAACATGTAGAAAATGCCCATTATTTGCATAAAAACATGGTCTTTACAACAACAACAACAAAAAAGAGGAGCTGCTGAGGTTACTTATATATAACCAAATACCTCATGGGATTTGGTTCCTTGGTTTGGAGGTTTGGAGTCATGGTTTTATGGGCTATCCCAGTTAATTGTCCTAGTACCGTATTTAGTGCTTATATTCTACCACCTACGTCACTGCATAATGCCTGGGGTCTTAGAAGCTTTCAAGTGGCCACCCTAGAAACAGCAATTGGTCTCTATATGTGTGGAGCAACAGAGGAAGAAGGAGAGTCAGGAACAGGATAAGGAAATGGAATGTGTTAAAACATTTAGAGTTTATCTTATACTGTTCGTTTTAGGTCCACCTCCTCATTAATAATCATTATATTATCAGCCCATATTTATTGACTTATAAATACAAGTCAGCACAGTGCTAAGTATTTTATATACATTATTTTAATTATGTCTCACAATAATACTAGAAATTAGGTATAATTGTTCTGATTCCAAAAATAAGGCAACTAAGGCTCAAACACATTAAGTAACCAGATTAACCTTATCTGAAAACAACCTAAATCCCTTTAACTAAATTCACATTGTACTTTTAGTCTGTATTATCTAAAGCTTGATATTTATTTATTGCCTTCTTGATCACTGTGTCCGCTAAATTAGTGGACAAATTTGAGCGAATGTTCTTTATTTTTTCCTATAAACTTGTATGGATCTGGGAAAAGCATAAGTGTTTGAAAATTCCAGCTTAAATGTCAGTTAAATAGGTTCACACAAAGCTTTTTTTTTTTTTTTTTAAATGTGATCCACTATAGCTTTGTATTGAAATACATGTCAGGATTATCAGTGTTTATAATAGTTCTTGTAACCTAAAAGTCCTGTGAATCTATTATCTTTCTATCCATTATGACCAGGCTGATGTTTACAACATATCAGTCTGTGAATTAGAACCAGCCCCTGCCTCCGCTCAACGCCATGTGGACATAGAGTACTCTACCAGAACTCAGTCCATGTCAAGTGACAACTGTAGCGCAGCACTATTCAATCTTTTTTGAAACTCTTCATTTAGTTATGTGGGGCACAGAAAGTACTCTGGAAGACATTTTACCCATCTGTCACATTTTAGAATTGTCTAGAATCCATTAGTACCAACCAAGAGGACTTCAGAAGGTCCTAGATCAAAATATTACGGATGAATCACTGCTTCACTACTTGCTGTGTGACCCTGAAGGAGTTTCTTAAACTCCCTGAGACTCAGGCTCCTCATGTTTACAAGGAAATATTAAACCCACTGCCATCGAGTTGATTCCGACTCATAGCAACCCTATAGGACAGAGTAGAACTGCCCCATAGAGCTTCCAAGGAGCACCTGGAGGATTCGAACTGCCGACCTTCTGGTTAGCAGCCGTAGCACTTAACCACTATGCCACCAGGGATTCCAAGGAAATATTACGTGCCTCAAGAAGTTAAGATATTTAAAAAATTAATAGTAAGAAATGTTTAGTACTCAGTACATAGGGCACACCCAATAGCTTTTAGCAGTTATTATTGTGATTAATGCTAAATAATAATAATTGATTCTAAAATTAGCATTCTAAATCAATACACATTGTAAATATGGACTTTCAGTTTTGATATTCGTCGGTTTAACATCCATTGCATTTAACCATATTTGAAGTCTCCTGACATATTTGTAATGTCTAATTTTGAAAAGAAAGGAATTAAATTGAGTGCAAGGTGAATATGGCTTTAGTGAGTATCTCTGGACAATGACCCAAAATCTACAGTTCAATATGGCTTCCTATAGTCTGACCTTTTAGGGTTTTTCTTGTTAAGTAATAAAACGTCTCTTTGATTTTCTGTGGAAAATGCTGTCTCACTTCCTTATCAAAGTTGGCTGCTGATGTAAGGAAAGATAAAGTAAATAAATCTAAGAAAGAGATGGTTGGAAGCCAGAAATGTGAGTTTCGGATACATTAAAGAGTGAAATGCTGAATTCAGCAAAAGTTGGGATATATGATGTAAAGTTCACCATATGCTCTATATAAAAACAAGAAAAGCAATTCTTGAGATTGCTTCAAGAAGTGTTCCAACCAAGTGCAAAAATTGCTTATATATGAGAAATTAAGCTGTACTAAAAATAAAAAAGGGAGTTAACTTGCAGAATGAAGAGATGCTTTAAAAAAAAAAAAAAAAACAGATGGCTCTTGGGGTAAATGTGAGTAGAGAAAAAGCCTGGAGCTTATTTTTAAAAATTTCTAGAGAAGCACTAGAGAGTGAGAGCACTGGACTGATCTTTGCTGTGAATAAAGGTAGATTCAAAGTGTTAACAAAGCATTTTTTCCCCAGAATATGAAGTAAACATGAGACACAGCATTAATTGACTGTGTTGCTATAGAAGCATTTTCCTCCAGCACCAAAAAACACATTGGGCTATATATTTCCACATGTATTCAATGTAGACCAAAAAAAAAAAAAAAATCACAATCACATGAAAAAAGAGGTTAATATTTTTAGATATGAAAGCCAATGTATTTTTACATCAATAATCTCTAGCTCCCAGTTATTCAAAGACTTTCCTGCCATTGACTAAATGTCATTAATTAAACTTTCAAAAAGTCGATTTTAAATTTTAGGTTATATTTGAGTACACCTGAGACAAAAGTTTTGCTCTCAGGGAAATGAGTTTTTAAATCATAAAATCTTCCCTTTTCCTATTAAAATAAAGTCTGAAGATCTGAGTAAAGATTTTATTATAAGACACAAGGCAGAGAGGATGCAACTTATAACATCAAAGGGCTTCACTTTGCCTAGAAAATGAAATAAAAATTTAAGTAACAGGCAAGAGGCAGACAGAACTGGAAGGGTAAAGATTAGAGCAACATGTTGCCTGAGACCTCAAGAAAAGAACTCATGGTTCACTTCCAACCTCCTAGGCCACAACATGATAGAAACTTTAAAAAATCCCATATAGCATAGGGAAAATTCAAGAACATCCAGACTGCAGCTCCACTTTCCCACCATGCCCAACAAGGTAGAAAAGGATGGTTAGAGAGGTGTATCTAATTAGATGAGACAGATAGCTCTTCTAGTTGCCCATTGCTTGTGCATGGCTTGGTAGAAAGCCTGAAACTTGCACAACCTCCTTGGGAAACACAGAAAATCTGAAAGGAATAATGGACTTGTTAGAGGATATTGATTTTAAAAAACAGGCATAATAATGACTCTCATACAAATACGAAGTGAACATATGTCAAAGATTTTATTTAACTCATTAATTAATGAAGGAACCACCAAGAGGTTATAATCAGTTCAAAGGAGAATTCAAAGACTATATACATATATGGTGTATAAATTTACAAATAGATGCAAAATGCATTTGTCTACCCAGCAGTTATCTACTGCATTCCACTGAGTATAACTAATTTGCATTTCTATGGACAACAATCATTTGCATCATTATTAGTTTTCTACAATTTACATAAATGTAAAATAGCTCAAAGACAATAAAAGGTGCAGAGTCCACAGAGAAGCAGATAACCAAAAGGATATTTAGACCATGCCTAGTTTTCCACTGAAGACACCCAGTAACCTTTTGATACAGTTCAAAGACTTTCACAGTGACTGGAAGAAGCCTGAGATCTGGAAAAGAAGGCAGAGATCTCACCTTCAGAGGCAATGGCACATCCCATGGGCATTAGCAGTGAAAGTTTGAAAAATACCCAGTAACAGGATGCAAATAGTCACTATGAGTGACATCTGAGCACAGAGTGCCTGGTTACCAAGGTGAGATGAGGGGTCAGTTAGTGCTGGCCACTAAGGGCCCAGAGGACAAAAGCCCACTCTCTAACCCCCCATCAGGATACTAAGTTTCTGCCTGAATCCAGACACCTTCTTGGGAAGCAGCAATGAGGAGAGAGCCCTTGAGAGGTAGAAAGAGCTAGGGAAGTTAAACTTTTGATGAATATCTAATAGGAAGAGACTATTTTAAACCAAAAGAAACTGGGTTACTTTTTTTTTTTATTTATTAACTTTTATTGAGTTTCAAGTGAACGTTTACAAATCAAGTCAAACTTCACATATAAGTTTATATACACCTTATTCCGTACTCCCACTTGCTCTCCCCCTAATGAGTCAGCCCTTCCAGTCTCTCCTTTCCTGACAATTTTGCCAGCTTCCAACTCTCTCTATCCTCCCATCCCCCCTCCAGACAGGAGATGCCAACACACTCTCAAGTGCCCGCCTGATACAAATAGCTCACTCTTCATCAGCATCTCTCTCCTACCCACTGTCCAGTCCCTTTCATTTTTGATGAGTTGTCTTCGGGAATGGCTCTTGTCCTGGGCCAACAGAAGGTTTGGGGACCATGACCGCCGGGATTCCTCTAGTCTCAGTCAGACCATTAAGTATGGTCTTTTTATGAGAATTTGGGGTCTGTATCCCACTGATCTCCTGCTCCCTCAGGGGTTCTCTGTTGTGCTCCCTGTCAGGGCAGTCATTGGTTGTAGCCGGCACCAACTAGTTCTTCTGGTCTCAGGATGCTGTAGGTGTCTGGTTCATGTGGCCCTTTCTGTCTCTTGGGCTCTTAGTTATCATGTGACCTTGGTGTTCTTCATTCTCCTTTGATCCAGGTGGGTTGAGACCAATTGATGCATCTTAGATGGCCGCTTGTTAGCATTTAAGACCCCAGACGCCACATGTCAAAGTGGGATGCAGAATGTTTTCATAATAGAATTATTTTGCCAATTGACTTAGAAGTCCCCTTAAACCATGGTCCCCAAACCCCCGCCCTTGCTCCGCTGACCTTTGAAGCATTCAGTTTATCCCGGAAACTGCTTTTGGTCCAGTCCAGAAACTGGGTTACTTTTAACTGACCAGTTTAAACGGTAATTGGAGCAAAAGCAAGATGAGGCCACTTATATAAAATGCAAAAGGTTACTGCTTTTTGTCTTTGTACATCTATGTAGTTTTAACCGTGTCACATTGTATTAGATCTTCATCAATTTGGGGCATGTTCTCATACCCAAAATTACTAATAATCTTCAGCAATTATAGTTCTTCAACACCAGAGTCTTACGAACACCAGAGAAACGTCTCAAATAGCTTCATATCAGAAACACATAAACACTTGCAAAAAAGAAAAAACACTGCCAGTCATAGCTTTAAGAAAGAACCTGATTCACAAATGTCTCCTCTCCAGTGTTTTATTCGGCTTCATAATTTCCCCCTTCATCTTCTCCATTGCTGTTAAAGCAGCTTCTGACACTGGGTGATCCAAAAGGCCTAGAGAACTTTAACTACCCTGACCTGACTTGACCTGATTAAAGAATAAACCAAAAAATACCTGCCGTTCACCTTAGGGTTATGGTTAAGTTACCACAGCAATAATGTCGTAAAACATGCTGCAGACTTTATTTAATGTGGCAGAGTTTATTTTGGTAGCTTTATAAATGCCATTAGACTGCTATTCATGCCAGCACTATAGGCATAAAGATGGTCACTTAAATTTTGTTTTAACTTACCAAACTCTATAAGAAAAATTTTATCATTTAGTGGTACTTCTGAAGGTCTTGGGATATATTCCTCAGAATGATAGAAAATAATCCCCATATTCATTATGAGTTTTTTAAGAGAGACTATTTCTCTGAAGTGGATAAAGCCAGCACAGGCATCAGGCCAGGCCTTCCAGTCATAGTAAAGTAGAGCAATAAAACAATTATTTAAATTACAAGTAAAAATTTCACTTTAGTTTATTACAAGTAAAAAAATTCACTGTAATTATCCTCAACTTTCTGTTTGAGGTTTTATTTGTCAAAGTTCAAAAGAACTATTTTAATAAACTAAATGGAGTCCTGGAGGAGCAGTGGTTAAGAGATCATCTGCTAACCAGAAAAGGTAAGCAGTTGGAATCTACCAGCCACTCCTTGGAAACCCTACAGGGCAGTTCTACTCTGTCCTATAGGGTTACAATAAGTCAGAATAGCCTCGATGGCAACTGGTTTTTTTTTTTTTATAATTATTATTATTATTCTTATAAAAATTCCATCATAATAGAAGATGAATGTAATAAAGGGAATGCCCAGATTAAAGACTGACAGAAGGGGCCTAATACCAATTACCACCCAAATTCTGCTTCTTTATTGAAGAAAGCTCCATGCCATTCGAAGTATGATTTAATGTTTCAAAACAAGTCTTTGTATGATCAATCCTAAGAGACAGAATCCTTATATATCTAGCAGGCAGCAAGATAAAACATTTCCAAATTGTTTCCTACCCCATTTTATTATTTATTCATTTATTCAGCAAATATTTATTGAAGATGCACCCGACATTAGAGTGTTCAATGCACTGGGGTTGTAATAAAAATGAAAAAAAAAGGGGGCGGGGGTCTGGGGAACATGGTTTGAGGGGACTTCTAAGTCAATTGGCAAAATAATTCTATTATGAAAACATTCTGCATCCCACTTTGACATGTGGCGTCTGGGGTCTTAAATGCTAACAAGCGGCCATCTAAGATGCAGCAATTGGTCTCAACCCACCTGGAGCAAAGGAAAATGAAGAACACCAAGGTCACACGACAACTAAGAGCCCAAGAGACAGAAAGGGCCACATGAACCAGAGACCTACATCATCCTGAGACCAGAAGAACTAGTTGGTGCCCGGCCACAATCGATGACTGCCCTGACAGGGAGCACAACAGAGAACTCCTGAGGGAACAGGAGATCAGTGGGATACAGACCCCAAATTCTCATAAAAAGACCATACTTAATGGTCTGACTGAGACTAGAGGAATCCCGGCGGCCATGCTCCTCAGACCTTCTGTTGGCACAGGACAGGAACCATCCCCGAAGACAACTCATCAGACATGAAGGGGACTGGTCAGTGGGTGGGAGAGAGATGCTGATGAAGAGTGAGCTAATTATATTAGGTGGACACTTGAGAGTGTGTTGGCAGCTCTTGTCTGGAGGGGGGATGGGAGGATAGAGAGAGAGGGAAGCCGGCAAAATTGTCACGAAAGGAGAGACTGAAAGGGCTGACTCAAAAGGGGAAGAGCAGGTGGGAGTACGGAGTAAGATGTATGTAAACTTATATGTGACAGACTGATTGGATTTGTAAACGTTCACTTGAAGCTTAATAAAAGTTAATAAAAAAAAAATGTTAAATACAAAAAAAAAAAATGAAAAAAAGAAAGTCCACATCCTCAAGGTTACTTAAGGCCCAATGCAGGTAAAAAATAAGTGAACAGTTTCAATACAGTGTTATAAATATTAAGAAAGAGCACAGGGCTTTTCATGCCCAATTAAAGGAATTATATAAAATTTCTGGGGAAGCAACTCTAAATGGGTATTTGAAGGATAGGCTTTTCACCCAGTGATTACTAGTTAAAAACCCAAGAATTTTGCCCTAAATAAAGGTAAACCCAGGCAAGAGTACCTGGAGTAGAGACAATACTCTGCTAACTTCAGCAAGAAAGAAAAACACAAATACCTCATTTCCAAATTTAGTCAGCTAGGGACATTGAGTCAGGCTACTTAAAACAGGCTCAAAGTTTAATCATTCCAAGTAGTTGAGTATTGTGCCTCTTATCTACTAATCTAAAATTAAATTTTCCATTTAGCTTTGACATAGAGATTATTTATAGGCATTTTTAAAAAAAGAAGAAAAAAAAAAAAAAAAAGGAAACCAAAAAGCTTAAACCCAGGGCATATTTCCTAAAACCAAAACTGGGTGAGAAGAAAGCGACACCTAATGGTTTTGTTACTTCAGAACAACCCCAGTTCCTCCCCAAAACTCAAGAAACCAAAAAAGAGAGACTTTGACATAAGCCATGAGATAAAGATAGCCTCAAAAGTCATCTTAAAAAATCAAAAAATCAACCAGCCCTCTGGGAAACCAGCCTGATGCATCCAATCTGATGTTGTGCTGGCCTGCAGAAACTTTTGACCAGAAGGCATTCCAAAGACCAACCATAAATAACTCACACGGTATTAGACTCCTTATAAAATTCTTTTTTTTACTTTTGTGAATAAATAATAATAACAAACACTTATGTAGTGTAATCAAGTACTAAACCCTGTTCTAAGTGCTTATATATATTAACTCAGTTAAAGATTTTTTTATACAATCCACAATATTTATACAAATGAATAAACAATAAATCCTGTTAAAACCCTTACGGTTAAATAGGAATAAATTGCATTGAGAAAAGACAAGAATACTAAATGGATTTAATCACTTCTTAGAAAAGAACTGCAAAGGAACTTGAGAGGTCAGGGTTTATTTTTGGCCCTCAGGAGCTGTTGAAAAATCTATCCCTTGAGAGGAAATGCAGCATTTTTACTTACTGTTATTTATTCCTTAGGGTTTTTTTTGGATAATCCTTTCTAGACTTTTCTTTGCTTTTTTGTTTTGCTCCTCTGTGAAAAGTATTTTTTCTATTTTTTATTCCATCACTAAATTTTGCTGGTATTTTACAGGCTTATGAGGTAAACTCCTGAACAAGTTATCTCTTTCAAGGCTTCATTCCTCCAATTCTAGAAACAGTTATCAGGTGAATGGTAATCTCTGGTTTAAGATTAGTAGGTCACATAACCAAGCCAATACCAAGAATAGGTATATAAATCACAATGTATGTTTCTTCTATAGCAAAATGTCTTCATAAGAAAATTAGAATATAAGCATTGATCTATATTTACTGAAGAAAGATTTCTTAAATACTGTGTTAATCACCCTAACTCGTCAACTATCAACCAATATAAACTGTTCCTAAATCTAAATGTAGTTCTATTTCTCATAAAAAATGGTATAAATCATATTTGTTCTCACCTACAGTTTTGGGCGGCGCAATCAGTTAAGGGCTCGACTACTAGCCGAAAGGTTGGTGGTTCAAACCCACCCAGAGGTGCCTCGGAAGACAGGCCTGGAGTTTTGCTTCTGAAAGGTCACAGCCTTGAAACCTGATGCAGCACAGTTCTACTCTGCACACACAGAATCAACTCAAGGACAACTAACAACAACAGCAACACTTTTATTAGTCAATGAATTACAGGTAGTCCCTGACCTATGACACAGTTGAGTTACATAAACTGCACTTGAAACTGTCTGCATCTGTTTTGTTTTCCATCTGATCGTTAGTAATATATACTGTATACAATGTTGCAGCATATAACTTGCTAATGTTACCATTCTCAGATGTTCACTCGCAAATGTTCAATGTTGATAATAAAAAGCAATAATAATGAAAACTAAAAAAATGAGGCATTCAACTAACATCAGAATTGACTTACAACAGAGCTGTCAGAACAGAACCCCGCTATAAGTCAGAGACTCCCTGTACGTAAGTTCGGTTTGAGAAACAACTTCAGGATGTAAGGTAATCACGGGATGAACGCATTAATTTATCTCTTCTCAAACCAATCAAACCCACTACTGTGGTGTCCATTCCAACTCATAGCAACCCTACAGGACAGGGGAGAACTGCCCCACAGGGTTTTCAAGGCTGTAAATCTTTACAGAAGCAGACTACCACATCTTTCTCCCATGGAGCAGCTGGTGGGTTTAAACTGCTGGGCTTTCAGTTAGCAACCAAGCACTTAACCACTGCATTACCAGGGCTCCTTAACTCCTTAATTTATCTCTTAAGCACTCACCATTTGTTCTGAAACATCTTTTGTTGTTATGTAAACACTCCTCACACTTCTTGAAGGCGGGAGTGGTACAGAATGGAGTTAACAGGTCTCCTGCTTTTGAAGTGTATTTCTTCTCCCTTCTTTTGTAATGGTCAGAACAGAAAAGCCTAGACTATATAATTTTACCAACTAAAACAAAACCAAACCCGCTGCCAATGAGTCAATTCGGACTCATGGTGACCCTATAAACCAAAACCAAACCCACTGCTGTAGGGTCAATTCTGACCAGTAGATTGTCCCATAAGGTTTCCAAGGAGCAGCTGGTGGATTCAAACTCCAGCCTTTTGGTTAGCAGCTGAGCTCTTAACCACTGCACCACCAGGTCTCCATAACTTTGCCAGGATGTATAAAACCTTTATTTTTCCAACCAAGAAGAGGCTCTGTAAGAAACCACATTTCTATATGACCCAATCTTCTCTCTTTTCAGATGGAATATTTTATGTATAATGTATTTTGCACGAAATACATGAGGATTATCCATTAACCAACCTGGTAATCCCCAGCTCCTTCCAAATTCCTTAAAGGAGTTGGTCAGTTTGTTCTCCTTAGAAGAAAAGGAGCCCTTATTTCAGACATATAACCCAGGGTAAGTGTGAAGTCGATGGACCCACTGCTGAATAGATAAAACTCTAGCCCACATCATTTATTGGCAACTTCCAGGAGCATAAGAAGCAAGTTTTTTTATTTTTTAAAACAAACAAATCTTTATTGTCTAGAAATATATATATATATTTTTTAAATCCCCCACAAAAGATGCTATTCTCTCATTTCCCCATTAATCGATGCCAATTAAAATAAAATAATTTTTTTTTTATATATAGATATAAACTCTTTACTTCCCAACAAATGATTCTCTCTTCCCCTCTCTCCTCAGGTAACCACTAATAACCATTGGTTTCTATACATTTACCTATTCTTGTCATTTCATATAAGTGAGGTATTTGTCCTTTTGAAGCAAGATTTTTCATTATTTCTCTCAAAGAGGAAAAACTGGAAAAGAAAAAGTTATAGCTATTAAGAGGAAAAACTGTTTCGGTCATGCTTCTGGCTCTGGAAAAAAACGACACGCTACTCACAAAAAACTCAAGGATGAAACTCACAAAGTTCTCCTTCCCTCAGAATCCCCAAATTCCTTCACAATTTGAGCCCTGGAATCTCTCTTTCAGTTTCTTCCCAAGTAAGGTCCTCCTCAACCTTCCTCAGGAAGCACCATCTCCCAGCCCTCACTTACACACAGTTCCAATAGTTAAAACAGTGCTTGGCACATAATTAGGCCCTCAATCAATGTTTCCTGACTTAATTAGTTAGTTAATTGCCATATGAAAATACCTGCAATCTTTCTAACTTGTTCACAGGTCAATTTCTCTGGCCATAAACCCACTGCCGTTGAGTCAATTCCAACTCACAGCAACCCTACAGGACAGAGTTGGACTATTCCATAAGGTTTCCAAGGCTATAAATCGTTACGGAAGCAGGCTGCAATATCTCTCTCCTGTGGAGCAGGTGCTTGGCTCAAACTGCCGACCTTTTGGTTAGCAGCTGAGCACTTTAACTACTTCACCAGCAGGGCTCCTTTTCTCTGGCCAGTCAGACTGTAAATACGGTAATTTCAATTTCACATTTATATTTCCGGAGGTGTGCAGGTGAAGCCATAATGTTAAATCAAACTCACAACTGTTTCAGGGAGGAGGATGACAGTAGTTAGGACAATTTCCCCCAAGACACTAGGTTGCCTAGTCAAAAGAAACTTAAACAAGGCAACAACTCTCTTGGTCATTAGACGCCAGCAAGAACTCTCTTGGTCATTAGAAGGCTTGGTTTTCGCATCTGTGAAACAAAAGAGTAGGTCTAGAGGTCTTGTGAAATACTGACATGACCTTTGCCATAGAGTTTAGGGTGAAAACAAGAAAGTGACTGTAGTAAACAAGAAGTTCTGCGGTATAGCCAAGATGGAAATATACTTTACCAGAGAACCAGATAGCGGAATGCTTCTCTCATGAGAAAAGAGAGACAAATCCCCAAGTATTTTCTTTTCTATGCAGCATGTCAACGAGAAAGAGAAGGAAACAGAGGAGAAATATGGCAATAAGGAAATTCTGTAGATAAGAAAAAAGACAGGGAGCTTTTTAGTAATGGTTGTAAGTGGTAAATTTTCAGAAGAGAGGATGTTTCTAAAACTGTCTATGATAAACAACCAGTTTTATTTATTTTTATTTCCAATCTGTTGTGGACCGATCTCTGTAACAGAGACACGGTAACACTTCATTCCTAAAGTTTGGAAAGAGAGCGAGCAGTATCTTGAAGGCAATACTTATCCAGTTGCTTAGCCCTGATCTGGAGGATTTTTTTTTTTTTTTTTTTTAATTTTGCAGGATGCATTGACAATGAACACACAGTTAAGAACTGTGAAGGGCATGAGATTTTACCTGTGGGGTATACAATTAACTTTATCAAAAAATTTGGTCTTTGTCCCTCTAGGGTTCTTAGAAGACAATCTCTAAAGCCTTGGGATTTCCCTAGTGATTGGAGTCTTTGTTATTCATGGAAGGACTCCAAACCACACCTGACAAGTTGTGCTAAAGAGGTGACTCTTGGTTGGGATTGGCCAGGCCAGAAAGACTCATCATATATCAACCCAACCTGGAGGCTGGAGGTTGAATTTAACCCAGGGCTTTGAACTGGTTCTTTCCAGTTTGAACTCCTACTGAGAATTTGCATTTCTAACAAGTCACCAAGAAACTATACATAAGAATCACCTGGGGATCTTGTTAAAATTTAGATTCTGAGTCAGTATATCTAGGGTTGAAATACAATTTCTCAGCAGAAAACTTGTAAGAAGTGCAAATCCTCAGCAAGGATTCAAACAGTTCTTCATGGGCAATGATTCAATTAATCACGCCTATGAAAAGAAATTTTCTTTTATGAAATGAAACACAAATAAGAACTCCCAGCACCCAAAGTGTTAATACAAATCCAACACCTTTTAGTCCTTTTTGAGTTCTGGAGGCAACATACTCCTCATTTACAAATTTTTCTTAATTTCACCAATAACTGTTGCTTGCAAACTGGCCTGCCTTGAATGGGGCCACCTGGAACAAAAGGCTCCAGAATCCGTACAAACTGAAATCAACAGACACTGCTGTTAGTGCTCTCAGAGACTCCTTTACTATAGAAGCTTTAGCAACCTCCTCTGGAGTCTCTGGACTTCTGAGTTGCCTGTGGGCTTCTGATGCAAGAAACTGCCCTTCCACAGCCCTGTACTATACACCATCAGAGCAGCAATTTGCTGGCTGTATTTGATTTAGAAGATTCATAAAATAAGATTTTGGACTTCAAGTTGAATTAAGACTTTTGGGATGATGTGGTGGGGTGAATGTGTTCTGAATGTGGGAAGGACATGAATTATGAGGGGCCAACGGGTGGAATATTATAGCTTGAATTGTGTCCTCCCAAAACTGTGTTGTAAACCCTAAACCTCTATCCTTCAACCCATTTGGAAATGGGTTGCTTTGTTACGTTAATGAGACAGGATTAGTGTAAAGTGTCTTGAGTCAATCTCTTACAAAATATAAAAGGAGCAGATTAAGGTGGGGGTGGTGGTCATTGAGATAGATGCCAAGCCACGTGGAGATCTCCAAGGAATCAGAAAACAGAGGCTGAAGAGACAAGGACCTTCCCCCAGAGCCAGTGCCTTGAATTCGGACTATTAGCCCCCTAAACTATGAGAAAATAAATTTGTTTGTTAAAGCCATCCACCGTGGTATTTCTGTTATAGTAGCACTTGATAACTAAGACTGCTGGCTCTCCTGAAAATACAAGCTCTCACTGACCCTGAGCCTATGATTCTCTATATGCATTATAACTTGGGTAATGAAAGTACCACCCTACATGCTACCTAGGCCTCCTTGCTACAGGGCGGAGACAAACCCAGACCCTCTGACATATCTCACCTGCAGGAGGAAGTGGCCTCTCCTGTCCTCAGTACCTTGCCAGATGCCATAGGCACTGAAGGAGGTCACCCCTCCCCGAGGTCCCTAGCTACCTGGAGAGTCCCTTCGGATCAACTAAGTAAATAACAATGGGAGTTCACAGACTTTACATATAACATCATTACCATTATATGTGATGGTGCTTAGTGGAATGTTGCTGTTTTCTAACCCTTAACCAAAATTTCCCTGCTAAAGGATGGGACCCAAAGGTTAAGACAATTGGTCAAACTTAAGTAGTCATCTTAGCATTATATGCTTTGTCCAATAATCTGTCCCATCTGCATGTGTTTTACAAACTCTATGGCCACTGCCTAAGAGTTGCCTCCCTTTGGGATAAAGAACTCTGGGAATCTCTGGCCTCATAAAAACAAAATATAAATCAAGGTAACAGATGTCCCTACATATGCTAAGGTCACAATACAAGGTCTCTCAAGGACACTCCTTATCCCCTTCAGAGTTCTAGACATTTCTGATAGTGATCAGGGCACTCATTTCATTTCTCAGAATATACAACCCAGGGCTCTTGAAAAAGGCATTCAATGGAACTTCCACCTTTCCTATATGCCCCATGTAGCCAGTTTAATGAAGAGGCCAATGGGCTCCTCAAAGAACTCCTATTTAAGTTACAAAGTGGCAAATGGACCCCCTGTTGGTTGTCATTTATGCCACAGGCCTTGATTAGCCTAAATTCACAACTCTTGGGGACATGCCTATACCTATGGCACACATGTCCCTCAATTGCCTTTTATGGCCATTAAGAGGGACATCTCTAAAGTTTGTGTTTTTTATGACCACTTCATCATGTGCCCTTTCCCTCTTGGTAAGTGCATCCTTCACTTCTCCTAGTCCTTAGATATCTCAGTCATCACCAAAGTTTAAATTGATGTCAAGGCATCAAAGAATGAATTGTGGTGTTAGGCTTGAAATTTAGATTCAATATTATGTGCTGCACTGACATGCGGTAAAATCAAGAGGGCCTCAAATTGCCTAACTGTAAGTCCTCTTGCCCACTCTGCTCCCACTGATAAGGTCCTGTAGCCAAACAATCCTACTTACATCATCGGACAAAGCACAGTGTCTGCACATCCCTGAGCAGTAGACTCCAGAATTATTCAAACAAGCCAATTACATCTACCCATGGGAATCAAGGGTCACCCTATCCTCTTGTTACTGCAAAGTCTGCCTCCCCAGCAGTCCTTACTTATTCACTCTGTTCCCAAGGGTAACCTCTGTGTAGCCCTGTATGGCATGCAGTGTCCTCTCCCTGGCTATAAGCATATATGACTATAAACTGCTATCAATCTCATCGGTCTAGTGCTGCGTGTTGTATATTTGGCCATTCCCATGATTCTAGGGCTGGAAACCTGCCCTCACCAATGGGATGTGATCAAAACACATATTCACAGTTTCCAGGGATTAGGATATGGACATCTTTGGAGCCATTATTCTGCCTACCACAAGACTATAAGAAAACCTACCCTTTGAGCCAGAGGGAGATATAATCTCTATCTTCAAAGATTATTAGCTATACAAACATCCTTGAAAAAATAGTCCAGAACAAAGAGCAATCAGTGTTTTGCTTTGCAAGACATGGAGAAATGCACAAGACTCAGGGAGAATTGTCTCCCAACACTCAGCACCACTTGCCACCCTCATATATTTGCATAAGAAACCAAGTAAAGATTTTAATTGTTTTAAATTATATATTTTTTCCCATACTGGTTTTTTCTTTCTTAATATGACATCTGACAGAGTGGGATTCAAGGCTGCCTTGATTTATATAGGTTTAAAAAGCTAGACAATTCCATGTACCTGTGGGAGGAGAAATTAGATCTTTTTAGCATAGTTTCTTAGTTAAATCAGGGACTATCTAATCAATCCTCATTCACTTGCAGAGATCAACGAACACTTATAGGAAGTAAAGCTATTCAAATAACTGCACGAAGTTGGTTTGGTGGCCAGCACTGGAGGGAGAGTTCTTTGATATTTTATTCCAGTGCTAAAAAATCTTCTGTATCAGGAAATTCTTCATACTTAACCTTAACCCTTGATGTCTTCAGCCGTAACCCATTTCCTCTTAATCTGCCCTCAGAGATATTTCTTTCATATGATTCTTTGTATCTTCCGGAAAGGGACAGAGTTAAAAGACTTTCATGATACTGCTCCCTAATAAATGGTTCTGCAAGAAATTTACCCTGCTATTCTTATACCAAACTCATAAAAATGACTTCTGGTAAAGTTTAGTTGTCCAGTGCAGATAAATTTTATCTATATAAAGCTATTCTCACTGGAGTGAACTGAAAGGTGTTTATTACCTTTGGAGAAGTGTTTGCATTTTTATATTTTATTTATAATAAACCAAAAAAAACAAACCCATTGCCATCAAGTTGATTCCGACTCATAGAGAATGTTAAAATAGAAGTTCCACTGACAGAGCAAGGTAAAAATAGATGATAAAGGTGATATTAGACCATCTGCAGAATTTACAGTGAAACATATTACATGACTTGAAATCTTTCATGCACATTAAGGTTATAAAATGTCAGATTGCAAGAGAATTTTTGAAGAGGATTTCTTTGGAGGTAGTTGTTACTCCTCTGTGAGCCCCACTCCTTCAATACCCTAATAAGGCTGGGGAAAACCTGACTGACCCTTGACTCACAGCAAGAGGGAGCCTGAAGGCGACTACCATGAGGGTAAAACATTTCTCCTAACTGACCTGGAAGAGCCCTAGTGGTGCAATGATTAAGTGCTCGGCCGCTAACCAAAATGTCAACAGTTCGAACTCACCAGCCGCTCCATGGGAGAAAGATGTGGCAGTCTCCTTCAGTAAATATTACAGACTTGGAAACCCTAGGGGGCAGTTCTACTCTGTGCTAGAGGGTTGCTATGATTCAGAATCAATTCAATGGCAATGGGTTAACTGATTTGGAAGCAAGAAGGGTTTTCTGCTGTGTTGGAATCAGCCTTTATTCCCAAAATTTGTCTAGGTGAAGAATTTAGTTCCTGTACACCATAGGTGGCCCCAGGGCCACCATGTATGCTTGTACAAGTTGTGTTCTGTTAAAGGTCCAACATCTGATGACAAGAGAGGGTGTGGGGATGAGCTTCATTCACATAATAGTCATCATAACCAAAAACCCTAAAACCCGTTGCCTTCAAGTTGATTATGACTCCTAGCGACATCATAGGTTTATATATTAATTTTCTGGTAGATAGCAGTAGAAGGTCTTGTTCTAACAAAGTCAATATATGTTACAAAAATTTCTCAGCAGGTAAAGGTAAAATGTCTTGAGGAATGGGTATCTCTTTCTGATAAGCACAAAGGCACCTCACTGGCACACGATGGCACTATGCGAGCTTCATGACAGAGAGAACCAACATAATTGGTTGTCCTGAATTCCATTTCAGCAGGGCTATCTGGAGATGTTAATGAGACCTCAGCAAACAGAAGCCAGAGGTGAAACATCAGATTGCAAGAGTCTGCATGTAGAATAAACAAGGGTGTTCATCTTGAACAAGAGAACTACAGAGGAGAAACTCTCAACCATGAGAGGAAATGGGTGTCCATAAAACAAAAGAGAGCATCTCAGGAGAGGGAGTTCATTTTAAATAGTGGCAAACCCTCTTCTACTATATATTACATAAGAACCTACACCTCACCTTTCCTCCTTCTTCCCTGTTTCAACTGCCAAGGTCAGTATCATTGATTGGCAAAGAAGGAAAGAGTGATGGAAGCATACATGTAAGATGGTACCACAGAGTGGTTAAGAAGTCCTAGAGGAATGCTGCTTCTCAAACTTTTCTCTCAGAGATTCAGACACCATCCACACTTAAATGACTTCTGCACAACCCCAAAATCTATTTTACACACACATAGAGGTTCCTTCAATCTCTAAGATTTGGTAAATTTTGAAATGATTTTTTTATAGTTTGATCTTTACTAGTATTTACTGAATCATGAAATAGGGCAAACTAATACCTAGGAAGGAAATGTAGAGAACAATTAAGCTTAAAAGAGGAAAGAAGACCAAAAGGTAAAAAGGAATAAGGCAGGATAAATGGAAACAGGGTAAGGCCAACAAAAGAGCCAGGTTTCCAAGTAGGACAACTT
Source organism: Elephas maximus indicus (assembly GCF_024166365.1). Taxonomy (NCBI): domain Eukaryota; kingdom Metazoa; phylum Chordata; class Mammalia; order Proboscidea; family Elephantidae; genus Elephas; species Elephas maximus. The sequence goes on along the minus strand of NC_064822.1, from coordinate 78,489,578 downwards.
GGTATCTTTTAACTTAATTGGTACCTCATGATAGATTCAATGAAAGCAAAATGGCTGTCAGGTGGACTCAGTCACGGCCTCCAGTGGTTATCTGGTGCTGCTGAGGTGATCATAAGCCGTTGTGCCATCCTGGGATGCCTAGCACGGAAGATCAACTGTCAAGTTAAAAGGCTGGGAAGCCAAGAAAATGGTTAGAATAGGAGCCTTGAAAACATCAATCACTGAAAGATAGTCCATATTCAGGTGGACACTGAATCCAAACAGAAGCCAGGAAACAAGCCAAAACCAGAGGTTTGCTGAACTCACTATGTCCAAACCAGAGCAACAACCAAGATATCTGAGGGAAACAAGGAAACTTTGAATAAGCGGCAGTCTTCCAAGAAGGGTATGCCTGCCCCTGAGGTGTGCAAAGACTTTAGAACAAGTACAGTGCACAGAGAGTTTTGAAGGAATCAGTTTTCAGATGCTCTACTCTTTCCTACAAGTGATCTCCCTTTTCACAATGCTTTTACAAAAGGTCTACTTCTCATCCATTTCAAATCTTAAAATGGTTCCAGAACCATTTATAATGAATGCTCTGCCAATGCCTAAAATTTGGTAAATTTTGAAATTATATTTTATAGTTTGATCTTTACCAGCATTTAGAGACAACTGAATAATTTCTTTGATCAAGGTCCCATAAATAGTTGCACAGATACACTCCTGAACAAATTAAGAAATGCAGTTCCTGCATATTTTTACTTATTTAAAATAATCATCAAATGTTTTAATATAGCTATACCATTTTGAGTGGCTGCAGACTATTAATAACTATAGTGATAATTTGATGCCAAAGAAATATTTTAACACAAATAATCCTATTGTCACAGAAAAAAATACATAATTTAATTTTAACCTCTATTTACATATATTTATTTTTGCTGCAGCTAAGCTTACTAAGGTGAGCAACAACAGAAATGCAAAAATACGTTGCATTATGATAAAACTCTCTAGAAGTGAATAAAATACAATTTCAAGGAGTAAAAAATATTTTTAGTATCCCAACTATCAAGTCTTATAGAAGAGTGTTTTAAAACAGATACTGCATCTTTTGTAAAAATTTTTAACTTACAGTGAAAAAATACTAGATGTCAACTTAAAAATATGCAAGGGCTATGTTATCAAAATTCCCTTAGGAGTTATGCAAGCAGAAACATTTGAAGACAATCTCTAGGGCAATAGGATATAACTGGTAAACTTAGGGACTCAGACTGTATCTGAATCTAGGCTCAATGTATTACATGCATAGTTGTCGTTCTTGTTGTTAAGTGCCATCAAGTCAGTTCCGACTCATAGAGACGAATTTGGGCAAATTACTTAAATGGATTCCTCAGTTTTGGGACTGTTGTTTTAATATGTTATCACAATCATACCATCTTCATCAGGTTCAGGGGAAGACTGAGATGTCTGCAAAACACTTAATATATATTGTCTGGCTCAGAATAATTCCTCAAAAGATGATAACTAGGGCTGAGGGCTGTGGGGACCATGGTCTTGGGGAACACCTATCTCAATTTGCATAACATAGTTTATAAAGAAAATGTTCTACATTCTACCTTGGTGAGTAGCGTCTGGTGTCTTAAAAGCCTGTGAGCAGTCATCTAAGATACTCCGCTGGTCTCACCCCTTCGGGAGCAAGGAAAAATGAAGAAAACTAAAGATACAAGGGAAAGATTAGTCCAAAGGACTAATGGACCACATCTACCACGGCCTCCACTAGACTGAGTCCAGTACAACTAGATGGTGCCCGGCTACCACCACTGACTGCTCCGGCAAGGATCAGAATAGAGGGTCCCAGACAGAGCTGAAGAAAAAGAAGGACACATTCTAACTCAAAACGAAAGACCAGACTTGCTGGCCTGACAGAAACTAGAGAAACCCTGAGAGTATGGCCCCAGACACCCTTTCAGCTCAGTAATGAAGTCACCCCTGAGGTTCACCCTTCAGCCAAAGGTTAGACAGGCCCATAAAACAAAATGAGACTAAAGGGGCACACCAGCCCAGGGGCAACAACTAGAAGTCAGGAGGGAACAGGAAAGTTGGTATCAGGGAACCCAAGGTTGAGAGGCGTGAATGTTGACATATCATAGGATTGTTAACCCATGTCATAAAATATGTGTACCGTTTAATGAGAAACTGGTTTGCTCTGTAAACCTTAAAGTACAATAATAAAAAAAAAAAAAAAAAGATGCTACTTATTATTCAGCAGATGTCATTTGCAGAACATAATCCACCAAGACCTATCATGCAGGAACTCACAACACTTGGCTTTTCCTGCCAGACTCACCTTTCTGTGACGTCTCCAGGGTTCTAAAGGATTAGTACTAAATCCCAATCTCAGCTCAAAACATATATCATCTCCAATTTTCCTTCAGAAAGTGCCCTGGCAATGGAATCACCAAGTTTCTTAAATATATATTGGACATTAGTTCTCTCCCTTGTACTGGCACATATCCCAAGTCTCCTCCTAATGGCTGGCTCTCATTCCTTAACAGATTTCTAGTTGACTATGAGCTCAAAGTTCCTCCAATGATCTACTCAACTATGACATAGTTCTACAGTATAAAAACAATTTTTCTTTCCAACTCAGCTGACTTTGTCTAGAAGAGATGCTCACCTGGAGCTGTTTAACAGTTTCAGGTGATATGTGATAAACCGTCAGTCTGTTTCCATTGAAACCTTGCAGACTCAGCGTGCTTACTTTGATGATTCCTTTAGAGGATTTTCCTGAACTTCCGTAGATGTGTGGCTCTCTTTCAGACTCTCCTGTTCGTCAGCCGCAGAGTAGTTCTGTAAACTTCCTGGGGCTGTTTCTTTCCCAGAGATCAAATTATTCCTCTCAAGCCTTCTACCTGTGGAAACCAGAAATTATTAAACATTCCAACTATTTTCTGCAATTTTGCCTAGTTTTAACACTTTTAATCACACTGAATTATTTCTCCAAATAAGCCTTTGGGTTTTATTCAAGTTGAGCCTACGAGATAGGCCTATTCAAAGAGAGAAAACACAAACTATCATATTAAAGCTTCAACATAGCTGATTTTTAATTTGATCAAAGATTTTTTTTTTAATTTGATCTGCACAAGGCATGGGTTTTCTGAAACAACCTTGTTCATTCCCCAATTTGATTTAAAAGTTTAATCAATTTTTGAAAATCATTTAAGTGCCACCATATTAAAAATATATATATATCAATTAAGTAATAATGAACTTTGAGGATATTTCAGAGAAATGGAACAAATTTTTTTTTTTAATTACCACTATTTCCATCATCCAATAACAACTATTGTTAACATCTCTGGATTTTTTCTCTAAGCAAAAACAAAAGCCTATGCCCCCCACCTCCGTACCCCCTTACACACACAAACACACACGCACACACTTCGAAAATTAAAGGAAAAAAACCATTGCCATCAAGTCAATCCTGACTCATAGGGACCCTAGAGAACAGAGTATAACTGCCCCACAGGGTTTCCAAGGAGCTCCTAGTGGATTTGAACTGTTGACGTTTTGGTTAGTAGTCATAGCTCTTAACCACTACACCACCAGGGTTTCCTTGAAAATAAAGGAAGGGAAAAGAAAAATAGGTCCAAATGTGATTTCCTGACTTGAAATCTTTTGCAGACATTCATGCTATTTACGCCACAACCTTCATTTCCTTAGGTCACCAAAAAGAACAAGAGGCTTTCTGAGCTGGCTGAGTTGTTCTTACCTGTCCCTCTGCCCTTCTGCTAATGAAATTTCCAAAGTTGTCTCTTGCTTTTGCTAACTAGACAGGCTTCCTACCGTTTCTGTCCTTTAGATGGCAGCATGATCTCTAACACTTTACTGCCTTTTCTCCACCAAGTTATGCAGTTCTCAAAAAAAAAAAAAATGAATATGTTAAGGTTGAATTATTTAAGGGAGTGCGGAGGAGCTGGAGAAGTTGGCAAAGAGGACTGGTCATTGAGGGCGAAGGTGTGGAAAATTGGGAAGCTAGAAGTTGTCTGCGGAATGTAAATGTCAGATTACAGCCACAACAGCTAAACCAAAGACAGTGCACGTGTGGGTTATCGTGGTCATATCTCACTCTTACAATTGTTAGTTGTGAGAACTGATGAACAACATTAAATTTGTTTCATTTATTCAACACGTACTTATAAACATACTACTTGGTGCCAGACACTGGGATACAGAGGAGAATAAAACAGATAATTCTCATTCACTTGTTCTGCCCTCATGTTGTTGTTAGGTGCCGTCGAGTCGGTTCCGACTCAAAGCGACCCTATGCACAACAGAACGAAACACTGCCCGGTCCTGTGCCACCCTTAAAATCGTTGTTATGCTTTAGCTCATTGTTGCAGCCACTGTGTTAATCCACCTCGTTGAGGGTCTTCCTCTTTCCGGCTGACCTGGACTCTGCTAAGCATGATGTCCTTCTCCAGGGACTGATCCCTCCTAACAACACATCCAAAGTATGTAAGACACAGTTTTGCCGTCCTTGCCTCTAAGGGGCATTCTGTCTGCACTTCCTCCAAAACAGATTTGTTCATGCTTTTGGCAGTCCATGGTATATTCAATATTCTTCGCCAACACCACAATTCAAAAGCGTCAACTCTTCTTCGGTCTTCCTTATTCATTGTCCAGCTTTCACATGCCTATGATGCAATGGAAAATACCATGGCTTGGGTCAGGTGCACCTTAGTCTTCAGGGTGACATCTTTGCTCTTCAACACTTTGAAGAGGTCCTTTGCAGCAGATTTGCCCAATGCTGTAAGTCTTTTGATTTCCTAACTGCTGCTTCCATGGTTGTTGATTCTGGATCCAAGTAAAATGAAATCCTTGACAACTTCAATCTTTTCTCCATTTATCATGATGTTGCTCATTGGTCCAGTTGTGAGGATTTTTGTTTTCTTTATGTTGAGGTGTCATCCATACCGAAGGCTGTGGTCTTTGATCTTCATTGGTAAGTGCTTCAAGTCCTCTTCACTTTCAGCAAGCAAGGTTGTGTCATCTGCATAACACAGGTTTTTAATGAGTCTTCCTCCAATCCTGATGCCCCGTTCTTCTTCATATAGTCCAGCTTCTCAGATTATTTGTTCAGCATACAGATTAAATAGGTATGGTGAAAGAATACAACCCTGACACACACCTTTCCTGAATTTAAACCAATCAGTATCCCCTTGTTCTGTCCGAACAACTGCCTCTTGATCCATGTAAAGGTTCCTCATGAGCACAATTAAGTGTTCTGGAATTCCCATTCTTCGCAATGTTTTCCATAGTTTCTTATGATCCACACAGTCGAATACCTTTGCATAGTCAATAAAACACAGGTAAATATCCTTGTGGTATTCTCTGCTTTCAGCCAGGATCTATCTGACATCAGCAATGATATCCCTGGTTCCACGTCCTCTTCTGAAACCAGCCTGAATTTCTGGCAGTTCCCTGTCGGTATACTGCTGCAGCCATTTTTGAATGATCTTCAGCAAAATTTTGCTTGAGTGTGATATTAACAATCTTGTTCTATAATTTCCACATTCGGGTGGATCACCTTTCTTGGGAATAGGCATAAATACGGACCTCTTCCATTCAGTTGGCCAGGAAGCTGTCTTCCATATTTCTTGGCATAGATGAGTGAGCACCTCCCGCGTTGCATCTGTTTGTTGAAACATCTCAATTGATATTCCATCAATTCCTGGAGCCTTGTTTTTCGCCAATACCTTCAGAGCAGCTTGGACTTCTTCCTTCAGTACCATTCGTTCCTGATCATATGCCACCTCTTGAAATGGTTGAATATCGACTAATTCTTTTTGGTATAATGACTCTGTGTATTCCTTCCATCTTCTTTTGATGCTTCCCAAGTCATTTAATATTTTCCCCATGGAATCCTTCATATTGCAACTCAAAGCCTGAATTTTTTCTTCAGTTCTTTCAGCTTGAGAAATGTCGAGCGTGTTCTTCCCTTTTGGTTTTCCATCTCCAGCTCTTTGCACATGTCATTATAATACATTACTTTTTCTTCTCGAGGGGCCCTTTGGAATCTTCTGTTCAGTTCTTTTACTTCATCAATTCTTCCTTTTGCTTTAGCTGCCCAATGCTCAAGAGCAAGTTTCAGAGTCTCCTCTGACATCTATCTTGGTCTTTTCTTTCTTTCCTGTCTTTTCAGTGACCTCTTGCTTTCTTCATGTATGATGTTCTTGATGTCATTCCACAACTCGTCTGGTCTTCGGTCACTAGAGTTCAATGTGTCAAATCTATTACTGAGATGGTCTCTAAATTCAGGTGGGATACACTCAAGGTCATATTTTGGCTCTTGTGGACTTGCTCTGATTTTCTTCAGTTTCAGCTTGAACTTGCATATGAGCAATTGATGGTCTGTTCCACAGTTGGCCCCTGGCCTTGTTCAGACTGATGATATTGAGCTTTTCCTTCATCTCTTTCCACAGATGTAGTCAATTTGATTTCTGTGTGTCCCATCTGGTGAGGTCCACGTGTATAGTCGCCATTTATGTTGGTGAAAGAAGGTATTTGCAATGAAGAAGTCGTTGGTCTTGCAAAACTCTATCATTCATTCTCCAGCATTGTTTCTATCACCAAGGCCATATTTTCCAAGTACTGATCCTTCTTAGTTTCCAACTTTCACATTCCAATCGCCAGTAATTATCAATGCATCCTGACTGCATGTTCGATCAATTTCAGACTGTAGCAGCTGATAAAAATCTTCTATTTCTTCATCTTTGGCCCTAGTGGTTGGTGCGCAAATTTGAATAATGGTCGTATTAACTGGTCTTCCTTGTAGGTGTATGGATATTATCCTATCACTGACAGCGCAGTACTTCAGGATAGATCTTGAAACGTTCTTTTTGACGATGAATGCAACACCATTCCTCTTCGAGTTGTCATTCCCAGCATAGTAGACTATATGATTGTCCGATTCAAAATGGCCAATACCAGTCCATTTCTGCTCACTAATGCCTAGGATATCGATGTTTATGCATTCCATTTCATTTTCGACGATTTCCAATTTTCCTAGATTCATGCTTCGTACATTCCAGGTTCCAATTATTAATGGATGTTTGCAGCTGTTTATTCTCATTTTGAGTTGTGCCACATCAGCAAATGAAGGTCCCGGAAGCTTTACTCCACCCACGTCATTAAGGTCGATTCTATATGTCTGTCAGTTTGTCATACTGTGGGGGCTTGTGTGTTGCTGTGATGCTGGAAGCTATGCCACTGGTATTCAGATACCAGCAGGGTCACCCATGGAGGACAGGTTTCAGCTCAGCTTCCAGACTAAGACAGATTAGAAAGAAGGACCCGGCAGTCTACTTCTGAAAAGCATTAGCCAGTGAAAACCTTATGAACAGCAGCAGAACACTGTCTGATACAGTGCTGGAAGATGAGCCCCCCAGGTTGGAAGGTACTCAAAAGATGACTGGGGAAGGGCTGCCTCCTCAAAGTAGAGTCGACCTTAATGACGTGGATGGAGTAAAGCTTCCGGAACCTTCATTTGCTAATGTGGCATGACTCAAAATGAGAAGAAACAGCTGCAAACATCCATCTGTCCTTATAGATCTCATATTCTAGTAGAAGACAATTAAAAAGTAAGCAAATAAATATATAATGTAAATTTTGGTAGTGATAAGGGCCAAGAGGAGAAAAATAATAGGTCAAAGGAGACAGAAAGGGTGTGCTGCTGCTATTGTTGTTAGATGCCACAAAGTCACCACATCCCCCACCCCCAGTTTCATGGCAACTCCATGCACAATGGAACCAAACACTGCCTAATAATGCCAATAAGCCCCTGGAATACACCACTCACGTAAGTTCTATCATTCCTAACCAAATCCCAAAGGTCTCCCTTGTTGGATGGATATAAGGTGAACTGCTGAAAGAACCCATAAACCAACCATACTGTGAGTGGCCTCCAGGAGTAAGTCCAAGAGAGGGAAAGAAGGAAAAAAAATGGAAAGGGGGTTGTCTTAGTTATCTAGTGCTACTGTATCAGAAATACCACAAGTGGGTGGCTTTAACAAACAGTAATTTATTTTCTCACACTTTAGGAGGGTAGAAGTCTGAATTCTGAGCACCAGCTTGAAGGGAAGGCTCTTTCTTACTGTCTGCTCTGGGGAAAGGCCTTTGTCTCTTTTCAGCTTCTATTCCTAGATTCCTTGGTGACCATGTCGCATGTATCTTTCCCTCACCTGTTCTTGCTTAGTTAATCTGCTCTTTTATATCTCAAAAGATGTTGATTTAAAACTATACTAATACTGCCTTATTAACATAACAAAGAAAACCCATTTCTAAATGGGATTATAACCACAGGTATAAAAACCAAAACCAAATCCATTGCCCTCAAGTTGATTCTGACTCACAGTAACCCTAAAGGACAGAGTAGTACTGCCCCATAAGGCTTCCAAGGAGCATCTGATGGCTTTGAACTGCCAACCTTTTGGTTAGCAGCCATAGGTCTTAACCACTATGCCGACACAGGTATAAAGGTTAGATTTACAACACAAATTTTGGGGGACCACAATTCAATCTATAACAGGGGTGGTTAAATGGATTGAAAGATGAAGAGTCTAGCATCCCATTGGCATTCTTGAACCATCTGTTTCTCTCGATCTACTGGCTCCTTCTGATCTTCAAACCTATACCAGTCCCACGAAAATTAAAAAATACAACACGAAAACCTGATATTCTCTCAAGATTCTCTCAGGTCCATTTCTATCTTTCCAAATAACCCCATGTCCTTGCCTCAACTCAGACACAATCTGATTTCTGCCCAGGACTGTATGCTCTTTGCAAAGCCAACTGACCTTTTCATGAAATCTAATGGCATCTAATCTTCTTAACATTCTCTGACTTCTCAGTCACCTCTGGTTAGGGTCTGTTTCTTGAAATGTCCCTCCCTTTAATGCCACGGCAGGGCCCCCTGGTTTTCCCAGGGCCTCCCTTATCACTCCTCTGGCTTTTTCACTGTCTCAACTTTGTCTCCCCTCCCCACTAACACTGAAAGCCAAAATGCAGTGTTTCAAGGTTCTGTCTCTGCCACCATCTTTTATATCTCTGCACTTCCCCTCTTAGAGATCTCATTCACTCTTGGAGTACTCGATTTTCCTCCCAGATCCAAGGTGACCTCCGATGTCTTGTGTTTTGCTTTGAGTCCTTCGCCTTCCAGTGTATTTTATCTCTCCTGGAGGAGTTATTGTTGGTTGCCATCGAGTCTATTCTGACTCATGTGTCACCATGTTAGAAGTCCTTGAGTGGCACAAACGGTTAAGTACACATCTACTAGCCAAAACGTTGGCAGTTCGAACCACCCAGAGGCACCTCTGAAGATAAGCCTGGCATCTGCTTCCAAAAGGTCACAGCCTTGAAAATCCTAGCAGTCCTACCCTGCACACATGGGGTCATCATGCACTTGAAGGCAATTACAATAACAACAACCTGGAGAGAAAATTCCTTCGAGCAAGAAGTCTTTTCTTATTCATTTTTTATTACCCATACTAAGAAGCCAGAGGGTCAAGGGGGGTTCTTATACAAATGATAAAACTGAGATCTAGAAAAATTAAATGACTTGGAACTTGTAATTTCTAATAAAAAAATAATAATAATAATACTGTGCACTTATTATGTGCCAGACACTGTTCTATACACTTCACATGCATTTACTCATTTAATCCTCACCGCAAACTTACCAGCTAGGTTACTGACACCATCCCCATCTTGCAGAAAGATTACATACCTGCCCGAGGTCACACAGCTAGCAAGTGGTCATCAGAAGGTTTGAATCTTAGTAGTCTGGCTCCAGAGCCCATGCATTTAACCAATGTTATATTGCAGACGAAATGGGTTCTGTGGCCTTTTTAAATGCAACCCAGGTCTCCTGATTCCTGGCTGGCATTTTTTTCTAGTAGACCATAGTTGCAAAATCACTTTTTCTTCAACTTATTTTTTAAACTATTTATAATTTCAAATTAGTTTATCAGAGAATCCAACCCCTTTTGTAATGTCCAACCAGTATTTCAGTATAATTATCCTAGATTTCCCACTCCACATTCTAATTTTCTACATACATCTGTTTAGCTTTAAGGTCCTCCTATTTCTGCATGAATTTCTTTCCCATCTGTCCCCCAGAAAGAAAGAGTAAATTAAATTAAGTCATTGAACATTGTTCAGGCAACTGTGACAGAAACTCAATAAGGTGGGAAATAAGCCAATAACATCAAGCTTCCTTTCATTAAGATTTTCAATACCTATTTGGTCAGGCTTAAATAAGGCTGGATTCATCCGAGAGCTCTCGATTTTAAATGCAGTGGGTCCCACACAGGTTGAAACCTTTGGATGGCAGCTGTGCCATTTCACACTTTAAAAGCCTGAAGAGAATTTTGGACTTCAAATAGTAAGCAAATGTCTACATTACAAAAAAATTAAGATCAGAGTAGCCTTCATATCAAAGCTGCCCAAGTGATTTCATTCTAAGGTGGTTTCATACTTCATTTGCCTGAGGAACCCCTTTCAGAAATCACAGGAAAATTTTACCATTGGATAGCCCTATAGTGTGTCATCATCTCCCCAAATTTTTTTTAACAATTTATTTTATTTTTTGGTGAAAATATATACAGCAAAACCATCAATCAACAATTTCTACATGTACAATTCAGTGACATTGATTATATTCTTCAGGTTGTACAATTATTCTCACTGGCCCTCTCCAAATTATTTCTCCACACTAACAGTAAACTCACTGCCCCAAGCTTCATATCTAACCTTTTGAATTGCTACTGTCAGTGTGATTCCCTATACATAGCTCTTTAAAAGCAGCACAATGTTCAAGGCAGACATTCTTTACCAATTAAGCTAAACTATTGTTTGGTTTTAAGAAAACTTCAAAACCAAACCAAATCCATTGCCGTCGAGTTGATTCCAACTCATAGCGACTCTACAGGACACAGCAGAACTGCCCCATACGGTTTAAGGAGTGGCTGGTGGGTTTGAACTACTGACCTTTGATTAGCAGCCAAGCTCTTAGCCACAGCACCACCAGGGCTCCAAGAAGGCTTCATGGGATATTTTTGGTTTAAGGTTTAAAGATTCTCTCAGGGCAACAGCTTTGGGGATATCCAGCCTCAATGGATCCAGAAAATCTGGATTCCACATCATCTCCCTAAATTTTTAAACCAGTTTCCAATATGTACCCAAAAAGGTATTTTATTAGAAGGTAAAAAATTATCAAATGTTTATAGCAGGGCAAAAATAATTAAATTTACACAGTTTCTCAATATCAATGCGGCAAATATTCATATTGATGAGGAAACTTCATGTGGCAAATCCCAATACTCTGTCAACAGGCTCCTGCTGTAAAGCCTGCTTCCAGGTTCTTCCAATGACCTATTTTTTTTTTTTTTAACACTAGTGACTCTTACCAGGTATAGCAGGCGATAACAAGGAACTCGTCTCATTATCTACCCAGGAGTATAAACCTAACAGCTGAGCCTGTAACTCCAATAATAAAGCAAGTCTCATTCAGCTGCCCTTGAATGTCAGAGACTCACACATTGCCTTTCTTTCAGAAGACTCCCTCTGCCCCTGGCTACAGAAGATCCAAAAGCATTCATGGTTTTCAGAGGGGATGACAAACCTCACCAAAAACCCAATAGCCTTCCTGCCTCTTAATGAGATTATGGAATATTCTTTCCTTTAAAAGGTATGTTCTTACACTAACTATGGAGTTGGATTGGGGTGTCATGTATTTTTACAGAAGGAAAAATATGATACTGTCCAACAAAGTGATATTCAACCAACATACATACGTGTTCCTAGTATTTAAGAGCTCTTTTGATTTTGATCAAAGACACAATCCATATTGACGTTAATTGTTGTTGTTAGTTGCTGTCAAGTCAATTTCAATTCATGGCGACCCAGATGTGCAGGGTAGAACTGCTCCACAGGGTTTTCAAGGCTGTGACCTTTCAGGAGCACATCACCAGGCCTGCCTTCCAAGGCTCCTCTGGGTGGGTTCAAATTGTCAACTCTTCAGCTAATAGGAGAGTACTTAATGATTTGAGCCACCCAGGGACTATAGGGTCGCTATGAATCAGAATTGACTTGATGGCAACGGGTTTGGTTTATCGGGTTTGGGGATTCCTATATTGATGTTTACCTAGCATGTAAGCAAATACAACAAACACTTTTGGAAATATAAAAAGGAAATTCCTGGAAATACTGACATAACGGCATTTCACAAAACACACAGATTTATACATACTAAAAACAGATACTATGGCATTTTTCAAGTTATCAGGTTAAAATTTTTTTTTTACACTCATATAAATCAGCTATATATTAGTAGAAAAGAAAACCTCATAAATTACAAAATTCAAAAAATAATCCAGGCCACAACTGATGACCATTATACCATAAAAGTAGAAATTTAAAACTGAAGTATAAACACAAAGACTTGTCGATTTAAAAGCATTCACTCAAATGACTTTCAGGTGATAATGTTTTAATTGTAACTTCGGACAAAGTTTTTGTGTTTTTGAGATTAAGAATGATGTTTCTGATGTAAACTTTTCAATGCCAACGTTACCCCCTATGTGTAAAGAAATGTCACCATCCCTAGTCACAGATCATCCCATGGTATAATTATGGATGCTAAAATTAGTTTGATTCCCATAGAAATCTCAAACTGGTAACCCTCCAAAAAAGCCTACAGAAGACATATTACTGCAGACATTAGGAAACATCTAGAATCAGCCTAAAATATAAAATCAGACCCTTTGGGAAGTTTTATTACAAATTTATGGCCTCTTTAAAGGCTGTGTTTAAAAGAAGATGAATCCTGAAGTTGGGTAACTTAATACTAACTCAAGCCATTTTCCCAAATGTCATTCAAGAACAAGAAAATTGCCGATTTGCCTCTAACTTATTCTAATTTCCCTAAAGCATGCTCTTCTAAGAGCAAAGAAACTCATTTAGACTGTTAATTAAATCTGTTCCCAAAAGATGAAGCAAAGAACATGAAGCTATAATTCTAAATACACCCTCCCATGTACCACCTTCTAACACCTAAAATATTTTAACATTTCTAAAAGGCATATCTACACAGAATCAGCCCAAAATGCAAAAATATTCTTTTGTTCTTATTCTGAACACGCCTCCAGAATTAAAAATAAGGCCTTTACAAGAACCATGACATACCAAAAAAGAAGGGAGAAAACTATATGGTTTAAGGGTCAAATAAAATTATTCAAAGGGCACCTTAAAACTCAGGCATTTTCAACAGAGAAATTATTTTCCATAAAAAGAAACATATGTGACCCACACAAATGTTTTCATTAAACCTAAAGTCTCATCTATTTTCTGGTTATAAAAAGTCTACATATGGAAAGAAAGTTTAAAGCCACTGAAACTTGAAATTCAATGTGTGCACACATAGACACACGCACATAATTTCTTGGATGTATAACTTTAAGCAGTGCATAAAATGCCTCTGTGGGTTTTTACTTTTTTCAATGTTAAATGATACCGAGTTTCAGAGCAACAGTTTTGTGCCTGGGTTTACACTTTAAGAGGATTTCTTATTTTCTCTGGCCACACACAGTAGGAAGAAATTTAATTTGGTCCTAAGAGTCTAGGCAGGAGGCACCAGTGGTTCTATTTACCTCTTAAACAAACTACACCACCAAAAATTTATCATCTGCCTATCCTTCTATATCCAAGCTTGGGCTCCTTAATAGATTACATGGCAGAGAGGAAAGACCCACAAGACGTGGCAGTAAACAGCTTCACCACTTAGCAACTCTATGATTTAAGTCTCCTAAGGATATAAGGTCACTATAAGGTCGCTAGGAGTTGGAACCGACTTGACGGCAATGAGTTTTTTTTTTAAGGATACTAAGAAGGAGCCCTGGTGTTGTAATGGTTAAGTGCTTACCTGCCAACCAAAAGGTTGATGGTTCTAACCCACCAGCAGGTTCATGGGAGAAAGATGCAGCAAGTCTGCTGCTACAAGAGCCTTGGAAAAGCTGTGGTGCAGTTCTACTACAGGGTCGCTATGAGGCACAACAACAAGGATACTAAGGAGTTCCTGAATGGTGCAAATTTTTAATGTGCTTCGCTGTCAACCAAAAGGCTGGGGGTTTGAATCCACTCAGAGTTGCCTTAGAAGACAGGAATGGTGATCTGCTTCACAAAGGTCATGGATTTGAAAACCCTGTGAAGCAGTTCTACCCCGCACACACGGGATCACAATCAGGAGTGACTGAGGCAACTAACAAGAAGGATATTTAAGGAGTCCCTCGGGGGGTGCAAATAAGCCCTGGTGGTGCAGTGATTAAAGTGGTTGGCTGCTAACCAAAAGGTGGTTCTAACCCACCAGCCACTCAGCTGGAGAAAGACGTAGAAGTCTGCTTCACAGCCCCAGAAACCGGTAGCTATGCGTCAGAATCAACTCAACAGCAGAAGGTTTGGTTTGGGTGGGGTGGTACAAATAGTTAAAGCACTTGGCTGCTGACCAAAAGGCTGGAAGTCTGAGTCCACCCAGAGGCACCTCAGAAGAAGGGCGTGGTGAACTATTTTAAAGAAAATAGGCCATTGAAAACCCTATGGAGAAGATTTACTCTGACACACATGGGGTCACCATGAGTCGGAATCAACCAGACTGCAATTGGTTTGTTAAGGACAGTAAAGGATTGCCCTCATCTGTACTGATTCCTTTACTGACCGCCCTACAAGTCTGCCATGAGAGGAAATATGAGAAAATGAATGTTCCACACTCAAGGCACACAGTATCTCTGTGGATAACGTACTCTTCCTCTGAAAGCCTTTTTTCTTCAGAAATCCACAAGGATCATTGCCTCCTTGCCCCCTCACCAACCCCACCACCACCACCACATGCACACCCTTCTGGTCTCTGCTTACGTGGCAACTTTGCAGTGAAGCTTTCCTTGACACTCTATTATTTTGTTAATTTGTAACTCTGTAGTTAGTCTGTTTTGCAATAGAATCCCATTATTTTAATTTGGAGGTATATTTAAGATGTTTTAACTTTCATTTTTTACCATTTTATTGTGATTTACAAACATACGCAAAAGTAGATAAAATAGGTTAAGTAACCCACACATACCTGTCACTTCGCTTCAACACTTAACACATAGCCTCCGACGCGGAAGTAGAAAACAGGCCATTACAAAAACGGAGCTTCAAGACTTCACTCCTTCCCTGAGCAAAATGAAACTAAACCTCAACCAATCAGATGTTGCTGGTTCCCGTAACCTTATATAACTCAGCAAATAAGATTAAACACTCGGTTCTAACCAATCACATGTTAGCTTGCTTGGCTTCTGGTTTGCCCAATAAAAGCAATCTGTTCCTGTACCTGGAAGGATCCCTAGTGGCACAATAGTTAAGTACTCAACTACTAACTGAAAGATTGGGGGTTAGAATCCACCAGCTGCTCTGGGGCATCCATAAGGATTGTTGTTAGGTACTCTCTGGTCAGTTCCGACTCATAGTAACTCTGTGTACAGCAGAACGAAAACACTGTCCAGTACTACACCATCCTCACAGTCTTTGCTATGTTTGAGCTCATCGTTGCAGCCACTGTGTCAATCCATCTCATTGAGGGTCTTCCTCTTTTTTGCCGACCCTTTAGTTTACCAAGCATGATCTCCTTCTCCAAGGACTGATCCCTCCTGATAACATGTCCAAAATATGTAAGACAAAGTCTCCTTATCCTCATTTCTAAGGAGCGTTCTGGCTGTACTTCTTCCAAGACAGATTTGTTCGTTCTTTTGGCAGCCCGCGGTATATTCAATATTCTGTGCCACCACCATAATTCAAAGGTATCAATTCTCCTTCATTCTCCCTTTTTCATTGCCCAGCTTTCATAAGTATATGTGGTGATTGAGAACCTTAGAAATCCTTTGGGGCAGCTCTATTCTGTTCTATAGGGACTCTAAGGATTTGACAGTAATGGGCTTGAGTTTGGTTCCTATTCCTCAGTGGAGCACCCAGCCACTTTGTGTTGTCACCAGACATCGTGTGCTGGAATAAAATCACAAGAATTTTATTAAAAATGGAATTTTTCTTTTTACATCTCCTTGTTTCAGCTATAAACCCTCTTCTTGACTATATTAGTATATATCTCAAAATGGTAAAGGCTCTTTTTTCTTTTTCTTTTTAGTAAACCCACAATTATATCACCATACCTATACAAAAAAAAAAAAATTTTTTTTTTTTTTTACCCATACCGGCTACTCCGTTTAAAATTACAACCCCCTCAGCGTTTCCTGTCTTTCCTCACTTGATTTTTCTCCATTATCTTATTACCTTCTGACATACTATGTATTTCACTTATTTGTTCATTGTCCGTCTCATCCAGTAGAACATAAGCTCCCTGAGGAGTTTATTATTGTCTGTTTTCTGCCATATGTCTCATGTCTAGAATTGTGCTCAGACATATTGAGGCCATTCAGTCATTCATTTCTGAATAAGTCGATCCATTCCAATCAAAAGAGCACATCAGATACGTGCTAAACATATATGCTAAACTTAAGGCATCACCCTTTCCTGGCTGCAAATGTCACTTTTTTTCAGCTAAATTTTTGATTAGACCAAGAGAACACAGGGTTGAAATTTGCTTTTTTTCAAGAAAATCTGAAATTCGGCTTTCCATATAATTGTTTAAGGGTATATTCAGGTGACGGAACAGGAATTTCAAAACAAACAAAATAACTATTAGCCCAAGAGACAGAAAGGGCCACAGGAACCAGAGGCTTACATAATCCTGAGACCAGAAGAACTAGATGGTGCCGGACCACAACCGATGACTGCCCTGACAGGGAGCACAACAGAGAACCCCTGAGGGAGCAGGAGATCAGTGGGATGCAGACCCCAAATTCTCATAAAAAGACCAGACTTAACGGTCTGACTGAGACTAGAGGAATCCCGGCGGTCATGGTCCCCAAACCTTCTGTTGGCCCAGGACAGGAACCATTCCCGAAGACAACTCATCAGACATGGAAGGGACTGGACAATGGGTAGGAGAGAGATGCTGATGAAGAGTGAGCTACTTGTATCAGGTGGACACTTGAGACTGTATTGGCATCTCCTGTCTGGAGGGGAGATAGGAGGGTAGAGAGGGTTAGAAACTGGCAAAATTGTCACAAAAGGAGAGACTGGAAGGGCTGACTCATTAGGGGGAGAGTAAGTAGGAGTATGGAGTAAGGTGTATATAAGCTTATATGTGACAGACTGACTTGATTTGTAAATGTTTACTTAAAGCTCAATAAAAATTATTAAAAAAAAAAAAAAAGGAACCTAATAATTATTGCCACCTTGACAGAAAGCCATTTTACTTCCTTACAGAAGTTTAGTTCCCGGGAGCACTGAGGAGCAGAGCATAATTTCCACAACCTGAATTCATACTTCCTGTTTATTAATAGGAGTCCCTGGGTGGCACAAAGGGTTAAGCACCCAAGTTCTAACTGAAAGAGTTGGCAGTTCGAACCCAACCAGAGCTACCTCAGAAGAAAAAACTGGCAATTTACTTCTGAAATATCATAGTCATTGAAAACCCTATGGAGTGCAGTTCTACTTTGACACACATGGGGTCACCATGAGTTAGAAATATCTCAGCAACAACAGCTTTGGGGTTTCTTTTTTGGTTTATTTATTAGTAGTCTAGGAACAGGCACATGCTAACAGTAAAATTTTCTGATTGTATCTTGAATTATAAGAGCTAGCATTTGTAATTATTATACACCAGCATTCTTCAAAGTGTTTCATAACAACTCTACAATGTAGGTACAAATTTTATCCCCAGTTTGTAGACGATGTTGAATGAGAAACAGAGTAAGAACTCTACATTGCAGAGCAGTTCAGGTACAGCCTCAATCCAGACAGCCAGCATCCCTAGCTAGTAAATGAGAGATCATTACTTGAACCCCAGCGGAATGCGTCCTCAGCCTGCACTCAATCTCTGCACCATCCCTAAAACAGCACACATCTGTGAGCTGCCAGGCTGGATTATCTGTGAGGAAACCAGTGCAGTGCAGTGGCTAAAAGCAAAAACTTAGGAATCAATTTGAACTAGATTAGAATCCCAGCTCTACCATTCATTGGTTATATGACCTTCAGCAAATTAATTAACCTCTCTGAGATTCAGTTTCTTCATTTATACAATAGGAATCATAATAAGACGTACATCATAGAGTTATTACCAGGATTAAATGAGAGACTTTTTGTAAGATATTTAGCATACCATGTGGTACTTAGTAAGTAGTCAATACAGCATAGCAATTAAGAGTAGTCTGTGGAGTCACACCGCCCAGGCTGGAATCCCAGCCTGGTGCAGTGGTGCAGTGGTTAAGAGTTCAGCTGCTAATCAAAAGGTCTGCAGTTGGAATCCACCAGCCACTCCTTGGAAACTAAAAGAGGAAGACAAAAAAATAACTGATACATTTGATCTGTGGTGTTTGCAAAGAATATTGAAAATACCACTGACTGCCTAAAACACAACAACAAATCAGCCTTAGAAGAAATACAATCAGCATATTCCTTAGAAGATTACTTTGGACACATCATCAGGGAAGACCAATTGCTAGAAAAGGGTATAATGGTTGGTTAAGTAGAGAGTTGAGGAAAACCTTTAATGTGATGAATTGATATAATAGTCACATCGATGGACTCAAACGTACCAACTATCGTGAAGATGCCAGAGGGCCAGGCAACGTTTCCTTCTGTTACAGATAGCCTTCATGAGTCAGACCCGACTCCACAGCAACCAACAGCAGCAACATACCTCTATTTTCTCATTCATAAAATGGGAAGAACATGCTTAGACCAGCAGCTAACATTATAAATTCTCATAAATGTTAATTATTTTATTATTATAACTACCCATGTCATTCCTTCTCAACATATTTTTAAGCCAGCTACTCATATTTCACACACCCAGATTGTTATACACAGAACAGAACATTAAAATTGACATTTCCACAGAGATCCCAAAAAATAATAGTTGTAAACTCCGAAGAAGGATGCCAGGTAACCATATTGAAAATTTACAAATGCAAAGTCCCAGAATTGGTTTCCAAACTCTTTGTCTCTTAGTCCACTGCCATCACCCAGAAATCCTCACCTCAATAATACAAAAAGACTGAGAAGAAGGAGATAGAAAATCCGCAATGCAATTTATTTGGAACACTGTTCACCCTGTAGGGAGTCTCACTCTCTCACCTTGAGTGCTTTCTTCTTTGCCTCAAGCCTGTTGAGAGTCTTCCAAGGGACCATTCACTGGACGTGAAATGTCTTGTGGGGCATAGGTATTGTGCCTGGGGAAACTAAAGCAGCCTGTGGTAGCAGGGCCCAGGTAGGTGCACTCAGATAGGGTGGGCCTGCATGCCCAGAGCTGTCAGAGCCAAGATGTGTGAGGATTTCTTAGGGATCCTGGGGTCAAGGGCTAAAGAAGGTGAGATTGGCACTATTTTAATTCCAGCCAAGAGGACCACCTGGAAGGGCGAGGGGCCTCCCACAGGGACAGCCTGTGGAATGAGGGCACTGAAAGGACTGAGGGATGTCAGCAAGCCAGAGGAGATGCGTCATCCACGCCAAGGGAGTTGCACTGTGCAATACTTGGGGAATCTTCAAGAAGCTCAAAAAATGGCCATTAGGAAGAGAGCTAGTTTTAAACATTCGTCAAGCCTGGAGAGAATGAAGCCACCCAGTTTTGGAAGGCCCTTCCCCTCTAACAGAGTAAACGCTGCATCTAGAAAGTGGGAGAGGCTGGAAAGGGACAGAAGAATCTGACCACGTCTCCCCTTTAGAGACCACAGGTTCCCTCCTACCTGCTGTGATTCCTAGCTAAGGTAGAGAGAAGAAGGCTGCAGGAGACAGACCCTGGTTATAGGGCTAGATGAGGAGGAGCCTTATCTTTGAATATGACTGAAATGTTAATATGTTGAAGTGGACATTTTAAATACAATGTTTGCAAACTATATATGTTTGCAAACTAAAGTATGATAACGCATTTACTAACAGTGAGCAGAAAAGCCACGGGCCTCCTAGAGTTTTCATCCAGAGGCAAGAGTATATCACCCCACTGAGTAAATTTCATGGGGTCAGCGGGAGACAAAAATAAATTTGTGTTTTGTTTACATTTTACATATTCAACAAACAAGCTATCTGTAGGTTGCCTTTGCCCACTGTGCCCCAACCTCCCATTCAGGTCTGGGAATGTCCCAGTAACCCTCACCCTACCTCCATGCTCTCATCTTCCCTTCTCCATCCAATTCCAGCAGATCTCACTTTGTGCCACTTCTAAGCTCACCTTGTGCCACTTCCACTGTAAGATCTCGCCGCCAAACCTGCTCGCTGTTGCCAGCACAAGTCATATTTACATACCTCTCTATCTTTACACATACCCCTCCCTCTGCCTGCCATGTCCTTTCCCCTCTTCTACACCTGGAGGACACCTGAAACACCTCATTAAGAAGGCCACCATTAGTCAGTTGCAAAAGGACAAATATTATATAAGACCACTATTATAAGAACTTGAGAAATAGTTAAACTGAGAAGAAAACATTCTTTTGTGGTTACTCGAGGGGGGAGGGAGGGAGGGTGAGAGAGGGGCAATCACTAACTAGATAATAGATAGGAACTACTTTAGGAGAAGGGAAAGACAGCACACAATACAGGGGAGGTCAGCACAATTGGACGAAACCAAAAGCAAAGAAGTTCCCTGAATGAACTGAATGTTTCGAAGGCCAGCGTGGGAGGGGCAGGGGTCTGGGGACCATGGTTTCAGGGGACATCTAAGTCAACTGGCATAATAAAACCTATTAAGAAAACATTCTGCATCCCACTTTGAAGAGTGGCGTCTGGGGTCTTAAATGCTAACAACCAGCCATCTAAGATGCATCAATTGGTCTCAACCCACCTGGGTCAAAGGAGAATGAAGAACACCAAGGACACAAGGTGATTACGATCCCAAGAGACAGAAAGGGCCACATGAACCAGAGACTACATCATCCTGAGACCAGAAGAACTAGATGGTGCCTGGCTACAACCGATGACTGCCCTGACAGGGAACACAACAGAGGACCCCTGAGGGAGCAGGAGAGCAGTGGGATGCACACCCCGAACTATCATAAGACCATACTTAATGGTCTGACTGAGACTAGAAGGACCCCAGTGGTCATGGCCCCCAGACCTTCTGTTGGCCCAGGACAGGAACCATTCCCGAAGCCAACTCTTCAGACATGGATTGGACTGGACAATGAGTTGGAGAGGGATGCTGGTGAGGAGTGAGCTCCTTGGGTCAGGTGGACACTTGAGACTATGTTGTCATCTCCTCCCTGGAGGGGAGATGAGAGGGTGGAAGGGGTTAGAAGCTGGCAAAATGGACATGAAAAGAGAAAGTGGAGGGAGAGAGGGGGCTGTCTCATTAGGGGGAGAGTATTTTTTTTTTTTTTAGCAAGGTGTAGATGGGTTTTTGTGTGAGAGACTGGCTTGATTTGTAAACGTTCACTTAAAGCACAATAAAAATTATTAAAAAAAAAAAAGAAGGCCATCATACTATTGGACACTGCCTTGCTTTCTTAGGGCTGCTGTAACAAAATACCACAAACTGGGTGGCTTATAGGAACAGAAATTTATTGTCTACCTGTCCTAGAGGCTAGGAGTCCTCCTCAGGACCATGTTTCTCCGAAGGCTCAAGGGGAAGATAATTTCTTGTCTCTTCCAGCTTCTGGCAGCTGAACATAACTGTGTCACATGGCTGTCTGCCTTCTGTCTCTCTTTCTATAAAGACACTGCTCAGATTGAATTAGGACCCACCTTTCTCCAGTATGACCTTATATTCACTGCTAACATCTTTAAAGACCCTATTTCCAAACAAGTTCATGTTCACAGGTATCAGGGGTTAGGACTTCCTCTTGTCTTTTGGGGGGACACAATTTAATCCATATCAGACGCTTTGCCAATCTTTTTCAGGTGCATCTAGCCCCTGCCTCACCTGCCTTCCAGCAGCATGTTGCATGTGGCCGCACTACAGTACCCATACCGTTTATACTGTGCTGTGTAATGTGACTGCGTCCCTGGAGAAAGGCGCCACAGGGAAGGGTCTGTCCATGTCTAATTCATCTGGGTAGACTCATTAACCAGCACTGAAAAGACTCAATCTGTGTTTCCTGATGACACAAAAAGCATTTCATTTTAACCTTAATGTTTAAGTGGGTCTTTTCATAGTCTTCCTGACCTATTTTTCTACCTTTAAAATTTCATATTTGTCTTTTAAAGAACTATCTATATGGGATCAAATTGACACCAGCAAATTAAAAGGTCAGACAGGAAGCTTAGGGGGCAGTGAGATTTTATTAATGGGGAAGAACAATTTGGAAAAGGAGGGTGAGAATGGTTGCACAACCAGGAGAATGTAACCAAGGTCACTGCATTGTTCATGTGGAAATTGTTGAATTGGTGCATGTTCTGCTGTGTATATTCTTCACAACAACAACAACAAAAAAATTACTTTAAAAATGTTCATATTTGATGTAAATCAGATATTTCCAAGTACAAATTCAGAGCGGTTGGTTTCTGAATGAAACACAGTCTCCCAAAAATGAAGGCATGTTATGGGAGGCAAGTAACAATGAAGATCCAGTTGAGAAGATCATGTTGTCCATTTCTTTACTCCTGGCTGAAGAGGAGCCAAGGTGGCCACTAGGAGAGCTCATGCCCACAAGAGTTTGACAGCAAGGCTCCTTCCACTTGGAAGGTAGCACATGTGTTCCCTCCCTGTCAAAGCTTTCTCCAGAAGCAGCAAAGCAGATTGCCTTGAGATACAGACAATTTTCTCTGTCCTGTGCTGGGGCTTCCTGCACAGATTTCCCTTTCACCTGTCTTCAGCGCATTTTCTTGTCTGGCCTTAAAAATCTCTGGAGATACTTCACAAGGCTCAACAGATGAAGGCAAGGTCGGTACATTCCAAACTGAAGGAAGAGAACAGATGATGTACACATTTTTTCAAGGCCACATGTACCTTTTCTCTGCTTAGGGGAAAGTTGGGCCTTTCCTAAGAGTGGACGGCTTCAACGAAGTCCTGCTAATAATCAACTGATTAACCTCTGCTTTGAGAGGAACTCAAGACGCTGCTACCTACATGACATTTACACTCACTCTGTCATTGTGAGCAAAAATAATCACCAAAGGCAGTTGTATTGGAGCAACAAACATGTTTTCAAGGGAATAGTCAATACGACTAAGCAATTTCTTCACCCTGAGCATGACTTATAACATTGTGTTTTCAATCTGGTTCTATCGATTCCATATGATGAAAATTCTCTCTGTTGCTGATAATTCAGTAGCTAAGTTCACTCTTTCCCCATCTCTACTACCTCAATGTGAAAGTGGTATCTGGCTGGGCACTCTTTGAACTAGAGACACAGACTTGGATTGGGAGAGGGGATAGTAGGGCAAAGGTGGAAAAAGGCATTAAGAAGTGACAGATACTATTGGTTGTTTGCCACACAGTAAGCATTCAGGAAATGTTTTCTGAACATATGTTCTGTCTGCAGATTCAAAGATATGGTACTGTGTAATCTTAATTATCACAGAACACTAAAGCCCAAGAGTTTTACTATTGTCAAATGGTCTAGAGTCTGATATGACAAAATATTGCATGAATGCCTATAAACATAAGATAGAAGATAATTCCATTACTAGGACATTATTTACTGGCCTGTATTACCCCCTTAAGGCCCTGTGCCAAGGCTTTGGATACTAATAGGCATTTATGAGTCCCTTTTTTTATTATGTAGGGAAAATTACTAGAAGTTGCAGCATGACTGGATGGCACGGCCTCTTCCAGTTACTGAAAGAAGGCAGCACTACAGCCTACTAGTTTAAACCAATATTCAGCAGTATCAAGACAAGCCACTAGACCACCCCAATCACAGAGTTACTACATTTCCTATGGAATCTTCCAAGGATACTCAGAGCTTTCAAGCTAGAGATTATGACGTTCCATTCAGATTTATTCTAACAATAACCTCATGAATAGGGAAGTAGCTTTCAATTTAAAGTAAAATAAATTGATGAATATCTAACCAAACACTGTATTTCTGAACCAAATAAACTGATTGTGATCAGTAAGGCTGTGTGTCAACTTGGCTGGGTAATGATTCTCAGCGATTTGGCAGTTATGATGTAGTATGGCAGCCATCTCCATGGCTGAGATCTGATAGAATGTGATCACCTCCATGATGTAATCTGCTGTGAGTAGCCACTCAGTTGAAAGGGATATTCCTTGGGAGTGTGTTCTGCATCCAATATAGGTAGACTTTCTGGCAAGGCTCGTGGGCTTTTGCTCACTTTAGATCCTGCAGCTGGATCCTGTTCATCTGACCTCTAGTTCTTGGGACTTGAGCTAGCAGCTTACCTGCTGATCTTGGGATTTGTCAGCCTGTGCAGTCTGTGAGCCAGGGACCTGCCAGCTTACCTGCCGATCTTGGGTTTGCCAATCCCTGCAGTTATATGAGTCAGAAGAAGCCTCCAGCTTGACCCACAGACTGGGGACTTTCCAGTCTTTACAACTACATGAGCCATTTCCTTGATATAAATCTCTCTCTCTCTCCTTCCCTCCCTCCCTCCCTCTGTGTGTGTGTGTGTGTGTGTGTGTGTGTATACATATATAAAGAGGGAGATGCTCCACTGGTTTTGCTTCTGTAGAAAACCCAGCCTAAGATATTTGGTGCCAAGATTGGTTCTAGAGAAACAAAATTGTAAGGATGAGTTTTCTAAATTTGCTCTGAAGTCTGGTTAGTCTTAAAGATGTTGATGACTCTGCTTCCAGTAGTAAAGACAGCACTGCTAACCCACCACATGAGGTGGCAGTAGAAATAGACAAAATATCATTACCAATATATCAGATATTGATAAGAGGCAAGGTTCTGGGTGATCACATGTTTGACACCTTTCTATAATTTTGTCATAATGAGAAGTGTAAGGAAGCTGCTTGGTTGGTCCTGCCTTCACTAGATGAACTGGTGAAAGAGATGAGCTCAGGGCTTCAGAGTCAAAGCTCAAGCACTGCATAAACAACCTCAAATTTTCCACTTGTACCTTGAAAGGAAGCCTTATTTCTTGTAGTAACAGAGCTGATATTACGATAAACCCAGAGTCTTATCGTAAGGGTGGCTGAATTACAATGCCAAATGAATTTCCAAACACTAGTGTTGTCTGAACTTAAAGTGAGGGTATTTGTTGGGAAGAAATGAAATCCTGAAACTGGGGATGGGGGCATATAAGCAGATAATCAGGAAGCTGCAGACACTGAGCCCCTAAATTCCACTGAATCGCTTCTGTCAACAGAACCAGCCATCTCATTCTCATCTGCAGAGATCATTCCATCTTTGTCTGCTAGCCCACCCTCCCTGGTGAAATCATTAGCACCTCTACCCCTATCCCCATCTTATGAGATTAACCCCGCTATGTCTGAAGAGCCTTTGTCTAAATCATTGCCTGGGGAACCACCTGAGGCAGATGCTTTACAAAAGACAATGCTGAATGTCCTCAAAACACATCTCCACCACCGATTCTGACTTTTAGACCTATAAACCAAAAAACCTGTGGTCATCAAGTCAATTTCAACTCACAGCAACCCTATAGGACAGAGTAGAACTGCCCTATAGAGTTTTTAAGGAGCGTCTGGTTAGCAGCTTTAGCACATAACCACTACGCCACCAGGGTTTCCTTCTAGACTTATAACTAGACTTAAATCCCACTGAGCCCCAAAAGGTGAAGTATGAAGTATGACCCAGGAGGAAGTACGCTACACTCCAAAAGAACTGCTTGGCTTTTCTAATATGTACAAACAGGAACCTGGGGAATATGTGTGGAAATGGCTATTAAGACTGTGGGATAATGGTGCAAGAAACATAAAGATGAATCAGTCTGAGTTTATTGACATAGGCCCACTAAGCACAGATTCTTCATTCAATGTTTCAGCTGGAGAGGCTAAGAAAGGATCTAATAGTTTATCCGGTTGGGTCACTGAAGCATGGATTACGCAGTGGCCTACACTAAATCAAGTTGAACTACCAGACCTGCCTTGGTATACTGTAGAAGAAGGCATTCAAAGACTTAGGGAAATTGACATGTTAGAGTGGATTTATCAGGTTAGACCCACAGGCCCACAAATGGAGTGCCAAAAAGAGGCACCTTTTACCACAATTGTGAGGAACAAATTTGTGAAGGGAGCGCCAGCATTCTTGAAGACTGCTGTGATTGCTATTTTATGTAAGTCAGATTTAACAGTGGTAACTGCCCTAACTGAATTAAGACATCTAACTACAATGGGGCTGATTGGACCCCATGGTTGTAGGGGTCAAGTGGTGACACTCAATCGACAAAGACAAGGTGGATGTGGCTAATGTAATGGACAGCAGAATCAAAGAATAATCTGGCTGCTATTATGGACTTATAGTATTGGCTACTTAGTCATGGTGTCCCTAGGAGTGAAATAGATAAGAAGTCTACTAAATATTTACTTGATCTGTATAAGCAGAAGGATCCTAGGTCAAGTGAAAGACAATCTAACTTGAATCACCAAAATGGAGAGCCAAGTCCCCTCAATCAATTCCCAGACTTGAGCTAGTTTACAAACCCACAACCCTTGAATGAAGAAGAGGCTGGGTCCCCTTGAAGAAGGACCCTACTACACTGCCAAAAATGAATCCTGTAATTCTTCCTCCCAGCCTTCCCAAAAGAGATCTATGGCCTTTTACAATACTGACAGTTCACTGGGGAAAAGGAAATAATCAAACTTTTAGGAGATTACTAGATACTGGCTCTGAACTGAGACTAATTCCAGGAGACCCAAAACATCACTGTGGCCCAACAGTTAGAGTAGGGGCATACATAGGTCAGGTTATTAATGGAGTCTTAGCTCATGTGTATCTCACAGTAGGTCCAGTGGATCCCCGAACCTATCATGTAGTGGTTTTCCCAGTTCCACAATGCATAATTGGAATAGATATATTCAGCAACTGGCAGAACCCCCACACTGGATCCCTGACAAGTGGAGCCAGGGCTATTATGGTAGGAAAAGCCAAGTAGAAGCCATTAAAACTGCCCCTACCTAGGAAAATAGTAAACCAAAAGCAATACTGCATTTCTGGAGGGATTGTAGAGATTACTGCCACCATCAAAGACTTGAGGGATGCAGGCGCGGTGATTCGCACCACATCCCCATACAACTCACCTATTTGGCCTGTGCAAAAAATAGATGGATCTTGGAGAATGACAATGCATTATTCAAAACTTAACCAGGTGGTGACTCCAGTTGCAGCTGCTGTTCCAGATGTAGTTTCATTGCTTGAGCAAATTAATACATCTCCCGGTACCTGGCATGCAGCTATTGATCTGCTAATGCCTTTTCCTCCAAACCTGTTTCAAAGGACCACTAGAAGTTTGCCTTCAGCTAGCAAGGCCAGCAATACACCTTCAGTGTCCTACCTCAGCAATATATCAACCCTCCAGCCTTATGTCGTAATTTAGTCCACAGGAAGCTTGATTGCCTTTCTCTTCCTTCCATAAGACATCACATTTGTCCATTACATTGATGACATTATGCTGATTGGAACTAATAAGGAAGAAATGTCAAGGACTGTGGACTTATTGGTAGAACATTTGCATGCTAGGGAGTGAGAAATTAATCCTACAAAAATTTAAGCAACTTCCACCTCAGTGATATTTCTAGGGGTCCAGTGGTGTGGGGCATGTCCAGATATTCCTTCTAAAGTGAAGAATAAGTTATTGCATCTGCCCCCCCGCCCCCACAACCAAAAAGGAGACACAACGCCTACTGGGCCTCTTCGGATTTGGGAGGCAACATATTTCTCATCTGAGTGTGCTATTCCAGCCTATTTATCAAGTAACTCGAAAAACTGCTAGTTTTGAGTGGGGCCCAGAACAAAAAAACCCTCCACAACAGGTTCAGGCTGCCATCCAAGTGGCTCTGCCACTTGGGCCATATGATTCAGCTGATGCAATGGTGCTTGAAGTAGCAGTGGCAGATAGAGATGCTGTTTGGAGCCTTTGGCAGGCCCCTACTGGTGAATCACAGCACAGTTCCTTAAGATTTTGGAGCAAAGCCCTGCCATCCTCTGCAGATAACTACTCTCCTTTTGAGAAACAGCTTTTGGCTTGTTACTGGGCCTTAGTAAAGAGTGAATGCTTGACCATGGGCCACTAAGTCACCATGCAGCCTGAGCTGCCCATCATGAACGGGGTGTTGTCTGACCCACAGAGCCCTAAAGTTGGATGTGCACAGCAGCACTCCATCATTAAATGGAAGTGGTATATACAAGATCGAGCCTGAGCAGGACATGATGGCACAAGTAAGTTGCATGAGGAAGTGGCCCAAATGCCCATGCTCTCCACTCATGTCACATTATCTTCCATTTCCCAGTCTGCACCTATGGCCTCATGGGGAGTTCCTTATGATCACTTGACTGAGGAAGAGAAAACTCGTGCCTTGTTTGCAGATGGTTCTGTGTGATATGCAGGTGCTACTCGAAAGTGGACAGCAGCAGCACTACAGCCCCTTTTTGGGACTTCCCTGAAGGACAGTAGTGAGGGGAAATCCTCCCAGTGGGCACAGATTCGAGCAGTTTTTCACTTTGCTTGAAGGAAAAATGGCCAGATGTGTAATTGTGTATTGATTCATGAGCTGTAGCCAATGGTTTGGCTGGATGGCCAGGGATTTGGAAGCAACATGATTGGAAAATTGGAAACAAAAGTTGGGGAAGAGGTATGTGGATAGACCTTTCAGAATGGGCTGAAGAATTGAAGATATTTATGTCTCATGTGAATGCTCACCAAAGTGTGACCTCAGCAGAGGAGGATTTTAACAATCAAGTGGATAAGATGTTGTGCTCTGTGGAAACCAGTCATCCTTTTTCTCCAGCCACTCCTGTCATTGCCCAATGGGCTCATAAACGTGGTGGCAGGGATGGAGTTTATGTATGGGCTCAGCAACATGAACTTCCACTCACCAAGCCAACCTGGTTACAGCCACTGCCTGCCCAATCTGCCAGCAGCAGAGACCAACACTGAGTCCATGATATGGCACCATTCCTTGAGGTGATCAGCCAGCAACCTGGTGGCAGGTTGATTACATTGGACCACTTCCATCATGAAAAGGGCAGCATTTCGTTCTTATTGGAATAGACATTTACTCTAGATACAGGTTTGCCTTCCCTACACACAATGCTTCTACCAAAACTACCATCTATGGACTTACAGAATGCCTTATCCACTGCCATGGTATCCCACACAGCATTGCCTCAGATCAAGAGACTCACTTCACAGCAGATTAAGTGTAGCAATGGGCCCTTGCTTATAGAATTCACTGGTCTTGCCATGTTCCCCATCATCTTGAAGCAGCTGGCTTGAATAGAACAATGGAGTGACTTTCCAAAGACATAAATACAGCTCCGACTAGGTGGCAATGCCTTGCAGGGTTGAGGCAATGTTCTCCAAGAGACTGTATATACTCTAAATCAGCATCCAATATATGGTGCTGTTTCTCCTATAGCCAGTTTTCATGTGTCAAGGAATCAAGGGGTAGAAATGGGAGTGGCACCACTCGCTATTAACCCTAGTGACCTACTTGCAAAATTTTTGCTTCCTGTCCCTGTGAAACCTATGCTCTGCAGGTCTAGAGGTCTTAGTTCCAAAGGGAGGAAAGCTCCCATCTGGAGACATATCACTGATTCCACTGAACTGGAACTTAAGAATGCCACCTGGGCACTTTGAGCTCCTTATGCTTCTGGATCAACAGACAAAGAAGGGAGTTACCGTACTGGCTGGTATGGCTGATATTATGTAATGGAGGTAAAGAAGAGTATGTTCGGAATGTAGGTGATCCCTTAGGGTGTCTCTTAGTACTACCACGCCCTGTGATTAAAGTGAATGGAAAACTATACCAACCCAATTCCAACTTGAATACCAATGGCCCAGGCCCTTCAGGAATGAAGGTTTGGGTCACTCCACAAGGCAAAAAACCATGATCAGCTGAGGTGGTTGCTGAGGGCAAAGGAATTACAGAATGGGTGGAGGAAGAAGGTAGTTCTAAATACCAGGTATGACTGCGTGACCAGTCACAGAAATGAAAACTGTAAATGAGACTTCTGTACTGACACAGCTACCTGGTTTTCTACTCCTACCAGTAGAACAGAAAGATAGTATCAATAAAGAAAGTACCCTCTGGCTGGTTAAGCAAACATTCTCTAGATGTTCTATGCTAGGACTGATGATACATTAGTATGTAAGGTGTGCTTATAACTCATACTTAAAGCCCTCATTAATTCTCTCTAGAGAAATTCACATAAAATGCTCTAGTCACAGCTCCCTTAAAGCTCCAGTGGCTAGAAGAACAAAATTACCATTGCAGCCCTGTTTACAACAGCAAAAAGATGGAAACAACCTAGGTGCCCATCAATGGATGAATGGGTAAACAAATACTCACACAATGCAATACTACACAATGATAAAGAACAACAATGAATCCATAAAACATCTCATAACATAAATGAATCTGGAAGGCATTATGCTGAGTGAAATTAGTCACAAAAGGACAAAAATTGTATGAGACCACTATTATAAGAACTCAAGAAAAGGTTTAAGCACAGAAGAAAACATTCTTTGATGGTTACAAGGGTGGGGAGGGAGAGAGGAATTCACTAACTAGATAGTAAAACCAAAAAAACTAGACATAGACAAAAATTATCTTAGGTAAAGGGAAGGACAACACACAACACAGGGGAAGTCACCACAACTGGACTAAACCAAAAGCTAAGAAGTTTCCTGAACACAACCAAACACTTTGAGGGACAGGGTAGGAGAGGCAGGGGTCTGGAAACCATGGTTTTGAGGGACATCTAGGTCAACTGGCCTAAAAAAGTGTATTATGAAAACATTTTGCATCCCAATTTAGTGAGTGGTATCTGGGGTCTTAAAGGCTAGTGAGTGGCTATCTAAGATGCATCAATTGGTACCAGCCCACCTGGTACAAAAGCGAATGAAGAACACCAAAGACACGAGGAAAATATTAGCCCAAGAGACAAAAGTGGCCACATAAACCAGAGACTCCTTCAGCCTGAGACCAGAAGAATAGATGGTGCCCAGCTACCACCTATGACTACCCTGACAGGGAACACAACAGACAGTCCCTGATGGAGTAGAAGAAAAGTGGAGTGCGGAACTCAAATTCTAGTAAAAAGACCAGACTTAATGGTCTGAGACTGGATGAACCCCAGAAGACACGGCCCCCATACTCTCTGTTAACCCAGAACTAAAACCATCCCCAAGGCCAACTCTTCAGACAAAGATTAGACTGGACTATAAGACATAAAATGATACTTGTGAAGAGTGTGCATCTAGTTCAAGTAGATACACAAGAGTAAATGGGCAGCTCCTGTCTGGAGATGAGATAGGAAGGCAAAAAGGGGTAGGAAATCCAGGGTGGAAAGAGGAAGTATGCTGTCACATTATAGGAATAGCAACTAGGGTCACATAACAAACCGCATATAAATTTTTGTATGAGAAACTAACCTGAGCTGTAATCTTTCACCTAAAGTACAATAAAAAAAAAAAGAAGAAAATGAAAGCTAACCTGTGATTCAAATTCTTTTCTTTCCCTTAAAGTCACAAAGATTATCATTGTACTTACTAATTCCATACGATGAGGGTGTACATCAGCTTTGTTTCATCTCTAGAATAAACCACTGGCAAGGTGATTTCTAGCTGTCTATTCTTAAAGAAAAAAAAAATTCTTTTACAAATTCCATGGGGTAGCTAAATTTAAAGGAGTTTTTTTCCCCCCCTTGCAAATGTAACTGGCATTACCATCATTTCTTTTTGTGCCCAGTCACTTTCTCCTTTACTACTAAGAGTGTCTCATTACCCCATAAGGATGTCCTCCTCAGGGTATATTTTAAACTCCTTGTAACCTTAAGTAACACCTAAACTCCCTCTACACCTCCAGAGCAAAGCCCCACTCTAATCACACTTAGGGAACCCCTCGAGATGCTGCCTTAACTTTATGAAATTGCTCTATAAGGCTAGGAATTGTATTTACTTTAAGGATTCTTAGGAAACCTATTACTTCTCATGTAATGGTTGTAAATAGCAGTCTAATCCATAAAGTTTAGTGTAAGACTGGTTAGGGAGTCAGATGAGAAAACACAGAAGCACAGGCTTTTGAACAGCTTTTCAACAGAGTTCTATCTTCCTTTCTTTCCCCTGCCAGTAGTTAAAAAGGAGAATGAGAGAGGGAGGGAGAGAAGGGGGGAGAGAAAAAGACAGAAAGAAAGAGGGAAGGAGGGAGGGGAGAGATAAGAACAAAGAAGAGCGGTCTAGAGGGTGACAAAGAGAGAATCTCTGTACTGTTGAAGTTGGGCTGGAAGTGGCGGGGGGAACTCCTGTGGTTGTAGAACCTTTTGGATGCTGAAGACTTGCTTAGCAGAAGAGTTAAAACAGTAAGAAGGTAAGTTATGGATCTTGGTGGTAGAAATTATCTCTAGAGCTACCCCCATCTTGGCATGGCTTGCTCAATTGTATGAATTCCTGATGGGGTATTGCTAGTAAGAAGATTTGACTCAGCTTTAAATCAACTGCCAGTGACTCCACCCAGAGTGGGTTGAGGAAACCTACCAGTAGTTGCCTTTGCAGTACTCTGGGAGTCCTTTTATGACAGATGCATCTTATTTACTGCTAAATTAATGGTCCTCAAAGCACAAGAGGCTCTGCAGGAGAAAAGACCTGGCAAACTAATTCCATAAAGATTTCAGCCTAGGAAGCCCTATGGAGCAGTTTTACTCTGTCATATATGGTAGCTATGAGTTGGAATTGACTCAGTGGCACATAGCAACAACAGGCACTATCTCAGCCTCGTACTTATTCTTCAACTTCTGGACAGTTAAGCAAAGGCCCTTCTCACTTTCATCAGTTTTGCAATGATCAAAGATTACCACTTTTTCCTTGTTAGAATTCCCCTCTAAAAACATCTGAGTCTGGTGATTTTTTTGTGCATTATTTCCTTAATTACTTTCTTCCATTTCTTCCACAACAAATGAAGTGTTTAAGCTTCCTAGTTTAAATTTTGGTAAACTGTATTTAGCTAAGAAATCATATATTTCATCTAGGTTTTCAATTTGTTTTTCCACAGAGGACTGCAAAGTAGTCTCTTAAAATTTTTAGTCTGTTTCAATGATTATTCTCCTTTGTCATTTCTTGTTTTGTATTTGTGTTTTTATATAAATTTTTATATTTGTGTTCTCCCTCCTTTTTTCTTAAGTTACATAGTGGTTTATAGATTTTGTTAATTTTTTTGACAAAGGATTTTGGTTAATACTTAGATTATTTTTCTCATCTCTACCTCGTTAATATCTGCTTTGATTATTATGTTTTCTTATTTGCAATTTCTTTTCATTTTCCTTATCATTTCCAGTGTATTAAATTCATTTATTTTCCTATTTTCTTTTTAAATATTTTAGGCTATGACTTTTCCTTTGATGACGGCTTTAAATATATCCCGCAGATTCTGATAATGTTTATGTTACTATCATTTCTCTTTCGGAAATTATTTAGAATTGGTTTTATATTTTTACTTTCATGAAAGGGTTGAATAACAAAAAGTTTTTGTTTGTTTTTTAATTTCCAGGTAGAAGGGCCATATTGTTTTGCTTTGTTTTGTTTGCCTTTAATTCTTACATTTATTTTATTTTGGAGGACATAATTCAGTCTATAACAGTTAGATTCTTAAGAATGTACAAAATCACTTTTAGAAATTAAGAAGAGCAAGGTTTACCCTATTTGTGCTGAATATTTTTATAAGAAATTAAAAGAATTCTTCAGTCCTTAGGACTACACTTCGTGTTCTATAACTAAAAGATGATCAGGTCCATTTGTAAACTAACTGGGGCCTAGCATTCAATCCAGATTTGCAGCAAACCTTCACTCATATTGAAAACCAGATGGAGGATTAAACAACTTTATAGGATTTAGCAGCTGTCTTCTTTTGGTGTTCACATTCCTAGAGTCAAACCCCATAGCCTGCTGTGTCCCCTAGTCAAGTAAAAGGCTTAGAAATCAAAAATTTCTATGTTTTTTTCCTTGTTTCCCATCTAAAATGTCTCCTAAAACATTAACCAGCTTGACAGTACACCAAACAAACAGAGAGAAATCCCATCCAATGTAGCCTTACATCCATACAATAGCTAACTTCATTTCACCACATGGTATACTCACAAAATGTTTTACTACATAGTTTGTACACAAATTGAGAATAAAGGACAATAAATTGCTCAATACAAGACCGTCGTAAAAGATTTGGCAACTAAACCTTACCAGTCAGAAAGACATACATATGGTTCCTCTCTTTCTGGCATGCACAAATCAGAGTCTTAAAGAGAAATGGATAGGAAATCTCAATTCAGTGTCCTCATTTCCGAAGACAACTGGTAAAAACAGATGGCAGAACATAAAGCAATTCCAGCTCTTTATCACTTTGGTTCTTTCAGAATTAAACTCTTAGACCACATGATTTTAAAATCCATCCATGAAAAAGCAGAAAACAGAAAAGACATGCACGTTTTCCTGGAATTCAAGATAGAGTCATGAAGATGAAATTAGTCTGGGCCTTAGTAAAATCAGATAGTGTGAAGATTGATCTTTTTCATACAAAATTAACATATGACCCAAAGCTCTCTGGTGCTTGCTGGTACCCAAATGGAAACTGTTTTCCAAGTGAGGTATTTTTTAAAGCTGGCTAAATAGCTCAGCTGGATGGCAATATTTTACTCATGTCATATGCTTCACCCATTTTCCTAATGTTCATTTTTGATATTTAGAACGTAAGAACAGCTGTAGATTAAACAGACCTACAAAACCCTCAGATTCAATTTCACTGTGAAATACAGTCGGAGATCCAGTTGCAGAAAGACATTAACCAGTTTGATTCCTGGCTTAGCCTAAAGACTCACCAAGGGTAATGGAAAGGACAGGGCGGCGGGGGAAAGAGGAACTGAATGGGAAAGGGCTGAAGAAAAACATGGGTCTTAGGGATCCTAAATCACTGCTGTGAATGAGCCTGATAACCTACTTATGGAAAGAATAAATACAAACCATATCAGCCTGACTTTCCTACACACTTACTGCTATAATTAATGTATTTAATTATTACTTTCCTGAAGCAAGAGAAACATCAAAGTTTACAAAAGTGAATTGATTTCAAACAAAATGAAAAATTATGCCACAGTTGTCTTAAGTACCAATCATAAAAGTAGACATAATAACAAAAGAAAATTTAAGTCCTATGTCCCAACACTATCGTTTTCTAAGGCATTGCTATGCAGTATCTTCAGTCAATGAAGAATGGCATTCTCTTAAAACACTAAGCTGGACAAGAATGCTCAGCCTTTTTGTTACAATGCTGCCCAACCCTACTGGTCTGAGAAAGGTT
Source organism: Elephas maximus indicus (assembly GCF_024166365.1). Classification (NCBI taxonomy): domain Eukaryota; kingdom Metazoa; phylum Chordata; class Mammalia; order Proboscidea; family Elephantidae; genus Elephas; species Elephas maximus. The sequence continues at coordinate 78,454,024 of NC_064822.1, read as the reverse complement.
AGAGATTCTGAGACAAGCTTTTAGGTGATTGGAATGCTGCCCCTCCAGAGTTCCAGGGAAAATCAGAGATTAGGATATCCAGAAGGAAATAAAGATTTAATCACTGTTTTTATTATACACTCAGAGGCAAGCCAAGATGAATTACGGAACAGAAAAGGCTTATCTTCTGGGCCCTTATATTTTCCTCCCTTTCTTAACAAAAGAAGACAGAGAGGCTCTTGGCTATGGAACAGAGTGCTGGATTTAGAGATAGAAACACTTAATTCTGTTACTTTCTAACGATGCATCGTTGACCAAGTTACTTAATCTCCACACTACATTACCCGTTCCTGTCAAGTCGATTCCAACTCACAGTGACCCTGTAGGACAGAGGAGAACTACCCCATAAGGTTTCCAAGGAGCAGCTGGTGGATTTGAACTGCTGACCTTTTGGTTAGCAGTCTGAACTCTTAACCACTGCACTACCTGGGCTCCCTCATTATGTTAATAAAAAAAAAAATTATGTTACTAAGTTATAATTCAAGAAAGTACATCAAACTCATTTGCCCTGAACCCTGACCTCTCACCAGCACAGTACTAGACACTAAAGCCCAAGATAATCTCTACTCTTGCATTAGTTGTAGGGTTCAGGGAGGGTGCAGGTGTATATGTTTGAAACAAAGAAATGTTTTGCAACAGAGTTAGAGAGCAATTATGTGGCAATATGGAAACAGATGTGAAAAAGCAAACAATATATTCTACAGTAAAATTTGAAGAAATTCAAAACTCATACACGATGAGTTTAGGGAGTGAGACTAAGACTTTCAAGCTGGGAAGTGGGTCCCCTTCCATCAGACAGAGCCCCACCTCTCCCTAAAAAACAAACGAACAACAACAAAAAAAAACCTGTGGCCCTCAAGTAGATTCTGACTTATAGTGGTAAAGGTCAGGAGTTCAGTTTCTGACCCGTTTGTTTAAGATTTCTATAATACATCCAAGAGGAAATGTCAAACAGGCAGTTGGATAGAGTGATTGGGGTTGGAGATACAAGTTGGCGAGTTACAGGTATATTGACACTGTTTACGGCCACGGAAAGAGATGAGATCTGCAAGGGAGGAGAGACCTGAGGACTGAGTCTGGGACACTCCCAGAATCAGGGGGAAGGGTAACCCGTTGCTGTCGGGTTGACTCTGACTCATAATAACTCCATGTATGTCAGTAGAACTGTGCTCTATAGAGGTTTCAATGGCTCATTTTTTGGAAGTAGGTCACCAGGCCTTTCTTCTGAGGCATCTCTGAGTGGACTCAAGCCTCCAACCTTTGGGTTAATAGTTGAGCATGTTAACTGTTTGTACCACCCAAGGACTCTGAGGGAAAAGGAGGGTCCAGCACAGGTGACTGAGAAAGAGCTCGCAGTGAGGTCGGAGGAAGCCCTGGAGGGGGTGGTGTCCTGCAATCCAAGTGAAGAAACACACTCCAAGGAGGAGGAGTGGTCAGTTGTGTCAAATGCTGCTGTTAGGTCAAGTAGGACAAGGCCCAAGAAGCCATCATGGGATTTAACAACCTGAGGGTCACTGTTTCTCTTGCTGTGAAGAGCAGATTATTCGGTGGAGTGGTGGGATGAAGTCCTGGTAGGAACTGGCATATAAGAGAGCAACTGTAAACTACTTATTTAAGGAGTTTTGATACAAAGAAGTGGAGCAGTGTCTGGGAGAGGAATTGGGCTGAAGAGAAGGTTTTTGCTTGTTGGTTTAAGATTGGAGAATTAACAGCATATTTGTGTGTTGATGGGAATGATCAGAGACTGAAAAATTGATGATGGGGAGGAGAGAGGGGAGTTACTGGAGTGATATTTGGAGAAAGAGTGAGATCTAGGGTACAAGTGTTGTTGTTAGTTGCCACCGAGTGGACTCCAACTCCTGGCAACCCCATGCACAACAGAGTGAAATATTGCCTGGTCCTGTGCCACCTTCACAATGGCTGGTATGCTCGAGTCTATTGTTGTGACCACTGTACACTTTGAGTGCCTTCCAACCTAAGGAGCTCTTCTTCCAACACTGTAATGGGTAATATTCTGTTGTGATCCGTAAGGTTTTCACTAACTAGATTGCCAGGCATTTCTTCTCAGTCTGTCTTAGTCTGGAAGCGCCACTGAAACCGGTCCACCATGGGTGACCCTGCCGGTGTTTGAAATACTGCTGGCATAGCTTCCAGTATCACAGCAACACACAAGCCACCACAGTACGACAGACTGACAGATGGGTGGTGAATACAAGTGTAGGGGCTATTATCTTCCTTAATTTATAAAAAAAAATAGAAAAGGAAAATTAAAACAGGGAGAATATGGCCTTTGACCAAAGTCAGCCCAAGCAACCAGGCAGGACTGAAAGTCTAGTGACCCTATAGGACAGAGGAGAACTCCTCCATTAGGTTTCCAAGGCTGTAAATCTTTATGCAAGCAGACCGTTGCAACTTTCTCCCACACAGCAGCTAGAAACCACTGATCTTTTGCTTAGCAGCCAACCACTTAACCAGTGTGTCACCAGGGCTGCTTTGCTTCCTTCTACTGCTTAGTAAATCTCATCCTCAGGATGCTGCTCTCGGTTAGGAGCCAGTTATACTCCTTAGATATTAGCAAAGTCCTTAATGTTGTGTTTTTTTTTTTTTTTTAATGTGCTCCTACCTTACTGTTGACATGCATATAGTCAAAGTATTAAACTTAAATAGATAATACACAAAGTCTAAAAAGCTATTACATTCCAAAGAAATAAATTTCTAATTGTAAAATTTCATAAAAGATTACACAGCCTTGGGAGCTCAAGGGATTGAAAAGTGTGTGTGAGCGTGAGTGTGTGTGTGTGGGTGTGTGTGAGTGTTCAGAATGCCTTTCATATCATACCCAATGGGTAATTACATGCTTTTATTTGTGACAAGACCAGCCCTGAATGAATATATTTAACCTGATAATCTTCAAAGAAAATGTCAGTTTCACCTAGGCAGCTATTTATTTTTTCATTTACTCATGTCAAGTTTATCTAAATTACAGATTTATCCTATTTCTAAAAGCCTAATACAATGCCTTGCACAAATTTATGTGCTTGATAAGTACCTGCTAACTTGGGTTTTTAACCATTAACATTTTCAAACCAATTTAAAAATATATATATAAATTTCTATTTCTAACTATTAAACTAAGGTGAGGCATTATGGATGCAACCCTGAGGTCCTACAGAGCTCCCCCAAGTTTTGTGAAAGGGTCATTTACAAAATGGTGTGGAACCAGTAACTCAAACACTAAAATTACCACCCTCAGAGTCTGGTCCCACAGAACATGAAATAGCCTCAGTGCACAAGGGCAATGGTTGTACCATAGTGGTTTAAAAAAAAGCTTTGGATTTAGATAGGCAACAGCACTGGGTTTCTGGGGCACTGAAATCTCAACTCTTTCACTTAATGGATATATGACCTTGAACAAATTATCTAACTTCTGTAAACATCAATACATCTATAACCCTTTCAAGACCCAATTATTTTCTCTTTTGAATTTTTTGTTGATACTACATGTTTTCACTAACGAAGGTATGCTGACTAAAGGACCCATCCAGAGTTTTTGTTATGAATTATGGATTTTGATACCCATTATCTGGGATCCCATGGGTCCCAATGGCCCCTGAATGGCATAAATCCTGCCAAAGTGAGTCAATGATAAAATCTTTTGTTGTTGTTTGTTTGTTGTTGTTGTTGTTGTTTGTTTGATTTCTTGAGAATTTGCAAAACAAGAGGTTAAATCCAAAGGCACCTGGCAATGACTACACATAAATTTTATTCTAGTCTCCTCCTTAGCCTTTTTATTATTTCATATGAAAATTTTCAAAACATGGTATAATACATAAAGCAACCTGGCAATGCCTGAACATAAATTTTGTTCTAGTCTCCTTGTTAATAAGGCTGCATTGAGCGGAAAATGCTTTCCTTCTTTTGGAGCCATAGCTCACCTGGCATCCTTCTTACTGTTGGCTTGTGCATCTCCAGAAATGAGAGCCTTTCTCTTCTCTTCCTTTTCCGGCACCCAGGAAGATACTACTCAGAACAAAATGAGGATACTTGGTTACATTTTCCCCTGTGGATAATGTTCCACACTGTAAAACTGTTTACTATGGGAAAGTCAATGAGAAAATACAGAAATCAATGCCACCATTTGAGAGAGCACCTTCCAACCTCGTATCTTTCAAGTCTCTGCTCAAAACAGTCCACTCCTGCCATAATGGAGTTGTATGATGCAACTGCTTTTGGGCAAGAGAAATTAGAGGAAGAACCATCTTTATTCTTCCTATCAACAACACTGATATCCTGTGGATTGTGTAAGGTTGACAAAACCAAAAATTCAGCTGACACACATCCTTTCCTGTTGTTCTTGTTAGGTGCCGTTGAGGCAGTTCCGACTCATAGCGACCCTATGCACAACACAACGAAACACTGCCTGGTCCTGAGCGATCCTTACAATCGTTATGCTTGAGCTCATTGTTGCAGCCACTGTGTCAATCCACCTCGTTGAGGGTCTTCCTCTTTTCCGCTGACGCTGTACTCTGCCAGGTATGATGTCCTTCTCCAGGGACTGATCCCTCCTGACAACATTTCCAAAGTATATATGAGGCAGTCTCGCCATCCTTGCTTCTAAGGAGCATTCTGGTTGTACTTCTTCTAAGACAGATTTGTTCATTCTTTTTGCAGTCCATGGTCTATTCAATATTCTTCGCCAGCACCACAATTCAAAGGCGTCAATTCTTCTTTGATCTTCCTTATTCATTGTCCAGCTTTCACATGCATATGATGAGACTGAAAATACTACAGCTTGGGTCAGGTGCACCTTAGTCCTCAAGGTGACATCTTTGTTCTTCAACACTTTAAAGAGGTCCTCTGCAGCAGATTTACCCAATGCAATGAGTCTTTTGATTTCTTGACTGCTGCTTCTGTGGCTGTTGATTGTGGATCCAAGTAAAATGAAATCCTTGACAACTTCAATCCTTTCTCCATTTATCATGATGTTGCTCATTGGTCCAGTTGTGAGGATTTTTGTTTTCTTTATGTTGAGGTGCAATCTGTACTGAAAGCTGTGGTCTTTGATCTTCATTAGTAAATGCTTCAAGTCCTCTTCACTTTCAGCAAGTAAGGTTGTGTCGTCTGCATAATGCAGGTTGTTAATGAGTCTTCCTCCAATCCAGATGCCCCGTTCTTCTTCATATAGTCCAGTTTCTCAGATTATCTCCTCAGCATACAGATTGAATAGGTATGGTGAAAGAATACAACCCTGACTCACATCTTTCCTGACTTTAAACCAATCAGCATCCCCTTGTTCTGTCCAAACAACTGCCTCTTGATCTATGTAAAGGTCCCTCATGAGCACAATTAAGTGTTCTGGAATTCCCGTTCTTCGCAATGTTATCCATAATTTGTTATGATCCACACAGTCCAATGCCTTTGCATAGTCAATGAAACACAGGTAAACATCCTTCTGGTGTTCTCTGCTTTCAGCCAGGATTCATCTGACATCAGCAATGATATTGCTGGTTCCCCGTCCTCTTCCGAAACCGGCCTGAATTTCTGGCAGTTCTCTGACAATATACTGCTGCAGCCGTTTCTGAATGATCTTCAGCAAAATTTTGCTTGGGTGTGATATTAACAATATTGGTCTATAATTTCCACATTCGGGTGGATCACCTTTCTTGGGAATAGGCATAAATACGGATCTCTTCCATTCAGTTGGCCAGGAAGCTGTCTTCCATATTTCTTGGCATAGACGAGTGAGTGCCTCCAGTGCTGCATCTGTTTGTTGAAACATCTCAATTGATATTCCATCAATTCCTGGAACCTCGTTTTTTGCCAATGCCTTCAGAGCAGCTTGGACTTCTTCCTTCAGTACCATCAATTCCTGATCATATGCCACCTCTTGAAATGGTTGAACATCGACTAATTCTTTTTGGTATAATGACTCTGTGTATTCCTTCCATCTTCTTTTGATGCTTCCTGTGTCGTTTAATATTTTCCCCATAGAATCCTTCACTGTTGCAACTCGAAGCTTGAATTTTTTCTTCAATTCTTTCAGCTTGAGAAATGCCGAGCGTGTTCTTGCCTTTTCATTTTCCATCTCCAGCTCTTTGCACATGTCATTATAATACTTTGTCTTCTCGAGAGGCCCTTTGAAATCTTCTGTTCAGTTCTTTTATTTCATCAATTCTTCCTTTTGCTTTAGCTGTTTGACATTTGAGAGAAAGTTTCAGAGTCTCCTCTGACATCCATCTTGGTCTTTTCTTTCTTTCCTGTCTTTTCAATGACCTCTTGCTTTCTTCATGTATGATGCCCTTGATGTCATTCCATGACTCATCTGGTCTTCGGTCACTAGTGTTCAATGCGTCAAATCTATTCTCGAGTTGGTCTCTAAATTCAGGTGGGATATACTCAAGGTCATATTTTGGCTCTCATGGTCTTGCTCTGATTTTCTTCAGTTTCAGCTTGAACTTGCATAAGAGCAATTGATGGTCTGTTCCACAGTCGGCCTCTGGCCTTGTTCTGACTGATGATATTGAGCTTTTCCACCGTCTCTTTCCACAGATGTAGTCAATTTGATTTCTGTGTATTCCATCTGGCGAGGTCCATGTGTATAGTCACTGTTTATGTTGGTGAAAGAAGGTATTTGCAATGAAGAAGTCGTTGGTCTTGCAAAATTCTATCATTCGATTCCTGGCATTGTTTCTATCACCAAGGCCATATTTTCCAAGTACTGATCCTTCTTAGTTTCCAACTTTCACATTCCAATCACTAGTAATTATCAATGCATCTTGATTGTGTGTTCAATCAATTTCAGACTGCAGAAGCTGATAACAATCTTCTATTTCTTCATCTTTGGCCCTAGTGGTTGGTGCGTAAATTTGAATAACAGTCGTATTAACTGGTTTTCCTTGTAGGTGTATGGATATTATCCTATCACTGACAGCATTTTACTTCAGCATAGATCTTGAAACATTCTTTGTGATGATGAATGCAACACCATTCCTCTTCAAGTTGTCATTCCCAGCATAGTAGACTATATGACTGTCCCATTCAAAATGGCCAATACCAGTCTATTTTAGCTCACTAATGCCTAGGATATTGATGTTATGTTTCATTTCATTTTTGAAGATTTCCAATTTTCCTAGATTCATACTTCATACATTCTGGGTTCTGATTATTAATGGATGTTTGCAGCTGTTTCTTCTCATTTTGAGTCGTGCCACATCAGCAAATGAAGGTCCCGAAAGCTTTACTCCATCCACATCATTAAGGTCGACTCTACTTTCAGGAGGCAGCTCTTCCCCAGTTATCTTTTCAGTGCCTTCCAACCTGGGGGACTCATCTTCCAGCACTGTATCAGACAGTGTTCTGCTGCTATTCATAAGGATTTCACTGGCTAATGCTTTTCAGAAGTAGACTGCTGGGTCCTCCTGTACAATCTGTTTTAGTCTGGAAGCTGAGCTGAAACCTGCCCTCCATGGGTGACCCTGCTGGTATCTGAATACCAGTGGCATAGCTTCCAGCATCACAGCAACACACAAGCCCCCACGGCACGACAAACTGACAGACAAATGGGGCATCCTTTCCTATGAAACTAAAATTCTCCACACTGTAAATTTTCTTTCCTCCTCAGCATGTATGGTAGCCCCTTTGTATTTTCTCACACTGTGCCTACAGCCTACAGTCCTACTTCATTCAGGCTTTTCACCAGATTACAGGATGTAAAATAATTATTGAGCCTCTGAGAATGGTACCATGAATGGCATAGTCCCAGCACAACACTTTCACTAAGGCAAAGAGATGAGTCATTGCCTACATCTTTTTTTTCACAATAGATGTTAAAATGGCTCACAAACCCAGTTTCAGAGTTATCCAAACACCACACTTTGTACCTGTATTTGAACGGCTCCATGAGCACGGATTGTTTTATTGATGAGTGGCCTTTGAATGGCACCATGCCTTCATCAACTGGCATGACACTTGATGGCACATACACCTCCTTTAGGTGACTACTGAGAGCATCTATAATTGGGCTCAGTTTGTAAAGCCAGTCATAGTCAGGTTCTCCTTTGGCCACAGCTTTGAATTGTCATTGCAGTGTATGTTTTTGGTCAGGTTTTTGAATCTGGTTTAGTCTTTAGGTCTTGAATTGAAGCAACACTCATGTCTAGATCACTGGACCAAAAAAGCTGTGGCTCAGGTAAGATGTGTACCTATCAGTATGTGCACAGCAATGTATGCCTTTATTTCCTCTGTGGTTGTAACCTGCCAGTTTAGGGTGGATCTTCTAACAGTTGTCCCTCTATATTGTATGGAATGCTCCTGGTTTGCATAAAGATCTGTTTGGTCCTTTACAGTTTGCAACATCTCTTCCATAAATACTGTCAGAAAATAATCTACTTCTCTGTCTCAGTAGGTCAAGTCTGGGTAAACTTGGGCACCTTGACCAAGTAAGGTAGTTATATTTTCAAAGTAGGAGACATCCTCACTCCATCCACCTTCATCATCAACACCGTCACCTACTCCATCCCTTTTCTATGCATCATCCATTGCTTCCTCACCCTCTTCTATCCTGTCAGTGTTGTTATCCCCACCTGCAGAACTTGACTCAGATTCAACATCATCTAAAAGACCTTCAAATGCATACTCATCACCTTCATCGTTGAAGTTTTCCTCTTTGTCAAGCACAGAAAAAAAATAATCTAGAAGTTTCTGGGGGTATCTAAATCTCTTCACCATTTCTAAAACAGAGGGGTGTACCAGACAAAAAAACAGTTGTTGGTCCTACAAAAGTAGCATAATAGTATAATAGCTATAGCGTACTTCCAAGCAAACATGAGAATACAGAAGAGAAGAAAATCGCCTAGGTCAAGCCTCTTTCCCAAATGAATAAAACCAAAGAAATTTGAATCTCAGGAAATATATCACTACTATGTATTCTTCATTACTACAAAAGCATTACTTGCATCCCAAATAAATAAAGCCAAGGGATTTATCTCAAGAAAATGACCACTACTATGTATTATTCATTACTGAAAAAGCAGTACTTACAGCCCATATAAATAAAGCCAAGGGGTTTTTTATCTCAGGAAAATGATCACTACTATGCATCCTTCATTATAATAAAAGCAGTACTAACAGGCAAGAAACAGACACAGCTGCCCTGGAATATTGCAGACCTGCTCACAGTGGAGCATTCCATTGCTACATGTGGAAGCAATGATTGGGCCCTAAGGTTGAATGCAGAGTACCAATAACTTGAAGGAGTTGATTTAGGAGATATATTGGAGCCATTATTCCCTGGCCTAGAATGTGACCTAGTTGGTGCTGGACTCAAAAGGACACATCAAGTGAGCCCTGAGGTTCAAAGACAATAGCTAGGACAATCTTGGAAAACATCTTTTAGGGAAACTTTCACAAGAACAAATCATAAAACAGAGTTCAAAAGACCCATATACTTTCCACTCTTATCTTTTTCTAATTAACATTTAGTGAATAGTAAGATTTGTTGGACCAATGAAGACCCTCCTGAGGGTTGTTACTGGAACCTGTACCAATGATTGTTAAGAAAGACAATTTAAAATGTAGAATCACGGTGATTTAACAATTTTTAGCCAATCTGTGAAAAGGTGATGCTTTCAATGGTTTTGCCCATTTGTAATGTTAATATATACTGATGATTTTGTAAAGTTCCTCGGAGTTGGGCAGACTTGGCTCTAGCAGCATGCTTGTCTGTTTTCCCACTTTTGTCTATTCTGTAATATTTCTTGGACTCAGACAGACACGGCTCTGGCATCATGCTTGTGTGTTTTCCCACTTTTGCTTATTCTGTAATATTCCTTGGATTCAGGCAGACATGGCTCTGGCAATGTGCTTGTCCATTTCCTACTTTTGCCTCTTTGATTATATGCTGAATAAAGCCTTTCTTGTTGCTTTACTAAACTTTGTGATGTTTTTACTCTAGAACAGAGTTCAAGGCTTTTGTAAGATAACTACTGTAATGCATTATTCCTTATTGTAAAGGCATTACTTACCATTCAGGGGCTAGAAAAGCAGTCCTGACAGACTGCAGAGCAAAGACTCAGAGCAGCGCAGGGAGCCAGTAACACCTGGAAACAGTAAATGACATCAGGGAGAAAATGGCCACCATGACTGAATGAAGAGTAGCCATGTTTTTTCCTGGCGACAAGACATTCTCATGAGAACATAGTAACTGGGAAACATAGTGAGGAGCTTTATCTCACAGAATTAAAGGCAAAACTGTCAAAAGTTTAGAAATTTCACCATCCATGAGACATCACCTAACACAATGCTCAATCTACACAAAAATGAGGCTCCAGCTCAGGATTCTTGAGTTTCACTCATTTCAAAAGTCTCCCACCTTGAGACTAAAAGCATTGAAATTGGACTACAGCCTTTGCAAAGAACTCCAGAGGCAAAAAAAAAAAGTTGCTGGGATACTGTATGTCCCACTGGTCTTGAAAGAGATAAAATACAACTAATACCTACTCATTTTTATGTATATATCAAGTTTTTTTCTTTTTTTCATTTTGTTTGTTTACCACACACACAATTTCAGGTATTCAAAACTCCTATACCCATCATGGAAACCCTGGTGGCACAGTGGTTAAGAGCTATAGCTGCTAACCAAAAGGTCAGCACTTCAAATCCACCAGGCACTCCTTAGAAACTCTATGGGGCAGTTCTACCATGTCCTGTAGTGTCACTATGGGTCAGCATCAACTCAAGGACAATGGGTTTGGTTTTGGTTGGTATACCCATTATACTATACGTCATTGAACCATGTGCCCAGTAACTTATAAAATGAAGCCACAATAGGTTAATCTGAAAAATTAACCTAAGGAATCATTGACAGATTTTTATGCATTTAAATAGCAATTCTGCAATGGGAGCTATACATCTGGAAATGGCAGTCAGAAATTCATTATTAAGTTTCTCTTAGTCTCAAGTCTAAAGTGTTTGGCTCAAGTAATAATGGAATGCATATAGCTTTAGGCTTTCTATTAGCTAGAAAAGGTGACGTCTGTGCCCTTGCCAAAACCTCATGTTACACTAGGTCAGGTAATCTACCTCTAAATAGAAAGAGATGACCATCTGGTTCTCCAAGGTAAATCCAAATAGGCCTGAACATGTCTTCTTAGCCTAGGTTTGGTAATATGGCATTGTCTCATTTTTCTAGGGCTGCCATAACAAAGTACCATAAAGTGGTTATTTTTTTCTCCCAAATCTGTCCTTCCTTGCATCAACTCTCGCCTTACCTGTAAAACGATCCAACTAGTTGCCCAAGCTTCCCATATTGTAACCGAACACAGGTTCTCCTCCTGTCCTATTAGCGGATTGAAATAAGGCAGACACCATACCACCAATTGCAAGGGAAACAGAAAGTGGGAGTTTACTGTTTTAGCAAACAAGGAGCAATGTGGGACCTAGCCGCCGAAAGACCATGTGCTCCCCATCTGAGGGGGTTGGGGAGCTTTTTATTTCCAATGCCATCTGGGGTTGTGTTTGTTGCTCGGAACTCTCTGCCCATAGCCCTCCCATGTCCACATTTGGAGGCCCAGATGCTGAATTGTGTTACAAAGGAAGGGACCTTTTGCTTTGCAATTGGGCTCCAGCACCGTGGTGTGCTGGAAAGTATCTTCCTCTCTGGGTGATGCTCAGGTCCACGGAAAGACTGAGTACACAGCTCTTGAGGTCCCGTGCGTGCGCCAAAATCCTGCTTTGCGCATGCGCGAGGGATTCTGGCACCAAATTTAAACTGCAATTAGGGCGAAGGCGCTGTCAGGCCAAACCGCAGGAAGAAGCCAAGGCTTGGTGGGCTGCGAGGGGTGGGGGAAACTGCAGCGGTGCAGGGGAGCCTCAGTGGAGGCGTCAGTATCTCACCCTGAGAACTTTTGAGCCCAAGCTATAAGTAATAAAAAACGTGCATTCATTTTCCTAATGAGAAGTCATGACCAAATTGTCTAGGTAGTGCTCTCCCTTGCTGCAGTATGCCAATAAACTCACTTTTATACATATAGAAAATATAACCGATAGTACTTTGTTCATAAGACAAATTAAAGAGGTGGTTTGTGTAAAGTGTTTGGTACAGTGTATTATAAGACTTTAACAAAAGTAGCTGCTTTTGGGGGGGGATAATTCTCCATGGGCCTCACATTTCTGAACATCTTATGAGCAGAGGCACTGATAGACTTTTTTTTTCCTAGGCTATCTTTTGAAGGATGTTTGCATAGTGAACACAGATACAAACATCCTTCAAAAGATAGTCTAGAAATTGTGTTTCTCTACAGAGAAGCAGGAAGATTTGATTGTTGCCCCATATAATAAAGATTTTATTTCCTTGGGGTTAAAAGTCGAACAGGTTTGCTTGCAGCTCATTATAAAAGATTGAGGTTTCCTAAGCTGAGGATTCCTCGGCTGAAACACAAACCCACTGCATGCACTTGGGTCACTCTGTCTCACCCCTGTGGGACTTCTGGGGAGAAGGAAGGGGAGAAGAGGAACGTGAACCCCATGCTGCTTGCTGTGCTATAATTAATAAAGTCCTTTGGTTCTGACCCAGAAGGCTCATGTCTTCTGTCAGTATCTACAAAACCTTTAGCAGGCTAGTTTGTAAGCTTGCAAGTAGGAAAAATCTTGTATTCTTTACATTTCTTGACACATGCTGCTTGTCATTTCTTTGGGAAAAATGAAGAGGGTTGAACAAAGTTTGAAATATTGTTGGCTACAGAACACACAAATCCCAAGACTATTTTTGCTTTTAGATGCAATGGGAAAATAAATATAGTCATGAAAATAAAAGGATTGCATATGGACTGCCTAGATTTCTCTGTCAGGACTAACACACTCATTCTTCCAGTTGCCAGCAATCGTGGTTGCTGATGGATCACAGTTATATTGCTTTCTGGGAACTACCCTTGCCATGATTCTTTCTCACCCAAAGTAATGCCCCTTCCCAGGGTCAGCCTGCATCCATTGGTGGGGTACAAAGGCCTGGGCTCTTGCCTAAATTTAGGGTATCACCAAATGGCCATCCAATTGCCAGAGTTCCCCATGGGATCAAAGAGACCACTGTTAAAATTCTATCATAGATGAAGTCCCCCCTCTGCCCAGTTCTGCTTCCCTCACTTCCTTACAGGTGTTAATTAAGAGAGCATCTTCCCTTAGATCTTCTGCATGGAAATCTCGGAGTCTCTGACTCTGTTCCCAGGAACTTGAGCTGAAATGAGGAGAGCCTTTGCTTTTGTATATCCACAGGGGATTCTCACCAACCCTTTGTGACCAAGCCTAGAACTAGTAGAGTCTGTTGCTGTTTACAACTTTCTTCCTCACTTCACTCAAATTGCAGACTAATCTACTAATAACCCATCATTGACCATTAGGATTTTTTTAATGGAGGGCACTAAGGAGCACATAAATTGTTACTTGAGATCAATCTCTTGAAAAGCTTCCTGGATGGGCATGACTTCTCAAGGATATTAAATTTGATGCAGATTAAGTATAGATTTTGTATGAGTTTACATTTTCTGAACTGTGTACATTTTCTAAAGTGATGATCTGCTTTCTAAGAGAAAAAAAATAAAGCTGATTGGAATACTAGCATCACCAAATAAAGAGGGAAGGAGAAAACTGAGAACTATCGGAACAACATAGCCGATAGATAAGTAGCCAATACACTTAGACCTTTCTTTCATTTTTGTTTCCCATTATATTAAAATATCATGTTTTATCAAAGCAAAGCTCATTTGCCTGAAAGATCTGAATGCTAGGACTCTGGCCACTTAACCTAAAAATAATCACTAACCAGTGTATATGTAAAAAAAAAAAAAAAAAAGCCTCCCCAAAACAGTATGTATGATATACCAAGGGAATTAGGAAATATACCAAGGAGGACAGAAAACAGTTCTTTGTCGACATTTATTTACTGAAGAATTTGGATTTAATAAAACAAGAATTGGGCTTCTACTTTTCCACTAACAGCTAACAGAGCCAGAACATCAAAAGGCGCTCAGGTAATTTTTTTCCCTTAAAAAGCAAAAGTAGAAGCACCAACTCTTCATCCTCAGAACGGAATAATCTGCTTACTATCAAAAGCAAAAGGTCACCCAAAGGTAAGTCAGAGTCATTTGCCGGTCTTTTTAGGCAAAAGAAAGAACAAACACATAAGTTGCTGTTCTTTTTACAGCATAGTTTTATACAGCATTTAATGCAGTGTTTCCTTGCCAATTAAAAGTGAATGTAGGACTTACCTTTCAGTTTTCGTATCTTCGCCTGACTCTTATACTAGTAATATGAGCCAAAGGGATTAAGGAAACCGTTGGGTATATGCGTCTCCAAAAGTGTTTTTACTAGAAATTATCTTTAGGGTAAAAGAAAAGGTATTAGGGCCCTAAGTGGAGATTTTTGGACTTCCTTTAGATGTGATTAGTACACCTGAAATATACTTGTATTTATAATGTCCAAGCCTGATTCTCTGGTCATCCCAGAGATTCTGTGAGCTATGTAATGCCCTTTCGTAAAATCCTTTCTCTTATAACTGGCATGAAGGACTGAAACTAAGAACAGTAAGCCATACAGTGATGGGTGCCAAAGAGTTTATAATGAACAGACCCTCAAAGAAATAGGAATCTTTGACTGACTTTCTTCCCCCTTCAAGTTTGAAGGCAGTGGAGATCCCATTACCATAAGAGTTTTGTTTTTTGTTTTTTGTTTTTTTGAGTACTGGTAGTTAATTGTACCTGGGATGAAGTGTTACTTACATTATCACCTGTAGTAACCTAGAATAAAGCACCTACTGTTGGCAGGACTGAGTAACTGCCGCTTCCACGTCTGTGTGTGTGTGTGTGCGTGTGTTGTGTGCCGTCAGTCAATTTTGACTCATAATCAACCTAAAGGACAAAGTAGAATTGCCCCATAGGGTTTCCTAGTCTATAATCTTTACAGGAGCAGATCATCAGGTATATTCTCCTGCGCACCTGCTGGTCGGTTAGGTTCAAACCACCAACCTTTTGGTTGGCAGCCGGGTGCTTAACCATTGTGCCACCAGGGCTCCTCAGTCAAGACTGAGCAACTGTTGCTTCCACATAGAAAAGCTTAAATGAAGAAAATGGTGCTCCAGTATTTGAAATTCTTGACTCAAGGCACAATCACAGAATAGGAGGGTTTCTATGACTACCCTGAAAAGAGTCCCCTACATCTTGTTGTTGCTTGGCTGAGACAACTGAGAGTCAGACAAAAAGTGTGATCCTGCAGTTGCATAATTACGTTGTAGGTTGATTTTACAGCCCTTCTCATACGTACAAGTTAGGGAACTGATTGAGGAAGAATGAGGCCCAAGAACTAGAATGGAGTCCAGTGGTACACCAAGCCCTTAAAGCCGCTAAGCCTCCCTTGCCAGACGAAGTAGTTCCCTCTTTTGCTGTGTGTTAAGTCACTTCCTAACTTACTAGAAGACCCTTGATTGTAACACCTTACATGGGGAAGTTACTTCTTAAGGGGTGCCAATTCTCCTCATGTCCCACCCCTCATTGCTTCTATACCTACAAATGGAGACATAGTCCAGTATGCCATTTGAGGTAAATTGCAAAGTCAAACCATGGAGTATACAACATCAACAACAAAAACAAAAAATTACAAGAATTGGCTAATTGACATCACCGGAAATCTGAAGAATAAGTGTGAAGATGGATTCTGAGAGTGGTAAATCAGAAAGATAGGGGCGTAATTTTAGATTGATGAAGGTTATGAATGTGGAACCAAAGCCAGAAATTCTGGATCCAATGTACTAGTTCTATGTAACTCAGGCTGCTTCTGACAGTTTTCTTGATTATTTAACTCAAATCTGGACTCAACGATCGCCTACGGTAAATGAGGCTGAGACACTAGGTGATGTAATGTAGTTAAACAAATACAAAGATATAAGTAGACAAAAATAATAAACCAGAATTATCATGTGCAACTTGTTCTTTCGTCCTCTAACTCTGTCACAAAAGGCCCAAGGCTGCTACCACAGCATTGAGAAGTATTTCAATGGTAAGGGAATTCCCATGTCTTTGAAAAGCACTGTAGTGGTCGAACTCTGTGGATCAAGATAAAGTGGGAGAAGCTGTCATTGCAATACGCATTGCCCTCAAGTCAGTTCTGACTCATAGCTACCCTATAGGACAGAGTAGAACTGCCCCATATAGTTTCCGAAGAGGGCCTTGTGGATTCGAACTGCCAACCTTTCAATTAGCAGCCATAGCTCTTAACCACTATGCCACCATGGCTTCCATAAAAAGGGTTTTCTTGGTTGTAATATTTGCAGGAAGCCCTAGTAGCATAGTAGTTAACAGTAATCCACCAGACACTCCTTAAAAACCCTATGGGGCAGTTCTACTCTGTCCTATAGGGCCATTGTGAGTCGAAACCGCTAATCTTTTAGGTTAGTAGTCGAGCACAAATCATTTGTGCCACCCTGAGCAGAAGGAGTTAACTCTCTATGGGGCAAACAGTAATAAATAGGAGAAATGAGGCGGGAGGGAACTGGCAGAAAAATCACCTCTCTGCTTTCCTCCAATGGACTATTCTAACACTTATTTCCTGTACAGCCTATCTAGAGATGTCCTGAGCGGATGTGTGATACGCTCTTTCCATTTCATAATGCAATGGCCAATTTAGCAAAGTGCCAACTTGCATTTGCTTCCCATCCTTCCCTGTGTCATTTCCCTTTCTCCTCTCTTCACTGCCCAGGATTGCACCTCCCAATAAAACATTAGCACTCAAGCCTCAGTTCAGCCTCTGTTTTCTTGAGTAATCAATTTGAAAATTGTAATTTTCAGAACAGGATTCATTTTGAAAATCTGGTTGATTGCTCAGCAAAATAAAAACTACGATATTTCATTATATAGGAAGTAGAAAACCTGAACAGACTAATAATCACAGAAGCCATTGGAAAGCTAAGTAAAGGTCTACCATTTTTAAAAAGACACCAGGCCCAGAAAACATAACAGTTGAATTGTGTCTAATTTCTAAAGCACAGATAATTCTTAATTTATTTAACCTACTCCAAACCACAGAATTCATTTTGATTATTTTATGGATCACTGTGCTTTTATTATCATAATATGACAAAGATAGTTTTAAAAAACTATAGTTTTTTGACAAATTTCTCTTATGAATAATGATGCAAACATTTTTAAATGGCATCAAATAAAGTCTAGCAGTGGATTAAAAGAAAAATTTATCATAACCAATTATTAACTCATTTTATCAGGTCACTCCAATGTTACATGTATGAGGGAATTCAATTTCTTCTCAGTATAACACAAGACATTTCAAGATCATTATCTCTTTCTCCTCTCTCTTTTCTCTCTCTCTCTCTTTCACACATAGGTACACACACACTGTAACCATATGAATAAAACTTACTAAAGATACTTCTGGTTTCTCATCAGAATCTTTTCATGCCTTCCTTGTGTTGTTCCTTCATTCCTCACCTGTTGGCCACTAGAGTGTCTTTGGAGTCAGTAGGGCTAGCCCACAGTGTATTTAACAGAGCACTGTTAGCATTTCAAGGAGTCCTGGTGGTACAAATGGTTAAACACTCGCCTGCTAATCAAAAATTTGGCAGTTTGAACTGACTCAGTGCCTCCTTCTCTGAGGGAGAAGACCTGGCAATCTACTTCCTTAAAGATTATAGCCAAGAAAACCCTATGGGGCATTTCTACTCTGTCACGTGGGGGTGCTATAAGTCAAAATCAACTCAACGGCACCTAATAACAACAACAACATTGGCATTTCAGGGGCAGTGGCAATTCAGTGGTAGAGTTCTCTCCTTCCATACAGAAGACCAGAGTTTTGTTCCTAGCCAATGCACCTTATGTGCAGCCACCATCGGTCTGTTAGTGGAGGCTTGCATGTTCCTATGATGCTGAACAGGCTTCAGCAGAGCTTCCAGACTAACAGAGACTAGGAAGAAAGACCTGGCAATCTACTTCAAAAAAATCAGGCACTGAAAACCCTATGGATCACAGTGGTTCGATTTCATTGTGCTTGGGGTCACCATGAGTTGGGAGTCGATTCAAAGGTAGTTTACAACAACATTGGCATTCCAGGAAAGACAATTTTTTGTGGAAACCCGACATTAAATTTCATATCACTCCCGAGTGATTGACAACAAAAACGCCCCCTTCCTTTTCCAACTCCTTAATGAGGATGATATCCTGGTTAAGAATCACTGAAGGAAATTCCACAGAAAGCTAATAGACACCTTGCACCTGTATCGTAGTAGCTTCTTGGAATTCTCATCTCCGTAGATGACTTATTACTAGCTTCTTTCCCCACCCTTCCCACTCCAATATACCCTCTTCAGAAAGAGGAAAGGGCATCCACCATTTCAGTTCTCTTGGTCTTTCATATGTGAGTGTGCTAGAACATCAGGGCCCAGAAAACAGAAATCACCAGAGAATGAGATGGTATGCACTTCTATACGGAATGCACTAGAAAGTGACAATGTCCAAGTGCCATTTTTAGATAGCCAAGCTGACCATTTAATTATCATGTGATTTTGTTGATTGTATTGGAATTCAATAAAGAATTCACTTCTTCATTTTCACACAACCCAAAACAACAATCTACTGTTACTTACCAGGTAAAACAGACACCACCCCACTGAAGGCGTTCTTCTCTTTTGACTCTCAGTATAACAAATAACTAACGCTGCAGGCTCTAGGGGGAGACAGATATAAATCCAAATTCCCTTAAGCAAGTTTATTAACCCCCCTGACTTTAGTTTTCCTCATCTATGAAATGAGGGAAATGGTACCTACCTTGTAAATTTGTTATGATAACTAAATGAGATAATGCTTGTAAGATGATCAGCACAGTGGCTAGCACAGACTAAGTGTTCAATAAATGTCAGCTGCTATTATCATCTCCCCTAAATACCACGCTAGCTTGTAATTGTACTGGCAGTTTTCCAAACTCATTTTTAATTTATCCAGTTAATCCACTGAATGTTCCTTTTCATATATTTTAAGAACTTCAGCCATAGCAGCAGACTGATAAGAAACACACTTTTACAAGAATTTAGCCTTGAAAAAAGCTCATTTCTCTTAAGCATGCCTCACTTTTCATCATTCCATAGTCCAATACTCCACTCATTTGACACTGCTTAGTAAAGATCTATGTATCACTTCTTTTGCCTTTATCTATTTATTACCCATGTCCAGACCAAAACAAAAACAAGTACAGTCAAGATCTTGCCATCAGGCTGGCATTAATCAAAAAAACACAAAATAAATGTTGGAGAGGTTGTGGAGAGGCTGGAACACTTATACACTGCTGGTAGGAATGTGAAATGGTAAATCCACTTTGGAAATCCATTTGGTGCTTCCTTAAAAAGCTAGAAATAGAAGTACCACAAAAAACCATACGATCCAGCAATTCTACTCCTTGGAATATATCCTAGAGAAATAAGAGCCGTCACACAAATAGATATATGCACACCTATGTTCAGGCAGCACTGTTCACAATAGCAAAAAGATGGAAACAACCTAAGTGCCTATCAATGGATGAATGGATAAACATGTTATATTTACGCAGTGGAATACTATGCAATGATAAAGAACAACAATGAATCTAAGAAACACCTAACAGGAATGAATCTGGAAGGCATTATGTTGAGTGAAATTAGTAAGTCGCAAAAGTACAAAGATTGTATGAGACCACTATTATAAGAACTCAAGAAAAGGTTTAAGCACAGAAGAAAACATTCTTTGATGATTACGAGGGTGGGGAGGGAGAGGGGAATTCACTAACTAGATAGTAGATAAGAACTATCTTAGATGAAGGGAAGGGAAAACACACAATACAGGGGAAGCCAGTACAACTGAACTAAACCAAAAGCTAAGAAGTTTCCTGAACACAACCAAACACTTCCAGGGACACTGTAGCAGGGGCAGGGGTCTGGGGATTATGGTTTCAGGGGACATCTAGGTCAAATGGCATAACAAAATTTATTAAGAAAATGTTCCGCATGCCACTTTGGTGAGTGGTATCTGGGGTCTTAAAAGCTGGCAAGCAGCCATCTAAGGTGCATCAATTGGCCCCAATCCATCTGGAGCAAAGAAGAATGAAGAACACCAAAGACACAAGGAAAATATTAGCCCAAGAGACAAAAAAGGGGCCACATAAACCAGATACTCCATTAGCCTGAGACCAGAAGAACTAGATGTTGCCTGGCTACCATCAAGGACTGCCCTGACAGAGAACAAAACAGAGAGGCCCTGACAGAGCAGGAGAAAAGTGGAGTGCAGAACTCAAATTCTAATAAAAAGAGCAGACTCAATGGTCTAACTGAGGCTAGAGGAACCCCAGAAGACATGGACCCCAAACTCTCTGTTAACCCAGAGCTAAAATCATTCCTGAGGCCAACTCTTCAGACACAGATTAGACTGGACTGTAAGACATAAAATGATACTCATGGGGAATGTGCTTCTTAGTTCAATTGGATACACAAGACTAAATGGACAGCTCCTGTCCAGAGACAAGATGAGAAGGCAGAAAGGGATAAGAGCTGGTTGAGTGGACACAGGAAATCCAGGGTGGAAAGGAGGAGTGTGTGGTCACATTGTGGGGATGGCAACTAGGGTCACATAACAAGGTGTGTGTAGATTTTTGTATGGGAAACTAACTGGAGCTGTAAACTTTCACCTAAAGCACAATAAAAAATAAAATAAAGATTTTACCTCCAGTGCTCAGCTTTCAGGCACCATTTCTAGGAATTGGTGGTGTATTTTGCTAATAAAGTGAATTCTTAATAGATGTAGTTGGCACTCCTTCACCAAAGACAGGATGCAAAGAAAGTGACATTTTTTGAACACTTACTATGCAATGTCTCCCCTGTGTCAGGGCTTTTAAGAAACTCTATATAATTCTCATTCACAGAGCTGTGGTAAAGAACAAATAAAATAGTAAGACTACAAATATCCTGTGCATGGGGTTAGAAATTTTCCCTGTGCTCTCTTCCATTGTTCATAAAGTTTCAATTTTCTCTATGTTCTCCTGGATACTTTCTTTCATGTTGATTTATGGTAGTTATTAAAACAGTTTCTGAGAGAGGGTTTTAGATCCTCAATTGTTGACATACAGTTTCATGCATAAGAACTTGGTCTATATGCTGCATGCTAAGTACCTCACCATTATTGGTTAACATTAATATTTTTAATCTTCTCAAGTTGCTTTATTGTATCAATTCTCCCTTCAGAATGAAGCATGTCCAAAGGCACCCTTTAATTTTTAACATGTGTACTTGGAAATCAGTGTTTCATTTGGACCAGAGAATCACAAAACACATGAAAAGACTTCATAAATTTTTTATCAATATCATCTGCTATTAATATCTTTTTCATGCTTTAGAACAGCAATTTGAATGTTGAGTGCACATACTCCAGGGAGTAGGCCAACAGACTCACTGCAGAAAGAAAAGAAAAAAATACTAGATTTGTTACTTATATTTTTACCTTATTCTTATGAATTTTCATTTTCATGTATAACACAAAATATATTAGTACAGTGGATCTTATGACATGCTCAATTTTTTTTTTTTACTAATGGAGAAACTGATGAAAAAATTCAGAAAATAAAATTATGAATTTATAGCATATTTTGCTTCTTTATTCATAAAATGTTATTGTAATAACCAAACTACAGAGCCAAAAGAATTTCAAAAACAGAAAAAGAATCATGTCAGTCATTGGGTAGTTAAGTGTTATTCAAGACTAAAGTCATGATTTTCTGGACTAATAACAGTGACCAGTATTTTCTACCAAGGGTACTTCGTGAGAATACTGAAAACAAAGTACTCAGCTTTTCCAACTCAGAAATAAGAAAAACACTTGTAAAACTCTGGAGTGTAAGCCTGTGGGGTATGTTTAGTGAAAAGATTGCTCCTCTTGCAAATAAGCAGAACCACTTGAAGGAGAGGTACAAGGTCACATAGCTAATAAGTAGCAGAATTATACCTTCAACCATCCTCTCATTCCCAAATCCACTGTGTTGGATTTTTTTTTCCTTTAATTTATACTGTACCTGTACCTTTTGAGATATGTGCAAATTCCATTACAGCATGAGGACAATGAGGCACAGAGCTAATGTGATTTAATGAATGAATTTAATCACTAGAAGAGATTCAGAAGCTTCCATTTTAGCCCAGCTTCCACCACTTCTTGGATTAGTGAACTTGGAAAATTCTTTTAAACTCTCCAGATCTCAGTTTCCTCATTGTATATAGTTCTTATAATTGTTAGGTGCCATCGAGTTGGTTCCAACTCATAGCGACCCTATGCACAACAGAACTAAACACTGCCCGGTCCTGCGCCATCCTTACAATCGTTGTTATGCTTGAGCTCATTGTTGAAGCCACTATGTCAATCCACCTCGTTGAGGGTCTTCCTCTTTTCCGCAGACCCTGTACTTTGCCAAGCATGATGTCCTTCTCCTGGGACTGATCCCTTCTGACGACATGTCCAAAGTATGAAAGACGCAGTCTTGCCATCCTTGCTTCTAAGAAGCATTCTGGTTGTACTTCTTCCAAGACAGATTTGTTCATTCTTTTGTCAGTCCGTGGTATATTCAATATTCTTTGCCAAAACCACCAGAGGAGTCAATTTTTCTTCGATCTTCCTTGTTCATTATCCAGCTTCCACATGTATATGAGGCGATTGAAAATACCACGGCTTGGGTCAGGGGCACCTTAGTCTTCAAGGTGACATCTTTGTTCTTCAACACTTTGAAGAGGTCCTTTGCAGCAGATTTATCCAATGCCATGTGTGCTTTGCTTCCTTGACTTCTGCTTCCATGGCTGTTGATTGCAGATCCAAGTAAAATAAAATCCTTGACAACTTCAATCTTTTCTCCATTTATCAGGATATTGCTCATTGATCCAGCTGTGAGGATTTTTGTTTTCTCTATGTTGAGGTCCAATCCATACTGAAGGCTGTGGTCTTCAGTCTTCATTAGTAAGTGCTTCAAGTCATTTTCATTTTCGGCAAGCAAGGTTGTGTTATCTGCATAACACAGGCTGTTAATAAGTCTTCTTCCAATCCTGATGCCCCGTTCTTCTTCATATAGTCCAGCTTATCAGATTATTTGCTCAGCATATGGGATGAATAGGTATGGTGAAAGGATACAACCCTGACACACACCTTTCTTGACTTTAAACCACTCAGTATCCCCTTTTTCTGTCCGAACAACTGCCTCTTGATCTATGTAAAGTTTCCTCATGAGCACAATTAAGTGTTCTGGAATTCCCAGTCTTCTCAATGTTATCCATAATTTGTTATTATCCACACAGTCCAATGCCTTTGCATAGTCAATAAAACACAGGTAAACATCCTTGTGGTATTCTCTGCTTTCAGCCAGGATCCAAGTAACATCAGCAATGATATCCCTGGGTCCACATTCTCTTCTTCTGAAACTGGCCTGAATTTCCGGCAGCTCCCTGTCGATATATTGCTGCAGTTGTTTTTGAATGATCTTCAGCAAAATTTTGCTTGCTTGTGATATTAGTGACATTGTTCTATAATTTCCACATATGTCTTCCATATTTCTTGGCATAGATGACTGAGCACCTCCAGCGCTGCATCCAGTTGTTGAAATATCCCAATTGATATTCTGTCAATTCCTGGAGCCTTGTTTTTCGCTAATGTCTTCGGAACAGCTTGGACTTCTTCCTTCAGTACCATCGGTTCCTGATCTTATGCCACCTCTTGAAATGGTTGAACATTGATTCTTTTTGGTATAATGACTCTGTATTCCTTCCATCTTCTTTTGATGCTTCCTGCCTCATTTAATATTTTCCCCATAGAATCCTTCACTATTGCAACTCAAGGCTCGAATTTTTTCTTCAGTTATTTCAGCTTGAGAAACACTGAGCATGTTCTTCCCTTCTGGTTTCCTATCTCCAGCTCTTTGCACATGTCATTATAATACTTCACTTTGTCTTCTCGAGCTGCCCTTTGAAATCTTCTGTTTGGTTCTTTTACTTCATCAATTCTTCCTTTTGCTTTAGCTGCTCGATGTTGGAAAGCAAGTTTCAGAGTCTCCTCTGACATCCATCTTGGTCTTCTCTTTCCCGTCTTTTCAAAGACCTCTTGCTTTCTTCATGTATGATATCCTTGATGTCATTCCACAACTCACCTGGTCTTCAGTCACTAGTCTTCAATGCATCAAATTTTTCTTGAGATGGTCTCTAAATTCAGGTGGGATATACTCAAGGTCATATTTTGGCTCTTGTGGACTTGCTCTGATTTTCTTCAGTTTCAGCTTAAAATTGCACATGAGCAATTGATGGTCTGTTCCACAGTTGCCCCCTGGCCCCTTGAGCTTTTCCATCATCTCTTTCCACAGATGTAGTCAGTTTGATTCCTGTGTGTTGCATCTGGTGAGGTCCATGTGTATAGTCGCTGTTTATGTTGGTAAAAGAAGGTATTTGCAATAAAGAAGTCGTTGGTCTTGCAAAATTCTACCATTCGATCTCTGGCATTGTTTCTATCACCAAGGCCATATCTTCCAACTACCAATCCTTCTTCTTTGTTTCCAACTTTCACATTCCAATTACCAGTAATTAGCAATGCATCCTGATTGCATGTTCGATCAATTTCAGACTGCAGCGGCTGATAACAATCTTCTATTTCTTCATCTTTAGCCTTAGCGGTTGGTGCATAAATTTGAATAACAGTCATATTAACTGGTCTTCCTTGTAGACGTATGGATATTATCCTATCACTGACAGTGTTGTACTTCAGGATAGATCTTGAAATGTTCTTTTCAACGATGAATGCAACACCACCCCTCTTCAAGTTGTCATTCCCAGCACAGTAGACTATATGATTGTCTGATTCAAAATGGCCAATGCCAGTCCATTTCAGCTCACTAATGCCTAGGATATAGATGTTTATGCAGTCCATTTCATTTCTGAAGATTTCCAATTTCCTAGATTCATACTTTGTATATTCCAGGTTCCAATTATTAAGGAATTTTTGCAGCTATTTCTTCTGATTTTGAGTCGTGCCACATCAGCAGATGAAGGTTCCGAAAGCTTTACTCTAAAAAAAAAATTACTCTATCCATGTCATTAAGTCAACTCCACTTTAAGGAGGCAGCTCTTCTTCCGCCATCTTTTGAGTGCTTTACAATCTGGGGGCTCATATCCGACACTATATCAGACAATGTTCAACTGCTATTCATAAGGCTTTCACCAGCTAATGTTTTTCAGAAGCAGACCATCAGTCTGTCATACTGTGGGGACTTGCATGTTGCTATGATGCTGGAAGCTATGCCACCGGTATTCAGATACCATCAGGGTCACCCATGGAGGACAGGTTTCAGCAGATGTTCAAACTAAGACAGACTAGGAAGAAGGACCCAGCAGCCTACTTCTGAAAAGCATTAGCCAGTGCAAACGTTATGAATATATGAAAACCTTAATTCTATATAGAGGAGACAATAATCCCGGCCATACCTACCTCAAAGGGCTGTTAGGATGCAATGACATAAAGTGTGTCAACATACCTTACAAATTGTAAAGAACATGAAAAAAAAAAAAAGCCAGGCATTATTTTTCCATACTCACATTCAGAGGTGTTGCCTTGGACAGGATGGAGCCGGTACAATCCTGGATATTTCCCAACTATCCAGTGGAAGCCACTGATCCTCAACTTCACTAATTTTTTTACCCCGTTTAATGTGGCAAGCAGAAGAACCTACAGCTTTATCAGTCACCAGCTGCAGGAAAATGAATCTGTATTCAAATTAGGCTTAAGACTAATTCAAGCAAAGAGTTTAAGAAGAGTGCTAGGGGAGAGGGGAAAACATCTGCCCATCTGTG
This sequence comes from Elephas maximus indicus, assembly GCF_024166365.1. Lineage (NCBI taxonomy): Eukaryota > Metazoa > Chordata > Mammalia > Proboscidea > Elephantidae > Elephas > Elephas maximus. The sequence continues at coordinate 78,428,106 of NC_064822.1, read as the reverse complement.
ATTGTGGAAGGCAAATCATTGTATGCCCTGAAAAATCAGAGGTAATATAGGTGCAAAAAATATTCAGTTTGTCATTCTTGGAGAAATGACTCATAAGGTGGAATTCAAAAGGAGAATAAATGTTCCCATTCCAAAATCGTCACCTTATGGAGGAAAAAAAAAAAATTTTTTTTCAAGTCATGTTGCTTCTTCTTTTTTTTTTTTTTTTTAAATTGTTAGCTTGTCTTTAATATTTTACTGCATTGGATAATTCTACTATGGAATCATGTAGCCTAATCTTTTGTACTTTGTTAGTATTTCTTTTCTTTTCTTTTTGAACATTTTATTGTGGTTTGGGAGAAAATTCACAGAGCAAATTCATTTCCCATTCAACAATTTATACACATTCTGTTTTGTAACATTAGTTGCAATCCCCTCAATGTAACAGCACTCTACCCACTTCCTCCCTGGATTCCTCGTTTCCATTTGCCAATCTTTCCTGCCCCTTCTTGCCATCTAAACTTTGTTTTTGGGCAAATGCTGCCCTTTCAGTCTTGTATGGTTGATTGCTCTGAAGGGCACATTCCTCACACGTGTTATTGTTCTCCTTTTTTTTTGTTCAGCCTGTCTATTATTTTGTTGTTGAGGTGGCAGTTGTGGGGGAGGGTGGTGGTCTTGGCTGGGTTGCAGGGAAGCGGGATTTATTCCTTGGTCACTGGAGGTCCAGGCTGCTGGGATAGGGGGTTTGTGCTGCAAATCACCAAGAGGGTGGGGAAGGGAGAGCATGTATCTCTGGTCACAGGACAAGGGTGCCTAGCCTTTTCCTGTGGACTGCAGCCAGCCATCAGGGCTTTATTTCACTCCAAGTATGTCTACATAGTTATTTTGTGTCCTGTTGGGAATTCTGTGAAGTTGGCTTCTGTGATCCTCCCCGGGATTTCTATTGTCTTTGTCTCAAGATGGCCACACTGTGCAGAGATGGCTGGCAGGGCCCCTTCCCTCTGTGTCTTCTCATTTGCCATTTTCAGTCAGTTTCTTCTTCCAGTCAGTGTTCAGTCTAGTTCTTTATCCTTTCATTTGATGTCATGGTTCCAGAATCGTCATCTGTATCTGTTTCACTTAGTTTCTCGGGTCTTTGCTGTAGAGGGACGGCAGATGTATCTGACTAAGCTGTCACTTTGGCTGGAAATTTCTTGTGTTCCTTCTTTCTAGACAAGCTCAGAAACTATTACTAAGGAAAGGGTTTTTTCTTTTTGGAAAGTTGAAGTAACAAAAGGACTGCTGTTCTTGTGCATCAAGTCAACTCTAACTCATAGCGACCCTATAGGACTGAGTAGAACTGCCCCATAGGGTTTCCTAGGATAATCTTTATGGGAGCAGATAGACAGGTCGTTTCTCCCACAGAGCAGCTGGTGGATTTGAACTGCTGACCTTTCTGTTAGCAGCTGAGCACTTAACCATTGTGCTACCAGGGCTCCTCACAAAGGGACTACTGAACAAATATTAAGAGCTATTACTTTCCTTTCTAACAGGTGATCCTTCTTCATTTCCAACTTTCACATTCCAATAACCAGGAATTATCAGTGCATCTTGATTGCATTTTTTATCAATAACAGACTGCAGATGTTGGTAAAAATCTTTGATTTCTTCACTTTTGGTATTAGTGGTTGGTGTGTGAATTTCAATAATAGTGGTATTAGCTAATCTTCCTTGTAGGCACATGGATATTATCCTATCACTGACAGTGCTACCTCAGGATAGATCTTGAACTGTTCTTTTTGATTATGAATGTGTTGCCATTCCTTTTCGATTTGTCATTCCTGGCATGATAGATCATATGATTGTCCCATTCAAAATAGCCAATATCAATCCATTTCAGCTAACTGATGCCTAGGATATTGATCTTCAAGCATTCCATTTCATTTTTGGCAGCTTCCTATTTTCCTACATTCATTCTTCATAGATTCCACACACCAACTACTGGATGTTTGCAACTGTTCCTTTCATTTTAAGGCATACATGAAGAAAGCAAAAATCATTAAAAAAAAAAAAGACAGGAAAGAAAGAAAAGACCAAAATAGATGTCAGAAGAGACTCCAAAACTTGTCTTTGAACATAGATTAGCTGAAGCAAATGGAAGAAATGATGAAGTAAAAGAGCTGAACAGAAGGTTTCAAAGGACAGCTCAAGAAGACAAAGTAAATTATTACAATGAAATGTGCAAAGACCTGGAGTTAGAAAACCAAAAGAGAAGAAAATGCGTAGCATTTCTGAAGCTGAAAGAACTAAAGAAAAAATTCAAGCCTTGAGTTACAATATTCAGTGAGTCTCTGTGAAAATATTGAATGACACAGGAAGCATCAAAAGAACATGGAAAGAATACAGAGTCACTGTATCAAAAAGAATTGGTGGATGTTCAACCATTTCAGGAGGTAGCATATAATCAAGAACAGATAGTATTGCACTGAAGGCACTGGCAAAAAAAAGTCTCCAGGAATTGATGGAATACCAAATGAGATGTTTCAACAAACAGATGCAACACTGGAAGTGCTCACTCATCTACACCAAGAAATTTGGAAGACAGCTACCTAGCAACCAATTGAAAGAGGTCCATATTTGTGCCCATTCCAAAGAAAGGTGTTCCAACAGAATGTGAAAATTATCAAACAATATCATTAATATCACACTCAAGTAAAATTTCACTGAAGATAATTTAAAAATGGCTGCAGCAGTACACTGACAGGGAACTGCCAAAGATTCAAGGTGAATTCAGAAGAGAACATGAAATGGGGGATATCACTGCTGATGTCAGAAAGATCTCAGCTGAAAGCAGAGATTACCAGAAAGGTGTTTACCTGTGTTTTATTGACTAAGCAAAAGCATTCAACTGTGTGGATCATAACAAATTACGGATAACATTGCCAAGAACGAGAAATCCAGAACATCTTAATTGTGCTCATGCAGAACCTGTACATAGACCCAGAGGTGGTCATTCAAACAGAGCAAGGGTATACTGTGTGATTTAAAATCAAGAAAGGTGTGTGTCAGAGTTGTATCCTTTCACTGTACTTATTCAATCCATATGCTGAGCAAATATTCTGAGAAGCTGGACTATACGAAGAAGAATGTGGCATGAGAATTAGAGGAAGATTCATTAAAAACCTGCGATACGCAGATGGCACAACCTTGCTTGCTGAAAGTGAAGATGACTTGAAGCACTTACTGATGAAGATCAAGGACCACAGCCTTCAGTATGGATTATACCTCAACATAAATAAAACAAAAATCCTCACAACTAGACCAATAAACAACATCATGATAAATGGAGAAAAGGCTGAAGTTGTCAAGAATTTCATTTTAGTTGGATCCACAATCAACGCCTGCGAAAGCAGCAGTCAAGAAACCAAATGATGTATTGCATTGGCCAAATCTGCTGCAAAGGATGTCTTTAAAGTGTTAAAAAGCAAAGACATTACCTTGAGAACTAAGGTGGGTCTGACCCAAGCTGTGGTGTTTTCAATCACCTCATATGCATGCGAAAGCTGGACGATGAATAAGGAAGACCAAAGAAGAATTGATGCCTTTGAATTATGGTGTTGGGGAAGAATATTGAATATACGCTGTAGACTGCCAGAAGAATCAACAAATCTGTCTTGGAAGAAGTATAGCCAGAGTGCTCCTTAGAAGCAAGGATGGCAAGATTCACCTTATGTATTTTGGACATGTTATTAGGAGGGACCAGTACCTGGAGAAGGGCAGCATGCTTGGTAAAGTAGAGGTCAGTGAAAAAGAGGAAGACCCTTAATGAGATGGATTGACACAGTTGCCTACAACAACGGGCTCAAGCGTAACAATGATTGCCAGGGTAGCGCAAGACCAGGCAGTGTTTCGTTCTGTTTTACATAGGGTCACTGAGTTGGAACCAACTCCATAGCACCAAACAACAACAAATTACTTTCTTTAGAATCACTTAATTCTATAATATGTAGATAGAAGTTTTATTTTAGTAGCACTGTGGGAATTATTTAACACTTTCCCTAGCCATTTGTGCAACTCACAGTTTGCTACTCAAAGAGTGAAAAAATAAAGTTGGTAATGCTGACAGTAAAAAAAAAAGAAAGAAAACTTTCTGTTTCATTCCTCTCTCACTACCTTTTTATTGCTTATCTGGATTGGCCAGTAGGGTTTAATGGCCAAGGAATTAATTAGAAATGTCTGTTCTGGTAGAAACGTTGCTGCTATTGCTGTGGTTAGTAATTTCTTTTTAACATAGCTTTCAAAGCTACCAACTGATGAAATGCTGTCTCATGGTAGTTCCCTCTTCATTATTCTTATAAATTAGCTGTCATTTCAGAGAGAGTTTAGTGCCATTTTTCCATTATGTTCAGTTCTTTTCTAAAAACTAAAGGAGGTAAATGATCCAAAGAACTCTTTATATTTCTAAAAGTCCTGCCAAGTCCTTTCTTCCAAACCTGAGACCACACACTAAGATGGATACTGAGATTTCTTGGTTTCAAGACTAAGCGGAATGATAAATAAGCCAAGCAAAATAAAATGAGGTGACCTTTTTTTTTTTTTTTTAGTTTTTACCAGTTCCTTGCCTAAAACGCCCTCAAAATGCAATCACTGTAAAGTTGTTTAATGCTCCCCAGACAGTGACCTGGCATCTTAAGAGAATAAAACCACTTCGGATTGACAACTATCGGGCAAAGCATACTTAGTCCCAGGAATTGATAAGCAGAAGGAGAAAGTCAATGACAAAGAACATAGTGACATGGGAAACCAACTACATTAGCACCTTAATGAAGTGTTCTGAAGAAAAGTCTGTCATGAGATTTAGTGTCTGGAGAATCAATATGACTGGCACAAATTAGCCATTCAATAATAATTGAATAAATAGGATGGAAAGTTTAGCCAGTCTGTAAAATTACTCAAGGATAATTTATTCTCTAGAAATCTAATTTTCAGTTGTTGGCCTTGAATGTTAGAAAAAGCTGTCCATATTCTTAAAGAAGGGCATAAACAGAGAGGTGCTGGTCTGACACAGACCATAATTGGAAAGGCCTACAGAGCAGGGCACCAACTTGCATTGTTTTGAATGGTGCTCAGCATACTAACATATGTCTGTAGAATTTAAATATATTTACTGATATTAAGATATCCCAGATAGAAAATTTGGCAGTAGATATTGGTGACGCTTTCACAACATGATTGATGCAATTGATGTCACTGAATTAAACACATGAAAAATGTTGAATTGGCAAATGTTGTGTTATATGTTTTTACAACAATAAAAAGGAAAAAAATCAGAGATACAAGAAATGCTGTACAGAAGCATTTATAAAAGTAATATTTTCCAATCTCTACTTCTTGAAATAAACAAACTGAAAAAAGAATAATAGGAAACTCTTCTATGGTATATGAAACATGCCAAGAACTGTTCTGAGCTCTTTACGTACATTAATCTTCACTGGAAGTCTATAAGGTAGATGCTTTTATCCACGTTTATACAGATAATGCATTTAAAATATAAAAAGTTTAATCAGCTGGCTCAAGAACACAGAGTTAGAAACTAGTGGGGCTAGAATTTGAACCCAGGTAGTCTGACCCAGAACCCATATTCTTAACTCTTGTCCTGGGCTGTCTCACAAAAATAAGCAAGCAAACAAACACAAAAAGATGCCAAGTATTCTCTGAACAACCTCTTACCTGTTTTATAGAGTCCCTCAGTGGTGCAAATGGTTAATGTACTTAGCTGCTAACTGAAAGGGTGGACTTTCAAGTCCACCCAGCTGTGTCTTGGAAGAAAAGCCTGGTGATCGACTTCCAAAAAACCAGCCATCAAAAATTCTAGGGAATGCAGTTCTATTCCAGCACACATGGAGTCGCCACAAGTCAGAATCAACTTGACACCAACTGGTTGGCTACTTACTTTACACTACGATTATTATTTGGAGTTTTTCAGTCCCTTTTAGCTTGACCTCCAACTGTTGAAGAAGACACAAAATAGCAGATAAGTAGAACAGAGCTTTCCAATGGAAACAGTCCATAAAAAATTTGAATGAATGAAATACTGAGACTATCTGCTTTCTCTTAGCCATCTGTTAACACTATTATTATTCTCAACCAGCAGGCCTAATGCGTCCCTGTTTCTCTCCTTGCTCTGAACACAGATTTTCCAGGGACTTCTTCCTATGTTTAGCACCTTTTGTAATGTACCTGGAAGTAACTTGGCATTCATCTTTTCTCAGGTGTGCTCCTCTTCAGCACATCTGCTTTTCTGAGTCTGCATTCCCTGCGTATTCTCCGATGAAGCCATGCCAGCTTCTGCTTTTATAATTTTGATGAAATATTTTAGGCGTACAAAGCTATAACAAACACCACTCAGCTAAAAAGAAATAAACAAAGGAAAATGACTGCTTCAGTTGACGCTTCTGTGGACCCTCCATTATCCTTTTTTCTTCTCTCTCCTGAATTAACTGCTATGCTGAATTTGGTGCACATTTCATACCTTTAACATGTATCTAGAAACAACATATAGTTTTACAGGATTGTAGGCTTTATAGAAATGATATTACATTGTACATATACTATTCCCTCAGCATAATAATAAAGTGAATACTTTGTCCTTACAACAAAGGTTAAGAAAAAAACATTTCTATTATCACAGATGCCCCATCTTAGTTTCCTAGTGCTGCCGTAACAAAAACACCACAAGTGGGTGACTTTAAGAACAGAAAATCATTGTCTCACAGCTTTGGAGGCTAGAAGTCCAGATCAGGGCTTCAGCTCTAGTAGAGTCTTTCCTTGTCAATAACTCATTGCTAATGAGTTGCTTTTGACTCATACTGATCCTATAGGGCAGAGCAGAGCTACCCCATAAGGTTTTCTAGGCTGTTTATTCTTTGTGGAAGCAGATTGCCACATCTTTCTCTTGCGGAGCAGCTGGTGGGTTCAAACTACCAACTTTTCGATTAAGAGCCACATATAATCACTGCACAAACAGAGCTCCTTCCTCCTTGTCAATAGCCCCCGGTGTTCTGTGGTATTCCTTGGCTTGTAGATAGATCCTTACTGGCATCTTCCTCTTTGTGTGTGATCCTCTGTGTCTGTTTTCACTTTTTATAAGACACTGGGGATTAGGTTTAGGACCCACCCTACTTAGGAATAACCTCATTAACAAAACAAAAGAAAAGCCCTATTTCCAAACAAAATAACATTCACTGAATTACTTCCCCAAAAGATATGTTAAAGTCCTAACACTTTAACATATCTTTTGGGGGAAGTAATTCAACCCCTCTTAGGATCCTCCCTGATCCCACCCCCACCTCCCCTTGAAGAAGTAACCACTATCTTGACTTCTGTGTTACTCCTCTACTGCTTTTTATAGTTATTACCAGTTATGTATATCTTATGTATATATCCCTAGAACAAGTATTATTCAGTTTTTCCTGTTTATTCATTATATAATATATATATATATATATACTCTTCTATAACATGTTTCCTCTGCTTAATATTATGATTTAGAAATTATTCCATATTCTCACATAGCAGTAGTTCATCTGTTAATGGAGTTTTATTTTGTTGTTGTTTGTGTTTTTTTGTCTTTTTTTTTTTTTGGCTGTTACCAAAAAACCTGCTATAAATATGCTTGATTATGCTCATGGCATGCACCAGAATGAGTAACTCTGTGGTATGTATTTAGGAAGGAGCCTGGTGATGCAAACAATTCAGCACTCAGCTGGTAACCAAAAGGTTGGCAGTTAAACCCACATGGCAGCGGCACAGGAGAAAAGACCTGCTGACCTGCAAGGGGTTCATGACAACGTCAGACTCTCTACTAGAACCAAGACCCTGATTTGGACTTCTAGCCTCCAAAACTGTGAGACGATTATCTCCTGTGCTAAATAGGTAAGGGAGGTTGTATGGGAGTACACTCAAATATATATATATTTATATATATATATTTATATATATATATTTATATATATATATTTATATATATATTTATATATATATAGGCATTGTGGATATTTCTATATACATATTTATATGTGCTTCATGGATATTAAAATGCATAATAGAGCACATAGGGGGCACAGTTATGAAACTTCTTGGAAATAACCAAGCTTCTCATAAGGCTGAGTTAATGGACTTCAGCACTAAGGACCATAGTCTCAGGGGACATCTACATCAATTGGCATAAAAGTTCATAAACATAATGTTCTAAATCCCATTTTGGTGGGTAGCATTTGGGGTCTTAAAAGCTTGGGAACTGCCATCTAAGATACTACTATTAGTCTTTTCCTGTCTGGAGCAAAGGAGAGTGAAGAAAACAGACTCAAAGAACCATTTAGTCAAAAGGACTAATGACCAACATGAATCACAGCCTCCTCTATCCTGAGACCAGAAGAACTAGATGGTGCCCAGCTACCACTACCGACTGCTCTGACCAGTATCACAATAGATGATCCTGGTTAGAATGGGAGAAAAATGTAGGATAAAATTTAAATTCATAAAACCATATTTAAGGGTCTGAGAGAGACTGGAGGAACTCCTTTTGTGATTGACTTATTTCATTCAGCATAATGTCCTCCAGATTCATCCATGTTGTGAGTCATTTCACGGATTCATCATTATTCTTTATCATTTCATAGTATTCTGTTATATGTGTATACCACATTTTGTTTACCCATTCATCCGTTGTTGGGCAATTAGGTTGTTTCCATCTTCAGTCTGTTTTGATGGTCTGAATTAATTATCTTAATTCCTGGGATTATTTGGAAAATAAAAGAAAAACTGTTTCCTCTTGTGGAATAAACCAGTGAGATAATCCAAAGGTTCAGTCTAGACACTTTTGAGATTTGCTGTCCAATATGGTAGCAACTAACTCCACGTGTGGTGATTTAAACTTTAATTGTAACCCACTGCCGTCGAGTGGTTGATGAAAATTAAATAAAATTTAAAATTCAGTGCCTCAGTCACACTAATCACATTTCAAGTGCTCAGTAGTGGCCAGTGGCTACCCTATTCAACAACAAAGATTCAGAACACGTCCACCATTGCAGAAAATTCTTTTGAACAGCACTGACTTAGAAGATGCTTGCAAAGGGAGAGTAGAGTAGATACTCTAAAGAAAGGCATTAAAGTCCCAAATAATAGGATTGGTGGATTAATGGTATTAGCAATAGGTAGCCAATTTCACTAGTAATTAGATTTCACCACATGGCCCACAAGAACTAAAGGCCAGAGGGGTTGCACCAGGGTTATAGGCAGTTTTTCAGAGACCTCAAGGATCACACCTCCTTCTTTCTGTTGAGCTAGAGGGAGAGATTTGGACAGGAGCTCTTGTTGCAGCCCTTCATTTGGTCAATGCAAGTTGTAACTACTACTGCTGCTATGACTGCAGCTATCACTGCAGCCTCAGGCTTTGTTGAGAATTCTATGCTTTATGCCCTCAGTGCCCCATACAACTAGGGAGATTCCCATCCTCTCTTCCTGATGAAGTCCGGGAAGACAGGAAAGCTTGTCTAAAAGTTTCTTTGTCAGTGTGACTCTAGGAAGAAAGATCCTAAGGCATATATTTCACCCTGACAGTTCCCCCACCAATAATTGCTGCTGCCTGTAACAAAATGAAGAAAGGAAATTTCTACATTGGAAAAGGTGTATTATTTAACAACACAGTATAGGTCCATCTCACCAAGTCTCAGTGACAGCAATTGAAAATTTGCATTCTTCATGTTTCAAGTGTTTAATGTTTGTCATTCTCTACAGTTCAATGATTAGACTTGTTAGTCATTGTTTATCAATATATTTTAGCTGCGAATCCTGAACATCTCTTCCTCTCTGCTTCTTTCTATAACCAGTCGCCATCAAGTCAATTCCAACTCATGGCAACCTCATGTGTGTCAGAGTAGAATTGTGCTTCACAGGGTTTTCAGCGGCTGATTTTTTGGAAGTAGATATCCAGGCCTTTCTTCCAAGACACTTCTGGGTGAATTCGAACCTCCAAATTTCTGGTCAGCAGCTGAGCATATTAACAGTTATCACCACACAGGGACTCTAGTTTCTTTCTATACCGTTGTTGTTAGGTGTGTTGGTTCTGACTCACAGAGGCCCTGTGCACAACAGAACAAAACACTGGCCAGTCCTGTGCCACCCTCACAATCATTACATTTGAACCCATTGTTGCAGGCACTGTGTCCATCCATCTCATTGAGGGTCTTCTTCTTTTTCACTGACCCTCCACTTTACCAAGCATGATGTCCTTCTCCAGGTATTGGTCCCTCCCGATAAAAAAAAAAAAAAGATAACATGTCCAAAATACATGAGATGAGGTCTCGTCATCCTTGCTTCCAAGGAGCATTCTTTCTATACTACTTTCTAGTTCTTGTTTATTCAGTTCAGTCATTCAGTTCAGTGTCGTACCTTCTTCTCTCGTCGAACCAGTCTTGTGTCTATTAGCCCTCAAATGTCATTCCTCTCCCTTCACGTGGCCTGCTCTGTATAGCAAGGCAGCTGATGCCCACAGGCTGTGTTTCCAAAGTTCAAGGCTCCCTTGTAGTTGGAGAATTCGGGAGCAGCCAGGAGGTATACTGGAGGGACAGTGAAAAGCAGGAGGAAAGAGAACCCAAGGTCTTTCTCCTCTCCTTCTCAGCCTTTGGCAACATCTCCAGCAAGGCTCTATCTCATCTGTGGTCCCAGCTCACACCATTCAGGCCTACTGTGGTTTCATTTCTCCTAGGGTGACCCTACACCCTGGGCTCCAGTAATGCTAACTCCTTCTTCTGTCACTTCAACCTAGAGTGATGTTAATTTCCTGCCATTGCCGATATCTAGATTGCCTCACCATCCCCTGTTTGAGTTCTCAGTAATTCCATCACCTGTATGACCAATTTCCTGCATTTAAATTCCTCTGTTCTAAATACTCAAAGTGGTTTCTGTGTTACTGGTGGGCCCTGATACACCCTTACAAAATTCTGCTTAAGCTCACATGATAAAGCTGGCAAATGTCTTTCACAGTGCCTTCCGCCCAGTCTTTGTAAAGTGCCCTCATCTCACCCAGGAGTGTATTAGCCTGTGCAGACCAAGTCCACAAAATTAAATCCTTCCCCTAAATGGCGTTCACATATGTGTGCATGTGCTGTACCCTGCTCTGATTAAAATATATATTATATAACATATAACCTTCAAAAGCAAGAACTACAAAAATTACCACTATTGGGCCATCATGTCAGTGATTCATGTTGTGCCTTGTACAGCCCACCCCTGCCAAGGGAGTGTCTGAGGCAGCTCAAATCCAGCCCTCTGGCCATCAAGCCTTGTGCCCCTGACTCAACAAAAAACCAAACCAAACCCACTGCTGTTGAGTCGATTCCAACTCATAGCAACCCTACAGGACAGAGTATAAGTGCCCCATAGGGTTTCCAAAGAGTGGCTGGTGGATTCAAACTGCCGACCTTTTTGGTTAGCAGCCATAGCTCTTAACCACTATACCACCAGTTTCTGCCCCTGACCCAGGAAGGCTGAACTGGTCCACCCAGAGGAGTATCTTTTCTTATGGGTCCTTGCAGAAGGGTCACTTTTTTAATTTATCTACCCATAAGGAGTTTCTAATATGCACAAAGGCAACTTTTGTGTTATAAGCAGCCCTGTACCTGTGTCTTCCATTTTCCTATCCAGATACACGTAGTTCTGTAGATCTGAATTCATATAATTGATCTTGTAAACTTCTGCTGAGTAGACTCAAGGGTCCAGGGACCCAACATTAAGAGAGTCACTCAGTTCTCTACAAATCCATAGCATCTTTTACATTATAGATCCTAGTCCATTATAATCTACGGGTTTATCTGCCATTCCCATAGAATGTGAGCTCCCCAGGAGCAGGGACTGTCTCTTTCAGCTTTACATCTGCAGAGCTTAACAAAGTGCCTGGCACATAGTTGGTGCTCAATACATGTTTACTGAATGAAGACTGAATGGTGGTTTACAATTTACAAAGTTGTTTTACATAGATTATCACATTTAATGGTCACAGCAACACTGGGAGGTAATCATGGCAATTTTGCAGATGAGGAAAGAGACACTTAGAGAAGCCAAAGCCACACACCTGGTTAATGATGCAGGAAGGACTTCAACTTGGGTCTACATATTTCTAGACTAATGTCCTATCACAACTAGCCAAGGACTGCTCCTAGTCTTTATATATACTACTAACTTTGTACTTCTAGTGAATTAGGAAAAAGTGTCCCCCTTTAGGTTGATAAATTACAAAAAGTTTTTCCCTCTGAGAAAACAGATTAGAAAAAGACCCTCCATCCTCGTGGCTAAGGTTCCTGGGTAGTATGAACAGTTTGCACTTGACTTCTTTCAGTTAAAAGGTGGGCAGTTTGAACTCACCCAGCGGCACTGCGAAAAAAAGGACTGGTGATATGCTTCATAAAGATTACAACCAAGAAAACCCTATGGAGCAGTTCTACTCTGTAATGCACGGGATCTCCACGAGTCAGAATCCACTAGATGGAAATGTATTTCCTCATAGCTAAGTCAGCCCTGCCAGGGTGCAAAGCACATCCTGGCAATAGCACCTGACCCGGCACAAATACATTTCTGTTTGTTATCATCTTACCTGTAAACTAAGTTCAGGGATTTCTTTTGATTTAGTTTTTAAATCACAAACAGCTTCCTTTATTAATTCTAATATATATTTATACCGTAAAAATGCTTCCCCAGTTTAGTTTGTTTTTGACTTTTTGAAATGTATTTAAACTCAGCATTATTGAAGTAAGCTTTTGATGGTAATATTTTTTATCCATATCACAGTGAAATAGCTTTATTATTTAACCATATCATTTTTACCACTATCATCTTCAAATGATTATAGCACTGTGCAAGATAGTTTTGAATAGATTTCCAGGCTTTTCCCCATAAATATTCTACCTAAAACATAAATTGCCCTGCTCAAGAAATTAAGCTTTGCTTCTGTTGTTTGTTTGTATGTTGACTAATAGAGTGGGGTGTGAGGACACTGACATTTATCAGTTGTCAGTTTTTCATAATCTTTATTTTACTTTATTTTTAATTCTTTTGTTTTCAAATAGGAACTGTACCAAACTTAGTCATTTAGAAGGCAAGCCTATTCTACCTAACACAGCTTATATGCCTCCAGCAAGGCCTGCACTGTTCTGGTTTCAGGATCATTTTTGAAAATGCCAGAAACTGCCATCTTAGGCCCATGAAAATGATGGTGGCTGCCTCCTGATATTAAATTCACAACAACAAAAAAAGCAACTCTGCAAAAGTTTTTGCAACTTTCTCGTGAACTTCAAAAGAGAATCATAAGTCTATTCCCTGTTTCATATTTTCTCTGCCCCCCACCTTTACAGTATAAACTAGGGTCTCTTTTTCAACATATTTTTAGGGAATTGTTCCAGACCATTTTTGGGATTTATAAAATAATTTCCTTCACATTAACACAAAAATTTTGTTGCTTCCTAACTCATTAGAAATAAAAGTTACAATTTCAATTTTGTGTTTCTTCTCTTTCCAATCTTTACCTCATATGTTCCTTTTATCTCACCTTCTATATAATTTCAATCTCTAAGCTTTGAGATCAATCTTTTCCCTTTATTTCTCCATATCACCTTTAAAACCTTGTACAAAACAGGAATTCAATAATTTCAAGTGTTTTCCTGGGCAGGTCTGATTTGTAAATGATTGGTTCAATACTTGGATTTGTAAATAACAAAAAAGCACAAAATTCTTTCTTCCAGAAATTAAAAATCTTTTTTTTTCCTCATAAACCTCTTGCTGTAATGATCATTTAAGTTATATACACTTAGCATGAGAAAAAAGATAAATTTTCTTCACTAATGTTCAAGTTTTCCTTGGAGCCAACCATACTGGAATTTGAGAAGACTAACACAAATATAGAGCTCATATCTCCTCTCTTGGTCTGATCTCAGCCAGAGAGCTTCATAGAGTCTGGACACTTAAGAACCTTGTCAAAATCCTCCCATCCACTCTTGATATTGGTTAGCATCAGCTTATTTATTTATCCTCTCTTCATTTTCATCAGTGCCCAGAGCTTTCTTTTCTTTCTATCTACTGTCAATCACGGACATTTGCTGAACACTCTCTCCCCTCTCCAGTGAAGGCTGGTCTTGCAGAATTATACACCACTAAAACTTTTACCTATTAAAAGCTATATTGTTGACATTGATCTGATTAGATTTTTTTTTTTTTTAAATCACTCTGGTCAAAAGCAGAAGAATGGGTGGAAGAATAAAATGGTATAAGAAGCAACTGCAGTGGTCCACAGAAAAGGTAATCAGGGATCAATTGAGGCAATAGCTGAGGTAACTTAGGAGAAAAGATGAATTTAAGAGAACTTCTGTGGTAAAGGAAACCCTGGCAGCATAGTGGTTAAGTGCTACAGCTGTTAACTAAGAGGTTGGCAGTTCAAATCCGCTAGGCGCTCCTTGGAAACTCTATGGGGCAGTTCTACTCTGTCCTACAGGGTCCTAGGAGTCGGAATCGAATTGACTCGACAGCAGTGGGTTTTGGTTTCTGTGGTAAAACTGACAAAACTCAATGACTGGGATGTGGAGATTGAGGGAAAACAAGTTATGGAGAATGACTCCCATGTTGGGCTTTGCTAGCGGGGCAAGGTTGTTCTTCATGGAGATAAGGCGGCAAGAGGAAGATCAAGTTTTAGTGAAAAAAAAATGATTAATTCAGTTTTGATAAACATCCTCCCTCTAAAAATCAATCCTTACCTTCTTGTTTCTTAATTCAATTCAAACGTGTCATGTAGCATTTTTAGGTACAGTGAGATATAAGAAAATTGATTTGTGCTTAGTGGTTAATTTTCTGTTGACTTTGACACCCCCAGGAACAATAAAAAAGATGATGACTGGTAAATAGTTATAAATACAAGTCTGGAACTGAAAGATTTGGGCTAGAATATAGACTTGTGTTAGGTTCTTTGTGCTATTTTTTAGATATTGTCTCTTGACTCCAAATTCAGTCTTCTATACTGTGTGCTTTGTGACACTGGGACAGGGATTATGAAAATTACATTTCCCAGACTCCTTTGCCAGCTGGATTCCTGTTAATTCTCTTAAGCTAATTTACAGTTAGTTTTTCTAGTAGTTTTTAATTGAAAAAATCTCCCCCATTTGAAATTTCTTTCCTCCTCTCAGTTTTCCTCTCCCCTGTCGTTTCAATCTTACCCTTCTGGCCCCAACCCATAGACTTCTACCCCACCTGCTATTATGGTAACTCATGTAAAGAGGCTCCATTTGTTTATCTGAATCCTGGGACAACTCCCATCTTAGCTCTGGAGGCTCAACTTCAGCTTCTCTTCAAACGTGAAGATCTCTCCACAAGAATGTTCATAAATGAAAAAGTTTCTCTTTATTTTACACAAATAAGCAAAACATAGAGTAATATAATCAATAATAGAAGTATGTTCAATGCTCTGAAGGAACACCAAGAAGGAATTGTTAGCTCTAAAGAAATCAGAAAACTCTTTCTAGAAGGAAGGAACAGTTTGTTAAGTAGAGAAGATTTTTCAGACAGATGTAATGGTCTTGAAATGGCAAAACCACACAGTGTCTTATGAAAATCTGTATTTTTTTGAGTATGAAGTGCTAAAGGAGAAAATGTGAGAAATGAGGCTAAAAAAGTAGATAAGAGTGAGCTCATGATGGTTCTTTTAAATGAGGCTAAAGAACTGGACTTGAGCCCACAGTCCAGAAGCTGAAAATCTAAATGCCTGCAAATGCCAAACAGATCGTATAAACAAACAAAATGAGATCATGTAAATGAGAGAAAAGATAGGAAGTGTAGGATCCTATGGAAACTGGGAAGTCCGGTGCCCTTCTAAGTGCAACAGTCGAATTATTTTCATACAGAATGCAAAGCTAGTGTTGCCAGAGCTTCCGGTTTTTCAGTAACAATGGAAAGTCAGATTTTTCAGTGCAATTTCCCAATTTTTAAATGTTGGAAACTGTTACACATTTTTCCAGGCTCTCAATGTGTATGAGGGAGGGTTGGGGAGAGTTTGAAAGCTGGTTTACCCAATAGAGCTCAACTTTTCACCTCCTCTATCAGCAACAGGGAACAACCATTATAAAATTTTCAGATAGGGAGACCCATGGCTTTGCAGTGTTAAAGCATGCTCTGGTGGCAGGATGATGGTTGATTGCAGGAGGGAAAAACTGAATGAAGAGAGGGAAGTTTGAAGGCTCTTGCAATCAAGCATCAGTAGCAGACCTGCTGAGAGTCCAAACTGAGGCACAACACTTTTATAATCGATTATTATTTTTCAATGCAAGTAAGTGAAATGGCCTTGACCATTTCTTGCCAGAATCTGACCCCAAATGATGACTGTGGGCTTCCTTATTTCTGCAAATGTTGGGTGTTACATGCACTTTTGGGGACAGAATGGATTTATTTCTTTGTTACTTTCTATAACTTCCATTTTTTTCTCATAAATATAATTGTCAGTAGTAATAAAAGGAAAGATTGTACAACCGGCTTTATAAAGGCAGCCTGTTAGACCTCTACCCTCTAACTCCATATTATATCAATTCTAGAAGTAAACAGAGATATTTTCTGCAAATGGCTCCCACATGCCCACATCTCTGACAGTAAAAGAACAGTGCAGGTCATGAAAACAGAGTGTTTTAAACAGCATTCCAACTGGGAGAATTATCTAAACATCAATCTTATTTTTACATTCACTTAAAGATGTCCTTCATTCTATCTACTAGATTAACTTTTAGCAAGGAGAAAATAGGGGGTGGGGGCAGGGAGAGAGAACAGAGGGGAGAAAAAGAGAGAGAGAGACTGAGAGGGAATCCATCTGTTTTTCCATAGTTCTATTTCTATGTGCTTAGGTATAGGTATAGGGTCGCTATGAGTTGGAATTGACTCAATAGCAATGGTTTTTTTATTTGTATTTTTTTAGATAGGTATATATTTTCAACACAAAATTACTGCATCTAGGTAACAGATTCATCTGGGTAAATTCTAGCCACTCAGTATAAATTCAATATTTTTCTGAATTTGCATTCTGCAAATTCTGGGAGACTAAGCTATCTTTGTCTCCTGTACTAACAAACTAAATTAATGAGAAGCAATGTTCCCTAGTTCCACAGACAGGACCTGTCAGGGGCTGGCCAAGCTTAACCTCATCTTATCCCACCAACTCACAAGACAGGCCCTGGACATCAAGCCTGTCCCACTTTCCCCAGAATCAAAAACAAGTGAGATACTACATCAATAATCGCCATTCATCTGTCAGTTTGCCTTACTGTGCTGGCTTGCATATTGCTGTAATGCTGGAAGCTATGCCATCAGTATTTCAAATACCAGCAGGGTCACCCTGGTGGACAGGTTTCAGTAGAGCTTCCAGACCAAGACAGACTACAAAGAAGGACCTGGCAATCTACTTCTTTAAAAATTGGCCAGTGAAATCCTTACGAATAGCAATGGAACATTGTCTGATATAGTGCTGGAAGATGAGCCCCTCAGACTGGAAGACACTCAAAATACAACTGGAGAAGAGCTGCCACTTGAAAGCTACCTTAATAACACAAATGGAGTAAAGCTTTCTGGACCTTCATTTGCTGATGTGGCATGACTCAAAATGAGAAGATACAAATGCAAACATTCATTAATAACTGGAACATGAAAAGTACCAAGTATGAAGCTAGGAAAATTGGAATTCATCAAAAAATGAATTGGAACACATAAAGGTCGATATCCTAGGCATTAGTGAGCCGAAATGAACTGATATTAGTCATTTTGAATCAGACAATCATATGCTCTACTATGATGAGAATGAAAAACTGAAGAGGGGTGGTGTTGCATTCACCATCAAAAAGAACATTTCAAGATCTATCCTAAAGTATAATGTTGTCAGCGATAGGATAATATACATACAAGTACAAGGAAGACCAGTTAATAACGACTATTATTAAAATTTAAGCGCCAACCACTAATGCCAGAGATGAAGAAATTGAAGATTTTTACCAACTCCTGCAGTCAAAAATCGATGAAACATGCAATCAAGGTGCACCGATAATTACTGATGATTCAAATGTGGAAGTTGGAAATGAAGCAGGATCGGTACTTGGAAAATATGGCCTTTGTGATAGAAATCATGCCGGAGATCACATGATAAAATTTTGCAAGACCTACAACTTATTCATTGAAAATACTTTTTTTCAACAACATAAACAGCGACTTTACACGTGGACCTTTCCAGGTGGAATACACAGGAATCAAATTGACTATATCTGTGGAAAGAGACCATAGAGAACCCTATTATCATCAGTCAGAGCAAGGCCAGGGTCTGACTGTGAAACAGACCATCAATTGCTCATATGCAAGTTCAAGTTGAAGCTGAAGAAAATTAAAACAAGTCCATAAGAGCCAAAATACAACCTTGTGTATATCCCACCTGAATTTAGATACCATCTCAAGAATAGATTTGATGCCTTGAACACTAATGATTGAAGACAAGATGAGCTATGGAATGACAGCAAGGACATCATGCATAAAGAAAGGACAAGGTCATTAAAAAGACAAGAAAGAAAGAAAAGATCAAAATGGATGTCAAAAGAGACTCTGAAGCATGCTCTTGAACATAGAGTAGCTAAAGCAAATGGAAGAAATAATGAATTAAAAGAGATGAAGAGAAGATTTTGAAGAGCAGCTCAAGAAGGCAATGTACAATATTATAAAGAAATATACAAAGACCTGGAGTTAGAAAACCAAAAGGAAAGAACACGTTTGGCATTCCTCAAGCTAAAAAAACTGGAGAAAAATCCAAGCCTCGAGATACAATATTAAAGGATTCACTCGGCTGCTAACAGAAAGGTCAACGGTTCAAATCCACCAGCATCTCCAAGGGAGAAAGGTATGGCAGTCAGCTTCCATAAAGATTTACTGCCTTGGAAACCCTATGCAGCAGTTCTACTCTGTCCTACAGGGTCACTATGAGTCAGAACTGGCTGGATGGCAGTGAGTTTTTTTCATGAGCAAAATATTAAATGATGCATCAAAAGAAGATGGAAGGAATATACAGAGTTACTGTACTGTACACTGTTACTGTGGTTGATGATTCAGGAGGTAGTATATGATCAAGAACCGATGGTACTGAAGGAAGAAGTTCAAGCTGCACTGAAGGCATTGGCAAAACACAAAGCTCTAAGAATTGATGAAATACCAATTGAGATATTTCAACAAATGGACACAGCACTGAAAGTGCTCATTCATCTATGCCAAGAAATTTGGAAGACAGTTACCTTCCAAGTAAAGGTATTCCAACACACTGTGGAAATTATCAAACAATATCATTAATATCAAGTAAATTTTTGCTGAAGATAATTCAAAAACAATTGCAGCAGTACATCAACAGGGAACTGCCAGAAATTCAAGCCAGATATGGAAGGGGACACAGAACGAGGGATATCATTGCTGATGTCAGATGGATCCTAGCTGAAAGCAGAGATTACCAGAAAGATGGCTACCTGTGTTTTATTGACTATGGAAAGGCATTCAACTGTGTGGATGGTAAAAAATTATGGATAACATTATGAAGAATAGGAATTCCAGAACACTTAATCATGCTCATGGGGAACCTGTACATAGACCAAGAGGCAGTCATTTAAACAGATCAAGAGGATACTACATGGTGTAAAATCAGGAGGGGTATGCATCAAGGTTGTATTCTTTCACCATATTTATTCAATTTGTATGCTGAGCAAATAATCTAAGAAGCTGGACTATATGAAGAACATGGCATTAGGATTGGAGGAAGACTCACTAACAACCTGTGATGTGCAGATGACACAACCTTGCTTGCTGAAAGTGAAGAGGACTCAAAGTATTTACTGATGAAGATCAAAGACCACAGCCTTCAGTACGGATTACACCTCAACGTAAAAAACAAAAACAAAAAAAACTCCTCACAACTAGATCAATAAACAACATCGTGATAAATGGAGAAAAGATTGAAGTTGTCAAGGATTTCATTTTACTTGGATCCACAGTCAACACCCATGGAGGCAGCAGTCAAGAAATCAAATGACGTATTGCATTGGATTAATCTGCTGCAAAAGCCCTCTTTAATGTGTTAAAAAGCAAGTATTCTATCTTGCTCGTGGATAGGAAGACTTAACATTATAAAAATGTCTATTCTACCAAAAGAGATGTATACATTTAATGCAATTCCGATCCAAATCCCAACGACACTCTTCAATGAGATGGAGAAACAAATTACCAACTTCATACGGAAGGGAAAGAGGCCCTGGGTAAATAAGGCATTACTGAAAAAGAAGAACAAAGTGGGAGGCCTTGCTTTACCTGATTTTAGAACCTATTATACCGCCACAGTAGTCAAAACAGCCTGGTACTGGTACAACAAAAGATACATGGACCAATGGAACAGAATTTAGAATCCAGACATAAATGCAACCACATATGAGCAGCTGATATTTGACAAAGGCCCCAAAACAGTTAAATGGGGAAAAGACAGTCTTTTTAACAAATGGTGCTGGCATAGCTGGATATCCATCTGCAAAAAAATGAAACAAGACCCATACCTCACTCCACGTACAAAAACTACCTCAAAATGGATCAAAGACCTAAATATAAAATCTAAAACGATACAGATTATGGAAGAAAAAATAGGGACAACGTTAGGAGCCCTATGGCATAAACAGTATACAAAACATTATAAAGAATGTAGAAGAAAAACTAGATAACTGGGAGCTCCTAAAAATCAAGCACTTATGCTCATCCAAAGACTTCACCAAAAGAGTAAAAAGGCTACCTACAGACTGGGAAAAAGTTTTTAGCTATGACATTTCTGATCAGCGCCTGATCTCTAAAATCTACATGATACTGCAAAAACTCAACTACAAGAAGACCCACTTAAAAAACGGGCAAAAGATATGAATAGACACTTCACTAAAGAAGACATTCAGGTAGCTAACAGACATATGAGGAAATGTTCACGATCATTAGCCATTAGAGAAATGCAGATCAAAACTACAATAAGATTTCATCTCACTCCAACAAGGCTGGCATTAATCCAAAAAACACAAAATAATAAATGTTGGAGAGGCTGTGGAGAGATTGGAACACTTATACACTACTGGTGGGAATGTAAAATGGTACAAACACTTTGGAAATCGATTTGGCACTTCCTTAAAAAGCTGGAAACAGAACTACCATATGATCCAGCAATCCCACTCCTTGGAATATATCCTAGAGAAATAAGAGCCTTTACACGAACAGATCTATGCACACCCATGTTTATTGCAGCACTGCTTACAGTAGCGAAAAGATGGAAGCAACCGAGCTGCCCATCAAAGGATGAATGGATAAATAAATTACAGTATATTCACACAATAGAATACTATGCATCGATAAAGAACAGTGAGGAATCTGGGAAACATTTCATAACATGGAGGAACCTGGAAGGCATTATGCTGAGTGAAATGAGTCAGTTGCAAAAGGACAAATATTATATAAGACCACTATTATAAGAACTTGAGAAATAGTTTAAACGGAGAAGAAAATATTCTTTTGTGGTTATGAGAGGGGGGAGGAAGGGAGGGTGGGAGAGGGGCATTCACTAAGTAGATAGTAGATAAGAACTACTTTAGGTGAAGGGAAAGACAGCGCACAATACAGGGGAGGTCAGCACAATTGGACTAAACCAAAAGCAGTTTCCTGAATAAACTGAATGCTTCAAAGGCCAGGGTAGCAGGGGCAGGGGTCTGGGGACCATGGTTTCAGGGGACATCAAAGTCAACTGGCATAATAAAATCTATTAAGAAAACATTCTGCATCCCACTTTGAAGAGTGGCGTCTGGGGTCTTAAATGCTAACAACCAGCCATCTAAGATGCATCAATTGGTCTCAACCCACCTGGGTCAAAGGAGAATGAAGAACACCAAGGACACAAGGCGACTACGAGCCCAAGAGACAGAAAGGGCCACGTGAACCAGAGACTACATCATCCTGGGACCAGAAGAACTAGATGATGCCTGGCTACAACCAATGACTGCCCTGACACAGAACACAACAGAGAACCCCTGAGGGAGCAGGAGACCAGTGGGATGCACACCCCAAATTCTCATAAGACCAGACTTAATGGTCTGACTGAGACTAGAAGGACCCCAGTGGTCATGGCCCCCAGACCTTCTGTTGGTCCAGGACAGGAACCATTCCTGAAGCCAACTCTTCAGACATGGATTGGACTGGACAATGGGTTGGAGGGGGATGCTGGTGAGGAGTGAGCTTCTTGGGTCAGGTGGACACTTGAGACTATGTTGTCATCTCCTCCCTGGAGGGGAGATGAGAGGGTGGAAGGGGTTAGAAGCTGGCAAAATGGACATGAAAAGAGAGAGTGGAGGGAGAGAGGGGGCTGTCTCATTAGGGGGAGAGTAATTGGGAGTGTGTAGCAAGGTTTATATGGGTTTTTGTGTGAGAGACTAACTTGATTTGTAAACGTTCACTTAAAGCACAACAAAAATTCTAAAAAAAAAAGCAAATGTTCCCTTGAGGTCTGAGATGCACCTGACCCAAGCCACAGTATTTTCAATTGCCTCATATGCGTGCAATAGCAGGACAATGAATAAGGAAGTGCAAAGAATTCATGCTTTTGAATTATGGTATTGGCAAGGAATATTGAATATACCGTGGACTGCTAGAAGTACAAACAAATTTGTCTTGGAAGAAGTACAGCCAGAATGCTCTTTAGAAGCAAGGATAGCGAGACTCTTACGTACTTTGGACATGTTATCAGGAAGGACCAGTCCCTGGAGAAGGACATCGTGCTTGGTGAAGTAGAGGGTCAGAGAAAAAGAGAAATACCCTCAATGAGATGGATTGACACAGTGATTGCAACCATGGTCTCAAACATGGCAACAATTGTGAGGATGGCACAGAACCAGGCAGAGTTTTGTTCTGTTGTACATAGGGTCACTATGAGTAGCAACCAACTCGACAGTACCTAATAACAAACAAATAACACATCAATAATCATATGCATTTTTTTGCCATTTGAATATAGTCTAGGCTCCAGTGATATTAGCAGCCATTTGCAGCCCTAACCAACTCCTGAAGCAGCTATGGATTTACACGCAGGAAGGGGTGATCAGGCCTGCTTTCCACCAAGTCTGGGCACTGTTCCCATTCTTTCTAAGCTTTTTTTCTTTTGTAAAGATGTGTATGGATATGAGCCTGGCACCAGAGACCCTAGTCTCATTATCGTAAAATTCCCTTTCTCCATCAGATAAAAATTAACACTCCCCACCCATCATGTGTATTGTCGGTAGGTCTCCTGTTTTTGTCTGTGGAGCCTCAGCTAAAGAGAGTACAGTTCCTATCACTGAAATCACAGTAAAGGAAAAATGAAATAACTTTGAATCCTTCAAGAGTTTTGACAAGGAGAGATGTGTTCCAGGTATTGCGTCAAAAATTGGAATACATTTTCTCTTAGAAACAATGATTACTTTCCCAGGCAAACTTATAAATCATATTTAACCCATAAAGTTCCCAGAATAATCCAGAAATTTCTAAGCAACGCATCTGCTCTCTTCCTATTCTTCCACTGTTAGTTTTTAACTGACTAGCATGGATATGACTCTGCTTTGCTAGATATGCCAACCTGCTTCACTCAAAATTTACAAAGCGCCATCTGTGTGATCCACCAGATATTAAAAAACTGTGTAGACTCAACCAATGATATTTGCAGTCCCAGCACTGCCTGCCCCACATCAGGCCCTTGACAGGATGTGGGCATGTTCCACAGCTTTTCTTCTATCCTCGTGATCTTGAGCGTTCAGAGAAAGTGTGGGAAAGTATGAGGCCTGTTATTTTAAATGGCCTGCCAGAGACAGACCCATTTATACACAGAATTTTTATATATGATATCACTTGATTAATAGAATAGATTATTTATTAGATGGGGTTGAGAAAATTTTTCACTTTATGGAGAAAAGCAAATTCTTCTTCTGGATCTTAAGGTTCCCTTCCTTCTGTATCACTGGAGAAAAGATGAAAAAGAGGGAGATAAGTGTACTGAAATCTTGAAAAATGAGAAAAAAGATGTACAGATGGCAATTTCAATAGAGCTTCGATTTCTGTAACACACAACGGAAGAGTCCTGACTGTTATACTTGAGATAAATGTGTCCCTTGCTACTGGTATGAGTATCTAGAGATGGAGTTGTGAGGTATCTATCATTGCCTTCTTAGAAAAGTGTGTAGGAAGTCAGAGAGATTTCTGTGGAAATAAAATAATTTCCATTGTTTTCAAAGTAGCTTTTTCTATTTACCTGATGAGAAACTTGAAACTCTTATGGTACTCTTCTCTTCCTAACTCTCTAGCAGCCTTTTTTCAATCAGAGTTCTGCAAGAGAATCAAGACCTAGAGAAAATTATTTGAATGACTATTTTTTAATTCAGTTCTCAAAAGAATGATACATAGCTAGTATCATTCTAGATACAAAAGAGAGAAGTAAATTAATTACATGCAAAAATGTCTACATATAAAATTCTATAGTATAAAATTCTATTGAGAAGACTATGAGATACTTATATCTTATATAGCTTGACTACTGTATTCAATAAAGCTATTAAACTCATAGCAACCCAATGTGTGTCTGAGAAAAACCATGCCCCTTGGGGTTTTCAATGCCTGATTTTTCAGATTGTAATTAACAGTCATCTACTATAATTAATAAATTATAAAATGTACCTTTTTTACATTTTAACCTTGTATTCGATATTGTAAGAATTCTTTTTTAATTTTCTTCCTTTCTTTCTAAATAGTATATATAAAATTATGGTATCTTATAATCCATGGCTTCTTGGGTTTGCTAAAACATTTTGTTAATGAGTGTACTTAAGAAATATACACATCTTAAGAGCACAGATTGTTTATCATACAGCTTTTATTTCCATTCTTTCCACATCCCCAACACATGCAATCCACAGCACAGTAATACCACGTGACTATGTTATACTTTTATTTTGATGTGTAGAATTGTTAGTTTCCTTTGTGGTTATCTTAATATTTACCTCTATTTTTCTAAGTTTAAACCAATCTTTTATTTCTTGACATTGCCTTGACTTCCTCTTCATATGAAAGATCCATAACTACATTATTTAGTCTCTCTTTTTTGTTTTAATGTTGTCATCTTTCACATATTGATATCTCTGGTTCCCTATTTTCAGTGTTTTAGCTCTGACTTATTTGTGACTTCCCTATCTGGGTTGATATCTGGTTGTTCTGCCCTGTGTTCTAGACTTGGGTTGTTATCTGATGTTATTAATTTTCTAACTGGAGGACTCCCTTTAGTATTTCTTGTAATTTTGGCTTGATTTTTACAAATTCCCTAAACTTCTGTTTATCTGGAAATGCCCTAATTTCACCATCATATTTGAGAGACAGCTTTGCTGGATACATAACTCTTGGCTGGCAATCTTTTTCCTTCAAGTCTTTATATATGTCATCCCATTGCCTTCTTGCCTGCATGGCTTCTACTGAGTAGTCCTAGTTTAGTTTTATTGACTCTCCTTTGTAGATGACTTTCTTTTTATGCCTAGCTGCTCTTAAAATTATCTTTGGTTTTAGCAAGTTTGGTTATAATGTGCCTTGGTGACTTTATTTTGGGATCTACTTTGCATGGGGTTTGAGGAGCTTCTTGGATAGATATCTTCTCATCTTTCACAATATCAGGGAAGTTTTCTGCCAACAAATCTTCAACAATTCTCTCTATATTTTCTGTTATCCCTCCCTGTCCTAGTACTCCAATCACTCGTAGGTTATTCCTCTTGAGAGAGTCTCACATAATTCCTAGGGTTTCTCCATTTTTTTAAACTCCTTTATATGATACTTCTTCAAATAAGTTGGTGTCAAGAGCCTGATCTTCAATCTCGCTGATTCTGACTTCCATTGCTTCAATTCTGCTCCTGTGACTTTCTATTGAGTTGTCTAATTCTGAACTTTTATTGTTAATCTTTTGGATTTCAAATTGCTGTCCCTCTGTGGATTCTTGCAGCCTGTTAAATTCATCATTACGCTCTTGTATAACCTTCTTAAGTTCTTCTGTTGTTTTGTCTGTGTGTTTCTTGGCTTTTTCTGCATTTTGCCTGATCTTCTCCCTGATCTATTGAAGAGCTCTGTATGTTAATCTTTTGAATTCTACCTCTGGTAATTCCAAGAAATTCTCTTTCTCTGGAAGATTTCTTGATTCTTTGTTTTGGGTGCTTGCTGAAGTCATCATGGTCTGCCTCTTTATGTGATTTGATATTGACTGTTGTCTCTGAGCCTTCAGCAAGTTATTATTTTATTTATGTTTGCTTACTGTGTCCTAGCTTCTTGCTTTGTTTTGTTTTGATAACAAATAGGCTGCTTGTGTGAGCTAGTTTAATTATTGGCATCTTTGAAGCTCTCACATCCTGTTATCAGGTGGTTAGAGCTGTTACATAGGTATGTGAGCCCAGGATTCCATTTACTTTTCTTGTATGGATTCAGCTCAGGTGTCCAGCTAGTTGGTCACCAAGTATGTGGTATAGGCTTTCACCCACAGTTCTAGATGGGCAGAGTGTTGGAATAGGCACAGGTATCTGGCTGTAGGAGGGAGTCATGCGCTTAGCAAGGCAGGGGCTGACAGCTGTCCCTGAGTGTCTCGGAGGAAAACATGTCCTTGTTCCCTAGAATGCATGGCTTTTGCAGCCGGACTACGGGCACCCAGTGCTGTTGGACTGAGAGGCACCACTTATTCTTGGATCCCTGTCGTGGGGGGCTAGTTGGTGTGGGTGGAGCCATCAGTCCTCAGGCCCTTGATATGGGTAGGTGAGGACCCTGCTTAATGGGCGGAGCGGGGTCAAGTGTTACGAACCTGCCACTCCACCTTATAGTTGACACAGTTGAAATTAGACTTCAGATATATACTCTGTTGTACTGTGCTAACGAGGGCTTACACTATTGAAATGGCCTCACACAGGTCTATTCAGGGGTGAAAGGCATTCAAATTCCATGGATACCTTATGCCAGTGTCTAGGCAATAGAGCTGTGCCTGCCCTGAGTTTCTAGCTGAGAGGAGTTGGCAGATTATTTTTTCCTGTTTGTTCATTTGTTCCCTCTCCAGAGCCGGGAGAATGGCTCAGATTGCATAATGGGTCTTGTCTTGCTAAAAGGAAAGTTCTATGCCATTGACTCTGTTAGCATTCAAAAAAAATGGAATTTTAATTTTTTATAAGTTATTGGGTTCATTTAATTTAAATGATAATTTTTAATTTAATGATAGTTACTTGTAATGATAAATCAAAAAACCAAACCTGTTGCAGCTCAGTCAATTCTGACTCATAGCAATCCTATAGGACACAGTAGAACTGCCCCATAGAGTTTCCAAGGAGCAGCTGGTGGATTTGAACTGCCAACCTTTTGATTAGCAGCCATAGCTCTTAACCACTGCACCACCAGGGCTCCACTTATAATGATATTTATTAATAATTTACCAAAACCAAAACTAAACCTGTTGCCATCGAGTCAATTCTGACTCCTAGTGACCCTGTAGGACAGAATAGAACCACACCATAGGGTTTTCAAGGAGTGGCTGGTGAATTTAAACTGCTGACCTTTTGGTTAGAAGCCAAAAGCTTAACCACTGCACCAGCAGGGCCCTGATAATTTACCAAGTGCCCTGTTATGTACTAAGTGGCTTACTTGTATTATGTCATTTGATATTCACAGCAACCCTCTGAGATAAGTATTCCCATTAAAGAGAATTCTAAGTGAGGATTAGAAAAGTGAAGTCACTTGCCTAAAAAGATATCAGTGGTGCATGGTAGGGCTTGTCTTAATCCAGGCCTGCCTGACTGTAAAACCTAAGTTCTCAACTACTAAGCCACACTGCTTAAACTTTAAATTGCTTCCATATATATTATTAAAACTGAAATCCAAAGAGACTGATAATCTCCTGGAGAATGAAAATACAAAGATGTGTAAATTACTATGTTTAAAAGTAGAGCCAACAAAATGTGCTTTTAAAAAGTCTGAATCCTAGTTAAGTATTATCCAAACTGTTCACCCTGGCATTTGAGCCTTCTAAAATTTACCCAAACCTACACTTCCAGTCATATCTCTCATTATACTTCTACACTACCATCACCACCACCTACTGCAGGACTTTATCCTCTATTCCAGAAATAGGCTCTCTTGCATCGTGTTCTACCCTCTCCCCCTTCTACTTTCTCTGCTTAACAGCATCTCTCTTATTTTCATGTTTGTTAAAATCCAATGCCACCTTTTCCAGGAAGCTTGTCTGATGTTTTTCTCCCCCCAGACTCTTTAGCATGAGTCTTCCTTATTTTTTATTTCTTATATATCTCTGTTTATTCCCATTAAATTTTTAATTTTTGGAAGAAAGGAATTGGGCAATATGTATTATTGAAAGTCCTTTAATTGTCTGGGCCTCAGTTTCCTTATCTATACGATAAGGATACGACACTGCCAGTAAAACACAGGCTTGTGGTAAAGTTCAGATCAAGAATGTGGCTGTAAGGCTCTTTGTTAAACTTCAGAAATATTTAAACTAGTCCCTGATAGATCCTCTCAACCAGGCCATAGAACTTCTAAGAATCTTAAGTGCATTGTTGCCACAGCACTGTGTCTCAGCCCAATGTATAGAGGGGTTTATAGGTATGGCTTTTGTCTAAAGGAGTGAGTCATAATTTGACACAGAGGAAGAATACAAAGTTTTGTAAACCTTAGGGTAAATGGGTCAAAGACAGTTCAAAATGAAAAAAAAAAAAAATGCCTTTAAGTAGAAATCAAGCTGAGAATGCTACTCAGATGGAAACACAAGACATTTCTTATAAAAAAGAAAGTATGACACAGGCGGTGGAACCAGAACCCAGAGGACAGAACAAAGAGCCACAGAGAATGACTCTCAGAGAAAAGAACTGGGCCCTGATGAAAGAACATTCCCTCCTTGCAGAAATGGTGACGTGTGCCCAGCTCAATTTCAAAACTGCTATGGACCAGCAGGAGTTTCATGCCTCCAGCTCTCCCCATTTTTTGAACAGGGCTGACCATTGTTATTATCCTATCCCTCTCACATCATTATATGTTGGGTATATTGGGATCAGAAAACTTGTCTTTTTTGTTTACAAGACTCTGCTCCTTAAGAGCAGCCACTCCTGAGCTTAAGAGATATTGAACTTAGAGCAAATGCTGTAATGAGACTTTTGAGAGAGAGATGACTATATTCTGTGTGTGGGAGGGAGGTATATTTTGCTCCAGAGGGCTGACGGTGGTGGTTCCCAAATATGGCCACAAATAATTCATTTCTTCTCTGTGTGTTTATGCCAAACTTCATTAATAGGTAGAGTTTATTTCCCCTTCACTTGAATCTGGGCCAGTCTTATGCCTATTTTCACCAACAGAATGTGACAGAGGTAATGTTTCAGGACTTATGAGCCCAAATCTTAAGGAAACACGCTACTCCTATTTTTTCCCACTTGAAATCCAGGAACTATGGTGTAAAAAGCCCAAATTGCGTGGACACGTCAAGTGGAAGAGAATCAAAGTGAACAAATCCAACTGAACTTCAAGTCAACAGCCAGAACCAACTAAAGAGACACGTTAGATATTCTAGGTCATTTAAGTTTTTAGATGACTACAATCTCAGCCAACATCACATGTAGCTGAATACCCACCCAGATAATGCTAGTCAAGCCAAAGAATCATGAAAGATAATAAAATATTTGCTGCTTTAAGCCATTAAGTTTTAAGGTGACTTGTTATGAGTAATAAATAACTGAAATAACTTCTAGGTAACAAAGAATATGAACATAATACTAGAAACACTGTAAAGATCATCTGCTTTAGACTAATGTGTTGTTCCCTCCAGGAGAGAAATTGTAGGCCACACAGTAAATTCATGAAGAGACAGCTCTAGAACCCATCTTTCTCACCTTAACAGCTCTTGAGGCCTTAAAGAAAAATCAGTGAGCAGACTGCATGTGTTCTCTACATTACAGTTTCTTTACAGAATTACTCTTGAAAATAGTATAAAATGCTGTTTTATTCTCTTAAAAAACAGCAAGGGCAGTAATTCCTTATGAATGAGAAGACATTTCTATGATTACATGGTATGAAGAAATAGTTAATCAATCTATTAAGGGCAATGATTTAGAGAATGTCTCTCCTCATATAAAATTTCAGAAGAGAGAATGCTGTTCAAGGAGAGAAAATAATCATCTAAAAAATGTTTTCTATAAACAACAGGAAAGATTTAGATGTTGCTCATAGCCATTTTTCAGGTGGTAATTTTTTTTTTTTTAAGGGGCTCTGGAGACCATATGTTACTACTCAAGGTAGAGGGATGCTCATGGAAAGTGAAATCTTAAGTATTAACACGGCTGTAATGTGAATGACATTCCAGACTAGTCTCCCAAAAATGGAGGTCTCTAGGAAATCACTCTCTTACCATTTGAAGGACCCTGAAACAGACATTCCTTTCCAAAAGATTTAGTGATCAATACTCAAGCAAGTTCATAAATAATAACTTCATCTTTTCATCTTCCAGTTTTCCAACACTATTCTATTCTTTGGAAGCAACCAGACGAGAGTGAAGGCTTCAATTATGTTGTTGTTGTTGTTAGGCTCCACTGAGTCAGTTCCTACTCACAGTGACCCCATGTACAACAGAATGAAACACCACCCGGTCCTGCACCATCCTCACAATTATTGTTATGCTTGAGCCCATTGTTGCAATCACTGTGTCAATACATCTCATTGAGGGCCTTCCTCTATTTCGCTAACCCTCTCCTTTACCAAGCATGATGTCCTTCTCCAGGGACTGATCCCTCCTGATAACATGTCCAAAGTATGTGAGATGTTGTCTTGCCATGCTTGCTTCTAAGGAGCATTCTCATTGTACTTCTTCTAAGACAGATTTTCTCCTTTTGGTAGTCCACAGTATATTCGATATTCTTCACCAACACTACAATTCAAAGGCATCAATTCTTCTTCTGTCTTCCTTATTCATCGACCAGCTTTCCCATGCATATGAGGCAACTGAAACCACCAAGACTTGGGTCAGGCACATCTTAGTCTTCAAGGTTACATCACTACTTTTCAACACTTTAAAGAGATCTTTTGCAGCCATTTTGCTCAATTTCCTAACTGCTGCTTCTATGGGTGTTGATTGTGGTTCCAAGTAAAATGAAATCCTTGACAATTTCAATATTTTCTCCGTTTATAATGATGTTGCTTATTGGTCCAGTCGTGAGGATTTTTGCTTTCTTCATGTTGAGGTGTAATCCATAGTGAAGGCTGTGGTCTTTGATCTTCATTAGTAAGTGCTTCAAGTCCTCTTCACTTTCAGCAAGCAAGGTTGCGTCATCTGCATATCACGGGTTGTTAATGAGTCTTCCTCCAATCCTGATGCCTTGTTCTTCTTCACATAGTCCAGCTTCTCGGATTATTTGCTCAGAATACAGATTGAATAAGTATGGTGAAAGGATACAACCTTGATGTACACCTTTCCTGACTTTAAATCACGCAGTATCCCCTTGTTCTGTTCAAACTACTGCCTTTAAATCTATGCACAGTTTCGTTATGAGCACAATTAAGTGTTCTGGAATTCCCATTCTTCAAAATGTTATCCATAATTTGTTATGATCCACGCAGTCGAATGCCTTTGCATAGTCAATAAAGCACATGGACACATCTTTCTGGTATTCTCTGTTTTCGGCCAGGATCCATCTGACATCAGCAATGATATCCCTCATTTCACGTCCTCTTCTGAATCCGGCCTGAATTTCTGGCACTTGCCTGTCGATATACTGCTGCAGCCACTTTTGAATGATCCTCAGCAAAATTCTACTTGTGTGTGATATTAATGATATTGTTCAATAATTTCTGAATTTGGTTGGATCACCTTTCTTGGGAATAGGCATAAATATGGATCTATTCTACTCTGTTGGCCAGGTAGCTGTCTTCCAAATTTCTTGGCATAAACAAGTGAGCACTTCCAGCACTGCATCTTTTTGTTGAAACATCTCAGTTGGTATTCTGTCAATTCCTGGACCTTGTTTTTCACCAATGCTTCAATTATAGTCTTTTAAAATGAATACACATTGAAATCTTTGGCGAAAAGACATTTGACAACAAAAGTTTGATTTTACTTTGGATACTGATCAAATGGGGCATAAAAGAGAACAAAACATAGCTTTCTTATTATCATAATCATTAAAAGTTCTTAAAGAAACTTGGAAAAATTTAATAATCTCAAATTAAGTGAGACTATGTGTTATTTTTTTTTTTTATGTGTTATATATATATTTTTTATGTGTTATATTGGAAACCCTGGTGGCATAGTAATTAAGAGCTATGGCTGCTAACCAAAAGGTCAACAGCTGGAATCCACCAGGCACTCCTTGGAAACTCTATGGGGCAGTTCTACTCTGTCCTATAGGGTCACCGTGAGTCGGAATAGACTCCAAGGAGACAGGTTTTTTTTGGTTATGTGTTATATTATACAAATATCCACTTTGCTCAGTATTGCCAGTCAAAATATCAAAATTTAAGGGAATAATACAAAGTTTTAAAAGGATAGTATTTTGGAAATTATATTAGTATTATCTGTACTATAGTAAAAGGGACTACAGACTTTGGTTAAATTGTATTTTTTGGTCTGGCGGCTTGTCTTGGAAAAGAATTTGATGTTAATTGCTAATTAAGTTAAAATTGATTCTCAATTAATCCTCCACTTTAAACCCATTGCCCTTGAGCTGATTCTGACTCATAGCAACCCTATGAGGCCCTTTAAAGACTCACTTCATTCTTCTACAGGGCTTGAGTTGTGTTTTACCACTTTTATTTCTCTTGGTTTCTGGATTTCAGTATCTATTTTTCACATACAGCCCACTTATATAGCTTTCTCTGTTCCTATTTCATTCTTAAAACTCCAATTAACTTGTAACTAGGATATTGTGCCTTTACAATGTGTCACAACACTGTATATCATCAAGAAAAGGGGGTGAATGGTGCAGAACCAACCGTAACCATATGAAGTTTAATTCTGTTTTCTTTCAGCAAAACATGAGAACACTGAATGTCTAATAAACAAGACATTTATATCCGGAACACTATATTTTCCAAATCAGCATTTGTATGAATTAAAAGATTAATAAACTTTAAAAGTTTGATGAACTTTTCCCTGAAAAATGTATGACTCAAATAAGGGAAAAGACAAATAAAATGAATTTTAGATTTTTAAAAATATTTGGACAACTATTTAAGACATCATACCTGTTGATATTATTTTTTTTTCTTTAAGCCATAATATAGCATGTTTAATGAACTGGAAACAGAAAGTTAGTTGAAGGAAGGCAAAGAACCTTGTTTTGTAAGAATCAAAACCAAGGGGCTCCATGAGCATCTGTCATCCACTTGATATTGCACCTATGGTTAGAAATATATATGACAGGAACTCCAGGAATTTTCCAAATTCTTCCCTTAACACCCCAGTCGACTGTGGCCACAATGTAACACCTGTGTTTAGTTACGCTCTGTACCAAGCTGTCATCTGCGTAGGTTCCTTTATGTGTGCCTGGTAATTGTTCAAATCTTGGATCCTTGGCAATCTGCAGAGCCACTCAATACTTCTGCTCCAATTTCTCAGTATCAGCCACTATACAGTCAGTAACACAAGAGATAGACTTGACATACAGACAGTCCACTGTACTTCACTAAGTCCAATGTAATTTTAATGGAGAAGATGATAAAGTTAGTGACAACCACGATGTGATAAGGTAGGCCCAGCTGTGTGTTATATTGGAAGGACAAGCAGGAAGGGTGTTGGGGGACTTCTCTTTCCTTAAGCACACTGGGTCTTTTCTTTCTTTTCAGGTTTTAATCTATCTTTTTCTTTACTCACAGAACTCTTGCAAGGTTTAAAGCCTCTGATCTCTGAGACTAAGCATTCGCATCATTGTTGCATACTTCCTTGCTTTCTTTTGCTTCCCAATGTTCACGTCACACTCCTTTCTTCCCAAAGTAACAAACATTTTTAATGGTTGTTTTGATATTAAATTTCTTTCAACAAATTATACTGATATCAACTTATACAAACCCTACTGTCTACATTTCTGTGATCTTCTCAAAATGTAGATACTGTTTTTACATAAACAATCTTTATTGATAAAAAGTCTTAATTTTTTACTTAACATTTTTATACATTTTCACATATATACACGCATTATTCATAAATATCACTTCTAATATTTATGTAAATAATCCATTAAGCAGAATATAAGTTGTTTATTTTCCTCCCATTTTTGAAGTATGTTTTATTTCTATAATAGAGATATTATGATAATCTCTTTAAACATAGCTTGTTTGTTCTTTGGAATTATTTCTTCTTTTTTTTTCATTTCTATTGTACTTCCAATTTAAAATTTATCCTCCCACTTCAATTCCCAATCCTAAATACCAGCCACGCCCACCCCAAACTCCAGAGAAATCATGTCAGATTTTCCTAAGTGTGGAGTGGTCATACTGCTTCAGTCCCTGTGGCAATGATTCCAATCAGAATTATAATTACAGAGGAAAAAAAGCCTAAAATTTTTTTCAACTCATTTTTTACTGACAAATTTCTCTTCAAAAGGATTGAACCAATTTATACTGCCTGCTGGAAAAGATGATGTTGCCAGTTTCTTCAAAGCCTTGCTAATGTAGAAATTTAAAATTTTTATTTATTTTATCCTTAGTTTGCTTTCCTTTTAACAATTTTTAAATGTTGGATTAATATTTGCATATTATTTTATGCAATCTTTCTCTACTACCACAATCATTGTCCATTTTTCTACGGAGGACTTCGTGCTTCCTGCAAAAATATTTTTCCTCATAAATATTTTTTATATTGGGCTGTGCTGTATCATATTGGTCATTCTGGTTTTGGTTTTTACTTTCATGGCACAGATTTTTTTTTTTAAATAATTTCTTTCATTTTCTGAATGGAAAAAAGAGTTACATTTAGCTATACACACCACTTTGAATTTTTTAATGAATTTTGTTTCAATAACCTAATTACGGGACAGCTATTAAACAGTGGTTTGACATAAATGTTAACTAATCTATCTTTCACCAGGGAATTCTTTCAACTGTGTTAGAAAAGCATTCTCTGGTTTTTGGCCTGTGGATAAGTTCCTAGTGAAGGACAATCTGCATGCGATGGTGGGATGCAGAAGAGAGAGCAGAGTACATTCATTGTTCATGGACTTCACTTTCATTTGTCCCTGCTTCTCTCTCCCATCCACTTTTAGACTTACAGTTTGCAGATTTCACTGGGAAGGAGAAATGCAATCTTTTCAGTTGGAGTCCTTTCTGCTCATATTTAAAAAAGTCTCCAAACTTTTTTTTGGTCATACCTCCCATCAGTGAGAAATTTTCAAGCATAAAACCTTGCAATGTATGTTTACTTTTTAATTATCTCTATAACATACATATGTATTACTGTATGGAAACTCTCTGTATTATCTTTGCAAATTTTCTGTAAATCTAAAATAAAAAGTCTTTTTTTCATTTCTATCTTACATCCAATTTAAAATTCATTCTTCCACTTCAATTCCCAGTCCTAAATACCAGCCACCCCTGCCCCAAACTCCAGAGAAATCATGTCAGATTTTCCAAAGTGTGATGTGATTCCAAATCCTCCTACCACATGGCTTAAGGGGACCAAAGATAAGGACTCCTCCTCTACGTGACAAAGGGAAGAAAAATTTTCCAATATCCTGCTACAAAATCCTTGTAAGGAACCTTCCATTCTGTCTCCCATGCATTTTGATAAATGGGTCCAATATATATCTATTTAGAATGTAGGAGCTTTTAATAACAATAGTGCTAAGTCCTGAGACCTCAGCCAAAACTCAAGCCAAAAGAGAAAGTGCCATTTAATATCATGTCACTCTATTATAAGAAGTTTTCTTCGTCACAGATTATTTTATTGGAATTTTAATGGAGCTACTATTCTGCAGGCACTCTGGGCTTGGACTCAAAAGCTCCCCAGAAATACCCATAACAAAACTTTAGGCCACAATTTTTTAAATCTATTGAAAGATGGATTAGAAATTTCCCAACAGTCTATAGATAATGAGAACCCTGGCCATAAGAGTAAAATAATTCACAGTACATCAGTCCTGCTGAATTTCCATTTTCCCTGTTAGGTTATCATCTGGGTCTTTAAAAACAAAAAATACTTAACTTCAGATTGTAATTTGTAAATTAGTAGAGATCTGTTAAGTCTCTGCTCCTTACCTCCTCACCTGTTTAGATAATGCCCATGGTTAGAACACAAAGTAGGTGTGAGTGAAGTTTGATGTTCTTCAAGATTTGTTCTATTGTAACAGATAATAAGAGATAACGGTTGCCTGACCTAAGGCACTGACTGAGGAGACAGAAAGACATGAATAGATTTTAGACTTATTTGATAGGTAGAATTAACAAGACTGAATATACGGTAGAGAGAGAAACCAGGATGCTGCCTAGATTTCAAGCTTGGCCAGCTGGATGGCCAAAGTGGCTATTCACGAAGATAGGAAACTCAGAGGGAAAAGCAGGTCTAATGGAGAAGATAATAGATTTAGCTTTGAACTGGATAACCAAATGAAAATGTTAAGAGGTTAGTTGGATACATAATCTGAAGCTCAGAAAAAACCGGGGTGGTGTTATAAATTTGGAAGTTGTTGACATATAGATAGTACGTGAAGCCATGGAAGTAGATAAGATCATTGAAGAAACGCACATAGAGTGAGACAGGAAGAGAGCCCCAGACAGAACCGTAAAAAACACCAATATGTAAAGGGTAGGTAAAGGAAGACAACCACACAAAGAAAACTAAGACAGATGGGTCCAAAACACAGAAGGAAACCTAGGAGGAAGGAGAGTAGGGAGTATTTGAAAAAGAAAGTAGTAGTCAACAGGGTCAAATACTTCTGGAAGACATATGGATAAAGACTGATACATCTTTGGATTTAGCAACAGGAAGTTCCTGGGTAAGAGCATATTCAGTGAAGTGATGGGGTTGGAAGTTAGTCTGGAATTAGCTGAGGAGTGAGGAAGAGAGGAAGTAGAAACAACAAATGAAGGTGACTCCACTGTTTCATGAACTTTGACCATGAGGGAATAGAGGTAAGCAGTACATGGAGGAATAGATTTTTATCTTTTATTGTAATTCTATGCTTTAATACAGATCCATAATCTCTAAATTCAAAAGAAAATTCTCTTCCCACTCCCACCCAGGAAAGACAACAAAATACTGCAAAAAGTAGATACAAAGTGGGAGAACAGGTTTTCTTCCTGCTCTCCCAACACTCACCCTAAAAAGATACTTAAAAAAAAAAAGTTCTCAGCAGGAGAAAGGAGAGTTTGGAGAATGATGAGAAACAGCATAGGGGCAGAACAGTGGCCATTCACCAAGGGACAATATGGAAAATCTTTAATTGGGAAATTCAAAAGTAAAGGGATTTGTGGTCAGTTCTAAATTTGGAATATTTTGAGAGCTTCGGACATATAGAAGCACTCTGGGTTACAAGGTGGCAAGACAGTGGAGAAGGCAGTAAGCGATATCTATACCAAACAGAAGCTAGAAACAACCCGAGTTTCCCTACATTTCCAAAGGGGATGGAGGAGATCCAGAAGTTTCCACAGGTGTTATGTGGGTAGGTATGGATGCCCAGCTGCCAGATGCCACCTGCAGGGCACAGCTACACACATTACAAAGCTATGACTTGGCCCTCCTGAAATAGGTAAAAGAGGACACTACTGATTTTGAGAGCCATCATTTTTGCCAGGTTGTTTGGTGTGATCCAAATAAACACAGGCACACTCCCCAGTGAAAAAGCCAAGGATAGACCAAGAAATGAAGAGCTCCCTCCTCAGTTAGAGTTCCTGGGTGGTGCAGTCAGTTAACGACATCGTCTGCTAATGACAAGCTTGGTGCTTTGAGTTCACCCAGAGGTGTCTTGGAACAAAGGTTTGGTGATATACTTCTGAAAAATCAGCCATTGAAAACCTTATGGAGCACAGCTCTCCTCTTACACACATGCGGTTTCCATGAGTTGGAACTGACTCCATGGCAACTGGTTTTGGTTTTTTGCTCCTCTGCTATGCAATGTTAGATGGCAATTGTGTCAGCCCGTAGGAGTTTAGAACTGGGACATGGACAAGAGAAAAGGAGATCTTGAGAAGTGGCCATTCTGCACTGGGATTGTTTCAAACTGAAACTGGCATGGAAATTACTAGACTGGACTGAGAAACAAAGATAACATGTACTAGACCAAGCTGTCTGACATAAGAAGGCTGAGAGTTCAGAGTGGTCAAAAAATCAAACTGACTTACAAAAAGAATGTTACAAGAATGCACATCTGGGTTTATGAATATGAAATTCACAGCCATTATATATTTTAACTTTTTTTTTAAGTGTCATTAAAAACATCAACTATGAACACATTGGAGATCACCATCGCATTAATGTCCATTCAGTTTTCCTTATTCCTATGCAGACCTTGAAATAATAGCATTTTTAGCCATCTCTGGTATATATATTATATATATGTTTGTGTGTGTGGGTATAATTAAAGAAGTAGTAATTCTGCACCATTCTTCCTTTTTTTAATTCATACCTGCACATGGCCTCTCACATAAAGTTATACAGGG
Source organism: Elephas maximus indicus (assembly GCF_024166365.1). NCBI lineage: Eukaryota > Metazoa > Chordata > Mammalia > Proboscidea > Elephantidae > Elephas > Elephas maximus. The sequence goes on along the minus strand of NC_064822.1, from coordinate 78,389,361 downwards.
ATTAGACTTATCCTCACACATATTAATCAAATTCATCAAATGCCAGACAAGGTTCAAAGACTTCTGCTCTGTGCTTGTTCTTGTCACAAAGCCACAGAAGGCTATACAGCTATAGAGCAATAAGCAAACACATATCATGATAACCATTTAAATTTAAGACTTATCGTTGGCTTTAGATTTTTTTGTTTAAATTATCTCAACTTCTTGTCCTTTATGCAGTGTAACTTTACAGCAGTTCTGTAGCCCACCAAGATACAAGATTTTGAAACAAAACAGTGAACCCAAAACATATATATGTAAGGATGCTTCTGCCACATGGAAAAACCTAACATCATCAACAAAAATTTTACGTGAATAATATTTAAATCTGGCAATGAAAGTGCCTTAATAGGACCAATCGACATTCATTGCAAATGAGGAAAAAACAAATTCTGTCACAAAGAGTTCATTAAAGTCTAAAAAAAAAAACTAGTCTATGTTAAATAAGCAAACACTTACAAAAGCATAATTGCTCTCATTTTCTGATAAAGTCCAGGCACTACTGGCATTTAAGGTGAGACAAGTACAAGTCACTTAGCATTTGTGGCTCAAGGAACTAAATGCCAGTCGCACCCTCAGTTGTTTTAGGTTATAAATGCCCCAATATATTTCCAAATATCCTTGAGGGAGTGGTTTAGTTATCTAGTGCTACTATAACAGAAATACCACAAATGAATGGCCTTAACAAACAGAAATTTATTCTCTCACAGTTTAGGAGGCAGAAAGTACAAATTCAGGGAGGTAGCACCAGGGGAAGTCTTTCTGTCTTTGTCAGCCATGGGGAAAGGTTCTTGTCATCAATCGTCCCCTGGTCTAGGAGCTTCTCAGTCCAGGGACCCCAGGTCCAAAGGATGTGCTCTGGTCCTGGCTCTTCTTGCTGGGTGGTATCGAGGTCCCTCTCCTGTCTCGCTTCTCTATTTTATATCTCAAAAGAGATTGATTCGAGATACAACATAATCCTGTACATTGTGTCCTGCCCTATTAACATAACTGCCTCTTTAACATCATAGAGGCTAGGATTTACAACACATAGGAAAATTATGTCACATCACAAAATGGAGGACAACCAAACAATACTGGGAATCATGGCCTAGTCAAGTTCACACACATTTTTAAGGAGACAAAATTCAATCTATAACATTCTATCCTTTGGTCCCCCAAAATTCATGTTCTTGCCACATGTAAAACACATTCACCCCTATCATATCATTCCAAAAGTCTTAAATCAACTCCAAGTCCAATATCCATCCTGGGGAAAAACTCCTCTTCATCTGTGAAATCTAGAATACAAGTATCTGCTTTCAAAGTACAACAGTAGGACAGGCACAAAGTAGACATTTCCATTACAAATGGGAGAAATGGGAGGTAAAGAAGGGATAACGGGCATCAAGCAAGCTCAAAACCCAGCAGAAAAATGTGTATTAGCTCTCAAGCCTTGAAAATAATCTTCTGTTCTCTGTGACCATCTAGGCAATGACCCTGCCCTCCAGACTCTGGGCGTTGGCCATACTCTCCAGATTCTGGCTGGAGGCCCCTCAGCCCTGGGCTTCAGCTCTGCCTTCCAGGTCCACTTGAACTGTAACTCTGCTCCCTTGGCTTTGGGAGGCCCCATTCTCCTAGTCCACCTGAGGGGTGACTGTACCACCTTGGCCCCTCAGGCCCCATTCTTCTGCCCCTTGGGCATGACAGCCCTGTCCCCTCAGCTTTGGGCAACAGATCTGGCCCCATCCCACTGGCACTAATGAAAGGCAGCCCCTCACTCCGGATCCGAGTTGGTGAAGATCTGACTCTATGAAAGGTAGGAGCCCACGCTTTGAGACCTAGTAGGCTGTGGTTCCACCCTTTGAGACCCCAGAGCACCTGGCCCTACGCTTTGAGACAGAGGCAGCTCTGCTTCCTATGTTCCTTGTCTACTTCAGCTTCTGTTTCTTGGTTCCTTGGCCTCTTGGTACTTCAGGCCTCTTGGGCCAGCCTGGCCTCTGCCCCATTTGGACAAGTGTTACAAAGTTCTTTAGTTCTACCAGTAAGTGCCCAGAGGCACCCCACTCCACCAGTAAGCCTTGGTTCGAAGGCGCTCCCTCTCACTCTGTGAATGGGTAAGCCTCTCTCTGCTGACAAGCGCCAGAGGCACCCTACCCCACCAGGAAGCCTCCTACCTAAAAGCCCTTAGCTCTCTTGCTCCAGGGGTGGGCTGCCATGCCATCTCCCAACAGTCACCTTGTTCTGTTGCTACCATCTTTCCGCTGCTCCTTCTCTTCATCTGTGCCATCTCTGGTATTACAGCTCTTCTCACTTTCTTCTGAGCCTTCACCGGAATTGTCTTTGATATCCATAATTCCACAAACAGTCTCTTCAAGGCAATCTAGGCTTTTACAATTGGGCATTTTAAAATTCTTGCCAGCTTTACCCATTACTCAATTCCAAAACTGCTTCTGCATTGTAGGTATCTGTTACAGCAGCACCCACTCTCAGTATCAAATTCTGCCTTAGTTATCTAGTGCTGCTATAACAGAAGTACCACAAATAGATGGCTTTAACAAACAGAAATTTATTCTCTCACAGTTTAAGAGACTCAAAGTCAAAATTGAGGGTGCCACCTCCAGGAGGAGGCTTTCTCTCTCCGTCGGCTCTGGAGCAAGGTCCTTGTTATCAATTTTCCCCTGGTATAGGCACTTCTCAGAGCAGGGACCCCAAGTTCAAAGGACGTGCTCCACTCCTGGCACTTCTTTCTTGGTGGTAATCAGCAAACACTTACAAAAGCACAATTACTCTCATTTTCTGATAAAGTCCAGGCACTGTTGGCATTTAAGGTAGGACGAGTACAAGTCATTTAGCATCTGTGGCTCAAGGGAACTAAATGCCAGTCGCATCCATAGTTGTTGCAGGCTATAAATGCCCCAATATATTTCCAAATATCTTGCAAGGAATCATACCAATATGGTATTACCGATCTAATAAAAAAAATGCACATTCAAAGCACATAGCTGGTAAATTCCTTAAAAGCTTTAGATTTTATAGCTCAGCTGAATTAAAATAAGGATTAGCTCATCTCTGTGTTTTTTCTTGTTTTTACACATAGTCACACAAGTGAACAAAAGGAAGGTTATTATATAAAACACAACTGGAGGAAAAAAACTTTAATTTACCATTGACTAACGTGTCAAACATGTAGCCATGTCTATTCTGACAATATGAAAAGAGTTGTTCAGATAAAAGTGTTGCTGAAATAACGTTCATGGTCATTGTGCTAAATAGTCGCCTACACAACATGTTCATTTGGATAAAGCCATTAAAGTTGTCAAATTTATTAAGGCATAGCATTTAAACTGGAGATTTTTCAGATTTATGTATAATGTTAAAGGTAGAAACCTGCAAAATGTATACTTTAATACTGAAGTTTCTTCTAACAGTTTCAAGACAAGGTGCTTGTACAGATATTTCAAATGAAACTAGAAATAATTTTTTAATAAAAACTCCCTAACTGTTCAGTTTATTATAAATTCACACTGACGTTTTTAATATTTTTGAGACAAGGTGTTGATACAGATATTTGAAATGAAAATTATAAATATCTTTTTTGTTTAAAAAAAATTATCAGTTAAACATCTCTCAAATGTACCTTGGTTATAGCAGCTGGAATATTTAGCTGCTATTTTTAATTAGGGGAATGGGCTCATTTTGGCAGTGCATGGTTTCCATGTTACTGCTCACAACTACAGAGCAGTAGTTGTCAGCAACCAAACTGAAACCAAGTTTAGACTCAAAATAGAAAATAAATTTTTACTCTTTAAAAAATTTAAGGGAATGTCTGACGAAACCTGCAACTAAAGAGACATTTTCAAATGGCACCATTAAATAATGCAGGATTTTATGATGTTTTCAAAAACAGCATCAGCCAAATATGATGATTTATGCTTCCTCGGGAGTCTATTCATTAATTCCTTGTAAAGTGAACCCTCCCCAGTCTAGAAGGTGAGTAGTTTTTTAGGATATTGTTAGTAATTGAAAACTGGTATAAAAGTTTCCTAATGTTGCTCTCTCAGACTTCCTGAATAATTTAACTGAAGAAATTGAGATTGAGACTACACCAGGCCTATTTAAAAACACGAAAAGCTACTCTCTGTCTTTTATCTTATCTTGTGTGGACCAGGAGTTTTTTCCATATAGTGCTACCGAACAAAACACAGAAATAAATTAGATTCTGATGTTAACATAAAATTGTAATTGTCACCTATAACTTTTTTACAGTTTTAATTGTTTATGAACACCAAAGCAGCCTCTGTTCTCATTGTCTATCAGCCCCATTTTTCCAACAGCATCTGCTCACTTCATGTCTCTGTGTCACATATTTCAAACTTTTAAATTATTAGTATATCTGTCATGGTGATCTGCGATCAGTGATCTTTGATGTTGCTATGTAATTGTTTTGGGGCGCCACGAACCGCACCCATGTAAGTCGGCGAACTTAATCGATAAAAGTTGTATGTGTTCTGACTGTCCCATGGACCAGCCGTTCCCCCACTTCTCTCCCTTTCCTGGGGCTTCCCTATTTCCTGAGACACAACAACATTGAAATCAGGCCAATTAATAACCCTACAATGGCCTCTAAGTGTTACGTGAAAGGGAGAGTCACAGGCCTCTCACCTTAAATCAAAAGCTAGACATGATTAAGCTTAGTGAGGAAGGGATGTCAAAAGCTGGGACAGGCCAAAAGCTAGGCCTTTTGCATCAAACAGCAAAATGTGAATACCAAGGAAAAATTCTCGAAGGAAATTAAAGGTGCTACTCCAGTGAACACATGAATGATAAGAAAGTGAAAGCGCCTTATTGCCGACATGGAGAAAGTTTTAGTGGTCTGCTTAGATCAAACCAGCCACAACATTTCCTTAAGCCAAAACCTAATCCAGAGCAAGGCCCTAAGTGTCTTCAATTCTTTAAAGGCTGAGAGAGGAGAGGAAGCTGCAGACAAAAGTTTGAAGCTAGTAGAGGTTTATTCATGAGATTTAAGGAAAGAAGCCGTCTCCACAACATAAAAGTTCAAGGTGAAACAGTAAGTCCTGATGTAGCAGCTGCAGCAAGTTCTCCAGAAGATCCAGCTAAGCTAACTGATGAAGGGGCCGCACTAACCAACACAGACTTCTCTTGGAAGAAGATGCCATCTAGGACTTTCATAGCTAGAGAGAAGTCCATATCTGGCTTCAAAACTTCAAAGGACAGACTGATGCTCTTGTTAGGGGCTAATGCAACTGGAGAGTTTAAGTTGAAGCCAATGCTTATTTGCCATTCCGAAAAGCCTAGGGCCCTTAAGAATTATGCTAAATCTATTCTGCCTATGCTCTATAAATGGAACAACAAAGCTTGGATGACAGCAAAAAAAAACCCAAAACCAAACACAGTGCCGTCGAGTCAATTCCGACTCATAGTGACCCTATAGGACAGAGTAGAACTGCCCCATAGAGTTTCCAAGGAGCGGCTGGCAGATTTGAACTGCCGACCTCTTGGTTAGCAGCCATAGCACTTAACCACTATGCCACCAGGGTTCCCTGGATGACAGCATGTCTATTTAAAACATGGTTTACTGAATATTTAAAGCCCAAGGTTGAGGCCTGGAGCTCTGGTGGCAGAGTGGTTAAGAGTTATGGCTATTAACCAAAAGGTTGGCAGTTCAACCACTCCTTAGAAACCCTATGGGGCAGTTCTACTCTGTCCTATAGGGTCGCTATGAGTCAGAATTGACTCAGGAGCAATAGGTTTGGTTTTTGGTTGAGACATACTGCTTAGAAAAAAAAAAAGATTCCTTTCAAAATATTACTGCTCATTTACAATGCACCTGGCCACTCAAGAGCTCTGATGGAGATGTACAAGGAGATTAATGTTGTTTTCATGCCTGCTGTTATGGATTGAATTGTAGCCCCTAAAAACGTGTATCAATTTGGCTAGGCCATGATTTCCCGTATTTTGTGGTTGTCCATCATTTTGCGATCTGATGCGATTATCTTACATGTTGTAAATCCTAACATCTATGATGTTAATGAAGCAAGATTAGAGGCAGTTATGTTAATGAAATAGGACTCAATCTAGAGGATTCAATTGTATCTTTAGTCAATCTCTTTTGAGATATAAAAGAGAAAATCGAGCAGAGAAGAGAAGGGCCCCATTAGCACCAAGCAAGAGCCAGGAGCAGAGTGTGTCCTTTGGACCTGGGGTACCTATGCTGAGAAGCTCCTAGGCCAAGGGAAAATTGATGACAATGGTCTTCCCCTAGAGCTGACAGAGAGAGAAAGCCTTCCCCTGGAGTTAGCGCCCTGAATTCAGACTTCTAGTCTCCTAGATTGTGAGAGAAGAAATTTCTGTTTATTAAAGCCATCCAATTATGGTATTTCTGTTATAGCAGCACTGGATAATGAAGACACCTGCTAACACAACATCCATTCTGCAGCCCATGAACCAAGGAGTAAACTTGACTTTCAGGTCTTATTATTTAAGAAATACATTTCATTACTGGTCTGACAGAGACTGAAGAAACCCTGAGAGTAAGGGGACCTTACAGCTCAGTAATGAAGTCACTACTGAGGTTCATCCTTCAGTCAAAGATAAGATTGGCCCATAAAATAAAATGAAACTAAACAGGCACACCAGCTCAGAGGCAAGGATGAGAAGGCAGAATGGGACAGGAAATCCGGTAATGGGGAACCAATGGTCAAGAAGGGGAGAGTGTTGACTTGTCGTGGGGTTGGCAACCAATGTCACAAAACAATGTCTATTAATTGTTTAATGAGAAACTAGTTTGCTCTGTAAAACTTCATCTAAAGTACAATTAAAAAAAAGAAAAGAAAGAAATTCATTTCATAAGGCTTTAGCTGCCATAGATAGTGATTCCCCTGATGGATCCGGGCAAAGTAAACTGAAAACCTTCTGGAAAGGATTCAGCATTCTAGATGCCATTAAGAGCATTTGTAATACTTGGGATTAGGTAAAAAATATCAACATTAACAGGGGCTTGGAAGAAGTTGATTCCAACTCTCATGGATGACTCTGAGGGGTTCAAGACTTCAGTGGAGCAAGTAGCTGCAGATGTGGTGGAAATAGCAAGAGTACTAGAATTAAAAGTGGAGCCTGAAGACATGACTAAATTGCTGAAATCTCATAATAAAACTTTAACAGATGAGGAGCTGCTTCTTATGGATGAGCAAAGAAAGTGGTTTCTTGAGATGGAATCTACTCCTGGTAAAGATGCTGTGAACATTGTTGAAAGGACAATAAAGACTTTAGAATATTGCATAAACTTAATTGATAAAGCAACAGCAGCATTTGAAAAAATTGATTCCAATTTTGAAAGAACTTCTACTGTGGGTAAAATGCTATTAAATAGCATCACATGCCTCAGAGAAATCTTTCATTGAAGGAAGAGTCGATGTGGCAAACTTCATTGTTGTCTTATTTTAAGAAATTGCCACTGCCCCCAGCCTTCAGCAACCACCACCCTGATCAGTTAGCAGCCATCAACATGGAGGCAAGACCCTCTACCAGCAAAAAGATTATGACTCATTGAAGGCTCATATGATGGTTGGCATTTTTTAGCAATAAAGCATTTTTTAATTAAGGTGCGTAGACTATCTTTTTAGACATAATGCTATTGCACACCTAATAGAGTACAAAAAAAAAAAAAAAAAAAACCAGTGTTGTCAAGTTGATTCCAACTCATAGTGACCCTATAGGACAGAGTAGTACTGCCCTGTAGAGTTTCCAAGGAGCACATGGCAGATTTGAACTGCCAACCCTTTGGTAGCAGCCGTAGCACTTAACCACTACGCCATCAGGGTTTCCACAGTATAGTGTAAACATAACTTCTATACACACTGGGAACCCAAAAAATTCAAGTGACTCACTTTATTGTGATATTTATTCGCTTTATTGCAGTGGTTTGTAACCTAAAAATTATCTCTGAGGTATGCCTGTATATGATATGAAACAGTCAACATTTACTCAAAAGCAAAGGTGAGAAGGCAAGGAGGGGAAGCGAAGCTAGATCAATCCAAACAGAACAAACATTATGGAAATAATGAGAATGCTGACATATTTAAAAATTGTAACAAATGGTAGGGGAAGTTAGCACAACTTGACCAAGGCAAAGCCACGGAAGCTTCCTATGCACATCCAAACACCTTGAGGGGCCAAGTTACTGGGGCCAAGGGCTGGGACCATGGTCTCAGGGAACATCTAGATCAATTTGCATAACATAGTTCACAAAGAAAATGTTCTACATCCGACTTTGGTAAGTAACATCTGGGGTCTTAAAATCTTGCGAGCAGCCATCTAAAATACAACTATTATAGGGATTGCAAGTAGTGTCACATAACAATATGTGTATAAGTTTTTGTTTGAGAAATTAACTTGAGCTGTAAACTTTCACGTAAAAACACAATTAAAAAAAAATTCCACACGTGGTCTGAGCAATGCAGGGTACTAATACGGAGCCGGACTTCTATTTATGCACTCTTAGGTAGCTTTCTTAGCAGCTCCATCACCCCATTGCTCAAACTAATCTTACGGTCAATTAAAACTCAGGGCTTCCTGTAAACCATTATTAGAATCTCTCCCCTCAGCCTTCACTTGTTTTCCTTTCTCTAAAATATACACTTTGATGGTAATCTTCTGATTACAGTATAAAAATAATACTCATTTTAGATTCTTAGAAAATTGTGGTGTAATGGTTCGCTTTCGTGTGGCCTTTCTCACCATGGTCATGACTCCCACCCAAGTGATTGGGTAGGACTGTGCAAATAGGTTAATTGTGGCCCACTAAGGGGATTGGTCAGTTTTGCCACCCCGCTGGGCTTGAAAAAACCCGCCCCAGAGGCAGGAAAGAGAGGATCCCACACCACCAAGGAAGGAAAGCCAAGAGCGGAGAGTGTCCTTTGGACCCAAGATCCCTGCACTGAGAAGCTCCTGGAACCAGGAGACACAGAGAGAGAGAGCTGTAATACTGAAGGCAACAAGAAGTGGTAGCAGAGACCTGACCCCCGGAGCGAGAAAGCTGAGTGCCTTCGGGCAAAGTGTGAGGGCCAGGGAGAGGTTGCCTGAGAGCAAGGCTGGAAACAGGCTATCCTGATGGAAGAATTGTATCCTGAGCGTTCCTGAGCCTGAATTTTAACTGTTACTTCCCTAATAAACCCCATAATCATAAAAAAAAATAAAATATATCTACTGATCCGATCACATTCTGAGCAAAGAAGAATGAAGAAAACCCAAAGCACAAGGAAAATATTAGTGCAAAGGACTAATGGACCAAATGAACCACAGCCTCCACCAGCCCAAGCCCAGAAGAGCTAGATGGTGTCTGGTTACCACCACCAACTGCTCTGACAGGGATCATGATAGAGGGTTCTGGACAGAGTGGAAGAAATACGTAGAAAAAAATGCAAATTCACACACACGCACACACACACAAAAAAACAGACTTACCGGTCTGACAGAGACTGGAGGAACCCCTGAGACTATGGCCCCCCGAACACCCTACCAACTCAGAACTGAACCACTCCCGAAGTCCACCTTTCAGCCAAAGATTAGACAGTCCTATAAAACAAATAATAGCAGACGCAAGGAATGTGCTTCTTGGTTCAACCAAGTGTATGAGACCAAATAGGCAACATCCGCCCAAAAGCAAAGATGAGAAGGCAGGAAGGGACAGGAAACCTGGTCGAATGGACATGGGAAACCTAGAATATAAAGGGAAAGGGAGAGAGGGATGACACATTGTGGAGATTGCAACCAATGTCACAAAACAACGTGTGCATAAATCTTTGAATGAGAAACTAATTTGCACTGTAAACTTTCACCTAAAACACTATGAAATTAAAAAAAAAAAAATGCAACCACGGCACAGAACAATTTGCATAAGAACTGTTAAAGGGTATCTAACGTGCTGTGTAAACTTTCACCCAAAAGGCAATAAAATACTATTAAAAAAAAAAAAAAAGCCAAAAACCAATTCTCAAGCTTGTTTCCCTCATTGTTGAATTGCTTACTCTTGCAGTTCAGAACTCGTGCATTATTCTCAGAGGCACTGGTTGGTCCAACCCACCCCAGAAGTACTTACACCTCATTTTTTCAAACATGCTGTGTCTCCAGTCAGATCTAGAACTTGCCATAAATCTAAAAATCATCACCACCAGCTGGAAGCTATCCCAATTAGCCCCCAAAAAGCAGTCTTTGCATACCATTTGGCTTACAAAGAAGAGCTGCAAGGGCTGAGTTTGTGTTTTTAGACAAACTTTGCAAACCCCATATGAAAGGCCGAGGGTGGTTGTCATGAACGTAGTTTTAGATCATTTCATTCTTGCTTCAAACTTTCAGAAAAAGCTTGCCACCAGCTTTGTTTAAAAGGATTCCATCTCATATGAGTGATTTCCTGGCATGGAATACCTTTCCTTTCATGTTATATTAAAGCATGTGCACTGCATTTCTTCAAAAGGCAAGCTTTCCTCTCACAAGAAGAAAGCAAGCTCACGTATGGCAATCTATACAAAGCAACAACATTTCGGTATTCCAATTCTAGCTTTAAGACAGTTTGAATTATATTTACATCAAACATTATGATTGCCTCGCTTGAATCAGGCAATATTTTGTAATCATTCTATTTTTTGGCTAATCAGAAAACCATGTTCTTTATTTCTTGGTGCTAAAATCATAAATGGTCTTTCCTGCAACATTGGAAAAAATGACTATGACTGTGAAAACAATGTTTACCGCCCAACAAACGATCATTCCCCAATACTCTGCAGTAGGAATCAAAGGCATTTCATGGCATCAGTTGCCTGCAGCTGGAATCTCTCTTTCCAGGCAAACAAGAAGGTGAAGATCAGGAACAGGACCTCAGGCAATGCTCTTTTGACTCAAGCAAGTTGATTTGTGATGGTAATAAAAATTGTTACCTTGTCCCACTTCACAGAGGAGTGTCCAAGGCTGACTACTCAACTTAGTGTGTGAATGATACGCGCGCTGAGATGCAGAGAAATCAGTGGCTAGGCTCACAGTCCTGGAGATGCACGCCCTCTTTACTTCTCTTCCCCTGAAATAAGTAGCGGTGTGCCTGTGAGGTCAAACGAAAGACTTGATGCGGAACACTGAGAAATGCACGGTCCTCCAGGGATTTTTAGATACAGTTACTTTTATTCTTTCACAAAAAATTGTGAGACAAATGTGTACTTTATTCCATTTATTGTGTGGTGTGGACAGAGGATCTTTAAACTTTTTATTTAGGGATGTCTGCTTTCTCTTCTCTAATTCCTTTTCCGTTGGAAGCCTTGTCCCAGAACATAACTAGAAGTTTCACTTTATTTACACCAAAAATGAGTTGTAAGACTATCAAAAATCCCAAAGTATAGGATATTACAGCTTCCATTTTTAGGACAAAAGCAATGATTAAGCCATTATCTGAAGGGTGAATTTTCAAGGCCAGGTACCCAGGTTGTGGAGAGTGTTCCAGGCAGAGGAACAGCAGGCTCAAAGACTCAGAAGCAGAAGGCAGGGAGTGCTAGAAGAACAGAAATAAGTCCGATATGGCTTCTCTCCACCAACTAAATATTCATATCAGGGGGACAAAATGCTGAAGAAGCAAGAATCCACACATAACCCATTTGTTGAAATCTGTCAAGATTCAATAAGCTTTCATTTAAAAGTGCTTATTAGCTTTCTGGAGCCCTTGGTGGCTAGTGGTTAAGAGCTTGGCTGCTAGCCAAAAGGTTGGCAGTTCAAATCCACCAGCTGCTCCTTGGACACCCTATGCAGCAGTTCTACTCTGTCTTATAGGGTTGCTATGAGTCAGAATCAACTTGATGGCAACAGGTTTGGGTTTTATTAGCTTTATACGGCACATAAAACCAAAACTCAAACCAAATCCATTGCCATCGAGTTGATTCTGATTCATAACGACCCTATAGTGTTATAAAAGTGTTTGTCACATAAATGAATGGATGAATGAATGCATGCATGCATTGCTGACAAGTTTCACTGTGCCTGGTCACTTGAGATCACCTGCAAATGAACATAATACGGAGGCTTTCTATCAAAAGACAGATTTCTAAGTGGAAAAAACAGAGACCAGAATAATAATGAACATGTTAATTATTTGGAGAACAAGATTTTTTTTCTTAATTGAGAAAGAATACTTCAAAAGCAAAGTGCTTTACAATATATTGTTTGAAAAGCAGTTCTACAATTGACTCCCACACCTTTTAATTACATAAAGGTAAGTAAATATGAATTTTACTTCATGATAATAATAAGACTTAATGCTTCATTTCTTTATTTTTATAAATTAAATTAGTCTGGCATGGGTCTCACCCTACCTTCACCCTACCTTCAATGTATCACAGGTTAGAAGAAGGGGGATCTCCTTCCTGTTATTTGGTGGAAGGTCTTCCCATCCATCTTCCCAGCTTTATGTACGAACTCTGTGAGATTACACAGTGCTTAGAAATGAGGGGAGGGCCCTTAGTCTGTGGTTGTTGCCATGGTTACTGTTGCTCTTCCTACACCTGAAGGTACTGACAATTGCTGGTTAGCATCATTCCAGGTTGGTTCTGATAGCCAATCATAGCTATCCTCTCCTCTTACCTCAGGTTCAGCGAGGGAGACACTCTCAAGGCCAAAATGCTGTATGTGTGTGCATTCTCCACAGTCTTCCTGCAGTCGTCCTCATACACACAATAATGGCTACAGGCCAATGGACTCAATTCTTCACCACTCTTTCCAGCATCAAGGTAGTTTCTCTTAGAATCAGCCTTCAGTCAACCCAATCTTGTTCCTCTTCTTCTCTGAGTCATCCAGATTAACCCCCATCAATGGATCTGAAATACAAAAACCCAACATTTTCCCCACTGGGGCTGAGGGGTAAAGCAGGCTGTAGAACCACTCGTATCTTGAAGAAACAGTGCTGGGCTCATATTCTGGGGTAGGAGTATGTAATTGGTTAAGACTGTGTGTCAGCTTGGCTGGGCCATGATTCTCAGTGTTTATGTGTTATGACTCGCATGATGGGATCTGCTGTGAGTAGCCAATCAGTTGAAGGTGAGTTTCCTTGGGGATGTGGCCTGCATCTGAATATAAGCAAACGTCCTGGCTTTTTGTTCACTCCGGACTCTGCACTGCCTCCTGTTCGTCTGACCTCCAGTTCTTGGAACTTGAGCTATCAGCTTATCTTCAGATCTTGGGATTCGTTGATCTTCACAGCCTTTTAGTAGGAGTCCTACCCTCCAACCTGCTGATCTTGGGTTTGCCAGCCCCTAAATCTATGTGAATCAGGAGAAGCCTTGAGGTCTTCCCTGCCAGTCTTGGGATTTGTTGATCTTCACAGCCTGTGAGCAAGAGCCCTGCTCCCTGACCTGCCAATCTTGGGTTTGCCAGCCCCTGGAACTATGTAAATCAGGAGAAGCCTCTATCCTGATCCATGAACTTGGGACGTTCCAGCCTCTATAATCGTGTGAGCCATTTCTTTGCTATAAATCTCTCTCTACATATTTATACGATTAGCTGGTTTTGCTTCTCTAGAGAACTGAGCCTAAGAGCGGTTAATGGGAGATTTTTTATGCTTCCTGGATAAATACACAGAAGCAAAATAAAAAACCCAAAGCATGATTTTTTCTCAATAATTCACTACTGTGATAGAGGTGTTTACAATTTTTCTCTACAAACCAAAAACTATTTACATAAACATGGTCACGTGTCAGTTCAACGAAAACATTAACTCGTTTTCACTCCCTCCCTTTCTCAGCTCTCTGTGGCTATTTGTATTCATTTCTCCCATCCTGACACATTTGAGCAGATTTAATTAATCCTTTGAAACCTCTCCAAATCCATTTTTTATTCCCTTTTTGTCCCTACTGTTTGTCTCAGACTCTGATACTCACTGTCTCTCTTTATTTTTTTTTTTAAGAACTTTTAGAGTAATTTCTACCCTGCATTTATTGACTTCCTTTTTATCCTCCCTCCACACTCCACCCCTTCTGGATTATTCCAGACTTCTTAGCTCTCCTTTCTCCCTCTGTAGACTTCATGCAAGGACAATTATTCTGAAATGAGTGCCACCTGTTCTCATCAGTTAAGACACATTTTTTCCCTGTCATTCTCTTTGCACATCTATTCACATCTACTTGTTTTCTCATGTCTTTCTCTTTTGCCTAGCTGCCTGAAAACTGTCTTTTTCATTTGCTCACTTTATCCAAGCATACAGAACAAGTACTGAGAAAAAGACAATGAACACCTTTGTACCCATCTGCCAACTGTCAAGTCTTAACATTTTACTATACTTACTTCAGATCATTTTTTCTTCAATGCTGCCAACACAATTGAAATCCTGTGTTGCCTGACTTGATCCCAGTCTCCCCCCTCCCGCCTGAACAGCACAGTTAATATTATCAGACTTGTTACATTTGTGCCAATGTGATGGTGATAAATGGTGTCTCTTTGTTTTAACTTGCATTTCCTCAATCGTTAATGATTCTGAGCATTTTTTTAGTGGCCATTCAAGTCTCTTCCTAAACCACCCTCTTTAGTAGTTCTTCCATTGAGAGCTTAGTGGTAGGCTCAGTCTTTTCTTTTGACAAGTCTTTATTTTGCCCTCACTCTTAAATGTTTAAATGAAAAAATTTTTTTTTTTTTTTTTGTTTAGCAGGGGACAAATTCCAGATTGCCAGTTATGGTCTTGCAGCATTTTGAGGATATAATTTCATTGTCTCAGTTTTTATTTTTGCAAATGAAGTCTCTGTCAGACTAATCGACATTCCTTTTTTAAATAATCTGCATTTTCTCCCTGGTCAGCTTTCGGCATTTTGCAATTTCACTACCAAGTATCCATTTTACTTCCTAAGACTCACTGTGAATTCTAAGTATGAGGATTCTTACATTTTATCAGTTTTTACAAAACTGCATCTGAATATAAGCAGACGTTCTGGCTTTTTGTTCACTCCGGATTCTGCAGCTGGCTCCTGTTCATCTTGTAAAGTTCTTAACCATAATCTCTTCAAATTTTGCCTCTCCTCATTCTCTCAATTCTTTTCCCCTTAACTTCAATTGGATTTATGTTGGAGTTTATTTCTATTCTATTTCTAAATATCTCTTATTTCATTTTTCTTGCCTTTCTGTTATATACTCTCAGTAAATTTCTCATATCTAAGTTCTAGACCTGAGAATGTCTCATTTGATACTTAACCCACCCCTTTAGAGTTTTGATTTTTATTTTTGTATTAATTCCTACTCAGAGTAGATTGTCCCTGACTCCAGAGCTTTTCTCCTTTCATACATAGAGTATAAAAACTTATCCTCAGTGAGACTTTGCCTATGAAAACCCTTTGCTGTCTAGGCTGAGGCCGTATTTCTCTTTTATGGCTTTATGGTCAGAAAATCTGCTTTGTAATATTTCAGTGTTTTGGATTCTGTTAAGGCTTGCTTTCTGGCCTAAGATGTGGTCTATTTTGGAGAACGTTCCATGTGCGTTGGAAAAGTAAGTATATACTTGGCTGCTGTTGAGTGTTGTGTATATGTCTATGAGATCAAGTTGGTTGATTGTGGCATTTAGATCTTCCGTGTTTTTACTGAGCTTCTTTCTGAATGTTCCGTTCTTCATCAAAAGTGGTGTGTGTTGCAGCCTCCAGCTATTACTGTGGAGCTACTTCTCTTCCAATGCTGTTAGAATTTGTTTTATGTTTTTTGAAGCCCTGTCATTGGGTGCATAAATATTTATTATGGTCATGTCCTCCCGGTGTATTGACCCTTTAATCATTATATAGTGTCCTTCCTTATCCTTTGTGGTGGATTTTGCTGTAAAGACTATTTTGTCAGAGATTAATATTGCCACTCCTGCTCTTTTTTTATTATTGTTTGGTTGATATATTTTTTTCCCTCTTTTGATTTTTTGTTTGTGTCTTTAAGTCTAATGTGTGTCTCTTGTAGGCAGCATATAGACATATCACATTTTTTAGTCCATTTTATTGCTGTCTCTTTATTGGCACATTTAGTAGATGGGTTTTAAAGCTGGTCTGTGGACACCCAATGCTGCTGGCTGTAAGGACTGGGAGTCACTACTTATTCTTGGACCCGTTGCAGGTGGCTCGGTGGAGTAGGTGGAGCCACCAGTCCTCAGGCCCCCAATGTGGGTAGGTGAGGACCCTTCTAATACACCTGTACGGAAATCCTGTCTTAATGCAGGGATCTCATTCCTAATGCCCTAACTCACCTAGGTTAAGTCTTTATCTCCTGTATTCTCCACAGATGGTAGAAACTAAGACTAGTTAAATCATCAAGACCGACTCACCACTCCATATCCTCTCTACCCACATCCATACATACATAGAAGCATATGCACCGAAACAAACCACCTCCACCATCAGTCACCTTATGCTAAGGATATTCAGGTTAGTTCTGTTTATTTCCTTAATGGCTATATGAGACCCATTTTGTTGGGGAAAAGTGGGACTTCCCATATTGCTAAAAAAGTAGCCACTCATCTGGGGTCTTAAATGCTAGGAAGAAGTCACCTAAGATGCACCAATTGGTCTCAACCCACATGGACCAAAGGAGAATGAAGAACATCAAGGACACAAGGTAATTACGAGCCCAGGAGACAGGAAGGGCCACATAAACCAGAGACTACATCAGCCTGAGGCCAGAAGAACTAGATGGTGCCCAGCAACAACTGATGACTGCCCTCATAGGGAACACAACAGAGAACTCCTGAGGGAGCAGGAGAGCAGTGGGATGTACACTCCAAATTGTCATAAAAAGACCAGACTTAATGGTCTGAGACTAGAAGGACCCTGGTGATCATGGCCCCTAGACCTTCTGTTGGCCCAGGGCAGGAACCACTCTCAAAGCCAACTCTTCAGACAGGGATTGGACTGGACAATATGATGGAGAGGGATGCTGGTGAGGAGTGAGCTTCTAGTATCAGGGGGACATTTGAGACTTTGTTGACATCTCCTGCCTGGAGGGCAGGTGAGAGGGTAGAGGGGATTAGAAGCTGGTGAAATGGACATGAAAAGAGAGAGTGGAAGGAGGGAGTGGGCTGTCTCATTAGCGGGAGAGCAATTTGGGAGTATGTAGCAAGGTGTATATGGGTTTTTGTGTGAGAGACTGGCTTGATTTGTAAACTTTCACTTAAAGCACAATAAAAAATTTTTTAAAAGTAGCCACTGAGGTAAAAGATTAAAAACCAAGATTCTTTAAAATGAAATACCTCCAATTTTGAAAGCAGAAGGAATAAAGGAAGAAAGCACAGGCACTTAAAAGCCACAAACTTTGATGTTAAGAGAGGGAAGTTTCGATTAAGCAAGAATGAAAAGATAACTTCCAGCAAGAGAGAGTAGCTTTTCTTATGAGGATGGACAATTTTGCAAAATCTTCTAGGGACAAACAACTTTAAAGAAAGGGTTGGGTCTTTCTGGCCTGTGTGAGGGGAATACTCCGGTTTTTCCTAGTTAGCCCTCACTCTCTCCACATCCTCACACCTTCTCCGCTAGCAGCAGCTCAGGAACATTGTTATAAAAGAGACCGAAGAGCAGCAAGGTAATTGGTAGGGCGGCTAAAAGAATTGTCTTCAGTTGAATGTGCACAGCAATCACACTTTATACTTAGATTATGTGTTACAGGTCAATGAAAACAATAAAGGCTTTAAAAGATTTTCATTAATACTTCACATAAATTTCAGAATGTACTTTGTTCTTGTCAAAAATATATATTTAAATTTGAAATAGTTTTGGGGATGAGGATGGGTGAATTTTGAAGAAGCTATTCCCACTTCACCTCCAACTTCAATCTCAGCAGATGACACCTCCAACTTCTAAGAAAAAATAAATTCATTAATCAAGAACTTATTTAGTTTCCTCAGCTGTAAAATTGGGAGAAAAATAGTACCTATCTCCTAGGGTTGTTGTGGAGATTAAATGAGTGATATAACACACAAAGCACTTTAATCAGCAGATGGAACACAGTCTGCACTAAACATTAGCTACTGTAATTATTATTCCTCAACTTTCTCCTAGCAAATCCGTAAATCTATCTGCTTCTGCACCCACTAGTTTTCCTTCCTTACAACTAAAGTGATGAGCCTCCTCCTACCTAAGCCATCTAGGAGACAAGGCATTATCAGTTATTCTCCTTCATTTCTGTATCTTCAAACTTTTCTCTCCATTGGCTCCTTCCCATCATGAGAAACTAAAGTTAAATCATCAAGACCGACTCACCACTCCATATCCTCTCTACCCACATACATACATACATAGAAGCATATGCACTGAAACAAACCACCTCCACCATCAGTCACCTTATGCTAAGGATATGTTCATTTGCATCTCCACAACAATAAGTGGATATTTTAAATAAATATATTCTCCACTTTTTAAATAGACTGTTGCTACATACTAGTTATGATTCAAAACTGAACTTATAATCTCCACATTTCTCGAATCTGAGAAACCTTTGGTCCAATTTCTCTTTAGGTGTGAAGCCTTTCAATCCCTAACATTTACCATGAAATTAGTATATTTGTCTTGTATTAATCAGGAAAAACTGAATTATGCTGTGGTAACAAATAACCCCTAATTGTCAGTAGCTGAAAACAATAGGTTTCTTTTGCAAATTATATATCCATTGCACCCAGTGGGGTCTCTGTTTCAATGTCTTCTCCATTAGGGATCCAGGCTGAGATAAGCTCTACCATCTGGAAAAATGATCATAGCAGCAGTGAGAAGAAGACATAGAGAGAGCAAGGAAAATTTTGTACCAGTTCTTAAATGTTTATCCTAGGGTGTATATGTCACTTCTATTTATATTTAATTGACCAAGGCAAATCACATAAGTATAATCTCCCACATACTGAGAAGGTGAGGAGAACAGGAAATAATGAGTAGCCCTTATGTCTACTACATTTCCTTTCTTACGGGTAACAAGTAGAACAAGCACATTGTCACTGCTGTCTTTTGCTCTTATCCACTTTTTAAAAATATTTTCGAATAGGAAAAACTACATACACATTTTGCAACAAGGATGAAAAGATACAAAGCTTGCAAAAATCCTGTAAAATATCTTTCTGTCCAGAAATTATGCTCACCTATATATATTTTAGGAAAAGTCTATTCTTTGAGTTTGCCACTGTGGGTCTTCACCTCTATCACAAGGGAAATGGAAAAGGTGTCCAAATCCCTTCCCCTGTTTTTTAAAAACCCTTGAGTTTAAATTGTGTGCCCTGCAAAACCAAGTGAGCCATGCTGGACCAGTGGTTTCTAGAATATCTGGGCTTTCAAAGTAATTCCATCTTCAATGATTAAACCAGAAACTAATAAAAATTGCCACGTACAGGCAGTGGATGGGAAAGGGGTAGAAAGGACATGAAATGGAATGAGACTACTTATACTTCTTATCAGAACTATATAAAAAGTGTACTTCTTTTTATATAATTTTTATTTTTGAACAATGTTCATATTTATATATATTCAAAATTATAAAATTATATTTTTTTTTTTACAGGGGAGAAAAAACAAACAATTGGAAATTAAAGTATTTAAAAATGCCATTTACAATAGCATCAGAAAACATGAAATACTTACCAAAAAACCCCAAATTCATTGCCATCTAGTCAACTCATAGAGACCCTGTAGGACAGAGCAGAACTGCCCCAGAGGTTTTCCAAGGTTGTGACTTTTATGGAAGCAGGCTGCCACCTCTTCTTCCTGTGGAGCCCCTAGTGAATTCAAATCACCAGTCCTTTAGTTAGCAGTTGAACACTCAACGATTGCGCCACCAGGGCTCCTTATGAAATACTTAGGTAAAAATTTAACAAAGTATGTACATAACCTGTCCAAAGAAAACTACAAAACACAGAAGATAGAAATTCGGAAACATCTTAACAAATGGAGTGATGTGTTACATTCATGGATTCAAAACCAGTATTGTTAACTGGCAATTTCCCCCAAACTGATCTATAGTTTCAAGATAATCCCAATCAAAATCAAAGCAAGTCCATTTGTAGAAATGACAAACTGATTCTAAATTTTATATGGAAATGCCAGAAACGATCTTGAAAAGGAGGAAAGTTGAAGGGCTTAGCACCTGATTTTAGGACTTATTATAAAGTTACAATAATCAAGACAATGAAGTATTGACATAGGGCTAGGCATAGGGGTCAATGGAACAGAAGATAAATAGATTCGCACATATATTATCAGTTGATTGTTGACAAAGGTGTCAAGGTAATTCAATGAGGACAAGAATAGTCTTTTCACCAAACAGTGCTGGAACAACTGGGTATTCAAATAAAATAATAAATCCTGGCCACTGCCTCATACCATATACAAAAATTAAATTGAAATGGATTGTAAGCTTAAAGGTAAAAGTTAAAACTGTGGACGAAAATTTTCATGACTATAAGATAGGTAAAAACACTTTTAGATGGGACACAAAAACCACTAATCATTAAAGAGAAAGTTAATAAATTGGACTTCATCAAAATATAAAATTTCTGCTCTTAAAAGACACTGTAAAGAAAATGACAAGGCAAACCAGAGAATGAGACAAAATACTTGCAATACAATCTGAACAAAAATAAGTCCGTCTAGAATATATAGTACTCTTATAATGTAATAATAAGAAAACAAAAAAGCTAATTTAAAAATAGCCAAAAGATTTTAACATAAACTTCACAAAGGATAATATACATATAGCCAATAGACATATGAGAAAATGCTCAACCTCATTAGTCATTAGGAAAATACAAATTAAAGTCACAATGAGCTATCACTACACACTAATTAAAAAGACAATACCAAGTGTTGATGACAACCTGAAGTAACTGGTCCTCCCAAACACTGATGGTAGAAATGATACAGTCCCTTGGGAAAACTGGCATTTTCTTATAAACATATTTACACTTACCATATGACCAGCAGTTCCACACTTGGGTATTTACCCTAGAGAAATGAAAACATGTACCCACACAGAGAATTTTACACAAATGTTCATGGTAGCTTTATTAATAGTTCCCCAAAACTGGAAGCAATCCAAATGTCTGTCACAGTTTAATTGTGGTATATCCATACAATGGGATACTATGCACCAATAAAAGGTCTGAATTCCCGATACATTCAACAACAAAGATGAATATCAAAAACATGCTGAACAAAAGAAAACTTACGCACAAACACACACACACAAAAGATACAACATAATTCCATTATATCAAACTCTACAAAAGAGTTAAGCTTTGTTTCATCTACAGTGACAGAAAGGAGACTGGTGGTTACTTGAAGCTATAGGTGAAGGTGGGAGGATCAACTCGAAGCATGAGAAAACTTTTTGTAATGATGGAAATATTCTATATCAGGTCTAGGTCTTGGTATCTAAATATTATCCCCCTTAAAAGGAGTCAGGGATGCTCAGGAAAATGATCAGGCAAGGTACAAGAAGAGTAGGAAAAGAATAAGGTGAGCATTAAACAACTTGTGCAGAAAAGGCAGTGCTCAAAAACTAATGGGGATATGTCAAAAAGAAAGGGGGGAAAGAAGACGGAAGAATGTCAACTAATAATTATAGAAAGACAATAGAAATAGAAAAAACCATTTCATAGTAACCATAGCAATAATTGGTTCAGGCTAAATTTATGAATGGATGCTAAAATTAGATGAAAGATTGCTGGAAAACAGGATATAGAGAAATATGGCAGACAACAGCTTAGCCAAATGATCAAAATTAACATCAGTAATCCCTGGACAAACTGTTGTTATCTGCCTTCTCATGTAATGCACTGAGAT
Organism: Elephas maximus indicus; assembly: GCF_024166365.1. Lineage (NCBI taxonomy): Eukaryota > Metazoa > Chordata > Mammalia > Proboscidea > Elephantidae > Elephas > Elephas maximus. The sequence continues at coordinate 78,367,522 of NC_064822.1, read as the reverse complement.
GGCTATAACATCACCTATGTAGTATTCTACTGACAGAAACATTAAAACTGATCATGAGACAGCTGCTGAGCAAATATAAATTGAGCGATGTTCTGCAAAACAGCTGAGCTGGACACTTCAAAAACTTTCAATGTCATGAAAGACAAAAATAAGGCTAAGGAACTGTAATAGATTAAAGAGACAGGTCAAATAAATGCAGTGCTTGCTCCTTAGTATTTACTTTAAAAACAAAACCTAGCAAGAACATCAGGACCACTGGATGAAAATTTGAACATAAGCTTCTTATTAGATAGTGGTGTTGTACTAATATTAAATTTCTTGAGTGTAATGATTGTATCTTCTTAGGAGAGACAGGCTGATGTTATAGGGGTGCTGTGTACAACTAGCAGTCAAATCGTTCAGAAAAGTGTGTGTGTGTGTGTGTGTGTGTATGGAAAAAAGGAGAGACAGAGACAGGAAAAGAAAATGGGACAAAATGTAAAAAACAAAAACACGTACCTAGCAATTCATACACACAAGTTAATACCACCTTTGTCAACCAAAAAGCAGTACAGGTAATACCTGGTTGTTGATCAGTACAGCACTAGGTAGAGAATAAAAGGGACAACGGAATAATCCTGATTAGTCTCTGCCCATTGGAGTCCTGAAACTCCCATGTCATTGTTTGTAAACAGTCAAAGTACGCCAAGCCAAGAAACTGTCCCTCAGTGCGTATATTTCTATCTCAACAAAACAGGACCACATTCATCTAGTTGCTCAAGCTGGAAAACTCACCCAATCCTAGTAATTCTATTTCCTAAGCAATTCTCGGATCCACTCATATCTTCTCATCCTTGTTGCCACTACATAAGCCTCCAATCTATTCTCACATTATAATGCTATAAATTAAAATCTGATTGTGTCCCATCCATACTAAAGGCCTTGCGATAGCTTTCTTAGGATAAAGTCCTTAACGTGACTCTCTAGGCTCTACAGGATATAGCACTTCTTTGCAACCTTGCTTTGTACCACTCTTTGTTTTGTTTTCTCCTGTTTCAGGGCTTCTTGCGTGTGCTGTGTGTTAGGGTTAGGGTGTGTTTGCCTGGCTAGTTTCCTCATCAGACCCATAAACCCGCTGCCGTAGAGTAGATTTTGACTCATAGCAACCCTATAGGACAGATTAGAACTGCCCCATAGTGCTTCCAAGGAATGCCTGGTGGATTCCAACTGCTGACCTTTCCGTTAACAGCTGTAGCACCTAACCACTACGTCACCAGAGACTAAATGTCTTTGCTTTCTACCTCTGTAGTTTCTTTTTGCTAAATTCCCTTCTGGTCATACTCATCCCACTTGTAGTTACTTTTTCAGTGTATATGTCTTCCTGGCTAGAATGTAAGCTGTGAGAAGGCAGTTTTGTGTGTTTTATTCACTCTCATACCCCCAATTTCTAGCACAGAGCCTGGAATTTAAGTGTTCAAGAAATTTCTGTTGGTTGTACTTTAAAGAAGACTACAGGCCTGGTGTAGGTGGCAGAGATGGAATAAAGTCCCCTTCAAGCCCTCCCCTCACAAAGCATCGCTTTGCTGGGCAGCGGATGGGGATGAAAGGGAGTCTATCAATGTAGCTAACATTACCCAAAATCAAGCTAAAAAACCATGGTTCATTTTGTAAATCTCTAATCTTTAGGAAGATGTGTGGAAAAAGTGAATACACACCCTATCTAACTGGATAAGCGTCTAAAGATGACCAGGACGGGATTTTTTTTCCCCCCCAGGACAGGATTTTTAAAAAACATCAAGCAGCAGTAACGGTCATAGCTGATTGTCACTCTTCCCATCTGTGGAGACTTTTTTAAAAATGTATTTTTTCATAGACGATAAGAAGTAAAAATTTATGACCTTCATATTAGAGATTAAAAAAAACTGATAACATCCAGAATTGGTGAAGATATAGAAAAATGAGTGTTCTCATACGCACTTGCTGGGACTGTAAAATCAGTAAGGCCATTTTGGAGGGCAACTTGGCAGCACTGTATTGATTTTGAACCAGTAATTCCACTTCTAAAATTTATTCTTCAAAAATATTTCCAGACATGCACAAAGATACACATACAAGAATTTTCTTCATAGCACTGTTTTAATGGAGGAAAGGTCCTAAATGCCTGTTAATAGAAAACAAGTTAAATAAACTACAGCGCATCATTACAGTGGAACACTATGTAGCCATTAATAAAAATGAGATAGATCTTTATATGTTGATTTGGAAAGATCTCCAAGGTTTATTGATAAGCCAAAAAAGAAAAAGAAAGAAGGAAAAGTGACATCCATTTGTATAACAAAAGGGAGATACATACATACACCATGTATATAGCCGACTATCTCTGCACATGTAAAAAATTATTAACAGTGTTTGCCAATGAGGAGAGAAGCTGACACAGTGCTAGGAGAACAGTTCATTGTAAGTTTTCCTGTATTGTTTGAATATTTTCCTTTCATTAACATGTTACTTTTAAATAGATTTTTAAAACATTTAATGTAAAAAAACAAAAAAGTATGTTTCTGTTATGTACCTGCCTCATTCAAATAACCTCTTTTGGCACAAAGTATGAATACATTTTACATTCAGTTTGTCTGTCTGAACAGTGTCAGTAAAATATTTAGAAATAAGTCACTGGAAAATTTGTAGCTTGAGGTTCAAGAAGTGACTAAATATTGGGGAAAACATACAATAAATAGGAAGGTCTCTGAGAAGAAAAACACGAAAATTTATTATGAGAAACAAAGTTTAACACTTGAATGAATGAAAAAATACATGCCCCTGGATGGGAAAACTCAATATTGTCAAGATGTCGATTCTCTACCAATCAATGTAACAATTTCAATCAAAACACTAATGGAATTTTCACATACAACAATACTGATTTTACCATTGATTGGAAGAATCACTTTTATCATAATAATTCTTATGTAATACTTCATATATGATAAAAGCAGCACTTCAATTCAATGAATTAAGGTTACATATTAAAGGGTGCAGGTTAGCTGTTGCAAGTGGGGAACAAGAGGTAGATCCAAGCTTCAGATATTCACCAAAATATATTCCAGTTGCATTAGACAGTCAAATGTACACCCCCCCCAAAAAAAGCACACTTCTTTTTCAACAAAAATTGCAAAAAGGAAAATTTGCAGATTAAAATAAATTTAAGAACATATTACAACCCAAAGCAAAGTATCGATCTTACTTGGTTCCTAATTTCGAACTTGTAAAAACAATAATTACAAGTTAATGAGAAAATGGCACTGATTAATATTAGGGGTTCTTGTTAAATTTTGAGTGTGTGATCATGTTACTATGTTTTAAAAAAGGTAATCCTTAGAAATACATCTTTAAATATCAACAGATGAAATAATACTCTGATGTCTGAGATTTGGAAACCCTGGTGGCGTAGTGGTTAAGTGCTACAGCTGCTTACCAAGAGGTCGGCAGTTTGAATCCGCCAGGCGCCCCTTGGAAACTCTATGGGGCAGCTCTACTCTGTCCTGTGGGGTTGCTATAAGTCAGAATTGACTTGACGGCAGTGGGTTTGGGTTTTGTTTTTTTTTTTTGGTCTGAGATTTGCTTCAAAATATCTCAGGAAGATTTGGAGAGAGGCAAATATATATAGAACAAGATTGTTATTTCTTAAAACTGGGTAATGGGCACCACGGGTTCATTATACTACTCTCTTTACTTTTATATATGCTCGAAACTTTACTTTTTTTTTTTTTTTTTTAATGAAACCAAGAAATAATCTGAATAAACTCACTCTAATACTGGATGGGAAAGGACTTTCTACACATTAACAAAAGAAGAAAATGACTGAGACAACTGATTAAAAATCTGTATAAAAATAACAAAAATTAGACGAAAGCTCTTTGCAACCTATGAGAGGAAAAAGGATTAATAATCTTAATATACAGATGGCTAACAACAAATATAACTGGCTAATAAGCATAAGAAAATATCCAGCCTTTATTTTAATAAGACAAACGTAAGCTAAAACAACAAGCTGGACTTTTATACTTGCACAGTTTTATAATTTTATTAATATTTAGGGTTCGAAAGGATACTTAAAAGCAACGCCATATACCATTTCTAGAAAGCAAATAACAATAGACAACAAGAACTAAAAAATGTTACTACATCCTTGAGCAAACCCTGGAGGAACTTAATCTAGGGGAAAAAACCAAATACACAAAGAATCAAGAGTGTTTATGAAAAAAATTACTTATACTGGTGAGACAATAGACACTAAAAAGCTCAACAATAGGAGACTGGCTAAAGTACGGTACACAGATACAACGGAATACCACACGGGGTTTAGAAATCCAACAACGTGAAGATGCTCAGGATATACACTATACATTATTAACCCAACCGGGAAAAAATAAATGTGTCTGTGTAGATAAAAGGAATTATCCTATTACCAGTGATTACTAAAATATAATTGGATTATGAATATTTATTTATTCTTATCTATATTTTCTAAAATCTACATATTACTTTCATATTTTAAAAAAATTTTAAGGAAATTATTTGATGCTTTCAGAAGAATGTACTTCACTAACAATTACTCTAACTTTTTGCTTTTATACAAAGGGGCTCAAGAAATACAAACAGATGCTGCTAAAAATGAAGTCACCGTTTTTCTTTATATGTCATCCAGCTGTTACTCGAAATAAAAATTTAACTGTTGGAGCACTACATTTTCTTCTGAAATTTAGACTTGTGTTCTGCAAAAACTAAAAAGCCTACACAACTTCAATTCAGATTTGATAATCATTTCCTGTTAATAGATTAGTTAATCCTATAAATCAAAAAGGAAAGCTTTTTGCAATATGAGCTCATTTAAATTCACCTTCTATTCAATACTCTGTACATAAAAGAACTAGAAACAACTTAGAGGTGTATTCATCAATTTTCAAAAGACTACCTTAAGTTTTCTCCTTATATGTGGTTGTACCTAGGTGAAAGAACAAAAGCTATCCAAAATTCCTCCTCCTAATCACGGCTAAAAGAACATTCTCAGATATTGCGCCTCGTAAAAATCAGTTTACAGCCACAAAACCAAAACCGTCTGCACACACTGTGGCTGTATATGAAAGTTAAGCTGACTCAGCAAATAAAATTTGTCAAAAACATTAGTATTTCCAACGGCAGCTGTACTCCAGTACTGTTTTCATAGGTAAATTATCTCCATTCTCTATCACTAACACTTGTGATGCCCCTTAGAATATTTGGAAATTTTAAAAGAATTCCAGTTCCCTCACACCATATACAAAAATAAACTCAACATGATCTAGTTATAAGAACCAAAACCATAAAACTCTTAGAAGAAAGCATAGGGGTAAGGCTTTAAGATCTTTTTTTGACATTGGAATCTTAGACATGACACCAAAAGCACAAACAACAAAAGACAAAACAGACAAATCAGAGTTCATCAAAATTAAAAACTTTTGTGCAAAGGACTTTATCAACAACGTAAAGAGACAACCTACAGAATGGGAGAAAATACTTGGTAGCTGTACTTCGGACAAGTGTTATATATATATATATATATATAAACTCCTACATCTCAACAAAAAAAAACAAAAAATGGGCAAAGAACTTGAACAGATATTTCTCCTAAGAAGATATACAAATGATCAATAAACACATGAAAAAATACTCGGCTGTCATTAGTCATTAAGGAAATGCAAATCAAAACCACAATGAGCTACCACTTCACACCCACTTCTTACCACAGTGAAAAAGTTTGGAAGTTCCTCAAAAAGAATTACCATGACCCAACAAGTCCACTCCTAGGCACATACTCAAAAGGCTTAAAAGCAGGGACTCAAATACCTGGACACCAATGTTCACTGCAGCATGATTTACAATAGCCAGACGATGAAATTAACCCAAGGGTTCATAATGGATGAATGGATAAACACAATGCGGTATAAACATACGATGGAATATTATTCAGTTACAAAGAGAACTGGATTTCTGATACAAGTACATAAACCAAACCAAACCAAACCCAGTGCCGTCGAGTCGAGCGACCCTATAGGACAAAGTAGAACTGCCCCATAAGAGTTTCCAATGAGCGCCTGGCAGATTTGAACTCCCGACCCTTTGGATATCAGCCGTAGCACTTAACCGCTACGCCACCAGGGTTTCCTCAAGTACATAGAAACCAAATTTATTAGTGGTTACCCGGGGTTGGAAGAGAAGGGAATAGGAAGTTATTTCTGAAGAGGTACTGAGTTTAGGGAGATAAAAGCAACTTTTAGAAATCAATAGTGGTGATGGTTGCACAACATGGTGAAAGTAATGTCACTATACTAAAATGAACACTTTGGAATGGTTAAAATGGTGCATACACACACACAAAAAAAATAGTGCTATGGGGGTTAAGTGTTACGGCTGCTAACCAAAAGGTCGGCAGTTTGAATCCGCCAGGCGCTCCTTGGAAAATCTATGGGGCAGTTCTACTCTGTCCTATACGGTCGCTATGAGTTGGAATCTACTCGACGGCACTGGGATGGGGGTTAAGGAAAAGAAAGCAAGCTACTCTAGTGGCCTGAAGGATAAATCCCTAGAGGAGGTGACACTTGAACTAAGTCATAAAAGATGGTTAAGGTATTGATGACGGAGATGGAGGAAGGGGCGCTCACAACACGGAGATGGGAAAGTGAAAGAGAAGGCTAAGACAATAGTCTAGTCCCAGAAGTTCCACACCTTTATCTTTTCTGAAGCCTTTTAGGAAAGAGGTCCAGGATGGTGAGGGGCTGAAAAAGAGGAATTAGCCATCAGAAGGATCAGAAATAGGGCTTTTGGACCCCAAGGGAGGTGCCTGTGAGGGCAACAGGCAAGTATTTTGTGGAGGCAGGAGGCAAAGAGCAGCAGCTTAAGATCTGGAATTGGGGCAGAGTCCAGGTTCCCTCCATCTGAGATCTTAATGGACCAAGGTGGAAGGCAGAGGACGACCCTTAATGGTACCAGGAAGAGGTCGGCCTGGAGCTTCAAGGTCTGACTCACTTCTCAGGTTAGGTCAGCAGGCCAGCATTTGCTCAAGCGAACTTGGAAGTCAGAGTGAATATTAGGATCTGAGGCAGCTTGGCTATATCCAGCCTCCTGGGATCAAGCCACTGGGTAAGGAAGGTTTCCAGAGTCTCTTGGTCTCCAGGAGGGTTTGTGGGTGCAGCAAGGGAAGAATGGGCAGATAGTTGGTCCCACAGTTAGCTGGGGCCAAGAATTCTCTTTTAAAAACTTTCTCCAGAGAGAGGAGAGACCAGTGAGCACCTTTTGTGACCTGGATATATTAAATCACACTCACACATACACACACTCCTCAAATGAAGTTACATTCAGACAAGTATAGAGAGACATAGATAATTCATGTTTGTAAAAACCAAAGGAAAAAGAATGCCTTGCATTAGAAGGATAAACATCAACTTCAACAAAGTGGTTATCCCTGGGGTGAGAATGAATAGAGTGGTCAGGTAGTTGGGGTTTCTATTTTATTTATAACATTTTATTACATAAAATATACAGTTATACGGGAAGTGAGCACAACTAGACCAAAGCAGACACTTAGAGGAACACGCACACCAAAAAAAAAAAAAAACCACCACTGTTCCCCACTCCCATGACCTAACTTGCTTTCACCTACAAACTGGATTTCACAGATCACATTATATTTTCCTAGGACCTCTCTCTCTCTCCATTATACCAGCCTAATTATCTGTTCTAGTTATATCCAACTCTTCACCTACTCCACATCTGTACCCACACAGCTAATGTTTGGTGGGGGGGGGGGAGTACACAAGGTATCTACCCTCAACGTACATTTATGATCAGCCTCAAATGTCATTGCAGGGCTGCCCAGTATTTGTTACTTTCTTTATCCCATTCACTCCCCAATCTTCCAGATAATAGTTTTTCACAGCTTCTCTTCTCCCTCTGGAAGAGGCTGGAATACATCCAACTGCCTACTCAAGCTGTGGCACTCAGCCGCTTAAAAAGCACCTCAAATTTAACCAAACTTTATTTCTTCATCAAAACTCATTCCTTGTGTAGTCTTTCCTCAAAGATGTTTCACTTCCCACCATGCTGCTCAAATAGCTTGAGTCATCCTTGATTACACACGTACACTTATTCTTCTCTAATACCTCTAGTATTACCCCTTCTTGCCAATGCCACTGCTGTTACTTGATTTCAAACCATGATCTCTTTCCAAGATTCCTATGAAACTCTCCAATAGCTTTCCCTGCTTGCACTACGGTGTGAAAAATTGCTTCCCATAAAGCAGCCTGTGATTCTTTAAAAATAAGTCCTATCATTTTATTTACTTGTTCATGGCCCTCCAATAACTTCTATCACATTTAAAATAAAATCCAAACTGCTTTCTAATGACCTGAGAGACGACCCTACATCACCGACAAACCATGGGCAATAGGCCAAATCCAGTCCACTATTTTTGTAAATAAAGCTTCACTGGGATGCTGCTATGCCCACCCATCAACGTAGTGTCTATGACTGCTTTCCTGCAAAAATGGCAGATAAGAGATCTTATAGCCCCTGAGTATCACAAATACTGCATAGCTCATTACAGAGAAAGCTGGCCGACTCTGCCCTTTATGATGTACCTCTAACTCTGCCCTCATCTGCTGTGCTACAGCCCACTGACCAGCTTTCTATTCCTAAAGCAGGCCAAGCACGCTCTCCACTCAAGGCCTTTGTACTTCTACCACACCTGGAACACACTTGTCTCACATATCTACATGACGGGCTACCTCATGAAATTCAGTTCTCTGTGCCCAAGTTCTCACAAAGAACTTCCCTGACTGTGCTAACTAAAGCAGCACCCTATCCTTCTCTAATCTCACCCTGCTTTATTTTCCTTCATAAGCCTTATCACTGACTTCATGTATTTATCGCCTGTTCTTTACCTTCCCACTAGAATATAAGTTCCATGAGAAAAAGGCCTTTGTTTATTCATTGCTGCATCCCAGAACACTGCACATAGTTAGGATTCAGTATTTAATAATGAATGTTTCTGATTTTTATTTGATTCCTTTTTCCTAAGAAAAATACAATATGGTTGAATATAGTGTCTTCGCCAAAAACCAAACCCAGTGCCGTCGAGTCGATTCCGACTCATAGCGACCCTATAGGACAGAGTAGAACTGCCCCACAGAGCTTCCAAGGAGCGCCTGGAGGATTCGAAGTGCCGACCCTTTGGTTAGCAGCCGTAGCACTTAACCGCTACGCCACCAGGGTTTCCATAGTGGAGTAGAGGAACAATAAAACTTCAAACTCATTTTAAAAAAGGCAATATTGCAATTTTGCTGGAGAATGCTTAATGTAATCTGGCAATATATTATGTAACAGACTGAAAATACATTCCTCATCCTTATGTATGTTTAACTTTCAATTACACTAATGAAGCCTTAGCATGTAATGAAACAAAATGACAGGTTACTATTTATTTCTAATGGATGTGTAACATATATATCTCGCTGTTTGTCATAAATTAAAAGTCATTTCAACCCTTAGGCAATCAGAACTGTGTAACCAGTGGAAATGGCTTGGAAGCATGCAGGTAAAGCAGCGAGACTTGAGATTTCCTTGCCACTGATTAATAGGTCTTCTTTCAGAAATACACATTCTTCTAACCAAAAAACCAAACCTATTGCTTGTTGGAGTCAATTCCAACTCACAGCGACCCTATAGGACTGAGTAGAACCGCCCCACAGAGTTTCTATAGGACTGAGTAGAACCGCCCCACAGAGTTTCTATAGGACTGAGTAGAACCGCCCCACAGAGTTTCTATAGGACTGAGTAGAACCGCCCCACAGAGTTTCTATAGGACTGAGTAGAACCGCCCCACAGAGCTTCCAGGGAGTGCCTGGTAGATTCTAACTGCAAATCTTTTCGTTAGCAGCAGAACTCTTAACCACTACACCACCAGGGTTTCCACTCTTTTAACACAACACTGTAAATACATTAAACAACTTACCACTTGCCCTCATGTTGCATGTTAGCTGTACGGATTAAATGTGAAGGATATACAAATTAACCTACCCAACTGTCCAGCTAATTCTGTCTAATGATCAGGTTATAAACGTCAATGAACCTTGAAACTTCCTCTTCCCATTAGCTTCATAAATTAAACTTGACAATTTTATGGCCAATCACTAGTAAGTGTAATTTCAGAGTATGCACTTTGTGAAGATCATTCCAATTCTACCTTACTTTAAAATTTTGCCTGTGTCTTATTTTATTATTTTTAACTATCATCTTGCTAAAGTATACAGCCTTTTTGAAACAAGGTGGAGGTAAAAATAGACCAGGATAACAGTTTTGTATTTTCTCCAAGGGATGGAATGGATGAAACTACTCCAAGAAGAAAGTGAATTCTAGAGGTATCTCAACCTCTACTCATCATAATACGGGAACCATGTCAGACCTACTGCCCATATTCCCAGCCTCATGAAACGTCTAGTATGCCCACCCTTGTTGGCTGCAATGATTCACTTCTATATTTTACATTTTCCTTTTTTCTGGCAAAGGAGATAAAATTTCAATTGCTTGATTTCTCCTAAATCTGCATTAAATATCTCCCATGTTCAAATTTCTGATGGCTGACGTGGCATGATTCAAAATGAGGTCAGCTGCAAACATCCATTAATTATTGGAACATGGAATGTACGAAGTATGAACGTAGAAAAACTGGAAACCATCAAAAGTGAAACAAAATGCATACACATCAATATACTAGGCATTAATGAGCTGAAATGGACTGGTATTGGTCCTTCTGAATTGGAAAATCATATGGTCTACTATGCTGGAAATGGCAAACTGAAGAGGAATCGTGTTGCATTCATTGCAAAAAGAACATTCCAAGATCTAACCTGATGTACAATACTGTCACTGATAGGATAATATTCATAAGGATACAAGAAAGAGCAGTTAATACGGCTATTATTCAAATTTAAGCACCAACCACTAAGGCCAAAGATGAAGAAACTGAAGATTTTTACCAACTTCTGCAGTTTGAAATTGATCGAATATGCAATCAGGATGCTTTGATAATTATTGGTGATTGGAATGCAAAAGCTGGAAACAAAGAAGGACAGGCAGTTGGAAAATATGACCTTGGTGATAGAAACGATGCTGGAGATCACATGATAGAATTTTCAAGACCAACAACTTCTTTATTGCAAATACCTTTTTTCAACAGCATAAACAGTAACAACAGAAGTGGACCTCACCAGATGGAATATATAGGAATCAAATCGACTACATCTGTGGAAAGAGATGATGAAAAAGCTCAATATCATCAGTCAGAACAAGGTCAGGGGCAGACTGAGAAACAGACCATCAATCGTGCACATGCAAGTTCAGGTTAAAGCTGAAAAAAATTAAAACAAGCCCACGAGAACCCAAGTACAACCGCCGAGGATAGCCCACCTAATTCAGAGACCATCTCAATACCAGATTTGACACATTGACCACTAATGGCCGAAGACCAGACGAGCTGTGGAATGACATCAAGGACATCAAACATGAAGAAAGCAAGAGGTCATTAAAAAGACAGGAAAGAAAAGACCAAACGGATGTCAGAAGAGACTCTGAAACTTGGTCTTAAACATCGAGTCTAGCTAAAACAAAAGCAAAAAATGAAGTAAAAGAGCTGAAGAGAAGATTTCAAAGAGCAGCTAGAGAAGACAAAGTAGTGTAATGACATGTGCAAATACCTGGAGTTAGAAAACCAAAAGGGAAGAACACGCTCAACATTTCTCAAGCTAAAAGAACTGAAGAAAAAATTAAGTCTGGAGTTGCAATACCGAAGGATTCTATGGAAAAAGTATCGAACGATGCAGGAAGCATAAAAGAAAATGGAATACACATAGTTACTGTACCAAAAAGAAATAGTTGACATTCAATCATGTCAGGAGGTAGCATATGCTCAAGAACTGGTGGTACTGAAGGAAGACGTCCAAGTTGCACTGAAGACACTGGCAAAAAACAAGGCTCCAGGAATTGACAGAATATCAATTAAGATGTTTCAACAAACAGATGCAGTGCTAGAAGTGCTCACTCGTCTATGCCAAGAAATTTGGAAGACAGCAGCTACCTGGCCAACTGACTGGAAGAGATCCATATTTATGACTTCCTAAGAAAAGTGATCACACCTAATGCAGAAATTATCAAACAATATCCTTAGTATCACACACAAGGAAAATTTTGCTGAAGGTAATTCAAAAATGGTTCCAGTGGTATATTGACAGGGAACTTGCCAGAATTCAAGACAGATTCAGAGCAGGACGTGGAAGGAGGGATATCACTGCAGATGTCAGATGGATCTTGGCTGAAAGCAGAGAATACCAGAAACATGTTTACCTGTGCTTTACTGACTACGCAAAGGCATTCGACTATGCGGATCATAACAAAGTATGGGTAACCTCGCAAAGAATGGGAATTTCAGAACACTTAATTGTGCTCATGAGGAACCTGTACCTAGATTAAGAGGCAGTGTTCAGATAGAACAAGAGGTTACTGTGTGGTTTAAAGTCAGGAAAGGTGTGTGTCACGGTTGTATCTTTCACCATACTTATTCAATCTGTATGCTGAGCAAATAATCCAAGAAGTTGGACTGAACAAAGAAGAATGGGGCATCAGGATTGGAAGAAGACTCATTAACAAACCGTGTTATGCAGATGACACAACCTTGCTTGCTGAAAATGAAAGAGGACTTGAAGCACTTCCTGATGAAGATCAAAGACCACAGCCTTCAGTATGGATGATACCTCAACATTAAGAAGACAAAAATCCTCACAACTGGAGCAAAAAGCAACATTATGATAAACGAAAAAAAGACTGAAGTTTTCAGGGATTTGATTTTACTTGCATCCACAATCAACACCCACGGAAGCAGTAATCAAGAAATCAAAAGATGCGTTGCAACGGGCAAACCTGCTGCGAAAGATCTCTTTAACATGTTAAAAAGCAAAGATGTCACTTTAAGGACTAAAATGCGTCTGACCCAATCCATGGTGTTTTCAAATTGCCTTAGATGCATGCGAAAGCTGGGCAATAAATAAAGAAGACTGAAGATTCGACACCTTTGAACTCCGGTGTTGGCACAAAACATTGAATATACCACGGACTGCTAAAAGAATAAACAAATCTGTCTTGGAATAAGTACAGCCAGAACGCTCCTTAGAAGGGAGGATGGAGAGACTTCCTCTCACATACTTTGGACATGTTATCAGGAGGGATCAGTTCCTGGAGGAGATCATACTTGTTATAGTACAGTGTCAACAAAAAAAGAAGACGACCCTTAATAAGATGGATTGACACAGTGCCCGCAACAACGGGCTCAAGCATAACAATGACTGTGAGGATGGTGCAGGTCCGGGCAGGGTTTCTTTGTTGTACATGGGGTTGCTATGAGTCGAACTGACTCGACGGTACCTAAGAACAAAAACGTTCAATGTCCTTACGAACAATAAGTGTTAACTAACCTCCCTATAACAACTATCATTGTTTCAAGGTACATGCCTTATGTTGCTAAGTTCTTCATTTATTTTTACAATGTCACAAAACAAACCATAATTTGAGGAAAAAAATACTTTTGGCTCATTAAAAAAAACCAAACCCCTTGCTGCTGAGTCGATTCCAACTCATAGCGACCCCACAGGGCAGAGTAGAACTGCCCCAGAGTTTCCAAGAAGCAGCTGATGGATTTGAACTGCCAACCTTTAGGTCAACAGCCAAGTTCTTAACCACTGTACAACCAGGGTCCTTTTGGCTCAGTCTCATCTTAATAGGGCTATTTTCCCTCCATCTGAAAACACATCCAGGTAGCACTTGTTTCCTAGTTTGAAAATGACATACCATAAAGGCAAACAAGTTTTTAAGTATTTTAAGGATGTTTTTGATGTTTTCCTTCACACAAAGATAAAATAGGCAACTTACTGTACTCTTGTATTACTCTAGTACTTTTCATATTAAAAGAAAACATATATGGGTACAATCAAACCAGCACAGAATTAGAAAGTTTACTTAGTCTAGCTCCCTACCCCACCCCAGAGAAAAGTCAGATTTATTTAATAGATATTTGATTCTTAAGATATGTAAAACAATATATAATTTCCCAGTATTTAGGTCTAATATTTTCCAATCTTAGAAAATTTTCAGCATAACATAAATGTTTTTGGGAAACTTAGTTCTCTTCATTTTATCCCCTTAGTGGAGAACAAGGCAGAGATGTAGCCTTCAAAGTAGTCTCCCATCACCACTCTACTAGGCCCAGTCCACTCTCTACTGTTAGGCACAGTGATTAAAACAAATCTGATCGCACAACTGGACTAAACCAAACACAGTTTCCTGAATAAACCCAACGTTTCAAAAGCCACAGTAGCAAGGGTGGGTGTCTGGGGACCAAGGTTTCAGGGGACATCTAGGTCAACTGGCATAATAAAATCTATTAAGAGAACATTCTGCATCCCACTTTGGTGAGTGGTGCCTGGGGTCTTAAATGCTAGCAAATAGCCATCTAAAATGCCTCAATTGGTCTCAACCCACCTGGAGCAAAGGAAAATGAAGAACACCAAAGACAAGACAATTATGAGCCCAAGAGACAGGGCCACATATATCAGAGACTCCATCAGCCTGAGACTAGAAGAACTAGATGGTGCCAGGCTACTACCGATGACTGCCCTGACAGGGAACACAACAGAGAATCCCCGATGGAGCAGGAGAGCACTGGGATGCAGACCTCAAAGTCTCATAAAAGGATCAGACTTAATGTCTGACTGAAACTAGAAGGACCCCTGAGGTCATGGTCCCCAGACCTTCTGTTAGCCCAAGACTGGAACCATTCCCAAATCCAACTCTTCACATAGGGATTGGACTGGACTATAAGATAGAAAAAGATACTGGTAAGGAGTGAGCTTCTTGGCTCCAGTAGACACATGAGACTATGTGGGCAGCTCCCATCTGGAGGCGAGATGAGAAGGCAGAGGGGGACAGAAGCTGGCTGAATGCGACACAGGGAATACAGGGTGGAGAGGTGTGTGCTGTCTCATTAGGGGGAGGGTAACTAGGAGTACATAGCAATGTGTATATAAACTTTTTTATGAGAGACTGACTTGATTTGTAAACTTTCACTTAAAGCACAATTAAATACAAAAACCAATCTGACCACCAGTCCACTCACTAAAACCTTAAATGGTTCCCCACCCATCTTTTAGATAATGACATGTGGAAAGCAAGAACTCAACAGTTGGCCCTTCCTACCTCTTCAGACTTACCTCCCACTATTTCGGCTCATGGAGACTCCTCTGTCTTAAACTATCCCATCTTCCTCTCCAACCCCCATCACAAACTCCCACACATTCTTAAATATCAGTTCTTCCCAAACTGATCCATAGACTCAATGTAATCCCAATCAAAATCCTAGCAAGATATTCTGTGGATATTCACAAACTAATTCTAGTTTTTATGAAAAGCCAAAAAGATCCAATATGGTCAATATGACAGTGAAGAAACAAAGTCAGAGGACTAATACTACCCAAATAACTTCAAGACTTACTATGAAGCTGCAGGAATCAAGACAGCATGGTATTTATAAAATATAAAAAATATAGAGCCATAGAAAAAAATAAAGAACCCCGAAACAGACCTACACACACAGTCAGCTGATCTTTGACAAAGGAGCAAAGGCAATCCAATAGAGAAAATAAGTCTTTTCAACAGCTAGTGCTGGAACAGCTGGATATCTAAGTACCAAAAAAAGAATTAAGACAATGTGGTCTTATTACACATTTCACAAAAATTAATTCAAAATCGATCACAGATCTAAATGTAAAATGCAAAACTACAGAACTCCTAGAAAGTAACATTAAAGAAAATCTAACTGACCTTGGATTTGGGGTTAATTTTTTAAAAACAAAACATCAAAAGCATGATCAATGGAAGAAAAAATTGATAAATTAACTTTATTAAAATTAAAAACTTGTACTCTGTGAAAGACATTTAAGAGAATGAGGAGACAAGTCAAAAACTAGGAGAAAATATTTGCAAAACATGCAACTGATAAGAGTTGCATCCACTCCTTTGCAATGAGACCAGAACTGGATGGTGCCCAGGTATCATTACTGAACATTCTGATCAAAGATTGTATATAAAAATCCTAATCAAAAGGGTGAGAGACATGGGAACAGCATTTCAAGTTCTCATAGGATCTACTTTCTGGATTCAGTAAGGCTGGATGAAGCCCCAGAGCTATTGTCCTGAGATAATCTTTAAACCTTAAACCAAAATATCCCCGGCAGTCTTCTTAAAACCAAACAATAGTTTTATTAATAAAGAATGTATGCCTTCAGCATTGTGCTCTATTAAAGAAGTATCTATACAGAACCAAACTGACAACAGCTACTTGAAAGGTTAGATAGGAAGCTTAATAGGCAGTGAGTTTATGTCAATGTGAGACGGACAAATCAGAAGAGGAGGATGAGAAATTTGGCAATGGACACTGGTGACGGTTGCACAACATGATTAATGTAATTGATACCCCTAAATTGCACACATGCAAAATGTTAAATTGGCAATTGTTTACATATGTGTATATAGACACATACGCACACCACATACACACACACATAAAAATAAAATTAGTTCTCACCCAAAAAAACACTACTTCAAGAATGTAATCAATGTCACTGCATTTTATGTGTAGGAATTGTATTGGTATTTCAGTTTCGCTGTATATATTTTTATCAATTAAAAAATGGGGGAAGAAAAAGACTTGCATCCAAAATGTACAAAGGAACTTAAAACTCAATAATAAAAAACAACCCAATTAAAAACTGGGTAAAACATTGGAACAGGCACTTCACGAAAAGACATACAGATGGTAAATAAGCATACAAAACGTGATTTATCATGTCACCAGAGAACTGCAAATTAAAACAAGATACCACTACACACCTACTAGAATGGGCAAGAAATGTTGGCAAGGATGTGCAGAAACTGGAACCCTTATCTACTGCTGGTGAACAGTGCAAAATGGTGCAGCTGCTGTGGAAAAGTCTGGCAGTTCCTCAAAAAGTTAAAAAGAATTAACCATCTGATCCAGCAACTCTATTCCTACTTATATACTCAAAAGACTTGAAAATAGGGACTCAGATACTTGCACACCCATGTTCACTGCAGCATTATTCACAGTAGTCAAAAGGTGAAACTAACCAAAGTATCCGTCAAAAGATGAATGGATAAATAAAACATAGTGTAAACATGCAATGGAATATTAGTTATAAATGAAGTCTGATACATACTACAACAAGGATGAACCTTGAAAACATTATGTTGATTGAAGTCAATCACAAAAGACTATTTTATGACCTTACTCATATAAAATAGCTAGAATAAGCATATGTGTAGAGACCAAAGTTTCTTAGTGGTTACCAGTGGGGGAAGGATGAAAAGGGGAGCCATTGTTTAGAAAGCACTAAGTTTCTATTTATGGTGACAGAAATTTGGCAATGGACACTGGTGACGGTTGCACAACATGATTAATGTAATTGATACCCCTAAATTGCACACATGCAAAATGTTAAATTGGCAATTGTTTACATATGTGTATATAGACACATACGCACACCACATACACACACACATAAGAATAAAATTAGTTCTCACCCAAAAAAACACCACTGAAACTTCAGAACAAATTTTGAAAAAACTGTCAACTGTTCACAACATATTTTAAAAAGAAACCATCTATTTCAGATGAATTAGGGTAAGATGTATTTGGAGAGAAGAAATACAGGGAAAAACTAAACATAACTTCTACAAAGACTGACATTTACAATGAAGAAATTAAAAAGATAACTAACTAGGTTCTCTTTTAATTTGTAAAACAAGAGGACACAAACTGGAAATTTTATGATCCATCCTGCAGTGCTCAATGACTGTACTAAACTAGCTGCACTGGGTCCATCTATCTGGGGTGAAGTTCTCACATCAATCCTCAAATTTTAAAACCTATTATTATTCCTTAGCAACACATCCTCAAACTCACACACAGACACACAAAACCGTTATGCTTTTCTAAAGGGAAAAGGTCCCAAAACATGTAACCTTTGGGGAATAATGCTCTGGGACCAAAACATTGAATAAATCAAATATTGGGAAATTTTTTCAAAATAGCATTACTTAGATCAAATCTAATTCATTAGGAACCACCACAAGAAAGTTCTCAATAGGTAGCTACGTTTAGAGGCAAATTTGATATGTTACTTGAATCGTAAAATTGAAATCTTGTTATAAAACGCAGGGCTCCAACAAAAAAGATTGAGCATATTTTTAACAAAATTGAAATAAACTGACAACTGAGTATGTAAGAATACAGCATCAATGACCCTTTGCATTGAGAGTATTTGTACAAACTATAGTTCCCTTTATAAGTTTCATATTAAAAGTTAAATACTCAAAAAATAAAGTTATATGACATTATCACAGATTTTGGCTTATGGCAGGTCAGTTCAACCCTACTGGTGTTTTATCACTGTAACTCTCCAAAATATCTGTGTAACAAGTAATCACCTGTAATACTCATTCAACTAATATTTGAGACTCTCATTTGTGCCATACATCACACTAGGGACTGCAACACATAACTAAGGCAGAAACACTTTATAGAAAGCAACTTTATGTGGTATTGTAATGTACATTATCACTTCTCTCACACTGTGAGAGGCAGTTTGACAGAGTAGAAAGAATACTCCCCCAGAAAAAAAAGATCTGGGCTTTAAATCCTGCTCTAATCTGCTCATGAGTTGTTTTTAATTTTTAGATCAACAGAACTACGTATTACACCATGAGAACTTGATTCAATAAAGGAAATTAGACTATGCAAATGTGTAAAACAAAAAATAAAAAAATACTACATTCTTAAGGCTACAGAGGTTCATATTCATTAGAAAAGACAAAATGTTCTAAAGTCAAAGAAATACAAAACTCTGAAGACCTTTATTTTTAAAGCCATAGCGTTGGAACTGCAAAAGCTCCTACATCAGGTCACAACATTCTTCAAGAATTAGCAAAAAAAAAAAAAAAGTCTGCAGGAAATTTTCTAATAGAAACTGTATCCCTTTATGTAGTAATTGTTTAGAATAGAAAAATATTTTAATGTAAAACCACCAAATAAACCACTTCTCTTTAAAAAAAAAAAAAAAGCAAACCTTCAAATGACATAGGATTTAACTTCAGGCTTTACTATGTAACAGACAGAATATACACATACTTGTATTAACCGGAATGTACCTACACTGAGAATTTCTTAGTTGCAGAAGTATTATTTTTTAAAGAATGAATTGTGACTAAATAGAAGGCCCCCTTCAGCTATCTTAATTATGTTACTCTCATTTTCCCCATATTTTGTTTAAAATGTAACACTTTTGCTAATCATATATTACACTGAGGAAAAAATTCAAATAGCAAAAACAATGAAGCATGCTTTATATACTTGCAGCAAATGTATCCTCTTTTTAAAGAATATATGCATATTTTTAAACATTTTATTGAGATGTAAAAGGGAGAAAAGCTTCACACTCACAAAGGTTTACTGACATGATTATCAATGCTTTCAATGAGTACAACAAATCTTAAAATATGCATTGAGAGCTAAATACTGTCCATCTTAATTTCCTTTCCCCTAAAATTCAGAAGTAATAATGTGGGTCCGCTTTATGGAAGATTTATATATGAAAGGTAAGTTTATTAGAAAAATAAACAACTTTAAATTTTACAATTTTTCCACTTTAAGATTCTCTTAGATAAAAATGTGCCATATGGTTTAAACATGATCTGATTTACAAAATCTCATTTAGTCCTATTTAATAACACAAAATACAAGCCATAAATGGTAAAACTGTTGGGTTATTAGTAATTATTAAGAAATTCAATATAAAATTTAGGAAAAAATTTAAAAAGAACCATATGTTGCAGGTACCTAGTATAGCAATGCATACTGTAAATTAAGGAACTTTCACTAGTTTTTAATGTACTGGCTTATTTTCAATATTAACACAATCATAAAAAAATGCAAGTTGTGTGGTCTAAATTTATTTTGCCAAAAATTTTAGCAACTAGACCAGGAGTCAGCAAACTTTTTCAAGGGTCAGATAGTAAATATTGTAGACTTACAGACCATAAGGCTCACTAGTCAACTCTGTCACTACAAACAGAAATCATTAACAGACAATATGTAAATGAATGGGTATGTTTATGGGCTGAATTCAACCGATTCAGAACAATGAATTTTAAATAAGAGACTGATTATTTCACGTGCCATGTTACACATGCTGTCTATAGGAGGGACAATATAGATGAGTAGACATCAATAAATGAACGTTACAAATTTAAAATTTCACACTTATTTCCCAATCATAACTGAATGTGTGTAATAATAAGTTACAAAACTAGCTTATTTTAATTCCACATTCTCTCTCGTGTGTTAATAGTAAGGAATCAAAGGCAGATAAGATAAGCAGCAAACACTAGAGGCCAATTGATAACCATGAAATTTAGTTTTAAAATACAAATATTTCTACAAAGGATAAAAGTAATTTATCCATGTGCCCCTAAAGGAAGTATTAGGTGTATATTTTCAGATGTCATTTTAAAATTTAATTGAATTGTTACAATTTTGAAGCTAAACGTGATTTGCTTTGTTTTATTAGAAAAAAATACTCAAGCAAAAGGTCTACAATCATTGGTCAATTAAGAATGACTTACAAGAACATGAAGCATTAAAATAAAAATACAAGTACAAACTATATATCTGAAACACTTCTATTTGGCAATTTCATAACAAATCAAAATAAAAAAAACAAAGGAGATTGCAGGTTACTTTGTAGATACAGAATAAAGCAACTGATGAAGTGCTTAAGCAAAAGAAGATAAAAAAACACTTTCTTTTCAAAAAATAAAATCACATTTGTTACAGATAATATGGATAATAACCTTATTAAACATCCATTCCAGAATGTCTTATAGTAGCAGTGCTTTTATTTGCACTTATTTAATTTTATATGACTCATTTCATGTATACATCTCTTTAATCCACTGTAATGAATAAATTCTCCCATAATTTTTATTTTTTTTTTAATTTTTTAAAGCAAATGAGAAATGATTTATCTATCATGGAACTTTTCCCATTTTGGAACCAAACGCTTAATTCTATATTTTTGTCTATTATTTCTTTAAAAAATTTAGTGTAAAAACTGCTGGTTTTTATATTTACTGTAGTAAAGTGAAAACTCCTCAATCAGGAGTATTTTCTGCAGTTTGACTGCATATAACCACATACTTTACAATATGTCCTTCCAACAGTAAGGAAATAATTGACTTCACGGTCACTGTCAGAAATGAGTGCCATAATTCTATTATGGGTACAGGTCCTCCCTCAAAGACTTTCTGGAAGGATGTTCAATGTGTTTTGTTCTTATAGATATTAACAGTAGTACATAGTCCCTTAAGTTTGCAAAAGACATTTATTGTTAAAAAAGGTGCTTTATTAACAGTTTCTCTGGTAGCACTAGTGAATTACAATATCCTTCAATATTATTTCTACCATAATATATACATTTTTCATGCCTCTAGAAAAACATCTACAGTACATTTCATAATATAAAAATATATTACAAATCTGCTGAATTATTTACAAGCAATGTTCTATTATCTCTATGCAACATTTGTTTGATACAATGCTAACAAGTTACACATATTTCCATTTCTGTAAGTTAAAAAAAATCCATATGGCTTCTTGCTTACCAAGCAAGAAAGTGATTTTATTTTCCTTTTCAAAACCAACTTTGGTGCATAAAAGATTCAGTTTGAAGATACTTTAAAAAAAATACAATTTTTCTTACATTAAGAAAAAACAACTCAAAAACCAAATGCTTTCCTCAGAAAAAAAAAAACTTATATAGGTCAAAATGAAAATACGAGGATTACTCAAATCATGTGAGATAGAGGTTTTTCAAAAACCGTTAACAGATTAGTTTTATAGGTAAATAATAACATACTGTACTCCATGAGAAAACCCTAGTCCTGCAAAGGGAGCCACCAGACATACTGCAACACTCTTAACAGTAATTTTCAGCCCTAATTCGATAGACGAATTTTTAGTTGATTGCAAATGTCGTTCACTGTTTGCTTAAATACAAACTGAACATTTTTCTTAGAGTTCTGCAAAAGAACACAAATGGCAACCAATCACATCTATTTATCAAATTGAAAGGTAAATTCTCTCTTGATAATTTTCACTGTCTAAATATTTCCTAATATGACTTCAAATCAATAGACACTGTCAAGACAAGTATCCTTCCAGTGCTTCTGGTGTTTTTAAGGGCACATGTGATTTTTCTTTCAAATATGAACTACTGTAATCACTAAAGGGAAAAAAAAAGCAGCTTAAAGCAGCAAGCATGCAAAGCCTTCAAGAAGCTGTTCCGCTAAGTTGCCAGAAGAGTGTTTGCTCAGTCTCCCACAGTACCATTCCATGAAAATGTGGATATACAGTAATATATTAATATATTCCACAGAAGAGTCTACTTCATTCACAGAATGTTTCCACTAAGCATAAATATTATTCTAAATACTGGAATAAAAAAAAAAAAAAAAGGAAGGGGTTTGACTCTAATGTGCAACTTTTCCTAAACCCATTGTCAGTGACTAAGACTGCAGGTGTCCCCGCTTGTTTGCTTTTTATGTATTTATTTATTTTTTACCTCTTCAACCTCTTCTGCGGCATTGTTCTAGAAAAAGAGAAAAAAGAAGTTTTTTTTTATTGTTCAACTGAATCAAAAAACACACTGAACATTGCAAAAGGGACATTAAAAAAATTCTTAACACAATCTAGGCAATGTAGTTATCTATTATCATTAAAATTTATTTCCAACATATTCCCACATAATGGATTCAATTTAGTTTTCATACTTTTTGTTTTAGTTCTCTTTAGGTAGTCTGCTAATGTGTTTTGAAGAAAAATTCTTGTGTCTAACACATGCATTTTAACCAATTAGCACTTTAAATGGTTCCTACAGGTAGCACAAAGGGTTTGTGCTCAACTGTTAACCTAAAGGTTGCCAGTTCTAACCCACCCAGAGCTACCATGGAAGAAAAGGCCTGGCAATTTGCTTCCGCTGAGATTACAGCCAAGAAAACTCTATGGAGCGGTTCTGCTCTATAATATATGCGGGAATCGCTGTGAGTCAGAATTGATTCAATGGCAACTAACAATGGCATTTTAAAACTGATGTTTAAATACCAGTTAAGTACGTTTTTGAGTCTCATTTTGAAGTTAAATATATTTCTGGAAGGTATGACACGTGAATATCTGTAGGAAATTATTTGTCCTAAAAGTTGAAATAATTGTTTTTTTCCCTTTTACTTAAGTCCACAAGTTATTCCAATAAAATCCAGAAATCATCAAGATGCTACACCAGGGTAAAATGTAGGGGTTTCTATAACTCTGCACCAATTTACGGCAGATTCCATTTCAATTTCTAGAATAGCAGAAGCACAAAAACTTGAGTTGAATTAAATTTTTAAAAATTGGGGGAGGTGGAGTGCAGTTAAGGAAAATTAAATCCACTGAAGTACCTAATCTTTAAGATACTCTCAATTCCCCAAGAATAAAATCAATAAGAATTGTAAAATCACATGCTTTGAAAATATATTACAGAATTCCTGTGCAATTCTGGACACAAGTTCTGAGCTTGAATGATATTTTTAAGTCACTCTCACTAAGATATCTAAGTTTCTTCCTACACAGCATGGCAACAGTAATAACAACCTGTGTTGTGCAAAG
Organism: Elephas maximus indicus; assembly: GCF_024166365.1. Lineage (NCBI taxonomy): Eukaryota > Metazoa > Chordata > Mammalia > Proboscidea > Elephantidae > Elephas > Elephas maximus. Next base: position 78,343,629 of record NC_064822.1, on the reverse strand, counting down.
GGAAGACTTTTAGAGAAGGGGAAAGTAGAACATAGGGCAGAAACACAGTGCTGAGTCTTAATCTAATTACGATTCACGCCCCTTTATCGATCTTTGCCTGAGATGTTTTCAACCAGTTCTAATGGCAGAGTGGCTCTCTCAAAATATTACTCTTCTAGGAAGCTAATTTTGATAATCTTCATTCCCTCCTCCTCCAAAGAATAAACAGAAATAAACCCTAAAAATTAGTTATCAGTAATGAAGAATATTCAAAAAAAATTTTAATAAACAGGTTACTTGTAATTTGTCCACATTTTTGGTAGTGTATTTTCCTCATCTTCTCCTTTAAGGTTTCATCCCACAAAGAACAAGTTTTATTGTACTCAACACCTTTCACCAAAGGATGCTAAAAAAATTTTTTTGAATCGGGAAAACTCAAGAATCTCAGTATTTCCAGACGGCATGGACCACTATGTTAGAATTTCATCTTCAGGAGGCAGTTCAAATTATAGGAATCCAGCATACAAACATTTCAGGTAGTTGAATTGTGTAATGAACAGAACTTTCAAAGTGTTTAAATGTACAATATTTGGTAAAGGCCGTAGTCTCTTTAAAAAAAAAGAACTACTAAAAATTATATTTGAGGATTTTCACTTATTTTGTGTCATTTTATTCCTGTTCAACCTACTGCTATGTAAAATACACATTAAATTAGAATTTCCTTTTAAAATGCATAAAATTAAAGTTTATTAAAAATACTTTTTAAAACCAAATTTTAAGCATTTTCACCACTTTTTAAATCATCCTAATGTCTGTGATTTGGGTAGAGCAGTATAGTGTTCTGCCGTATTCTATCTGTGTAATGTTGGGTAAGACAGTTAACCTCTGGCCTCAGTCTTCCAATCTGTAAAACAAAGACGGGGGTAGTAACACCTACTTCACAGGGCTGCTGTGAGGATGAAGTATATGTAAAGCACCTAGCAAAGTGACTCAGCACATAGTCAGAAATGCTGGGCTCTTCTCCTTCCCCCCCTATACCTTCATTAGCACAGCACACTAAAACAAAGGTCAGATCAGAAAATCATTAGAAATGTGAACATGCTAAATTACTTCCTAAGAATAAACAATGATATTTAAAATGCTCTTTTTAAAAGTTTGGGGAGAATATAAATTTTTACAAAGTCAACAATTTATGGTATTAAGGACATGTAATACATTCCCAGTTCTATAAAAATCTAACATTATAAAGAGAATTACATATATATATTTTTAAAAGGCATTTATTGTCAAAATACTATGTATGTTACAACCTAAACTACTTGAGATAAATCTAGAAATAAATTGGTATAGAAACTTTACAAAAATACTGTCTTCAGGATTCCAGCATTTAAACTCTTTGTGCTTTAATTTCCACATACCAAAGCACCAAAATGGAAGATATGCTTGGTACCGAATTCAGTACTTCAGAGTAAGTCCCAATCTTATACTCAAACTTGAGGGAGAAACAAAGTAAAACATCAAGTCAAGATTACATTACCTGTATATGTTTGGATCCAAAAGCAAGGCAGTATCTTTGGGTAGCTTTGATAAATGAACTACTTTAGTTTTTAATTGATGTCGTTCACTTTCATTCACCCATACATCAGGCAGTCTATGAATCAAAAAACAAGTCATTTCTTCACCTCCAAAAAATGGCAAGTGCATAATTATAACTAAAAGCAAGTGGGTCAACTTAAAAATACAGTTTGTGAGCAATATACTAAAATGCTGATTCATGAAGAATGGAAAGAGGGATATCAAATGTTCCTATTTTAAAACAAAGAATAAGACATTTGGCATTAACCTCCCATGCTATTAAAATTACTGAACATATAAAATTAATCTATTGTGATGGTTATTTTTAAATTATAACGTGAATTTTACAGATTTACCCTTCACACGTCTTCACATTACCCAGCCTTTTCTGCTAGTCTAATAGGGCCACCTAGTTTAACAAGCTTCTCAAAAGCCAACGAACCTCAGCAACCTACCTAAACAGCTGGATGTGGAGTCTCAGCTACAAAATGGTAGGGTTAAATTTTGGGTATGAATTTAGAAATGGATTAGGAATTTCTGGTTGGCAAAACCATTATCAAAATTAGAAACACATTAGAACACACTGGCTAGCTTTTAGTTCACTGATAGAAACTCACAGTTGAGGTTGACTTGATAGAAACCTGACAGCAGATTTCTTTACTAAGAAATAAGGAGTAAAAAAAACCTCAAGACTAAACTTCACTTTGGAAAAAAAAAAAATGCACATGTGACTGAAATTCTGAATTTAAGAGATTTAATCCTATAGGAAAATTCAAATAAAAGCATCTAATACTTGAACTAATCAATTTCCAAGATACTAGATACATAAACATTTTATCTCAATATTTTTAAAAGGAACTATACTTATAAGCTTAAATAAAAAGAGTTCTTAGAAATCAGTATGAAACAGATGAACACTCACTAGAGGAAAAGAGGAAGGTACAGGGAGAAAACTCACACAATCTATCAACTCACCAAAGAAATAATGGTTCAGAAACTGTCTTACTTGTAATCAAAGAAATACAAAATTTGAAAGAATGATAATAAGCTAGTGTTGATAGTAAGCCAGGGCAATAAGCTAATACAACACAGTAGGTGGGGATACATATTGGTACAAACTTGCAGGGGAAAATGGTTAAATTTAATGTTCGACAAGAAGGAGTTAGTTTAATAAATTTTATAATACTTAGAGTAGCATTTCCCCAAAGTGGTCTTGGCTGATGTGTGTGCGTACACGTGCACACATGCACGTCAGCACAGATAATGAGTGCGTCATATTAAAGTAAGTTCGATAACCACAGGATGAAAGTTAGATTTTTTTTACTTAAATATGATAACGTGCACTATGAACTTTCTAAATCTATTTAAGAACTCTTATCTCATATCAAAACCCATTAACATCTCCTTAGAACAGAGTCTGGAAAACCATTTAATAAAAAAATATTTAATGACAAGAAAAAACGTTAACCACGTATTAATTTTTTTTAAAGTTACGGTTTAAGTTTTTTTTTTAATCAGATTTCATTCAACTTACTATTCTTTGTTGCTTAGCTAAGCAAATTTTCATCTAAATTTTTTAATAATAGTAAAAAGAAAACTATACATGGAATATCTGAATTGAGGCTCATCTGTGCCAGAAGTGCTCTAAAGGGGTACTAAAGTTCAAAGAAAAACGTAATGGCTGCTGGACAATTGATATTTTTTATAAAATACTTTTCATCATATGTATAAAATGCTACAGATTTTTAATAAATGATTCAAACACAGGCATAACTAAGGCTGCTTGCATACTAATAGGTCCTTAAAAATCTTAAAAATGATGACATCCTAAGTGATTAAAAATTGCTCCAACAAGTGTTATTAGTACCAACAAAAAAAGCTAACATTTTGAACTTAAACCTGGAGCCAGGAACTTGAAGAGCTTTCAGAGGCTATCGCTTTACTCCTGATAATCTCAAAATGCTATACAGTTTAATATCAGTGACACATTTTATTTGAATTCAATGGCTTAAGTAACTTTTGAATGTAAGATTTTAATAAAAGAGATTAGTCTATTAATTACATAGTATTTCAATCCAAATACTTACATGTCTTCAGGCATCCAATGAAGCAAAAGTTTTATCTTTCCAGAATCTTCTTTTCTCTTAGCTATTACCTAGTAATGATATCAAAAGGAAAAAAAATCATAAAAATGATTTTCAAAACATTTTAATGTATCATTAAAAAAAAGCACATTTAAACATATTCTAGAACTTTAAGCCTGACCAGAAATTCACCACAACATCCTATTCTCCCTTGCTTTGTATCACTCAAACTTCTATCCCTCCCACAAGACTGAAAGCTCTTTGAAGGAGTAAGGACTGTATCATTTGTACATCTGCATCATATCGCCTACAGCAGAGTTTAGCCTAAAATTAATTCAACTTTGGGGAATTTACCGTAAGGAAATAAACCTAAATTCAGAAAGCCTGAAGACTTCAAAGATGCTCACCTCAGAGCACGTTTGGCTGCCCCTCTCCCGCCCCCAAAAGGAAAGCAAACATCCAATCACTAAGTCTATTAACTAGTCTCTGAAATACAGATTATTATCTCCATCCAAGCTGCCATAACCCAGATTGAGGTCTCCAATCTTCTGGACCTCTTCTAGTCCCAAAGCCATCCTCCACTCAGTACCTAAATTATCGAAAGGACAAATTCACTATCACTTCCTTGACTAAAATTCTTCAAAGGTTCACCTGAGCACTTGGGATAAGATTATTCTTAGTACGATGCACAAAACACTTCATGATCTGACCTCTCCAGCCTCATTTAATTTTTTGCTTTGAATTCTTTCAGCCACATACTGAGGATGGTTTTCTAAATTATGAGACATAAAAAAGCAGCATTCCCACCTCACCTCCAACTCACCAGATCAAGCAACACTCTCCAAACTTTTTGTGCACTAGGGGCATTAAATGTTTTAGAGAAGAAATGGCTACCAAATTTCCACTGTACACAGCAGTGAAGCAAAACAAAACCCACTCTTCTATAAGTACAGTAAATATTTGTACCTATGAAAACTAAGTTGAAGACTTTTGGAAGACATGGTAAAGGGGAGCCGTTAAAAATGATATGCTGTAGATTACAGTAAAAGATTGAGGAGGAAACTCACAAAATATCTCAAAGATTCCTGCAACTGGATAGCTCTAATGGCTTTAAAAGTGTGTCCTAGTTCTAGCTCTAAATAAATAAAAGCCGCTTAAGGGTGATAACTGAATGATGTGATAAACATGTTTAATGTCACCGAACCGTAAATGCGAAAACTGTTGAAATGGGAAATTTCTTGTTACCTACATACCTAAAAGAATGTAATTAAAAAAAAAAAAAAAAGACTACAAGCCATCAGACTATACATACATTATGTTGTCTTTGTGTACTGCCTAGTTGATTCTGACTCACAGTGACCCCAGATGACAGAGTAAAACTGCCGCATAGGGTGTTCTACGCTGTAAACTTTATGGCAGCAGATTGCCAGATCTTTCCTCCATGTAGCCACTGTGTGGATTTGAACTGCCAACCTTTCAGTTAGCAGCTGAGCACTTAACCACTGCACCACCAGGGCTCCATATAAACTCACTGCCATCAAGCCACTTTTGACTCACAGCACTACAGGACAGAGTACAAGTGCCCCACAGGGTTTCCAAGGCTGTATATCTTTAGAGAAGCACACTGTTTTGACTATTCAGGGCTTCTTTCCTTTCCATATGAAGTTGGTGATTAGTTTTTCCATTTCAGTAAAGAATGATGTTAGTATTTGGACTGGGGTGGCATTATATCTACAGATTGTTTTGGGTAGTATTACATATACTTTTTTTAGAACACATGCATTATCATCTCTTCTTCCTCTACCACCAATCCCGATGATGGCTTCAGTGTCCCTGTTGTATGTCCCCCAAATGCTGGGTGCTTACTCTACAGTACCATGTATTATGCTATACTGTCACTGCTTTATATGTCTATTTTCACCCACACAATGTGGAATATTGCCAAATCCAGAGTCTACCACAGGCATGACCCGAAATATTTGCAATAAAAAGGAGAATGTAAACAAATAATGATAATAGAATATTATACAGTCATTTGAAATTATGTTTGCAAATGCTAAAAGTAAGTAAACATGCTACTAATGCAAAATTAAATGGTACACAGCTGTGCAATGAGGTACACTTAAAATCTGTACTATTCTATGTAAATGAAATTTCAAAACAGTAATTCACTGAGAAAGAGATAACCTAAAGAATGGGAAAAATATTGGGTAACCACTTATCTGATATGGATTTAATATCTAGATTATGGTGGGGAAAAAAATTCCTACAACTGAACAAAACAAAAACAACTTAAAAACCAAGTACTTGAACAAATATTTCTCCAAAGAAGATATACAAAAGGCCAATCAACACATGAAAAGATGCAAAATTGTCATTAGTCATTAAGGAAATGAAAATAAAAAACCACAATGACATACCACTTCACATCTACTAGTATGACTATTACCAGAAAAACAGGAATAACAAGTGTTGCCAAGGATGTAAAGAAAATGGAACCCTCATGCATTGCTGGGGAATACAGAATTACGTAGCCACTCTGAGAACAGTTTAGTGATTCTTCAAAAAGGTAAACAGAGAATTACCATATGACGCAGCAATTCCATCCTAGGTGCATACCCAAAAGACTTGAGAGCAGGGGCTCAAACAGATACTTGCACACCAACGTTCTTTGCAGCATTAGTCACAATAGCCAAAAGGTGAAAATAACCAAAATGTCTATCAAGAGATGAAGGGATAAGTAAAATTTGGTATGTATCTGGAATGGAATATCACTCAGCCATAAAACAAAATGAAGTTCTGGTGGGGCCAAGATGGCTGAGTAGCCAGACATTTCTGGTGGTCCCTCTTACGACAAAGACCCCAAAAAATAAGTGAATCGATTATATGTGACAATTTAGGAGCCCTGAATATCAAAGGCAAAGTTGAGGAACTGGACAGAGTGACAGGGCAAAGGAGAGATGGCTCCAAAGCAGCGAGGAGTTGCCAGACCTGACCCAGTGGGAGCCGGCATCCCGCAGGCTGGATCTGCTGGCACAAGCACAGTGTAACAAGCACTGGAATGCAAGACGCCACATCAAGGGAGACCAAGCAGCAGAGGGTTCACTCATGCCTCCAGAATCAGCAAAAAGCGGCGCTCTCAGCGTAAGTGCTTGCATCTAATCTACCACATGGATGAAAAAACACCCCTTTGGGAAAAAACTCTTCCAGTTAACTGAGCCCTCCCCCTTCTGCACCAGGTCCCAAGCTGACTTCAGTGACAGCCACCTTCCCTGGGCTAGAAGTAGGACCTGTCACAGTCCCTGAGCCATTCCCCTGTCCTTGGAGAAGGAACAAATTAACAAACAAGGAAAAAATAATCTGCCGCCTCCCCTACACTGGGAACTCAGGGCAGAAACAGCTCCTTTGCCTGCTGTTGTTGTTAGCGGCCGTCAAGTCGGTTCTGACTCATAGTGACCCTATGCACAATAGAACGAAACACTGCCCAGTCCTGAGCCATCCTTACAATCATTGTTATGCCTGAGCTCACTGTTGCAGCCACTGTGTCAATCCACCTTGTTGAGGGTCTTCCTCTTTTCGGCTGACCCTGTACTCTGCCAAGTATCATGTCCTTCTCCAGGGACTGATCCCTCCTGACAACATGTCCAAAGTACGTAAGACACAGTCTCGGCCATCCTTGCTTCTAAGGAGCATTCTGGTTGTACTTCTTCCAAGACAGATTTATTTGCTCTTTTGGCAGCCCATGGTATATTGAATATTCTCTGCCAACACCACAATTCAAAGGTGTCAATTCTTCTTCGGCCTTCCTTATTCACTGTCCAGCTTTCACATGCATATGATGTGACTGAAAATACCACCACTTGGGTCAGGCGCACCTTAGTCTTCAAGGTGACATCTTTGCTTTTCAACGCTTTAAAGAGGTCCTTTGCAGCAGATTTACCCAATGCAATGCATCTTTTGATTTCTTGACTGCTGCTTCCATGGCTGTTGATTCTGGATCCAAGTAAAATGAAATCCTTGACAACTTTGATCTTTTCTCTGTTTATCACAACGTTGCTCCTTGGTCCGGTTGCGAGGGTTTTTGCTTTCTCTATGTTGAGGTGCAATCCATACTGAAGGCTGTGGTCTTTGATCTTCCTTAGTTAAGTGCTTCAAGTCCTTTTCATTTTCAGCAAGCAAGGTTGTGTTATCTGCATAAACACAGGCTGTTAATGAGTCTTCCTCCAATCCTGATGCCCTATTCTTCTTCATATAGTCCAGCTTCTCAGATTATCTCAACATACAGATTGAATAGGTATGGTGAAAGGATACAACCCTGACGCACACCTTTCCTGACTTTAAAGCACTCAATATCCCCTTGTTTTGTCTGAACAACTGCCTCTTGACCTATGTAAAGGTCCCTCATGAGCACAATTAAATGTTCTGGAATTCCCATTCTTCGCAATGTTATCCATAACTTGTTATGATCCACACAGTCAAATGCCTCTGCATAGTCAATAAAACACAGGTAAACATTCTTCTGGTATTCTCTGCACTCAGCCAGGATCCATCTGACATCAGCAATGATATCCCTGGTTCCACATCCTCTTCTGAAACTGGCCTGAATTTCTGGCAGCTCCCTGTCAATATACTGCTGCAGCCGCTTTTGAATGATATTCAGCAAAATTTTACTTGCATGTGATATTGATGATATTGTTCAATAATTTCTACATTCTGTTGAATCACCTTTCTTCGGTACAGGTATAAATATGAATTTCTTCCAATTGGTTGGCCAGGTAACTGTTTCCCAAATTTCTTGGCATAGACAAGTAAGCAGTTTCAGCGCTGCATCTGTTTGTTGAAAACATCTCAATTGGTATTCCGTTAATACCTGGAGCCTTGTTCTACGCCAAGGCCTTCATTACAGCCGGGAATTCCTCCTTTAGTACCATCGGTTCCTGATCATATTTTACCTCCTGAAATGGCCGAATGTTGACCAATTCTTTTTGGTACAACGACTCTGTGTATTCCTTCCATCTTCTTTTGATGCTTTCTGTGTTGTTTAATATCTTCCCTATAGTATTGCAACTTGAGGCTTGAATTTTTTTCTTCAGTTCTTTCACCTTGAGAAATACTAAGCATGTTCTACCCTTTTGGTTTTCTATCTCCAGATGTTTGCACATGGCCACTATACTACTACTTTGTCTTCTCCAGCCAGCCTTTGAAATCTTCTGTTTAGTTCTCTTACTTCATCATTTCTTCCTTTTGCTTTAGCTGCTCGACGTTCAAGAGCAAGTTTCAGAGTCTCCTCGGACATCCATCTTGGTCTTTTCTTTCTTTCCTGTCTTTTCAATGACCTCTTGCTTCCTTCATGTATGATGTCCTTCCTTGATGTCATTCCACAACTCGTCCAGTCTTTGGTCACTAGTGTTCAATGCATCAAGTCTATTCTTGAGATGGTCTCTAAATTCAGGTGGGATATACTCAAGGTCATATTTTGGGTCTCGCGGACTTGCTCTGATTTTCTTCAGCTTCAGCTTGAACTTGCGAATGAGCAAATTGATGGTCCATTCCACAATCAGTCCCTGGCCTTTTCCATTGTCTGTTTCCTCAGATGTAGTCAATTTGATTCTTGTGCATTCCATCTGGCGAGGTCCATGTGTATAGTTGCTGTTCATGTTGGTGAAAGAAGGTATTTGCAATGAAGAAGTTGTTGGTCTTGCAAAATTCTATCATTCGATCTCCAGCATTGTTTCTATCACCCAGGCCATATTTTCCAGCTACCGATGATCCTTGTTCTTTGTTTCCAACTTTCGCATTCCAATCACCAGTAATTATCGATGCATCCGGACTGCATGTTCGATCAATTTCAGACTGCAGCAGCTGATAACAATCTTCTCTTTCTTCCTCTTTGGCCTTAGTGGCTGGTATGTAAATTTGAATAACAGTCGTATTAACTGGTCTTCCTTGTAGGCGTATGGATATTACCTTTTCACTGACAGCACTGTACTTCAAGACAGATCTTGAAATGTTCTTTTCAACGATGGATGCAACCCCATTCCTCTTCAAACTGTCATTCTCAGCATAGTAGACTATATGATTGTCTGATTCAAAATGGCCAATACCAGTCCATTTCAGCTCACTAATGCCTAGGATATAGATGTTATGCGTTCCATTTCATTTTCGATGATTTCCATTTTTCCTAGATTCATACTTTGTACATTCCAGGTTCCAATTATTAATGGATGTTTGCAGCTGTTTCTTCTCATTTTGAGTCGTGCTACATCAGCAAATGAAGGTCCTGAAAGCTTTACTCCATCCACATCATTAACGTCAACTCTACTTTGAGGAGGAAGCTCTTCCCCAGCCATCTTTTGAGTGCCTTCCAACCTGGGGGGCTCATCTTCTGGCACTATATCAGACAATGTTCCACTGCTATTCATAAGGTTTTCACTGGCTAATGCTTTTCAGAAGTAGACTGCCGGGTCCTTCTTCCTAGTCCGTCTTAGTCTGGAAGCTCAGCATAACCTGTCCTTCACGGGTGACCCTACTGGTATCTGAATACCAGTCGTATAGCTTCCAGCATCACAGCAACACGCAAGCCCCCACAGTAGGACAAACTGACAGACAAGTGGGAGTTTTTGCCTAGGCACAGGCATAAGTGGTCCCCGGACTGTGAGTGTCTTTCACCCCTGCACAGAACTATGCGGACCCATTTCAACAGCATAGGCCCTCATTAGCACAGTACAACAGGGTATATACCTGAAGTCTAACTTCAACTATTTCAGCTATATGGTGGAGAGGCAGGTTCATGATGTTTGACACTGCTCTGCCTATTAAGCAGGGTCCTCGCCTACCCACATTAGGGGCCTGAGGATTGGTGGCTTCACCCACATCACCTTGCCACCCTTGACAGGGGTCCAAGGAGAAATGGTACCTTCCAGTCCTTACGGCCAAGACCCCCAGCTGCAAAACCTACCCACCTAGGTGCTCTGGGAACAAGGACGTGACACTCAGGGGAGGTTGCCAGTCCCCTGCCTTGCTCAACACATGACCCCCTACTCTAGCCAGATACCTGTGCCCACACCAACCACCCCTGCTCATCTAAAACTGTGGGAGCCTGCATGACACACTTGGTGTCTGACTACCTGGACACCCGAGCTGAATCCATACAAGAAAAGTAAACGGATTCCTGGACTTATATACCTAGTAACAGCTCTAACCACCTGGTGGCATGACATTAGAGCTTCAAAGGTGCCTATAATCAAACCAGCTCACATGAAACCTACCTCTCACAAAAATCCTCAACAAAATTCAAGCCAATAGAGTTCAACAACGTATCAATAAAACAATTTGCCATGACCAAGGGGGATTCATACCAGATATGCAGGGATGGTTCAACATTAAATAAACAATCAATGTAATCTACCACATAAATAAAACAAAAGGCAAGAACCACATGATCTTATCAATTCATGCAGAGAAGGCATTTGAGAAAGTCTAACACCATTCATGATAAAAACTCTCAGCAAAAGAAGATAGAAGGAAAATTCCTCAACATAATAAAGGGTATTTATACAATGCCAACAGACATCATCATCTTAAATGGAGAGAGTCTGAAAGCATTCCCCTGGAGAACAGGAACCAGGCAAGGATGCCCTTTATCACTATTCTTATTTAACATTGTGCTGGAAGCCCTAGCCAGAGCAATTAGGCTAGAAAAAGAAATAAAGGGCATCCAAATTGGTAAGGAAGAAGTAAAAGTATCTCTATTTGCAGATGATATGATCTTGTACACAGAAAACCCTAAAGATCGGCCTGAGTTCAGAAGAACTAGTTGGTGCCCGGCTACCATCAATGACTGCCCTGTCAGGGAATACAACAGAGAATCCCTGATGGAACAGGAGAAAAGTGGGATGCAGACCTCAAATTCTAGTGAAAAAGCCAGACTTAATGGTCTGACTGGGACTGGAGGGACCCCATAGGTCATGGCCCCCACACTCTCTGTTAGGCCAAAACTAAAACCATTCCAGAAGCCCACTCTTCAGACAAAGATTGGACTGGACTAGAAGACATAAAATGATACTGGTGAGGAGTGTACTTCTTAGCTCAAGTAGATACATGACACTAAGTGGGCAGCTCCTGTCTGGAGGCAAGATAAGAAGGCAGAGGGGTGCGGGAGCTGGCTGAATGGACATGGGAAATACAGGGTATAGAGAAGGAGTGTGCTGTCACATTGCAGGAAGAACAACTAGAGTCACACAACAATGTGTGTATAAGTTTTAGTACGAGAAACTGACTTGAATTGTGAACATTCAATTAAAGCACAATTTTTGAAAAATAATAAAAAAAAAAAAAAGATTACAGCCTTGGAAACTCTATGGGGGCAGTTCTACTGTCCCACAGAGCTGCTATGAGTCAGAACTGACTCAATGGTAACAGGTTTGGATTTTTTTTTTTTTTTGTATTAAAAAAAGGAAGAATAGGAAGAAAAAAAAAAATGAAGTTCTGACACATGCTAAGACATGAACTTTGAAGACATTATACTGCATGAAATAAGCCAAATGGAAAACGATAACTATTACATGATTCTACTTATATGAAATATCTAGGATGGGTAAATGGATAGAGGCAAAAGTGGTTACCAGGGGCTGGGGGTGAGGGGGAGTGGAATGCGGAATTACTGTTGAAGGAGAACTGAGTATCTTTTTAGGGGACAAAACTTTTGGAAATGGGTAGTGGTTGTGGTTACACAAACATGGTGAATGTAATCAATGTCTAAGAACTACACACTTAAAATGGTTAAAATGGCAAATGTTTTGTTATTTATATTTCACAACAATATCGTGACATATACATACCACACTATATATCTTACCGCAATTAAAAAAAAATTTTTTTTTTTAAGGTAGAAAAACTTACATGCAATATTATCCCACAAACTAAAAGGCAGTTTTGTATGGCAATGACAATGGTGTAGAACTTTTCCTTCTACTTTTGTTTATTCTTCATAGAGTCTCAAACACTTTATTTTTTAAACAGCCTCTTCTCAAATTCACTTTTAATCATATATACTTACAAAAAGGAAAAGAGAAAATAAAGAACTCAAGAAGCTTTATAGTGCCAGGCACTAAAATAATTAGGGGACTGAAAATACCATTTGTTTTGCTAAATTTAGCTATATTGTAGTTTAGCTGTATTCCCAAACAAGCATCCATCTTGGTTGAAATATTCTTAAAGAATAAATAGTAAAGAAAATACTGCTGGGAAGGAAAAAGTCTCTAATTTACCACTTAAGGCGTTTGTTGTTTGGGTGGGGTTGTTTTTTGTTCATTTGCTTAATTTTAAATGAAACATCAGCCAATCAATCTGAAAGTCCAATCTCAAGGAATCCTAATTTAAATAGTGGAACAAACAAAACAAAAAATCCTGCAGCAGTTTGAGAAAAGCAACATACTGGCCATAAATGATCAGATTCCTAAAATTAAGGTGATGCTTAAATTAAATATAGATCAAAACAGTATTTTATAACTCTTACAATTTCAATACTCTAAGTCTCAATTTATTTTATTTTATTTATTTTTTACCAATTTTAAGTTCCAAATTGGCAATGCTATAATGGCATCTCAAAAACCATTTAGAACTCTGACAGTAGTAAGTAATCAGTACTCTGAGCAAAAATACGCCCATTTATTTAAAAACCTTTATTAAAACCATTATTTAACACTCAGTTATTTAAATAAATAATTCAAGACTTGCTAAGAGCTTTAAAAGTCCAGAAACAGATCTGGAGATGCTGAATGAAACAAAACAACCGTGTAACAAGATAAGCTATAAAAACAACACAACCCGACTGAACACAGGAGGCCAAATGACTGGTTACTAGGATTCTGCTGACCTCTTCTGGAGAAGGCTCGAAAGAAAATGTTTCAAATAAAAAAACAAGACATCACACACACACATACACATATCTGCAAACTGTGTCACAGGGATCATTATTAGTATTTCCTATAAAAGTAAACTGATAACTGGAAAAATTAAATTTGCAGTTAGTATTGAGTATATGTACTACTCACTTCTGTTTAACGTACACTGCTTCCATCTAAACCTTCCTAGTCATGGGACTTCATGGAACTTGTTCACCTAGCCCCCTTCCCTTCTATGGTGTCCAATGAAGACCCTTTTCCCAGTGTGGACATTTCTTCCGTCCACTTTCCTTTCCCAGCAAAATGGTTCTTCAGACACTCCATCTGTGACTTTTTTTAGGTACCTCTCCCTCCCTGATTTCACTTAGGGATATCAAATCATTCTTATTCTTCAGCTTTTTAATTCATGCCACACATAATCATATATATGATACATAAGTATCATGCACTAAAGTCTTCTCAAATATTTTCTACAGCTAGAAAATTATTGTTCATGGGTTATTTTGACCCTGGGTAATTTTTAAATTTTGTTTCATCTCCTAATAAAACCCCATGCTGTCGAGTCAATTCCGACTCATAGCGACCCAATAGGACAGAGTAGAACTGCCCCATAGAGTTTCCAAGGAGCACCTGGCGGATTCAAACTGCCGACCCTTTGGTTAGCAGCCGTAGCACTTAACCACGACGCCACCAGGGTTTCCCATCTCCTAATATCATCTCTCTATTCCTCCCATGGAGAACCTAAAGACTGCACCACAAGGAGCTGATCTAATAAAAGCATATGAAAGCTGGTGCCTCATTGTTTTAATCGTTACTTAACATCACCACCACCATTTCCTTATATGCTCATTACTAGACCCCATTTAATCGTATCTACTGTTCTTTAAATCATTAAATACTGGTGGCCCTAACCTCAGTCCTTTGACTTTTCTCCTTTCTATCTACACTCATTTCCTACGTGATATCATCTAGTCTCTTATCTTTAATACCATTGATATGCTCAAAACTCTCAGATTTGTATCTGCAGCCCACACCTCTCCTCTGACCTCCAAATCCTCACATCTACCTGTCTGTGAGTCAGAGCCACAGGCCTCTAGCTTCATGTATTCAAATTCGAGCTCTTGATACTCCTCTCTCCTCCAATCTGTTTACCTCAGTGTTCCCAACAGCTAATAATCGCGACTCTATTCTTAACATTTGCCCAGCAAAAACCTTGGAGTCATCTTTTCCTCTCATTCTCAATCTGACTCGTCAATACATCTTGTTAGCACCGTCTTCAAAAGTTATCCAGACTCTAGCCATTTCTCACAATCTTTACTGCAGCCACTACATTCCTGATATACTGAAAAGATTAACGCCCCTTTTCCCCAGCCTACCGCCTTACAATCTGTTCTCAACACAGAAACCAAAGTGAGTACAGGTAGTCCCCAGGTTATGAGGGAGTTCCATTCCTATGACTCCATCATAAGTCGAATACAGTAAGTCCCCAGTTAATGTCCGCCTTAAGCACAATACATACTTGCCCTTTTATATTTTGTAAATTTGTCCTCACTTTGAAGCAACTGAGCCAACCGCTACTTGCAACAAATTTTTCATCCCAATCCCCTTCACTTGGTGCTCATGCAGTTTTTAAATCTCTGAAAAGCTTTCAAGGAGTGGAAATCAAGGTGACATAGACATAAAAGTTCAGGTCAAACTTAGAAAAACAGCCGTAAATATTAAGGTAACCACAAAGGAGACTAACAACCCTACACATGGAAAAGGTTTCGAGCCTTTTCTTGCACTATAGTAAGGATAAATAAGAACCATATGCACCTGTTCCGATTTACTACAAATCCGACGTAAAGACCTACACTTAGGAATGGTGCTCATAGCCTGAGGACTGCCTGTGTCTCTAGTTTTCATTATTAGTACCTTTTACTATAACTATCTTTAGAAATCCCATCTTTGTCTTTAAGGGTTGGAGACAGAAACATCTTCGAGTGAACATCTGAGAATGATAACGTCAGCAAATTACATGTAGTACATATTACTAAGGATAAGATGTACATTAAAACCTAAGAAAAGAAAACAGATCAGTGAGTTTTCTAGGGCAGAGTGGAGACAGGAATGAAATGCAAAGCTACCAGGAAACTTCTGAGAATGACAGAAATGTTCTGCATCTTAACTGTGGTGGCGGTTTCACAGGTGAGTACAACTGCGAAAACTCAGACATGTATCTTTTAAAAGGGTGTAGTTATTACATATAAATTATACCTTAGTAAATTATTTTTTAAAAAATCTAAATCAGACCATGCCTACCCAAACTCCTTTAATGGCTTCCAATCACATACAGAAAAAAGCCAAAGTCTTAGTCCAACAGGGTACTTCCAAGTACCTCTTATCTTACACACTGCCTCACTCACTCTGTCCGGTCGTACAGGCCTCCTATTTTTTCAAGCATGTCAGGTATATTCCCACCTCAGAACCCTGTACTTGATTCTTCCTCTGCCTAAGATGCTTATCCCCATAATAACTGAATACCTCATTTTACTTTATCTTGTTTATTGTATCCCTTCAAATAGACTGTAGAAATTTTTTTTTTCAAATGTTTTGTCCACTGTTGCATTATGAGTACCTGGTACACAGGTGCACAGTGTTTAAATGAATGAATAAATTAGCCCTGTCTAATACCACACTCTGGGCATGATGATCACATCTTCCAAAACCAAAACCAAGCCCCGCTGCCGTGGAGTTGATTCCAACTCATAGCGAACCTATAGGACAGAGTAGAACTGCCCCACAGGGATTCCAAGGAGCGGCTGGTGCCTTTGAACTGCCGACCTTTTGCTCAACAGCCAAAGGCTTAACCACTGCACCAGAGCTGACCTTTAAAAAAAAATTTATGTACCTACCACATTATAAACCTATGTTATCAAATTTCAAAGGAGAATTTCTATCATCACTGCTGAGCAAGGCCCTAATGTTGCTGGATCCTAACAAAATTCTCAAAACAGCCATCTTAACCCTTTGCCTTTGTCTTCAAACCCTGTAATTTTTCTTTCCAACTCTCTCACCCTTAGATACCTTTATTTCCTGTGATCCTTGATGTGCACCTTTCCTCAAACCCAAAATCACACCTCTCACGTCTTCCAATCTGAGAAAAGGTTCCCTTTCCTCTGCATATATCTTTTACTTCCTAACTGCCTTTGATTCCCCATCTTAAATTCTTTACCCTCTCCTCATATCCTTACCTCTGACTTATCTCCAACACCCATAAGTCTACACTACATATAAAAATAAAACCTGCCTGGAGTTTACTAACACCTAACTATTGTACTATTTTCTAACTTTCTTTTAATACCACACTTTTCAGTTTAAATAGGCCGAGGGTAGAGGCCCATAAACCCTAGAAAACGGTAATATTCAACTACAACTACACTATGTCACACTGGAAAAGGCATGTAACCTCTCAAGCCCCTAGTCTCCTCACGTGAAAACTGTGAGTCAGACCACAGTGGTGGCTGTGTGATGACTAAAACTCTTCCAATTTAATTTTATCATGATACATTTAATGACTGGCCTTATTGTCAAGCATGCCTCCATTTACATTTATTCCATAAAGAAAATCCACCATTGGCTCATTCAATGGGTCTTATAAATCCCATTTCCTAGAGTTCAGACCAACCCAGAGTGAGATTTTATATTACATAACAATGAAATACTATGAGATTTCCTCTTTCAACTTTACTTAGTCATGTCTAGTAACCATATTTTACCATTCACATCCTATGGCAGTTATCCACAAAAACATATCAAAAAAACATTTTTTAAATCTTTAAAATAAAAACCTACCCAGTGGTTAAGTGTTACAGCTGCTAACCAAAAGGTCGGCAGTTCAGAGCCACCAGGTGCTCCTTGGAAACTCTACGGGGCTCTTCTACTCTGTCCTATGAAGTTATTACGAGGCGGCAATGGGTGGTGGTAGTACACATCAGATTGTTATAACAGCAGGCCAGTAACTGCTTTTGTGTTTAACAGGGAGCTAAATAAAGACGGTGAGCTAAATATGTAAGAAATTGACAGGAATAGAGAGAACAGTCAAGATAAATGTGTACATTAAAATGGATACGTAAAAGTAACAGAAAAGCCAAATAATTGGGGGGGGGGGGGTCAGAAAACATCATTATAAAAGACGAGAAAAAAAGAGCTTCAAACCAAACAAGATATTGATATCAACATTGATCCCTTATGTTTAAATTCTCATGCGTTTTGACTAAAAAATAAAAAGTAACCCAAATTTATTAATTTTGTATTTTAACGGACTAAATTAAACAATCTTTTTTCCAGGAATTCAAATAACCAAGAGAGCCTGGTCTACAACTTACCTCTGCTAACTTGCCTACATTAAAGATTACTGGGTAACAAAATGGCTAAGATACATGGGAAGAAAGAACGATTCCCTATTAACTTCTAGTTAATCTAAATATAAACTGTATGTATTGCTCTTTCAAATCTGACACTTTTCTTCTTTTATGTTCAACAGCATCATCACACAACAGATACACTATACTCAGGATACATCAGCGGTTACAAAACAGATAAACACCCCCACCTCCAAAGCTCTAATGCCAATGTTATCTTACTTTCTGTTTGCCTGAGTGTGTTGAAGTAGAGTGAGGAAGGCCAGGGTACAAGCTGCACACAGAGTTGTGAATGAAACTTCTTAGAGCTAAAAGGAGTCTAACGTTCTAACGTTACAAATGAGGAAACCAGAGATCAGATAAGACACCTAGTTTAAGGTTAGAGCCTGGTCTTCTAATGTCTAGTAGCCCAAAGCCATTTCCACTGTATGCCATGCCACCCCAATATTCCAAATAGCTCAAACTAAAAGCTAAGATATTCAAATTTATCGTAAGCGTGTATAACTGTGGGAAACATCTGCTTTACAACCAATATTACAAGTAATTCTTAAAATATGGATAAAGTAAAAAGTTTTATGATTTTTATTAAAACGTATTTTCTTAGATTTTGAGCAATTTAGTAAGTACGACTGTGAAAGTCAAAATACACTTTTTTGCAAACCTATATATGTGAATTTTTTTTTTAAAAGAATACTTACAGTACTATGAAAAACAACACTGTGCCCCTTCCCTAAACTTTCTATATGAGCTGAGAGGTTAAAGCATATGGCTCGATGTCTTATTGCATCCAGTGTTTGTGCATCGAAGAAATCATGTGGTCGTGCTGAAAGTCAAGGTAAAGAATAGTTAGAAAAATGTAACAATGTGCCCAAGTGCCAAATAGTCTGTTTTCCACAAAAATAGGTAATAAAGATTGAAATAATCAATTAACAAATACCAGTGTCTCGTGTTTAAATTCAAGATATTCTTTGCTTTCAAAAAGTAAGAACGGCTGAATAGACAAAAAAATGTACAAAAGGAGAATTCCAACTAATGAATGAATGTTGGTTAATTCTGCCCATTGGCATATGAGGTTCCAACCTCAGACCTCAGGATTCCACAATTCAGCTACTATCTTTTCACATAATTCTGTTTTTTGCTTCAGCATCTCTCCTGAGCATCAGTCCTGCATTTTCAACAATATGAACATCTCATTCTGTGCACCATACTGGGATCACAAAATCACCATGGCCAAAAATACGAAATACATTTCATGAACATTCTATATTAGTATGCAATAAAATTTTTATAAATTTGACAAAGTGATAATATTACTTTAGAGTTTTGTGACAAGTATTTTTTTGACTACCAAGAGTTTTCTAACAATGATATATGAAAATTATGAACACATTTTTGAATGCCAATGAACCCACCAAATACTCTTTTTAATTCCCAGCTCCACCAGTTACCAGTTGTGTGACTTTGGGCAAATTGCTTAACCTACCTTAGAGCCTGTTCCTTATTTACAAAATGGAAGTATCATACCAGCTATAGATTGTTGTTATTAAATAAAACAAACGCATTTGAAAAAACACCTTGAAAGTTATAAAGTAGTTTATATTAATGATGCTAAGCAACTTTTTAAAATAACAAACTGTTTCAAAAACCTAGTGCAGGCAATCTTTTAGCTGATCACAACAAAGTTACATATTAAAGATTTAGTCTGGCAAGAACATTTTTCAGATTTCAATTTTCACCCCACTAAATAATACTATAAACTGTGCCATTCTTATTCCTAACAAGAGAGTTGCTCAATATAAAGAAAATTAGTTGCTTATTTTCAAACTGTGAAGCTTTATAACATGTAATTTTTGAAGATCCTCTGTAATTGAAAATACTATTAACAATAAAGAAACACCTTGATTTCATGGTGTAACATATTCTAAATCACATCTCTGCTGATTTATCACACTATGGATATTTATGGGGTTCTCAGAGTATCTACACAAATGCACCACAGCCTTAGCGGGGAGCCAACTTCACCAGCTGGCATATTCAATAGAACACACCTAAAGACACTTCTTTTCTCACTGGATTTTTCCTCAAGAGGAAATAAGTACACCATCAGTAATAGAAATAAGCAGAACATCAAGCTATCAGAACCCACAAGACTAAGAATGCAGTAACAAGGAAAATCAGAAAGAAAAAATATTTGACACTTTTTGGGGAGAAAAGGTGAGAATTTTACCTAATGCTGACAAACAAATCCCCTTCCTGTCAGGTCTATGGCAACTGGGAAAAACGTGTACTTTCTCTATGCTATCCAAATGTATGCTTTCTCCTGAACAGGATACACACTTACAGAAAATAGTCACAGTTCACTCCTCTGAATCATCCCAATCAACCATTCTCATTCAAGATTTAAACACAGAAGTCGTCATTTTAATTAAACTCATAATAAAAAGAGTTGAAACTTCGAAATCTATGCATTCAGACCTTATGACCACGGTATCTCCGCCGTTAAGAGTATAGTCTCAGGAATGCCAAACTAGAACAGTAATCTCCAAAGCAGGCAAGTGCCGTAACTCATTAGGGCAAGGGAAGAAAACAATACCACTTTATTTATCCATTTCATCCTTATTCAATATTCCTTCTTGACAACTGTTTTATACTGTGCATTAGTAGTATTACCTGTTTACGATGTATTAACACACATTAGGATCGTGTGCCAAGCATTTTTTAAACTGATGAGGATAAAATCAAAATATCTTTGGAAACTACAAAAGCTGAGACCCTATTTTCCTGTAGATCAAAACCATACATATTATGTGATTTTTCCCCCTTAGGTATAACAATGGTATTGTACAAGAATACCTTCATTCTTAGGAGATGCACTCTTGTGTTGGATGAACACTCAAGGTGGCTGTAAGTTACTTTCATTTGATTCAGAACCAAGAAAGTATATGTGTTGTGTGCATGTGTACGTATGGAGATATGCAAGCGTGGTGAGTCTAGGTGAAAGGTTTACAAGTATACTATTCATTGTACTGTTCTTTCAAGTTTATCAAAATAAAAGAAATTTATGTTGAAATGACAAGCCTTCTGTTAAAATTTTACAATAAAAAATAAATTTAAATAATTTTATCAAACAAATTTATGTAGCAGTTCTATTTACAATGTACTTTTTCCTTAAATTAAAATGATCACATGGCTTGTCTTTCTAGCCAATACTGGAAAAAAACCCATCTGTTACCCAAGGTAGGCATATACTAAAGTAGGTGCTGGTGTTCCATTTTTAAGCAAAGACTGGATATTTAACTGAGCCTATCTTCTTTTTTTAGTAGCAAACTATTAAGTACTGCCAAACAAGTATCAAAGAGAAAATCTAAATGATTACTGTACATACACTGAGACCAAAATAATAATGAGGTTAGGTGAAACAGATGGGAAAGTTATCCTGTTTTCAGTATCATTATACCTTTTTACACAAATGACGCGTGCCTTCTACCTGTATCTGCCAATTGCACCCTCCCTCCACGAGGTATTTTCTTAAGAGTGCTATGCTAATTTTTGTGCAGCAACATTTAAGAAAAAAAATTAGCATAGCACACTGATGAAAATACCTGGCAGGGGACGGCATGGCTGGCAAACACATGTAGAAGGCATGCATGATTTGCATAAAAATATGGTATTCAGTAATTTTCAGTGTGCAACTGCAAACTATTCAAATTTTCAAATAAAATGACAAGGATATTATTTCTGTTTATAAATGGAAGTCAAAAGGAAAATGAGGTTCATATAACCTAAATTCATTTAACAGCCAACGAGGAAAAATAAACATGTCTATTTTAACAGTAAATTTAAGATAATCTTGATTGAAGATTTTAGGAAAGTTTATTTTTTACTTGTGGTTTATTCATTTCTCCGTTACAGCTTTGTAGTAACAAAAAAATTTTCCAAGTTTTTGAGATTAGCTTTATTAGTCTCTGAATTATTACCAGACTGGATTAGTGTCTGGAGACTCTTCTACACTCTAATCAAACTCCAAGAGAAAGGGTTAGAGGCAACTGATTTTTCTCTTCTCTCCAGCTCACCCTTGCAAGTAGATTCCCTGCCAATGACAATTCCACTCATTCATGCTCTCTTCATTCATACTTATTCATTCAGGATACATTTAAGTAGCCAGCTGACACTAAGAACCCACCCACTAACCCACTGCCGTCGAGTCGATTCCAACTCATAGCGACCCTATAGGACAGAGCAGAACTGCCCCATAGAGTTTCCAAGGAGCGCCTGGCAGATTAAAACTGCTGACCTCTTGGTTAGCAGCTGTAGCACTTAACCACTACACCAGGGTTTCCACACTAAGAACCAGACACTGAATTTCAAAGTTAATTCCTGCCCCCAGCATTTACAAGTCTTATTACATAATTTTTTTTATGTCCTAAAAATCAAGGATACATCTCAATCTGGTAATTATGCACATAACCACTGTACATATGTGTTACAATGTAAGTGATGAGACATGGACTATATTCAAATCTTTTTGTTACTCGCACACACTGCTTTGGAGTAGACAGGTTACTTAACTTCATGTGAAATTACCTGGTTTTTAACCTTTAAATTTTCCTAAAACTTCCCTAGAAACGCCAACATTATAATACTTTAAATTTATCTAATTCTATATGAAGTCTGTATTCTAAGACCACATTTATTTATACTCCCTTACCCACTACAGATAAAACATTTATCTCTAAATTCTCACACTGACAGACAGGTATCGTACCCACTTATTATTGTTAACAGAAACAGGTAAGCAGAGTTGAAGAATGCTAAAACTGGGTTTGCAGGAAAGCCCGAGATAAAAAAAAAGCCATCTGATACAGATTTTCTTAAGTAAAACACTTACGTAGTGAGCGTCGTCTTTTGTTCTTTAATTTTCTCCTTTTGTTCATTCCAGCTTTAGAAGGAGATTCTTCTTTGGCCTTTGGCTGGCTAGAAACTTTTGAGGAGTTCTGCTGACTGAAGTGTGTGGGTACATGACGAGCTAGCCCTCCCTGAGAAGCAAAGCTGGCATTGCAGCCACCAACAACACACTAAATGAAAATCAAAGGAAAAAAGATGTCAGGAATGCTTTGTAGGGAATGAAGAGAATATGAACAAATTGAATATTTATTTTCAGAAGTAAATCAGTAACACAATAGAACTAATTCCAGATTCAGAGGACCGAAAGTAAACGTGAAAAAGTTCTACTAAAAACGAAAGCAGATAAATTTGATCTAGGACTATCAGTCTCAATTAAGGTCAATTCTGCCTCTCAGTAGATACTTGATGTCATTCTTGGTTGTCACAAGTGGGTGGGGAGCTACTGGCATCAAATGGGTAGAGAGACACTAGGGATCCTGCTAAAATCCTTCAACGCACAGGACAGGTCCCTTTTCCCCACAACAATGAATTATATGACCTAAAATGTCAATAGTGCCAAAGTTGAGAACTCCTGATGTAGGATGACATCCTAGAGAGTGAAAATGCTTTCTATACTTTTACCTTACAGTGCAGCAATGAAGCAAGACAAATAAGGGATGGGAACAAACGAAATATTTTCCATTTTGAATCGCAGTTAGATTTCAGGACTAAACTCATTTTTATTCACATATACTGATAAAATCTCATTATCAAGACACAACAGGATAATCTGCCAGCATGCAAACTAAACACGGCCAAACTAATCCACGATTTTTCTAACTGCTTCTCCTTTATCCCAACACCAGTAGCTCGGGTCCCAAATACCTGACTTTCTTACTTAATCTATGTAAAGGCTCCATCATTCTCCAGTCACCAAGCTCTAAAATACTCACTATGACTCCCTCTCCCTAATTACAGACAAGTCTTCGGTTACCAAGATAGGAAATTCATATAATTTTAAAGCAGAAAGGGACCATCAGGGACTAGTCTAACCCACTTATTTTATAAGTAAGCTTAAGTTACCCAAGGTAACACGCATTAAGCAGCGGCAGAGCTGGAGAAAAAACTCATATGTCAAGATTCACCAAGATTACTAATCTTTCCACTCTACGTAAGACAAAAACAGTGGTCTATCACCTTTCCAGGAAAATCTAGTTTTGAATTAACCACTTTTCTAAGAGGAACAATCAAGTTTTTGTTTCAAAGAATTAGATATCCTATCAATTACCTGGATTCCAGATTTTATTACTTTTAATAAATATGCTACTTCAAAACCTTCAGTAGCTTCCTACGTTCTACAGTTATAACAGACATAAGTACAATTTTATCGACTTTTAAAGAATTCTCATATAAATTTGTTAAACTATTGGATTTAGCCTCTCTCACAGACAGCTTGTGCTCAGAACTGCCCTTCTGCAGTCCTCTGTAAGTTCCATGAAATACTGCCTCCTCAGCACTCTGTACTTGCAAGATTGTGAAATTAAAGTTAACTACCCAAGTCACCTAAACAGGTCAAGCTATTCCAATAATAAATGAAGGACCATTCAGGTATCACTAGAATTACATCACACAAATTAGCTAAAGTGTGTGATTCCTGGTTCGATTGTAGGAAATAATTTTGACAGGTCTTCTTACCATTCAATCTTAGTAATTAAACACCATTTTCCAAAATAATCCCCAAACAGCAAAATCCATAGCTATATTAACTTTTCTAGATAATACCACAGACAATCAAAGTCTTCAGGTTCTTTCAACAGAGGTAAGTAACTCTTACCACTTTAAACTTCTAAAAACATAACATGACCCTCTATTTGTAGAAATCACAACTTTCTTCACAAAGTCTCTCTAAATCTGCCCAAATGCAAAGGAGCTAATCCTCCTTTGAGTATATCCTCATACTTTCAGTGAATCTAGATACTTATCTTAACTCACCCTTCTCTCCCTGTATTTTGAAGGCAGAAATGTGCTTTTATGGGTACCTAGATTCCCAGAATTAGCTTGTATATAATAGATATTTTAAAATATATTAACAAAACTAGCCATGTGCTTATAGATTCTGATAAAACTGATCTGGCTAAAACAGTTCATAGCAAGCTACTTACATAGGCTATTTATTTTGACATACCAGAGACATTTCAGGGACTTTAATGGCACTCAGTATTACCATTACTATCACCATTATTAAACAGATAACAATGGAAACTAAGCATTTATTTCATCACCCATCTCAGTGAATGATACAGAATTAGTATCACTCATTTCGGCCTAATACGTAAGGACATCAATTACCGAAGTTTTCCTGTATACGCAACAATAAGCTGCCTACGATAATGGGGCTAAAATAGTTTATCTCGTTCAATAAAGTCTTATTTCTCTATCAGCAGCAATTAAGAAAAGCTCTTGATTTCAAAACATCTAAAAAGCCTGGCTATCTCAAGTATCAAGCTTAAAAAAAAGGCTGAGTCTTTCAAGCATTATTATATCACAATAAGAAGTTATTCAAACCTATAAATGGTATTAAAAGAGTTGATCATGTTGGGATTCAGGAGACGAGTCGCTGAGGAAAACTCACATTACATAAATTAACCCAAGGTAACTAAGTAGCTATAAATACTGAGTTGAAAGTAAACAGAGATACTGGAGTAGGGAAGAAAAGTGGGTGGGAAGAAAGTAAAACCACTGAGCGTATGTGAAAAGTACAACTACGTAATTTCTAACATACACAAATTTATCCAAACTACAGCCACAGTTGGTAATAAGTTAAAATCTCCAACAATACTATATACAACTAATTTTTATTTTCCTTAAAAGAAAAATATATGGAAAATATATCCAAGGACAAAGTAAATAATTCTTTTAACTAATCTCTTACATTTATTTGACACATACTATACCCAATATACAGTAACTAGCTACTCATTAGATATTGAGAAAGCTGATCCAGGTTACACTTCTAATAAAGATGTCAAGGCTAGGATCTACAGTATGCCTACAGGAAAGACTGAGTGTTAAAGTTATGGGACCCACATGCTAATAGCAAAGTCAGTGAGACCATTTATTAGGGAAAAAAAAAAAGAAATACAGTCCTTAAACATACGAAAACATCTCAGTCTCATTCGTAATTAAAGAAAAGCAAATTAAAACTACACCTGGATACAAATGCTCATCTATTAGACTGGCAAGAACAGAGAATTTTGGCATCAATATCTCACTAAGGCTATGGAAAAGGCAGATGCTCAGATACTGCTGATGAGGGCACAACCCTAGAAGGCAATTTGTCAACATTTATTAAAATTATCAATGCTTATTATTTTTTTTTTTATTATAGCCTTTGATGCACCCACCTATATCATTTCTGGGAAGTTTTCCTATGTATGTAATTATACATGTACAAAATGACGTATGTTCAAGATTCTTCACTGCAGCACTGTTTGTAATAGCAAAACACTGGGAACAACCCCAATGTCTACGAGATTAAACACACTAGGCTACAGCCACACAAATGAATACTATGATGCTGTTTTAAAAAGTAAGAATATTCTCTACCAACTGATACAGAAAGATCTCTAGTATAAGGTATGCTTAAAAAGCAAGGTATATGAATGTACTTAACGCCACTGAATTCCACACTTAATGATTAAAATGGTAAATTTTATGTGTACTTTACCACAATAAAAAGTTTCAAAAAAAAAAAGACAAGATGCACATGCCAATATAAGATGTTAATAATAGGTGAAACTGGGTTAGGGAACCCTCCATACTATCTTCGCAATATTCCTATAAATCTGAAACTGCTCTAAAACAAGTTTATTTACAAAATAAACGCACAGACAGTATGAAGTACACACAGCTTTTGTGTAAAAAAGAATTAGATTACTTGAAGAATTAATCAGCAACTAATAAAAAAAAAAGTATACTGGGAACGGATAGGGAGAGAAACAGAAAAGAGGAGGAAAATTTCTCGATGTAAAATTGTTTTTTTATAATCCTTTTAACTTATTAATGATTAACCCAGTGCCGTCGAGTCGCCTAATCAAAAATACTAAGTAATCTTTTTAAAAAGCAACTCCACTTCCCATCATATCTTTCTTCCCCTCCGCAACATTTACATGCTGTTCTCAGATGAAGGCCCATAGTGTGGGGGGAGGGGCAGGTAGGCCAGAGCACCATCCTGCGGGGGCTGTGTATCCTCAACTGTCATCAGCTAGTGGCTCAGGGCCAGAGAGGTGGGCTGCGAACACCTTACTGATGCATCAAACGAGTACACTCTGACAGGAAAAAAAATGTCAAACTGTATAGTTTTTGCAAGACAGCAAAAACCAAACTAGTCATCAATAATATTTCTCTATTCATTTTTAAAGAACTGGTTGCTTGGAATATTGTCACAACAGCTAAGAGAACAAAATGGATAAACTGTATAACCTAGTATCTTCTATATACCGTGGTACATTTCAACAATTATAAATTTATACAAATGGCCAAAAATAATTTAAAAGCCTGAGATAATTCATTTATTGGATATTTATTAGACAAATTTCAACTTACAATTTTAAATGATCACCTCATTATCTTTTATTGCTTTCATTTACTTATTATCATTGCCAAACAAGTCAAAGAAAATACAGTAGTAATAAAACTGATGTGAGGGGCACGTCAGGCCGATTCCAGTGTTGTGTTTGTTTCATACAAACCCTTTCCAAACTATTGCAAACCTTATCATACCCACATGTAAAACTGTGTTTCCTTGCATCAAGCCAGTGAAGTCTGGGTTTTCTTCTGTGCTATCAGTTGCAAAATCAGAGCTATTATACTAATGGAATAACTGCACATTCTACTCAGTCACTATAAAAGGCCACAGTTTCAGTTTGCATGGTTTTTTTTCTTCAGTGGTTGCACAGGTAAGAATCCATTCCTGGGACAGAATTGTACTTTTAAAGTCATTTTTTCCTTGAAATGGATATGTATAAATAAAATAAATGGAAACAGGAAAAAAAAAAAAAAAAGCAACCCCCCTCATTCTCTAATGGAACTCAAGCAAAGTTTCTAGCATGGTATTTTTGTATCAAGGAACCCTGGTGGCACAATGGTTAGGTGCTAGGCTGCTCATCTATAGGTCAGCAGTTCAAACCCACCTGCGCTGGAGAAAAGACCTGATGGTCGATCTGCTCCTGTAAAGATTAAACCAAACCAAACCCGTTGTTCTCGAGCAGACTCCAAGTTACAGCAGCCCTACAGGACACAGGGTTTCCTAGGCTGTAATCTTTGCCATGGAAGCAGATCACCAAGTCTGGAGCAGGTTGGTATGCTCAAACCACCAACCTTTCAGTTAGCAGTGAGTGCTTAACCACTGTGCCACTCTTAATAAACTATTCGACTTCTTTAATTAGAAAGCAATATAATGAATGGAAAAATTATATTTACAGAAACTTGCTCTTTACCCAGGTTTCACAGAATCATCTATTTGACAAAGTGATTTACAACTAACCTCTGTAATGACCTCAAAATTGAGTCAACAGTATCAAATCCCTTAATGCTCCATAATTCCTTTATTTCATGTTATTATTATTCATGTTATTTACTTGTAAAAAGGCTGAAATCTGTGACTGTAAGAAAACATAATCAGACCACAAGGATTATCAACAGCTGATCAATTTAAAAGACACAGCCTTTAAAACCAAATGGCCTTTGAAGCCAAACAATGATTTAGCTTAACTAGTAAAGAATGTCTGCCTTGAGCATTACGCTCTTTAAGAACTACCTGTATAAAATGAAACTGACAATAGCAATTAGACAGGAGCCTTAGTGAGTCTGTGTTAATGGGGGAGCAACAACTCAGAAAAAGAGGGTAAGAATGGTTGTCACTGAATTGTACACAAAGAAACTGTTAATTGTTGTCTGTTTTGTTGTGTGTATTTGCAACAACAAATAGAAAAATTGTAATAAATAAATAAAAGACATGGCCTCAAGTCCCTGACCTCCGTGACATTTTTTTCTTTTCTTCAAATTGGAAAAAAATGGATTAAATGATCTCTACCTCCCTTCCACTTTTCTTTCATATGCAGTATTTATCATTTAGCTTTATTAAAAGGAGCCCTGGTAGCGCAGCGGTTAAGCACTCGGCTAACCAAAAGGTTAGCAGTTGAAACTCACCAACTGCTTGCTCCACAGAAGAAAGATATGGCAGTCTGCTTCCATAAAGATTTACAGCCTTGGAAATCCTACAGGGCAGTTCTACTCTGTCCTATCGGGTCGCTACAAGTTGGAATCGACTCAATGGCAATGGGTTTTTTTGGTTTAGCTTTATTGAATGAGCAGTAACGTATTCATCATAGGATGTTAAAAGGTGGAAAGAAAGCTGAAGATCATTCGTAGTACAATCTCTTCAGAAAACTTTGTCTGAAAGAGAAGTAGCTTGATTTATGTTCATGATCCACAATCAACTGGATCTCTGAGTTAAAACCTGCAGTTACTCCTACCCAGTTTTTACGTCCCTAGGTGGTGCAAGCTGTCTCCAACTCAGCTAGAACCAGAGGGTTCACAGTTGGAATCCACCCAGTGGCACTGTGGAAGAAAGGCCTGGTGATCTACTTCCGTAAGAGTACCCACTGCCATAGAGTCGATTCTACCTCATGGTGACCCCTATGCGGTAGAGTAGATCTGTTCTGCAGGGTTTTCTTGGCTGCAATCTTCACAGAATTAGATCATGAGGCCTTTCTTCTGCTCCCTTCCACTTTTGAAATTCTACGTATCTACAGAAATGTTACAACAAATGGTTTAAAATTTAGGAGGACAAAAGTATGCCCATTAAGAAACACGTCAACTTAAGCTGAGAATTACCAAAGACAGCCCCACACATACACACTTACCTTGAAAGGTTTGTCTCCACTGTGTGTTAGCATATGCCTTTGTAACCAACTTTGGCTGGTTGATGGAGTGTTATATACTTTACAACCTTTCCATAAGCAAACAAATACCTGTTAAAAAGAAAAGCCATGTTAATTTCCATGACTTATTTCAACAAGAAGTTTGATTCCTTGTAAATTAAAAAGAACACCTTTTAGGTCTTCACTTAATAAAGAGCCATATATGAATCAAACAAAGCAGACATGAATTCACATCTCTAACTAAGAAACACACATAATGTAATATAGAATCTGTACTTTAGAAGCTTTTTCTTTGATTTTTTTATATTACAAATAATATATAAAAGACTTGCCAAAGTTTACTGATCTCTTCTCTCATGATCCAGTTTTTGACTCATTGAAAATCTATACTTCAAAATATATTTTGAAAAAGTTATAGAAAATATGATGTAGACATGCCAAAATGAATATAAAGACTTACCAGCAACTATTAAAATTAACTGAGTTTTATTCTCCCCAGGTATTAAAAAAAAAAAACCAAACCCGTTGCCATCTAGTCGATTCTGACTCATAGCAACCCTACTGGACAGGGTAAAACTGCCTCATAGTTTCCTAAGTGTAATCTGCTTTGAATACTGCATATTTCAAAATGAGTTGTTCTAACAACACACTCACACTCAAAAGTTACTTTTACAGAAATCTCTGTACAATCTAATGACAAATTTATTTATAACAATTCCAAGCAATTAAGATTTCCACTAAAATAACTTGATAGACAATTCTAATTAAATGATTCAGAAAGTTTAACTACATTAAGCATTTTGATTTGAAATTATCAAATCAGAACTTCCCAGTGTGAGAGGCAAAGCTACCTCTTCCCCTTAAGGAATTGACAAACCAAACACAAAGTACTATTCAGAAGGAAGCATACAAAATTTTAACAATACATCCCTAGGAACTGGGACTATGGACCATTATTACTTTTTTGTATTTACTGCTTGAGAGAACAAGAATGTACTTATTTTAAATATCAGGAAAATAATAAAGCTATAAACAGACAATAAAAATAAATCAAGAGTCAATAAACATTAACTAGTGGGTACTGATATTTTTATCTTCAAATGTGTAAAGTTATACAATTATAATTTTTGTCAATTTTTCCCTATTCTCACATGCACGCTAATACTAATTATAACATTCTATTAATTTAAAATTATTCCCAATTATCTTGATTATAAAGCAAAATTTAATAAAACTAGGATATTTGCAACAGCAATGGGCACATATTCCTCTATTATTACAACAGATCCATATACTTGGGTTCAGGCAACTGAGCCTGACTTGGTTTGGAATGTGACAAGACCAACAATCTTTCTTTATCATCTTCCTACTTGTGAGATATCAAGTTCCTGACTGTATTTCCACCAAACTGAACATTAAAAACTGCTCCCCAGAATCCATAAGCATAAAAAAAAAAACCCAAGCCCACTGCCATCAAGTCGATTCCAACTCATAGCAACCCGACAGGACGGAGTAAAACTGCCCCACAGAGTTTCCAAGGAGTGCCTCATGGATTTGAACTACCGGCCTCTTCGTCAGCAGCTGTAGTACTTCATCACTATGCCACCAGGGTTTCTAAGAGGAGTATAGATACATTGTAATCACCACCTTTAGAGAGCCATTTATAGGTTCTGTTCTTTATTAAGAGCAGTTACGGAGCCACACCATCAAGACTGTAACATACTACATTACATACAGAACAGAACAAAGATACAGAACTGAGGAAACAGTCTTTAAAAGTCAATTTCAAAATAAAAAATTTTAAATACTAGAAAAATCTACAGTAGTCTATGAACAAATAACTGAGATCAATTTTTACTGAAAACTAAAACCATTTTATATCAAATAGGTCTAACAGGGCCATACCACTACTGCCAATTCACTTGACTGTTTACAGAATTGCATATCCTGATCCCACAAAAGATTTGCCAGTTCCTTTTTAGTTAAACAGATATAGGAAGTCATAACATTTCCTCCTTCATACTTTAAAATTCTTCTCCCTACCACATGTTTATAAATAATGCCTGAGGTTCCCAGAGTTAAAAATTGCTTTTTAAATGAATTCAGGAAAAGAAAAAAAAAATTAAAGCTATACATACACGTTGGGGAAATTAATCTAGTATTGTTTAGACTGCAGAAAATCAAGAGCTATCTGTCAATTTCTTGACTCAAGACTAGTACTAGATTCTGAATAGGAGTCTTAAATTTTCAGTCCAAGTAATAAACAGGAATCACAGATTGATTTAAAATTATCTCACAATTCAGTGCCATAAGCAGAAATGCAAGTATTTGGAAACAAAATCACTTTTTGTAACAATTTTTATAACAGCAAAGACTTCGACCAATGTAATCCTTAAGGACCCCCACTCTGAGTTACTCTCATATCACAGAAAAGGTGGGACTTAGTTCCCCCAGATAAACACCCCCCTACCTAACATTACCCAACCACTACATATGGCAAGTAACAATCTCTGATTTTTAATTCTTTCCCTATGAATAAACATGACAACGGGACAATGGCAGACTGTAATTCCATGAGACACAGCCTTAATTACTAAGTAGATATGGTCTAGACTCTAGATTAAATGCCTAATAACACTTTCAGGGTAATACTTTCAGGATTTCAAAGAAAAACCATCATCTTCAGCCTAGTAAATTTTATATGAAGTGTTAATAGGCCAAAGTTAACTATGTTTAGCCATATATGGGTGAAATATTTGTGTCAAGAATAATACATTGCCCCTTCCCTTTGAAAGCTAATTCTGGGGGAAAGAAAACACCAAACTTCCACAATCGTGGAAATCCACATCAAATATCTACATAAACCACAGAACCTTCAAAAGCTAAATTTCCTTCCCTCACCCTTATTAAGAAACTCCTTTGATAAATGGTTAGAGATAGTCCAAATCTGACAAAGGTTCTTTTGAAACCTGAAATTATGCATATTTGTAAAAACTTTCTTATAATTTATTTTATTTTTGTTTGTTGTCAAGCACACACAGCAGAACATACACCAATTCAATAATTTCTACATGTACAATAGAACTGCCCCATAGGGTTTCCAATGAGCGACTGGTGGATTCAAACTGCCTACCTTTTGGTTAGCAGCCACAGCTCTTAACTATTGCGCCACCAGGGCTCCGTATATTTAAAAAAAAAAAACAAACCCACTGCCGTCATGTCAATTCTGACTCACGGCAACCCTACAGGACAGAGCAGAACTGCCCCATAGGGTTTCCAAGGAGAGCCTGGTGGATTCAAACTGCCGACCTTTTGGTTAGCAGTCATAGCTCTTAATCACTATGACACCAGGGTTTCCATGCATAAGATACAGAGATCTAAAATTTTCAAATGTTACAGGAAGGTCTGGACATTCTGTCGAGAACTCTAGGAAAACTTACTCATTTCTGTTGGAATGAGTCAGCCTTATCTTAAGGGATCTTCTCCAGAATGCCCAAAATGAAGAAGACTAGTACAAACCTGGGAACTTTGCCTTAGTCTCAACTCCCTTGAACAAACATGGCAGTGTATTTATTTAAATATATGCATGACCTATACCTTTAATGGCTCACTTGACAGGACAGATACATATACCTATACGCCTGTCTGGTCACTAACTCTTCACACCTGAAGTGCACAAATGACTCCATCTAAATTTTCTGTAAATAAATTAAAAATCCACTGCAAAAGAATGCAATGTAACCTGATAGAGTCTAAGTATGCATAAAGAAATTTTGTTATAATTAGTAAATTAAAATCAGTCATATACAAATACAGAAAATGAGTCAGTATGGTTTACGTTCAAAAAAAGAAATGTCTAGTTATACTGAGGAATTAGATCCCTTTTGCAATTAAATAATACAAAAAGATGTATAAGGCAAGAGACATACCACCTGAAGTTAGGAAGGAGTTGGATGATCTCATGATCCCTTCAAACTCTAGTATTTTGAGGGGAAAAAGCAAAAAACAAAAACGGTCCATTCTTTTTCAGTATGTCAACATACAAAAGAAAATCAAAGTATTTTTTAGACCCAATTATTTTGGTTAAGATCAGATCATTTTTTCAAAATCTAACTAAAATACAACAGACATAATTTTTTATCCAAGTACTTTTAGCCACTATTTTCAATTTCATGTATAAAGGTATTTAATATAAGACAGGATAAGGATATTTAATAAAACGTTCAAATTACAAGAATAAAACATTTCTTGTCTATAGCAAAAGACAGAACCAATTTCATGTCTAGATGCCAATTAGCTACCAAAATTCAAAGTGATGTCCTCAGGTTGATCTCACATCCTAGCAGCACTCTAACTGAGAGTTTACAAATGCCATTTTGCAAAACACATAAAGGTCACTGTCCTTATTCAAGTTTTTGAATATCCTACCATCTCCTCCCAAATTTCTTCCCTTGACCCCCAACTAAAAAACACATGAAACAAGTATAAAAGGAAAATTAATAAAATGACGAAAGTATCTCCTGCACCAAGAAACCTAAACAGGTAAATAATTTTGTTCATGAAAAGATTTTATTAGAAAAGCGAAGACAACCTACCACTGGGAGAGTATCTTCGGAACCATATATCCATTAAGAGACTAATATCCAAAATATACATAAAACTTCTACAACAACAAAAAGATAATCCAATCAAAAAATGGGAAAAGGACCTGAATAGGTATCTTACCAAAGAGGATATTCAAATGGCCAATAAACTCATGAAAAGATGTTCAAGGTCATTAGCCATCAGAGAGATACAAATCAAAACGAGATACCATTTCACTCCCACTAAGATAGCTTAAGGAACCCTGGTAACACAGTGGTTAAAAGCTCAGCCGCTAACCAAAAGGACAGCAGTTCGAATCTACCAGCTGCTCCTTGGAAACCCTATGGGGCAGTTCTACTCTGTCCTATAGGGTCACTATGAGTCGGAATCGACTTGACAGCAATGGGTAAGATGGCTCAAAAAAAAAGGAAAATAACAAATATTGGCAAGGATATGAGGAAATTGGAAACCCTGGTGGCGCAGTGGTTAAGAGTTCAACTGGTAACCAAAAAGTCAGTAGTTTGAATCCACCAGGTGCTCCCTGGAAACCCTACGGGGCAGTTCTACTCTGTCTTACAGGGTCAATATGAGTTAAAATCAATGACAACCAGTTTGGATTGGTTGGTTTGGTGGGGAAATTGGAATCCTTATCCATTTATTCATTGCTGGTGGGAATTCGAAATGGTACGGCTGTTGTGTATTTGCTGTCCATCGATGAATGAATGGATTAAAAAAATGTGGTATATACATACAGTGGAATACTACTCAACCAGAGAGATAAATGAAGTTCTGACACATGATACAAACGTGGACGAATCTTGAAGACACGATGCTGAGTGAAAAAAGTCAATCACAAAAGGACAAACACTGTATAAACCTCACTTATATAAAATGACAAGAATAGGCAAACGTACAGAGACCAAAGTTTATTACTGGTTACCAGGGGCAGGAAGGAGCAGGGAAAGGGAAGTCACTGTTTACAGGGCACTGAGCTTCTGCTTATGGTGATGGGCAACTTGGCACCCATCAAAGATAACTGTTGCACAGCAGATCATTGTAACTGATGCCACTAATCTGCACACCTATAAGAAGTTGAACTGGCTAATTTTGTGTGATATATAGGTTCTACAACAACAAAAGAACAGCAGCTGCTGGTGCTGTTTATATACAACCAAATGCCTCGTGGGATTTGGTTCCTTGGTTTGGAGGTTTAGGGTTATGGTGTATTGGAACATTCCGGTTAACCGGCCAAATATCATTTCATGCCTACTCCTGTAAAATCAACAAGATACATGTAGTTGTTTTTGTTCTACCTCCTAGTTCACTGCATAGTGCCTGAGGCCTTAAAAGCCTGCAAGCTTACAACAATTGTTAACAATTGTTATACTTACAAGGTATAACCACTGGTTTCTATTCCTCTGGAGCAACAAAGGAAGAGTCAGGAATCAGAGAAGGAAATGGAATGTGTGGCTAAGTGCCTCCATGAACAACTGCCCCTTTTGCCATGACAGCAGAAGAACCGGATGGTGGCCAGCTACCATTACTGAACATTCTGATAAAAGATCCTATAGAAGAATCCTGATGAAGGGGGAATATCTCACGGAATCCAGATATTCTGGAGCCAGAGGCTGAGTGAACTCCTGAACTATTGACCTGAGATAATCTTTAAACTTTAAACCAAATATATCCACCTGAGGTCTTTTCTAAAACAAGTAATAGTTTAGCTTAACTAGTAAAGAATGTCTGCTTTGAGCACCGTGCTCTTTTAAAGATCTACATGATTATCAAAGTGACAACAGAAACTCCAAAGGTTAGATATGAAGCTTAGGGGACAATGAGTTTATGTTAACAGTGAATGAATAATTCGGTAAAGGAGGCTGAGAATAGTTGTACAACTTGAAGAATGTAATCAGTGCCATTGAACTATACATGCAGAAACTGTTAAATTTGTGTATGGTTTCCTGTGTGTATTTCAACAAAAATAAGATAAATTATTTAAAAAAAAGAAGAAAACTGAACAGATTTCTTTCTGGCAAGTGACTGTAATATGAAAAAGTTTAAAAAAAAAAAAAAACCGATGTATCTTATATTGAACCAGTAAAACACTACAAGATGAAGATCCCCACTTACTAAAACCTAGGTGTGTATTAATCAAACAGAGGAATTTGAAATTTGATTAGTAAAGCAGTTCAGAACCTACCTTTTGGAACCCAGACATGCACAGAAGTACCCAATTATGTTACACTTAACACAAAAGTTTTATTATTTTTCTTTTTGGTCTGTTTTTGTTTTTTAAATAGCAGGAACCACTCTCATGATTTAAAAACAAGAGTGGGAGGAGGTTATATTCATAGTTTGGTGTTTAAATTGTTAATTTAATTTTTAATGTAGAATTAAATATCTACCCACTTTGTACAAATCAAGGTCAAGAAAACCTACACTGCACTTGACTTCTGCCTTCAAACATAATTAAAGTCCACATTGACTTGGCAACATTAACTTCAAGGCGGGCGGGGGCGGGGTGGGGACAGAACCTTCTAAGCTGTTGTATGTTTTGTTTGCTTTTTCCAGGAACATTAGAGAGGGATAAGGGAAAAAAAAAAAAAAAAAAAAAGCAGTAATTAATACAGCGCTTAGATCTTGCTAACTTACTGCTCCAGTCAAATTGTTATCTTTCAACAATAAGAAGCATAAAGTCTTCTAGGGTTACCAATTTTTTTTCTCATTTATTTCTGTTCCATACGACAGTTTAATACTCAGGATAGAAACAAGAAATCTAAAAAAATAATTATAGCACCAAAATCAGATGTTCCAACCAACCACTACTCTATTACAACCTCAAAGGACAAAAATCAGATTAAGAATTCTTGTCCTATATAGTCATAACAAGTTTTCAAATTCTCATTCACATTTTACCATTCAGGAAGTACACAAATGATTGAAATATAGAACTAAATGGAATATATTTTCTGCATTTTTCTGATCTCTTATACTTTAACAACTAATGTCCTTCAAAGATCAGGGCTTCTTTTCTTTTTTTTAGAATTTTAATATTTTGCCATCAATATTTATTCATGCAAGAAAAAAAGAAAATAATTAATAATGAAGAAAATATCCTGGTTAACACTGTTTTTGTTGTTAGGTGCTGTCAAGCTGGTTTCCATGCACAGCAACCCCATGTACCATAGAATCAGGGCTTCTTTCCTGATTAAAACAGCATTATCCTTAAAGATCTCACTATTTGTAATAAAGTAATTTTATGAATAAGAAACTAAGAAATGATACTGGGGAGGGGATTAATTTCAGTAAGATTATACTTATGGTAGTGATAACAAGACTTCATGCCTAGTCCTATAAAATCAACAAGGAACAAGTAGTTGCAGTGATTACTGATACATCTGAATTATAAAATTTGGGCTGTAACTTCCTTTTTTCTGCAAACCTGTAAAAGCTGAAAACATTCTCATTGGCTAACTTAAACTGGAGAACCCAAGACTCAGAGATCTAAAACATTCACACACCTACTAAGAAAAGCTCAGTGATCTTCTACCTAGCCTGTGATCCTTTTTTTAAGTCAAATGACAAAAAAGCATCATGCCATCACTCAAAAGACTATCTAGGTGGTATACGCCAAGTGACCTCAAGCGCTGGCTCACAAAAGGCAGATCTGTAATGGCCAGAACACCAAATTGATGAGACAGCCCACAGTGAAAAATCCAACATGTATGAGGCAGTAAAAAAGACTAAACTTCCCAAAGTAGCCTAACCACTGAGCTGGATTTTGCAGTGAAAACACCATGTATGGCCCCACTTCATTAACAGCCTATCTGGAAGTACATTTTACTAGTTACTCAGATAACATAAATATTAAACCCAACAATACAAATCTTTACTTATCTAGTGTAGATAACAAAAAGATTGCTGACATACAATATACTGTGACAGAGGCAAATATTTCTTAAAAGAAATTTCAAATGTAACACCACTGGTTAAAATGTTAAGAATTCTTATATGGTACTGTCTTAAAAAGGAAAAAAGATCAATATTATAATCTAAATATCAATACAACCTTGGAAACAGTTACTCACCCACTCACTTAAACCATAATGATTTTTTAACCACTTTAGTATCAGTGTATCTCAATAGTAATGGCAAGCTGCTAGGAGACATGCGGTCTAATGGATTATCTGTACTTACAATGTGACATTTATTTCTGGAAAATGTACAAAGTGTGGTAACTATTTAAGACAAACCCAGGTAAAATTGAAAAAAATTATAAATTAATAGTTTGGTCCATTTCACCTTGCCTCACCTAATTTGCTTAGGTCTTTATTTACTACTCAATAATTATGTGAACTAACACATAATTAAATGCACTCCTGAGGATATAGGTCAATAGTGACTAATCAGGACTTTCCAACTAAACCAGCTCTGACAAGACTTGGGAAAAATGATCAATTATTACTCACAAATAATGAGTGAGGGTTGACATTTAATAGGATTGTATATACTGATCCTGGTATCAAGTCTTTCTAATTAATGTCAGCATCAGGAATAATTTAGAACCACTCTAACAATAGAAATAGAAGGCAGTACCAATCCCGAAACGTTCTCAAAACATCAGAACCATGGAATATATTGTATTCATTTGTAATAGTCCCACTATATTATCAGAAGTATAATTTCTTCAAAATAACA
The DNA here is from genome assembly GCF_024166365.1 of Elephas maximus indicus. NCBI lineage: Eukaryota > Metazoa > Chordata > Mammalia > Proboscidea > Elephantidae > Elephas > Elephas maximus. The sequence goes on along the minus strand of NC_064822.1, from coordinate 78,304,573 downwards.
TACCTAACAGCAAATTAAAAACCAATGTATAGTATGCTCTATTTTCATTTGAATCTATCCAATTTGTGGGAAGTGAAAGAAAAAAAAATCATTCAAGGAAAAAAAAAATCCTATGTAAAAACAATCCCAAATTACTTTCAGAAAACACATCTGTCTAGTAATTATAAATCATTAAAACTAATGAAAACAGGGAGTGGAAAAAAGAAATGGCAAAACCAACCCCTCCTCGCTGACCGTCTACGTGTATGGAACGGATGTGATCTGCCAGGTCTGGACTAGAGTTGAAGCAAGCCTGGCACTGGTCCCAACAACAGTTATAAGCAATATTTTTGCTTGAAGAAGTAGTGCTTCCTTGTCCATTCATCATTGCTGGAGTTGAACGCCCACTGGAAATTGTGCTGTCTACATCCATTATAGTACTGCTTATGCTATAAAAGAAGAGAAAAGTCTGTGTTATTCCTAGAAATCCACTAACATGATCTTACAAATATTTAATTCAGATTACCACTTGATTTAAACCTTAAACCAAAAATATCCCCTAAAGTCTTCTCAAAACCAAACAATAGTTTAGCTTATAGTCTTTTAAGATCTTTCTACATGGGATCAAATTGACAACAGCAACTTGAAAGATTAGCTAGGAACCTTAGAGGGCAGTGAGTTTATGTAAATAGAGGAAGAACAACTCAGAAAAGGAAGGTGGGTATGGTCACACAACTTGAAGATAATCAATGTCACTGACTTCTACATGTAGAAACTGCTGAACTGGTGTATGTTTTGCTGTGTATATTTTCAACAACAACAAAAAATAAGTTATTTTAAAACAATATATTAGCACTTGGCATTCTGCTCCATACAACAAAGCACACTAACCGTATTTTCCATTGGAAAAAGGCACCACTTTGAAATTATTTAGTTGGCAATAAAGTAAAAATCAGGGCAAAACAAACAGTACCTCAAAACAAGGTTATGAGATAATTTGAGCAACTTTTGGCAGACATGAACTCCCCAATACCATACTTTACAGACAGCAAGCCAAACATACACATAGAGAACTATATAATCTTGCCACATCTCATCCCTTCCCTAATTCTAAGAGGCATGATAAAGTACTAAGTTTCCCAGAATAAGTAATTCAGAATCAAGACATTATCTTTACAGTTCCGCGAATTATTTGTTGACCTGAAACCTTTTATTCACTAGCCTGATAACACAATTGCTGCCACAAGCTACCTCTTTCCATCTAAAAGAAATTAAGAAATTTTTCTCTCTTAAATAAAAATGCAAAATAGAAAAAACTCATGAGTGTAATACAAGTCTGATTTTACTGTAAGTCCAAAGAAAAAGTCTTTTCCTGGCCCTCAAAAATTTTTTAATCTCTATGGACCAAGAAAGACAATGTCAATCAATTCCTTTTACTTACCTTTAAACAAATTATTTCATCATTAGTAGTAATCCTTTTATTTACTTTAAAATTTACATATTAGTGATCAGAACGCTCAAAATTTCACATCTTAATAAAATGCACCATGCTTTTGCCTTTATTTTAAGAGATTCACTTTTTAATTTTCTATTTTCAGTATCTTCCCAAAAGATAGCTCCGTGCAAGTAGCTTCAATCACACACAAAAAAAAGGGTCAATAGTAAGAATCTTTTCGGACTAAATGTCTGCTTGCAATTTAAAAAGTTCCAGTAGCCAAATGTGAAAATATATCAACTTTTAAGGGGTATACTCCCAACCCCAAGTTTTTATCACGAAAATTCTCAAACACACAGAGAAGTGTATCTAAACCAGGATTCAACAATTAACATTGTGACCTATTTGCTACATACAATTTTTGTTTGTGTGAAGCCATAAGAAAGTTGTAGACATCATGACACTTCAACAATTATTCCAACACATACCTTCTAAAAATAAGAGCATTAGCCTATGTAACTACTACAACCTTTTTCTTACCTAAGAAATTTAACATGAATTTTAACTTATTAAGTAAACTTGATAATGGTTTGCGTGGAACATTAATGAACTCACCTTTAAGTTAGCAAAAACGTTTATGTGGGATATTTCAGATATAAAATGTCTCATACTTTCTGGAATCATGGAAGCTATATGCCTTGGCTGTCGAGTCAATTTCAGCTCATAGCAATACCCCTGTAGGACAGGGTAAAACTGTCCCACCGGGTTTCTAAGGCTGTAATCCTTACGGAAGCAGACTGCCATATCTTTCTCTGGAGCAGCTGGTAGGTTCAAACCACCCAACTTTCGGTTAGCAGCAGAGCACTTAACCACTGCATCACCAAGGCTCCTTGGAGGCTGGATAAAATTAATGTCCTGAGATAATCTTTAAACCTTAAAACCACAAATATCCCCCTGAATTTTTCTTCAAACCAAGCAACAGTTTAGCTTAACTAGTAAGGAATGTCTGCCTTAAGCATTGTTCTCTTTTAAGGCCTATCTATATGGTATCAAAGCAACAATATCTCGAAAGACAGACAGGAAACTTACGGGGTAGTGAGTTTATGTTAATCAGGGAGGAACAACTCAGAAAAGGAGAATGAGAATGGTTGTACAACTCAAAGAATGCAATCAAGGTCAATGAATCGTACATGTAGAAATTTTTTAATTGGTATATGTTCTATGGTGTATATTCTCAACAAGAACAAAAATAAAATAAATTATTTAAAAAAGTCTCAGATTCCCCTTTAAAGGACATTCAGTTATTTAACCTCATTTGGCTAACTACAAGTCAATATAGATTCTAAATTTCAACTCTACAGCTCCATCCTGAAAATTTATAATCTGTATAAAATGCTTAAGTGTGAATGAGCCCTTGTATATCTGCATATTTATTCATATTATTATTTGTTGGTACAGGAATGTACCATGAATGCAGGAATTCCCTGTGACTACAGTTCTTCCATACTGAAATACAAATTTTAATTTAAGCCCTAGAAATTTCAAGTTTCATGCAGCCCATACCCTGAAGTGGTTATCTATTTTCCTTGTCATTTCCTTTATATATTTTTAATGTTTCAACTGTGAAGCACATATTTACATTAGACACACTAACTCCAAAGGCAAATACTAGTAATTTTAAGAGAACCACCAATCGGTCCAAATTTTTTCTCTGGAAGAGATCAATCTCAATGAACTACTGTTTTACCATTGGTACAATCTCCAAGTACAGAGTTAAGTGAAAACAAAAAATAAAAACATAGGTACATGGTAGGAATTTTAAGATCTGCATGCCCAAGTGGCAGAGAAGGGAGATGGATACAGACACAGATATCCTCTAAAGAGGAATCTCAGAATGGTGCAAACTTGCTAACTCAAAAGGTTGATGGTTTGAGTCTACCCAGAGGCACCCTGGAAGAAGGTCCTGGCAATCTACTTCCAAAAAATCAGCCATTGAAAATCCTATAAAGCACAGTTCAACTCTGACATACATGGAGTCTTCATGAGTCGAAGTTGGTACCATGCCATACTCTAAAGGTTATAACCTCTTTGGAAGGATACAAAAAAATACAGTAGCTGGGGGTGGGGGAAACAGGTGAGGCAAAACGAGAGGAGTAGGAAACTTATCTTTCGCATACCTGTGCTGTTTTTATTAATAAGTCCAAAATTAGTTGAAAACAAAACCCAAACAATTCTTTTTAAATTAGGCAAAGTCAAGGGAGACTCATATACTTGTGATACATTCAACTATGAATAGACACTGTCTGTTTACACAGTACTTAATGGACTTCTCTCATTAATAGTGGGGGAACCTTACAAAAAAGTATAACTATCCATGAACATCAAGATTGTTTCATCAGTCTATATGCAATATTATCACTTGAAAAACAGTAATTCATGTGAATATAGCTCCTCATAAAAGGACAGCATAATGCAGGCGTTAAAGAGTATGAACTCTGTCTACCACTTACATGTAAGGCCCAAATGCAATGGCAGAGGAAGTAAGGCGCAGAGTTGACAGAGCCTCCCCCACCCACAGCTTCGCAGAGCCAACTGGACTCCAGCTTCACAGCCCCTCTCAGGAGTCTCAAACCCCTACGAAGTATTCAATGCTAAGCCGCCAGGCTTCTCTTTGATCCCAGACCCATGTTAGAATCAGTGATTCTTTGATTGGGTACAGTCCTAATGCAACACAGGGACAAATTAGACAAGTTACAAGTAATTTCTGGCTTTGTCAAGATCCCGAGCACGTGTGAATTTCATAGAAAGCTGTGCCCTTCCTGTATTATTGTAGATAACAAGATGATCAGAAGACAAGGAGACTATCTACCAGATCTCACAAAATTCCTTAAGACGATACATACATCAAAAATTTTTGTCCCGGAGAGAGCAGGAGAAAAACGTAGAACAAAATTCACATTCACAAAGACCAGACTCACTGGTGTGACAAAAACTGGAGGAACCCTCAAGACTATAGCCCCGGACACCCTGCTAATTCAGGACTGAGGCCACTCCCAAAGTCCACTTTTCAGGCAAAGATGAGACACGCCTATTAAGACAAGCAATAATACACATGAGGAACACGCCTCTTAATTCAATCAAGTATACAGGACCAAACGGACAAATTTCTGCCCAAAAGCAAAAATGAGAAAGCAGGAAAGGACAGGAAAACTGGATGAATGGACATGGGGAAGCCAAGATGGAAATGGAAAGAGGGAGAGTGCTGACACAATGCAAGGATTGCAACTGATGTCACCAATTTGTGTATAAAATTTTTTAATGAGAAACTAATTTGAGCTGTAAACTTTAGCCTAAAACACAATAAAAAAAAATTTTTTTTTTTTTTTTAATTCTCCTCTTCATTGAACATTTACTGATTCTGTGAAATGTGAACACCTAAGCAACCTTCCTAGAATTTCAACAATCCTAGTATTTGGAGGAAACCCTAACCCAGAAAAAGCATTCACACTACTCAGCTTCAATAATCTAAAGAAGTGCTTCTCAAACTTTAATATGTATACGAATAACCTGGATCTTATTAGCCTGGTGGCGCAGTGGCTAAGAGCTTGGCTGCTAACCAAAAAGCCAGCAGTTCGAATCCACCAGCCACTCCTTGGGAACCTTACGGGGCAGTTCTACTCTGTCCTATAGGGTCACCATCAGTCGGAATCTACTCAACGGCAACAGCGGGATCTTATTAATTGCACATTCTCGTTCAGCAGGTTTGGGGGAGGAGAATATGGGGAATTATTACTTAAGGGATATAAAGTTTCTGTATACCAAACCCAAACCAAACCCAGTGCTGTCAAGTCAATTCCAACTCATAGCAACCCTATAGGACAGAGTAGAACTTCCCCATAGTTTCCAAGGAGCACCTGGTGGATTCAAACTGCCGATCCTTATGGTTAACATCCATAGCACTTAATCACCACGCCACCAGGGTTTCCAGAGTTTCTGTACAGAGGGATGAAAAACATTTGAAAATGGGTAGTGGTGATGGTTGCGCAACGTGGTGAACGTCACTGAACTGTACACTTAAAAATGGTTAGAACAGCAAATGTTGCTATTATTTATTTACCACTAATTTTTTTAAAAGCTATTAAAATATTCCCGCTCTTTTCAACTAAATACCTGCGTAAGGCCAAATTTTCTCCATATAGTTCGACCAAAACAATTCATTGCAGCAGACTGGATGCACTGAGGGGCAGACAAGAATTTAGCTGTCTTCTAATGTCAAGCCAGACACTGAAGACAATTACAAAGGTATAAAACACCAGCCCTTTTGTATTTTTTAACTTGGGAAAATTACTGTTCATTAAAAATATGTTGAGATTTTTTATGGTGAGTTGTCGCGATTTCTTGCTTCAACAATGCTTGGACAGAACCAGGTACTTGGACAGAACCTAGTACTCAACCCTTCGCAACCTCCTCCCAGCATTCTCAGATTGCCCCAAGGCCCCCACTGCTCCAGCACAGCACAGCAGCCTCACCTGCCTGCCATGACAACAGCATCCCCCTTGTGGGTGCTCCAGAACTACAACCAAAACTCGGAGGCCATCATCCTGGAGCCCTATACCTACTACATTTACCTGCCCATGTCTTACTACCCTGACTGTAAAAATGTGGCTTTCAAGAATCTTGCCAAGTATTTCCTTCACCAACCTCACAAGAGGGGACACGCTGAGAAGCTGCAGAACCAACAAAGCGGCTGAATCTTCCTTTAGGTTATCAAGAAACCAGACCATGACAACTGGATGAGCAGGGTGAATGCAATGCAGCATGCATTAGGTACACTTGAAAAAAAGTGTGAACCAGTTACTACTGGAACTACATAAACTGCCCACTGATAAAAATGACCCATTTGTGTGACTTCGCTGAGACTCCTTACCTGAATATAAGCAGATGAAAACCCAAAAAACCAACCAAACCCAGTGCCGTCGAAATCCATCAAAAATTTGGGTGATTACATAACCAACTTGTACATTATTGGGCCCCTAGGAAACTGGTCTGGCAGAGGTATCTCTTTCATAAGCACACCCTGGGAGATAGTAATTAAGAGACCTAAGCTTTACCCTGGCTTCCTCATCGCCACAGGTGTGACTTCGGTGGTCACCTACACAGTACCTGCATGTTAGGTTTACCTTTATTTTTTCTGTAAGTTGTATCAAAATATCCACTTAAGTTCCTTCAAATAAAGTAACTTGTCCCCTCCCCACCAAAAATAAATGACTTTTAAAAATGTTATTTATGTTAACATGCAACAGGTTTGGAGCCCCGGTGGCACAGCAGTTAAGAGCTCAGCTACTAACCAAAAGGTTAGCAATTCAAATCTACCAGCCGCTCCTTGGAAACCCTACAGGACAGATCTCTGACCTGCAGGGTCACAGTGAGTTGGACCTCGTTTTTGGGTTCTGTAATGGGTTCGTTATTTTTAAGTAAATTAATAAATGGTTTTAAAAGTTCTGTTTTAATTTTGAATACTGTAAGTAGTGGTAAATATAACTCACATAAACAAAAGCTCTTTGGTCTCCTCAATAATTTTTAAGAAAGCAAAGGGGTCCTAGGACCAAAGAGTTTGAGAACCACTGATTTAGGCTGTATCTGGAGCAAAGCTTAAATGCCTCTCTGAAACAGACTTGCAAGGGTGTATTTCTGACCTGGGATATTATTATTTTATTTTGGGGTTAACTGCTGAATTTGAAATTCAGTCTGAAGTTAAAAAAGTGGTAAGGCCAGCTTTACCTGCAATCTACTCTTCAGTGACCTGTGAGGAAGTAAATTTAGGTTGTGGATTTTCCTTGATAACTTTGGGTCTTTCTCAACTTCCCTCACCCCTTAAGTGGGTCTAAGCCACTTTTGAACACAAGGACCTGAAAGGTTAAGGGTGTATACTCTGAAGTCAAATATAATTTACTCTTGACTCTCAAAAAAATTAGAATCCAAGAATTTCAGAATTTTTTTTATAACTTTTTTTACAAATATGTCATTGATTAGGAAGGCTACAGCTCTGCAGTGTTTCCCTGACCTTAGTTTGGATGTACATAAACTATGCCTGTGAATCACACACCTTATGCCTAACTCACTTAAATGTCTTCCAAAACTCACAGTTACTTGCTGCCTGCCTTCCCCTCTCCTAGAGGTCTAACCACGTATGTGGTAACAAATTACAATGGCAACATGAAACATTATAGTTTTAGTGCTTCAGTTTGAAGTTCTGTTCATTTTTGTATTTATGATATGAAGTGAAGACAATTAAGATCATTAAGCAATGGTGTCTTTCAAACTAAATTTCCACACTAACAATCCCCTTTGACAGCTCCTCACAAGCACTGCCAGGCCAACCCTCTTTCACATTGCTGTAAAAAAATTTAGCACAGTATGCTTACCTTGAAGGGGCAGGGCACAGCAGCCAGCAAACAAACACGGAAGCTGTGTGTGATCTGCATAAGAATACCGTATAGTCTCAACAAAAAAATTAGTTATTAAAAATTACCAATTACTAACTGTGAAATAAAAAGTGCTTGTAAAGTTACAACCCGCTGAGCTATATTATACACAAAGTAAGTCACAGAAAGGATAAAAAGCACTATACACTTAAAAAATGTAGTAGAAAAATAGGATGATTAAGTCTAACCACTTTCTCAGGATCTAAAAGGTAAAGTACGTTTGATCTGAGGTTTCACATAAGATTCTCCTTAATCTCTAATGGACCAAAGCTGTTTTATTTTCATTTTACTGATGAAAAACACATCCTTCGCAATTCTTCAATTCATAGTTTGCACCTTAATTATTATAAAACAAATATCCCATCATTCCAATTCTCAGTTTTCAAGAATGGAACACTGTCCATGTGGAATGAAGAAAGGGAGAAAAAAAATTACACTGGTCCAAGTAAGGCACATTTAACAAAAGGTCAGAGTGAGCATTTTAAAAATAGCTTAATTTTGTAACTGGTTAACAAGTTTTGGGTAGAAACAAGTGTATATAGTTTTTCAAAGTTTATCTGTCAAATAGTAGGTAAACAACATTACAACTATACACATGGCACTCTTACCTTGTTACAAGGTAAACTATCATTTGGCCAACAGGTGGTGTTTCATCTACAACAGAATTCCCACTGATGAGTGGAAAGATTACACTATGCCTTCCCTATCGTTATAATCGGTATTATCATTAAATGTTAAAATTCAAAAAAGTATAAAGCACTTAGTAAGACCTTATGTTTTGAGAAGCCTAAAGTTGTTTGTTGTTGTTGTTAGAGGCCGTCAAGTCGGTTTTGACTCATAGTGACCCTACAGGACAGAGCAGAACTGCCCCATAGGGTTTCCAAGGAGCAGCTGGTAGATTTGAACTGTTGACTTTTTGGTTAGCAGCCAAGTTCTTACCACTATGCCACCAGGGTTCCTGAAGCTCCTATAATAGGTGGTATTGTATAAATTTAAGAGCAAAAATTATTCATTTATCTATACCTCCATCTGCTGGAATGGAACAATTACATTCCCTGCTCCTTATTCTGTTGTTAGGTGCTGTCAAATCGGATCCAACTCATATTGCGACCTTATGTGTAAGAGAACAAAAATGTTGCCTGGTCCTGTGCCACCCAACAGTAGCTATGTTTGAGCCCACTGTTGCATCCATTACGTCAATCCATCTCATTGAGGGTCTCCCACTTTTCCGCTGACGCTCTAATTTACCAAAGCATGATGTCTCTCCTGCGATTGGCCCCTCTTGATATGTCCAAAGTAAATGAGACAATTCTTGCCATCCTAGCTTCTAAGAAGCTGTGGTGAAATGAGTTCCTTCTGACCTTTTGCCTTGGTTCTTTGGAAAAACAGCTTTGAGAAATTTTTATCCTAAGCCTTGAGGAGTTACCTTTGCCCTAGTTTTCTACACCAGAGGGTTTCTTTTGTCCAGGTTGACTGACATTTCCCGAGTATGCTGTAAACAACTTGGTTCTGATACGTTTCATCTGGTCCTGGGCTACAGCCTGCCCTGTGATTGGTATGCACCTTGCAGGGATTGGTCAATGGACTATGCAAATGAGGTGATTTGTAACATGCCCACACCTACCATGCAAATGCAGTATCTGTGGCCTACAAAAAGGGGATTCAGTAGTTTGTGCCCCCTCTCCAGGCTGTGCCTTGAAACTGACAAGGAGTTGTGTGTGTCTGTATACACACACACACACACACACACACACACACACACAGCCAGCCCCACAGAGGTTTGGTCAGACAAAAAGCAGCAGGAAGAAGGAAAAAAAAAGACATAGTGAAGGGAGAGAAGGAGAAAGTCAAGGAACCTCCTAAAAAAGCTATAGCACTGGCCAAGTGCTGTTAACACTGAAGAAAGTGAGAGGCCTGGAGGGGGCCCAACAGCAGAGCTGATGGCAGGGCAGAAATAAGCCTGTCCTGGGGAAAGGGGAGTAGAGAAGAGCCCATCCTCAGGGGGCTGAAAGGAAACCTGTCCTGACAGACCTGCACAGCCAAGAGGAGCTGAGAGAGCTGTCCTATGCTAAAGGGAGCCTTTGCTTACATGCTTCCTGTTTCTGATTCCAAGTTGTAGCCTCTTATTTAATAAACCACTTGACTGTTTAACTATGGTCTGTGAGTTTTGTGTGGCCACTGCAATGGATTAAGAAACCCAGAAGTAGAGAGTGCTGTAGGAGGGATGGCTCGTGACAGGATTGGTAAAAGGTTGGGCTGATCTTGATTTGTATTATCCCCCCTAAAGTTAGACAGGTACTGACACTATCACTACTCCCACCGTTGTACGGTTTTCTGGTTGTATTTCTTCTAAAATGGATTTATTCGTTTTTTTTTTTTTCTTTTCTGACAGTTCATGGTATATTCAATATTCTTCGCCAACACCACAATTTAATGCATCAAGTCTTCTTTGGTCTTCTTTTTTCACTGCCCAGCTTGCACGTGCATATAAGGCAATCGAAAATGCCAATGTTCAGGTTAGGTGCACCTTAGTCATCAAAGTGGTATCTTTGCTTTTTTAACACTTTAAAGAGATCTTTTGTAGATCTGCCCCATGCAGTATGTCCTTATTCTAAGCATTGACAAAGGAATTAAAAGCTAAAACAACCGAACCAATTAAAAGACACAGGTACTTCAAGAAAACCATGAATAGCCTGCATGTCACTCATATCTTATGACTTTCTTTTGAGGAGAAAAAAAGGATTACCATGTGTAACTTATTGAAATTATATCACAAAAGTTACTCTATTTAAACCTGACTGCCCATTCTTTATATAGTAACAGTGCTTAATGAGTAATGTATGTCCTGTGATTGTGTCAGATGATATTTTTTCAAAGACTGCCATACTATATCCTCTTGTTACAGTATAACACTGACGGCCTCCATCAAGAAGTGGGGTCTATGTCCCCTTCCCTTGACTCTCAGCAGGCCTGTGACTACTATCACGGAAGTGATACTGTCAGCTTTCAAGCTAGGTCAAAAAAGGCAGCTTCTGTCTGGCTCTTTCCCTTGGGATACACAGCTTGGGAGCTGTGAACTGACATGGAAGAAATGTGGCTCCCTTGAGGCTGTCATGCTGAAAAGGTAGAGAGAGATACCAGAGGAACCCTAGCTGCTTCAGCCCCCCGCTGTTTTTGAGTCTTCTTAGCCCAGGCCCTAGACACAAGACAGATACATAAGCAAGCAAGCTTCTTGATGACTACAGTCCCCAGTCTTTAAGTAACTCCGGCTGACATCAAGTGGAGTAGAAATGAGCTGACCCCAAGGAGTTCTGCCCAGATTGTAGATTTGTGAGCAAACTAATTATTTTAAACCACCAAGTGTTTGAGATACACCATAGTAAGTGGTACAGTGCTTGATATGTATGAACTCATTTAATGCTTACAGCAACCCTGTGAGGTAGGTATTATTAGTAAGTATTCCAAATTTACAGGTTGAGAAACCGAGGCACAAAAATTATGTGACTTACCCAAAGTCACACAACTAGTAAATGCAAAACAGTAATCCCAAACAATTTAATTTCTAAAGCAAAATCTGAGAAAATTACTGATTTAAGAAATACTGAAATGCAGCCATAATACACATCAAATAACTGAGAGGAGTTTAATCTAGTGTCCATAAAACACAAGCAGAAGTTTCTTTGGTTTTGTGTACCCACCACACCACAAAATAAATACATACATACACACACAAAGATAACTATTACATTTGATTCCTACAAGTTAATTGGCTTTGTTTTTAAAAATTTATTCAAGGTCAATCACACAATCCTCAGGTGGAACTTGTCCCAAATTTAGCAGTCAGGCCACTGATGAAGACATGAGCCTAACAATCTCAACATAAAATCCAATTCCAAATATTCATTCCAGGGACAAAGGGGCAGTCACTATACTTTTTACTTATCAAAGACAAACACTAAGTCATAAAACTGGTCTTAAGCAGGGTTGAAGGAATTTAGATCACATCCAATTTCTGTAGGGTCCCCTGGTTTTGTTTTCTGACCTGCTGTAGGTTTTTAGGTCTTTAAACTCAGAAATACCTAGATAAGAAAGTACCTATTTTACTACGTATGTATTATATACGTTCAAGTCAAATTTCCCTAAGGCCTTTCCCACTCACCTAAGATGTAAGAAATTCTGTTCCCTCATGAACCACTTGATTCAGACTGTGAATCACCTATAAATGCCTCGTGTAAATTAAGTTCCCAAACCTAGCTAGAGCCTTACACATAGTAAACTGCTCATGCTTTCAATGACAAATTTAAGTAGGATTTTTAACGCGAGTAAAATAAATGGCTTTGTTACACTGAGATTATCATAAAAAATTAAGGGGAGCCCACTAGAAATCATTAGTCAAAAACAAGATATTATTATTACTATTATTACTGTAATTATAAGCTATTATCACTATAATTTAAAAAGCTAAAATGGATTTTTCTAATCAGGAAAAAGACTACTCTCTATCCCCACAATTATTTCTCTGAATAAAGACAAAAGATTTTTTTTTCCAAAGACCCAGCAGCATTCACTAAATTGGCCAAAAGGGACTTCGTGCAATCATGATGAAATATAGTCTGTGGGAAACAAGTAGGCTGCATTCTGAAATCACTCCTAGGTACTGTGCATACTTTTACTGCGCATATTACTTTAAATTTCTCATTTTTAGTTTACTGCCCTTTAAGATTACTGCACCCAAACTTTCCCCCAGTTTAAAAGATGAAGCAATTATCTTCAAAAAGAGTGTAAAAGAAATATTTTACTTCTATACAATTATAGTATAAGGATTGACATTTTACCTTCTTAAAAAGATTTCTAGAATAATGTCTATATGCGAAGATGGTACATAAAAAAAATCTGCTATGTAGGGCAACACCCATTTCTGACAAGAAAGACTATGGTGGTGATCAAGAACTCAAGAGATACATTCTGGTGACTAATTTCCCAGATAAATTACTAAAACGTCTACTATGAACTCATCCACTCTCAGCACTTTAACAAGTATTTATTTAAAAAAAATGACTTTTTATTTTAATTTAGAAATTAACTAGTAAATGTTTTCTCAGAAAAATACTAATAACCTACTAAAGTCTCAGGATTTTCTCTAACTGGTAACACTTTACCTTTCTAGGTACTCCAAAAACAAGTGAAAATCAGAAAGCAAGTCAGGGACTTGAAAATTGTTGACATTAAAGAAGCAAAATGCTAACAAAATGACTAGCTATTCCCCTAATCACAGAATAGTTACAATACTTAAAAGTTGACTTGTATAAATCATAAAGTCTTAAGAAGGATCTAAGCTATAAAGTCTCTTTCAGTTATCACAAATGAAGATAAGGCCCAGAAATATACAAAGAACTCTCAGCCCATTGTTCTCCACAAAAGACACAGGTTGAAAATTAAAAAAGGTGCTTACACATTTTAAAACTCCCCTGGTCAACATTATTACTCCGGTCATCTAGGCAGTGTAACAGTTAAGATCATGTACAGAGGCAGGACTCCCTGTGTTCCCTTCTTACTAGCTGTGTGACTTTGGGCAAGTTATAATCTGTTTTCTCACCTCACTAGAGTTGTTTTGAGGGTGCAAAGAATTTAACTTCTGAAAATCCCTTCTGTAAGCTGAAGAAAAAGCCTCACAGGTTCTTAAGCAGACTATAGTTTTGTCTTATAACAGCCCATAAATTTACTTTGTTAAGAAACAAAAAATAAGTTAAAGTTTGCTTTTTTGAGTTATTCAAATAACCACAACTTTTTTCAAATACCGTTTACACATATGCTGTTAAAGAGAGTTGAGGGGACATCAACAGAGGAATGGATAAATAAAATGTGACCTATCTTTAAAACAGAATATTTTTTAGTCATAAAGAAACATGATGTTCCGATGTATGCTATGACTTGGATGAGCCTGGAAAACATTATGCTAAGTGAAGTAAGTCAGGCATAAAAGGACAAATACTGAAAATACCACTTTTATGAAATATGTAGAACGGGCAAATGTAGAGAGACAAAGTTTATTAGTAGTTACCAAGGGTAAGGGGATTATTGCTGATAAAGAAGTGAGTTTCTGTTTGAGATGGTAAAAAAAATTTTGGAAATGGATAGCAGTGACAGTAGCACAACATGGTAAACGTAATTAATGACACTGAATTGTACACTTAAAAATGGTTTTAAAAAAAACATGCAGCAAACACTTAAAAATTGGAAAAACAATATAAAGCAGAGATTGGCTCTCTTTTTTGTTTCACACAGCCACACTAATGACAGGGAGAAGGAAGAAACACGCACCAAGTACTGCTACATTAGGTTGAATTTAACCAATTACTACGAGCCTGAGTCGACTTGACAACAGTGGGTTTGGTTTTTGGAGGAGCAGTTCAGGAAACCCTGGTGGCGTAGTGGTTAAGAGCTATGGCTGCTAATCAAAAGGTTAGTTCAGATATACCAGACACTCCTTGGAGTGCCGTATAGGGTGGTTATGAGTCAGAATCGACCTGAGGGATGAAAATCAACAGTTTACTATGTGAATGCTGGGTGTATAAATAAGACCTGATCTTTAATCTTAAGAATGTTACCGCCTAGAGAAGACAGTGTGGGTATTGTGACATCACTGAAAATATAAAATAGAACTATGATTTTTGAACGCAGAACCTAACTTAAGTACTTGTGAGAGCCTACATACAGCAATGCCACACCTGCAGTGTTCTCTGGGTTTGTCTAAGGGAGAAAATACATATATATTTGTTCTGACTTCCATTTAGGGTACTTGGCAAGTCTACAAAGCATTATCATTTGTAAACTCCAAATTACTTTGTTTAGTCAAAACCCCTCATTTTAAAGAAAATCAATGTGAAGTCTAGGGAAATACAATGATTTGCCAAAATTCCTGCAGGCAATCGCTACTAAAGCCATGCCTAAAATACTGATTACTTAAGCCCAGTGGAGTAATCTTTCCATCACAGTGCTGTGTGTGAGAAATGGGAGGATAAATGGCTATGCATTACACACAGACCTGTAGACCCTTCACATATGCTTTCTCCCTTAATCCTAATTAAAACAACTTCAGAGAAGTTAAGTTATATTAACCCGAGTCCTTCTGACTTGAAAGTTTATGCTCTTTCAGTACCCAATGTTCCTTTAGTTATTTTAGGGATGAGTGTGTCTGGAAAAATAAGGTAAGCTATTGTTCCAATTAAATCCTTAAGAAACTTCTGACCCAGAAAATTAACATAATATTTTTCTTATAGACCACTCAGGAGATTAGCTTTTCTTTCCTTTAAGGTTCCCAAGCACTAGGACTTTTTCTCCCAAGCTCTATCCCTGGCTCAAGTCTCTTCATTTCACACCTAAACTGCTCCTAAAAAAAACCAAATTCATTGCCCTCAAGTCGATTCTGACTCATAACAACCCTATACGGCAGAGTAGAACTGCCCCATAGGGTTTCCAAGGAGTGTCTGGTATATCTGAACAAACCTTTTGATTAGCAACCATAGCTCTTAACCACTACGCCACCAGGGTTTCCTGAACTGCTCCTCCAAAAACCAAATCCACTGCTGTCGAGCCGATTCCGACTCATAGTGACCCTATAGGACAGAGTAGAACTGCCCCCATAGAGTTTCCAAGGAGCGCCTGGGGGATCTGAACTGCCGACCTCTTGGTTAGCAGCTGTAGCACTTAACCACTACGCCACCAAGGTTTCCTCCTACTACCTCCTAATTGGTCTTACAGCTCCCAAACTTTCCTTCTTTACCTTTTTCACATATGATTAATTTTCCTGTAACACAACAAAGAGTTTCATCGTTCATCTAAAATGTTTGCTGTTGCTGTTAGGTGCCATCAAGTCGGTTCCAACTCATAACAGCCCTGTGCACTACAGAATGAAACACTGCCAGGTCCTGCACCACCCTCAACTGTTGCCATGCCTAAAACCATTGTTGCAGCCACTGTGTCAATCCCCCATGTGACTGTCAGTTTGTCATACTACGCAGGCTTGTGTGTCACTGTGATGCTAGAAGCTAGACCACCGGTATCCAAATACCAGCAGGGTCAAAAAAATATTTACTGATCTAACATGCGTTTCAAGCGCTTTGCCTGATGCTGCAGATAATGATACCGATTAACATGGTTCTTATTCTCAGGGAGTTTACAATCTAGCAGGAGCGACAAACAGTAAACCATTACTCAAGTTGTGATAAGGGCAATGAAGAAAGCAAACCAATTGCAATGTGTCCATCAAAGAATCAGGAACAGTTCGCCTGAGAAATGTTCAAGGTGAAACCCAAACATGGCTAGAAGTCACTTACAAAAAGAGATGAAAAGAGGCAAAAAAAATTTTGATTTACAAACCTACGCAGAGAAAGATACGCACATTGTGTTGGCATAAAAGGCCCCACTCTGTCCATTAATTCTATTTCCACTTCCAATTTGGATCCTCTGATCTAGGCAGAAAGTCTCCTGAATATGCCACACTCATTCCTGTGTATATGCTTCAATTAGGCTTTCTAGAAACCAGTCTTCATCATTCACCTAATCCTCAAATTGAGTCCCCTTCTCCCACCAAAATTTTAGTCACTAACAACACAAGACTCTCCAGTTCTAATCTTAATGCACTGTGTCACAATTTACAGGGGGAAAAAAAAAGCAATCATCTTTTTAATCTTCTCTTTAAAAATTAAACATGGGGGGATTCAATCACATTTTTTATCACTAAACTGTGCACAGTGTGTGTCATCGGTAAATGCTCAATAAATGATTTTTTAAACATCCAAGCATCCTCTCATCTCCTATCCAGGCCCCAAACTGTCCATTTACTTCTAAGACCAATATAACTATGCATTTCAAAAATGCAAGCTATTAGTTATAAAAATAAACTTGTGGTTAGATCACTGCAAATCCATTTACTGGAAAACATATTGCAAAGTTTTTACTAACAATCAATAGCTTCGCTTAACACGTTAAGAAGTATTAAAAAATAAAAGGTATTATGAAGATTTTTTAGGCCAACCATAAAACAGACATATATGTTCAGGAAAATTTATTAAAAAGCAGATTTTGTAATGAAATAATTTAGTATAGCATATCCTTTTACAAGTTTTTGCAGCACTCATTTCTAGATACTTGCAACATGTAACAATGGGTACAGTACTTTTTGGAGTCCCTGGGTGGCCCACACAGTTAATTAGGTGTTTGACTATCAGCCAAAAGGTTGGCAGTTCAAACTCACACAGAAGCACCTCTAAAGACAAGTGTGGCAATCTGCTTCTGAAAGGTCAGAGCCTTGAAAACCCTATGGAGCACAGTTCTACTGTGACACACATGGGGTCATTATGAGTTGGAATCAACTTGACGGCAACCAACAACAGACACTTTCTGGCATACCAGATCTTTTACTGCTTCATAACAATAATAGATCACTACTGAAACCCATTGCCATCGAGCCAAATCTGACTCATAGTGGCCCTACAGGACAGAATAAAACTGCCCCATAGGGTTTTCCAAGAAGTGCCTGGTGGATTCAACCTGGCAACTTTTTGGTTGGCAGACATTACCACTTAACCACTATGCCCACCAGGGTTTCCAGATCACTACCAGCTACTATCAATTTATTTGTTCAGTTTATCTGTCTCGCCCATGAGAATGGAAAGCTATGAGGTCAGGGCCTTTGCTTTATTCACTGCTTTATACCCAGCATCTACAACAGAACCTGGCACAGAGAGGGGGTTCTACATACATCTGTAGAATAAACACCATCTCACAGTAAATGCTTACTGTATCGTGTCCCAAATAATCTACATGTAATACCCATAACTATCTTGCAGGATATGAACTATTATTTTTTCCTTTTACAGATAAGAGACGTGAAGTAGTAGATTTTAAATAGCTTCCCCACGGTCATCCAGCTTAAGAAAGCCAGAATTCAAACCCATACATTTTGATCCCAGATCCCACTTTTAACCACTACTCTCCCTATACTTTCTCCCTCCTTAACTTCAAATTTCACATCTACTTTTGATAAACTGTTAAACATTTTTATAGTAAATGCTTCTAAAAAAAAAGGCTGTTTAAAAAAAAAAAACCCTCTGGCGATTATCCATTTCAGATTTTCCATGCTCGTGCTCATTTTTTTTAAAGTACGCTTCTATAGAAATTAACAATTTCAGGGTTGTCCAATCATCTAACATTTATTATGTACCTTTGGATCTCTTCTAAGCCAGGAGTTCTTAAATCAACCCAAACTCTTTGAGAATATGATAAAAGCTGCTGACATCTCAGAAAAATGCCCACGTAAAATTTTGTGTGTAATTTCATGGATCTTAGTGGAGTGCACCCACCAGATTAAGTCTTTTCTCTTAACACTTTCAAGTACTAAATTATAAAGAAAAATACGAGTTAGATACTACCTCTTTATCATTAACATTTCAAGTAAAGGCACAATGCTAACCAAGTGCAACCACTAAAGGTGTAAAATGCAAGCAATCAATATTAATCATATTTATAAATTTATCCTTTTTTAACTGGCAAAGTTAGGGAAAAATTGCCCTTAAACTCATCAATATCAAATATAGTTATCCAACAAAAAGCAGCAACTCCTGGCCCTCAGTTTATAGTCTTATTTATATAAACTCTACCGTTGGTATTCCAATTTAAAGCTAATAATTAATTGAGTATGCACCATAGCCAAGGTAGGGTGTTAGGTACTACAGAGATCTAACTAACTGCAACTGTCCTGCCCCTTGAAAAAATCATTCTACATCAGGAAAGATGAAGCAAGCATTCGAACGACATGGATACTTCAGAATAGTTCCCGAGGCTCTCTAACAGACATTAACTTCACTCAGATCTTAGGATATCCTCATGGTATTACCCTAACCCTGTTCCGCAGTTGAGGAACTAAGGCTCAAAGGTATTACTCAAAATCATAACGTAGGTAGCAATGCTAAGATGTGAATTGTGTCCCTTGCTCCAGATTACATGCAGGCTCTTTACACAGCAATATTCTACTTCCCTCAACATACAGAATATGGCCATAAAAAGAATACAAAGAAATAAATAAGAATAGGGAAATTAAAAGGAGAAAGAAATTAATACCCAGAAAGGATTCATGGTGGCATTTTGATGGGCTCTGAAGGTTTATCTCAGTCAACAAAAATCTGAAGCAACTATCATGAATCAGATAGTGTAAATAAAAAGAAAAACAGGAAAAGTTTATCCGCTAAAAAGATGTATGAAAAAAACATGAGCAGGTATATTTAGGGCCTAAAAGGGCATTGTTCACTTCCTCTTTTTAAATCTTTTAAATCACTCACTCTAGGGAAAACAGCTGCCATGTTGTGATGACACACAAGCAGCCCTATGGAGATGTTCACGTGGTGAGTAACTGAGGCCTCCTGCCAAGAGCTATGTCAGTGAGCCATCTTGGAATTAACTTCAGCCTCAGTTAAGCCTTCAGACAACGGTGGGGTTAGCCAACATCTTCACTGCAACCTCATTATACCCTGAGCCAGAACTACCATGCCCTTTTGACTCTCAGAAGCTGTATGAGATGATATATGTTTTATTTAAGACCCTAACTTCTGGGGAAAAAAATTGCTGTACAACAATAAATACAATTGGCAACATGTGAAATCTGTTTACACTAGTCAATGAAGCTTTTGTGCAAGCAGCTATAACATAATATACACCGTAGAATTGAAAGTCTAATAGCAATACGCGAGATAGATTGAGAAGCATTTTGTATTTCTATCTCCCACCACCCTCCAAACGGTCTTGTACATAGTAAATAACCTGGTTTGGTAGCAAACGGGTCTATAAACAGGATTTCCTAACTGATCCAACAAAGTAGTCTTAATGTTTCTTAAAAGTAAAATGGACCCCTAAAATCTCTCTATATAAATTCAATTCTGAAATCTCTATATATATTTTATTGTTGCATTGTTTTGTTTTGAAGAAAGCCATAATCTTACTCAACTGAGAGTTACAACGTGTTATCGGAAACCCTGATGGCGTAGTGGTTAAATGCTACAGCTGCTACCCAAGAGGTTGGCAGTTTAAATCCGCCAGGCGCTCCTTGGAAACTCTATGGGGCAGTTCTACTCTGTCCTAGAGGGTCGCTATGAGTCGGAATCGACCCCACGGCAGTGGTGTTTACAATGTGTTATCAATCAAAACTGAGACCTATAAGAAGCTCTTTTCTCTAAATTTAATCAAAATGAAACAGAGTTACCTAACAAAGGGATTCTGGAGAGGCTATGGACAGCTGCTTCAGAGCACCTAGTAGAGTTCTGTTATGAAGTACATGCAAAAATTACTTTACATAAAAGTATTTTATTATCTCAACCATAAAGATCCTCAATAAATCTCAACAATAATCTCAATACGCAGCTTTCCAGTAATGACTTGATTTCAAAGTTTAGCCTCTATACTAGAAAAAGAACTTCCTAATCATGCTACTGGGAAGCAATAAAAGCCAGCTTTTCTAGTTTCAAAGCAATCTTAGTTATATCTCCAAGTTCCCAACCCAAAGGGCTGGGAATCCAAACCTTGACATGCACAAAAAGGTAAGACCCTTGTGGCCTTTGATGACCATTAACTTACTATAAGCCTATCACCACTTCCTCACATATATACTTTTCACTTGACGTCTGGATTTATCCCAAAAGGCTGTTAAAGTGGCTGAAAGTCATCTTAGCTTTTATAAAATAAGTTATGGCTTATATTCCAGTTGGAAGAAAAAAAACATAACATAAAATGTTGTTGTTGTTGTTAGTTTCCATCAGGTCAAGTCTGACTGACAGCGACCCCATGTGTGCAGAGAACTGCTCCAAATGATTTTCAAGACTATGACTTTCTGGAGGAAACCCTGGTGGCGTAGTGGTTAAGTGCTAACGCTGCTAACCAAGAGGTCAGCAGTTCGAATCCACCAGATGCTCCTTGGAAACTCTATGGGGCAGTTCTACTCTATTCTATAGGGTCGCTATGAGTCAGAATCGACTCAACGGTAGTGGGTTTGTTTTGGGTTTTGGGACCTTCTGGAAGCAGATCATGAGGCCTGTCTTTTGAGGTACGTCTGAGTTTGAACAGTCAACCTTTCACTTGGTAGTCAACTGCTTAAACTAACCAATTGCGCCACCCAGGGACTCCTTATATAAAAGACAAATAACCACAAAAAGAGAGCCTATTATTATCAACTCCCCTATACATAAAAAAGCTGAAGGTTCTTTTGTGCATAATCTGATTTAATAGCTAGAACTAACTTGTAAACTAAAAAATGTTACAGGCATTTTAAATTCTAAAACTTTAAATGCCAACTCAGCCTCTAAAATCACCTAAAGGAAAACCGTAGTAGCTTTTTTAATCGTAAGCTTAAGTTCAAAGTCAAAAAAAAAAAAAATTAGTTTTAATTGTCTAACATTATTCTCCCCAGAAAAAATTCTATTACCTTTGTAATCAAAGTAAAATTACATATCAATTTTACGATTTTCTAGATTTACTGACCAAAACCAACCCAGTGCCATCGAGTGGATTCCAACTCATAGCGACCCTACAGGACAGAGTAGAACTGCCCCACAGAGTTTCCAAGGAGCACCCGGTGAATTCAAACTGCTGACCTCTTGGTTAGCAGCCGTAGCACTTAACCACTACGCCACCAGGGTTTCCAAATTTACTGAAGTAAACACATTTACAGACTTAAGACAATTTTAAATAACTTTCTCCTGGGGAAAATAACTTTTTTTGTACAAAGTGTGATTTAACAGTTTGATAAATTACTCACTTTTCACCACACAACACTTCCAAAACAAGCTTGTAAAAGACACAAAAATGAAAATACCACTTTAGGTCATAATCTCTAAGTCTTTGTACTTAATTCTTCTTTTAAAGGAGATAATTAAAATTAAAGATATTTAAGAGATCTCAACAAATTCTAAAGCATTTCAGATACGCTCAAAACTATAATCTAATTTTGATATGACAAACTGAACAGGCACTCTAACAGAAACGCAGAGTAAATTCTGACACTGTAACAGTAATACCTAAATATTTTTAAAAGCACTTTAAAATCACAATATCTTTCCACCAGTTATAAAAGACTTTCTACCATCAAACCAATTTATAAAATCTCCACAGATTGGGTAACCTTCAGTACAATTTGTAGAAATTATGGATCCTTTCCAAATTTAAACTGAAAAAAAATTTTTTTCTTTAAATCCTCAAAGACAACAAGGGGACATTTCAGAATTAAGATTATTAAGACCACAAACCAGTTTCATTAGTAATGTAAGGGTTTTCATGCAAGTGATAAATCTATTAACCTACAACGGTATGTAAAAATTATTACAATATTTCACAGTTTCTAATGTTTGAGCATTCTTTAAGAAAGGCAACTATGCTTGGTTATGTAAGTTTTAACCTTACATGGATTTGTGACACCAAATTTCACTCCTACTCTAATAAGGTATGATGTAAAAATTATTCAAATGAATCTAATGAATATCAAATGAAGTCAAAACTCCATTCTGTGAAACATTACTTGACTAACAATTCCTGGTCTCCGGAAAGGATGCAGTTGACAGATATTAACACACACAACACACATATAAAAAAAAGAAACAACCCTGACATATACAACGTGTTACTTAAAGTGAATTATTCTAACTCTTGTAAAGTGGAAATAGCTGGTGACTTGGGAACCTTAAAGGAGCCCTGATGGTGCCGTGGTTAAGCACTCAGTTGCTCAATGAAAGGCAGCGGTTGGAACCCACCAGCTGCTCCACAGGAGAAAGATGTGGCAGTCTGCTTTAATAAAGACTGCAGCCTTAGAAACCCTATAGGGTAGTTCTACCTTGTCCTACACGATGATATGAGTTGGAGTCAACTCCACCGCAATGGGTTTTTGGTTTTGGGAACTTTCGTTCAGATCCAGCTCCACCGCTTTCAAACTATACTGTTTTGACATGGAACTCAACTTGCTTCTTCAGAGTTAAATGAAGTCAAAACAGTATTTAAACTGCACCATACTGAGGATGAAACGACTGAGACACTGGAACTGCGCAGTATCAGGCAAATGTGCTTGTGTCTGTAAGTATACTCACAACAAACTATGGTAGATGCCAACTACATAAACTACCATGAACTTTCAAGTACCCGATGATATCAATGACAGAGGAAATAACAAATGATAAATAGAATGTGCTTCACTGAACAGTTCACATCAATTTTTAATTTTCTTGAGAATACGTTCCTTCCTGCCCATGCCTATAGTTAAGTACAATATATCTAAGGTTTGCACAGTCTATTTACCCCATCCACAACGTTTTCTTCACAAGACGATAAAGTAGATGTCAAACAGAACCAAATGCTAGATTTTCAAAATATCCAAGCCCTTCTAGTCTTTGTTACATTAAAGACAAACTGATGTTCATTTTTATCAGTCAGCCATCACAATTCCTGTGGAACTTTAGGATACTTAAACTTTTAAACCACAATCGATCCTGACGGTTAGAAATTCTAGCAGATGCTCAAAATAAATTCTAACGTATTTAATCGGTACAATATGGGTGAAGTGTTTCTCTTTTTAAAAAATATATTAAAATACGAAGTTTTCCAAAGGGATCAAAAGTAATGATTGCAACAACTGAAGCATATACTACAACAATTTTCTAAAACGTTCTGAAAATACTGGGCACATTTTTAATTACTCTCCACATTATTTCCAATAAGCTTTAAAAAGTGGTAATAATCCCTTCATAGGCCTCTCCAATACATGACTTTAAATATTATCATCTAACATCACAATTCTCACTTTTAAGCATTACTGTAAAGAGTTTAAAACGGATACTAGTATGTGGTGCCTTCAAGACTATTTTCTTACGAGTCTTTGATTTAGCAAAGTTATTTTAAAAAACAATTCGTTATTCTTTCCTACAGTGATTTGGTCACAAAATAGATTATTAAAAATCACGCTGGGTACCACATTAATGACTACTAAAAGGGAATCTGGAAAGCATTCATTAAATTTAAAAGAATAGTCTTGTTTTAAGTAGAAAAAATGATAGTTGGGGTCTCCTTGCTGGACAAGGAAGTTATGTTAGATTCAAGCGAGACCAGCCATGTTGGAAAACACTTGTCAATAATAGTTCTGACAAGTGTTCACGAACACGCTCGGATGAAGCTAACCTTGTGTATCGTGGTATACATCAAGGTCTCCTGCTTCACCTGGAGGTCTGGGCCTGCTTTGGAGACTGTTTGGGAGTTAGACCCGTCCTTAGATCCGTAAAGAGTGGAAAGCTGAGGGGAAAGAGGGCGGGGAAAGGAGAGTTGGGGGGCGAAGGGAAACGGTTTGAGAGTTGGAAGCCGCTATCCGCTGCAAGAGGGGCGCGGCGGCGGGGAGCGATTTCCGAGTTGAGAACCTAAAGGAGGGGCCAAGGGTTCGGGGAGTAGGAGATCCCATCAAAAAGTCCCCCTGGTCCCCTCTGAGGGGGCCGGGAGCGCAAGAGGAGGGCAAGGGGAAACGCTTCAGCGCACTGACCTGTCCTCCGAGTCCATGCGGCTCAGGGGCTCCCCATCCGACGACATCTCCAAGCTGCCTCGCCGGCCTCCGGAGGTCGCGCTGCTTCCGCCTCCCCCGGTCCCGTAGCCCTCGTCTCCGCCGCTAGAGACGACGCTACTGCTGCTGCTGCCGCCCCCGCCACCGCCCTGGCTGCCCCGCGGTCCCTTGGGCTCCTCCAGGCCCTCCTTGCCGTCCCCATCGCCGCTGCTGCTGCTGGCAGCGCCGGGGCTCAGCGAGCGCGTCTCGTCGCTGCTGCTCCCGCCGCTGCTGCCCACCAGGCTCTCGGCGCTACTCTCCTCCTCGCCACCGCCGCTGCTGCTGCTCTCGTCCTCCTCCTCGTCTTCGTCCTCGTCCTCATCTTCCCCGGCCTGGCTGGCACTCTCGGGGCTAGGCTCCGACATCGTCTCCGCCTCGCCGCCCCCCACTCCGCCGCCGCCGCCCCCACCAACGCCGCCGTTCAGCAGCAGCGCCGCCACAGCCTCGGCCTCCGCCTCCTCTTCTTCCTCTTCCTCCTCTTCCTCAGGGGGCTCAGCCCGACCCCGTACCGCCGGGCCAGGGCTGCCGGGGGGCAGAGGGCTCAGGCGGGAGAGCTCCTCCAGGTCGGCCATATCAGTGATAGCGGAGGCCATGGCGGCGCCTACTCCTCCACCTCCTCGCCGCCGCCGCCGCCGCAGCCGCCGCCTCCTCTCTCGACTCTCGCTCCTTCGCCCCCTCCCAAACGCCCAAAACTCAGCCGACGCCGCTGCAGAGCAGGAGGAGGGCCCGCAAGCTGCGTCAGCCTGCACACGCGCTACGGAGCCCGCGCGGGGACAGGCGCGCGACTGCGCGCACTCACGCGGAGACAGCTGCGCGCCTGCGCGGCGGCACGTGGTGGCGCCTCCCCTGACCGCCGATCCCGCGCTCGTGTCCGCGCCTCTGCGCCCGCCCGTACCTCGTTGAGTTCTCGGAGTTTCCTCGGGAGCTTCCCACGTTTTCCACGGCCGCGCTTCCTCGGGACCTTCCCACGTTTTCCACGGCCGCGCAGTGGGCGGGACGCGAGGGAGCGAAAACCCGAGCGCAGGTCGGAGATTTTAGCAACACACAAAGTTCTCTCGATAAAGTAATTCACTTCGGAGCTTTTTGGCCCAGCGCCCGTACACAGCGGGCAATTTCCAGGCATAGAACAAGTCCGTGGCCGTCAGAGTTTACAATCTACGAGGAGAGGCGATTAAAATGAACGAAAATAGGTAACACCATAAAAAAACATGCAAGGTACTAAATCCATGTACACAACATAGAGCCACAAGTTTTTATTAGCCTGTGTCTGAATCAAAGCTTTGAACCGGTTTTTCTAACAAGTTGCCGAGGGATGCTAATGCGGCTGATAAGAGACCAATTCTGAAAACCACTAGTAGAGCCCAAACCAACACTTATTGCCCTTGAATCCATTACGACTCAAAGCAATCCTACAGGACAGAGTAAAACTGCCTCGTAGAGTTTCCAAGGAGAGGCTTATGGATTCGAACTGCCCACTTTTGGGTTAGCAGCCTGAGCTCTTAATCACTGTACCACCAGGCCTCCATTAGTAAAGCCCACTCACTGCCATTGGGTTGATCCTGACTCATAGCGACAGTATAGGAAAGAGTAGAACTGCCCAATGGGATTTCCAAGGAGCACCTGGTAGATTCCAACCACTGACCTTTTGGTTAGCAGTCATAGCTCTTAACCACTATGCCACCAGGGTTTCAAAGTAGTAGAGCAGTGGTTCTAAAATTTTATTATACATAAGGATCACCTGGGAC
The DNA here is from genome assembly GCF_024166365.1 of Elephas maximus indicus. Lineage (NCBI taxonomy): Eukaryota > Metazoa > Chordata > Mammalia > Proboscidea > Elephantidae > Elephas > Elephas maximus. The sequence continues at coordinate 78,278,314 of NC_064822.1, read as the reverse complement.
TCTTATTAAAATATAGATTCTAATTCAGTATATCTGGGGTGGAAATGCAAATTCTCAGCAAGGGTTCAAGCAGCTCCCAGTTTGAAGCCCTGGTATCTTCGAATGATCCTTACCCATGTCTATCACGTTGTGTTTTCCCCTTTTATAAGACACCACTCAGAAGGGATTAGGACCCACTGTACTCCATTAAGGCGCCCTGGTGGCACAGTAGTCAAGCACTCAGCTGCTAACCTAAAGGTGGCCTCAGCACACCAGCTGCCACCTTCTCCTCAGGTGAAAGATAAGGCAGTCAGCTTCTGCCCTATTATAGGGTCACTTTTTTTTTTATGAGTCAGAAGTCACTATGAGTTGGAACAGCAGTCAAGAAATCAAAGGATCATTGGGCAAATCTGCTGCAGAAGACGTCTTTAAAGTGTTGAAAAGCACTGATGTCACCTTGAGGACTAAGGTGCACCTGACCCAAGCCATGGTGCTTTCAATCACCTCATATGCATGTGAAAGCTGGACAGTGAATAAGGAAGACCAAAGAACAATTGACAATTGATGCCATCGAATTGTGGTGTTGGAGAGGAATATTGAATATACCATGGACTGCTAAAAGAATGAATCTGTCTTTGAAGAAGTACAACCAGAATGCTCCTTAGAAGCAAGGGTGGTGAGACTATGTCTCACATACTTTGGACATGTTATCAGGAGGGATCAGTCCCTGGAAAAAGACATCATGTTTGGTAAAGTAGAAGGTCAGTGAGAAATGAAGACCCTCAACAAAGTGGATTGACACAGTGGCTGCAACAACAGGCTCGAGCATAACAAGGATCATGAGGATGGCTCAGGACTGGGCAGTGTTTCGTTCTGTTGTGCATAGGGTCACTATGAGTCGGAACCAACTGCACGGCACCTAACAACAACAACATGAGTTAGAATCGACTTGAAGGCAGTGGATTTGGTTTTGGGTAAGCACACTTGAAACTGTGTATACAAATTGACATTTAAGAGGTTTTTTTTTTTTTTTTAATTTCCTATGACCATAAAACTTTTAAGTGTTATTATTTAACGATCAAGCAAATATATTTCATTTTTTATAAGTAAGTATTAAACATAAAAGTAAAATTTTATTGGAAATACATCTTACAGAAATGGACTTGGATGGATTTTTTCAACTAGTTTATTTTGTCAGTGGATGAGTATTAACGAGAACAAGAAGGAGTTCAGCATGAATTCTGTTCTTTCAATTCTGTGCGTGTAAGTGTTGAAAAGACATAAGCGTTGAGAAAACTTGTTCACATAAATAAGTACATGCCAATGAATGGAGTTTTGTATAGCAATGTCACTCAGCTCTTTGCACTCCTTCCAAATTACGTGCCAAAAAAGTCAACAATGACACTTTTAACGATCTGTCAGCTGATAACTCTGACTAGACACTCCTTCAAATTTGTGGAAAGCAAGTAACTGAAAACCACCTGACTTGTAAAAGGATACTACCCATTCTCATTCACCAGTATTCCCAATTGTCCCCTTCTTTGGTGTCCCTGGAGGTTTTTGTCATCCCAGAGGTTTTTGCACCTTTCTAAAATTCTGGATGAGATGGAGTTATGTCTTTCATTTGTAAAATAGGAGGGGGGCAATTGGAATAAGGAAGTGGAAAAGGAGATCACATTATACCTTGACCAACTTCAAGGCACGTTTTCAGGCAGATCACTTTCAGGGGTCAGAGAACTGATAGCCTTAAAAAAAAATCTCTGCTTATTATACACATCTTGGAAGTTTTGTGTCCAGTATTATGTCCACTGCCTTAGGCCTTTGGACGGCTGTTGCATGGAATGTTGCCTCATGGGAAAGCAAAAATAATAAATAATTGTTTGTGGCATTATAGTTTACAAGTACCTTCTTCACACACACTAAAACCCAATTAAAAAGCCCAATGCTGTCAGGTCACACACACACTACAACATGTTAAACTCAGAGCCACAATATAGAGCATGTTAGGTAGATGGATAAGGAAGGAGTGTTATCGTCCTGTGCTGTAAATGAAGAACTATCACAGTTTAACTTGGTTCCTCAAAAGTGTTTGAGTGTATGTGCCAGGCAGTGTGTTAAGCACGGGGGAGTAGGCTCACTTTTGGCCAGGTTAATCGTGGAAAGCTTCATGAAAAATGTAGGATTTGAACAGATGTGTAGAGTTAAGATAAACGCTAACTACGTGTAAGTTTAATTTGAGCTGGATCTTGAGTGATTAGAAATACGTGTGAGGGGAAATTCTACGATTAAGAAGCAATAACATGGAAAAGTATAAAAATTTATTCAAGACAGTGTTTATTAGCCACAGGAAAGCAAAGCTAGAAAGCTAAAAAGAGTTAAAGACCAGATTGCAGAAGGTCTTGAATAAAAAGTTTTGATGTTGAAAGACAATGGGTATATACTGAGGTATTTTAATAAAGGTGTAATATGATTAGGGTTATGTTGTAATGCTACCTAATGCGTAGGGGAGAAAAAGTGAATGGAGATTAAAAACTCGCTGCTGTGGAGTCAATTCTGACTCATCACAACCTGGTAGGACAGAGGAGAGCTGCCCCATCCGGTTTGAAAGGCTGTAAATCTTTACAGAAGCAGGCTACCACATCTCTTTTGCTCAGTGCGGCTGGTTGGTTCAAACAGCTGACCTTTCAGTTAGCAGCTGAGCTCTTTAACCACTGCGCCACTGGAGCTCCGTGAATAGAGATTAGACACCTGGAAATAATAGTTATCGAAGCTAAAATGAATGCTCCAGCTGCAGTATTTACACCTGAAGACTAAAATCAGCTATCTCGGAATTGGCTTTATGGAGAAAAAGTGAATTTCCCATCACTTAGGATTTTTTTTTTAATTACCAATTTTCTGAAAAATTGCAAGAATTACATAATAAATACCTGTACACCTACCTAGATTCATAGATTACTAACATTTTACCACATTTGCATTCTCTGTGTCTCAAGTTCAGTTGCAGACAGCATTGATTTTTCGTGCATCTCCTAGGAACAAGGCCACTCTCCTACGTAACTGCAGTGTCTTTGCTTTCAAAATTTAATGCTGAAGTCTTTAACTACAGGAAGGACTTCCTATTGATAGAGACTCTCTAGGCAACATTAGGTGAGATGATGGATGATAGTGTACCACGCGTGGTCCACAGAGCAGTGTCTGTCCACGAACCGGCAGTTTGTCACTGGTCTGAAACGAGATGAGTACCGAAATTAATGTTTAGAAATGTTTATACCTACTTGACAGAGTAAATTGTCAAGGATTTCATTTTACTTGGATCCACAATCAACGCCCACGGAAGCAGCAGTCAAAAATCAAAGGATGTATTTCATTGGGCAAATCTGCTGCAAAAGACCTCTTTAACGTGTTAAAAAGCAAAACTATCACCTTAAGGACAAAGGTGCACCTGACCCAAGCCATGGTATTTTCATTTGCCTCATGTGCATGTGAAAGCTGGACAATAAATAAGTAAAAAACCAAACCAAACCTGTTGCCATCTAGTCAATTCCAACTCATAGCAACCCTATAAGACAAAGAAAAATTGATGCCTATGAATTATGGTGTTGGCAAAAAATATTGAACATACCATGGATTGCTAGAATGAACAAATCTGTCTTGGAAGAAGTACAGCCAGAATACTCCTTAGAGAAAATGCTGAGACTTCGTCTCAGGTACTTTGGACATGTTATCAGGAGTGACCAGTCCCTGGAGAAGGACATCATGCTTGGTTAAAGTAGAGGGTTAGCGAAAAAAAGGAAGACTCTCAACAAGGTGGATTGACACTGTGGCTGCAACGACAGGTTAAACAGCAGTGATTGTTGAGGATGGCACAGGACCAGGCAGTGTTTTGTTCTGTTGTACATGGTGGGGTCACTGTGAGCCAGAACCAACTCAACAGCACCTAACAATAACAACAAATCCAAAAATAAAAAATCAGAGCTTGTATTTTTAATATCTTTTTTAATTAATTTCATAATTCTGGTAATTCATTTTTACTGTATTTTATAAGTGTATCTGTCAGTTGGAAATTTACCAAAGAAAACTGGCCCTTCACACATTAAGAATCACTTTTCTACAGTTCCATCCTTCCAGCTTGGAGAGTGTGTGATTCTCTATGTAATTATCAATTGCCCAGTAACACCCATTGCATAAAAGTTGTTTGATTAGGAATATTATCCAAATCCATCAGTCACAGTACTTACTAATAGGATCAAATTAGCAACAATAACTCAAATTTCAGTGGCTCTTCTACCTAGCAAACCTACTAATATAGTCATGACACCTCCAACTTCCAGCAAAATGCATCGGAAAATATCTCTGAGAGCTCCTGCAGCAGGGCTTTCTCTCACATGCTCACTAACTCCTCTCCCAACCCGCTCCCTCCGCACCACCCCTGCTGAACCACTGTTCTAGGCATTGCAGGCTCCTACCAGGAACTGTGATACAAACAGCCAAAGCCACAGTGTAGTGTGAGGACATGGAGACCTTTGTGTTGATCTCTGTTAGGGGAACCCCAAAGCAGACTGCTTATGCCCAATATTTTACACAGTTTTCAGTGAAATAGCTCTTTATGGTCTTACTCAGAGCTTTGTCTCTCTCAGGGACCCAGACGTGCTCTCATGGGCCTAGATTGGCGACAGATCTGAGTAAGCTACCCCAGGCTGTATTTATTACTCCCCATCCAATGACTAAGTCTTTCTGATAAGAGTTCTCTGTCTAATTCTCTTTTCCACTAAAATGAGTTTTATTCTAGGAAGCAGCCTCAGCTCCCATGTAAGCAAGTTTCTTTCTGTACTTTCTCACCAGTTTACTAGACAAGCCCAGACATGCTTGAACCCCGGCAATAGACCCACTTTAGATTCAATCTGAGATTCCTCCTATACTATATGTGAGATGCTTCTGGAAAATTCTCTAAAATAATGCAGCTATTTCAGGTTTTGTGCCTTTAGGTTCCTCATTGTGTTATTACCATAGTGAGAAGTGTCAATAGCATAACCTCATTCTCTGACTGACTTGTAGTTTAAAGGAAGTATGTATGAAAAGAGGTAACATCTCACAGGATGATGAAATGATAGAACCTTAGAACTGGAAAGAACTAGAAATCGGATGCCAGCCTTCCAATCTGTAGGTTGTAATCCAACCAAAACAAAACCACATAATGATTTCTTTTTGAGTTAAAATCTGTCAGTGTAACCATTTTGAAATACAAGTGTTTTAGCTGATGCCCTTCCACAATAAGGAAATCATATACATGTGTATTACTTTGAATTTCATAAAATGCTTCTATAAACTATAGGTGAAGGGGTAGGCAAAATGTGAAAAGTGAATACATAAAGGCCTCTTTTTTTGGTCCTTTTATGTGTTTTATATCTGATTTGCTAGCCGAATAACTTTATTAGATGTTCAAAACCCAGTTATTAAAATTGGATCTGACAGATTAGTTATTGTAGCATAGCAGTCACAGTACCAGCTAATACTTTTATCCATCAAATCCCAGGAAAGGCAGGAAATAAGATAAATATTTAATGAGTGGCATACAAAGTCTCTGAGCAGTTTGGATAAATTAACTTGGCTTTTAGAAAGCTTCAAGCCTAATTAAAGCAACCCCCTTCTCTTTACTTAAGTGTACAGATATCCATGGCATCTATTTTGACTACTAATCTTAGTCATACCCTTATTTTTCCTCCCCTTTTTCCTTTCTCCTGTATTTCTTTACTTGCTTTTATATCTACCTTATGGGCCTATATGCATCCTGAGAAATTAGCTTAAATTATTTTTTCAATGAAGTGAGTTTTGTTGGGCACCCCCCAGCCTGCCAATCCTCCTCCCTTTTCACCACCACCATACTTACCTGCTGGGCACATGGCCTGCCAGCCTTACTTACAACTAGGTTTGCCCATGTGACTAGGTTATGACCAATAAACTGTGAACAGAATCACATCCTTAAAAGGAAGCTGCTTGCTTGGGGTTGAGCCAGCCTCAGCCATGCATACCAGGACCACACCCTAGAATGACAGAGCTTGGTCTGTACGTGACCTCATTGTGCAATGCCACCCACCCCTATGGACTAACAGCTCACACTTCTTATGAGTGAGAACTACTCTTTTAAATTGGCCCAATCAATATCTTAATACAGGTAAAATAAACAAATAAAATTTCCTAGTTATCAAAAAACTGAGACCATCAGGAGTAAAATTCTTTAGTTTACCACCCTTTCATCTATAAACTTACATATACCCTCACTGATTTTTTTTCTTCCCTATGCAAACTTAGGCTTGCTACTAAGCCAGACCCTTAGGTGTCCCTGAAAAAAATGACCATATATGTATGTTTTTTGTTTTCCTCATCTTTGTCTTGGGCACATGGCTGCCCAGCTAGAGACTGCATTTCCCAGCTTCCCTTACTCTCCCTTTCACCCAGTTAATTAACCTAGGCATATTTGCTCAATCAAGTGTTACATTCCTTTGGGTAGATAAAGGTAGCTGCCAAAGAAGGGTAAATTGAATAAAAGCTAACTCCTTACAAATTTACTACCATGTCACAATAAAAATAAGTTTCAGCCCAAATTCTGCCACAAATATATTTATTAAACAAACATTCATTAGTAAGAAATCACAAAATAGTTCATATAACCAGTTCTATAAGCTCAATGAAATTCCAGCTCTCTGTCCTTTTAGGTGCTTCAATAACATGTATGAAAGATGCTCTCAAAAGACACAGACTCTGGACTCTCTGTTAGCCCCAAACTAAAACCATTCCAGAAGCCAACTCCTCAAGCAAAGATTAGATTGGACTATAAGACATAAAAATATACTCATGAAGCACATGTGCTTCTTAGCTCAAGTAAACACATGAGACTAAATGGGCAGCTCCTGTCAAGAGGCGGGATGAGAAGGCAGAGAGGGACAAGAGCTGGCTGAACGGACATAGGAAACCCAGGGTAGAAAGGAAGAGTGTGCTGTCACAGTACAGGGAGAGCAACTAGGGTCACATAACAATGTGTGTATAAATTTTTGTATGAGAAACTAACTTAAACTGTAAACTTTCACTTAAAACACAATTTTAAAAAAAAGAAGAAAGAAAGATGCACCCAAAACAGAAAAGCGTTTCAGGGACAGGATTCTGTATCCTCTATTCAACATCGTGAAATTGGAAGTCGCAGTGACTCAACACAGGACTATTTAGGAATCAGACATCACAGGCCTCCCTAAACCTTGCTGTTCGTGCAAAGGCAAGGAGAGTTGTAACTGTTATAGACAACCTTCATACCTTTAACTTCACCATTTGTAACACTCATCCTGCTATTTAACAAATACAAAACCCATTTTTCATATTCAGTAAGCCCATTAACAAAGTGCTATGGAGGTATTGATAGCAGAATTTATTTGCAGCAGCCTCCAGAGTCTGGGCCTTTCTGGTATAACACTGGCTGAAGACTCTTGAATTGGGCTTTTTGGTTTAATAGCATGTTTGTTATCCCTTTATAGAATTAAACCTTAAATTATTGGCACATACATTGTTACGGTTTGAATTGTGTCCCCCAAGAAGTATGTATTATAAATCCTAACGCCTATATGGTCGCTATGAGTTGGAATCAACTCAACAGCAACAGTTTTTGTTTTTTTTTTTTAATACCCGTGGTAGGAGCCCTGATAGCACAGTGGTTAAATGCTCAGCTGCTAACTGAAAGGTTGGTGTTCAAACCCACCATGGGAGAAAGATGTCGCAGTCAGCTTCCATAAAGATTTACGGCCTTAGAAACCATATGGGGCAGTTCTACTCTGTTCCGTAGGGCCACTGTTAGTCAGAATCAACTCAATGGCAATGGGTTTGGTTTTGGTTTTTTATACCTGTGGTTATAATACTATTTGGGGAATGGGTTTTGTTTGTTATGTTAATCAGGAAATATTAGTGTAGTGTGTCTTAAATCAATCTCTTTTGAGATATAAACTGAAAGATTAGGTACCAGGAAGCAAGCAAAGATAGAGGAAGACAGATGCCATATCACATGAAGATCACCAAGGAACCAAGGAACAAGGACCCCCAGAGCCCACAGAGAGCCTTCCCCTAGAGCTGGTGTTCTGAATTCGGACTTCTAGCCTCCTAAACTGTGAGAAAATAGATTTCTTTTTGTTAAAGCCACTCACTTCTGGTCTTTCTTTTACAGCAGTACTAGGTAACTGAGACATACATAATATCACACTGTTGTTGTTGGTTGCCATTCACTTGATCTAACTCATGGTGATCCCGTGGATTCAGAGTAAAACTGCTTCATGGGGTTTTCAAGGCTGTGATCTTCTGGAAGCAAATCACCAGGCCTGTCTTCCAAGCCACCTCTAGGTGGCTTTGAGTCACCAACCTTTCAGCTAGTGTTTAAGTGCTTAACTGTTTGTACCACCCAGAACTCCTTATATCACACTAACTATATCTAAATATGCTATTTTTAACTGAATATAGAAAATTTAGCACTTATGGTAGTCACATGACTGAATTCTCAACAAGAGAATGTGAGCAGAGGTAATGTGTACAACTTCCACTTAATTTTCCCTTGACTTTTTTTCCCATGTGCTGGAATAGAGCCATGCCATTGATGCATAGAGGTGGTGAAACAACTATATGGAAGGACTGTGGGTCTGTGAGTGATTTCGTGGTGCAGAGCTGCATGCCAATCTAGACTGGCCAGACTGTTACGTGACAGAGAATTTAGTTCCTATCTTATTTAAGCTACTATATTTTAGGATCTCTTTTTAGCCCTTAATTAACAAATCTTCACCTTACACCTTGATTCCATCATCTTCCATTTCCTCTTTGTCTTTGTCTTAGGCTGGGTTCTCTAGAGAAGTAAAAACAGTGAAGCGTATAAATACATATAAAGAGAGATTTATATCAAGGAGATGGCTCTCACAGTTGTAGAGGCCAGAAAGTTCCAAGTCTGTGAGTAGAGCTGTTGGCTTCTGCTGACTCACATAGCTACAGGGGCTGGAGAACACAAGATCTGCAGGTCAGACAGCAGGCCTCTGGCACAAAGGTTGCAGAGGCTGACAAATCCCAAGATTTGCAGGTAAGCTGCTGGCTCAAGTCCCAGCAACTGGAGGACAGTTTAGTAGGAGCCAGCTACAGGATCCAGAGCAAGCAAAAGCCAATGAGTTTGCCAGAATGTCCACCTATATTGGATACAGGCCACACCCCTAAGGACACTTCCTTTCAACTGATTGTCTGCTCATACAGATCCTCATCATGGAGGTGATTACATTATATTAGATTTCATTTTGGAAGTAGTTGCATCATTATATAGGTACCAAGCTACGTTATAACTGCCAAACCACTGAGAATCACAGCCCAGCCAAGTTGACACACGACCTTAACCGTCACAGCTTTCAATTCCATCCTCTATACTAGCTCCTTCTTTTGGCTCATAACCATGATCAAGTCTTTCCATCCTTAAAAAGCAAACAAATATCGATTCCATTCTCACCTAAGCTTCCCAAAAATACGAACTGTATTTCACTTCCTTGCCTCCAGCACATTGTTCTATACACTGCACTATGACATCCATTCCGAGTACATTTTTAAAACTACTTTCAGTAAAACCATTAACCACCAAATCTAGAGGATACTCCTCAGTCCTGATCTTATTGTACCACTTTGACACATTTTCTTCTTTCCTCTTCCCTCTCTTGATTTCTGTGATGCCACAACTCATCCAGATTTCCTGTATCTTTCATGATTTCTTCTTGATCTCCCTGGTTTTTAAATGGATCAAGTTTACAACCTTGGCCCAACTCTCATCTTGCTCTACATGGTCTTCTTGGTAAATAGCATCCATTCTCATGATTCTGATCTCTGATAAGAGCTTTCCAGATTTATCACCCACACTCTGGGCAGCACTGTTGCCTCCTTGAGATAAAAACCAAACCCATTGCCACTGCATCGATTTTGACTCATAGTGACCCTATAGGACAGAATACGACTGCCCCATAGGGTTTCCAAGGCTATAAATCTTTACTGATGCAGACTGCCTCATCTTTCTCTCATGGAGTGGCTGATGGGTTCAAACTGCCGACCTTTCAGTTAGCAGCCAAGTGCTTTAACCACTGTACCACCAGGGCCCCTTCTTTGAGACAGGGAACCCTTAATTTGACACCGATATACAAAATTGTATGTGTTTCTGTCTGTGGACTGGACTTTTCTCCATGTATTGCAAATTGGCCTCAGCAAATTTGGCCCTTCAGCAGCTGACACATTCTTCTAGTAAATATCAATAACATTCATCCATTTGACGTAGGTGGGAACTAAGCATGCTGTTCCTCACAACTTCAATAGCAGGTGGTAGATCACAATGATAACAGGACTTCATCCAAATTCTTCCAAACATATAAACATTTGCCAGTGGTGTTGGGAAAATTACGTTTCCACATGCAGAAAAATCAAACAGGATCCATGCTTCACACCATACATAAAAACAAATTCAGAATGAATTACGAACTTAAATGTGCAAACTAAAAGTGGTGAAAACTAAAACATAATACAAAATGGAATACCACTTAGCCAGTAAGAGAAATGAAGCCTTGATACACGCTACAATATAGATGGATCTTGAAGACGTTATGTTGAGTGAAATATGTCAATCACAAAAGGACAAATACTGTATGGCCTCACTGACATAAAAAGAAAAGGCAAATGTATAGAGACCACAGTGTATTAGTGGCGATGGGATATTGCATTGATTAAGGGATGAATCCCTGAAACTGTTGCCCTGAGATAATCCTCAAACCTTATACCAGAAATATCCCCCGAAATTTTCTTTAAACCAAACAGTAGTTTAACTAGTAAAAAAAAAAAAAAAAAAAAAAAAGGCTGTCTTAAGCATTACGCTGTTTTAAGAACTATCTATATGGGATCAAATGACAACAGCAACTCAAAAGATTGGATAGGAACCTTAAGGGGCAGTGAGTTTATGGTAATGTGGGAGGAACAATTAACAAAAGGAGGGTGAGAATGGTTGTACAACTTGAAGAATGTATCTAGGTCACTGAATTACACATGTAGAAACAGTTGAATTGGTGTATGTTTTGCTGTGTATACTCTTAACAACAACAAAATAAAAAAAAGAAAGAAAATGTATTTCTAACATCCCTTACAATAATTAGTGAATTTTCTGGCATAAATTTCAGTAAAGATCCTTGAAAGCTTAAGTAGCCACCTGGGGAATATGGATTCTTGATTAGGGCACTTCAAATTCTAACCACCCCTGGAGTATGAATTCCTAATGGAGAAATTCTGTGATAACTAACATCCCCTAGAGTGTAGATTAAAGTTAATTTACACACAAGTACATTGTTTGTAATGAAGTACTTTAAAGTAAATTATAACAGAGACAATATAATGACATGTCAGGAAGCATGGTTGTCCAGAGCTCTCAAGTTTCACATAACCTTTAGTTGCCCATCAGTCAATTCCAGCTCACAGAGACCCTGTGTGTACAGAACAGAGCTGAGCTCCATAGGGTTTTCAAAGCTGTGACCTTTTGGAAGCAGATGGCTAGGCTTTTCTTCTGAGGCACCTCTGGGTGGGTTTGACCCGCCAACCTTTTGGTTAGTAGTCGAGAGCTTAACTGCGTGCACCACCCAGGAACTCCAAGTTTCACATACTGGTTTTTAGAATGCTAAAAGTCTTCTATACTGCAGGTGAGTTACTGCTGCCCTGAGTTCCCAGAATACCATCCTCATGCCTTGGTACATTCCTCAAGACCCCCAGGTTTTCCCCATGATGCGGAAACTACAGCGACAGCGGGCACATCCAGGACCTCCAGGTTCCTGCTATGGTAACATGGTTTGTATCCATTGGGAATGGTCAGTGCCCTTGCCTTTCCAATCATTGAATATTTTAGATATTACTTTTGCCCAAATCTTCAGCCATGAAGAAATTGACAAGGCTGTCTGAATCCCAACCCTGTATACCTTGAGGAAGGAATTATAATTGCTCCAGCTTGTCCCAGGCACTCATGTCTAAGTTATTTGATGTTGGCCAGGCTGTAAGACCAAGGTCCAGTTACACAAGGTGGCTTCTTGTGGGTTTGAGGGATGAAGATGCTTGCAGATCCTTCTGTAGGTGTCCATTGCAGGCATATCGGATTTCACACCAGCAACAGGGCTTTGCTAGGAGGGTAGAACAAAAGGGCACAGAACCAAACAAGTTTAAGACATAAGCTGGAAAGTAGTGGAGAGATGGACAAAGGAATGTAAGATGAGAAGACCAGGAAGTAAACACACACACACACACAAAAAAAAAAAAAAAAACAGAACTTTATTAAATCATTTTTAGTAGAAGCATTTATTTATATTCAAAAGAGGCATCAATTCACACTTAAAAAAAATACCGTAAGTTCTGGTCCGTTTATGCGTGTATGTATATGCATATGTGCAGTTCCACAGATGATCTGATAATGATAGTAACCACTATTTTAAAACAATAATATTTCCCAATATGAGCCCAAGAAATAGAAAGGGCCACGTAAACTAGAGACTCCATCAACCTGAGACCAGAAGAACCATATGGTGCCCAGCTACCACCAATGACCGCCCTGGCAGGGAACACAACAGAGAGTCCCTGAAGTAGCGGGTGAAAAGTGAGTTACAGAACTCAAATTCTAGTAAAAAGACCAGATTCAATGGTCTGAATGAGACTGGAGGGTCCCCAGAAGAGATGGCCCCTGGACTCTCTGTTAGCCCAGAACTAAAACCATTCCTGAAGCCAACTGTTCAGACAAAGATTAGACTGAACGTTAAGACATAAAATGATACTGGTGAGGAGTGGGCTTCTTGGCTCAAGTAGATACTTGAGTCTAAATGGGCAGCTCCTTTCCAGGGGGGAAGTGAGAAGGCAGGAGGGGACAGGAACTGGTTGAATGGACACAGGAAATATAGGGTGGAGAAGAAGAGGGTGCTGTCACATTGTAGGGAGACCTACTAGGATCACATAACAATGTGTGTATAAGTTTTTGTATGAGAAACTGACTTGAATTGTAAACTTTCACCTAAAGCAAAAATAAATAAGTAAAAAAAAATTTTTCCATATCTTATAATCTCCAGGAAACTGAAACATGCATGCTTTATATCAATTTCTGACGAATACATAGAGAATGGGTCTTCAAGGACGTCCCAGTATTCACTGGTGTTTATTCACTAACTGACTGTTGTAAATCATGACAGTCAGTTGATATTCTAACTGTAATATTGCTGGAAACAGAAAGCATGATTTTGTTGTTGTTGTTAAATGTTTATGCTCATCCCACTTTGAAATGTGGCATCTGGGGTCTTAAATGCTAACAAGCAGCCATCTAAGATGCATCAATTGGTCTCAACCCACCTGGATCAAAGAAGAATGAAGAACACCAAGGTCACATGACAACTATGAACCCAAGAGACAGAAAGGGCCCCATGAACCAGAGACTTACATCATCCTGAGACCAGAAGAACTAGATGGTGCCCGGCCACAACCGATGACTGCCCTGACAGGGAGCACAACAGAGAACCCCTGAGGGAGCAGGAGATCAGTGGGATGCAGACCCCAAATTCTCATAAAAAGACCAGACTTAATGGTCTGACTGAGACTAGAGGAATCCCGGCGGTCATGGTCCCCAAACCTTCTGTGGGCCCGGGACAAGAACCATTCCCAAAGACAACTCATCAGACATGGAAGGGACTGGACAATGGGTTGGAGAGGGATGGTGATGAAGAGTGAGCTACTTGTATCAGGTGGACACTTGAGACTGTGTTGGCATCTCCTGTCTGGAGGGGAGATAGGAGGGTAGAGAGGGTTAGAAACTGGCAAAATTGACACGAAAGGAGAGACTGGAAGGGCTGACTCATTAGGGGGAGAGTAAGTGGGAGTATGGAGTAAGGTGTATATAAGCTTATATGTGACAGACTGACTTGATTTGTAAACGTTCACTTAAAGCTCAATAAAAATTATTTTTAAAAAATGTTTATGCTCATATGATAATCACTATGACTGTTCACAAACATTCTGGTTCCTCGCTCTTTAAGGACATGGTAGGATTGCCCTTCTCCACCCTACTGAAGTCAGGTGTGGCCATGGGATTTGATATATGAGTACAACTAACATTCAGCACTTTTAGGCAGAAGATGTAAGAGCCAGTGCATGCTCTGGCAAACTCTCTTTTAAATGTGTCCCAGATGTTGGCTGCTCCATTAGCTTGGATTCCAGAGTGAGGATGAAACAGAACAGAACCTCAGACCGCTTATGATGGACAGATAGTGTGAGTGAGAAATAAAGCTTTGTTATTCTAAGCTATTGAGATGTGAACTGTCTACCATAGCCCCGTTGAGCCTATCCAGATTAACGCACATTGTCTACTGATAGTTTTGTCTCTTACCACCAGATCTTTTATTGTCTCACTCTATTGTAGTCACTATGGCCCAGCGGAGGGGGCAGTCACACTTCTGATCTTCCAACATACCACTATGAAAAAGAAAAGCCTTTTCTAAACTATGTTACTTTTTTTTTTTTTCACTTGGAAAGCCATTAATAGGTTTGGTGAGAAAAAGTTTTGTGGTTATCTTAGTTATCTAGTGCTGCTGTAACAGAAATACCACAAGTGGGTGGCTTTGAAGAACAGAAATTTATTTTCTTACAGTTTAGGATGCTGGAAGCTTGAATTCAGGGGTGGCTCTAGGGGGAAGCCCTTCTTTGTCTATTTCAGCTTCTGCTAACTGCCAGCAATTGTTGGTATTTTGGGGCTCATAGATGCATCTGTTGCTATGAGTCAGAATGAGTCGCTATGAGTCGGAATCGACTCAACGGCACAGGGTTTGGTTTGGGAAGATGCATCTGTCTCTGTCCTCTGTCTTAGTCTTCCCCTTGTTATGTGTCTCTGTGTTTATTTTGGTCTTTGTATAACTCAGGAATGATTAGGTTTAGGATCTACCCTACACTGAAATGGCCTCCTTAACGTAACGGAAGAAAAATCCCCACTTCCAAACAGGATCATATTTACAGGTACCAAAACCAGTTGCCATCATGTTAATTCTGACTCATGGAGTGACCCCATGTGTGTCAGAGTAGAGCTGTGCTCCATAGGGTTTTCAAGGCCGCCACCTTTCAGAAGCAGATCTCCAGGCCTTTTTTCCAAGGTGCCCCTGGGTAGGTTCAAACCACCAACCTTTCAGTTTGTGCCTCCCAGGGACTCCATTTACATGTACAGGGGTTAGGATTTCAACACATAATTTACGGGGGACACAGTTCAATCCATGATAATGGTCAAGAAAGTTTGAGAACCAGTGGTGTGGTGGTAATATTTAACAATCTGAGTGGGGAGAGGGGAGGGGGAACAGTCCTGATTTACAGTGTTTGCTGATTTCTGCTGTATAAGTACTCTGACCACGGCCAATTTCAAGCTACCAGCTTGACTTCAACTGGCTTGCAAAATTCTTGAAAATTTAACAATAGCTCTTGTGAGCCATTATCTGAGCAAGCTCCAGCAAGCTCTCGGAAAGCCCCTGTATAATGATATCATCTGCAAAAAAAGGACAATGAGCGTTAGCATATGAATGATGAAATCGAGATTTTTGAGGTAAGGAGACCTGTTTAACTTACTTAGACAGAGATTACCTTTTTAGAGGAGCACTTAAAATAAAGACGATTCTTCACATAGCTCGGGAAATGTTGACATAGGAAATACTAAATGGTTACTTGGTCCCTGAGTGGCACAAGTGGTTTGTGCTAAGCTGCTAACCTGAAGGTTGGCAGTTTGAATTTACCTGGTGGCTCTATGGGAGAAAGGCCTGGCAAACTCCTTCTGTAAAGATCATGGCCAGGAAAACCCTGTGGAGCTGGTCTATTCTGTAACACACGGTGTTGCTATGAGTCAGAATTGACTTGACAGCAATGAGTTTGAATTTTTTGGTTCAGTAGTTATTATGGACCCATTGAGGGTAGCAGTGGTTCAGTGATAGAATTCCTGCCTTCTATGCAGGAGACCCAGTTCAATTCCTAGCCAATGCTCCTCATGTGCACCCACCGTCTGTCTATTAGTAGAGGCTTGCATGTTGCTATGATGCTGAACAGGTTTCAGTGGAGCTTCCAGATTAAGACAGACTAGGAAGAAAGGCCTAACAATCTATTTGCCACATTTAGCCAATGAGAACCCTGTGGATCCAATCCCATTGTGCATGGAGTCACCATGAGCTGGGGGCTCACTTGACAGCAGCTAACAACACCACCACCATTATGGGCCCAGAAACACATAAACGCCTTAAAGGCTCTGAAACCAATTTCCCTTTTTAAAGCCAGAAAGTTAAAATTGAACGTTTAATCTATAAATCTATAGGTTTATGTTAGTCATCTAGTGCTGCTATAACAGATATACCACAAGCGAATGGCTTTAACAAACAGAAACTTATTTCTTCACAGTAAAGTAGGCTAAAAGTCTAAATTCAGGGCGTCGGCTCCAGGGGAAGGCTTTTTCTCTCTGTCAGCACTGGAGGAAGGTCCTTGTCCTCAATCTTCCCCTGGTCAAGGAGCTTCTCAGGGGCAGGGACCCTGGGACCAAAGGATGGGCTCTGCTCCTGGTGCTGCTTTCTTGGTGATATGAGGTCCCCAACTGTCTGCTTGCTTCCCTTTCCTTTTTATGTCTTGGGAGATAAAAGGTGGTGCAGGCCACATCCCAGGGAAACTCCCTTTACATTGGATCAGGGAGGGATGTGACCTAGGTAAGGGTGGTGTTACAATCCCACCCTAATCCTTTTTAACATAAAATTACAATCACAAAGTGGAGGACAACCAAACAATGTGGGAAATCATGGCCCAGCCAAATTGATACACATATTTTTTGGGGGACATAATTCAATCCATGACAGGCCCTTAATTCCTTAATTAAATTTAACTTAAAATGTATGCTATTTTTTCCCCTAAATTTTATTTATTTTGTTGTTGTTGAGAATGTGCACAGCAAAACACAACAGTTTCTACATGTACAATTCGGTGACATTGATTACCTTCTTCAAGTTGTGCAACCACTCTCACCCTCCTTTTCTGAGTTGTTCCTCTCTCAGTAACATAAACTGACTGCCCCCTAAGGTTGCTATCTAATCATTCAAGTTGCTGTTGTCAGTTTGATTCCATAGAGATAGTTCTTAAAAGAGCTAATGCTCAAGGCAGCATAATTATTTTACTAGTTAAGCTAAACTAGTGTTTGGTTTTAAGATGACTTTGGGGGATATTTTTGGTTTAAGGTTTATAGATTATCTCAGGGCAAGAGTTTCAGGGGTTCATCCACCATCCATGACTCCAGAAAGTCTAGAGTCCATCAGAATTTGAAATTCTGTTCTGCATTTTTCCTCTTTTGATTAGGATTCTTCTATGGAATCTTTGATCAAAATGTTCAGTAATGGTAGCCAGGCACCATCCAGTTCTCCTGGTCTCATGGCAAAGGATGCAGTTGTTCATGGAGGCAATTAGCCACACATTCCATATCCTCCTCCTATTCCTGACTCTCCTTCTTCTTCTGTTGCTTCAGGTGAATAGAGACCAACTATTGTGCCTATAGGGTCGCTTTGAGTCAGAATCCACTCGACGGCACTGGGTTTGGTTTTTGGCTTATTGTGCCTTGAATGGCCACTTGCAAGCTTTTAAGTTCCCAGGCACTATGACAAAGAGAACTAGGAGGTAGAACAGAAGCACTGAAAGTGTTATTAGACCAATTAACTGAGATATCGCATGAAACTATGACCCTAAACCTTCAAACCAAGAAATCAAATCCCATAATGTGTTTGGTTGTACATAAGCAGCCTCAGCAGCTACTGTTTTGTTGTTGTTGTAAACATATCTATCACACAACTTTTGCCAATTCAGCTGTTTACGGGTGTACAGCTTATTGGTAGCAATTACAATAATTGGCTGTTCAACCCTACCCTTAATCAATGTAATTTTTCCATAACCATTAACCTCCCTTCTCCCCTTCCTCTCTGACCCTGGTAACTGCTAGTACATTTTAATCTGTATATGTTTGCCTTTTCTTTTCATTTTATATAAGTGAGGTCATACAATATTTGTCCTTTTGTGATTGGCTTATGTCGCTCAGCATAATGTCTTCAAGCTCCATCCACACAGTAGCATGTATCAAGACTTCATTTCTCCTACTGGCTGAGTAGTATTCCATTGTATGTATGTACCACGGTTTGTTTATCCATTCATCTGTTGATGAGCATTTAGATTGTTTCTACCTTTTGGCTATTGTGAACCGTGCTGCAATGAACGTTGGTGCACAAGTCTCTTTTTGAATCTCTGCTTTCAAGTTTTTTGGGTATATATCAAGGAATGAAATTGCTGGGTAGTATAGTAGTTCGTTTACTAGTTTTTCAAGAAACTGCCACATTATTTTCCACAATGGCTATACCATTTTGCATTCCCACCAGCAATGGATAAAGGTTCCAATTTCTCCAAATCCTCAACAACATTTGTTATTTTCTGTTTGTTTATCTTAGTCATCCTAGTAGGAATGAAACGGTGTGTCATTGTGGTTTTGATTTGTATCTCTCTGGTGGTTAATGACACTCAGCATCTTTTCGTGTGTTTGGTGGCCATTTGAATATCCTCTTTGGTGAAATATCTATTCAAGTCATTTTCCCATTTTATGGTGCAGTTATTTGTCTTTTTGTTGTTAAGTGGTTGGAATTTTACATGTATTTTGGTTACTAGATTCTTGTTGGATATATGGTTTCTGAAGATATTCTCCCAGTTGTAAAATGTATGCTATTTTGACACGGATAATTGCCATGTTCCAGGTGGTATGCTAGCTGCCAGGAAATAAGTAAAACATTATGCTGTTCCTGGAGAACTGACGACCAATAGGGTAAATATTCTACTTCTATTTAAATTTTGTGACTCTGTGGCATAGATTACTACAGAAGTAAGATCTCACCGGGGCGTAGGAGAAGCTCTGAGTGAGCAAGAAGAAAACCTTCCAAAGCTTTTGTATTTAGATAAACAAAACTTCAAAACCCATTATGATTGAAAACCCATTATGATTATACCTTTTCTTTAGTCATCCACAAACTAATATAAAGATCTTTGGGAAGATTTTACCAACGGTGATAAGCATGAGGGCTTTGAGAGAAACTCCACTGGACAGACTGAAGTACACAGGTTTCCCTATTCCACATAATTTTCTCCATTTTCACATTGCTGTCTGAGGTGTATTGTTATCGTTCATAATATTTGCTGTCCCT
Source organism: Elephas maximus indicus (assembly GCF_024166365.1). NCBI lineage: Eukaryota > Metazoa > Chordata > Mammalia > Proboscidea > Elephantidae > Elephas > Elephas maximus. The sequence goes on along the minus strand of NC_064822.1, from coordinate 78,259,049 downwards.
CCATGAGGCTTGGCTGGTGACTTTCTTTGGCCAATGAAATGTAAATGGAAGAGACTTGTGCCTCTGTTCATCAGAAGTTTTAAGAGTGATTGCATAGTTCAGCCATGCTCTTTTCCCTCTGCTAGAAGTCCAGCAATATCCCAGAAAGTAGTTCCTCCGTTAGCCTGAGTCCCAGAATAAAAGTGACCAGGAGCAGAGCTATAGCTAACTCATGATGGGCATGTAACACTAGCAAGACTTCTGTTATTGTAAGCCACTGAAATGTGGGGTTGTTACTGCAGCATAACTTAGCTTTAGCTTACTGATACACAGTCTTTAACACCAACTAAAAAATCCACAGAGCTCTTTTTGCTTTATTCAAATTTCATGGTAGTAAATCCTGTTCAATCACTCATTCGTCCAGTGCACACTTATTGAGCACCTACATGTGAGTCTTTAAAGGATTTGATCATGGACAAAGTTGTGAGGGAGGAAGGGAGCTGACTTTCCAGTAAAAGGATATAACAGAGCCTAAAGTTTCAAAGAAGGGAAAACTGTATAGGGTGTACTTGGAAGATCTAGGTACCCGGTACCCCTAGTTGCCATTGAGTCGATTCCAACTCATGGCAAGCCCATGTGTTGTAGAGAAGAACTGCACTCCATGAGGTTTTCACGGCTGTGACCTTTTGAAAGCCGGTCCGAGGCACTTCTGAGGGGACTTGAATCTCCAACCTTTCAGTCTGTAGCCATCTGCGTAACCATTTGGGTTGCCCAGGGACTCCAAAGATCTAGCTAGTAGCTCAATAATCAGTTAGCTGAAATAAAATTAGAGTAGTGCAGGATTATTGTTTTGAAAAGAGAGCTAAGGGAGATGGTATGTATCTCAGCCTTATTTATAATAGGAAAAGAATAAAAACTGAGGAATGGAAGTAATAACCAAGTACTGAATACCAATTATGTGAAAGTCCTATTCTTGCAAATAACTTGAGCCAATTTGGGCACGCACAACTTTTAGGTTCTTTTTGGTAAATGAAAGGCGTCAAAGAAATTTTTCTTCCAGTAAAAGCCAAGATTCCAGGGAGAATATTGTGTTCGGTGCCCAGAATCCTCCAGCATTCTTGGTCAGAGGTGCCTTGAGAAATTTAGCCCAGGGCATCATTGCTAAGGACACAGGCTACGGCCTACTTACGCAAGGGCAGGGGGAGTCTCTGGAAGGGTTTCAGATAAGCACGTACCTTGGCTAGTTTTCATTTTGCAAAAAAAAAAAAAAGCCAATTTCTGACCTGTGTCATTTTGGGGAACAGCTCACTATTTTTACCAGTAAAAACCTATTTCTTCCATTTAGTTGGCAAATTATGAAGTGTCACTGTTGCTCAAGATACTGATAACGACAACAAAAACAAAAATTCCTTGTCATTGTGTTGATTCTGTTTCATGGTGACCCCATGTGTTTCAGAATAAAACTGTGCACCATAGGCTTTTCAATGGCTGTAATCTTATGGAAGTATATTGCCAGGCCTTTCTTCTGAGGTGCTGCTGGGTAGATTTGAACTACCAAACTTTCATTTGGTAGCCAAGTGCAAACCATCTATTGATAACAGAACTTATAAAAGTTGCTGCTGAAGAGGGGCTAGAATGCTAGAAAACCACCAACTCGGGACTAGCATAATGAACACCCATATACTCATGACCAAGATTTAATAATTTTTAATATTTTACTGTAGTTGCTGAAGTATTATAAAGTTAATTACAGACATCATAACATTTCACCATTAAATACTTCTGTATGCATTTTTTTAAATACTTTTGCCTGATGATCACAATACCATACCATACTTAACAAAATTAACAGTAATTTCCTAATATCCTCTGATGCTCAGTCTGTACTTAGATTTCCACATTTGTCCCCAAAGTGTCTTTTACAGATAATTATTTTTCTTTTTAAAAAATTTTTCTTTATTTTGTTTTTGTTGTTGAGAATATACACAGCAAAACATACACCGACTCAACAGTTTCTACATGTATAATTTGGCGACATTGATTACATTCTTCAAGTTGTGCAACCATCCTCACCCCCCTTTTCTGAGTTGTTCCTCCTCCATCAACATAAACTCACTGGTCCCTAAATTTCCTGTCTAATCTTTTGAGTTGCTGTTGTCAAGCTGATCCCATATAGATAGACAGTTCTTGAAAGGGCATAATGCTCAAGGCACACATTTTTTTACTAGTTAAGCTATTGTTTGGTTTTAACAAGACGTCAGGGGATATTTTTGGTTTAAGGCATAAAGATTATCTCAGGGCAATAGTTTCAGGGGCTCAGCCAACCTTTCTGGCTCCAGAAAGTCTAGAGGTCATGAGAATTCAAAATTCCATTATGTAGAAAACTAATCGTAACGTCACTGAGTTTGAGATTTCCTCTCACAACTTTGGAAATTAAAATGGTCAACCTTGGTAACAGCTCTAAAATGGTACCTTAAAATGTAAAATTCCCAGGGAATTCTGAGAGTCCACAGACAGCTGTTGCGTGAGTTCAAACAAGGTGTTACCTCAGGACAGACACAGCCCTGCTGAGGGCACACAGCTGGGCAAGAAGAGTCACGGCCACTGCCCTTGTGCAGTGCATAACTGCACAACCTTATGGGCAGGGATCCTGTGATTTATGCCTTGCACGTTACTGATGTGAAATGAATACCATATTTGGAGTCAGATAAACATTTTCAATTCTGAGCCAGCCATTTGCCAATAAATTTTGGGCTTAGCCTTACTTGGATTCTCTGAGTCTGCTTCCCCATCTCTAAAATAGGGTAATAACAATGATTACCTTTCTAGAGTTATTGTGAGGAGTGGATGAGTTAATATATGTAAACAGCTTTCTGCCTGTATCATATTCGGCATCAGATATCCCAGGACTTGAGATAACTACAACAACAATAATAATAACGACAAATACTTATCAAATCCTTATTTGCGCTGGCACAGTTCTGAGAATTTTACATTTTTTTAATTCATTTAATCCTCACAACTCTGTGAGGTAGGAATTTGTATATCTTCATTTAGAGATGCAAAAAGGCCCTGGCCAGAGAGTCCAGGCTTAATTAAGAGCTAAGAACTAAAGGCAGGAGAGGACATTCTCTCTGCATTTTCATCCTTCCATTCTAGTCCTTGTGGAAACCCTGATGGCGTAGTGGTTAAGAGCTACAGCTGTTAACCAAAAGGTCAGCAGTTTGAATCCACCAGGCACTCTTTGGACACCCTATGGGGCAGTTCTAGTCCGTCCTGTAGGGTCGCTATGAGTCAAAATCTACTCGATGGCAACAGGTTTGTTTGTTTTTTTTGGTTTTTCTAGTCCTTGCGGATAACTGGCTGGCCTAGTTCTCCTTACTCAGTCATGTTAATCAGGGTGCACACGCTGCCTGTTAGGTTTTCATGTTGGATAACGATGTACATCCTCTCCCTTGACCAATCGTTTTCTAATTTTATGAATTATCAAATTAGCTGTGTAATTATTTTAACTCTTGAACTAATGGTGAACACTTAGATTCTAAGGTGATTTCCTTTGTGTTTGATAAAACATGAGAGTGGATTTCTTTGTTCGCTTTGTAGAGTTAAATGGTTTCAAAAGATCCACTCCCAAATGGTAGTCCAAATTTCCAAAACACTGACTTTTAATCAGTTGCTAATAGCTTTGCCTATTGTTCAGTTTATCTGTCAGTGAAATGGGTATGTGTTTCACATCTGTTAACAACTCTGAGAACTTTCAGCAAACCTAAGCATTGCTGTCATCATCAACCTCTCTGCCATCATTGATATGGAAGTTCAGCTTAGTTTGAATAACAAAAGTTAGTTTACCCAAAACAAATTATGCACTTCAGCACTTGTAAAGCATGTTAAACTTTTCCTCAACAGCCTCAAATACAGCTATTTACATTTATTACCATATCACTGACAGGTCTCTTCAAGCTCACTGCTGCCTTCAAAATGCTTCCTGCCTCAGAATTCTTAGATATCAAGAGCCACGTGGGCAGAAACTGTCTTGATCATTTCCAGCCGTCTGGAAAACAGGTCACATACGGTCATAACGTGATATTTTTACTTATTCTACGAATATTTACTAAACACCTACTATGTGCCAGGCTTTTTAGGGTCCCTGGCAAAGAATTCAGCAGTCTTCTTTCGGTTGGGAGATGGGAGGAATGAAGCCTACAAACAGGAGAAAAGCAATTCTTGGTGGCACAAGTAGGCTGTGGAGGGAGCAAAACGTTAGAATTGGCTACCTCAGCTAGAGAAAATATCTCTAAAGGACCAGACACAATGTACTTTCTGTTTCAAATATTTGAACCCATTCCATCCACACCATTTGGCTGACAGGAAGTCCCTGTTCTCTGTGGATTTACTAATGGGAATGACAAACCTCTGACATAATGAAGTGACAGGAGGTGTGCTTTCTGGAAAAGGTAGCAAAAATTTCTTTGGCTAATCCCAGGGTGCACATTTACTTGTGGGAGCGTGTGCTGGTATGCAATCTTCTGCTAAATCCAACAGGCTTCAACTCTATGGTACAGTAAATGAATTCATTTGTATTTTCAAACAATAAGCGCAGGATGAGAAAAAGTAGGTTTTGGATCTCCTGAGAGATCAACTCCACTTGTATCCTTGTCTCACCCTGGTCTGCTCTATCCTTGAGCATTTACGACTACTACACAAACAGGCTGAAATAGGGTCTATTGAGTGTATTTAGCTACCAGTGAATCCGGGGGAAACTCTAGATTTTAGAGGGTTAAATCAAACAATGATTCAGAAAGATCACTTTTAAGAAGAGGCAAAATAATTATTGCTCAGAAGAAAATGTTAATTCAGCCCAAAGGTAATTAGGTACAAAACCTAAATTAGATGCAGTGCTTGCTTAATCGACTTTCTGTAACTTAGAAAAGAAGATTCAGAAGCAAAGCTGACAACATTATAATGAAAAAAAGCAGTCTACTGAGCCTGGTCTGATTGACTTGGTCAAATGGTATATAAATTAAATCCATCTGAAGAATCTGATATCCAAGTGGGATTTTTTATTTCCATTAGACTGCAGTTTAAAATGTATGTGAAGTAAGAAGGTAAGAGTAAAATAATTTCCCCCCATGGCTGGTGAACTTGGCAGCCCACATGGAAAATGAGCCAGCTCTTCCTTTGCTGAACAAATCCATTCAAAATGATTTCATAGTTTTCCTTCCTCATCCTTTGGAATGTGGAAGCCATTCTCCAGCGAGTTTAAAAAAAAAAAAAAATTTTTTTTAACCCTTTAACAGAGGATTCACTTTCTCCATTTTTTCTAGGATATGTAGAATGTAATGGGTTTTTTTTTTTTTTTTTAAGCACAAATGCTGTAGGTAGAAATTGATTTAATCTTATTTAATTAAGACACAGGGGAAATAGTTATGGCTAACATAATGGGAAGTTCTATAATTGAACTACTATGATTTTGCAGTCACCTGCCAGGGAAATGCCAGCACAGATAAATTAAATAATACTGGATTTTTTTTTTTTTTGCTTTGCTATTGCAAAATTAAACAATCTAATTAAAAACAACTAGGTGAAAATGGCTAGCATTCTTATGTGTGGTAAAATATATACAACATTTGTTATTTCAACCATTTTTACATGTATTATTCAGCAACATTAATTATGTTCACCGTGTTGTATAACCATCACTACTATCTGTTTCCACTTTTTTTTCATTACCTTTAACATAAACTCAAACCAAAAACCAAATCTGTTGCCGTGGAGTTGATTCTGACTCATAGAGACCCTATGGGACAGAGTAGAACTGCCCCACAGGGTTTCCAAGGAGCAGCTGGTGGAGTCTAACTGCTGACCTTTTGGTTAGCAGCTGAGCCCTTAACCACTGTGCAACCAGGGCTCATAACAGAAACTCAGTACCCCTTAAACAGTAACTACTGTTTTTCCGTCCCACCCACCTCTGGTAACAACTAATAGACTATGGGCTCTACGCATTTGAAGATGGCTAACTTTTGTAGGTGAGTTGGATTCTGTTTGTGTTGTTTATCTTCCCATGCCCGATTTCTCACCTAACCTATGGCAAACTCTATTCCGGGTGGAGAAGATATGTACATATTTACTTATATATGCATAAAATATATCTGGAAGAGAAACACAAAAAACTTTTTTGCTGTTTTCCATTTTTTGTATTTTCTCTTTTTAAAACAAGTAGCTTACTTACATTGATCTAAATTTAGAAAGAATATACAATGAAATATCTTTCCACCCCTGTTTGCCAGCAGACCAGTTCTCCTTGCCAAAACAGCCAATATTACACTTTTGTTTTTGTTTTTTCTTTTAGTGGAAAGTGTAACTCTTTCTGAGACATTTGATGGATATTTACGGAACTACACATGTGAGTTCTCTAAATCCCAATGTCTAGTTTTATAGAAAGGGTAGCACAACATAATATTAATCTCTACTTTTTTTTTTAATTAGAAGTATATCTATACAACTATGGATTTCTTCCTATAGGGAGCAAAGGAAACCAAAGACCAAGGAAGAAATTAGTCCATAGGACTAATGGTCCTCGAGAACTGCAGCCTCTTCTAGCCTGAGACCAGAAAAACTAGATGGTGCCTAGGACCATCTAGGGACACAATAGAAGGTCATGGTTAGAATGGAGAAAAATGCAGAACAAAACTGAAATTGCTAAAAAAAAAAAAAAAAAAAGGCCAGACTTACCAGACAGATAGGGACTAAGGGAACCCCCAAGACTATTACTCTAAAATACTCTTTGAACTTGGAACTGAAACCACTCCCTCCCAGTGGTCACCTTTCAGCAAAATAATAGATTGGCTTACAAAATAAACAATATCACCCATGAATATTTTGCTTCCTTAAATTAATCAACCATTTGAGACCAGATAGTCAACATTTTTCCTAAAACAAAGATGAGAAGCCAAGGATGGAGCAGGGAAGCTAGATTAATGGAAACTGAACAAAAAGAATGGAAATAATGAGAATGTTTACACATTTGAAAAATGGAGCTAATGTCATGGAACAATCTGTATAAAAATTGTTAAATGGAAACCTAATTTGTTATGTAAGCTGTCACCTAAAACACAATAAAATATTAAAAAAAAAAAAAAAAGTATTATCTTGGAGATCTTTCCATGTCAGTATTGATGATTTTTTCAGTTTTTTTTGATAGCTCCATGGTATTGATGTACCATTATTTAAATTCTTACTTTCCTATCATTGGACATTTGTTTCCAGTTATTTGCTATTACAAGCCATACTCTTGCAGTGTATATCATTTCACATGTATATACATGTACGCACATATTTTAGGATAAATGTGCATTTATCATCTTTGTACGTGCCACCAGATTGCCTCATATAGGTTGTATCAATTTATATTCTTAACCAGAAAAATATGAGAGTGTTTGTTTCTCACAACCTCACTAACAGAGTGTTTTACCAAATGTTTGGATCTTTGCCAATCTGATAGGCTAAATAAATGTTATTTCAGTTTTTTTTTTAACTTTTGGATTTCTCTTACAGGTAATTGTATTTCCTACTCTGCGATTTTAACTCTTTGATGGTCAATCCAACTGTAATTTATTTTGGGAGCAGTGTGAGAAAAGAATAGCTTAATTTTTTTTTTTTTTCCATCAGTATTATCTACTAGGGAGACATCAGCCACCCTTTCTTCACCAATCTTAAGGACTCTCTTTCTGGATGCTATTCTCTTTTGTGACTCTATTTTTCTGTACCACTACCAAGACTTTATGACTTTAATGAGTGTGGCACTAGGCTATGCTTCAGTATCTATCGGTCAAGAGTCTACTATTCTCCCTTCTCTAAAATTACTTTTCTATTTATTGTCATTTATTTTGTGAAATGAATTTCGGAAACAGCATGTCAATTTCCATAAAGATCTTTATGAAAAATGATGAGGACTTACATTGAATTCATAAATTAATTTCACCGGATGACTACTGTATTTCAATTTAGGAATATGGTTTGTCTCTCTGCTTATTTAAGCCTTCTTTTACTTCCTTCAGTAATGTTTTATATTTCTTGTTGGTTTTAATCCTAGGTACTTTAGAGGCAATGTTGCCACCGTGACTTCAGATCTTTTCCTATTACATTCTTTTGAATGGTTATTCCTAATATGTAGGACTTTATATAAATAAAATACATCTTACATCTGGTGATTCTCTTTCAGAATGATTTATATTGCTTTTTCCTGAATTGACATAAAATTTTGAGAAGGGGATGAAACCTAATATATTACACAAAAAGAACTGTTTGCTGACTACTTAATGTTACTAACAATAATTAGCATTAATTGAGCACAACTATGTGCCAGACTCATAGTGATTCATTGTGTCCCTATGAGTCGGGATCGTCTCGTCAGCAATGGTTTTGGTTTATGTGCCAGACACTATTCTAAATGCTTTACGTTCACTCTTTACAATAGTCCTAAGAAGGAGTTTATATTATTATCTCCACTTTACAATGAAGTTTCATTTTCCTAAGGCAGAGAGAGATAAGTAACTTGCTCAAGGCCACAGAGCTAGAAAGCAGTAGAGCCAACTAGGAGGAGTTAAACAGAGGCAATTTGACTTCAGAGTCCCACTTCTTAATCATTAGACAATACTGTCTACTAGTTGCCAAACACTGTATTTTAAATGCATTATTTCATTTTAAATCCTCAAAGCCCTTAGATTAAAAACCATTAAACCCATTTTACACATGGGAAAACTTAGGGTAAGAGAAATTAAATAACATACCCAAGGTTAGACAACCAATCCTGGAGTTACTAGTATTCCAAAGCTGACCTGTTTTCCGTTACTCCTGGTTTCTTATTTTGTCTACCAAACTGCATTGTTTATATACCGTCAATTTGGTCTTTAGTGAAAGATAAATAAACCTTTCAATTGACTCAGAGCTTCCGATGAGGGTGAAGAAACCGGAGGTACCATATTGACAAAGAAAATTACTTGACATTTTGGTTAACCAGTGAAGCCCTTTTATAGGGAAATTTATTATTTTCCTTGGGCTCTTTGGAAATGGCCTAATAGCCCTTTTTCATTCTAGCATCATAAAAGACAGAGCTCATAGTCACATGAAAAGTAATTAGCAGACTTTCTTCTCAGTATAATACAAAACATTACTAAATTTGATATTTATTGCTCATTTTTCATAGAACAAGCATTATCCTAAGGGCTGGGCCACAATGATGAACAAGACAGACATGGTTCCTGCACTTATGGGAGCTTCCATTCTAATTGGGGAGGCAGACATTAATAAGTAATCACCCAAATATATATTTATGAAGTGTGATAATTGCTCTGATGGGAAGTATAAGGAGATGTGAGAGCATATAACGAGGGAACAGGCCTGCTCTTGGTGCATCTCGGGGGTGGAGAGTATCAAGGATCCCTCAGTAAGTAATTATTGAGCCTAATTCTGAAGGGGAGGGTGATTGAAGAGGTATATTCAAGGGAAAAAGAGCAAGCACTCCTGAATGCCTGGAATACTTATGATGAGGGAAGATGGCTCACTGTAAGGATGAAGAGCTAGGCATGAGCTAGAGAACATGGTATGCCTTGTGGATCCTTAAGTGATTTTGATCTTTGGCCCAAAAGCAACAGAAACCTTTAGAAGGGTTTTGTCTTAGTTACCTATTGCTGCTATAATAGAAATACCACAAGGGGATGATTTCAACAAAGAGAAATTTATTCTCTCACAGTTTAGGAGGCTAGAAGTTTGAATTCTGGGTGCCAGCTCCAGCAGAAGGCTTTCTGTCTCTGCTGGCTCTGGGGGAAGATCCTTGTCATCAATCTTCCCCTGCTCTAGTTGCTCCTCAGCACAGGAACCCCAGATTCAAAAGATGTGCTGTTCTCCTGGCTCTTGTTTCTTGGTGGTATGAGGTCCTCATGTCTCTCTGCTTGCTCCTCTCTTTTATATCTCAAAAGAGATTGGCTTAACCAACTCTTCAGACATGGATTGGACTGGACACTGGGTTGGAGAGAGATGCTGGTGAGGAGTGAGCTTCTTGGATCAGGTGGACACTTGAGACTATGTTGGCAGCTCCTGCCCGGAGGGGAGATGAGAGGGTAGAGGGGTTAGAAGCTGGCAAAATGGACACGAAAAGAGAGAGTGGAGGGAGAGAGCAGGCTGTTTCATTAGGGGGAGACTAATTATGAGTATGTGGAAAGATATATATAAGTTTTTGTGTGAGAGACTGACTTGATTTGTAAACTTTCACTTAGAGCACAATAAAAATTGTATAAAAAAAAGATTGGCTTAAGACACAACCTAATCTTGTTGATTGAGTACTGCGTCATTAACATAACTGCCACTAATCCCACCTCATTAACATCATGTTGTTGTTGTTTGTCATGGAGTTGATTCTGACTCATAGCAACCCTATAGGACAGAATAGAACTGGCCCCATAGGGTTTCCAAGGAGCGACCGGTGGATTCAAACTGCTGACTGTTGGGTTAGCAGCCTAAGCTCTTAACCACTTCACCAACAGGGCTCCCATTAACATCATAGACGTGGGATTTACAACACATCAGGTGACAAAACGGTGGACAATCGCACAATACTGGGAATCATGGACTAGCCAAGTTGACGCATTTCTTTTTTTTGGAAGGGAGGCACAATTCAATCCATAACAGGTTTTAAGTTGAAGAATATCCTCAGGTTTCCATTTTTGAAACTATCACTCTGCTGGGAGGAAAATGGATTAGGGGAGGATTAGTCAAAATGAGGGATGATCATAGCTTGATCTAGGAGACAGAAGAAGAGATGGAGGGAAGAGGGATACACTTGAGGGATAGGAGAAACAGGAAGTGGCTTGGATATGGGAGGGAAACCAGAATGAGGCATATCATGGATAGCTCCCTGGGGTCTCTCTGTGCCACAGGAAGGATAGTGATACTAATCAGTAAGGTAAAAACTGGGGGAGAGCTGGGTTTACAGTGAAAGTTAGTGAATTCAGTTTTAAAGCATATGGTTAAGGAGGTTTGGAGACAGTAAATGGAGATGTCAACCAAGCAGCTGGAGATATTCATTTGGGAGAATCACGTTTTCCCAACTATCTCTGGCTGGAGATAATTCATTTCAGATTTAGCCATGAGTGTAGAGGAGATTTTATAGTCACAGAATATGGATTGGGGAAAGATGGGAGCCTAAGCAGGAGCTGATTATCTAGTTCATCACTGATTTGACCACAGTGTCTTCTCTTCAGGAGCCCTGGTGGCACAGTGGTAAAAGCACTGGCTGCTAACTGAAAGGTCGGCAGTTGGAACCTTCCGGCTGCTCTGCAGGAGAGAGATGCGGCAGTCTGCTCCCATAAAGATTTACAGCCTTGGAAACCCTATGGGGCAGTTTTACTCTGTCCTATAGGAAGGATCACCATGAGTCAGAATCGACTTGAAGGCAGTGGGTTTTTTGGTTTTCTCTTCACTCTTGTTATTTGGTCTACTAGGGTCTGAATAAATGTTTGAAGAATAGAATATTGTAATATTTCAATGAGTCCTGAATTAACACAAAATTTTGAGAAGGGAATGAAACCTAATATATATTATGCAAAAAGAACTAACGTTTGCTGAGTTCTTACTGTTACTAACCTCATCCTGGACTGGTCATAAGAGCAAATAAAACATTCCCTATTTCCACCATTTGCACATTTTTTTTAGGGGGTGGAAAAGAGATTATACCAGGAATCATTTATTTGGTGTCTGATTGTGGCAGTGGAACAAAATTCTGACCATCATCCTAACGCCAAACTGCACTGCTATTTCCTCTGGGAAAATTTTTCTTATTTTCCCCATCCATATGAGAAAATTTCATCTTTGGAACACCCTATACCTAGGAATACTTTTTGTTATGGATTGAACCGTGTCCCACAAAATACGTATTGAGATCCTGGTCTTTATATCTATCGATGTATTCCTGTTTGGAAATAGAGCTTTTAATGTTATGTTAATTAGGTCATACCTGAATAGATTTGGTCCTAACCCCAGTCACTTCTGAGTCATAAAAAGAACAGAATAGACACAGAGACATACATGCAGGGGGAAGACAGACACCAAGGAACACCAAGGAAAGCCAAGCATCGGCTGGCTGACACCAGAAACTTAGAGGGTCACAAAGGGAAAAGACACAGCCAAGATCCTGATTTGGACTTACTCCAAATAAGCCTCCAGAACCGTGAGAAAATAAAATTCTGTTCTTTAAAGGTACCCAGTAGTATTTCTGTTATAGCGGCACTAAGTAACTAAGACATACTTTTACCATAGCATCGTCTCTCCTTCCATTTGAGCATCAGGCGTTTATTTGTTTATGAGTCTGTCTCCCTATTGAGTTCCTTAAAGACAGATTTGTTGTCTTAATCCATCTTTGTATCTACAGTACATTGCCTAGCACAAAGTAGGAAGTGTTCGGTATCTTTTTAAATTTGGTACCTAAATGGATGGATTTTATTTATTGGTGATGTGATGTCAACTCCCTCAAAACTGAGAATTCCATAAGGGTTTCCCGAATAGGAGAACTCCAAATTTGGACTTCTGACACTTTGTGGAAACTTAGATTTAGAAATAAAATGTAGATTTATTTAATTGGTCCCAATTAGTATATAAAAAGTATTCTCTATATTCTTATAACAAGCTAAACATTGACAGATTAAGAAGGACCAGGAAGAACTAGGTATTGAGTATACAGGTAGGTGGATTAGTAAGGAAATCTAAAGGAGGAAGTTAGTTAAAAATTTAAAGGAACTTGTCACTAGTTTATTAATCTTTGCTGATGAAAATGAATGACAATAATTTGTTGCTCCATATGATCTAGGAAGAAATAGGACGTTAGGTCATTGATATTCACCCCTTTGTAAGTTGAGGCCACGTCATAAGTTATGTCTACAATGCTGTCCTTATCCACTTGAAATGCACTTTAATGTCCTACTATGAAACCTCCTATTCAATTACTTAAGAACACTTTAACTTCATAAATTGTGAACTGTTTGGACAGGTTGATTCAATTACGAGTATGGCGGAAAAAAAAAACCCATATAACCATTGTCATAAAATGCTTTAAAATTATGCAAAAGCCACATGATCTTCCCGAGGTAGAACTGAAACACAAACAGAGCTGTTTTCTTTCTACTGTGTGTTATTAAGTTTAATTGCTTCATTCTCGTGATTGCTTTTGAAAGAGAGGGAATCAATCAAGCTTTCACCAAAAGCGGATGCCATTGCATTATGTATGAGGTTGGCAAGGGAAGAGAGACCTGTGACCTAAGAGGAAATCAGGATCTAAAGCACTCACAAATGTGAGGGTCTTATGTGTCCAAGTTTCCTTTGTTAAGAGACATGCTGCCTTTGAACATTAACTTCAACATTATTCACTTAATATAAGTTTCTCAAGTTTATTTTTTACGGTCTGGCAGTCCCTTGAATATGAACGTGATGCTACTGATCCAACATTAAGAAAATATAAAGATACACTTTCCCCTGGAGTGTTGAAAAGACCCTGTCTACACTGCTTCCTTAAAATCTTTTGGGAATTTACAGCGTCCATTTTTGACATGGCAAAGCAGAGTTAGGGGTGTTGATGATGAAAGAGAATTAGCCACTGTTTGAACCTCCTGGCCCCCTGGGGGCAAGTGCTTGGCTTCATTGCCACCAGAGTCCAATAAGCTGAGTGAATTCATTTCACTCTTCATTCCAGTCTCTTCATTTAAATGCAATTATGTCACATCTGAATGTTTTAAATGAGATACTAGAGGTAGAAAAAAATCCCTGTTTCTCCCCTAAATTCTGAACCTGACTGCACATAAAATGAGCTCTTGTTTCCTTGTTATAACAGAATGTCACCATTGGGAACTGCTGAACATTCACAGTTTTAGAGCCTTGTTATGATCCACTGTACCCGTCAGCATAGTTGTAGAGCAATTTCTCATATCGAAAGCCTTTCTAGCCAAACTGTGGCGCACAAGACTGGGCTTCATTAATGTGTAATTTGTTGTCTCTGTTGGCAATGAGGAGACGTGGTGGCACAGTGGTTAAATGTTCGGCTGCCACCCAAAAGCTCCTCGGTTCTCACCAATCAGCCTGCTCTGTGGAGAAAGATGTGGCAGTCTGCTTCTGTACAGATTTACACACAGCCTTGGAAACCCCTTGGGGTAATTCTACTCTGTCCTATAGGGTTGCTTTGAGTCAGAATTGACTCAACAGCAGCATTTTGGTTTTTGTAGGCAATATTCAGCAGGCAGTAGAGCCAGCTAGAGAAGGCAGACTGTCTTAGGTGGGGTAGAATCCCTGGAGGGAAAATAGTTTGGTAGAGAAAGGATCTTTTACTGACCCACTAGAAAAATCACAATGTCTTCTGGACTGATGGAGGTATTGACCCTTTAATCATTATAGTTTCATTGAACCTAAATATCATTATTAAATAACTTAAAAGCCACATTTCTATAAAAAAAAAGAGTTCTTTTTCCTGTGTCTAATTTCCCTTTTATTAAGAATAATTTTAAGTACCAAATGATTCAGTTGGAGTTGGACTCTAAGCATACTCCCTTCTTGCACGTCTCTTGGTAAGAAGGAGAAGAGGTAAAGGGAACTAACTTTTTTTTTGAGAACCTCCTTAGGGCCAGGTTCAGGACCAGATAACTTTCCCAACTTCCTTTTTATGCAGATGAGGAAACTCTGAGAGAAATTAGGATATCTGAGGACAGGGAGATGGCTGGGTAAACTGTAAGCAGAGACAACTGTCTAGTTAATGCCACTATCCCTAGCATCTTAGCTAAATATCTGGTCCCTGGTAGGAAGGGAGAGAGGGAGGAATCATTGTAAAACTGAATCAAGGAGGACAGATAAGTGATGAAGTTGTAGAGAGCAACAACTTGACTTGTTGTTGGGTGTCATCCAGTCGATTCTGACTCATAGCAATCCCATGTGATGGAGCAGAACTGTCCGATAGGATTTTCTTGGCTGTAATCTTTATCTTTATAGAAGCAGATTGCTAGGTCTTTCTCCTACAGAGCCGCTGGGAGTTCCAGCCAACTACCTTACTGTTAGCAGCCTAGCACTTAATCATTGTGCTACCAGGGCTTTTGCTTCCAAAAATCAAACCAAACCCGTTGCCATCGGGTTGATTTCAATTCATAGTGACACTGTAGGACAGAGTAGAACTGCCCCATAGAGTGTCCAAGAAGCAGCTGGTGGATTCGAACTGCTGACCTTTTGGTTAACAGCCAAATGTTTAATCGCTGTGTCACCAGGGCTTAGGCAGTAGTAATAGAGTATCCTTCTGCACTGTAACTATGGCTTTTGCAGCTTATAGAGTCCCTGGGTAGTACAAAGTTAACATGCTCGACTGCTAACTGGAAGGTTGGGGGTTCAACTCCATTCAGAGACATCTTGGAAGAAAAGCCTGGTAATCTACTTCCAAAATATCAGTCATTGAAAACCCTATTGCAGCACAGTTCTACTCTGGTTGTCGTGAGTTGAAATTGTCAGCAACTGGCAGTGGTGGTGGACACAGCTTATAGAACACTAGCTCCATGCTGGTCACATGGTGGGTACTTGAAGGAGGATTTTGGAGTTAATTAAATAATTCGCATTAGCATCATTTGAAACATATCTTTAAAATATATGTGTGTGTGTGTATATATATGTATATATATCTATCTTTGATGCCAGTTGTCACCTCTGCTGTAAACAGATTTGAGTCATCATTTTAGTCCTATTTTGGAGACAGATAAACACTGTTGATGGAATATAGGTTTATAATGGCATAAGCAAGTGCTGGGTTGTAAGCTTCCACTGTAATTTCAGTGAAAAATCTATTATTAAGATCACACGAACAGCGCAGACTTTGGGTAATCTCTTAATTAAAAGGCACTAGGCGTTAAAGACAAGCTGACCCAAATAAGGTTAGCTGTCAGGTGCTGAAATGTCTGTCTCCACATGCTCGAGAATCTATCAGTGGTATCTTCTGATTAATTGCAGGGGCCCTGCAAGTGTAGGGTGAGGGATCAAATGCCTCTGGTGCTACTCAGAAGGCAAAAGGAAATGAAAGAATAGATTTGAGTGTGAGAAATTTGAACAGTGCTGCCAGATAGTGGCAGAGCACCAAACAGACATCCTGCCTTGGGGCAAAATGTCGTAGTCATTTTTCTGATTTTATTAGAATCACCTAAAATTCTGTACATGCCCTTTCTCTCTCCCCTCTTTAGAGAAGATATGGGCGAAGAAAGGGTTCTCTTCTACACAATTTTATATTGAGTCAATCAAATCTGCTGCAAAAGAACCCTTTAAAATGGTAAAAAACAAAGACATCACTTTGAAGACTAAAGTGCACCTGACCCAACTCATGGTGTTTTCAATCACCTGATATGCATACGAAAGCTGGACGATTGATAAGAAAGACTGAAGAAGAATTGATGCCTCTGAACTCTGGTGTTGGCAAAGAATATTGAATATACCATGGACTGCCAGAAGAACGGACCAATCTGTCTTGGAAGAAGTACAACCAGAATGCTCATTAGAAGCAAGGATGACGAGACTTGGTCTCACATACTTTGGACATGTTGTCAGAAGGGACCAGTTCCTGGAGAAGGACATCATGCTTGGTGAAATATTGCATCAGCAAAAAAGAGAAAAACCCTCACTGAGATGAATTGACATAGCGGCTGCAAAGATGGGCTCAAGCATAGCAATGATTGTGAAGATGGTTCAGGTCCAGGCAGTGCTTCATTCTGTTGTTCATAAAGTCGCTATGAGCCAGAACTGACTGGACAGCACCTAGCAATAACAACATATTAAGTTCAATAGGTAACTGACTGACTTTGTTAAGTGCTGTAGGGTCAGTTCTGACTCATAGTGACCCTATGCACTACAGAACGAAACACTGCCCGATCCTGCGCCATCCTCAAAATCTTTGCTGTGCTTGAGCCCATTATCGCAGCCACTGTGTCAATCCATCTTGTTGAAGGTCTTCCCCATAAGAACTTAAAGTTTGAGTCTTGTATCAGTATTCTATCATTCGTAAAAATTACCACGAATTTAGCAGCTTAAAAAGAACACCTCCTTATTGGCCCCCAGTTCTTTTTTTTTTTTTTTCTTCACTATTTTATTTATTTTGGATGGCAGTATACACAACCAAACATAGGTCCATTCACAATTTTTACATAAACAGTTCAATAAGGTTCAAGGCTACCTACTTCATATTGTGTCACCATTCTACTATCTACCCATTTTGTTTTATCACCATTAATTTCGACTCTCTGCCCCTTAAAGTTCTCATCTGCTTTACATTAACTCTCATCAGAATAAGTTCATATAGACAATTCTTTTAGCCCACAATGCAGTTCTGTAGGTGACAAGTCTGGGTGGGTCTGACCAGGTTCTCTGCTTCAGGACTCACAAGGCCAAAATCAAAGTGTCAGCTGGGCTGGGCCCTTTTCTGCAGACTCTGGGGAAGATTCGATTCCAAGCTCACTCAAGTTGTTGGCAGAATTCAGTTCCTTGGGGTTGTAGGCCTGATGTCTCTGTTTTGCTGGCTGTCAGCTGAGAGTCACTCTCTTGTAGAGACTACCTGCAATTCCTTCTTATATGGCCTTCTCTAGCTTCCAACCAGCAACACTGAATCTAGTCCTTCTCAGACTTAGAATCCTTATGACTTTTCTGTCTGCTACCAGTCAGAGATAACTCTGTTTTAAAAGGGATCCTGTGATTAGATTAAGCCAAAATGTATAATCTCCTTTGTTCCACGTAAAATAGCATAATCACAAGAGTGCTATCTCATCATATTTTTTTTATCCATACTCAAATTAAAAAAAATTTTTTTTTTCTATTTTTTTTATTATCCACACTCAAATGGGGAGAGGATTATGCAAGGGTAAAGGCCATTTCAGGTCATTCTTAGAATTCTGCTTACCACAATTCTCAGTCTGTTTTCTCTCAATGGTCTAGATGGCAAAGAAAAGAGACTAGTCAGGCACACCTTCAAAGGCCTCAGTTTTTCAGTTAAGGGTTTAATACTTCCTTTTTAACCTTCTTGGTGTAAGAATTGGAAAAGGTAAGATTGATTATCTTGGTGTGCTGGACTATGAGGTGTTTGGAAGGCATCTCCTTCCTACTTAAATGTCTTGTTTTCCTAAAGTCAAAGCCAGACTTTCAAAAAGTTAACATATTTCCTATTATTCTCTTTCTCCATCTGTGAGATCTCACATCCCTGTAAGCTTTGAGGACAGGGGGACAATAAAATTTTATTGTTAAAAATTCATAAACATTTATTTACTGCTGACTTATTTATTCATTCAGCAAAGTTATACTGAATTACAAAGTGCAAAGTTATAACCAGGAGCTCCTTATTTTTTCTAGAATCTGCGAAGCCCTAGTGGTGCATTGGTGGTTTACGAAAAGGTTGGCAGTTCTAATCCACTAGCCAAACCCATTGCCCTTGAGTCTGTCGAGTCAATTCTGACTCATAATGACCCTATAGGACAGAGTAGAACTGCCCCATACCGTTTCCAAGGAGTGCCTGGTGGATTCCAACTGCTGACCTTTTGATTAGCAGCTGTACCTCTTAACCATTATGCCACCAGGGTTTCCAATCCACTAATAGCTCCTTGGAAACCCAGTGGGGCACTTCTGCTCCGTCCTATAGGTTCACTACAAATCAGAATTGACTTGATGACAGTGGGGTGGAATGGGATGTGCAAAGCATTCTGCCAAGTGGTGGGGATACAGTGGTGATACATACAGTTCCTGACCTCACAAGTTTACTAAGTGCTATGATGGGGGGACACTCATCTCATAAATTTCATCT
Organism: Elephas maximus indicus; assembly: GCF_024166365.1. Lineage (NCBI taxonomy): Eukaryota > Metazoa > Chordata > Mammalia > Proboscidea > Elephantidae > Elephas > Elephas maximus. The sequence continues at coordinate 78,240,226 of NC_064822.1, read as the reverse complement.
TATGAATTTGTCCAGAAAGGCTTACTATAAATAGTGATGTCAAAGCTAAGTCAAGGGTAAGTAGGAATTCCTTAGACAAAGGGAAAGAGTGTTGTGTGTGGGAGAATGCACACATAACTGCTGGCAGAAGGAACAGCCTGTGTTTTTGGAATAACTGAAAGGTCATTTTGGATCTTCACACTCCACAAAGCCTGAGCATAGTAGCCAGAGGCAGTGGCCTCACTAGGGAGATGGGCGGGCCTGTCTGTGGGGGGGTGCGGACTATATCCCCTGACACTGTCAAAGGGGCAGACACCAAAATCACCCTGGGGTCCATGGTAGTGGGTGGGCTGGTGCTGCTGGGGGAGGAGCCACCAAGGCAGTGGCCTCACTAGTCACCCAGTGTGGTAACTCATCAACACCCTCCCTCTGGCTTCCCCACCTCCGTCACCCACCAGCCTAGATGTGGGCAGCCGCTGCAGAGCCTATCATTGGGTGGAAGAGGGAAGGATCTTTGCCTTGGCCAACGGGAGAGGGGAGGGGCTACCGGGAACTGTGGGGGACGAGGCTGGGAGGGAAGGCCGTGCAGCCTGGCGCTGGGCTCTGCACAGTGGTGGGGTGGGGTTGGGTGCTCCGCTTACTAGGGGGAGAGGGGGAGTTCACCAGCTGCTCTTGCTCACCCCAGGTGATGGTGGGGGTGACACCATGAGTTACCGCACTGGGTGACACCAACCTTAGTGATGCCACTGGCCAGAGGAGTGTTGTAGTTAAGTGCACAAACTCAGAAGCCCCCTGTCCTGTTTTGAATTTTGGCTCCACCACTCACCAGTTGTAAAACCTTGGGCAAGGCCTTATCTTCTCTGTATCTCAGTTTTTTCATTTATGAGATGAAATGATGAAAATAACGGTGCCTCCTTCACAAGGTTGTTGTAAGGATTGAATTTAATTAAATTGTGTCAAAGAGATACACTAATAGCAGACCTCTTACTTTGATTTCAAGGTTTTTTCTTACTACAAAACCAAATTTTTAGCTGCCAGGCAAGAGACTACCTAGTAATCAGACGTTAGTTGATCTCAGTAAAAGTGGAAGGGCAGGGCTCACTCAACCATGTTAAGATTAGACAATGGCTGATCTTCTATTCTTCTTCCTCTTCTCTTTATAAACTCCATTATAACTAACCTACTTCCAGCCATTTCCTTTTTTTGGAATCAGAATGGTCTCCCTATGTGCATATAGAATAACTGCTCAGAATAAACCTTATGTTTCAATTTGCATTTTGATTATTTTTGGCATATGTATAAATTTAATTAATTTTTATAGGACATTGCTTGGCATGATTGATTGAACTATATGAAATTGCTGATCAACTGTTCTTGACTACTAAAACGAAAAAAAAAACAAACAAAAAACCAAACCATTTGCCATCGAGTTGATTCCCACTCATAGTGACCCTAGAGGACAGAGTAGAACTGCCCCATAGGGTTTCCAAGGAGTGGCTGGTATATTTGAACTGGCAACCTTTTGGTTAGGAGCAGAGCTCTTAACCACTGCATCAAAATACAGTTCAATGCAATAGTAAGCAGTTGATACCTATTTGTTTTAATTAGGTAAGGGCCATGTAGACATAGACATAGTTTAGACTAATAAGTCCCTTGTTAAAGGCTTTCAAACAGGAGAGTGACATGATCACATACAGAAAATTGACTAAAATTAAGAGGAAACTCTGGAGTCAGTTAGAAGGCTGGTGCAGTAATCTCAGCAAGAAACAACAGTGGCAGTGAGGGTGACACTCAGTGGATATAATCAAAAGAGATTTAGAAGATAAATGGATAGGAATGGTGTATTGATCAGGTGTGGGTATATGCTGATTCTATTGGTTTTACCACAAATAAAAACATTAGTCAAATATAGCTGATTTTCTCTATCTCCTCTACCACCTCCCCAGCCCAAGCTGCCATCATCTTTCAACTAAACTGCTATAATAATCTCCTAATAGCTTTTCCAAAACAATTATTTTTATTCCACATCTATTCTTGATTCATTTCAATCTATGTCCAATCCATACTGCAAAATGATTTTTAAAGTATCAGACATGCAAAAACTATTTCAAGAAAGAATAATGAACATCCAGGTATCCAACCCATAACTTAAAAAATAAAAATACATATATAGCTGTCCCTTTTACAGCTTTCTCCAATCATACTCTTCTCTCTTCACTCCAGACACAACCACTATCCTGATGTTGATATTTATTATATTTATTTATATTCTTATATTTATGTGTATTCATATTGTGTGTTCATATATTCTCTTGAATATTTTTATGCTTCATATAAATGAGGTCATATAGTGTGTACCTTTCTTGTTCCCCATCTACTCTGCTCAAGATTCTATTTGTGAAAAGTTTTCATGCTGGCTCAAACTTCTATTTGTGAGAAGTTTTCATGCTGAAACATGTTGTCCTAATCTATTTATTTTCATCACAGTGGAATCTTTTCATAGTATGAGTATAATAAAATGACACAGTAATCCATTCAAAGGGCAAATCCAATCATGTCATTCTCCTGCTTAAAACACTTCAGTGGTTTTCCACTGCTCTTAGTCTAAAGACTACAGTCAAGGCCTGGCTTGATTCCAAACTCCTTCTGCCTCAAAAATGTCATTGTAAGCCCCTCACACCTTCTGCCTCTATTAACTCCCACTCATTCTTCAGATCTTAGCTCAGATTTACTTCCTTGGAAAAGCTTTCCTCACTATCTCTACTCTATCCACTAAATCAACCCCCTTACAAGCTTTCATAACACCAATGTTTCACCACTTAGCAGAATAATCATATGATATAATTAGTTTTAGTCTCCTCCTTTCCAAATTTCTCAAACTGGAAGTTTGGGGAGGTTGAGGCCATATTGATTTTATTTTACAATTGCATTTCCAGAGCCACGCAGAGCTTCTGGCACTTAGTAGGTGCCCAATAAAATTTGGTAGAACGAATGAGAAGAGAAATAGGTACTGGAGATCTTTTTCCTGTTTAATCCTACTTAATTGTTGGGGCATGAGATCTCTAAAAACATTCAGAAAATTTATCAAAAACTACAAAATCCAAAAATTAATTTCAGATCACGATGGGGTGACCAGGTATAGACATGCCCTCCCACTGTAAATAACTAGGAAAATGGACAAAATGTGTAAAACCACCATTTTCGGACATCGATCAACAAGCAGTGCAGAACTGTGATCACTGAAAAAGGAAAGCAATGAGGTAAGCCCTACCTTTGCCCCAGCTTTTGGCCTGGGGTCAGTTTTTTGGACAATGATGCAGTGAGGGGAATCCCAAGCAGAGATACTACAGTTAAGCCACTGGTTAAGGAGAGAGAGACAGTTCAGGGAGACCTATTTTAAGAGGCCATTATCAGCCCAATGCCAAAACCAAAGTCCTGTACAAAAAGAAAGCTGCAGATTAGTATCTCTCATGAAGGATAGACACAAAAATCCTTAAGGAAACATTAGCAATTGAATCTTGCAATGGAAGTGTAAAGGATCTAGACTAGCAAAACAATTTTAAAAATAAAGTCAGAGGACTTAGCTGATTTCAAAAGGCGCTAGTGCAATCAAGACAAAGTAGTACTGGTGAAAGTAGACATAGTAGAACAGAATAGAGAGTCCAGAAATAGACTCACATAATTATGGTTAATTGATTTTTAATAATATGAAGGCAATTCAATGGGGAAAGAAAAGCCTTTTCAACAAGTGGTGCTAGAACCACTAGATATCTACATGGGAAAAAAATGAACATTGAACTTTACTTTAAAATATGCATAAACATTTAACTCAAAATGTTATAATTTACATAAATGTAAAAGCAAATATTATGTAAGTTCTGGAAGAAAATCTTTAGCACCTTAACTATGTAAGACCAAATGGTCAACATTCACCCAAAAGCAAAGAAGGCAAAGAGGGTCAGAGAAGGCAAAGAGGGGCAGGGAAACTGGATGGATGGAAATGGGGCAGGCAGGGTCAGAGTGCTGACACATTGCAGAGATTGCAACCAATGTCACAGAACAATTTGTGTTTGAACTGTTGAATGGAAATCTAATTTGTTGTGTAAAATTTCTCATAAAACACTATAAGATATTTAAAAAAATAAGCAACACTGAGCTAATAGCTACTTCCTCCATCTCAATGCCATCCTCATCCCAAGTAACTACATCATGGAACTGTCATTCCATTGTTAATGATAAACTATACTTGCTGTGGTTTCCATAAATAAAATAAAATTATGAAACCTCAAAAAAACAAACAAAACAAAAAAAATCTTTGGCATCTTGGGGTAGGCAAAGATGTTTTACATAGAACAAAACAAGACTAAAGGAGCACACTAGCCCTGGGGCATTGACGGGAAGGTAGGAGGGAACAGGACAGCTGGTAATAAGGAACCCAGGGTTGAGAAGGGAGAGTGTTGACATGTCATGGGGTTTTTAACCAATGTCATACAACAATGTATGTACTAACTGTTTGATGAGAAAATAGTTTATTCTGTAAACCTTCATCTAAAGTTCAATAATAAAAAAACAAAAGACTTGAAAAAACAAAACAAAAAAAAGATTTCCTTAGGTAGGTTATGAAAAGCACAAATCATATAAGAAAAACTTACCCTAAAAACCCAGTCTGTAAATAGTACTTTATCAATATTGGAATTTTTCTCTTTCGTTGACATTGTTAAGAAATCTAAAAGACAAGTCACAGACAGGGAGAAAATATTTGTTACAAATATATTAGTAACCTAACAACAACACATGAGTGTCAGTTTGTCGTACTGTGGGAGCTTGCGTGTTGCTGTAATGCTGGAAGATATGCCACTGGTATTCAGATACCAGCAGGGCCACCCATGGAGGACAGGTTTCAGCTGAGCTTCCAGACTAAGACAGACTAGGAAGAAGGACCCGGCAGTCTGCTTCTGAAAAGTATTAGCGAGTGAAAACCTTATGAATAGCAGTGGAACATTGTCTGATACAGTGCTGGAAGGCGAACCCCCGATGTTGGAAGGCGCTCAAAAGATGACCGGAGAAGAGCTGCAGGGTCAACCTTAACGACATGGATGGAGCAAAGCTTTCGGGACCTTCATTTGCTGATGTGGCACGACTCAAAATGAGAAGAAAAAGCTGCAAATATCCATTAATAATCGGAACCTGGAATGTATGAAGTGTGAATCTAGGAAAATTAGAAATCGTCAAAAATGAAAAGGAATGCATAAACATCGATATCCTGGGCATTAGTGAGCTGAAATGGACTGGTATTGCCATTTTGAATTGGGCAATCATATAGTCTACTATGCTGGGAATGACAGCTTGAAGAGGAATGGTGTTGCAGTCATCATCAAATAGAGCATTTCAAGATCTATCCTGAAGTGTAATGCTGTCAGTCATAGGATAATATCCATACGCCTGCAAGGAAGACCAGTTAATACGACTATTATTCAAATATACACACCAACCACTAGGGCCAAAGATGAAGAAATAGAAGATTTTTATCAGCTGCTATAAAAAAAAAAAAAAATTTTTTTTTATAGTCTGAAATTGATTAAACATGCAATCAAGATGCATTGATAATTACTGGTGATTTTAATGAGAAAGCTGGAAACAAAGAAGGAGGATCAATAGTTGGAAACTATGGCCTTGGTGATAGAAACAATGCTGGAAATCAAATAATAGAATTTTGCAAGACCAACGATTTCTTCATTGCAAATACCTTCTTTCACCAACATAAACGGCGACTATACACAGGGATCTTGCCAGATTGTACACACAGAAATCAAATTGACTACATCTGTGGAAAGAGACGGTGGAAAAGCTCAGTATCATCAGTCAGAACAAGGCCAGGGGCCGACTGTGGAACAGACCATCAATTGCTCATATGCAAGTTCGAGCTGAAACTGAAGAAAATCAGAGCAAGTCCACGAGAGCCAAAATATGACCTTGAGTATATCCTACCTGAATTTAGAGATCATCTGAAGAATAGGTTTGATGCATTGAACACTAGAAACCGAAGACCAGACGAGTTGTGGAACAACATCAAGGACATCATACATGAAGAAATCAAGAGGTCATTGAAAAGACAGGAAAGAAAGAAAAGGCTAAGCTGCATGTCAGAGGAGACCCTGAAACTTGCTCTCGAAGGTCGAGCAGCTAAAGCAAAAGAAAGAATTGATGAAGTAAAAGAACTGAACAGAAGATTTCAAAGGGTGGCTCGAGAAGACAAAGTATTATGACATGTGCGAAGACCTGGAAATGGAAAACCAAAAGGGAAGAACACGCTTGGTGTTTCTCAAGCTGAAAAAACTGAAGAAAAAATTCAAGCCTCGAGTTGCAATAGTGAAGGATTCTATGGGGAAAATATTAAATGACACAGGAAACATCAAAAGAAGATGGATGGAATACACAGAGTCATTATACCAAAAGGAATTAGTTGATGCTCAACCATTTCAAGAGGTGGCATATGATCAGGAACCGATGGTACTGAAGGAAGAAGTCCAAGGTGCTCTGAAGGCATTGGCGAAAAACAAGGTTCCAGGAACTGATGAAATACCAACTGAGATGTTTCAACAAATGGATGCAGCACTAGAGGTGCTCAGTTGTCTATGCCAAGAAATATGGAAGACAACTTCCTGGAAGAGATCCATATTTATGCCTATTCCCAAGAAAGGTGATCCAACCAAATGTGGAAATTATAGAACAATATCATTAATATCACACACAAGCAAAATTTTGCTGCTTTGCTGCAGATCATTCAAAAACGGCTGTAGCAGTAAATCGACAGGGAACTGCCAGAAATTCAGGCTGGTTTCAGAAGAGGCCGTGGAACCAGGGATATCATTGCTGATGTCAGATGGATCCTTGCTGAAAGCAGAGAATACCAGAAGGATGTTTACCTGTGTTTTTTTATTACTATGCAAAGGCATTCGACTGTGTGGATCATAACAAATTATGGATAACTTTACGAAGAATGGGAATTCCAGAACAGTTAATTGTGCTTATGAGGAACCTTTACATAGATCAAGGGGCAGTTGTTCGGACAGAACAAGGGGATACTGGTTGGTTTTAAGTCAGGAAAGGTGTCCGCCAGGGTTGTGTTCTTTCACCATACCTATTCGATCTGTATGCTGAGCAAATAATCCGAGAAGCTGGACTATATGAAGAAGAATGGGGCATCAGAATTGGTGGAAGACTCATTAACAACCTGTGTTATGCAGATGACACAATACTGCATGCTGAAAGTGAAGAGGACTTGAAGCACTTACTAATAAAGATCAAAGACCACAGCCTTCAGTATGGGCTGCACCTCAACATGAAGAAAACAAAAATCCTCACAAGTGGACCAGTGAACAACATCATGATAAACGGAGAAAAGATTGAAGTTGTCAAGGATTTCATTTTACTTGGATCCACAATCAACAGCCATGGAAGCAGCAGTCAAGAAATCATAAGACGCTTTGCACTGGGTAAATCTGCTGCAAAGGACCTCTTTAAAGTGTTGAAGAGCAAAGATGTCACCTTGAAGACTAAGGTGCGCCTGACCCAAGCCATGCTATTTTGAATGGCATCATATGCACGTGAAAGCTGGACAATGAATAAGGAAGACCAAAGAAGAATTGACGCCTTTGAATTGTGGTGTTGGCGAAGAATATTGAATATACCATGGGCTGCCAAAAGAATGAATAAATCTGTCTTGGAAGAAGTACAACCAGAATGCTCCTTAGAAGCAAGGATGGCAAGACTGTGTCTTACATACTTTGAACGTGTCTCCAGGGGTCAGTCCCTGGAGAAGGGCATCATGCTTGGCAGAGTACAGGGTCAGTGGAAAAGAGGAAGACCCTCAACAAGGTGGATTGACACAGTGGATGCAACAGTGGGCTCAAGCATAACAACGATTGTAAGGATGGCGCAGGACCAGCCAGTGTTTCCTTTTGCTGTGTATAGGGTTGCTATGATTTGGAGCTGACTCGATGGCACCTAACAACAACAACCTAGAAAAGATGTGTATCTATTGAGATGTGTATTATATACAGTATATACATATAAAACACCTCATGCTCAATAATAAGACAAATCTCATGCTCAATAATAAGACAAATAAAACAATAAAAACTGGACAAAAACTGGAACAGATACTTCACAAAAAAGATATGACTGACCAATAAGCTCTTCAAAGTACATGTGCTATACAATTTAAAAGTATAGTGAGATACCTCTACACCCTATTATAATGTGTCAAATTGAAAAAGGTTGACAATACTAAGTGTTGACGGGATATGAAGCAACTGTAACTCATATATTGCTGGTGGGAATGTAAAGCGGTACATCAATTTTGAAAAACTGGCAGTTTCTTGAATAGATTTACATTATCGTATGACACAGTAATTCCAGGTATTTAGTCTAGTGCAGTGGAAATATATGTCACACCAAGACTTCTTGTATATGTAAATGTACATAGCAGCTTTATTCATAATAGCCCCAAATCTGGAAACAACCCAAATATCGATCAACAGGTGAATAAGCCAACACCAAACCAAACCCATAAAAAAACAAATAACCCAGTGCCGTCGAGTCGATTCCGACTCATAGCGACCCCATAGGACAGAGTAGAACTGCCCCACAGAATTTCCAAGGAGCAACTGGCAGATTTGAACTGCCAATCTTTGGTTAGTAGCCGTAGCCCTTAGCCACTACGCCACCCATATGGACCCTATAAGACAAAATTGAACTGCCTCATAGTGTTTCCAAGGAGCAACTGGTGGGTTCGAACTGCTGACCTTTTGGTTAGCAGCTGAGCTCTTAACCATTGTGCTGCTGGGGCTCCAACATGTGAACAGATATACAAATTTTGGTGTAACTGTTCAATGGAACACTTAAACCAAAAATCAAACTTGTTGCCGTTGGGTCTATTCTGACTCATGGTGACTAGCCAGCATTAAAAAGGAATAAACTACTTACATATGCAACAACATGAATGAATCTTAAAAATATGCTGAGCAAAAGACGAAAGGACACAAAAGAGTACATCGTGTGACTTTGTTTATATGAAATGCTAGAAAAAGCAAAACTAAAACCAATCTGTGGGATCAGAAAGCAGATCTATGGTTGCCTGGGGTTGAGGTTGCAGGGATGAGACAGGGCTATGGTGGCCACGGGAGGGAATTTTTGGGGGTGATAGAAATGGTCTATATCTTGATTGTGGTGGAGGTTACATGGGTGTACATATTTGTCAAAAATTATTGAACTGTGCATTTAAAATGAGTGTGTTTTATTCTGTGTAAATTATATCCCTGTAAAGTTGATTTTACAATTACATGGTAAAAAAGAAAAAAAATTACAGGTTTCTGGGATACACTCTAGACTTACTGAATTAGAATCTTAGGATGGTGGAGCTCAGAAACTTGCACTAAAACAAAATAAAATCCCCAAATAACTTTGCTTATCATCTAAGTTTAAGAAATGAAGATAGTTTAGGAAACATGGATTGCCAGGCCTATTAAAATTTTTAAATTTTCAACAATATTCTTTGGATTTCACTAGACATTTTATGAAGCTGCTGAGTGAATTACTGAGTTTCCATGAACTGCCTTTTGTAATGGTGCCCATGACCCTCAGTGTTCTCTTAGCTTCAACCTGATCCACCTTCTTGTTCTTGCCCTCCTCTGCCACCAATCCTCATGTCTATATTCTTTTTTTAAATTTTTTATTGTACTTTCATGGATTGAATTATGTCCCCCCCCCCAAAAGGTGTGTATCAACTTTGTTAGGCCATGTGTGGTTGTCCTCCATTTTGTGACTATAATTTTAAATTGAGAGGATTAGGGTGGGATTGTAACACCACCCTTACTCAGGTCACCTCCCTGATCCAAGGGAAAGGGAGTTTCCCTGGGGTGTGGCTTGCACCACTGTTTAGCTCTCAAGAGATAAAAGGAAAGGGAAGCAAGCAGAGGACTCGCTCTCTTCCTGGTGCTACTTTCTTGGTGCTATGAGATCCCCAACTTTCTTTTCCACAAATCTTATGTGTTGATTCTGCTTTTGGCTCATCCCCAGGAATCTTATGAGAAGTAGTCACTGTCAGTTTGAGAGAATCACAACCCTCTATTTAGTTTTCCAGAATATTTTGGTCCGGATAGTGTTAAGGTCAAAGGCTGTGTCATCCTCTTCAGACCTGAGGGTTTTTGGACAAAAATCAGATTTATGTTACTATTTTTTTATGACATAGATCTAGTTTTGATTTAAAAATGTAGCTCTGCAAGTCCTCTATTAAAATGTCTTAAATTAGTTATTAGTAATTCCATTAAGCAACCAACAAATGAAACCATTCAAAACTCAAAGGAAAGCCTGCGTTTTATGTTGCTCTTTCTGAGATTACCTTGAGGATGATACATTTACAGTATCAAATTCTACCAGACTGTTATGGATTGAATTGTATCCCCCCCAAAACATGTGTCGTAAATCCTAACCTGTATCTCTGTGGTTATAATCCCATTTGGGAATGGGTTGTCTTTGTTATGTTAATGAGGCAGGATTAGAGTAGGGTGTGTCTTGAGTCCACCTGTCTTGATATAAAAGAGATTAAACAAACAAGCAGGCAAGCAGGATGGGGGAAGAGAGGTGCAAGCAGGATGGGGGAAGAGAGGTGCCAAGCCACATGAAGATTGCCCAGGAGCAGAAGCTCAGAAGAGACAAGGACCTTCGTCCAGAGCTGACGGAGAGAGAGCCTTTCCCTAGAGCCGACAACCTAAATCCAGACTTCTAGCCTCTGAAACTGTGAGAAAATAACTTTCTGTTTGTTAAAACCACCCACTTAAGGTATCTCTGTTACAGCGTCACAAGATAACGAAGACAGAATTTGGTAGTGAGACAGGGGTGCTGCTCCAACAAATACTTACAATGTGAAAGTGTTTTTGGAATTAGGTAATGAGTGGAGGCTGGAAGAATTTTAAGACATCTAATAGTAAAAGCCTGGATTGCCTCGAAGAAACTGTTGGTAGAATTATGGACGTCAAAGTCAATTCTGGAAAGGGCTTAGAAGGGTGTGAGGAAGTCTCGACTGTCTTAGAGAATACATATGGTGTCACCAACAGATGTTGCTAGAAATGTGGACATTAAATGTGTTTTTGGTGAGAACTTAAAAGAAAATGATGAATATGTGATTGGATGATGGAGGATGGGAGATGCTTTTTATGCAATGGCAAAGAACTTGTCTGAATTACGTTCAAATGTTTGGTGGAAGGTAGGACTTGTAAGTGATGAATGTGGATATCTGACCGAGGAGATTTCTAAGGAAGATCTTAAAGGGGCCATGTAGTTTCTCCTTGCCTTTTGTAGTAAAATGAGAGAGGAAAGAGATGGACTTAAAAATGAATGGTACAAAATGAAAATAAAACTTAAAGATTTGGAAAATTCTTTTGTACAAACTAAGGACACGTGTCCTAGAATTTTCACCAAGGATGTGGCTAGGGGCAGAAGAAGAGGGGCCTGCCAGGTCCAAGGGGGTGGAGTTGCTACTCAGTTGGACTAGGAGAATGCGGCCACTCAAAGCCAAGGGAGCAGGGTTGCCATCCCAGTGGGCCTGGAAGGCAGAGCTGAAGCCCAGGGCCCAGGGGCCTCCACCCAATCCAGGAGGTGTGGCCAATACCCATATGGTCCCAAAGAACAGGATTATTTTCAAGCCTTGGGAGAGCTACTGTAAATTATTCTTGCTGGGTTTTGGACTTGCTTGCTGTCCATTAACTCTTCTTTCCCTCCAATTTCTCCCATTTGTAATGAAAATGCCTACCTTGTGCCTATCCTACTATTGTACTTTGAAAACAGATAACTTGTATTCTAGTTTTCACAGGTTCATCGATGAAGAGGAATTTTGCCCCAGGATGGAATATACTTACAGTCTCACCAATATTTGTTTTAGATGGTTCAGAAGATGAGATTTTGGACTTGGAGTTGATTTAAGGCTTTTGGAATGATGTGATAGGGTGAATGTGCTTTTCATTTGACAGGGACATAAATTTTGAGGGGACAAAGAAAGGAATGTTATGGATTGAATTATGTCTCCCAAAAATACGTGTTGTAAACTCTAACCTCTGTGCCTGTGGTTATAATCCCATTTGGGAATGGGTTGTCTTTGTTTTGTCGATGAACAGGATTAGCGTAGATTGTGTCTTGAGTTATCTCTTTTGAGATATAAAAGAGATTAAACAAGCAAGTGAGCAAGCAGAGATGTGAGAGAACAGATACCATGCCACGTGAAGATGACCAATGAGCCAAGGAATAAGGACCTTTGTCCAGAGCCAACAGAGAGAAAGTCTTCCCCTAGAGCCAGCGCCCTGAATTCAGACTTCTAGCTTCCTAAACTGTGAGAAAATAAATTTCTATTTGTTAAAGCCATCCACTTGTCTTATTTGTGTTATAGCAGCACTAGATAAAGACCAATTCACAAATAACTTTTTACTTAGCATACTGACCTGTGACTTTATTCTTTTTTTAAGCACACTGTTCATTTTTCCTTCCGAATTGGGTACCTCATAACTTTAATTTGAGCCTATACCAAAATAATTATCACCTGGGTTCACCAACTGAGATAATTATCAGTTGGTTTCACCAACTGGGCTTTGGGCAGGCAACTGGGGTTGCAGTGGAGTTTGTCCTCTTAGAAAAACAAATCTCAAGTGAAAAGTAACAGACTGCAAATAGCTCTATCTTCCAAAATGGCTTATTTATGGGTTTCTCTTTGTACTTGGCTTAGGGTCAATATGGAAAATGTTATGACTAAGATTTGGAGATCACTTGGGGGCAGGAGTCCCTATCAGATTGATTTTAACTGTCTGAGTAGCTCATCTCCTGCCTTAGTGTCAATGAGAACCTAAAAATGAAAACTTATTTTCTTCTTCTTATTCGAAAACTAAGACATAATTGCTTACTAAAAAAATTCAGAGATTGTAGAGCTGTTTAAAGATGATCCAGGAATAACATCATGATGCATACCCAGGTTTGTGTGTGTATGTGAATGTATAGAATACATACGTATTTTTAACAAAATGTGATCATAGGACACATGCTCTTTTCCAATCTACTTTTTTCACTAAGTACCCTTTTCCGTACATTAACCACACAATAATAATGTTCTCTGATTTATTTTACCAATTTCGTACAGGTGGGCACTTAGATTGTGGAATATTTTTGCAGTTTGGTTCACGCAACACCCACTTCAGCTCCTTTCTCCCTGCTTTCCTCTACTCTAAAAGCTGGAAAGATAAACATTGCTTTCCCAGACACCCTTACAACTAAAGGTGGCCATGTCATTTTGTTCCAGCCAATGAGACATAAATGGAAGCCCCTGATAATGTCTGCTCCACACAGGTGGTGATGCCTGAGGTACAGTGGCCCCAGCTGAAGACGGCAGAGCAGGGAGAGAGGAGCCTGGTTCCTTTATGTCATTTCTGAGCCTCCAGCTAGCTTGGTCACCTATTCTTCGACTTCTTATGACATGGCACAATTAGACCCCTTCTTTAAGCCATGAGCAAAATAAGCAACAAAATCCTAAGAATTATCTCCCCGAAGTGGAATTGCTGCATCCAAGAGTATACATTTTTAAGGCTTTTGAAAGTTTTTGCCTCCCAGAAAGGCTGTATCAATCGACACTTCCACCAACTGCATAGACATACCCCTTTCACTAAAAAGAAAAAAAATAATTCACCGCCATCGAGTTGATTCCGACTCAAAGCGACCCCTATACCCAAAATCCAACGCCGTCAAGTCGATTCCGACTCATAGCGACCCTATAGGACAGAGTAGAACTGCACCATAGAGTTTCCAAAGAGCACCTCTTGGTTAGTAGCCAGAGCACTTAACCACTACACCACCAGGGCTTCCAGCGACTCTATACGACAGAGTAAAACTGCCCCAGAGGGTTTCCAAGGAGCGCCTGGTGGATTTTTAAACTGCAAACCTTTTGGTTAGCAGCCGTAGCTCTTAACCAGTAGGCCACCCCTTTCACTACACCCTGATAAATCTGGGCGTTGTCGTCCATTTTAATCTTTCCCAATCTGATGGGGGAAAAAGACATCTCATTTTTTTAACTTGCATTTCTTTACTGCTGATACTGAGCACCTCTTCAAATGTTTACTGAATGCTTATATTTCTTCCTTTATAAATTTCAAGTTAGACCAGGAATCTTAAGCAGTTACTTCCCTCACCTTTGCTTGTGGACAGTTTCAGGGGATATGGCTAGAAGGGAATTTGTTTGAAATGTTAGTAACTGCATTATGTCCTTGTCACTTCCCAGGAGGATGTCCAGGCATAATTGATGGTTTGCAGACGTTACCCTTGGTGGTGCAAAGTTTGCTCTTGGCTACTAACCTAAAGGTTGGTGGTTTGAGTCTACCCAGTGTGCCACAGAAGAAAGGCCTGGTGATCTGCTTTCATTAAGACTATAGCCAAGAAAACCCTATGAAGCATTTCTAGTTTGTAACACATGGGTAGCCATGAGTCCAAATCGACTCAACAGCAATAGGTTTTTTCTTTTTGTTTATCTGTCTTAGGCCTGTTTTTTGACACATTTCCCTACCCCCCATCACCCTAATACACTTGGCAAGAGTCTAGGTGAGATATGCTACTTCTCAAAAAAAAACTCCCAAACAACTAAAAAACTCAGACTTGCGAATCCTTGGGTATCTGCTACTTCAGGCATATGCTGAGCAAGTTTGTCAGTTGTGACTTTAAATACAATGGGATGAGTCAATCATTTTCTTACGTTGGGTAGGCCTAGCAGGCAAGAGAATAGTGATTTCTTGTAAGCAACACAAATGTCTCTGTATAAATCACACATTTCAAATAGTAAGATAATTTGGATAGATAATAACATGGATTTTTTTCGTGGGTGTTACTCCATTTTGACATGGAGTAACATGTCATTACCCAGTCTTACCTGAGGATAAAATCACCCAGGGCCAGTGAAGGTAAGGAAGTTTGAATTGGATATGAGGGCGAGGTTCTAAATCTAAACATACCTGGCAGCACCAAAAGTTTGTGTTGGAACTGACACAGGAAGAAAGCTTTCCTAGAATGTTGCATGTCTGGACACTACCGTTTTGAATCATTTTCCATGAATGATTCACAGTTTGCAGAGCCCAAGATGGACCCACCAGCCCTGGATTCCACGCATAGCCTCCTGGACTTCCAATTCAAGGAGCAGACTGGCAATGGATGTTTTGCAAGCAGCAACAGTGAGCAGTATCATCCTTGGAAAGATGGACTGATATATTCTTTTGCCCCTCTGGATCTCACATTTCTTGATTGTACCCTGTCACAGGAGGCTGATCTATATGGATTTTATCCACGGTTCTGGAACTTTAAAGTCTTAGTATTCCTTACATGTTTAATTACTGAAATCCTAAATAGCTTTTATTATGTGTTATATCTATCAGTGTTTATTGCAGTAGAAATTAAAACTGAGAAATGTTTAAAATGTTTACTCATCTAAAATTAACAATAAGCCCACTACATGTTAACATAAATTACATATTTTTAATAAAAAACAACTACATTTTCTAAAACCTGAGAAAGACACTGCTTTTCATTTTAGTAGATCTCTAAAAATCTGGATTCATAGAAGACAGCTAAATTCTCATTTCTGCTTCTGCATTCAATCAATCCGTTGCAATATCACACATCGTGTAGCCTTTGGGAAACTCCACTGTTCACTCGTGAGAGAATTGAAAGTGAAAAAGCAAGTAGCATCTTAGTGTTATTTTTGGCTTCACAGACCAGCCTGAAAAGGTTCTGGGAATCCCCAGGAGTCCCTGGCCACACCCTGGACTGTACAACAGCTTCTGTGACTTCTCACTGGGCTCAGCCAACAGAGCCCCATCAAGAAACTGGAGTGATCCTTGACGGGGAACAAAACAGAGAGTCCCTGATGGAGCAGGAGAAAAGTGGGGTGCAGAACTCAAATTCTCTGTTAGTCAAAAACTATAACCATTCCCGAAGCCAACTCTTTACAGATTAGACTGAACTATAAGACATAAAATGATACTTGTGAAAAGTGCACTTCTTAACTTAAGCAGATACATGAGACTAAATGGGCAGCTCCTGTCTGGAGGTGAGAAGGCAGAAAGGGACAGGAGCTGGTTGAATGGACACGGGAAACACACGGTGGAGAGGAGGAGTGAGCTGTCACAATTATAGGGGAGCAATTAGGGTCACATAATGTGTATATCAATTTTTGTATGAGTAACTTGAACAGTAAGCTTTCACTTAAAGCACAATTAAAACAAAAAAAAGAAGTTGGAGTGATAAAGGAACGTGCTGTCAGAGTATTTATTCTCCTGGCTTGATCCCTATAGGGGTTGCTTTAGGCTTCTCTCTTGCCCGACTGTCTCTTTTGAAAAGTGAATGAGGGCTTCTCTCAAGTGACTCTCTTCTATGGATTCCAATTACTTTCCTTTTTATTGTGATGAGAATATATACAAGACATTCGCCAATTCAATAATTTCTACATGGGTAATTCATCGACACTGACTGCATTCTTCGTGTTGTGCAACCATGATGACTATCCTTTTCCAAATTATTTCACCACCATTTGGATTCGGTTACTTTTCTTCCTCTCATCCCTTTGGGTTTAGGGGTGAAAAGCGCTCCAAATTCTTGTATTATCATTTGTAGTTCCACACTCTGTGCACACCTTTGTAAACACTCTTTTGCAAATAAACACTTCTGACTTTTATCCTAGTTTTATACCACCACACGAACAAAACAAAAATTCAATAGAGAAACTTATTGTATGCCAGTGGTTCTCAAAGTGTGGTCCCTGGACTAGCAGCATTAATGTTACCTGGGAACTTGTTCGAGTGCAAATTCTTGTACCCCACTCCAGACTGACTGAAGTTCTAGGGATGGGGCCCAGGAATCTGTTTTCAGAGATCTCCAGGTGATTCTGACGCATGCTAAACTGTAAGTCTGAAAACACTGCTTAAACAAGATGATAATAGTGCCCTGGTAAATTTAGAAACCATCTAAGTTGGAGGAGGTTAGCCCTTAATTAGTAATAACTAGCTAGCACTTACATGGCATTTACTATGTGCCAGGCACTGTTGTAAACACCTAACACTTGTTAGCTTATTAGTCTTTACAAGCCTATAATAACTATTCTTAGAACAACTTTCGAGATGTGGAAAAAAATTAGGCATAGAGAGGGTAAGTACCTTGGCCTAAGGATAAAAAAAGAAGGATACACAGCTATTAAATGGCAGAGCTCACTTCCAACTCAAGCAATCCAGAGCCATTGGTGCTCCTAACCACTACACACCACAGCTCCGAGGCGGAAACAAGGGCGTTTGGAGGGGCTCAGGTTTCCTAGCAACAGAGTTGGTGAAGTGTCCCTCCTCCTTCTCCTGCCAGTTAGGATGATCTCCTATACTGCTTCCCACACTAAGGGGAGGATGAAGCCCCTTTCTAGGGAAGAGCTGGGATGAGTGAGTCCTCACTCAGGGAGTCCAAGACTTGATAGGTTTTCTGTGAACCTAGTTAATAGAGGTCTTAAGGGACTTTCCAGCTAGCTTGTGAGTCATTCAGTCCAGGGGCACAGTACTGGGGTTTTATCCTATATTGAGCTGTCCCAGACTTGTATTATATAAAATAGTTCTGCTGTATTCCCCCATGTCTCTGATCCTGCCTTTCACTTTTTTTACTGTAAGTTATTTAGATTTTAAATATATTATCTATTCAAAAATATTAATTAAAAAATTTAAAGTTTCTGCATTTATAACGGAAACCATGCACTCCAAAGACTTATTTTCAATCTATGGATGAAGGATGTAATCCACTTTTTAGGAAGAATTCTGGGAAACCTCCTAAATTACCTTAAAACTCCATGCTGTTGAGTCGATTTTGTCTCATAGCGACCTTACGGGACAGAGTAGAACTGCCGTGTAGGGTTTCCAAGGAGCGGCTGGTGCATTCGAACTGCCAACCTTTTGGTTAGCAGCCGAGCTCTTACCTCAGTATTATAACAACAAAATTATTTGCTTAATTATTGTCTAATTAAATAGTTCATTAAATGAATCAATTTATTTCACATATATTCATAGGATAGTTCAATAGCAAGCTTCTTTGACATGTGAAAAACTGACATAAAACCTTGTGTGGGTGAAGTCATTAAGTATGCATCAAACAGTAAGCTTACAAATACTTTCAGGACTGAATAATCTAGGGCAGCAGCCTTCAAATCGGTACACAAAAACAGTCCAAAGAAAAAGAATGCAAAATTATAAACTGTGGTTGAAAAGTGATTGTTCATTTACACTAGTGGGGAAGTAAATCACAATTTACAACTTTTAAAATGCTGGTAATTGCCACAAACTTCACAAAACGCAGAAAAAATTTTATTAACTGCCAGACAAGCCACTATAATATTTTGCTAATTATATTTTTGTCTATATCCTCTTTGTCATCTCTTTATATAATAATCTTTTCTATAGAGCAAATAAAATTCAGTCTCAAGTAAGGTTGACTTAAGACTTTTTTCCCCTCATATTGATAGGTTAGAAGGGTTTTCTCCAGCTTCACAGTTTGCTATTGGTAATGTTTTTGTATGTGTTTAGAATTGTTGCTAACTTTGGGAAAATATCAAGTTTCTTTTATCTATGAGCTGTAAGGTTGCAGGGCTCTTCAAAAGTCCCTCTGCAATGACTGATCTTAAATGTTTTCAGCATTTTCAACATTCATTAACGTGTTAGTTGTCAATGTCCTTGCTAACATTATGAGTTTCAGGTTCTTCATCAACGGGAATCTTTTGTGTCAAGTCAGCAAGAAATTTAAGTATTTCTCCAATGTGTTCATGTAATTCCTTCCTTTCATTAACTGGAATATCAATCAAGTGCCTATTTATTAATTCTATTAAAAATGAATCTCTTTAAAGGAAAAAAAAAAAAAAAAACCCAAACATTTCAAGGGTATATGGGCAAGGACAAGTTTACTGGACTCAGTATCTAGATCCTTAACCTCTCTACTGCCTTCGCTAAAACAGATCTGCCCAGAAACATCCCCGAGGCCAAGGGGCCCCTTTCACATCAGCTCTTCTCTTCTTTACATACAAAAAACTTACTTCTCTGAATCTTAATCTTATGCTTTGCAGTCAGGGTATAAAAACCTCCAGGGCAGTGAGAAAGTGAATGACCTAAGGGCTAATAAACCACTTGGCAAGTCAGTTCTTTTATATTCAAAGGACTGGATGAAATTAAAAATAATTAAAAAAATTAAATGTTAATGGATCAAGGAACTAAAAGCTCAAGGAAAAAAAGAAATGAGGTAAACTGTCCTACGTAAATTAAAGCCTGTCTGTGTTTTTACATGGATGAACAAGATATCAAAACAGTATTTAGATTCTGCTGAATACATTTAAAAAGAGTGATGTTGACAGTTTCAAAAAGTCAATTATTTATAGTAAGACAGAAATTACATCCTTTCAACTAATTCAACTTACAAAAAATTACAGATGTCAACTTGAAAATGTGTGGTTTTAAAAAATACTTTTAAGGATACGTAAGCAAAAAAGTTCGAAGACCACGTCTTGTTTAAATTTTATTTTAAAAAAATTAAATCTTGTTTAATTAAAAAACACTTTTATTGTGGTGAAATACATGTAACAAAGCATTTGCCATTTCAATCATTTTTATGTGTACAG
Organism: Elephas maximus indicus; assembly: GCF_024166365.1. Taxonomy (NCBI): domain Eukaryota; kingdom Metazoa; phylum Chordata; class Mammalia; order Proboscidea; family Elephantidae; genus Elephas; species Elephas maximus. The sequence continues at coordinate 78,220,536 of NC_064822.1, read as the reverse complement.
TTTGGTGACATTAATGGCCTGTTTAATTCTTGACCACCATAGGCCAACTTTCTCTAAGTAGGGGACTTGGATGTGATGACTGAGGGACCAGCCCAACAGGGCACTGAGCCCTAAGAATTCTGGAGCATGCTCCCTGCCCCTGAGAGGTGGTTTCCCACAGCACTGCCCTCACTCATGCTGAAGGCTCTGCCAGCCTGCCTGCTTTCCTTCCCATGTACCTCCATACTTCCTGTGCTCTCTGCTCAGATAGCCACTAAGACAGCGGGAGTTGGATAAGATGAGCTCTAGGTGAGATGGAAACAGATGTAGCTCGAATCTTGGAATAATTAGTACTCCTGTTTTATTACATTCTGTAACAAGTCTCTGTGTGGACCTTGTTTTTAAACACACGATTTTCATTTGGCTTTCTGAAATGCTGATAATAGCTCACAGCTTCTTATTGCGGTCTCTGAACATCCTAGGCTTCCAGGTGTCCCAGTGAAGGGGCTATCCTCTGTAAGGAACATCTTTCCTTCTTGGAAAAGTTAAAAAATGTGGTGCTTCATAAAAACCAAAGCAACAAACAAGCAAACCTAAAACTCAAAGAAACAGTAACAGAAACTTCCTCCTACCCCATACACTGCCAAAAGGTCTGTGACAAGAATCATATCATGACTGAAGGGAATAACAAATTGTTGGTTATTTCCCTTGACAAGGCTTTTGTGTGACATCTTTAGACAAAAGTAAAATTGGGTGAACCCATGTTTATACGGCTACAGAGAGCTAAACACTCTACTTCCATTTTAACACCCTTTTTACACTATTGAGGAAATAAATCACAACTTACAACTTTTAAAAAGCTGATAATGTATCTCCTACAATAAAAACTGTATCTATTTGCATTTCATTTTGTGTGTTTCTGTTTGGAGCAGATGAATTTTTATAATCTGCATTTTGAATTAAATCTAAATCCTTTAATATAGCAAACAAACAAAAAAAATACTGACCAGTGCCAATTCAGTTTCAGGCATTTTATATAGGAATCCAAAAGCATGAAATTCCCTTGCACTCTGGGAACAATATACAGCATGAACGAAAGGGTATAAATGGGAAAAAATGTAATTGATTCTGAAGAGTGTGAACATCTGCAAAGGATGTATTGTGTGCGAAAATAATCTCTGAGGGTCCTACTGATGAAACGGTTCCTAGCTACCCAAGTCACATAAATGACCCTCTCTGCCCTACTCACCTCTCAAAAGCCCACTCCACCAGGCAGAGTGGGACTGCAGATGCTTGAAGCTACTTTCTAAAATGTGGAAACGAACAGAAATTTGCCCAGTGGTGATGAGCTGATGACCAAGAGCACAAAAGTCAGAAAAACAATATGCTAGTATAAATTCTGTCATTAAATATAACGTGATTGTGGCCAAGTCAATTTATCTCTCTGGGCCTCAAGTTCCTCAACTTTGGCATGGGAGGATTGGGATAAGGTCCTTTTATGATGTTGTCTAGGATTATAAGATTAACAGACTACTTTTTCTTCTAGAAGTCTGAGTCTCAGGTTTTCCATTTTAGACAGAAAAGAACAAAAATTCTAACACAAGTGATTTAAGAACATCAACATTTATTTTAACATGATAAAAAAGAAATGAGATATGAACATTTGCATTTAAACAATAGTAGGTAGCCTTTAATACTTCCATTACATGAGCTCATTGTATAATATATACACAATGAACATAATTACATTTGTACACAAACTAAGTACTGAATTTGAAAACCTGCTTATTGCTGTACACATCTATTCCAATGAGATATAAGCCCAGTACTTCAAAATACCTACACTTTTTTTTTTTAAGAAAAACTAAGCATAACATTTGTGTTTAAGCTGACAAGATTGTGGCAGTAACTGCTGACGTTGCAATCTAAGAAATAATTATAGCGGAAAATGGGACATACTTCACTTAGCGATAATAAAACGGCACATTTTAAATATATATATATAAAATTTTTACAAATCAAGTGTGAAACAAAGCACTGCAGTGCCCAAATGCGGAGGAAAAAAAGAAACATGTTTCATTGGAAATAATGACTAAATTTATGTACTGAGAAGTAAAAAGAAATATAAATCCACCTAGGCTTAAGAAACATCAAAACCTGGAAATCGGCATCTAAGTAAGCTCTAGCTGTAGACTGCACATTAAAAAGCACCTTTACTTATGTGCTCTGAAATCATAGCAGCAAGCTGGTGTAGTAGAGTAATAACATTGAGATTACGAAGTGTACATATGGGCCATTAAAGCTGTTTTGGAATAAACATTTTCCAGAAGTGATAAAATGATGCTCTGTGGCCAAGAGCATCAGAACTATGAATTTCATAGATTTAAAATATACTGTACAATATCTTCTCACATTGCTGAAGGTCCATGTTCTTAGCTTTGAATGGTTTCAAAAGAGGTCAGTATAGCTGGAAAATAAGACGAGAAATTACTTTGACATCTGCGAAGTTAATGAATGACCACTTTCCACAGTAACTAAGGGTGACATCCTATAACAGCAGAACTGACAAGCATGGCCATGAAAATCCTAAAACATAATACAATTAAAGGACATTTCTTCATTTCCATAAGCTTACTTACAAAGCAAAGAAACATAATGAAATTAAATAGCAATTCAGAATCAAACACACACCCAAATTTGTGGCTGAATCCAAAAGATCGACAAAATGAGTGAAGATGTGCATAATTTCACTAAAATATGCACCATTGTATTGAGCTGGCTACACAGCAGTGCCGACGGTACGGCTTTCCTGAGTGCTGTGAAAACCACTAGTTCAGAAAGATGGCATGTGCACAGTGGGGTTATAAAATGGGGGGCTGAGTGCCACTGGCTGTGCGTAGTCGCTGCAAGCAATGAGATTAGAAAATACCGGCAATACAGACCATTCCAGCATGTAATGCCACTGGCTCTTGGAGTCAAAGTATTTAAAACCAAACAAAATCTAATGACAATTCAGGAAACCTGGAAACATACATGAGTTTTAACTCTGAACATTATTTATCATCAGAATGGTCTGTGCATAATGAACGGTAACCTGTTTATTGCACCAAAAAAAAAAAAAAAAAAAATAACGAGTGTCTCTTGATGTACATTCCTCCACTAAAATCTAGACAAGAGGCCATCTATCAACTCTTCATACAGAAGGATTCAAATGAGCATCATGTTTATTATCCTACGCCTGGTGGTATTCTGTCACCATGGCAACTGTCACTTCTCCAAGTATTAAAAGTTTAAATACATGAGTGACAGAGGCCAGACACAGGTAAGGCTGTAACAAATAGGTCGTTTTTAACTCTAGCAAGTACTTCCATTGTGCACGGATACCAAATAACAACAAAGGCCTCTTCTGGGCTCCGGGCACACATAATCTCAAATAAAAGAGGTTATTGCAAAAGATTACCGTAAGAGATTACAAATATGACAAGACAGTTAAACATAAATCTTTCTGGCTTAAAAAAAAAAAAGGACAGTGGTTCAAGTTGCTACAAAAACGTGTAAAGGGAACTAGATTCTAAAAAATAAATTCTCCTGTACAAATTTACTCAAGATAGTTTTTTGTACACATTTACTTTGAGAATTTAAAAATCAAAGATGTTAGTAATAATGCTCATAATGTCTCTGTGTGTTCACATGGTTTTTAATTGTTTAACAGAAACCAGTGGTAATCCTAAAGCACCAAACACTACTAAACCTGGTAGATATGGCAAAACAACAACATCAACAACAAAAAGCTGCAGAAAGAGGCGTGAAATTCTTACTTTATACCTCACAACGTTTCTGAAAAGTAAAAAACAAAAGTATTTATCTATAATTACAAAACTATGTATAAAATTTAAAAGTAAGATCTTAGGACAATAGCAAAAAGATGGAAACAACCTAGATGCCCATCAACAGATGAATGGATAAACAAACTGGTACATATACACAATGGAGTATTAGGCAACGTTAAAGAACAACGGTGAATCTGTGAAGCACCTCATAACATGGATGCATCTGGAGGACATTATATGCTGAGTGAAATAAAGGAACAAATATTGTATGAGACCACTACTGTAAAAACTCATACATACAAAAAGAAACAATCTTTGATGGTTTTCAGGGAGGAAAGGGGTAGAGATGGAAAAACATTTAATAGACAATAGATAAGTGGTAACTTTGGTGAAGGGTAAGACAGTACACAATACTGGGGAAACCAGTACAACCTGTACAAGGCAAGCCTATGGTAGCTCCATAACTAAAAAAACCAAACCAAACCCAGTGCTGTTGAGTCGATTCCGACTCATAGCAACCCTATAGGACAGAGTAGAGCTGCCCCGTAGAGTTTCCAAGGAGCACATGGCAGATTCGAACTGCAGACCCTTTGCTTAGCAGCCGTAGCACTTAACCACTACGCCACCAGGGTTTCCTTGGACATCCAAACTCCCTGAGGGACTGAATTGCTGGGCTGAGGGCTGTGGGCTGTGGGGACCATGGTCTCAGGGAACATCTAGCTCAACTGGCATAAAGAGTTTATAAAGAATATGTTCTACATTCTACTTTGGTGAGTAGTGTCTGGGGTCTTAAAAGCCCGTAAGCGGCCATCTGGAGTACTCCACTGGTCTCACCCCTTTGGGAGCAAGGAAAAATGAAGGAAACTAAAGACATAAGGAATGATTAGTCCAAAGGACTAATGGACCACAACTACCACAGCCTCCATCAGACTGAGTCCAGTACAACTAGATGGTGCCCGGCTACCACCAATGACTGCTCTGACAGGGGTCACAATAGAGGGTTCCAGACAGAGCTGGAGAAAAACATACAACAAAATTCTAACTCAAAAATAAAGATCAGACTTGTTGGCCTGACAAAGACTGGAGAAACCCCGAGAGTATGGCCCCCGGACACCCTTTCAGCTCAGTAATGAGGCTGCTCCTGAGGTTTACCCTTCAGCCAAAGATTGAAGATGCCCATGGAAGAAAACAAGACTAAAGGGGCACACAAGCCCTGGGTCAGGGATTGGAAGCTAGAACGGAACAGGAAAGTTGGTAATAGGGAACCCAGGGTTGAGAAGGGAGAGTGCTGACATGTCGGGTTGTTAACCAGTGTCATACAACAATGTGTATACTGTTTGATGAGAGACTAGTTTGTTCTGTAAACCCTCATCTAAAGTTCAATTAAAAAATAAAAAAGTAAGACGTTAGGAGATTATTCTCAGCTCTAAATCTGTGGTCTACAGAACACTGTTCGTGAAAGGCTTCCTTTCTCTTCATTCTTGCTGTTACTGTCTATGCTTCTAAGGCGGTTTTTTAGTAGTTACAACCCTGACTTAAAAAATCAAGAAATAATTTCTGATAGATCTTAAAGATTTTAATATTCCATCAAGGCAGCTGTACCAGAAATACTTCTTTGTCCTTTAAAATAGTTAACAAACTCCCAATGAGGTAGGCACGTCATGCTAACTGTAAAAAACATTACACGGTCGACATGTAATGCCTTAAACAGAATTTTCAGGTCAGATTATGGAAAGAACGCTAAGTGGGAGCACAGCTGCAGAACACTGCGAGGCTTGTCTTGGCACAGAACACACCCTCCAAGTTTTGCTGTTTTTACAGATGATGAAAGAAGAGACAGAAAATGCTGTCACACAGCAAAGGGCCAGTGTAGGAACCCGGAGTTACTGCCCACAGCTTAAACACATGGCCTGCTTGCTATGCCAATTATCCCTCAGGTACAGTACAGAATTAATCCTGATTTTTATCCACTAAGCCAACAAAGGAATAAAATTCAAGTGAGACACTGTAACAGTAAAGTACAATACAAACGGAAAGGACGTACTTCTGAGACTACACACACATGAAATGTGATCCTTCCACGAGCTGCGGCTGAGTGGTTGGAACTGGTGATGTCGAGGACTCAGGAGACTGGGATAGACTTTTCACTAAAACACACCAAGAAAACATGCGAAGATAAAAATCTTTAAGACACGTATGGATAAGAAAATGCTGATGCTATGACAACAATAAGAACATGTTTTGGGAAAGAATTAATAGTTACATTTGGGTTCTGGTGTTATTTTCTAATCTGGCAACTTCATTAGAATTTTTTTTTTCTTTGAGGTTAATTTTCAGGAGCCTATCAGTGAATCTCTCCTAGTAGGTCTCATTCTGTCTTACTTTTAAAAGCCTTTCTAGTTCTACGTAGGTTTATAAAATTTATATTTAAAAACAAAAACAGCTGTTGTTGAGTTGGTTCTGACTTATGGTGACCCCACGTATGTCAGAGTAAAACTGTGCTCCATATGGTTTTCAATGGCTGATTTTTTGGAATGAGATTGCCAGGCCTTTCTTTCAAGGCACCTCTGGGTGGGTTTAAACCTCCAACCTTTCGGTCAGCAGCCAAGAGTGTTACCTGTTTATACTACCCAGGGACTCCTGCTAAATACTATAGAGGAGTTAAATGTTGTCGGTTTAAAACTACCACACTGCTTTCATCCAGACTTACTCTATCTAAACTACCAAAAGTGGCCAGTAACAAAAACGAAACATGACTAATAATACAAATGTTCATGTTCTATATAGGATACAGAGAAGCCTCTGTTCAGAACCTTCACTGTCTTCTTAAGAATACAGTAGCTGTGGGTAATTGAAAATAGTATACTTGCCCTTCTGCAGGAAGGATGGGGGGAGTATTACTGGGGATGGTATTTTGCTTATGGAATAGAGGAAGCAAAGCCGGTAATAGAGATGTGGTATGAACCCTTCCCCCCTCCCCCCCCCAAAAAAAAGAAAAAAAAAAAAAGGCAAAGATTTAGGAAGATTCCACAAAAATACGGCAGAATAACAACACACGGTGACTTTTTTTCTTTTTAAACATTCTATGGATCATAATCATCTACTATCAAAGACAAACACAGATGTGGCTTGCTGCAGGGGCTAGAGTAAACACATCCATTCTACTACTGTAGATACTAAATCCTCCACAGTTCACGAGTAACAAATTTGTGAATACTCGAGAATACAGCAAATCTTTTACGTAATGAAGGATCTTATTACAAAAAATTATGGTATGTGTTAAGACTTAAAAAAAAAAAAAAAGACTAAGACGGTGATTTGAAAGTGCTGATCCCCAAGGCAGAGTACACTCTGCGGGGCTCTAGCTGGTCAGGCTGCCGTTGCCCTTTCCTCAGGCAGGTGTGCGCGGGAAGGCAAAGGCTCATCAGTCTGCGGTCAAGGTGTACAAGCAGCTCCCTGGCCAGAATCCCCACATGGAAAACTAATTCAGAAGTTGAGAGGGTGCACCGGGGAAAGAAGGATGAAATGTGGACTACCCACCTGCCATTGTTTGGTCTCCTGTAGAAGCCTCAGGAGTTAGTTCATAAGAAATAACAGTTTCTTCCTGTTCATGAACATTGTCCTTTGTATTTTCTTCAGGGTGGTCTTCTGGTTTAGGATTTGTGACTGATGTTGCATCTTGGGGGCTACTGAAATAGATTAAAAAAATTATTATGGTAAAATAAATAAAACATTTATTTCAACCACTTTTACATGTACATTTCAAAAACATAAATTATGTTCACCATGTTGTATAATCATCATACCCATTTTCAATTTTTTTACCACCCTTAACAGAAATTCAGTTATTTTAACCATTTTTAAGTGTACAAATCAGTGATATTAATCACATTCACCATGTTGTGCAATCATCACCGCTACCTATTCCCAAAGTTTTTTCATCACCTTTTCTAGAAACTCAGTACTCCTTAAGCAATACCACACCATCTCCCCCTCCATCTGCCCTAGTAAACTTCTGTCTCTGTGTGTGTATCTATTCTGGGTACCTCATATAAGTGCAATTATACAATATTTGTCCTTTTGTGTCCAACTTATTTCATCAGCATAATGTTCTCAAGGTATTAGCATTTCATTTCCAAGACTAGCATTTTAAAATGTTATTATAGAATACAATTAATCTTTTTTCTCCTAATTTTTTGTTACAGAAATTTTCTACCACACAGAAAAACTGAAAGAATATGATAATGAACAGTTTAACCACCACCTCTACTTACCTAAGGAAACCCTGGTGGCCTAGTGGTTAAGTGCTATGGCTGCTAACCAAAAGGTTGGCAGTTCAAATCCGCCAGGTACTCCTTGGAAACTCTATGGGCAGTTCTACTCTGTCCTATAGGGTCGCTATGAGTCGGAATTGACTCGACGGCACTGGGTATACTTACCAGCTGTTAACATTTTTGCTTGAAATTAATCTTTCTTTTTTCCCTTTCTTATAGAAATTTCATACATCAAAAAGTGATATATGAAATCTGTACGCTCAGCTTCAATACTTTGCCAGTCTTGTTTCATCTACGCGTGTTCCTCCCGCTCCTACTCTCCACACCCACCACTGCTCAAATTATTTTAAAGCAAATTCCAGAGATTCTATCATTTAGTCTAGAAATACTTCAACATGCATCTCTAATAACACCACCAAATATCCAGTCACTCCTCAAATTTCCCCAACCTCTCCAAAATGTCATTTCAGAGTTGTTTGACTCTGTATCCAAACAAGGTCCGTACACTGCATTTGCCCAACAATTCTCTTCAAGTCCACTTTAACCTAAGACAATTCCTCTGACTTCTTTTTTTGCCATTTATTTGTGAAAAAATCTGCTTGATCTCTCCTACATAGTTTTTCACATTCTGGATTTTGATGATTATCACTTATATTTTCTATAAAGTGACATGATTTTGAAGCTTGATTAATATCAGGTTTGATTTTTGGGGGGGGCAACTATACTCTATTGGTGGGTGTCATATGCTCTCCATTTCATCAACAGATTGTCTTTTTGTGATGTTAAAACTAATCAGTGAGTTCAGGGATTATCAGATTGCTCCATTCATTATAAAGTTCCCCATCGCCTTTTTTTTTCTCTTAAATTTTTTTTTTTTGTTAGATGAAAGTTTACATAGCAAATTGGGTTTCCATTTAACAATTTTTATACAAACCGTTCGATGACGTTGGTTACAATTTTCACAATGTACCAGCATTTCCGTTATGTCCATCCTGTTTGTTCTGTTTCCACTGATCTAGCTTCCCTTCCCCTCCTTGCCTTCTCATCTTCGCATGTGGTAAATGTTGACTGTTTGGCCTTATATAGTTGATTGTTTAACCGAGCACATTACTCATGGGTGACATTGTTTTATAAGCCATTTGGCTGAAAGGTGACCTCCAGGAGTAGCTTCAGTTCCAAGTTCAAAGGGTATGTTAGGGCAATAGTCTTGGGGGTTCCTCTAGTGTTTACTGGTCCAGTAAATCTGGCCTTTTAGAAATTTGAATTTTTTTCTACATTTTTCTCCTATCTGGGACTGTCTGTTGTGTCTCTGGTTAGAACAGTCGGTGGTGGTAGCTGGGTACCATCTAGTCCTTCTGGTCTCAAGTTAGAAGAGGCCGTGGTTTGTGTGGGATATTTGTCCTGTGGATATTTTTCCTGTGGACTAGTTTCTTCTTTAACTCTTTGGTCTCCTTCACTCTCTTGCTCCAGATGCAAGTAGAGACCAATGGTTGTATATTACATGGCTACTTGCCAGCTTTTAAGACCCCAGACACTATTCACCAAACTAGGATACAAAACATTATCTTTATAAACTATGTTATGCCCATTGACTGAGCTGTCCCATTAGACTATGGTCCCAAATCTTTTAACCCATTAAATCAATCCCTTGAGTTGTATGGATATGTTCAGGAAGTCCCTGCAACTATGCCCCCTACGTGCTTTATTATATATATATGCAGCACACACAAACATGTATATACATGTATCTACAGGTACACCTATATATGCATGCACATGTACTTGAACATGCCTTCCTATACACATACGTATTTACTCATGTAACCACACATATATGTTTTGGCTGTTATTACAGAATTGTGTATGTTAAAGCATTTACCAAAATTGTCCCTTTTTCTTATATGCTTCTTAGTAAATTCATTTACTTTGGTCAAGTTGTGCAGCCTTTGCCCATACAGGGTATTGCCTTTCCCATCACTAAAAATTACAAGTGTCTACTCTCTAGAAAGTGATTTCCTCTCCCTCCCCTCCCCTCATCCCCGGTAACCATCAAAGACTGTCGCGTTCTGTGTATCTATCCTTGACTTTTTATAATACTGGGACAATACAATATTTGCCCTTTTGCGACTGACTTATTTCACTCAGTATAATGTCCTCCAGATTCATCCATGTTACGAGATGTTTTGCAGACTCCTCATTATTCTTTATAGTTGTGTAGTATTCCATTGTATGTACGTACCACAATTTGTTTATCTATTCATCTGTTGATGGGCACTGAGGTTGTTTCCACCTTTCTGCTACTCTGAATAATGCTGCAATGAACATAAGTGTGCATATGTCTATTTGTGTCACTGTTTTTCTATCTCTTGGATATATATCTTGGAGTGGGACTGCTGGATCATAAGGTATTTCTCTTTCTGGCTTTTTGAGGAAGTATCAAACAATATTCCAGAGTTGTTGTACTATTTTACAATCCCACCAGCAGTGTATAAGAGTTCCAATCTCCCCACAACCTTGCCAGCATTTGTTGTTTTCTGTTACCATCAAATTTTCAGCTAATGAATTTAAACTATTAACTGGGAAACATTGCCCAGACCCACTATTTCACTAGGCTTAGAAAAGCAGGGATAATGAAATTCCTCTACACACAAAAAATTTCTTCCTCAACTATTTGGTTATAGTCTGTCCAGGAAAGGAAAGCTAAATACTTGATTCTTTGTCTTTATGTACCAGTTCTCATAATAAGGTGACTCCCTAACATCCTCCAAAGTGGCCAACAAATGATTTTTTGTTGTTGTTGAATCATCATGAACTCATAGATTTTTTTTTCTTTTTTTGGCCAAATACCTTTCAAATTCAATCTTGTTATTCATCAAACAGATAAAGGCATTCTTAGTAACACTAAATCACAGAACTTCTCTTTTCTAGAAGAGGAGAATTTTTTTTAGAGGCTAGGATTGAGGACACAAAGAAAGTTAATAAGAAATGCAGTTAAAAAATAAGTAGCAACTCTCAGACAACACAGACTTCTGCTCGGCATCTATCATGTTGTGGGCAATGCTGAGATGTCACGTTGCTATAGCTTAATGTGCCCTTTGGTGCTTTTATAAAGGTATTATTTATTGAATACTTCCTAAGTACTAAGCACAGGGCTAAGTGCTTTATATATATTATTTTATTCAATCCTTACAACACACTTGTGAGATAGAGACGATTATTACCCCCATTTTCATAAGTGAGGAAACTACAGCATTGTTTCTGTTGCTGTTGAGTTGACTCTGACTCCTGGTGACCCCATGTATGTTAGAGCAGGACTGTACTCTACAGAGTTTTCAATGGCTGATTTTTTAGAAGTAGATTGCCAGACCTTTCTTCCACCAATCTTTTGGTGAGCAGCCAAGTACCTTAAACATTTCCACCACCCAGGGACTCCACCTACAGCTTAGGAAGGTTATACAACTTGCTCAAGATCCTACAGTTTCTAACTACAGAAACTGGGATCGGAATCTAAGACTTTGACTCTGAAACCCACTATTTTTAAGTAACAACACAATTTTGTGAGTGACCTCACCCCCCTTTTTAATTACCTGTATGAAATATCCTCAGGCATTTTTTCCTTGTTTCTTTCTTCATCCATCGCTTCCTCAGAACTGACTCCGTTTGGCTCAGGTTTGAAAAGGGCTTCGAAAATAATACTTTCAGTTTTTCTGACCTATAGAATACGAAGAAAACTTTTCTTTTTCAAAACATTCTTACCACATTTAATATTTATTAGTAAATATAAAATTATCCCAAATGAAAAAATTTATTAAAAAATGTTGTCAGGTGCTGTCGAGTTGATTCCGACTATAGTGACCCCATGCAGAGTAGAACTGCCCCATAAAATGTTCCAGCCTGTAATCTTTATGGCAGCAGGTCTTTCTCCCATGAAGCCATTGGGTGGGTACAAATCGCCAACTTTTCAGTTAGTAGCTGAATGCTTAACTGGTGTACCACCAGAGCTCCTTTATCTATCTTATTTTCTTGTAAAAATACACCATTCCCAAACATTTACTGATAATAAATTTAGATTCAAAAGTATTAAAAATAGCTAACATTCCGCATGACTAGGATGGCAAATGTTATTTGCCCAAAGGGGTGATACACATTGCTAAGAGCTGGCTGCTTTGGAATACAAGGTTATCTAACTGGGTTAACAGCAATTTATTCCAGCCTTGACTGATCATGTGTTAATATTTTCACTTAACCCATTTTTTGATGTGGCTGAACACATTAATCTAATTAAATGTAAACTATCACTTCATTTAGTTCTATGGACCCTGTGATTGAATGTAGCACATTGTATTTTCAGCCTTACCATGTGACGTGATCTTCAAAAATCTACTCTTTAGGGATGCCTGTACTAAAATAATCTCTCTACCTCTTTGCTGATGTCTGTATTTTGAGGTTCAGCTTCTTTTAGTCGGACAATCTCTGCTGCAGGAGTTTCATGGTTTGGTTTCACATCATTTTCTCTAATGACAGTGTCCAGTTCCTTAATGTTACTTGATAACAAGTCATCCCTCCTTCGATTCTGCACAAAAGATAACATTTTGAGTCATACTGTACATGCATGTGTATTTTACACATACCCAAAAAACCAAACCCACTGCCGTTGATTCTGACTCATAGTGACCCCATAGGACAGAGCAGAACTGACCCATAGGGGTCCCAAGAGGTGGCTGGTGGATTTGAACTGTGACCTTTTGGATAGCAGCTGAGCTCTTAACCACTGTGCCACCAGGGCTCCTATTTTACACATAGTACCTGTCAATTTGAAAACAAAACTAAACAACTGAACCTCCGCTCCTGAGGGTAATTTTTGGAAATCAACAGAAGAAAATAATATATGTATATATGTATATACAGCAGCCCTGGTGACGTGGTGGTTAAGTGCTTGGCTGTGAACTGAAAGGTTGGCAGTTCGAACCAATCAGTTGCTTCACTGGAGAGAGATATCACAGTCTGCTTTTATAAACATTCTACAGCCTCAGAAATCCCATGGGGCAGTTCTACTCTGTCCTATAGAGTAACTATGAGCTGGAATTGACTCAACGGCAATGTGTTTGGTTTTTGTTTATGTATTATACAGCAGTATTCCACACATTTTCTTCATTTTTAACCATCCATCTTGTAATTTGTAGAATGTTTATTCAACTGTTGCTCTGTTGAATCACCATTAGCAATGCCTGCTCTTGATTAGACGGGAAGGGGATTTCTACGAGGACAAGGAGGGACTTCCTGCTGATGCATCCAGTTTAGATCACTATAAACTCTCAGATACTACCAGTAGGCAAAAACTGTCTACTAACAGGAGGAGGCCACACAGAAGCTACTGAAAAGTTCACTAGTCGGCTATCTCTGTATTTATGAAGAGGTGCAAAAAACAGATAACATGAAACAGAATGGTGTCACTTCACAAGGCTGAAGTTGAGAAGTGATGGACAGTAGCCTGGGGCCTCATGGGAAAAGTACCCCCAAAGACAAATAATCAGCAAAAGCTGCTAGAATTTTATTTAGAAATTCTCTCCTGCTACAATTCAGGTCATGTTATTGGGAGGGGAATCGGGGTCTATCTTAGTAACTCACATGGCATTTTACATTTGTTGAAAACACTTTTATTTTCTTAGTATCTCTATGCAGTAGGCAGGGCACACTATATTATTACCTGATGTACAGTCGAGGAGATCTGAGTCCACAACTGGTGCAAGGGCATCCAACAAGTAATTTAGCTCTGGTATCTTGAACCCAGGATTATTTCCATTTTACTAAGCTGTTTCTTTGTAAGAATTAAATAATATATCTACACTATTATACCCAAACCCCACTGCTGTCTAGTCGATCCCAACTCATAATAATCCTATAGGGTTTCCAAGCAGACTGCCACATCTTTCTCCCACGGAGTCACTGGTGGTTTTAAACCACTAACCTTTCAGTCAGCGCCACCAGGGCTCCTTATCGATACAATACACCTTTAAAACCCCATCAATCCGTGTAACTCTATGATTCTAAGATTCAAGTCATGGTAGATTTAAACACACAAGGATGATCATACGCAACTGATATACCTGGGTAATCCTGAATGGATTATCCCTTAAATTTGAAGGACTTTGTAAGGGTGACTGGTCTGAAGCACCAATAACACTTAATCCTTTTTTTTTCTCCCTTAGGCATGCTTGCTGATGTCTCCTGATTCTTTCCATTTGCTCTTCTACTGTCATCCTAGGTCGAGCACTTTCAGCCAAACAGAGCTGTTCTACTGCACTTCTTGGTCGTTCCTTCATGTTAAAAATAAACATGAATACATAAGCAAAGATTAAAAGCTTGATGGAATAAAATACATGTCCTAAAATGTTTTATTTTGTTTTCAAAATCAAAAGTGGAAATTTTGAATGCCATTTAGATAAAACCAGAGAAGCAAAGTTACTTTATCCTTAACTGGGAATTGGTGATGTACGGTCAATGATGGAAAGGGAGAGAAAGAGGGGAAAGACACAAGAGGTACTTTGCAGGGTATTTTGTTGTAAACAACAACGACAAACAAGACAGAAAAGGGTACGGCAGCTCTGAAGTGAGCTTACTCCATATTGTCCACGAGCCTAACCACACTGCTTAGAAGCAGGAAAATTCCTATTGTGCTGCTACTGTATAAATCTGAAGCTGGACGAAGCAAGTAAGCAAATCTTCTAGGTATTAGAGATTTATCTTATTTTAATGAAAATGTAATGCTTTAAATCACACATTAACTGTGAAAAAGACAAATAGCGGAAACACCCTAAGATATTTTATGATCAATAATAAAATGGTAAGAAATGTTTCCTAAATATCTCACTGTCATGTTTGAAAACTCCCATCATCCATCCACCCACCCACCCACCCACCCACCCATCCATCCATCCATCTCTGGTTCACTATTATGGCTTTCCTATTTTGTTTCCAGTTAATGTTATATCAACTAAAGGGCATAAAAATATTAGTCACATTAAATAAGCAAATCTTATTTCTTACTTTCTTTCTAAAGATGTGAGCTACAGGTCTGGGATTGTTTTCTACTGTGTAAACATTAAAAAGCTCAGGTAGAAACTAAAAGGAAAAGGGGACAATGAAAACTTTTAATATGCAGAATTGATGATGATCCTCATGTACTGTACAGTAAAGCACACACACTTTTATAAAGAAGGAGACTTTTAAGGGGCCACTGGACATGTCTATCACTCTCATCAATGAAATTTTAGAGTCAAGGAAAATTTTCAGAGGGGTACAATAGAGCTGTAAGGAAATAAATTTCACATCTAGCTGATCAAAAGAAAACTAAAATTATTGACTAAATCTGTACTCTGAGGTTTTACTTAACTGTATTCTTAAAAAATTAAGATTAAGTTTTTCTTAGAGTATGTAAAAAATTTCTGATAAAACCCTAGAAATGGAAATGTACATAGGGATGCTATAAATAGATTTGAGGTTCTTTCTAGAAATTAGTTTCTAGTTAAATACCGTTCTTAGATCCATCATCTTCTTAGTTTTCCTTAAGGTTACGTATGAGGCTATTGTCGAAGATTCAGGTGTTGGTGATTTCGTTCTCGGAGGGACTACTCCAACAGGAAAGTGGGAACCTAAAAATTAAAATACCAGAAAGCTCTTCAAAACATCCTTCTCAGAACATTGCTTTCTTTTGACATATTCGATTTCTGAGGCTTTTAAATTCAGAAGACAAATGAATTGTATCAAAAGAGCCAGGAAAAACGTAGTAGCAGTTCATTAGTTATTTTACCTAATAAGTCAGCCAATGATATTATGAGACAAATTTGGGGTTAATTCAGAACTAGTGTTCTACAGGTTAACAGATGACATTAATAACACAGAAAAATAATTATGAATTTCTCTCCTTTGTTGGACTGATGTCTCTATCATTCTAACTAGTTTACTTTTAAAGTAGCTTTTTTTTAACTTGATGGATCATGTACCCTCACAATACTTAATGGATCACATAGTCTTAACAAAGAAGAAAACAAAAGGTAAATGAAGTGTACCAACCAAACCAAACACAAACCCATTGTTGTTGAGCCAACTCCAACTCACAGCGGCCCTACAGGACAGAGCAGAAATGCCCCATAGGGTTTCCAAGACTGTATTCTTTATGGAAACAGACTGCCACATCTTTCGCCCTTGGAGTGGCTGGCAGGTTTGAACTGCCAGCCTTTCAGTTAGCAGCGGAGTGCTTAACTACTGTGCCACCAGGGCTCTTTGAAGTAAAGTATATATGAGATAATTTATTTCCTCACGTCCATAAAGCTTGTTGACAGCATGGCTGGAGCTTCTGCTTTAGCGCTTTCCACTGCTGCTCCGCCTCATGAAGTTTTCACAACACTTCGAGAGGCTGGAAGGATCTCATTCTCACAAATTACAGATTAGGAAAGTTATAGCTCAGAAGGGTTAAGTGATATACCTAAATCATCTTAATTTCTGCCTCAAAACTAACAACAATGCTAACAATAGTTACCTATAGGTAGTCATCATCACTTTTTCTTTCGTATTTTTCAAAATTTCTAAAGTGAACAATACACCATTTTTATAATTAGAAAACCAATAAATACATTATTAACATAGTAATAAAAACAAATAGTAAATTAACATATAAAATGTATTTAGACCACGTAATTTCTAAATTTGAAATATTTTACTAGTGGAATTTCAAATCATTGCCATATATACAATCTTCCAGTGTCTCCTGCCGAAGACACCAGTAAAAGAACACATTAAGATCACTAATGGCTTTGTAATAAAAAAAAATTCTCTCTCTTTTTTTTTAAAAGACAAACAGTAGATCAACCACTTAGGGCCTCTTTAGGTTATAAACCAAACAATCTATAGCTTAGTTAAGTTTTAACACTGTTAGCTTTAACTGAGAGTTAAGCTTTAACTCATCTATAAAGTACAGGTAATTTCGCAATTCAAACAATGAAAAAGCACTCAAGTTATTTACTGGGGTTTAAAAAAAATTCTCCTTAAAGTCATGTGGCACAAAAAAATTATACCACCATTGACTAGTGTATTTCACACATTTATTTAGAAGAGATCCTATGATTATATTATTAAAAAAAGGAAAAAAAAAAAAAAAAGGAAAAACAATAACAAAAAAACGACTTTTAAAACAGATAAAACTTTCAGGAGGAATTCAAATCACATGAGAGTACATGGTATTTCAGATGATATAATATTTGATGAGTGAATACATGCATCATTGGAAAGAATGATAGCTAATCTACTTCACTTTTTCCAAGTCAATTAATTCCTATTAGTGAATTATAAGCACTTTACATAATCACTAATCAAATAATTTCTAAATTTTGTAAACTTAACCAGTCACATTTATTCCATATATATCATGGGGGTACTGTGACTATGTAGGAGCCCCCCAAAAAGAATGGAACAGAAAATGCAAAACTGAAAGAATGAAACACACAATTCTTACTTTATATATGCTTTAAACACTTCCCCTAAATAGGGGACTATAATTCAGATACCTATAAGGATTAAAAATGTCACACATGTGACAAATGGCTCTCCCTCTCTCTCTATGTACCTTGTTTGAAGGGGACGGGTGCTACTCAGCCTCAGTAGACCAGTGCTATTGGCAAACAAGGGCAGTCTGGCCAGATCTTTTGAGCTTTTAAGAAAAGCTACAAA
This sequence comes from Elephas maximus indicus, assembly GCF_024166365.1. Taxonomy (NCBI): domain Eukaryota; kingdom Metazoa; phylum Chordata; class Mammalia; order Proboscidea; family Elephantidae; genus Elephas; species Elephas maximus. The sequence continues at coordinate 78,202,727 of NC_064822.1, read as the reverse complement.
GTCCCAATCAAACTATCAATCCAGTTTCTTTTGGTGGGGGGGAGGGGGAGGGTAAGAATTAAAAAAAATTACACAACAATCATACTTATAAATATTTTGCAAAAATCTAAAATAAATCATTATCAAATAGAAACTAGCAGACCATTAAAGGAAAAAATATACCATGATTAAAGAAGGCTTATTAGTAAATCTACAAATTATAACTCACTATATTAATAATGAAAAAATAAAATCATTAAGGAAGACATTTAATAAATTCAATATCCTTTCATGAGAATAAATACATACTTCCATAATATAATAAGTAGATATCCCAAACCAAAGCCAGTATTATGATCATTGGGAAAAGATTAGAGCCATTTCCATTAAAGTCAGGAACAGAATTAAGATTCCACCATATCTTAACGTATTGTGGAGCTACTAGCTTCTGGGAACGAAGGAAGAGGTATAAAAATTTAGGAAGGAGAAAGGAAAATTATAATTACGATACAACTGCATATCTGGAAAATCCAAGTGAAACCAACTGAAATACTACTGAGAACAGTTAGATTATTAAGAAAGGGATCGTCGGCCTTTACTTTAGCCATTCTGGTGTGTGCATGGCAGTACGTCATCATGGTTTCAATTTGCAGTTCCCAGATGTCTAAAAAGCCTGAGCTCCTTTTCACATGTTTATTTGCTATGTGAATAAACTCTTGTTGCCTTCAAGTGTTGAATAATCCTTGAATTTTATATGATGACCTTGCATTAGGTACTCAACAACGACAATGAGAACAAGCATATACAGTCAATGTTTGTTTAGGTTTACCAATATATTTACTATTTTCCTTCATTCCTTCTAGCTTCTCAAAACTTCCATATCTGATCACTCTCCTTCTACTGTAAGTATTGCCGAACTCTTAAGTTATGGTCAAGAAGTGGGAAACTCTCCCAGTTTTTATTTGTCTTTATCCTTCCTCCTGTTTATTTAGGTAAAACGTATACTAAAATGCACAGATCTTCAGTGTAAAATTGATGAGATTTAAGAAATGTATACACCTGTGTAAGCATCTGAATTTAGATAAAGACCATCGCCATCACCCCAAAAAGCTCCTTCCAGTCAATCCCACACTTCCCAAAAAGGCAACCACTGTTCTGATGTTTGTCACCAATAGACACCAATCTTTGCCTTTTCTCAAACTTCATAAAAGGGAATCGTTTACTATTACTTCTTTTGTCTCGGGCTTCTTTCACTTACCATAATTATTTTTTTATATTCATATGTGTTGTTGAGATTCATACTTATTGTACATTAATCAGTAGTTCATTTTTTTTTAATTGCTGCATATTCCATTGTTTGAAGATATCACAATTTGTTAATTCACTGACAGATGTATGGGTTGTTCCCAGTTTTTCTCTATTTTGAGTAACAGACAGCTGCTGTTGAGGCAGCTCTGACTCATGGTAACCCTATGTACAACAGGACAAAACCCTCCCAGTCCTGCACAATATTCATGATTGCAGGCATGTTTGAGTTCACTCGATTATGAGTTAAAGTTGCTGTAAAAATTCTTGTACCAGTATTTTTGCGGAATGTATTCATTCTCTCAGGTAAATGTGTAGGAGAAGAACTGCTGGGTCATATGATAATGGCATATTTAATTTTATAAGAAGCTGCTGAACTCTCGTTCCATTTTATGCCACTAGAAATGTGAATTTCAATTGCTATATATTCTAGTCAACACTTAGTATATTCAGTCCTTTTAAGTTTAGCCATTTTAGAGAGAGTGAACTGTAGTTGTAATTTGCATTTAATTTGAATTTCCTTTTTGATTAATAAGGATAGAAACCTTTTGTATGCTTATTGACCACTGTAGATCTTACTTTGTTAAGTGTCCAAGTCTTTTGTCCACTTTTTTACTGGGTTGTTTGTCTTTATTATTGACTTGTAGGAGTTCTTTATATATGAAGTTTTAAACGGACTTCAAAAAAGTCCAACTGATTGGTTTTTGCTGAGTACAGCCCTCTGAGGTGCCCAGTTTATTTGAGAGATCTCCTTCCAGACTCCTGATTTGTTTAGGCTCTGAGCTTTGTCCTATCACAAGGTGTACCTGGCTTTGCTGTTCCATTTAACTTCCTGGTTCCCTCCGTCAAGTAGTTTATCTCCTCTGGTAATTCCTTTCTTTAATTTTTCTGAACTTGGTGATGCTTTTTTTAAAAAAATTAAAATGACATTTACCAGCATTTGTTATCATTTTCTGTGAGAGGAGTGGTTGGGATATCTAGTTTGACATATTGCCAAAAAGATTATCTATTTTTTTTTTGACTGTAATTTTTCTGGAACATTTATAATAATCTGCACCAATAAGATGAGAATTGAAACTATGGAAGTTTAATTTATATTTTGCATGAACAGTAAAGAAGGTAATAAAGACTTTCGAAGAGGAGATAGGATTTGGAAAAGAAATATAAAGCTGTATAAATATTAATTTTTGAAGATTTTCTGCACTTTTCTAAGGAAAAAGTTGACATTACCAGAAAACAAACCTGTTGCCCTCAAGTTGATTCCAACTCATAGTGACCCTATATGACAGAGTACAACTGCCCCATAGGGTTTCCAAGGAGCACCTGGTGGATTCTAACTGCCGACCTTTCGGTTGGCAGTCGAGCTCTTAACCACTGTGCCACCAGGGCTCCCAAAATGGACATTAAAAAAAAAACCCAAAAAACCCAAACCCATTGCCGGAGAGCCAATTCTGACTCACAGTGACCCTACAGGGCAGAGTAGAACTGCCCCAAAGGGTTTCCAAGGAGAGGCTGGTGGGTTTGAACTCTGAACCTTTTGGTTAGCAGCCAAACTCTTAACCACTGTGCCACCAGGGCTCCAAATTGACATTAGATGCCCTAAAAAAAAGTTCCAATTTTGGAAAAAGATAATGTGAACACTACCACTTACGAGTTTTTCAAATTGTATGTGTGACCCTTTAGCAGATTATAAAATTCAGTCTAGTAGGTTATGATCAGCATTTTTTTGTTCTAAAAAATTTTATATTTTGCCATATTTGCTTTATCTCTGTATAAGTACATCTACATACACACACACACATACTTTTCTCCGTGAACCATTTGAAAGTGAGTTGTAGACATGTTTCTCTTACGTGATTTAGAATTCACATAATACGTTGCCCTACATGACTACAATATAATGATCACATCTACTGTTATCTAATATCTAGAATATATTCAAATTTCCCAAATTGTGCCAAGAATGTCTTTAAGAGCTTTTTCTCTTAAACACGAGCCAATCAAGTTTTGAGCACTGAATTGTATTTGGCTTTATCTTTTTAATCTAGAACAGTGTTCCTCCTTTCTATTCTTTTTCTTCATGACATTCATTTCTGGAAGAATGACCCACATTTAAAGAAACGATTAGAGTGTACAGAGTAAGAAAAAGTATTAATCCATGAAATTTACTTTATAGAATTGTGTGAAAATTTCAGTCCCTAACTCCTCAAGAATAATTTTGGAAAAAAAAAAACAAAACAAAACTCTGACAATGGAAAGCTTTTCAAAAGTTTGGCATAACTTATTTCTCAGCAAAATCTAACCTGAATGTGTGTGAAGCTTTTTACAGTCTTTATTTATCCCACTTAGAATAAACAGTCCAGAAATGTTAATGTTTTAAAAAAGGGGGTGCTGCCTTATTCCTAGCCAAGATGAACCGTGGCACTTTCCAAATACCTGCAAACTTCTTAATTCAGAAACATTAGATTCCAAAGTTTTAGGTAAGGGATTGTGGACTTGTATATGTCCACAATATGCAAAATGAATTCACTGTTAAAATGTCTAAAAAATACAGGAGGTAAAACATATCCCAGATGCTGACCTTTAACAACCGAAGATTCTATTTCTGAAACAGGTTCTGATTTTTCTTCTCCATTAGATTCATCAACTTCTGCCACTGTTGTTAACTCTGGTTCACTCTTGTAGAGTCTATAATCTGGACCCTTGAAAGGAAGATACGCAATTACAAAAAGAGAAAAAATAAACCAAAACTTTCCTTTAAAATGTTTACCTCTACAGACTAAAATCTCAAATTTTAAAAATCAACAACCCCATACTCAGCTATCTCGGAAGTAAAACAATTAACATATATGTCACAGCTAAGAAAAAGTATCTGAAGGATTTACAGCTACTAAAACTTTTGGTTTTGAAATTAATATTCCTCTTTAGGGATAAAGTCATTAGAACATTTTTACCACGGTCTAACTGAAATCTAAAAATAATTACATCATATTAACTCAAGAAATTTTCATTAAGAAGGTCTGAATAAATGAGGCTCCATCCAGTACTAAGATTCCTGTTATGGACATTTTGTTGTTCTCAAAGTAAGCTCTATTTCTTTTTTTTTCCTTATTCTCCTCTTTTCTTATTTATATTTTACAGTTATTTGCTTAACCCTAAACCTCTTATTTTCGATTTCCAGTAGTAACATGTCTCCTTGGCAATGTCCAGAATTCTTTAGCAGTTTTCCTAGACTAGACTGAACTGTCCACATCCCAACCCTTTCATTATTCCTAGCAACAATCCCATTCTTTCATCTTTCTGGTCCAAAGACACGATTTTGCCTCTATATCCTGAAACGGTATTTTTAAAATATGGCTCCTTCAAGATGTATAAAATAAAGTAACCACAATTATGAAAATGCTCCAACAAATGAGAATGGTAAAACCAAAATAGGAAACGCACATACGACAAAGTTAGATATATACATAAAAAAGCACTGGCTAAAAGTGAGGTTATAAAAAAAATGGGGTGATAAAAAAAGTCTGATTGCAAAATAAAATAATAAAAAAAAATGAGAGGGCACACATGATTGATTATTCTGTGGCTATTCCAGCCACTTACACAGTGAGATCCATTTCTTGGATATCCTTGAACTTGGTAAAGCTTCTTTTCTTCAGGCAGATGCACTGGGCCCCTGCTATAACAGAGCAAGGAGCTGCTATCACTGGGCAGAGGGGGGATTATGGGAGGCTGCTCTGTAAAGTCATAGGACCGAGGAAGTGGAGGACGAGGTGGGACTACTTCCTCTTCCTAAAGATTGTAGAATAGTCACCTTATTTAGATAAGCATATTTAATTAAGTATACCTAATTTTTTTCAACGGTAAATTAACTTACATTCACTTTAAGATAATTAAAGGGACACTGTCAAGCCCAAACTCTCATACTGAAAAGTACAACCAAAAAATTTTACGATAGCCAATAACTGGGTTTTAAATATGGTAGTGTTTAATTTCTTCAGTAATACATAGGTATGGCTTATACTGGAGTGCAATATCAAAACAGGCTACTGTATGAAACTAACCATTTTATTTCATTTTAAAAATTAAAGGAATGGATCAATTTAAAAATTGTACTTTATTTTTTGCTCAAATTTAAGAGAAAAAAGGAGAAACATTTCTCTTCGATTGGTTTCTACACAAAATTCAAAATCAAAGATTCTTTCAATGAGGTTGACAGTATCTCTTTGCAGCTATAATTTCTTTATGCCATGCATGATACACAGCAGACTTAACTTTACAAAAACAGTATGATAATATTAAAGTTCTAACATAGATAAAAAGTGGTGATTCAATTTTTTTGCATTAAGGAAAGAAAAATCACAATTGTTAAAGTATCAAATTACTGAATCAACAAAATTTCAAGATTAATACAATAACTTTTGAACAGCATATATTTAAAAAACATTTTTTGTAAAATGAGCAGAGAAAGCTTAATGTCTTCTAATTCATGTATTAAATATTTAAAATCATTATAGTTAGAAACAATCCAAACTTACCTCATTTTTGTACTTGACTGTTGAAAAAGGCTTTGATCCTATCATACCTGTTAAAAAATTATAAAATAACTATAGTAAATACATCTAAATCTACAGAAAAGGCAAACAAAAAAAACTCCTTTTCCTTATTTTAAATGAAGCTTCCATTTTTAATTCCTCAGTTGTTAATGCTTTCAGGATTTCAAACCAATTACATTAAAAAGAAATACAAATCAAAATATCCAGTTTTAACAAGACTATGGGAAAATGGGTTTCCTCAAATATTACCAGTTTAAGTGTAATTTGATGTAAGGCTTTAGGATGGCAATTTGGTTGTACCGACTAAAATGGAAGATGTGTGCTAGAAATATCACTTCTCGGAAACTATTAAATGTGGTTCAGATATATGTACGTTAATGTTCAACTCAACTTGATGGCAACTAGTATGGCAGCAAAAACTAAAAACAGCCTACATGCCCATCAATATAGAAATGGATAAATAAATTATAGTTAATCCACTGTACTGCGTAAGTGGAAAAAGCAAATTGTAGAAAACAGTATAATAAAACCAAAACCAAACCCAGTGCCGTCGAGTTGATTCTGACTCACAGCGACCCTATAGGACAGAGTAGAACTGCCCCAGAGAGTTTACAAGGAGCGCCTGGTGGATATGAATTGCCACCCTTTGGTTAGCAAACGTAGCACAAAACCACTCCGCCACCAGAATAGTATAATATGAGCCCGTTTTTTTGTTGTGGGGAAAAACATTTCTAAAACCAAAGTGCCACGTGTGTTTCTACTCACAAAACTGTGGCTATTTTTGTGTGGGCGAGGTTGGCATGGCTTTCTCGTATGCTGACTAGATGTTATAAAGAAGAGTGCTTTGCTTGTTTTCTGATGTCGAAGTATTGACTAAAGTAATAAAATTAACCCAATTATCTATGCCACTCCATTTAGATATAATACTGTGGCCAACTACCACAAAATAAAATACAAAGCCAATTTACCTATTTCTGTAGTGCCTCTTTGCTGTTTGTGTTTACTTAGCCCTTCCATGACATCCTGAATTCTCCAAAGTTCTTTCTGAATCTGTGCACGCTGAATTCCTGCTGATTCAGTCTATCAATAAAATGGATAAATCACGTACAAGACAAACCATTAAATAAGTCACAAATTTCACTTATACATAAAAAAATGAGAATTCTAAATGCAACAGATTAAGTTTTGAGACTATTTACTATGATCTATGTGACTCTTCTGATTTTGCAACTTCAATGGAAAAGATAAAAGATAAAGCAGAGGAAAAAAATTAATTTTTCAATTACAATATTTCATGCATCTCCAACGGTTAATTAAGTAATCAACTCTTAAGTAAGCTTTGCCTTACGTTATTTATGATCCTCAAAAAGCATACCGATCAGAAAGGACTAAAAATGGAAAATAAAACCCCAAAAAAAAACCTCACAAGCCCCAAATTCAAACAAAAACAACTTTCTTGCGGGGGCGGGGGAAGGAAAGTATATTAGCTTCCTAAGTTCTACAACATAAAGGGAAATGCCAAAACAGAGAAAAGGAGGGAAAAAAAAATCACCAACAAAATATATTTAGAAGAGTTTTGAGTGATAGAGTTAAATACATGTATTTGTAGGATGAATTTTCAATTTTGGAATCCAAATTTATCAATGCTGTTCTCTAGCCTATGTTATAGAAACCTTCTTACTTTTAATACCCCGTATCATGCCCTCAGACTAAATATCCCAACTGAAACAGACTGTGGCCCACAGTCCCTTTTTACATGGCCTTGAGCCAAGAATGGATTTTACATTTTCGAGGGGTTGTTAAAAAAAAAATCAAATGAGTTTTCTCTTAAGATTTTATTAGAACTCTATGAGTCTTACTGATAAATACTTTAGATAACAATAAACAACATGTTTTATGAATGCAACTTTATTTAAGAAACAGGTGATAAACTATAAAAACTGTCACATTACCTGGCAAAGTATTTTTAATACCAGTTTTTAAAAACTGTAAATATTAGATATATTTCATCAGCAAGTTAAAAATGTCCTCAGAAGAATAGAAATATGTTTTCAAAGTATAAGCCTAAAGACTAAAAAGACTATGTACTAAAAAAAGGCAGTACTACATAAGCTTAGTTATCTAGTTTTCCAAGCCACAAGATAGAAGCATTAAAGTAAAAGGAGGAAGTACTCACACAAGACCCAAACACGACAGCCCAGAGATGTGGACATTGATATAGACTTATCAGGAGAGAAGATCAACTACAAAAATCAGACACTAGCACACGTTCTAAAAAGAATATGCATTACTTTTATAATATATATACACACACATATTTTTCCCATCTTAAAAGTATACAATGAAAATCTTATTTTTGTTTTACTTTTCGACACATCAACTTAACGGTTTCCTTCTATGAATTAACTACTCACAGTCTTTGTTTATTTTTGTATTGGACTATCTCTACAAATCAAAAAGAAAACATTTCTTGCACATCTAGATAGTAAACTCTTGTTAAATTTTGGAGGTCAAAGATACTGATGTTTTCCAGTATGCCATCTATTAACTTTGTCTATACTGCCTTTACTGCGGAGAAATCTTTAATTTTGATACAGTCAAATTTCAACATTTTTTTCTTTCTCTTCCTCCCTCCTTTTTTCTTCCTTCTTTCCTCACTTTCTCTTTCCCCTGCTCCCACATTTGATTTTGCTTTGTGGGTAGTATTTTTTGGGTCTTGTTTGAGAAGTCTATCCCCACTCTACATTTCCTGCTATTAGCTTTAGAATTTTACTGCTTACCTTTAGGTCGCTAATGCATTTGAAGTTCACCTTTGTATATGGTATGAGCAAGGCATCAATACAGTGAGCTTGTTTTCCAATAGTCTATCTTTTTCTTACTGATTAAATACCAACTTTTCACATATTCATGGTCTGCCGCTGAGCTTTCTATTCTGTTCCATTGATCTACTTTTGCCCTGTACCATGTTTAACACTATGGTTTTGTATTATGTTTGCTTGACAAATAGTTAACAGTTTGTTTTATGTGCCTGGTTCTACTCTAAGTGCTTCAAAACCGTCAACACATTTCATCTTCATAATAACAGGGGTAGCTACTATTATGTTCATTTTACAGGTGAAGAAACTGAGGCACAGGGTAGTTATGTAACTGGTCCAACATCACATGTGCAACGTCACAGAGCACGCCTTCTACATTTGCCCTGTTTCTCCCCTCAAAATGTCTTAACTACCTGTGAGTCTTTACTATAGCCTTCAAAATATTAGAACCATTTTGATAACTTTGCCAGAAAATTCTTCTGGAAATTTGGCAAGAATACAACTGTATTATGGGAAGAACTTTCATCTTGAAAATGTCATACCAATTATAATTCTCCATTATTCAGGTCTTCTTAATGTACCATAATTACATTTTTACAATAAACATTTTTTGTTAAGTTAGATCAGGGACTGGCAAACTGCTGTGGTCCATGGTCCCTTTTTACATGGTCTTGAGCCAAGAATGGATTTTACATTTTTAAGGGGTTGTTAAAAAAACCAAAAATTAAAGCAAATGAAAATATGTGAGAGAGTGTATGTACCTGCAACATCTGAAGTGTTTAATATCTGGCCTCTTACAAAGAGTTTGTTGACCATTGGGTTAAACCTCGTTGTTGTTAATTGCTGCCGAGTCAATCTTAGACATAGTTTTCCTCTTTTGTATCTAATATCTTATTTTTGTCGTTGATTATTAACCTGAATCATAGTAGCCACATTTCAAGTGCTCAACAGCCCCATGTGGCTAGTGGCTATTATAATGCACAGCACGAACAGAGAACAGTTCATGCTTTATATGTCAACTTAGTTGATCATCTTTTATTCATTTTACTGATTTGCCTGTTACTCCGCTAGGATTCCAATGAAGATAATCAAATTTATATACAGTCACAGGCATTAAGTGAGTTTTACTGTTTTTAAAAACAGGCATTGTCCCCATCCCTCCAATATTTTAAGAGAGATTACTATTTCTATTTTAGAGATAAGAAAACTGAGACCTGGATCATGATCCCGTAGCTACCTGTTTACAAAGCCAGATTCTTTATATCAAATGGTGCTGTAGCATCCCCCATTCTAATAATATGTCAGTCAAGTACAATAGGTTAAATTTAATTTGACAAAACAGAGACACTTAATACAGAAAGGATGAGAATAAATATAAAAAGTAAATATAAAAAAGATACAATTTCCACTATTTGATAAATTCATATATATCAATACCTCAATTCCAAATGATACAGATAAAACTTGAGAGGAATATGAAGCCACATGTATAGGATCTAATGACAGAACTCAGATAGCTAGGAGCAGAGAAGATTCTAGGGCTCACTAAATACCCAATATAACAAATAACTTTACAACAATGAGGGTCTGAGGCTACTTTCTAAGATATATGATCCCTGTCGTTGAAAGTATTCAAAAGTGTGTCTGAGCTAGCCTGAACACAAAAATTGTTAAGGGTATGCATGAATCTAACAAAGTGGGTTACATAGTACCAGTCAAAACCAGTTACAGCAATGTACCTGAACTTCACCAAGGCGATCTAGCTGTTCTTGCATCTGGTTCCTGGTAACAGTTACATCATATTCTAACTTGTCATATTCTCTCCATGCTCGTTCCAGTTCCTAAAACAAAGAGTATTAATTACTTTAACAGGAAAACATGCTTTTATGGTGCTATCCATAAAACATCTTTTCTAGATTTTAGAAAATTATGTAGATTATCTTGGCCAAAATAAAATATCATATTCCTTTACTGTTTTTCTCTTTTTTTGGTCCAATTCAACAAGATTTACTGAGCAACTTAGGTATTTATTATTATGCTACTGCTGTATTTAAATTTACTAAATAAGAAAAAAAATAATAAAAAAAAGCCCCACTGTAATATTTCATGATCTCAAAATATTTATATTGATTCTACTGTCTAAAGAGTATTACTCTGAGGGAATACTTTATTTTATTCATGACAATAAGGTAAATTTTCTCAAAGGTAATCTCCTAAAATGCAGAAGAGGTATAAGTAAAGCCGTTTCTTATCTGTGCTGATTAACATTTCTCAAGGAAATATATCAAATCCTTTATATTGCGGCATGCTGGATTTTCAATAAGACACCAGAAATTTGGCATGACTTTATTTAGGTAATACAATAAAGCAGATTAATTCAGTTAACTATATAAGCAATTCAACAAATCCTGCTCACAGAGACTCAATACGGTCACTATCCATCTACACTTTTCATCTCTGGAAAAAAAAAAAAAAAAATTCCGAAAACCCTAAATAACAGAATTTTTTGATAGTTGGTCTTTAACTGCCTGTAATCTACTGAGTATACAATGATTCTATAGGTGCTTAAAAACACATCTTTACATCATCCTGTTTCAGGGATGCTACTCCATTGGAGTGTAATTACTCTTCTATGGGGTTATAATTATTCTGCAGATGTTCAGAGTAGTATAAGAGTAACATTAATAAACTGACGGCAGACACTGTATTTGACCACTACTATTTTTTTATACAACCAGAATTGAGTGTGCAGTTGGCACTTTTAAAGCAGCCAACAAATATTTACTAAATGCTTATGTTAAATGAATGAGTAACTTAGAACCTTCCCATAACCAGGGGTTTTCTGCCTTGAACTGCTCGGAACGAAACACTGACCGGTCCTGCATCATGTACATGATTGACTGTGGACCTGATCGTTGTGAGCTATAGGGTTTTCATTGGCTGATTTTTCAGAAGTAGATCGTCAGGCCTTTCTTCTTACTCTGTTTTAGTCTAGGCGCTCTGCTGAAACCTGTTCAGTATCATAGTAACATGCCAGCTCCACTGACAGGCAGGTGGTAGCTGTGCCATGAGGTGTAGTGGTCAGGAATTGAGCCCCGGTCTCCAAAAGGGAACGTGAGAATTCTACCACTGACCCCCCAGACAAATGTCACTTTAACAAGAGCAATAATCTTGGATAAGGAAAAAAGGTATTCAGTATGAAGAGATGTTAAAAAGGAAGCAATACAGGTTATCTCAAGTTCCTAAAGGCTCTTTCAGAGAGTTACTTAATTTCTTATATTCTGTAAAACCAAGAACAAAATAAAACTCAAACCCACTGCTGTCGAGTGACTCTGACTCATAGCAACACTAAAGTAAAGAGTAGAACTGCCCCCTAGGGTTTCCAAGGATGTAAATTTTTTGTTTGTTGTGCTTTAGATGGTTTACAGAGCAAATCTGTTTCTCATTAAATAATTAATATATTGTCTTGTGACACTGGTTGCCAACCCTGCAACATGTCAACACTCTCCTCTTCCTGACCTTAGGTTCCCCATTTCCATTTGTCCAGCCTTCCCATCCCCTCCTGCCTTCTCATCCTTGCCCCTGGGCCTGTGTGCCCATTTTAGTCCCGTATACACAGTTGAGCTATATGCACTATTGTCTGTTGTACAGGCCTGTCTAATCTTTGGCTGAAGGGTGAACCTCAGGAGTAACTTCAGTACTGAGTTTAAACGGTGTCTGAAGGCCATACTCTTGGATTTTCTCCAGTCTCTGTCAGACCAGTAAGTCTGGTCTTTTTTGTGAGTTTGAATTTTTTCTACATTTTTCTTCAGCATCAGTCCAGGACTCTACTGTGACCACTGTCAGGGCAGTCCGTGGTGGTGGTAGCTGGGCACCATCTAGTTGTGCTGGACTCAGTCTGGTGGTGGCTGTGGTGCTTGTGGTCCATTAGTCCTCTGGATTAATCTTTCCCTTGTGTCTTTGGTTTTCTTCATTCCCCCTTGCTCCAGACAGGGTGAGACCAGTGGAGTATCTTAGACGGCTGCTCACAAGCTTTTAAGACCCCAGACACTACTCACCGAAGTAAGATGTAGGACAATTTTCTTTATAAACTATGTTATGCCAGTTGAGCTAGATGTTCTCCTGAGACCATGGTCCTCAGCCTTTAGCCCAGTAATTCGGTCCCTCAGGGAGTCTGGATGTGTCTATGAAGTTTTGTGACCTTGCCCTGGTCAAGTTGTGCTGACTTCCCCAGTATCATGCACTGCCTTACCCTTCACCAAAGTTACTACTTATCTATTGTCTAGTTAGTGTTCTTCCCTCCGCCCACCCTTGTAATCATCAAAGACTGTTTCGGTGTGTAAACCTTTTAATGAGTTTTTATAGTAGTGGTCTCAAGCAGTTATTTGTCCTCTTCCATGGCTGTAAATTTTTACAGAAGTGGACTGACCTTTTCGTTAGCAGCCGAGTGCTTTAACCACTGCGCCACCAGGGCTCCTTTTATTTCTTGCAACTGGCTTAAAGTCACTTTTAAAAACTCATGCAATGAAGAATTATTTAAAATGCATACTTTGAAAAATTTAAATGTGTTAAAAATTTTGGCCGTTTAGAGTAATTGCTTTTTGAATTTGGGGAGGATGTCTCCTAAGCAGGTTTGGCAATGAATCTCATAATTTGCCGAGTCTCAAAATCCTGCTGTGCCTACCTGGTTTTTTGCCTTTACCCTAGGTCCTCAAACACAAGTGAACAGGGGATGACAACTATATCAAGACAAGGGGTAGCACTGGCACAACATCATTTTCCTCCCACACAATTTAATAGATTATACAAGTACAATGTTAAAACCTTAAAATATGACTTCACTTTGTCAAGATGATACAAACACACACACACACAAAAGGCAATTAAAAGGGGTAATAACTTTCAAATATATAATTATCTTAAAATCACAGGCACTGGTTACATAGTACAATACTTTCAATAAAAAAAAGTGGAGAATGCCATGCCAACCAGTTAAGAGAGTAAATGAACTCTTGCAATCTGTAACCACATGGATAAGCCTCATAATGCTAAAGGACTTTTGCCCACTTCCTGTCTCATTCTCTCCACTCTCTCACTTCTGCTTCTGGAATCATCTCCCAAACAAACTATCTGAACCCAGTTCCTCAACTCGGGCTCTACTTCCTGAAGGGAACCCAAACTAAGACAGCAACACATTGAAAGTATAACATATATGCCAATCTTTCCTTCTAATCAAGTTTAGATAAAAAGAAGTGGCAGCAAGGAGAGAATACAAAGGCATTGTATGCTTGAAGCATGCCTGATGGATGGGGCTTAATGAGAGGAGATGTAGCATCAGTAATTAAATAAAAGGTAAAGGCTGCTTTACTGATTTACCTAGTTTTAGGGACCTTGGTGACCTACCAGGTTAGGAGATGTTCTCGGAATCGAAGCTTTGATCTAGAGAGGCCCTAATATTATACATCGTATTTTTTTTTTTATGCCTAGGTCTTGGATTTGAACTAATTCCCTGAATTGACTGAATGCATGGAAGAAACCTGCTGAGATTCTGCCAGCATAAATGCAATTCAAATTTCAGTCAGTCAGTATTTCAATGAATGAGTACCAGCTATATGCCCATATGTATTTACTAACATTTGTAACCTTAAGCTACAAATATAAGTAAGTTTACATAAAGGTACAAATAACATAGTTTGTATTCTATGTAGTAAGATATGTTTTACAAGAACACATTCAGGGAGTTTGAATTAACCATTGATTTATCCTTAAGGTAAGGAAAAAGAAAACGGGAAAGTGATTATATAGGACAACAACCAAAAAAAGTGATACTCAAACAAGATTTACTTCTGTTAAGACATTTTTTATAAACTTCGTGTCAGGGATGAATGGGACAGATGATTCTAAGCCTACTGATGAGATTTAAGTTACTAAACGCAATTGGTAAGAGAAGGAATAACAGTTGGGTAGAAGTGAGCGCTGTATATCCATTCCTAGGATCTCCTGAAGTTGAAATTCTAAGAATGAACACCAAATCATTAAATGGTTTCCCACTAAATGTCAGCAGGGCCCACCATTTTGATTCGACTCTGGATGGCATGGGGACATTGAGGTTTTTTTTCAATAATTTGGCATTGACAGCTTAGTCCATTTTCCTTTTCTAATCTCATATTTTCTATCCTCTGAAAGGAATCATCTATTCCAGTTAGTCAGTTCTAGTTCCTGCTTCTCCAGGTATGTCTCCCGTATTCTCATCTCAGTGCTATGGCTAAAGGAATTTTGTCCTGTATGGACCATCCTTAACTTCTCCTTTCGTCTTATACAAATCCTACCAACACTGATTAGCTCAGTGACTGCTTCCTTATGTTATTAGACATTTCAGGTGCATATAATTTCTTTATAACTTTACTATAAAAATCCACATAAGTATATGTGTTATGGTTAGAAGACCTGGATTTGAGTTCTAGACATAGCATTTATTAGCTTTGTAACCATGGGCAAGTCACTGGGCTCAATCATTCATCAAATTTGTTATGAGCATGACTATAGTGCTAGATGCTACAGCTACAAAAATGAATGAGACATGGTTTCTGATTTGAAGGAGCTCACAATCTAAAGGATATTAGTTTTTTTTAAAAAAATATATAAACATCACAGTATGATTAAGAGACTCAAAGGAGGTAGAGAAATAACAGTATTTTTAAAATCAGAATATAAATATAAGGCACTTAAGAACAGAAAAAAACTAGGTTTTGATTTCTATAAAACCTTTAAAGACAGCTCATGTTTGAAATGTTAAGTGTTTAGAATCAAAGCCATGCTGAGATTCTGGTATTGTGCCAGCTTGGAAAGACCCTTCTTAGTTAAGCTGCACTGTCTTCAGGCTTTCTTAAAAGTAGCTGCTCCCTAACAACTCCTTAAAGATACAGACAAGGGTGTTAACAGTTTTCTTCTATAACAGGGTACATTTTGCTAGGATTTCTCTTTCAAAGGGCTGCTTGAGCAGGTGCTCTTACTATGTTTACAGATGACCACATCATAGGATCTAAAGCAGACTGTTTAAACTCATAAAACACTCAGTTCATAAGCTCTAAGTAAGACTTTTAGATTTGACAACCCCAAGAGGCTCTTTATAAAATCACATGACTATAGGTTAAAAGGTTCTATTAATTATACTTCTTACTCAAACCTATCATCTATACTTAGATCACACTGCAGCTAAGAAATGGTAACTTTAAAAAAAAAAAATACAACTTCTTAAACGCTTTTCACAGGTGCCTTCTATTGCAATGGTTGGTTAAATGAGTCCAATTACCACCTTCAAAAATTATTTTAAATCCCCCAAAATTCACGTTTATTTTCTTAATGAAATGTACTTTACATATTCATTTTAAGGATTTTTCATTTGGATGTTGTTAGGTGCTACTGAATTGGTTCCAACTCATAATGACTCTGTACAACAAAACAAAACACTGTCCAGTCCTGAGCCATTCTCACAATCGTTGCTAAGTTTGAGCCCATTGTTGCAGCCACTGTGTCAATCCATTTCATCAAGGGTCTTCCTCTTGTTCACTGACCAAACACTTTACCAAACATGATGTCCTCCTCCAGTGACTGGTCCCTCCTGATAACATGTCCAAAGTGTGAGAGATGAAGCCTTGTCGTCCTTGCTTCTAAGGAATATTCTGCTGTTACTTCTTCCAAGGCAGATTTGTTCGCTCTTCTGGTAGTCCACGGTAAACTCAATATTCTTCATCAACACCATAATTCAATGGCATCAATTCTCCCATCTTCCTTATTCATTGTCTAGCTTTTACATGTACATGAGGCAGCTGCAAATACCATGGCTTGGATCAGGAGCACCTTAGTTCTCAAACTGACATCTTTGCTTTTTAACACATTAAAGAGGTCATTTTCAGCAGATTTGTCTAATGCAATACATCATCTGATTTCTTGACTTCTGCTTCCATGGGTGTTGATTATAGATCCAAGTAAAACAAAATCCTTGACAACTTCAATCTTTTCTCCGTTTAAAATCCTTGACAACTTCAATCTTATCTCCGTTTATCATGATGTTGCTTATTGGTTCAGCTGTGAAGATTTTTGTTTCCTTTATGCTGAGGTGTAATTCATATTGAAGGCAATAGTCTTTGATCCTTCATCAGTAAGGGCTTCAAGTCCCCTTTACTTTCAGCAAGTAAGGTTGTGTCATCTACATATTGCATAGTACATGCAAATAGGAGTACTTACCTTCCCTGTAAAACATCTGTTTCACAAAGAAAAAAATGCCTATCGATTAGAAAAATAATTATGTTCCTTAGGTAAATATAAAAAGGTCTGGTAGTACCGTGGTTAACAGCTTGGCTGCTAACCAAAAGGTCCGTGGTTCGAACCCACCAGCTGCTCTGCAGGAGAGAGATGTGGCAACTTGATTCCATAAAGATTACAGCCTTAGAAACCCTATGAGGCAGTTGTACTCTGTCCTATAGGGTCACTATGAGTCAGAATTGAGTTGACAGAATTAGGTTTTCAATAATGGGTTTAGATAAAAATGCTAACAACAAATTAATATTTCTTCTTCTAATAAAGATCAACCTTAAAAAGTTTAATTATATGAAAAAAAAAGAAAAAAGAACTGCATAATATTTCAGCAACTTTTACTGGGAAAAAAAATTTGTGACTTACAGCAGTGGCCCGAGACAGTTCTCGACACGTACTAAGCAGCCCATTCTGTAAATCGTCCCTCTGTACCACCACGGTCTGAACGGCTGCTGGGTCGTCTGCGTTCATCTCTATCTCTTGGCTGGCTGACAGCAAAGCTTGCTCAAGCGTGTACTATCATGATAAAAAGAATGGCACTTAATGTTCTGCATCATTGAATTTAATTCTTTTTACATTAGTTATCAGTGTCCAGATAATAATCATATAAAGTAATATCAATTATAGATAATAAACATAATCGCCCTACTTTCTCCTTGTGGAGCTGGTGAAGTTTCTCTTCCAGAGCATGTACCACTTTATCTTGTTCACATAATCGGCTTAACTTGGCCTGGGTTATAAAAGATGTGTTTTGTTAGCAATGTTTTCTTTTCCCTGTAAGTGGAGATAGGTAGTCTCTACATGACAAGAAAACACATTAAAATAGTCACAGAACACCTAATTAGGTCAATCTTTATTTCAACTTTCAAAGTAAAATAAAAATACAGCCTATAGAGACAGAATGCTTCAAAAACAGGTATGCAGAGTAAACTAAGAAAGTATTTCAACCATATTATTAAACCTATCTAATGAAAAACATTCTTAGTAATTAGACACTTTCATATGACTCTATCTCATTATTTTTAATGTGGTTAAGATTTTTTTCCCTACCATCTGCTGCTGAGGTTAAGTATTATATGCAGTCCTGAATGTAAAACACTAAATGAAGTCTATATATTTGGAAATTAAGCTCTTATGTTCTTAGAAAAAAAAAACAAAAGACTGCTTCAAACTGCAATGATACAAATAAAAATATTGCTAATGAACAGTCACTTTTAGTGTTTTAATGTATTAAAGTCTTAGTACTACACTAATTTTTTAAAGTTTGAAATATGGGAAGTTAATCTAATAAAATTTCAAGATTACAAAGAACCAGTTCTTCCTCATTAATTTTCACATTAAAATGGGAACTGAAACTTGGGAAAGCCAATTTTTTTTCCTGAATTTTGTTGTTGTTGAGAATATACACAGCAAAATACACACTAATTCAACAGTTTCTACATGTACAATTTAGTGACATTAATTATATTCAAGTTGTGCAAGCATTCTCACCTTCCTTTTCTGAACGTTCCTCCCTCATTAAAATCAACTCACTACTCCCTAAGGTTCCCATATAATCTTTTGAGTTGCTGTTGTCAATTTGACTTCATATACATAGTTCTTAAAAGAGCATAATGCTCAAGGTAAACATTTATTTATTTATTTTACTAGCTAAGCTAAACTACTATCTAGTTTTAAGAAGACTTTAAGGGCTATTTTTGGTTTAAGGTTAAAAACTATGTCCGGGCAATAGTTTTAGGGATCCATCCACCTTCCGTGGCTCCAGAAAGTCCAGAGTTGGGAAGCCAATTAAAAAAAAAAAGTTTAGATTTATCTTATAGATGCTGTAATGTCTCAAAATACAAACCCTGAAAAAACTGGAAATACGCCTCAAACTTCTTACTTTATAGCACAATGGCATGTAACCAAGAAACCTGAAACTTCACTTTCTCTGTCACTTATCTATCAAAATAACTACTGTATCTTTATCAGACAACAAAATTCAATCTATATCCAAAAAAGATGTTCAAATAACAAGTAAGGAGGTACAATTCAATGGAATAGATCCAGGAGAAATGAAGGAATAATGAGATATAAATAAAGAAGAATGCATGGTAGATCAGTGATTTAAAATATGATTTAAAAAAATGACAATTTAATTCAAAAAGGAAGCAGTAGTAAAATTCCTAGGAAGGTGATACTTTCTCTAGAAAACACAGGTAATAATTTTTCTCTGTCCCCAGTCCTCCACAATATTTTATCAGAAACAGTTTTTCGCTTTCACTGTTGTTGTGAATTAACTGCTGTAGGGTCAGCCTCCTGACTCAAGCTGACCCTATGCAGAGTGGAACAACAGGTTGCCCAGTCCTGCACAATACCCACGATCAGGGTTTTCACTGGCAGATTATCAGAAGTAGATTTCAAGACCTTTCTTCTTAGTCCATCTTAGTCTGGAAACTTTGCTGAAACTTGTTCAGCATCATAGCAACATACAAGTCTCCACTTATAGACAGGTGATAGCTTAGCATGAAGTGCACTGTTTGGGAATCAAATCCGAGTCTCCTGCATAGAAGGTGAGAATTCTACCACTGATCATCCTTACTTAATATGTTTAACTGCTAATGATGGTGGCGGGAGGTGGTGGCGGTGGGAGTGATTTAATCTAAGAAAACTTAAAAGTAAAATGCTAATTTATTTAAAGCCATTTTGGAGGCCAGGGGAGGAAGAGCTGTTTGCCATGCTTATCTCCAGTGCCCTGGTAGAGAATATGACAGAGCACTGACAATATGTATGTATATACACACTAATACTTACATCAATGTCCGCTTCTTCAGGTCTGTATTTGTATAACGTACCTCTACATTCTTCTTGCGACAGCTACAAGGAAAGATGTCATATAGTAACTTAAAAACCATATTTTACAAATATATTTATTTAGTCTATGTGTAATATTTTAGATTTATGTTAAAATACTTAACATTGTAACAAAAATGTGACTTTAACGATTCTTAAACTTTCGAAAGCTTAATTCAAAACACAAATCATTACAAAAGCAGAAAAATAACAGTGATACAATACGCAAGATACACAAGAATGATGTTAAATTAAGCTTTTCAAACAAAATAATAAGCTGGTCAAACAAAATTATAAGGCAGCTTACATTTTTCATTTTTAAGACATGTTATTTTAATGAAAACTGACAAATACAATCATAGCAACCAGAATAAAATATTCAAACCAAACACACTTCAACAGTTAAAACCATCCTTTAGGGTATACATATTATCACACACTGTGTCTGTATACACTCAGATGCCAATACATCTTAGTACAGCTTAATTAACAAAACCTGTAACATATCGTATACATATACATAATATATAAACACACATACACAATATAAACTTATCTGGTTCTTCTGTCTTAAGAACTAAAAGATAATAGAGGAAAAGGATGGGTTTAATTGAAAAGAGGAAAATCATTCAAAACCTCATAAAACTAAGAGCCTACATTGCAAACGATGGAGAGTCAAATTGCATAAAAAGTTTGTATGTGTTGGTTGACACTGTTTTATTATATTTTAAGAAACTGTTATTTACAAACATCCCTTCTTCAGCTTCTTCCAAATGTCTTTTGGTCAAATGAATCCTCATTTCTGATTGTGCTTACCAAGATTTCAATAGCCATCCAATTCAGTTATACCAAAGATCACACCATAGCCTCTGCAGGCAACATTTCACTACCTCTCTTGTCTTTTAACTTTACATTGACTTCTAGACAGTAACAAAAACATAGTAGGAAAAATTTAATTGGGGCACATCGCATGTTTTTTAAACGGCACACTTTTTTCTTAAGGTGGGGATGGATGTAATGTGTCCCAACTATATTCTAGTTTGGAAAAAGTTAAGTATCATATAATACATTTATAAGTGCACAAAAATGTGTCAGTTACAACTATACATGCCCTCTCTGTAAAAAACTGCTTGACAGTTACATACATCTTTTTAAAAAGGCATAATTTAAAAGGCAGATAACTTTAAATGGGTCTAGAAATGTGAGGGTCAGGAGGTTAAAAATATAAGCATTCCAAACATATAATAATGCTGGAAAGATTATGTGTTTCAATCCAAGACATTACTTTCACATACCTCATGCAAATGAGTCTTGTGGCAATTTAAGAGTATGTACAGTGATCATTAAACCAGACAATTTTCAGAGAAATGAACGTTACATGAAAAATGAATTTAATAGCAAAAACCAGAATACTTGTGCACTATTTTAAATAAACATCACCCAACATCTTCTGAGAAGCATCAATTATCACTCTTAATTAAAGCACCTAGATCCAAGAAAAGAACTTATACTCCTATCTGAAAAGCAGTAATGAAAAAGAAGTTTTAAAATGCTTAGATCCATGATATTTAAAACAATGCAAAAATTGTATTTTTCTCATAAGAATTTAAAGACTAAAGTCCTTAAGCTACTAAGATGTCCAAATATACTTTGTTTAACATTTAAAGTTAAATGCAAAACAGCTTTACTAAAACTTGGGATGTGAAAGAAGTTTCATAATTTGAGATAATTTTTTAGTAAACAGTGCCACACTTAGATTAATATATGAATACTACGCTATATTCCAGGATCAACTGTAAAAAGACTAGTATTTTAAATTGGAAACTTAATAATGTGTAGTAAATATTTAGAATACTGGTATACTATATCTGTTTAGAAAATCTTTTATTGTGTATTCATCTTTACATCATTTGGCACGTTATAAAAACAGAAGATGTGTAATGGGCAGCTGTAACTTTGGAGTGATATGTCCTTACAGCCATATAAATATATTACCTACACAAAGCAAGATTTTTTTTTGTTTTACCTATATTTTTAGTTCCAGTGAAGACTTTATTTAAATCTTTTTTTTTACTAAGTTATTCAACAAAGGCAGTTATTATTAGATTTCAACTAATAAAATCTTAAACCAATTAATCTTCCCCTATAGGAGGCAGAAGAAAACAAGATTATTTCTTAAAATGAATTTTTAAGCGCGTCCTGTATTACTGATAATAATCACCAATGCTTTAAAAAAAAAAAAATTCCATCTAACAGGGCTCGAAAAGTTTGCTATTTAATTCTCATTAAGACGACCCTATTAATAATAAAAAAAGAATTAACTTCATGAATATTCTGATTAACTCATGTTTTGCATATATAATGTTCACAGTTATTACTTTTTATCATTTTTCAAATTTATCTTTTAAAAAAAGTAATTTTGGGTTTGAATACTGCAGCCATTTTAAGTACCTTACCAAAAACCAAACCAAACTCGTTGCTGTCGAGTCGGATTTCAACTCATCGCGACCCTATCGGACAGAGTAGAACTGCCCCATAGGGTTTCCAAGGAGTGCCTGGAGGATTCGAACTGCCGGCCGTTTGGTTAGGAGCCGTAACTCTTAAGCACTACACCACCAGAGTTTCCAAAATACACTCCACCACCTTCGTTGAGGGAGGCAAGGAACCTCCCGGTTGCTCAGAAACCAGTCAGATAGGCTCCGCTAGGATTCAAACACATGATCTCCTGTTTATTAGACAGGCGCTTTAACCAAATAAAAAAATAGCAAGGTTAAAAAAGCGAAGGAAGAAATGGGCTGTGTAGTATTACGTAACCGTGAGCAGTGAAATTACAAGCTTGAATTTGAGAAGTCTATAACAGATTTTGTTGACTATATATAAGGTCATGTTATGATATATTTTATGAGCAAGTCAGAACCTTTTTGTAATAGGGTATCTAAAATCTTTTTAAAAACCGGCCCATCATTAGGTTAAAATTGTTTATTGCTAATTAAAATTCAGCTTTCCATAATATGCCTTTTAGCTATATGAACTATGTATTTTTAAAAAGTATATGAATATATATATTCCTAAAATAATTTTCAGACAAATATTTTTAAATTTGATAAAATTGGGCACTATATCCTGTCAGGGCTAAAAAATGCTCATATGACTGTGGGTATTTGCTAAAAAAAAAAAAGAAAAGAAGAAGAAAAAAGATCACATGACTGTACTTTTTAGAATTATTCATAATATTCTCTGATAATAATCATGACAGAAAATAAAAACTATGGTACAAAAACATAACTTTGAAAGGTAGTACAAAGACTAATAAATACAGAGGATATTTTTCAACTTGATGCTCACTTATTTAGCATTTGTTTCAATTGAGTTTCAGGCCCTTTTTATTTGGCCAATTTAAGAAAATTAATGTCTAGGTAATTTCTCAGGTATCTTCTTTTTTCTAAGAAGAAAATACAAACATAAAGGTCCTCCTGAGGGAAAAAGTGAGTGGCTGTGAAAAGGAAACTATGATTCAGAATGAAACAGGCCATAATGATATTATATTGCCACTGTATTTCCTGTTAAGTAACTGGGACCTATTATCAAAACATTGTAGTGCAAGGTCAGAAAAAAAAACCTAAATAGTGTATAATATAAGCTTTTGTAGAGTTTTTTTTTTTTTTTGGATAAAACATGATAAAGAAAGCCTGGAGAAAAACCAGATCTAATTTTAATTTGTGTAACTATATAAACAGGGCTTAGGAAATGTGTCTGACATTTATTTATTCATTAAAGATACCTTAATAACTAAGCCCATTACTACTGGCTGATGTAGAAAAAAAAAAAAAAGATAGCCTGAAGACTCCTCAGCCTTGACCGCATTAAATTAAAAGTCAACATTGATTTCCTAGTAAATGGCTGCTGACATTGGACATTCAGATCTTTCTGTTCTGTGCAATTTTAGGTTTTTTAAATCAATTATTAGTATGAACCAATATATTTATATAAATATCTTTATTGCTCTTGTAGTATTTAAGGTCAGTGATGCCATATAGGACCAGTTTCAGACATATCATATTTTTTAAAAAAACTCCAGTTGAAACTTTTACTATAACTAATTTAAATCATCAGTTGACTTAAGCATCATCAACCCTCAATGCTAATCAAATTAAAAAAGAAAAACCAAACCAAGCCAAATCGAACACCCAAGCTATCACTCTTATTGAAAAGATGCAAAATGAGAAAAATGAAAATATAATCTATTATAGCAAAATGCCTTTGATCTCATGTCAATTAGTTAATTGAGCATTATACAAAATGATAAGCTGACAGCTTCAAACACTGATAAAGGTATCAATTCCAGAACGGGTGCAAAGGTTATCAGGATGGCACTTTGGATGAAGTGGCAAGGTTCTATAATCTGGAGACTTTGTAAGAACTGAAAGATGCCCTTTTCTTTTGAAAAGTAAAGCTGTTTGACTTTAATTATTTAATAATTTGTCTATCTCTTTATTGCAAATTGAAGACCACATCCGATCATTCGATCCTTTGAATGTGTTGAAATTGTGCTCAGAAATGAGTCCTTCTCCCACCAACCATGTTAATCTCCCAGTTGCTGGCTCCATGACGCAGACCCTAAAGCTACTGAACCAAACGAGAGGCTTCTGACGCCACTGGGAGCTCGAGGTGATTCTTTTTACCAGGTGCTTTTACACATTAATCAAAACATATATTCATTTTTCATGCTAGTTAACTTGCTGCTGCATGATTTTCTAAAATACTGTAACAGATCATAGGCCAGAATAATTTAAGGGTGTTGAAGTGGAAGAAGCTGATGTTGCAAAACACACAGCTAGGAACATTCAGACCATGAATTACAAAGAATTTGAAAAGAAATGTATGACTTCTTTTGCAGATCTGCAGACTACCAGTTTCCTAAGTTAAAGCCAAGCCAACTTCACGACACATATTCTGAGTTAGGCAAAACAATGGGGCAAGATACGACGATCACGATGACCCCAAGAATGACAGGCATACCGGGAAAAGAGGCCCCCAGGATTTTAAGAAACCTCTATCTTTGGGTTTCACCATTCTGCAGTATTTTCTTTTGAAAATTATTTTGATCTCATTCACCAAGAGACCCAAAACTAGACTTAAACTACTCTCAAAAAATATAATCTATTCTTAAATCATTGGGGAATGGGGTGCTACCCCTGAAAGGAAAAAAATTTAAAAAGTTTTCCCCCCTAAAATTCAGTTATAATGCCTAGGGTTGATAAAAATAAACGGCAACCTATTAGAAATTTTGCAAATGTACTGCAGACCTCCAAGTACATATCAATCAAATACTCTGCACAAAAACTGTAGGAAAATGGCACATTTAATATTCAACAGCAAAATGTTCAGCGAAGCCATGCTAAAACTGCAGCATCTTAAAAAGCATGGATGAATTGTGGCTTTCCAAATCAACATAAACAAAAAATAAAATAAGAACAACACTAATGTTATGAGTAAATCTGACGATAAACCAAAACTGTCACTGAGGGGTTTTGCAGATGGTAAAGCAGTATCATTCACTGTCCAAGACCTTACTTGCTGGTACAGTTGGGGTCTTAGCGCCGAGTTCTCAATCATTGTGTGAACCATGGTGATAATAGGTTCATTTTCTTTCATCTATTTCAAATCAGGAGGAGCATACAGCAAACATCAGTTTACAGCATAGCTAGATTTGAAAGACGACACTGTAAATATAGCCTCTACTTTAATACCTTTCTAATAGTGCAGTTCTTTACATTTTACTCCAAGGCTGCACATATTTTATTTATATAAACCATTTAAACAAGTGTTATATGCTGTAAAATGCTTCCAAAGTTATGAAAAGGCTTACTAAATGCAACAAACCTACAATTAGGTCTTATTTTATAAATCAGTTAATTAATGAATTTTCCTATATACACTAGAATAGAAAATAAAACATCATGACTCAAAGGATAAACTAACAGGAGACAATACCTACAAAATTAAAAAGAGAAAAAACAATCAATTACTTTTTAAGTAATAAAGCTTAAAATGATAATTAGTTCTTTACATGGTTAATCAGAAAAAATTAATGCCTTACAAATATTAAAATTCTATAATATAATAATGTATATTATTACTTAGATAATCACATTTTATTTAAGTTAATCTTGACTGACATTAATACATGAAAGTTAATCTCTACTTCGGATCTCCTCACACATATAATACCATATGTAGAATTATTTCAAGAACATGCAAACTAAAATTTATTCAGCAAAGACTCAGTACATCTTCCAGCTCCTAAGGAGGATGAAGCTGTATGTTTCACATTTCCAGCCATGTTGTACTTAATTACTGCCTCTAGAAAAATATTTCTTTCAGCAGGCTCTGGATTCAAGCATTAAAACTTTCAAAAGAGAATCATCATAAAATATAGAGTAAAAGGTCAACAAAATTTTTATCATTCTTAAGCTGTCAGGTCTGTTTATTATGGCAATTTGAGACATTTAGTTTATGTAACTTTTCATTTCATCTAACAGAAAACAAGCATTTCTATTGCAGTTAACAAATGTTGCTTTACTGATTTAGCTTACTCTACAACAAAAGTGTATTTTAAGATTAGTAAATGTATAATGTTAAGTAAAAACTGAATATTGAAAACTGTAGTCCTAGATAATCTTATCTTCAGTCTAGTTACCAATGTTTCATGTCAGTAAACTCTGTTTTGTTTGCCAATTAAAAACCTCCTGTCACTGGTTTAATCTCCTTTTTAGTCAATTAACAGATAATGAAAAACATGCATGCCTTTTAATACTCCAATGAAAAGAATATTACTTAGGCTAGGCTAAATCATTTTTTTTCATCCATGTACTCACACTTTTTACGCACAAGAGGGTTTTTTTAAAAAATAATTTTATTTTATTGTTGTTGAGAGTATACACAGCTAAACACATATGAATTCAACAGTTTCTACATGTACTATTTAGTGACACTGACTACATTCATCCAGTTATGTAACCATTCGCATCCTCCTTTTCTGAGTTGTTCTCACTGCCCCCTAAGGTTCCTATCTTATCTTTCGAGTTGCTGTTGTCACTTTGATCCCATATAAAGCAAAAAACCCACTGCCGTCGAGTCGATTCTGACTCATAGCGACCCTACGGACAGAGAGTAGAACTGTCCCCACAGTTTCCAAGGAGCGCCTGGTGGATTTGAACTGCCAACCTTGCGGTTAACAGCTATAGCACTTAACCACTAAGCCACCAGGGTTTCCATTGGTCCCATACAGACAGTTCTTAAAAGAGCATAACGCTCAAGGCAAACATTTTTTACTAGTTTAGCCAAACTATTGTTTGGTTTTAGGAAGACTTCAACGGATATTTTTGGTTTAAGGTTTAAAGGTTATCTCAGAGCAATAGTTTCAGGGGTTCACCTAACCTTAATGGCTCTTGGAAATCTGGAGTTTGAAATACTGTTCTGCATTCTCTCCCTTTTGATAAGGATTCTTCTATGGAATCTTTGATCAAAATGTTCAGTAATGGTAGCCAAGCACCACCCAGTTCTTCTGTTCTCATGGCAAAGGAGATTTTTTTTTTTAAATCAACGTTGTTGAGGAATAAATTAGCACATTTTACATGTATAGCCCAGACTTTGGACAAAAGTATATACTTGTGCAACCACCACAATCAAGATGGAGAATATTTCCATCTACCCAGAAAGTGCCCTTATGTCCCTTTATTATCAAACTCCACTCTTTCCTCTGTCCCCAGCAACTAGTGATCTGATTTCTGTAAGCTCAGATTAGTTTTACCTGTTCCATAGGCTAATTAAATTTTAAGGAATTTGGAACCACACATCAGCTAAACTAAAACTTATTTTTCCCCTTCAATATTCTCCAATAAAGGACCAAGAGATTTATATATAAGTGACAACTCATGCACAAAGTAAACAAATATACTACTATGCGTATAAGATTAAGTTTTATAATGTTGAAAAGTAAAAGACAACTACAGACATAAATTCTCTTTAGGAGAAAAAAAATTGTATAACAGAAATTTAAGACCTTTTTATATTGCAAAGTGTACTCCATGTTTTACGACATTATTTTTTTTTAATCAAATGTTGACCTTAGAATAAAGCATAGTTGCTTTTTGTTTGAGGCTCATCATTTTACTACACTGACATATTTCAAACGATACAGGTACTTTATGTCTCTAACCACTTTTAGGATTATTTTATTAGTATTATTATAGTAAAAACTTATTTTAATTTTCCAAGCAATATCATCTATAATTGCTATTATTCAATAGCAGACCACGGAAATTAGACAGAAGACTACCTGGCTCAAAAATTATGGAGGTAGAAAGAGAGGAGCATGCATATCTAAGAAACAACAGAGATCAGATAGTATCCAAAGATAAAGGATACTCAAAGGCAAACTGAACTTGCCCATCAAGCCCTGGAAATCCAGCACTACGAATGGGCCACTACGTCTAATAGCTAGGTCTGTCAATATGGCTCATGCCTCTAAGTGGAGTTTCAATATGGTACAGATTAATAACTAACATTCATACTCTAGGCTTGGGGAATTTATTAAAAATTTATTAAAAAATGGAGAGAGGGACAATACGGTTTCTGCAGAGGTAGTCAAACCTGGGAAACCCTGGTGGCATACTGGTTAAGTGCTACGGCTACTAACCAAAAGGTTGGCAGTTCGAATCCACCAGGCGCTCCTTGGAAACCCTACGGGGCAGTTCTATTCTGTCCTATAGGGTCGCTATGAGTCGGAATCGACCCCATGGCAGTGGATTAGGTTAGGTTAATCAAGCCTGATTTATTTAGTGGAATATTTGAGAAGGTAAATAAATATACATGTACGGAAAGGGAATCCATGTTTGGGGTTTCAAAATGCCTCTGTTTAACTTAGTTAAATATTAAGTCATTGAGAAGGAATCTTTGCAAGAAACTGGCTTAGGAATAAAAATATAAAAGCAAAATTAACATTTTAAAGTGAACAAGCTACAGAGTATCTCAGAGATCACTCTAGAAACTGCCCTTTCAAAAGAAGTATACAGTAAAACCTGTGAACACCAGAACCTGTGTAAGGCAGAAACCTGACAGAGAAGGAAAATTCAAGTGTTTTCCACCAATAGAGAGCAACAGAAAAGTGTTAAGATGGAAAACTTGGAATTCTTGGGATTTGAAGTTGAAGTTCTTAAAAAAAGGAATATCCAACAATTATCTTCTGGTTTGAATTAGAGAATCCGAGAAATCACCAAAATAGTCGGTTTAACAGCCTACATATTTGTTTTCAGAAATCACAATATCACAGTGAGAGAAGGACTAATTACTACATGTAGGGCGTTTAATAAAAACAAGTCCAATGGTTTGCTTCCTGCTTTAATTCCCTCTTTGAAGTAACAGGTAATTTAGGTTTAGGTTTCAGTTAATTGCCAAATTATAAAGCTATTAAAAAAGGCCCATTATTTCATAACAAAAAAAAGAAAATGTATGCTTCAGCAATAAATAAAACACTGTAAACACACTTAGGTAAAACCAAGGTATTTCTGTTTACAACAAAAACACGTATTTTATTTGAAATTTCTAAATCCCAGTGTTTAGAAAAACTACTCAGAAAATCTGATACTTAATCCTAGCATTTCTCTCGGATTTGAGGTCTGCTGTAGGAACAGTAGTGGTTAAGAGTTTGGCTGCCAATCAAAAGGACAGCAGTTAGAATCCACCAAGCGCTTCCTGGAAACCCTATGCGGTAGTTCTACTCTTCTATAGGTTGCTAGGAGTCAGAATTGACTCGATGGCAGTGGGTTTATTTTTTTGGTTTGGTAGTTAACACGAATTTTAGAGCATCCTTACTGTCAGGAAATATCTTGGACAATTCTCATCATATACAATGAATAAATGACCAATTGTTAGAACTAAAACCATAAAAGTCTTTGAATAAAATACCAGGGTAATGCTTCAAGACCTGTTTAACAGTGGATATGACACCAAAAGCTCGAGCAACAAAAGACAAAGTGGACAAATAAGATTTCATCAAAATTAGAAACTTTTATGCATCAAAGTACTTTATCAACAAAGTGAACAGACAACCTAAAGAGTAAGAGAGAATATTTGGAACCATATAGCTAATAAGGGTTTAATATTCAGAATTATGAAGGACTCCTACAGCTCAACAAGAAAAAGACAGTTTGATCAAAAAAATGAGCAAAGGACCTTGTCATGCATTGAACTGTGTCCCCTGAAAATCTGTGTATTAATTTGGCTGGGCCATGATTCCTGGTATTGTGTGATTGTCCACCATTTTGTCATCTGTTGTGATTTTCCTATGAGTTGTAAATCTTGCCTCTAGGAAGTTAATGAGGAGGGGATGGGCAGCAGCTGTGTTGATGAGGCAGGACTCAATCTATGGGATTGGATTGTGTCTCGAGCCAGTTTCTTTTGGGATATAAAAGACAGAAAATGTAGAGGGCTGGGGGAGGATCACAGACCTCTTACCACTAAGAAAGCAGTGCCAGGAGCAGAGTATGTCCTCTGGGCCCAGAGTTCGTGCATGGAGAAGCTCCTAGTCTAGGGGAAGACTGATGGAGAATAAACTTGTTTGTTAAAGCCATCCACTTGTGGTATTTCTGTTACAGCAGCACTGGATGACCAACACAGACCTGAATAGATGTTTCGCCAAAGATACACAAACGGCCAAAAAGCACATGAAAAGATGCTCATTAGAAAAATGTAAATTGTAACCACAACGAGATACTACTTTACATAAACTAGGATGGCTATTATCAGAAAAATGGAAAGCAACAAATAATGACAAGGATGTGGAGAAACTGGAATCCTTGTGCATTGCAGGTAGGAAATGTAAAATAGTTCAGCCAATGTGGAAAACAGTTTGGCGTTTTCTCAAAAAGTTAAACATAGATTTACCATATGATCCAGCAATTCTAAGTATGTATCTTGAAGAACTAAAGGCAGGGATTCTAACAGATACTTGTACAACGTTCATTACAGCATTATTCACAGTAGCCAAAGCATGAGAACAACCCAAGGTCCACCAGCAGATGAATGGATAAACAAAATGAGTTACATACATACAATGGAATATTACTCTGCTATAAAGAGAAATGAAATTACGATATATGCTATGACACGGATGAACCTTGAAAACATGATGCTAAGTGAAATAAATCAGACACAAAATGTCAACTATTGTATGATCCCACTTATATTAAAAATATAGAGAATAGGCAAATGCATAGTGGCAAAGGTTTACTACTGGTTACCAGGGTGGCTGGAAGGGGTAAATGGGGGGTATTTCTGAAGGGGTGCTGAGTTTCTATTAAGGGTGATGAAAAAAAAAAACAACTGGAAATGGATAGTGGGGATGGTTGTATAACATGGTGACTGTAACTGTATAAAATATTTGCCAATTCAACCACTTTTATGTGTACAATTCAGTGACATTAAATATGTACATCATGTTATACAACCATCCCCACTATCCATTTCTACATTTTTCATCATCCTTAACACCTGTGCTTTCTTTGAACATCATCCTAATTCAGTTGTACTTTCATCCTTAAAAAGCTGTACTTTTCAGTTGTACATCATCCTTAACTCAGTTGTACTTTCTTTTTGTCTTCAAGATCCACTGGTTTAAGCAATTGGCTGCTAATAAAAGGCCAGCAGTTCGAATCTACCAGCTGCTCCTTAGAAACCCTATGGGGCAGTTCTACCCTGTCCTTTAGGGTTGCTATGACTTGGCATCGACTTGATGGCAACGGCTTGGTAGCTTTAAGAAGTGAGGCTTGAGAAGCACTGTCCCATCCTGGAGCTAATTCAAGTAACCATCAGCAAGAAGGAATTTTTCAAGATCCTGATGGGTTGGTACTAGATGTTGGTCTAGATAACCATTTAACTATCAAAAGATCAAAAATTTCAAACCAAGTATCTAAACATACGTATTGTAGCTAGATTAAAACATCCTCTTGATTGTTCTTGTACAAGATATAAAACATAGTCTTAAGAGAGATTTAACAACTTTTAAAAAGTCAACCAAATCTCATCAGTAGTGATATTAGATTAGGGGACTCTGTGGAAATCACAGGGAATGTGAAATGTTAGTCAAGAACCCAATTTTCAATTGCTTTATTGTCTAACAACTTCTAAATGCCTATTTCAAAGTCTCTATATTTATATTTATAGGGTTGCTTTTATGAGTCAGAGTTGACTCGACGGCACTGGGTTTTGGGCTTTTTTTTTGTTTATCTTTATAGAAACTAGGCCAGCTATGCAGAAGGAAGAGTATATTCTAACTCATGAGGTAAACACTCCTGAATAATTTTGGGGGGGAAGGGACAGGAAGGAGAAAGAGATTAGCAATGGACAAAACTATGTTGGTCACTTGTATAATCTACTCTTGGAAAAGATTAATTCTTAACATCTTCTTTAGTGTAAAAATGGTTAAGTAGTGGCTTAGGCTTAGGTTTAGGCTTAACTGTTGTTAAAACCAGTGCCGTCTAGCAGAACCTTCTGTGATGACGGAAATGTTCTGCATCGGTGTAGTGCAATACGGCAGCCATCAAACACAACTGGCTACTGAGCACTTGAAATGTGGCTAGTGTGACTGAGGAAATGAATTGTTCATTTTGTGTAACTGTAATTAATTTAAATAGCCAAATGTGACTAGTAGCTATTATATTGGACAGTAGATTTAGAAATTCTAGACTAGTAAAATAAGCATAATTTTCCCCTTGATCTACATCTCATTCTCAAGAGGGAAAACATTTGTTCAAGTTCTGTCATGTAGTTGAGTTCCCCTTAAGACTGAATTCTATGCTAATAGCTCCCTCCTTTTTTTGAACAAGCAATCTGGATGATTTCTATCTGCCCTACAGCGCTTTTGTCCCTCACTGATAAGTAATGGGCAGATTGGTCTTTGTGCTGTCATTTTCCATTTAAAAAAGATTTTTTAAGTTGGGAATCTGTCTTAACAACAGCAAAAAACCCTGATAGCCTAGCCACTGAAGAATGTATTTCTTTTAAGAATGGCCTGAGTCTAATTCAGTAAACTCTTAAGATGTGTGGCAAAACTAAAAAGCTAAAGAAATTTGATATGCCTAGACTGAGGCTTTGGGGAATGAGAGGATCTATATAAACAGGTCATTTAGATAATGACAATGTAAATGCTTTCCACTCTCACTCTAGGCACACTGAAAGTGTAAGAACCTGAGATTGAAGGGTATGACTACACATTGAGACTGCTCATTGCTTCAAAGGAAGCAGGGAAATTTGAAGTGACTTCTGTAATAGATGAATGTAAATATGTCTCTATAACCGATGGGGCAGTCAAAATATTGAGATCTATTACTTGGGGGGAATTTTAAAGTAATCTGAATAAACCGCCCATGCTACATATATTTTTCTAAAAGCAAAATTTAGGAAGAACATGACTATAGTTATTTATTCAGAAGAATCAATGATACTTTAAAAATGTGGCTAGACTATATAATATTTCTCCTTTTCTTCAGGGTAGAGAGATTAGTAGTTAAAAACAAAACAAAAAAGCAACAAATTGGGACTCTAACATAGGAATTAAAAATATCTGACACTCTCTTAAAAAAAAAAAAAAGTATTCCTAAACTGGGTGATGCAGTAAATAAATACTGGCTTCAGGAATCCCGGCAAGGTCCTTTTATTGGGAAAATTATGAAAAGACCCTGAACCCAGCAAAACAAAAGGCATTCATTTTGTAACTAGGAGGAAAATCTCTAGACTCACGAGCTCATTTAAATTGCAGATTTTTTTTTTAAACTACCATATTGAGTGATATGCCTGTTGGATATTTTGAAGGAAACTTGAAAGACTGGGCTAATGCTTCTCCAAACCCTTTTTCATCTAAGGGCCTTTTAAGTTTTTTTTTTTTTTTTTTTAATTAAAACCCTTTTAAAATCAGTTGCCATTGAGTTGTGGCTACTGGATATGTTTATAGTTCTGATTTTTACTTCAGTGCCTTAATTTATATTCCTTGTTTAATGGCCCTTTAGCTTCAAGTTATATACTATTATCTGATTCTAAAATCTATTCTGGCATTCACCGGCAACAGGAAATACTAGTCAAAAGGGTGTTTGTTCTTGCCGTTAATCTCCTCTAAAATATACCTGAGATTTAAGTCAAAATGAAAATATCTTCTAGATACAACGATCTGGTGTTTTTTTTTTTTTTTTTTTAAAAATAATAACTGTTCTTGCTGAGTTATAAATGCACTGAGTACCTGGATTCCTACCATTCATTCACAGATTTATCAGCTTATGTTTTAACTACATAATGACACCCTTACGTCAACCTCAGAAATGTTTCTGGCATTTATGCTCAACTTTATTTCCTCCCTGGGCTTTGAAAATCATTCAAGAATTCTACTTTGTAAGCACTAACATCCTGCCTTACACTGAGCTCCAAAAATATTTGCTGAATGGATGAACTTTCTGAAAATTTTAGGTAAAACTAAGACAGAAGCAAACTACAGCAATTGGGCTATAAAAAGCACTTGCTTACATAAATACAAAATAGAACTGTAAAAATATCAGGCATTTTAAGGAGGGATGGGGAAATTCTGGTTTCACTTTCCTATATTGTTAGAGGCAAGTACATAACTAGGAGCTGATATTCCTTAGGTAACAAAGAGTAGCAGCCTGAAAGAGAACTATTCTAAGTGTGAGAACAACTCCATTAATTTTGAAGGAAAGCAAAATAGATTAAAAAAAAAGAAGATTCGTTAAGGTTTTCAACCTTGCTTTGTGATTTTGGGCATTTAATCTGATTGAACGGGGATAACGGTTAACGGCTCATATGCCGCAAAAAAAAAAAAAAACCCACTGCCCTTGGGTAGGAAGTAGAAGAACTAAGTATGAAAAAACAAACCATAAAACAAAACAAACAACAAACCTGTTGCCGCTGAGTTGATTTCAACTCGTAGTGACCCTACAGGACAGAGTAGAACTGCCCCATAAGGTTTCCAAGCAGTGGATTTGAACTGCTGACCTTTTGGTTAGCTGCCCATCTCTTAGCCACCGTGCCACCAGGGCTCTGCAGAGGTTGGATTATGAGAAGCGGGACACTGTTTACGACAGTGCCTTGTCAACTGTTAAGAGATATTTAAACTGTTAGGTGGACAGGTCCTAGAGAGGTGCACAGGTGCAGAGAAGTGGGAGTGCTTCTGAAGCACCCCAGAGACAAGGAGTCTGGGGCTGGAGAACAGGGTCCATGGGGGAGATGTTTCACAGGCTGCAGGGTGATGGTGATGGTATGAAGTGAAGGCCTGAATGACAAACCAAAAATAAACCTCATTCTGGGAGTATCTAAAGTTTTCTGAGTTTGCTGAAAGCAAGATGTGGCAGGAGCTTTAGGAAGATTAAATTGCCAACTAGATATCACTTTGTTCAGAGCAGTCAGGGAAACAACAATCCTCATAGTTACCATTGTTAAGCCAATCTTGTTAGGCCCCAAAAGGAGTCACTCATGCTGCGCCTTAGTCAGCAAACCAAAACTTAAAACTAAGTTTCCATTTCTTGTAAATGCTCAGCTTTCCCAGAAAGGAAACCTAAACTAAACCAATTAGGATTTTCCTGCTCAGCTTATTGTAGTTTAAAATTTTCCCTTAATTCCAAATAAGGAAAGAAAATGACCGCCAACCAATCCAAAATTGCCCAGTATAGCCTCCTTGTTCCTGTGTATCTAGACCTATAGAACTCTTCCACTTTGTCTAGCTCTTGGGAGCTCTTGCCTGACTTCCAGACCAGAAGCTTCCCAATTCACTAGCTGCAAATAAAGCTCGGGAGTTCACACACAAATTCAACTTTGCAGAAATTTTATTTTTAACATCATTTACTGAGTGTTTACTAATTCTCAATAATGCGTTATGAGCTTTATAACCCTAAAAAACCCTGAGAGATTCGTATTAATCATCTCTGTTACGAACGTGAAAAGTGAGGCTTAGAGAAGTTAAGAAACTTGTCTGAAGCCATGAAAAACAGAATAAGGAAGATCCAGGACCCAGGCTGATTACTAGCTCCTAATAAAATGAGGAGGATATGAGATAGGGAAGAAAAGAGGACTGAGCCCCTAGGCAAGGAACCCTGCAACACTTGCAAGCTTGGCTAATGACATAAAACCCCCATCCTGGAATGTGTGATAAGAACAAACAATGTACTTCCTTATAAGATGTTTTTCAGAAGGACCAGCCCAATCTAGTCCCTGGAACATGGCAGACATCCGCTGGGTGACTGATGGGTAACCGCCGTGTGATACAAGTACCTGCAACAGGAATCGAACCGGTGCTACAGGGGGACTGTGCAGGTACAACACCCCATAATAAGTTCTGCCACCCAGTCCCAGGAGCCTTTGCTATGGGTTCCATCTTGGATTCCAGATGTGCACGCAGCCTAAGTTAGTATGCACCACCATTCTGAGAAGTGCTTGCCCCTGGAAAGAGAGCTTCTTAATATTCATTACTCTATTATCCTTGCCAAACCAACATAAGCCCCATAAAAACCTTTGTTTTGGGGAACAGAGACTAGCGTTGCTTGGTCCCTCTCTGTTCCCCGCTCGCGAGCCTTTACTCTCTTTCTGTTGCTAATAAACCTTTCTTCATGTGGAACCTCTGAGCCTCTCCCGGTCATTCTGGGTCAGCAGAAAGTAAGAACCTAGGCAGGGCTTAGTCCTGAGCTGGAAAGCCTTGGCCTGCAACAGATACACAACAAAATCTAGGTATGAGACTGGGGATACTGCTGTGTGCATGCAGATTCAGAAAATTTTTACGGAAGATGTAGTGCCAATATCTGGTGACTAGGCTATAACGAGGAGCTTAGTCTACATGAGGTGTTACGGTGGCCTCTATTCCTCTGACTAGGAGCCCTGCTGGCGCAGACGTGAAGTGCTTGGCTGCTAACCAAAAGGTCAGGAGTCTGCTTCTGTAAAGATTACAGCCTTGGGAACTCTACAGGGCAGTTCTACCCTGTCCTACAGAGTCACCATGATTTAGAACTGACTCAACAGCAATAGGTTTGGTTTGGTTTTTTGTTTTGATTCTCCTGACTAAACACCATGCAATGCACTAACATTATATATTAAAATCAAGTTCTTTTTCAGTAATCAGCTTAAAAAATCTTCTAAAATAGTTGCATAAATTCTCATGAATTTCATTTTCATTAAAACTTTTTGAAGTACCTTTAACTCATGTCAGAATGTTTTAAATTTTAATATGCGCTGGTGTTGGACAGCTGGGATTTCAGAAAAACAGAAGCTCCAGAAGCCTATTTAACTTAATTT
Source organism: Elephas maximus indicus (assembly GCF_024166365.1). Taxonomy (NCBI): domain Eukaryota; kingdom Metazoa; phylum Chordata; class Mammalia; order Proboscidea; family Elephantidae; genus Elephas; species Elephas maximus. The sequence goes on along the minus strand of NC_064822.1, from coordinate 78,165,577 downwards.
TGCCATTTTAATAAACCCATATAATCTCTGTCCATAGAGTCCTTGGATTCTTCCAGTAGTCTGCCATTTGTTTTTCTGCTTGTCTACCAGGCAATGAGACTGAGAAACACTGATGTCAGGCTGTCCAAGCCACAGCTGGAGAAGACGAGGTCTCACTTTCCCTGTGGAACTCTCAGGGGCTTCACAGTGCCTATTTTAAGTCCTGTTGTTGTTAGTTGCTGTGGAGTTGATCTTGACTCATGGAGACCCCATGTGTACAGAGTACAGCTGCTCCATAGGGTTTTCAAGGCTGTGACCTTTTGGAAGCAGACTGCCAGGCCTGTCTTCCAAAGTGCCTCTGGGTAGGTTTGAACTGACAACCTTTGGCTAGTAGTTGAGTGTTGAGGCATTTGGGTCACTCAACTGCCTATTTTAACTTCTAGGACAAAGTAAAGTTAAAGGAGAGCTCCTGAGCCTTCTCAAAGTTCAATTCTTCTCTAAGGATGGTATGTTCAATAAACGCTGGTTATATGAAAGGAGTTAAAGTGACCAATATTTTGAACTATTTTTGCTTTTAGTTCAGACAATTGAGAGAGAATGGTGATGAGCTAATTATGGACATGTCAAGGGTATGCTGAAGGCAGATGTTCCAAAGTAGAGATCTCCACAGGCAACTAGAAATACATAACTAAAACTGTAGAGAGAGGTGTTTTAGATATCTTTTGTGTTCCTCTCCACATCCTCTCAGCCCACTTTATTGCTGAGTCTACCCTTTTCTGTATGGGAACCCACATATGCATAGCCTGAATGTGCTGGGGAGTTAGTCTCAGGAGGCAACTCTTGATCAATGGAATATGGGAACTAGTACAAACTCTTCCTTCGTCTGTTGTTCAGTTGAGTAATGTTGCAGTGTTTCTATTCATTTGTCCACAAGCATCAGTCAGATCAGGCCCTAGGTGTCTCTCCTTCTCTGTTCACTCATTTCACTCCTGTACCTTGGTGTCACTTTCCAAAGAAGACTTCCAGGACGAAAACCCACAGCAAGAATGCCCACATCACATGCTGTGCTTTCTGGGAGAAGCCCAAGCTACGTCAGATGGCACGGGTAGAGATGAAGAGGAACAGAGTGATAACCAGTAATATGATGAGTGGAAGAATTTTTAGATTAGAGAATACCAAGAGCTGGAAAACTTTCTCAGTTAAGGTTGAGATGGGTGAAACAGCAAAAGGGCTTAGCAAAAATGTAAGCACTAAATAGGCCAAGAGATCAGAGTATTGACATATACACATTCTTTCCACATTCTAATCCATCTGTTCACTGCCCATTAAGTACTTTAGAGTTCTGGCGTCATTATGTCATATCCTACTCAAGGGTTTTCTGGGTTTCCTACTCCCCTTTCCAACACATCCCTAAATACGGAGGAAGCGAAGACAGAGAAAATGAGGAGGAGAGAATATTGCTCTTAATCGTAAGGCATAAGAAAATATAGATATTCTGTACCATGTAACTAGTTTGGGAAAAAACCAAACTCGTTGCTGTTCAGTCAATTCCAACTCATAGCGACCCTACAGAACTGAGTAGAACTGCCCCAAAGGGTTTCTAAGGAGCACCTGGTGGGTTCCAACTGCTGATCTTTTGGTTAGCCACCATAGCTCTTAGTCACTACGCCACCAGGGTCTCTAGTTTGGGACAGTAAGTGTTAAATAACATACTTTCAACTTTCCAGTCTCCTTAGTTTGCTTTTTCCAAATACCTATTCTGTATCTCCCTAGAGACATTATTTCTTGTAGCTCTCAAACATATCGAAAAATAGAAGCTCCAAGAACCTTTAAATACTAGAGAAAATGGGATCTCACTTAACAGCGCAAGAGAACCAAGTTGTTGAACTGACATGAACAATAAAAGCCATGAAGAATCTTTTCAATCATCTTGTTAGCATTTCTTTCCTTCTAGGGAAACTGTCTTTCACGACCACAAAGAACAAAATGCAAAGAAGTGCTCTTGGATTTTTACCTTGAATGGTTTCAATACCAATTACATACACCCAGTTAATTGTTGCTTTTTGCATCTCCCCTGGCATAAATATATTGAAAAGTGGTCAGAATTCCTGTGTGCAATAGTTTTTTTTTTCCACTGTTGTTTCTTGAAAGGATATAGAAAGCATACTGATGAAGAATATTCACAGCGATCCATGATAGAATAGCAGACTTCATCCAAAAGTATACAGTTCGTAAATATGTACTAAAAAACACAGTTCATGAAATATTGCTGTTTATAAAAGAGAATTCTATCATAAAATCTAAATGCTATCATAAAAAAGCGTTTGCAAATCAGAAAGTTTATCTTAAGTTTTCAAGATATTTTAGTAGTATCAAACAAAAATACTTTTCTTACCTTCACCACAAGCTTGATAACGCTTTTTTAAAAAAAAGGTACTGATATAAATATTAAAGATTTTGCTACTGGCTCTTGTAAACCTTTTTGTGTAACAAAGAGCACAGAGATCCTCGAGATTTACTTTTCTTTTACTTTACCACGGTGGCTGGTCTGTCATGAAAAATTTTCTGCTTTTCCATGAGAATCTGAGGATAAGGTCTTTTAGCCATCTAGTGTTAAAAAAATATACTACTTGATGCTATATTCAGAAGTGACTTAAGTATGGCCCAGCTTGGGGAGGCAGAGCTCCAACTGGGTAGAAACAAATGAATTTTATTAAAAAAATTATCATAAGAGAAACATTCTTTTCGTAAAGAACCACTACTTAAAATACACTTTTGAGTACCCTGGGAATAAGTAATCCCCAACGTAAGTGTGGCTGACTGAGGTATGTCCCTTCCTTTTCAGTTCTAAATAGGGATATCTTTCTTTTCCTTTCTTGTTCTCATACACGTTTCTGATGCAATTAACTGCAGTGACTCTGGCAGGAGGCGGGGGAAGTTAAGACAGAATGTCAGTTTCAAGGGGGATCTGTAAAAGCACAATTTAATATGATAATACAGTTTTATATTTAAAAGATGAAAAAACAAAAAACTTGCTGTAGTACTGGACAAAGTAAAACTCACTGAAATCTTCTTGGCTGGTAAAGATTCCCAGAAGATAAACTCCTTAGTGTGGTAGGTATCCTCAAAGGAAATACCTCAATCTCATTCTCCTCCTGCCTGCTCCCAGCAGCTGTATATAATTTTGGAACTGTTGGTCTATGTTTGGTTTATCCACAAGGGGGTGGCATGCTTACAAAAAGCTTGTGACCCATTGCTCCAAGTTTCTCAATCCTTCTGTGCATCCCTACTTAGCTATGGTTCCTAGCATCTCACCCTGCATTCTCACTGCCTATATGGAAAGCTGGCAGGAAGGCTTAGAAAAAAGGAAAAGAGGACATTATTTGAATTCCCTAAAACTGCTCTTCAATCCCTAATAGGGGAGGTGAGAAAGAAAAAGGAAGTGAAGAAGAAACAAACACAAAGAGGGAATAGCTAAAACAGGTGTGAGGGAAATGGATGCACCCCCAAGACTATGGGCCCCAGATACCCTGCTAACTCAGAAGTGAAGCCAGTCCTGAAGCCTACTTTTCAGCCAAAGATTAGACAGGCCTAGAAAACAAATAACACACATGATGAATGTCCTTCTTAATTCAATCAAATATTCAAGACCAAACAGGCAACTCCTGCCCAAAAACAAGGCAAGAAGGCAGGGACAGGAAAACTGCACGAATGGACACAGGGATCTCGGGGAGGAAAGGTGGAGAGTGCCGTCACATTGCAGGGATTGCCATCAACATCACAAAATAATATGTGTATAAATTTTTGAATGAGAAACTAACTTGAGCTGTAAAACCAAAAACAAAACCAAACCCAGTGCTGTCGAGTCGATTCTGACTCATAGTGACCCTATAGAACAGAGTAGAACTGCCCCATAGAGTTTCCAAGGAGCGCCTGGCGGATTCGAACTGCTGACCCTTTGGTTAGCAGCCATAGCACTCAATCACTATGCCACCAGGGTTTTCTCGAGCTGTAAAGCACAATAAAATTACTAAGAAAAAAACCGGATGGGTTATAGGAACATCTTCTAACTTCCTTATTCCTATTAATCCTTCCTTCGTGACTGGACAAAAAAAGCCCTAGTTTTTGATCACCTCTTCATTCACTGAGAGGCCTTGCCTAGTCCTTTGCCTAGCTCCTGGTCTTATTTCTAAAACTGCAGCTTGGTTCCTTTGCTTATCCTAACCAGTTCTGTCCGATGCTATAGGAATTGAAAACTTGAAGCTGGGAAAAATTCTAGTAAGTGGCATGGTTGAGAAACTACAACTTCCTACTCCCAATGTTAGACCCGCAGAAGGAGATAAGACATGCGTACTCCTAAGATCCCAAGTTTGCACTCTGAATAAATTCTCTGAGAAAGGTGTTTTCCTTAAAATCTGGCTAGGGTATATGATACTATTAGTATAAACCCATCCACTCCCGTCGAGTCGATTCTGACTCATAGCAATGGTATAGGACAGAGTAGAACTGCCCTGTAGAGTTTCCAAGGAGTGCCTGGCGGATTCGAACTGCTGACCTTTTGGTTAGCAGCCGTAGCGCTTAACCAGTACTCCACCAGGGTTTCCACTATTAGTATAGTCTTCAGGTATAAAACTGGATTAACTACAACCTCTTGTGGCTAGGCTGGTAATCTAACCAGCAGGGGTGCTATAAAAACATCTCAGAACTGGTAGGGTGCACGAACAATCAGATGGCCTTACTGTATCTTCCCCTATCTATACCGTAGATAGCTGGCTATCGAAAGCTTATATGAAAACCCGTTATTCAAATTTCAAACCAATGACTAACATCTGTTACCAGCTGCCTTGCTGTCTAGTTGATTTTGACTCATGGCCATCCTGCATGTGTCCGGGCAGAACTACGCACCACAGTTTTCAGTGGTTCATTTTTTGGAAGTTCATCGCCAGGCCTTTCTTCTGAGGAGCCTCTGGGTGGACCTGCACTGCCAACCAGGTATGTGGAACTACTGCTGTGTGCTGTCGAGCTGATTCCGACTCGCAGCAACCCCACAGGACAGAGCAGGAGCGCCCCCAGGGTCTCCCAGGCCGTAACCTTTGTGGAAGTAGACTGTCCCATCTTCCTCCTGTGGGGTGGCTGCTTGGTCTGAACTGCTGGCGTTTTGGTTAGCAGCCCAGTGCTTTCACCACTGCACCACCAGGGATCCATATAGGACTGTTAGAGACTCCTAATTATCAAATGCTGACTTGGTAAAGCCATATAGTTCTAAAATCTGCCCTTCTCTGAGAAGAAAATATATCAAGATTTTCTCTCCCAAAATAAACACTAGCTACTCTGACACTTTCAAAGAATTGAAAATGGATACTTTGCTCTTCAGTGGGGAAAATACCATTACAACTGCTGATAATCTCAAATTTACTTCCAACTTCCTGGCAAGAACTAACCCACGGCAAAACTTTAATTATGGCTTTTTTCTCTCCCTTCTATATACCGTTAGGCAGAAGACTAAACATGAAAAAAGCTAGTAAATGCTAAATCCATAGATGATATTTTAGGATGAAGTTGGAAGTTTCTCTAATATTCAGTGATATAGACTTTGAATATTCTAACCCTCTTGGCTGTAAAAGCATAAACAAAGTGTAATAGTGCACTTCAAAATAAAACAAAAAAAATTAAAAAAAAAAGAAGAAACAAAATTATATCACATAATTAGTGTAAGTTATTGTTGTTTTTAAAGAACACTTCAATACAAGGCTCATCTTCAGAATCAGAAACCCAATTGTACTGCTCAAGCTATAGGCACCAGAAGTCCAAGATTTTTGGCTTGATTATATATAATACATAAATTTTTAGAATTCCAGATAAAGTATTTCATTTTTTGTTACAGACATTCCAGTAGCATCTCAATGAATTTACCTCTGAAGCAATTTAGAGACTACCCTTTGGTTCTATTTTTCATGCATGGCGATAGGGATTAACAGGATTTAAATCAATTAAAACATTTCTTTTGACAACTGTGGCATCTAGTAAGGGGGGCAGGAGGAAGATTACATTTTTGTTGCCGGCCTTATGTTATTCTGATGATTTATTACCAGAATAATAAATTCTGAGCAAGCAGGGTAAGTGCTGAAAGTGAGAACTGATTAGTGCATGTTCATTTGGTATAATGTATAGTATAAAATGTGACCAGAGCCTTTTCCTCTGACTTTCAGATTTTAAAAACCGCTTTCCAATTTGTGGTTATATAAAGCTGATGAATCAATTTATAAACCCAGGAAACCAATAATGCCCCCAAAAAGAGCTGGTTATCTAAAATCGATTATTGGCAGTAATAAGATTAAAAGCTGGAAATGTTTGAGCTGAATGAAAATTTTCACTAAAATTCAAAATTATCAAGAGTACTTTTCATATAGCTTAACAACCATAATTTCTAATATAAAATACAGTAAACAATGCAAAAGTAAATAATTTCATTTACAGTAAGTGCACTTATTCGAAACCATAAAGAAATCTGATTTATTTAAAGAGAGATTTTCTTTAGGAAACCTAAGAATGTATATATTTAAGCATATCTGAGTTTCTGGCAAAGCATCTACCATGTTTTTATATACTGCCTAATTACTATCTAAAAAGGGTCTAATTTTTGCCATCCACCCAGACCCAGTGCCGTCGAGTTGATTCCAACTTATAGCGACCCTATAGGTCAGAGCAGAACTGCCCCATAGAGTTTCCAAGGAGTGCCTGGTGGATTCGAACTGCCGACTTTTTGCCATCAGAAGGTCTTATTTCAATGCAAAATATCATTTGAATCCAATTTTGAAATTCTTCCCATCATCGCAAAATTTTTAAATTGTAATAAAATAGCTTCATTTCAGAATCTAATACAAGAAAAAGGTGAATTACTGAAAATCTTTGTTGACAAGCAGAGAAAACAGGATCAATAAAAAATTGAGGTTTTTTTTTTTTTAGAAGCCACCTCTAGACCACTAGCATGGTGCAGTACGAATGGCTCAGCAGAGCACGCTTAGAGAGGAACGAGAGGGATATATAAAGCTCAGCTGGGATCTGGGGCACTCAGGTAAAGGGGTGAAAGACAGGTGGACCTGGGACACAGAGTTGAGGAGTAGCAAATGGGAGTAATTTAGATACACTTACCTTTCCTTTCCTTTCGTAAGGTTTTCTAAAGTTCTATGTTTCTGCACTTCCAGTTGTTATTTTAGTGGAGTGAGTTAGGAAATACAGTGAGAACTACTAGGTTTATTTCCAGAGATTGCAGATAACTTCAGATTCACATTTATATTATTGTTTTTTAGAATTAATTTTGATAATATCCCATTATTTTCCAGGGCTATATCTAGCTTTGGAGCCCTGGTGGTGCAGTGGTTAAGAGCTTGGCTACTAAACAAAAGGTCAGCAGTTCGAATCCACCAGCTGCTCCTTGGAAACCCTCTGGGGCAGTTCTACTCTGTCCTATAGGGTCGCTATGAGTTGCAATCAACTTGACTGGCAACAGGTTTAATTTTTTTTTTTTTTTTAAATATACCTAGCTTTATATTCAAAGAGCTTTTAAGAAAGTTATTTCCTACATATCTGAGTAGCTTTCTGGCAGCGTTAAATCTTGAGGGAAGACTTATTTTCCTATTTTATTAGCTAACGTGTCCTTTTTCAGACTGCTTTCACAATGTACAATATACACTGTGGTTAAATTTCAATAGTCTCAGTCTCTCAATTGAAGAATTGAATTTGGATACATGAAATGCTGATTTCTAAAACATTCCAACAGGCAAAATCATGATAAAAACATTTGTGGAAAAATATATAAATCTTATATCAACAAAATTATACTTCTTTAAAAAATTTAAACAAGAAAAATGATACCACCTTTTAAAGGGTTATCCTAATGCAAAACCTCTCTTTAAATATGAATAATTTAAAGCAATGCATTATTATTTTGTTTCAAACGGGCAAATATAAATATGCAAACATCTGTCTTATAACATTTTCCATGGTAACCTTTTGAGAAAATATTCATTTGGACCTTAAAAAAAAAGCTAGAATAAAATTTAGCTTAACTTATACAAAACAATGCATCCACTAGAAGAAATCCTATGTTTAAGAACATATCAAAAATTCCCACCAAATTAAAATTAAATATTAACAGAGCACTTCCTAGGAATTATAGGAGAGTCAGTTCTTCTTCAGGAACTGCCACTTTCACTTCTGAACATTCATTGTAACCAACCAGACTTGTTCCTAGCATTGTCCCTATAGTGCTAAGAACTGTAGGTTACTATAAAACTGACTCTACATATCTTGGCAAAGACCAAGCACTGGGAGGGGATAGCAAACAGGTACATGAAATTAGAAATTATCTCTACGACACATTTCACCCTTTGTTAAGCTACCCCTTGGGAATACAGACCACACCACACCCTTTCAACAAGACAATTTCATAGTTTGGTGTTGTCTATTTCTTTAATTAGGTCAACTCCTAGCTTAGATGAGCCTCAGTGAAAAGGAGTTATCCTTGGGATATGAAGAATGAAGCTTACAGAAGTCAATTTATGTATCCCCCCCATACCGCCACAACAGTTTCTTTCTTCCTGTTTATTATGATACTCCTGAATTCACCTGTTCAGTGGGGGATTTCTGATTCTGTCATTTGTGAAGGCTCTCAGGGCATCCTGTATTATTTATTTCATAAGGATAGTAAAAATCATGCTGTTAACTCAAAGTAACTGAAGTATCTGAGTAGCCTGAAAAGTGTACTACATTTAAGAAGTTCTACTAGGTATGATAAGTAAGAAAATTCTACAAATCCCACCTGATGATCCAAATATATGGTGTTCCTTTGAAGATGATGTGAGAGAATTTCATTCTAGTAGGCACCAGTCAGTAAAACAAAGGGATAGAGAAAGAAGGTGCAGGATTCATGAAAAGATCGGTTTTGAAATAAGAAAAACAGTTTACTAGCACCTACTATATATCATGGGACATGACAACTTTCACACACATGCTTCCCTGTAAATGGTACAGATGACATCTTAAATTATTATAAAATTACTTTGTTTTATAAGAAATCAAGTAGACAAGCATATAAACTGAAATGTTTAGGCAGAAAAATCCTTGAAATGGCTTTGGCAGAATGAATGTTAGAAGTTGTACATGCTAATTCTTTTCTGCAATATAGTACTACTTCTTCCATAAGATGTTTAAGAAGTCAAGATGTCTGTGGATATTTTCTTATATAGCCAGAGGCTATTTAACCCTTTGAGAAATGTTTATACTTGTTCATTTTTTTCACCAAGAATAAAAGATATATCTTAAGGTAAGTTTAAAATGCAGAATCATTAACACTGTAATCAATTTTCAACTTAATACTTTGCCAGAAATTACAAGATTTCTTAAGAGCTATTTTACCAGATGGGGAAGGTATGTTATTAACTAATGATACCACTATTTTGAAGCCTGTATGCATTTCCATGCTCATAGCTGAAGGTTGGTAGGTCTGTGGAAGGCTAAAAAGAATGCATCCTACCTGTATTTTCTTTCACTGATGTATAAATAAATAAGTTGAATTCTCAAAGGGTCAAGAGCAAGTCCTAATGCTGTGGATGCATTGATGGTATGGTCTCATGCTCAACACTAATGACACCGACTGTACTGATTAATGAGTGGCTCAAAATAAGTGACGATGGCAAACAACACAGACAGATCTCTTCATAGCTGACCTTTGGGCTGTGGGCCTCAAGTTTCAGCTGCATGAGCTGTGCTAACGTATGCTCCCGGATACTACTCAGTTCAGCTTGCTGCCGTCTCAGCTTTATTAGCAGCAGCGTAAGCTCCTCTGGCTGAAGGAGTACAATTTAAGAATCCAAACAGTGGAAAACAGATTAATTGTTGTCTTAAGTGACAGATATTAAACCAAGATTTCTTGGCAAGTTTCCTCTTATGGTTGACATCAAACATAGTGCCTAGGCACTATGATGATAGGTCCTACATAAATGCATAGATATCTAGAGAAATAGAAGGAACAGTGTTACTTTAAAAGATATAGTGAAGCAATGGTATATTAAGGCATTTTTCTCAGAACTTGTGAGAGAATTATTTAAATGTCAAGTATAAAAAACCCATGATACCAAAAACCCATTATAAAGGTTTGCACATAAGAGTGTTTAAAAAGATTATTATTAAAAGTCATTTTAATAAGATATTTACAAAACTACACCTAGGACTTTTCAAGCAACAGAACAATACCTGCACATCCAACAGACTATTTTAAAGAACAGAAGATAAGTAAAAAGAATTAAAATTCATGTAAAACTTGGATGATAAAATTAATCTCAGTAGCTGGGATCTATTCATTGCTTCCCAATTATATTGTTAAATGTCACTGTCAGTTCTTTCACAGCATTTTTATGACAAAAAGATCAATTTTAGCTTCTAAGAAAAAAACCTATTTCATACATACAGAAAGTTTCCATGAGTGCATAAACCCTCCTTCCACACTCTGGGAAAGCAGAAAACCTTTTGGTTCCTGATTGGTTACTATGATCCCTGAGGGGAATCAATTTTCAACGGCGGATGAAAATTCTTAACAGACCAATCTCATATATTTCTCTTTGTTAGAAACGCAGTAAAATATAGTCTCTGGAAGTCATACAGGTCATAAAATATTACTCAGTGTTTCTCTCAGTTTTGTTATGGTTAAAAACTGCGGGAAAATCGGAGGGAGATTCTTCTCACTTAAGTGCTACAGTGTGCTCTTGAAACTTCCAGGCCAAAAAGCATTCTCTGATTAATTAGTTTCGCCTTTTTTTTTTTATACCATGGCAGTCCACTAGCTCTCTTTTTTATCTGCTGTTACTCTTTATTTTCCATTCAATTCTTTATACAGACATACAAATCATTTTTACTTTTCATTTGGAATCAAGTTGAAAATTATTGCCTTCGAGTGGGAAAGAAAATGTCAGAAGTAAACTGTAGCTATCATTGGATTCTTTAGATAAAATTGGGTATCTATAAAAATGAGACAATAGTCTTTTATATTAAGTAATTAAAGAATGTTTATTACGTGTGTGTGACTTGAAGAAACGATACAATAGGAAAAGAATGGCTGTCTTTGCTTTAATGCTAACCACATTGAGTGACCTCACGACTCTGGGACATTCCATATATTATGGGGCCCTGGTGGTACAGTGGTTAGGAGCTTAGCTGTTAACCAAAAAGTCAGCAGTTTGAATCCATCAGTCACTCCTTGGAAGCCCTGTGGGGCAGTCCCTACAGATTTGATGAGAGTCGGAATTGACTCATTGGCAATGGATTTATGATCATTACCAAGCTCGTGAGGTCTTGCCAGGGAGAAGGCAGGGTGGAGTAAGGGATTTAGATATTCTAAGATTGATATCTGACAGAAATATGAAAAGAAGAAATCTTAAAACTCTTCTTTATTACTTATGAAGGATAAAGAGATTTTCAAAAGGATGACAGAATCCAATAAGTTTGTTAGATATTTAAATTCTGAAGTCAAATAAACAGAAGCACATTGGATTAAGAAAAAAAAAGCCATGGAGGCTGTAAATAAATTTTATCCTAAATATCCACTAGAGGGAGCAGGGCAAAAGATAAAATTTCCTAATATGATATTTAGCAATATCTTATGATAAAGTCTGCTTCTTGGGCAGACCAACAATCTAATTTTAAAAATTCTAACACTAAAAATTTCTAGCTTTAATTAAGCAATTTTTAAGACATTAACAAACAAATTGCAAGTAGTTTAAAGCCAGGAAATACTTTGTTCTATCTAAGCATGTGAAACATAAAATAAAAGGAGGTTTACAAAAAACACTGAAGATGAATTTCCTCTGATCACTTCAGGCAGAGAATTTTAAATAGTGAACAACTCTATGGGGCTTAAATCCCATTTTCACAGAAATCAAGGCTATCTACTGATATTAAAGCATAGTTCCCTTGATTAAAAAATGCCTTTAAAATAAACTGAAGTGATGAAAAGTTGTATTTACTCTTTAATTTGAAGAAAAATAGTGTCCTGGTAATAGAACTCATTCTCAATTTGAAGGTAGCACTGACAGTAACAATGGTACTTGCTTTGACCTGATATTTTTATAGTCTTTACTTTTCTGTGTAACCATGCAATTAAGAAACTTTTTGCTCTTAAGTAGTTAATCTATATAAAAATCTACAGCAGAAACTTCTTTATAGGTCTACAGTTTGACTACAAATGGTTCCTTGCTGGATTTGAATTACTCCAGCTTCTATTTTAAGGATAAGGGAATTAACAATTCGAGGAGGTAAATGAACCTGCAACCCAGGTTATACAAAAAAAAAAAAAAAAAAAGCCTTGAAAACATAATCTTCTATTTAGGCAGTCAGACAATTAGGCAAAGCCACATCCTCTAAGACACTGAAATGGCTACATGATTCCAAATTCTTCTGATGTGCATCTCCCTCTGCAAGAGCAGTAATGGTTTTTCTTTGGGATGCACCTCTCTGAAAATTCAAACTTAAAAGCTATTTCCAATACATATTTTTATGTGTAGCACATAAATAAAAAATGTGATGTGGTAAATAAAGATACCATACTCACTGTTTTGCCTTGGAGGCTCTGGGAACCAACAGGCTGTAAAGTTAGGCTTGCTGGCATTGACCTTCTGTCAGGCACATAGACATGCTAGGAACATAAAGGCACAACATCAATTCTGTGATAAAAAACATCTTTTATATTATGAAATACCATTTAAAAATTGCTATTAGTGCTTGTGAAAGACAGGTATGGAAATTTCTTGTTTGACTAAACACAGATGCTGATAAACAGAGTAATTCTACAGTCTAGTTTAGCAGTTCTCAAACTTTTTGGTCTTAGGACCCTTTATGTACTTAAAAAAAATTTCAGTGATAAGAGTGGCATTGCTTTACACTTTTGCAGATCTTTTTAGTGTCTGCCGTAACAGAAGACAGGCAGATTCACTTATCTGCTCCTGCATTCGATCTGTTGTGATATGCCCTTTCACAGTTGAAGTATATTAAGAAAATCTACCCTTGTTGATACATGCAGTTGGAAAAGGGAAGAGAGCTTTACTTGGTTTTTTGAATAGTTGTGGATATTCAACTATTATACTACATTAAAGCTCAAAGAGTGGTAGTTTCTAAAAGGTTAGTTGCAATGTGATATCTGAAACTACATCAATGAACTTTTCATACTGTTACATTAACATTCATTATCTATTTGTGCTCTTTATGAATCTTTTACCCATGCTTCATTTTATATCAAACATCCATCATTTGGAAACTACTGGCTTACTGAATTAAACAGATCTTCCGAATGTTGCCCATTTCATACCAATATACTATCTAATGAATCACACTTGTTAATATTACCACCAATCTCACTAGAAAAGTCTTTAAGCACTGGACAGCTGTCAAGCTCACAGTGGCACAGGCAAAATTTCCAAAATTCTAAATTTTGCTTGAAAGTGCAAATGTTGTCATCAGTGATAGATACTGTCAGTCGTTTTCCTTGCAGTGACAGGTTCGTATTTCATTTTGAAAAAAGAAAAAGCGTTTGTCAAATACCCAAGTCTGAATAACCATAGTTTGTCTGTTATTTGTTCTTTCAAGTAAAAATGGTGCTCCATGAAAAAAAGGAGCTAGTTTAGCTTGCAACCAACATAATCACACATGTGTTTTTTTATGAGAAAACCATTAGTACTTTGGTATGTGACAGAAATGCTTTATACATTTCACATTTCCATTACTCACTCAGAATATTAAGATGATAGTAATCAAGGATCAAGATTCAATAAAATTAGTTTTACTGTTTTGAAATCAATGGCATTAAGGAAAACTGCTATTTTTATTTTTTTACTGAGCGTGTATGGCAGTGAAGTGTAAAACGACCAGTAGAACAATTTGGAGCCACTGCCCTGACTTATGCTATGCTGCTAGTAGTTTTACTCACCATTGCTTCTGGACCATTAGTGTAAATGTAAACCAGCGAAAAAAGCAAATAATAATCTAATTATTATGAAAATGGTTTTGACCCTGCAGACTCCCTGAAAGAGTCTTAGGGAACCTCAGAAACTCCATCGGAGTCTGTGGACCACATTTTGAGAACCACTGGTATAGATCAAGATAGATGACAGGATAGTTTGTAAGAACAAATCTGGCAACGTTGGAGAAGTTTTTTTGGAGGAAGAGGGGTAGACATTTAGTTGGCTAAAACTTGACAGAGGGCACAAATTCATCTCACAGCTGATGCCGCAACAGATTTTAAATTCTGGCTAAGAATGTGAAAAACATTCACAATCATGAGACCATGCAATTTAGTCACTTTTAACACATTATTTTAATGTTAGATCGGATTTTTCTTGACTATTGTTACGATTTTTAACAAATGTGATTAGACTTTGGACATACAAATGTTGAACTTTGTTACAATGGAGGTCAAAGGTGGCCTTTTTTCAATGAGATACACTCAAGCTTCCTCCAAAATAAATTCCTGATTGATCTATCAATTTCAAACAAATGATTATTTTTGGAATGATCAACCAGACGCTTTAGGTAATAATGCAACTGAAGGATACAGGCTATCACAAAGCTAAGAAGAAAGGTGTATTTTTAAATGGTTTAATGTCAGAAATTCACTAGGATTAAAAACAAATCATAGAAAAAAACTCTTTTTGACTTTAGGGTAGATATTAGGGAACTCAGCACATACAGGGTGACTGATCAGAACAACAGCTTTAGCATTATGAAAAGTGATCCATACAAAGCACTCTGCAATTCACTCCAAATATTCCACGAAACAATGCTGAAACCAACTTATGGTACAGACTGAAACATGACCTGCGTCTACACCTTAATTTTTGGAAAGTATGTATACCATTAAGCATTATCACTCTAATATCAAGTTTGGCACCTAAGGAAATATATGTCAATATAACATATATTCAGCTAGTTAGAAAATGGGGTTAACACTTTTATCCTTGCAAAGAACAGCATGAGCCTGATACAAGATCGCAGGTATACCAGAAGAGGGCAGGTGTGGAATTTGAAAGTGTGTGCACAGCCAATAAAAATGCATGTGCTCTTAACCTACATGGAGAGCTGATAAGATATGTTATCAAGCAGAGAAGAATGCATAATACATCCTCTCAAAAGAACTGTTTCCGTGCTCCTGAGAGATGAAGCACTGCATTAGGTTTTATAAGTGAGATTTTGACACTGTAGAATATTTTTAAGTTAATTTTTAAAGTAAAAAAGAACTGCCTTGCCCACCTTGGCCTTATTCTTGTCTCTCACATTTAAAAGAAAGAGCAGTGCATTAGAAATAAAACACAGCATCCATAAAGTTGTGAGGTAACACACAAAATCAGCACATATCTTACCTTAGGGTGATGAGCTCTGTGTCTGCGGTCTATTGTCACATCTACTCTCTGCGTTGGGGAAGACACCTCTGATCTATATGTACGCTGAGGTGAGTATCCCTGGTAAGCAGCTATTGAACCATGGGAAGGTGATGTGGGAATAGAGTGCATCGTCTGGTCTGAAATATTAACCATGGTTTTAGGACTACTCAGAGTACCGTGTCGAGGGAGAGTGCTCTGTTTATTATAAAACTGACGCTGCTGCCATTCATAGAGCTGCCACATTGTGTCATCTCTCATCGACCTCCGTTTCTCCTCCGCCCCAGGTCCTACTGTCTTGTCATGAGTGGAAGGGGTTACACTGCAGATACTTTCAGGCCTGGTCTTGCTGTTTCTTGGGAGTGTTCTATAACCTTCAGGGTAGCGGGCCACAATCTGGGCTCTGTGGCTTGGCATATTTCTTGGTAATGTCTGGTAAGAAATTACTCTAAAATATAAAAATGGTTGAAATGTAAAAATGAGGGGGACAGCAATTTTCCAGATTCTATATTAAAATGCTCTTCCTTTCCTCTGGTAAGTAAAATTTATATTAGGACTTACTTTTTTAAAGGATTGAAACATTATACAAGGTATAAATTATTAATTAACAGATTTTAATCTTTTTATGAAATTCAATTTCATAGGCTTAATTATATCAGTTACATAAAATAAGAGACTATTAACTCCACAAAACATATAGTTTGGCTTAAAGAAAGAAGAATGTTTTACTATACTTCGTTTCAAAAATCAGAATGTTCAAGATCTAATCTCAAGCCTGTCTTCATATTTTGCTTTTATATAAATAAACTCACAGAATCTCATTTTCACATATCTCACTCAAACAGTTAATTAGGAGGTCTGCATATGGATGGAATACTGAAGTTCTGAGTTCTATCTGTGGAGCCTGAAGATAAACTATCACAGGTATATATTAACTACTCTGTGGTACCACTTCCCTCAAAAAAGCACATCGACTTATGGGAGGAAGTACATAAGTATATTTGTGATTTGAAGGAGTAATGTCCGTTGATAACTTTTTCAAACTTGGAAAAAAAAAAAAACTGAAGGATAAAAATATTATATAAAGACAAGACACTTAACATGAAAATATTTCAGATATGAAATTGCAAATCTCAGGAATTCTGCAATCTCTCCAGCACAGAAATTAATACTCCACTTAATGAATGGTTTCAACATTTTTTTTGGAGGGGGGCTTTTTAAAGCAATCTAAAAATTCCTTACCTACGTCAAGCATTCAAAATAGAGTTCTTTTAAAATGCCTGTTTTTTGATATGGATACATAATAGCACATTACTAAGCACAGATTATTTCAGTTTCTTAAAATAGAATGAAGTAATTTCAACTCAAAATTTTTCTTTTTAACACTTTAATAAACACACTCTTTTGAGTTTATAAAAACTATCCTTGTGTTAGCCTCATGCTAGGTCAAATACATGACATGAAAATTATTTTAAAAAGTTAATACAAACTTTACATAAGTTATATTTGTGTTTCTACATCAGTTTTAGAGAGAGTATAGCTACGATTTACAACATAGCCTTTTTTTTTTTAACAACAAAAACAAAATCCAGATTAAAAAGAGCAGGATTAAATTACAAGTATTCATTTTATGCTACTATCTCTACTGGAATAAACTTACCCTTCTATCATAATTATGTAAATAGAGATGGCAAAAAATTAATCTGAATAAACTCACTGCACATGTTATCAAAATCTAGCTGACTGACCAACTGAAACGTCTTGGGCTTTTAGTTTTCTCATCTAGTAGACAATTTGATCACTAGTGTATCTTAAAGTTCTAAAATTCCCTGCCTTACTTCGTAATCTAAATATTTCCATTTCCTTTAATCATTCCTCCTAAATAAAAATTCTTTCACCATCCTGGTTGTTCTTCAGATGCAATGTCTCTACGTGAACCAGGTTAGGTCAGAACTGGACAATATACCCTCAGGTGAAACCCATCTAGGCCAACCATCTCATGACTTTGGGGAAAGGAGGGGGAGGAATGTACCTAATATTCTGATGTAACCAGTAGAAAGAGTTCAGTCCCTTGCTGGATTCCCTCCAGGTATATTCCCTCCGCCCCGCCGCCCCGCCCCCCTGCTTTTTTTCTGTTCGGTATCCTTCCCTATCCCCACCTTCTTTGTTGACATGAAAGCCAGAAACCGAAACAAGTTCAGAGTTGGCAACACCAAGGCTACCTGCTTAGGAAGAATGTCAGCCAGGGGAAGTTGATTCCAACAAGAGACTTCGTCCTGGCTCTCATGCAATTTACCCTGACATATTTTTTTTTTTTTATTGTGGTTTATTTGGTCACTCATAAATTCAGGATACATTATAGAGATCTTAGCAAAAGGCTCTGCTAGGCACTAAACTATATCATAGAAACATTTATGGATCATATAAATAATATTACCTTTGTACCCAGTTTGGAAATATTTAAAAAGAAAAGATTAATAATCATATAAGGGAAGAATATACATTGTCAGAACACTAAAAACAGCCTCTAAATTAATGTTTAAATTCTAGTTCATAAAATGGAATCACACCAAACCCCTCTGTGAGTCTTGGTCACTGAAACATTCATGCTGTGTAACAGAAAACATACAGAATATGAGCTGGTCCTTGTTGTAGAGATGTATGTCAGACTTGAGCTGCCAACCCATCACATGGTTATTAACTGTAAGCTATTTTTCTATTAATGACCACAAAGTTTAAAAGACTCTTCTGCCATTTTTGGAACTTTTAATGGAAAATTAGTTTAAACGGAATGAAACCAATGTTATAATCACTTTATATACAAACTATCGAATGGGAAACAAATTTGCTCTATAAACTTTCACCTAATGCACAATAAAAAAAAAAAAAAGGTTATTATCAGGTAGATTTATTTTTATCCCATATACTTTCTAGCATTTTGAGACCTGGTTTTAAAAAAACTACAATTCCCTTCAGTGGTCTTCCCTAAAGAGATTCAAATTAAGCAAAGTGTGATTTACTTTTAAGTGAAAACTTAAGAAATGAACACTGTAAGCTTCCCCATCAGGTTTAGTGTTCCATTCAGCAGCAGCTGCCTGTCAAACACCATGAAACCCTGTCCCTGCGATTCTGCCATGCAGAACAACGGCTTAAGGCACCAGGCGTCTTAACAGTGCCTGTCACTCACAAAGAAACTTTAAAGCTTTGTCCGCAGATGCACGGATCTACTATTTGACTAAATATTAAACCTCTTTTCTTTCTATCAGAACTTTAATAACAAAAGAGAGCCTTTCATAAAGATTTTTTAAAGAATGATTCCATGAATTACAATTATGCTTCATTCTACCAATAAAAAAAAAATTACATTATAAAACATACTATATTTTATGAAGTTTATAAATTGGACTCTAGCTATTTCATAAGAACATCTAACTAACTGTATTTATGCAAGCCGGCATCACAGTGAACTCAGAGATGGAGGAAGAACTCAAGAGAAAACCTTAGTTCAAAATAACCTAAGACCAGTCTTCAGAAGCTGCTTGTCTGCGTTCAAAAGAAAAAAGTCACACAAAGCCTACGTGTGTGTTTGGAAACTAACATTTATGCAATTAAAAAAAAAAAAAAGCTAATCTCCAGATATTTGTTGAATCCCTCTAACTATATGCTCTTAAAGTATGATTTTACTTCAGGAACAGTGATTCCACTTTGAAGTGAGATTTAATTTGCTAGGTAGAGATTGGGCACTTCTTCTGGTTTGGATTTTTATCATTTCCCTGAAAGTGATTACTTTAATTAAACCTCCAAACATCCTTTCTTTTCTTTTTTTAAACATCTGGCTTCTTTTCTGAATAATGAAATTTTATTTCTGAAATAGCAAATATTTCTTACAACCATTGCTTGGCAAAATTAGAAAAGTGAATACTGAGGGTAGAGAAGAAGAAAGCGGAGCTGAACAACACAGCACAGGAGGATATTGGAGAGATAACAAAGGACAACGCCGAGTGTACCCAGGCTTTTAAGTTGCACTTGTGAAAGACAGCTGAAAATTCAGCTAACAACTGCTGATGGCAGCCATCAGAATTGAGAAAACTAGAAGCACAATCACATACCTCTAAAGTTTCACTATTAAAATAAATTACTCTTCCTTTAATCAAAACATTATTAACGTCATTGTTTTCTGGTTTTCTACTACTGACAGGTAAGAGTTACAGTAATCCTTTGGTTAAGGGGTCCTGTATTCTCATCTATAGGCCTTTCCTCCAATTCCTTTGGCCTTTATTTTTGGTCTCCTCTGTAGCACACAGCCCCCTCCTCCTATTCTTTAAATGCAGATGTTGTTTTAAGTTTTCCCTCAGAATTTTTCTTTTATCTAGCCTCCCTGCTAAATTATTTTAACTATTTTTTACCCTTAGCTTTAATTACTTTTGATGACTCCCCAAACTGTACTTAAGTCCAGATCTCTCTTTGGAGATACAGGGACCTCAACCATTCATTACTTTCTCTCTTCCCAAATCTTCTCTCTGTGGTAAAAGGCATCAGACAACCCTAGCTGTTCAGGTTAAAAAGCAGGGTATCTCTTGATTTCTACCAATCACTCAAACAAGTCTTGAGTGAGACTGCTTTGCAATCAAAAGCACATCTAAGCTATCAACTAGTCTTGTTCATTATATCTTAAATATACCCCATCCTGTTCCCACTTCAATTACTCCAATAACGTTTGAACTTTTTCTAATTCATTCTCCAGATTCTGTAGCCAGGGTGATCTTCTGAAACACAATTCTGAATGAATCTTTTCTGGCTTATCTCTCCATCTTTCTTTTTCACCCCCGATCACAGATCACAGCAGTTACACCCAAGCCATGCTGGATTTCTGCTGAGTTCCTGCTCTCTATCAACTCTGGTGCTCTGTGTACCTAAGCCAAGATATGCATAAAAAAACAAAAACAAACAAACAAACAAAAAAAACCACTGCCAGATATGCATACCAGCCTTTATATCTCAGCTTGTATCTCACTTCCTGCAGAAAGGTTTTCCTGAAACCTTAGATTGTGTTGGTTGTCCCCGACCTATGTTCTTATAGAACCCGGTCCTTTCTTCAATGTATTTATTGTTATGCTACACTGCATTTGTTTATTCAACCACCTCAAGTAGACAACAGACAATAGGCTTAGTAAGAATCTGGAATATATCTTTTCATTATTTTATTTTCTGGCTCTGTGATTAGCATGCAGTAGTTGTACAATAAATATACGAAAGAACAAGAGTATGTATGAATGCATAGGTTTAATATTTAGTCACGTACATTCTGGTTTTAATAAGGCCAAGAAAAAAGACTGGGAACTAGAGAGCAATAAGCTCTCACTGTCTCTACATTACTTGCCTTATGAGATCCCTGTGTTGGACTAAGCTGCAGAAGCTGCTAATAGAAGACAGCCAGAGTGGGGCTGTGGGGATGGTGCAGACAAGTTTTCACGGGCTAATCGTAATTTTGAAGTCCTGGTGGCGTAATGGTTAAAAGCTTGGCTGCTAACCAAAAGGTCAGCAGTTCGAATCCACCAGCTTCCCCTTGGAAACCCTAAAGGGTAGTTCTACTCTGTCCTGTAGGGTTGACTCGATGACAACAGGTTTTTTTTTTTTTTTTAAATCATAATTCCAGGAGAAGGTGGTAGTGATGGGGGGTAAGATGGGAAAGCTATAGGGGGTAGGTCTTGCTGCCTCTCTCATTCCAAACAAGCCTAATTTCTACTTACAACCTAAGTTTTCCCTTGTGCTAAATGAACTCTTGCTATTAGTAAGCTGGGTGACAGAGTAATGGGAGAGAGAGGAAATGTTTACATCTAATCACCATGAACAAAAGATACAGTAATGAAAGCTGTAATATCTAAAACACAATTAAAGCCAATACTTCTAACTGGTAGGTTGAAAACCAATCTTCACCAACGTAGCTTGAAATAAACTTGGGTTCATAAAGCATAATAAGACACTTACCCTCTGGTTTCTTCTTCATGACCCCTCCCTTTCTGGATTTTAATCCACTGCTCCAACTGTTGCATTGAATTGGTTCTCTGTATGACTCGATCAGCATCTGTGTGTACAGGTCCTGTATTTGGGTGGCTTCCACCTCTAACATCTGCCAGGCTAATATTGGCTGTTTTGTTCTCTGAGCTATTCACATTGCCTGGCCGGTAGTGTCCAGTCTGAGCTGGGCACGCTGACCCGCTATCATATTCAGACGGCAGAGAATTCAACTTTACACTATTAATTTTTGTTAAAGGTCTATCTTGGCCATCCTTCTGAAATCCATACTTTTCAGCTTCTAATGCCTTTTTTTCTTCAATTTTGCTTATTTCTTTGTTTCTGTGGTTGTTTTGGACCTCTGGTTTAATTAGCACTCTATGGTTGGGAATATTATTCATTTCTTTAGTTGGTACATTTTCAGATGTAACCTTGTCCACTCTGAAATCAGAAAAGAAAATCATAGTAAATCATATGAAAAAAAATGCCATGATAATTCTGAGTTTCAATCTAGAAAATAAATGAAATTACCTTTGAATTTAAGGGGGGAAAAAAAAACAAACTGAGAGGCTCACGGAGATAAATATGCACAAATCCCCAATGCTGTGGTATTAAAATTTAAGCCAAATGCCAGAATGTATAAATAGAAAAGAGAAAAAGAAAACACAAAACATGTACAGGACGAAATACTTGAAGGATAAAACGTGATGTATGCCTCCACCATAAACCTGGGAATAAAGCAAATAAGATGGCCCTTTGACAGTTAAACCATAAAATCCACATTTGCAGGAGAGTAGTCATCATGAGACAAATATGAGTCTGGTCTGTGGAAACGGCTTCACCATGAAATTATAGTCTGATGCTATCAAAGATCTGAACCATATGACTAACTAGCTTAACTCTTTAGGTGTGTATTTAAGAGGCAGCTGAGAGTGTTAAGAGCTCTCAGTGCCAGACAGTCTATGTTCAGATCGCAGGTCTCCCTCTTAATAGCTGTGTCTTTGGGCAAGGTACAGAAATGTACATTGCCTTAATTTCCTCTTTGGTAAATTGGGGATAATTATGGCACCAACGTCAGAGGGTTGTTGTGAGCTCAGATGAATTCATCAGTGGCCACACAGACCTTGTTACCATCATTCATCATTACTTCATCAAGCAACCTTTGGATTTGAATCTGGCATCCCATGTACATCTGCCCACTGGAAGAATGTGCTAGATAGAAGTGTATGTCTGGACCACTTGACGGTTTTATTGCTCACTGTACATCACCATTCCAGTTGCTATATCTAGGTCTTTTTGATGAGAATCAGCTTTCCTAAACCAGGCCACGACAAGACCAAGCTGAATATCTGATCTTAACTTGTTCAGAACTTATGAAGACCATGTCGCTTTGGGAGGCCTCTCCACATCTGAATACACAATAATGCTTCTACCAGATCCTAAGTACGGTACTGGAGCCAACTTTAGTGATGCATGTACAACACATACGTGTGTGCACGCTAGTGTGGAATATGATCAGTGAGGAAAAGATGAGAAGAAATATGATTATTTTTCTTGGAGTAGAAGGTAAAGACTATCCAATGAGCCAATATTTTTCATTTCCAAATAAGACTAGAGAAGAAATAGAAATAAGAATAAACTGTAGCAAGAATGATTTAGGTTAGATATAAACCACAGCTTCCAGATTAGAAGCAATATTTGACACTGAGAAAGTTTACTGAGATAGGTTGAGGAGCTTCTTTTTCTTGAAAGATAAAATTAGTTAATGCCTGCTTCCTTGATGATATTTTTCTGTGGTAGTACCTGAAATGTTTGGTCACATGCATTCCCGCAAATCCTTATCTCCTTTGGATAGTACCTTAACTAGGAATCTGGACTAAAGATTTCAAATCAAATGCTTCCACTCTAATGAGGTATCTACTTTATGAACCACTATCTAAGCAATAATTTGTTCTTCAAGCATATGCTGGGATTTAAATTTAACCTGTCAGTTTATGCCAATTTTCTGACACACCCATAATCTGGCTACCATAACTGTTGTGGGGAAGAATTGAGATGCCCTTAAACAGGAGGGGAAAAAACTATTTGCTGACCTTGGTGCTGTGGCAGGAATAATGATATCTTAAAAATTATACTGTAGAGCTTATAAAAGTCATTGAAAATTTACTCTGAAAGCAAATTTATCCCTTTCCTAAATATGGGAAGGGGAGGTTAGAGTAGCAATGCCTTTTTTTCCCTTGATTTTTCCAAGGATTTATCATTTAAGAGATATAAAGTAAAAAGACACATGCTGACTTTTCTCTGAATGTAAGAAAATTCATTCAGAAATTATGCTAAACCCGTTGTTGAGTTGATTCTGACTCATAGCGACCCTACAGGACAGAGTAGAACTGTCCTATAAGGTTTCCAAGGAGTGGATGGTGAATTCGAACTGCTGACCTCTTGGTTAGCAGCTGTAACTCTTAACCACTGCACTATCAGGGTTCCAGAAATTACGCTACTGTAATATAAATAAGGTAAAGCTTGTGATCTAATTTTAAAAAGAGACATTTTAAAATTATTGCAATAAGTATACTGAAATACCAGAAAATTAAAATAGTGATGCTGCGAACAGAAATTATACAGAGAAGGTATACTATGATTAAATTTCTTTTATGCCATCAATGATATCCATAGTAAGGGACTTTGATATTGCACCTCATAGATGAAATATTTTATGAATTTAGAAGAAATGAACTATCAAATAAAAAGCTAGATGCTTTATCTTCTAGATGATATACCTTATTAAACATTTATAAGTATTCTAACCATACAGGAAAGAGAAGCTATAGCCTTAAAACTAAACAAACTCCCCTATCACTTATGAAATATTACAATAATTAGGTGCCTTTGATTTGAATGACTAAAAACTAATACCCAGTGCCATCGAGTCGATTTCGACTCATAGCGGGCAGGGTAAAAATGCCAATGGCTAGGAGTGGAATAAATGACATAGTTTCTATAGGAAAACAGTGCCTGACACAAGGCAGGGGACAATCAATAATTACTGGCTAACAAAGCAAATTACATCAACATAAATTGGCTGAAAATTGATATGAGCATATAATCAACCTAGCAGGCTGCCAGGAGTCTAACGCAAAATTTGACTATCATCTTTCTCACTCCAAATTATGGATACTAGTTTTCAGAATGCTAAGTGGAAATAAGTTGAAAAACCTGAGGAAAGTACAACATACAATAGTAAGAATTTCAGGAAATCAAATATTTTAGTTACCACACTGACTTCTGTGTTCTTAACAATTCCTAAAAAATCTGTTCTGAAGTTGATACTATCCAGGATTTTCAATTAATTCTTTTTAATCTACGTATTTTCTCCAGTTATCAGTGATAATTACCTCACCTTTAAATTCATTCAGGCAATTTTTACATATGAGTTCCAAAAGTAGATTTGCCTTCTATTAGCTCTCAATCTAGAACAAGCATATGATTGGGTGGCTTTTTAAAAATAAGCGTCCTAGAGTTCAATCCTGGGTCTTCTCTTCTTTTGTCTGCCTGCTTTTCTCCAACTTTAATTACAGTGAGAGGTTAAGTTGACTTGGACTCAGTATTTAACAAAATAAGCCTAATATATACAGGAGCCCTGGTGGGACAATGGTTAAGCACTCAGCTGGCTAACTGAAAGTCTGCGGTTCGAGCCCACGAGCCACTGAGTGGGAGAAAAGACTTGGTGATCTGCTCCTAAAAAGATTACAGCTTAGGACATCCTATGGGGTAGTTCTACTTTGGCATACAGGTCGCTAAGAGCTGGAATCAGCTCAACGGCATACAACAATATACTTATATAGCATCAACTTGAGTCCTTCAATCCACAAACCAAAAGACTTTAAAAAAAAAGTATGTTACTCAGGTTCTATTTATGTAGTTTTAGAAACAATTTTTTTATAAGTTCTTAATATAATACAAGAATATTGTAATAATTCATATGTTTAAGCAGAGAAAGACATCACACTTAGAAAATTTTAACAGTACTTAACTATATTGTCAAGGAATCTGAGTATCGGAGTTTCAAAGGCAAGAAAATATCAAGAATTATACACCCTCAGAAATAATTGAAATGCTTGATGAACTATTTTCTGAAAGCATTCATCACAAAAACAATCAAATGACTAGAAAATGTTGAAGAAAATTTATGATTGCAATTTGTTAAACTTTGAAAACAGATAACCTAATACAAAAATACGAATTACGCTTCACGAAAAATTCTTTTCTAAGATGTAGGATCTTAAAAAGCACTGTCTTAACTGATAAAAATTTGTGGTTTCAGATAACAATTAAAAATGTACTTACCTGAAATTAAAGGTAATTCTGTAAGAAGAAAGAACATTCGGTTTGAATGTTAGAATTCTAGATTCATCCCAGTACACAGATAGGTGAAAATGAGTAAAGGTGGAAAAAAAAACGCAGGTGTACCTAAAACTACTAAAGGTATATTAATTTAACACAGAACAAGACTTCTCTGAGGAATAAGTTATTTCATATCATGACTATTAAAATGATAGGTACTATGAGAATGACATAAACTTGCAGGGAATGGAGTAAAACATAAGTGGAGATCACCATTCTTTTCCCTACAAGCCTTTACCTTCTCACAGGCTCTGTCTGCACGAGAGCAGCATCTAACATGGCCTTCATCCACAATTCCATTTCCTTTCCTGTATCAGTGCAGAAATAATAGGTCCGCATGTTTGGATGGGCTGCCTGATTGAAAATGACACCATCATTTTAAACGAAAATAGGGAATTTCTGTAAAAGAAAAAGAAAAAAGTTAAGTGGTTTTCTTACATATATCATTACTATCAAATTTTAAAGAAAGTAGACTTCGTACACAGATTCAGAAATGACTTTAGAAAAATATAAAACAATCCTGAAAAAGACATAAGTAATATTTTTTTCTCCTAATTTTATCCTTTTTTAGTTATGTCTACTCTAAAGTGTAAAAAAAAGAAAATTGTGTGTGGCGAGGGAAGGAGGTAAGAAATGAAGCACCGAGTGGCAACTGTTACATGTTCACATCCCTAGCAATTTTCATTTACTGCAATTCACATCTCTTTGTTCGAGAACAGTGTTCCACAGCAATCAGCAAGAGAACTGAAATGCACGTGTCATAACATTTCCCCCTCGTGTTAGCAATTCCTTAGTACTTAAAGGTGCTGCTATGAAATATTTTGTCTGTACAGCTATTTTGTGAGGAAAACATACAGCTATACATATACAAGACTTAGAAATGATCCAAAGTGGTATTCACTTTTAGCTTTTCCTTTCAAGCTTCAGGGTTAGACTGTAAACATTTTGGCTTCAAGATGAAAAAGGACTAATTACTGGTAAGTAGTTAAGTCATTTTGATGTTTTTTCTTTATGGTAGTTCGTTCTACCTCTAGACCAGAGAAAACAGAAAGGAGACAAAATAAAGAAGATGCTGAAGAGAAGCTGCTACACAAAGTGTAAGCACCGAATGCCCATCTTCACCCTGCTCTGACATGGCAATGATGGGCATACGTCTAGAGGCCTCTCTTGGCAGCGGCAGTGACTGTGTCAAAGAAGAAAAAAAGGCTGATGTGGGGAATTCCATGGGACAAGCATTCTTAATTTTCATTTTAAAATGCCTGTGACAATTTCCTAGCAGACACTCAAAGGCAAGGAAAAACAACCAAAGTTCATTTCAGCACATTATGAGGTAAGAGCAGTAAGTACGTAGTTAATCTGCTAAAGACAAAAAGGGAAGAGGAATAAACCTGGAACCACACACTTTACTCTTGAGATCTTACCTACGATGTCAAAAGAGCTGCTTCAAATTCCTTTTAGAAAGAAATCAGGGTATAATTCAATAAACACAGTGATCAAAATAACTATCAACAACTGTCTAAGAATTTTCTACTTACCATTTTGATAATCAGTAGCGTTAATGTCAACAGACTTGAGAAGTAAAAGTGGCTCATAAATTCAGAGGAAACGAAACCACGGAGGAGAGAATTTGAAACAAAAATTACTGTTCTTGTCATAAAATAAAATGAAAATTAAACTAAATAATTACAGAGAAAATATTCTTAACACACATGATCACTTTAATTACTACTTTATAAAAATTCTAGTGTGTGATATCACTGCATGTTACCCTTATTTCCTCTCTTTTCCTTAAAATGAAATTTCTACATTAGACCCTTTAAAAAAAACCTTTAGAGTTCCTAATTTAACACTGACTTGAAAAAAAAAAAAAAAAAGGTGGCCTCTAATTTTATTTTAGCCATAATCACAAAGCAAAGAATGCAGCATGGTATTTGAAAACAAAAAATAACCAGCTTAACATTAAAGCGGCCTCTGACTTAGAGTTGTTCCACAAGCCAACAATACCACAGAGATGAGTGCGCAGTTAGTCAAGAAAGGGGGTCTTGGGTCTGCGTGGATTTAATAACAGCAGATTTAAGCTCTGACTTTCAATATTCTCTGAGAAGTACCTCACGATAATGATGTGCTTAGACTCAAGAACATCTTTCCAATTATTCTGACTCACAGCGACCCTTACGACAGAGCAGAATTGCCCCATAGGGGTTCCAAGGCTGTAAATCTTTATGGACGCAGACTGCCACATCTTTCTCCCACAGAGCAACTGGTGGGTTTGAGCCACTGACCTTCTGGTTAGTAGTTGAGTATTTAACCACTGCACCACCAGGGCTCCATCACCAGGATATTCACAGCTATAATTCAATTATTAGCATTTTGACATATTTGCTTTTCTATATATGTGATATATATATATATATATAACCCCCCTAAACCATTTAGAAATACAGACATGAAGACACTTGACCCCTACATATTTCAGCATGTGCTTCCTAATTAAAGAGACATTCTCCTGCATAAGCATAACACCATTAATACTTAATATAAACACTTCTATAACTGAAATCTCTCTCTCTAATAATCTATGGATCCATATCAATTTTAATCAATGCAAGCATCAAATAGATGATAAAAAAGCATGGCTACTTCCTTACCTTAAAAGCATATTTGCGATTAATGTGATCCTCAGTAGTAAGCATAGCTATCTGAAAGCTAGGCAATAGTATGCTTCCCAGGATACCCTCTTCTTTTTCATCTAAGAGATAATTTAACCTCTGATTAGAATTTTAAATGTTTTCACGAAGCAGAATAAATTTTCTCAGAATTTACTTAGACTGAATCATGAGGATCAGGAATAAAATGAATTACATACAAGTATTGATACTATGCAGGTCTTTATAAGGTTTTAAGTGAAAATATCAAATAGCAGAAGTCTTTTACTTTAAATGAGCTCCCCAATCTTAAGCGAACTGGATATTGTTTCCACAAGTTGAAAAATGTCATTTAGACATAAAACAGCACACATTTGTTTGGCATACACACTGCATTCTACAAAGCTGTTTCACGTGTGATCCCTGAAAATATTTTAGCACTTAAATAATAACAAAGAAATGTTAAAACAAAATTATTCCATCATATTTCTGGTAGGAGTTAAGTGTACAACATCCTAAACCCAGACAAACGCATGGCTTCCTCGCCATATCCTTCAGTCTTTGCTCAAATATCTTATCAGTGAAATTTTCCCTAATGATGCTACTGAAAATCATCTTCCTATCCTAACTCCTCCCAGGATCTTCTATTCTCCTTCTGGGAACTCCCCTTTGCTATGAAAATTATATGCTTTTTAAAACATATAACTTTGGAGGTTTGCTTTTATCAGTCATTCTGATACATAACAAAATTGTGGGAATAAATTTTAAGCCTACAAAGCAAACACATACAACATACCTAAGAAAATGACAAAACATTAATCTTCGCACAGCATAGATTCACATTAACTTACTGCTTGGTGGCAGAGATGTTTATGAAATTTGAAACATATTTCATTTTTATATACCCACAAGACAAGTTAATAAAGGTGTACATCAGCCTGATGCACTCACCAATGAGAAAAACCATAAATGGGAAATAACTCTTTATTATGCTTGCCATGTTTGATTAATTTTTTTATCATAAACTTAACAAGGGATTTTCCCATCCTTCATTTCTAGAGTACAGGCAAACCTCACTTTATCGTGCTCTTCTTTATTGCGCTTCATAGATATTGCATTTTTTACAAACGGAAGATCTGCGGCAATCCTGCATCAAGCAAGTCTATTGGTGCCATTCTTTCAAAAGCATGTGCTCACTTTGTGTCTCGGTGTCACATTTTGGTAATTTACACAATATTGCAAACTTTTTCATTATTATATCTGTTATGGTTATCTGTAATCAGTGATCTTTGATGTTACTATTGTAATTGTTTCGGGGCACCACAAACTGCACCCATATAACATGGTGAACTTAATAGATAAATGCTGTATGTGTTCTTACTGCTCCACCGACTGGCTGTTACCCCAACACTCTCCCTGTCCTTGAGCCTCTCTATCCCCTGAGATACGACAATATTGAAATTCGGCCAATTAATAACCCTGCAATGACCTGTATTATTTTCCACATCTGTAAAACATGGACCCCAAAAAACGGAATCTGTTGGTGTTGAGTCGATCCCTCACAGCGACCCTACAGGACAGAGTAGAACTGCCCCACAGGGTTTCCAAGGAGTGGCTGGTGGATTTGAACTGCCGACCTTTAGGTTAGCAGTCAAGCTCTTAACCTCTGTGCAAAACATGGATCAATCTGGCAAAAAACCAGCATCATCATTATACTA
The DNA here is from genome assembly GCF_024166365.1 of Elephas maximus indicus. Classification (NCBI taxonomy): domain Eukaryota; kingdom Metazoa; phylum Chordata; class Mammalia; order Proboscidea; family Elephantidae; genus Elephas; species Elephas maximus. The sequence continues at coordinate 78,135,394 of NC_064822.1, read as the reverse complement.
GATGTTCTGAGAGATACAGAACAAATGAAGGGATGGCCACTGTTCTCTGAATGTAAGAGAAGAAGACATACAAATGGGGGCAAAAATTTTTGGTATAGAGAACAGCGATTAACAGGACATGAACTACATATAATTACAGTTGAATAAATAACTAGTAGGCTGGAATATTATTACTAATGATATTAGCACAGGCTCTGGAGTCAGAGTGCCTCGGTTCAAATCCTGGCTCTGTCATTTGCCAGTTATAAGACGTCCGGCAAGCTATTCCACCTCTTTGTCCTTCAGTTTCATCTTCAAATAGGCATAATACAATTTCCTACCCTGCCAGGTGGCTCTGAGATTTGAATAAAATAGGTAATCTATGCTAAGTGCTCAGCGCAGTGCCCAACATGGAGTAAATGCTCAATAAATGGCAAGCTATTTTTTTTTATTATGATCATCTCACTAAAATCTGATAGCTGTGAACTACTGTTTTTATTTTAGACATTTCCTCATGATAAAATAGTGAAAATATATTAATAGAATACACTTCTTTCTAACGATAGTTTGCTCTATATTTTCTTTTTTTTTCACATTCTTTTTGTCTTGAGAACTGTACTAAAAATAATAAATAACATTGAATGTAAAATGCAGGTAGTTGATAATAACATAGGCTCTCATATTCAATACGGCTTCTGAGGTCACCTTTACTTTTTTCCAATTAGGTTCTATTGTAACAAAAGGGACAAGCAGCTCCCTTCCATGAGCAACACCACCACCGGCAAATAACAGAAATTTCAATGTTTTTTTTTTTTTACAAAACAGCATTAAGTACTTTTTATATTAGAAATTAAAAAAATTAGAAACAGTAAGCATTTTCTTGTTCTCATTTAAAGATCTAAATAGCCTATAAACAGACTGGAAAAGAGAAAAGTATAAATTATCAGCTTAGGGATAATGTCTGAGTTCCAACTCCTGACATTCTGAAAGAGTGGGAAAATTGTAGTGTAAGCTTGGCACCTAACTAAAGATAATACCACAACTGCAGCAGGGCCAACATCTTTATGGCAAAATGAAATTTTATAGGTTTGGCAAATTCCGACCCAGTAGTCAGAACCACAATTTGCAGGGGCGAAAATTTCTCAACCACAATTTGTAGGGAAAAGAAACAGATGAATACAATTCTACTAATTCCGAAATTTAGAGGTTAATATGCCTTATACTGCTTTGATAATCACAAATCTTTGCCACAATTTTTTTTGTGAGTGTTATCACAAAGTAAATTTAAAAACTAGCAATCAGTTCTAAAACGTTGTCACATCTTGTGATACACTTTTTTAGAAAAGTCATAAATTATTATTTATGGACTGACCGTCTAATTCTTTAGTGACTGTTTCCAACCAGACAAATGACTTAAGTTGGGGAAGAAGGACAGATTGTCCAGATTCACGATTTTATATCAGAGCGGAAGCCGACTTCTCTGGAGGCCGTGCCTGTGTGCTCCTTCAGTCCTCAGGTACCAACTCTGTAGTACCTCACAGATCCACGTGACACATGAACAGAAATCTTCTTTGGACTTTTATTTAACATTTTATTAATCAATAACATATTAACTAGAAATCATTAAAAAATAGGAGTTTTTGATACCCATATTGTAGAAATGAAGGCTGCTAGTCTGTAACTACGATGATACATTTTCTCACCACCAACATTAACAGCCTGATATGTGTCCCTACCACAACTTTATCCACGTTTGACGGAGAAGGCTGTCATTGTAACCGTTATCATTTTTTAATGGGACCGTACTAAACACATTTCTCCGCAATTTATTTTTTTCACTTGCCGATATGCCATAATAGTCCACGATGCTCTAAAATTATTTGCTGCAGAGCAAAACTAGGTGACCCAGAGCTAGGGCTGACAAAGCTGACATGTCAAAGGAATCTCATTCAACTAGTATGAATTCAAGGATAGCATTATAGAGCAAAGGCCCATATGCTCTTTACACAGAACAAATCAGATTAACACAATTAGATTACAGAAACTGGACCAAAACTCAGACTAATGTACTTGAAAGCACTAAACTGTCTGGGTCAAAGTTCAATTACTCAGAATCACATGTCTACAAAGGAAAGATTTTCTTGATACTATTTGTGGATAACAAAATAGCAAAAAGTTGTAAAACTGTTTCCTTAAAAAGTGTCCACTCCTGAAGTTCAACCTTCAGCCAAAGATTAGACAGGTCTATTGGAAATCCTGGTGGCGTAGTGGGGTTAAGTGCTACGGCTGCTAACCATAAGGGTCAGCAGTTCAAATCGGCCAGGCGCTCCTTGGAAACTCTATGGGGCAGTTCTCTGTGCTATAGGGTCGCTATGAGTTGGAATCGACTCGACAGCACTAGGTTTGGTTTTTGGTTTTTTAAGGAACAATAACACATGTGAAGAATGTGCTTCTTAGTTCAATCATGTATATGAGACCAACGCCTGCCCAAAAGCAGTGATGAGAAGCTAGGAAGAAACAGGAAAAATGGACATATGGAAAGGGGAATCGGTACAGAAGGGAAGAGTGTTGACATATTGTAGGGATTGCAAGCAATATCAGAAAACAATCTGTATAAATTGCTGAATGAGAAACTAATTTGCTATGTAAAGCTCCACCTGAAGCACCAGGAAAAAAAAAAGTGTCTACTGCTGAACATATTGTCGAATTGCAATTATAAAATAAAACAGGAATACAATCTATGGTCAACTCACCTCTGTAATAAAAGAGGCAAAGGTCAGAAAGCACAAACCATCGTTTCTTCCACAGCTTCATGCCAGTACTGTCCTGCATTAAATCAACATATTTAAGAATTTTTTTTTTTTTTAATTTCAGACAATTAAATTGACTTCTGTTACATTTATTTAAAATGGGAACATAACTAAATGGCTAATCGAAATTTTGGAGCTAGTTTTCTAGGGATTTGCATCATTTTCTGAATATTTCCAAGTATATTGGTCTCTGAAGAGTAATACTGCAATGACAAGGAAATACCGCTGAAGCAATTTAATTCAGTTTCGTTTTTGTAAGTAATTTGAAATTCACTCTTCTGAACACACATGTCTACTAACATGAGGATAATGTAATGCTGCAGCAGTGTGTGCATTCTGGTAGACCAGATTTAATAAAAATGTTAATCTTGAACAAGAAAGAAAGTATAGGAAGTGAAATTATTTCAAAGGTAATGTGATTTAAAATGACTGTGAATAAAAAGTAATCTTAAAATACAAATACATTTCATCAACATTTTTTTCTTCTTATGTACCTAGTTTGGGTTTGCCTATCTTGCAGAAGATGGTGCCTATTTGGTGGAACTAATTTAGTTCATAAACATCAAGCTCAAACAAAATTATATTGTTAATAAAATTTATCTTCTCCCATGCAATAAAGCAAAATTGCAAGAGAAAATTAAATATTAAAACTAAAAGGAAAAAAGAGGTCAGTTTGGATGTACAACGATTAATATGGTTTATTTCTAGTTGTGACCATCATCTAATAATGGTTTTACAACTACAGAAACTGTATGGTAAAAAATCTAAGTAAAAGATTTGTCCCTAAAATTGACAGCCACACCAAGGAAAGGACAAAAAATTAAATGGTATATGGTATTTTTCACTTCTTACCTATATTCTTTTTTTTAGTGTAGATGATTCTACTGCCGTCGAGTCATTTCCAACTCACGTCAACTCTACAGGACAGAGTAGAGCTGCCCCACAGGGTTTCCAAGGAGTAGCTGGTGGATTTGACCTACCAACCTTTTGGTTAGCAGCTGAGCTCTTAACCACTGCGCCACTAGGGCTCCAGAATAGATGATACCGAAAACCTAAGCCCATTGCTGTCCAGTCAGTTCTGACTCATAGTATGGTGACCCCATAGGACAAGGCAGAACTGCCCCACAGAGTTTCCAAGGAGCGGCTGGTGGATTTGGACTGCCTACCTTTTGGCTTTTGGCTAGCAGCTTGAGCTCTCAAACACTGCGCCACCAGGGCTCAAGTACAGATGGTAGCTCTCTTGAAATAGTTTGGCTGTCACCCAATTTTGGGATGCAGCAAACTCTAATGAATGTACCATGACAATTATGAGTTTTTTTTTTTTAATTTTATTTATTTTGTTGTTATTTAGAATATACACAGCAAAACATAAACTAATAAACAGTTTCTACATGTATAATTTAGTAACACTGACTGCATTCTTTCAGTTGTGCAAACCTTCTTGCCCTGCTTTTCTGAGTTGTTTCTTCATCAGTAACATCAACTCAGTAACATCAACATCAACCCCCTAAGATTCCTATCTAATCTTTCAAATTGCTGTTGTCAACTTGACCCCATACAGATAGACCTTAAAAGAGCACAATGCCCAAGGCAGGCCTTTTTCACTACTTAAACTATAGTTTTAAAATGACTTCAGGGGATATTTTTGGGTATTATCTCAAGGCAATATTTTCAGGGGTTCATCCAGCCTCCATGGCTCTGGAAAGTCTAGAGTTTATGAAAATCTGAAGTTCTGCTCTACATTTCCCTCCTGTCGATGGTACCCAGGTGCCATCCAGTTCTGGTTTCATGGCAAAGGAGGCAGTTGTTCATGGAGGCAATTAGCCACATATCCTATTTCTGACTCTCCTTCCTCTATTGCTCCAGGTGACTGGAGACCAACTGTTGTGTTTTGGATGGCCCCTTGCAAGATTTTAAGACCCTTGGCACTATGCAATGAACTAGAAGGTAGAACAGAAGCACTAAATACATTACTAAATCAATTAACTGGGATGTCCCATGAACCCATGACCTTAAACCTTCAAACCAAGGAACCAAATCTCATGAGGTGTGTGGTTGTACATAAGCAGCCTCAGCAGCTACTCATATCTCACACTTTTGCCAATACAACTTTTTATGTATGTATAACTTATTGACAGCAATTACAATAACTGGCTGTGCAACTCTACCCTTAATGTGATTTTTCCACCACCGTCAGCCCCCTTTTCCCCCTCCCTTCTGCCCCTGGTAACCACTAATAAACTCTGGTCTCATTTGCCTTTTCTTGTTTTTTTTTTTTCCATATAAGTGAAGTCAAATAATATTTGTCCTTTTGTGACTGCATTATTTTGTTCAGCATAATGCCTTCAAGCTCCATCCACACTGTAGCATGTATCAATAATTCACTTCTCCTCCTGGCTGAGTAGTATCCCACTGTATGTATGTATCATGTTTTGTTTATCCATTCATCTGCTGATGGGCGTTTAGGTTGTTTCTACCTTTTGGCTATTGTGATTAGTGCTGCAATGAATATTTACGGCCAAGTCTCTTTCTGAATCTCTGCTTTCAAGTCTTTTGGGTATATATCTAGGAGTGGAATTGATGGGTCATATGGTTTTTTTTTTTTATGGTAGTTCTATGTTTATAGTTTTTTTGAGGAACCTCCACACTGCTTTCCACAATGGCTGTACCATTTTGCATTCCTACTAGCAATGGATAAGGGTTTCAATTTCCCCACATCCTTGCTAACATTTGTTATTTTGTGTTTTTATCTTAAAAAATCTTAGCCATCCTAAAACCCACTGCTGTCAAGTTGATTCTGACTCATGCTGACCCTATAGGACAGAGCAGAACTGCCCCATTGAGTTTTGAAGGAGTGCCCGGTAGATTTGAACTGCTGACCTTTCGGTTAGCAGCTGTAGCCTTTAATCAATACACTACCAGGGCTTCCTGGCCACCCTAGTGGGAGTGAAATAGTATCTCAGTTTGGTTTTGATTTGCTATTCTCTGATGGCTAATGACGCTGAGCATCTTTTCATGTGCCTGGTGGCCATTTTAATGTTCTGTTTGGTGAAATGTCTACTCAAGGCCTTTGCTTATTTTATGATTGATTTGTCTTTTTGTTGTCAAGTTGTCAAAGTTTTATGTATATTCTGGTTATTAGATTCTTGTCAGACATACAGTTTTCTCCCACTCAGTAGCTTGTCTGTTCACTTTTTTTGTAAAATCTTTTGACAAACAAAAGTTTTTAATTTTTATAGGTTCCCATTTATTTTGTCTTTTGCTCTTTTGCTTTTATTATATTAGATAATTCACTGTTGAAAGCTAGGCCTGACAGTGCTGCCCCTGCTTGTTCTTCTAAGAATGCATGGTTTTGGTTGGCACATTTAGGTCCTTAACCCATTTTGAATTTGTTGTTGTATATGGTGGGAAGCATGGATCCTCCTTCATTTGTCTCCATGTGGAAATCCAATTTTCCCAGTACCGTTTATTGAAGAGACTCTTCTTTCGCCATCAGATGGACTTAGCATCCTTGTAAAAAATCAGTTTAGCAAAGATGTGTGGGTTTATTTCTGGCTTCTCAATTGTACTCCATTGGTCTATGTGTCTGTTGTTACACCAGTACCAGGATGTTTCTATTACTGTAATTGTATAGTATGTTTTAGTATGAGTCCTTCTACTTTGTTCTTGTCTTTTGACATTGTGTTGGCTATTTGGGGCCTCTTGACATTCAACATAAAGTTGAGGATTGGTTTTTCTATTTCTGTAAAGAAGGTTTTTGGAATTTTGATCAGGATTGCATTGATATCTACAGATTGCTTTATGTAGTACTGACATCTTAACAATATTAAGTCTTCCAATCCATGCACATGGAACTTCTTTGCACTTATTTAAGTCTTCTTAAATCTTTTGCTGCAGTGTTTTATAGTTTTCATTGTATAAGTCTTTCACGTGCCTGGTTAGATTTATCCCTAGGTGTTTTATTCTCTTAGATGCTATAGTAAATGGAATTGTTTCCCTAATTTCCTTTTCAGATTTCTCGTTGCTGACGTACAGTAACCCAACTAATTTTTGCTTATTGACCAGGTACCCTCCAACTTTGCTAAATTCCTCTATTAGCTATAGAAGTCTTCTTGTTGACTCTTTGGGATTTTCTATACATAGGATCATATCATCCACAAATAGAGATAATTTTACTACTTCTTTTCCAAGCTGGGAAACCCTGGTGGCATAGTGGTTAAGTGCTACGACTGCTAACCAAAAGGCTGGCAGCTCGAATCTACCAGGCAACCTTGGAAACTCTATGGGGAAGTTCTACTCTGTCCTATAGGGCTGCTAGGAGTCGGAATCGACTCAACAGCAACAGGTTTGTTTTTTTTTTTTTCTTCCAAGCTGGATATCTTTTATTTCTTTTCTTGTCTTATTACTCTGGCTAGGACTTCTAATAAAATATTGAACAAAAGTGGTGAGAGTGGATACCCTTGTCTTGTTCCCAATTGAAAGCAGATAGCTTTCAGTCTTTCTCCATTAAGTATGATGTTGGCTGTTGGCTTTTCATATATGCCCTAAATCATGCTGAGGAATTTCCCTTCTATTCCAATCTTCTTTAGGGTTTTCATCAAGAAAGGGTGTTAGATCTTATCAGATGCTTTTTCTGCATCCATAGAGATGATCATGTGGTTTTCTTCCTTTGTTCTATTGATGTGGTGTATTATGTTGATTGATTTTCTAATACTGAAACACCCTACACTCCTGGAATAAATCCCAGCTGGTCATGGTGTATGAATCTTTTAATACGTTGTTGGATTTTGTTTGCTAGTATTTTGTTGAGCATTTCTGCATCTAAATTCATAAGAGATATTGGCCTGTAGTTTCTTCTTTTTTTCTTAGAGTCTCTGGTTTGCGTATTAGGGTTATATTTGCTTCACAGAATGAATTAGAGAGTACTCCTTCCTTCTCTATCTTTTGGAAGAGTTTAAACAGTATTGGTGTCAACTCTTTTCCAAATGTTTGGTAGAATTCCCCAGTAAGGCCATCTGGTCTAGGACTTTTTTTTGGGAGGTTTTTGATCACTGATTCAATCTCTTTACTTGTTATCAGTTTGTTGAGGCTTTCTATTTCCTCTTGAGTCAGTTTATACAGGTAGTGTGCTTCTAAGAATGTGTCCCTTTCATCTAGGTATCTAGTTTGTTGCCATACAGTTGTTTGTAATATTCTGTCATAATTCTCTTTATTTCTATCTAGTCATTTTTAATGTCCCCTTTCATTTTTTAATTTTGATTATTTGCATTTTCTCTCTTCTTTATTTGTCAGTCTAGCTAAAGTTCTGTCCATTTTAATGATCTTTTCAAAGAACTAACTTCTGGTTTTATTGACTTTACTGTTTTTCTGTTTTCAATTTTATTTCTGATCTGATCTTTGTTACTTCTTTTTTTCTTGTAGGTTTAGACTTAGTTTGCTCTTCTCTTTCTAGTTCCTGGAGTTGTCAAGTTAGACTGCTGATTTGAGATCTTTCTTCTTACCTCATGTAGGCATTTATTGCTGTAAGTTTCCCTCTGAGTACTGCCTTCACTGCATCCCATAAATTTTGGTATGTTGTGCTTTCATTTTCCTTTGACTCTAGGAAATTTGTGATTTCTCTTTTGATTCTTTCTTGACCCAAAAACCCAGTGCTGTTGAGTCGATTCCAATTTCTTGACCCACTGGTAGTTTAATAGTGTGGTGTTTAATTTCCATGTTTGTGTATTTTCCAAGTTTCTTTTCCTGTTATTGATTTGCAGCTTTACTCTGTTGTGGTCAGAGAAAATACTTTCTATGATTTCCACCTTTTCAAATTTATCAAGACTTTTTTTGTGACCTAAAATGTGGTCTATCCTGGAGAATATCCATGTGTACTGGAGCTGAGTGTACACTGTGAGCTGAATGTATATTGTGCTGTTTTGGGGTGAAATGTTCTGTATATGTTTCTTAAGTCTAGTTGGTTTATAGTGTCATTCAGGTTCTCTGTTTCCTTTTTGATCATCTATCTAGATTTTCTGTCCAATAGTGAAAGTGGTGTACTGACATCTCCAACTATTACTGTAGTACTATCTATTTCTCCCTTCAATTCTATCTGTGTTTGCATTATATATTTAGGTGTTCCAATGTTGGCTGCATATACATTTGTGATTGTTAAATCTCCTTGATTAACTATAACCCTTTTATCATTACATAATGGCATCTTTATCTCTTCTGACAGATTTCATTATGATTTTTAATGAATAAAAATTACTACGTCATTTGATAACAATTAACAATATTTAACAGAATAAGTTAGCAACACCAATGAACTGATATTTAACTTCTTCTGTATCATCTGTACATATGCAGGAGCAGAGACAGAGAAAAGACAGATAAAGGCCCTGAATGCTGAGTGTACCATCTCAGTTTTCTGGTTATTCCAGCTGTAAGTTAGAAAGTAAAAATGAAAACAATAGTCTCCAAGTAGTCAAAAGAGATGTTATAAAGTCCAAGGGGGTAAAATACATACATCCTTACATACAACCAAAATTAATGATAAGGTTCCAAAAAAGCTTACTTATCAGGCTTTCCAGTCAATATAAACAATATGAATCCTCCCTAAACAGTCAAAGAAGAAAAAGTAAAATTAAATAAACAAACAACATAAAAACTTAAGAGAAAGAGCGAGCAGCCTAAGAGTATAGAAGCAAGCAGTACTTTCTGGATTATAGTAAAATATAATCACTGAGAAACACTAGTGATGCATTATCAGAAAAAGATCAAATTATGATAAGATTTCTCTATATAATTGTACATTTCTGTGATTTTTTTTTGCATGAATAGAAAAATGAACAATACCCTTATATATGTATTTTTCCACTTTGAAATTTTTTAATAATACTTCTATCTGGATAATTTTACCATGCTTTTCCCAACATTTTCATAGAGTATATATTTAATTTTAAATCTAGAAATAAGGAAATATAATTTTTATTAAAATTGTAACTTTGCTTGAGCCTGATTTTTATGAAATAAAGTAGTTAGGAAGAACTGCCAGGTGGGCATTCTTTTCTGCAAGATGAGCAAAACCCAAACAATCACCCACAAGCAACCTCTGTTCTAGGTAACGTCCACTCCCTTTTCTGTCTTCACTGTTCCTCTAATAATCTTCAAGGAAAATACGTAGTAAAAGAATCTGGGTGACTATAATATTACAGCTCTTTTGGCATTTTATGTTATTGTCTTAGATACATTCAGCTTAAAAGGTTCTTTTTGACTCTGTTCTTTGTTTCATATCAAATTGGAGGAAAAAAAATACCTGTTTGTAAAGCCAACCTCGTCTCACCACTGGTGCGTTAGGATTCCTTTTAATTGAGTTCGACCTCTTTCCAAAATTATGAACTTTTTTTGAAGCTCGTGAAGTCTAAATAGGATAGAAAGTGTGGCATTAATACCCGGGGAGTTGAGCTTATTTTTCACCTTCAAAATTTTAATCTCTATTCAGATTTCCCTGAGACTTGCAGGTTATAATCTTGTCAGATTAATTATTACAACTCCACTACTGCTGGCTTAGTTGTTTCAAGTGAAAGAATTTTGCACAAAGACACTTCCCTCCATGATATTACAAAAGGATCACAAGTTTTACATCTTTCCTCTAAAATCTGGATATCCAATTTTTACAAAAGGCAGAGAGCATGGCAGTAGCTTGTCCCACCTGCTACAAAATGAATGAGCCTTGAGTAAAAATGAACAAATCTTTGCAAATAACCAAATGACAGAACTTTTTGCTTTGTATCTGCATTTAATACTGTGGTTTCAATTAAAGAACCTTAATAGCATTAAGCCAGATGAGAAATACTAAGATATGAAACATAAACAAACATATCACAAGTCAAAACAAGACTAGAAAGACTCCTTTAATGTCATGTAGTATTTTCTTCTTTATGGGCAACTCTGAACTTCAATGATACCAGACAGATGGTGTTTACTGCATTCTTAAAAGTAAGCATGAGGATGTAAAATCCTTTTAAATGTGGCTATGCTTAGCATGAAGATTTATTTCTACAGAAATGTTACTGGTAATCAAGAAATATAAAAACAAGCAAACTGAATTTGAATTTCTCTATAAAATAAAAGGTAAGCAATATTAAATTATTTCCTATTTTTTCAACCTATCTAGAATCTTTGGAAATCTAGCATTTATTTCATTAGATTTTTGTGAAGCTTATATTAGTGCAAAATACAGAATTGTACAGCCCAGTATCAATGCATTTTCCCCTGCAATATGTTTCTTTGATAAATTTTAATTTACCTTTGAACAGATAATATGTAAACACAGTATAAAATTGAAATGCTACAAAAAGATATACAAGGGCCAGTCTACTTCTCACCCCTGGGCCTCCAGGGCCCTTCACCCACACCAACAAACTCCATGTGTCTGTCCGTCTGTTTATCTGTCTACCTACCTACTAAATAATTGTTTTCACAGTTATGGAATAGCTGTTCTTTCTCAAATGATTACATATGTAACACTTATGCTTCTGTTCCACTATTTCTTGGAGCTCACTACATAACGAGAATGCCTATCAACGCTTACTCTTGTCATCATGCTGCGCTATGAAACTTTTTGAGCTTTTAAAATATGGTAAGTTAAAAATGGTGAGTCTTTTTTTTTTTTTCTTAATTAGCATTTTTCATGTTATGAATGAGGTTGAGCATCGTTTACATGTGTTTAAGTGTAATGTTCATTTCTTTTCTGGAACTGATTCTAAATACTTTCCTCATTTTTTACACTAAGGAAAGTCATGTTGTAAGTCTTTGTTACTGATCCATACGAGTTCTTTGATTAAAAAAGGAATGAGTTCTTTAATTGTTATATGAATTACAGATATTCTACACGCGTGATAATCTTAGGTAGCTGAATTTGTCGTTCTTTTCTATTCTATTAAGACTTCTGGCGTTTTATGTCACAATTAGAAAATCCTTCTCCATTCTGAGTTTTTTTTTTTTAATCTTCCACTGTTTTTTCTAGTGCTTTTACAGCTTTGTTTTTAACATTTCAACAAATGATCCAGCTGGGAAATTTTTGGTGTCGAGCATGAGGCACAAATTCAGCCTTCTTTCTTGACCCAGTAATCCCCAATCCATTTATCATTTCCCTAGATTTTAACTAAAATACATTAATAAAGCATTATAATGCTAAGTTATACTATTGGCATTTTATATTATTTAATAAGAAATAGAAATTATTCACCTTATTTGAAAATTTACATTTACTTCTAATACTCCATAAAATTTTCTAAAAGAAAAAATTAAAAGGCATTTGAAATATTATTACAGTTCTCTGTTATTCATTTCTACAAACATAATTGACTATTATAATTCCTTTACTACAGTAAAAAATTTATTTTTAAATTTTTAATGTTTTCTTAATGTTAAGGTATTTTATTGGATTTTTGGTGAAAGTTTGCACAGCAAATTAGGTTCCCATTTAACAATTTCTACACAATTTGTACAGTGACATGGGTTACATTTTTCACAGTGTGTCAGCTTTCTCATTATTTCTGTTCTGCTTGTAACTATTTTTTAAATAAATAAAAATTATTCCTTTACTGCTCTTCAATTCTTTTGCTATATGTCAATATAGAAATTGAGCATCAACTTTAAGGTAGTTATTTAAATTATTTATTCAGATTTAGTAATAAATCTTCCAAGAATTAAAAAAAAATTACATTAAAATACTAAATCTGAATTTGTTTAAAGTACAAGAAACAATAACCACAAGTTCTTATGGACATATAAGTCTAGGATGATAGTTAGCCAAGCAATTAAAATTTTAGTTTCTGATTATAAAGAAAAATCCATTTCTATTTCCATATGGCACTTCTTAGATACTTTTGTGAAGTTTTGAAGTATTTTTATAGAGGTTTTCTCTTTGACAGTAAAGAACTTTACACGTACAGATATTTTTTTAAATAATAAAAAAATTAAAACGTAAATTATGTTTAAAAAAAATCATGGCTAAATTTTAAACTACTTATTCTAATTCTCCTCAATCTAGGCATTCTTATAGTCAGAAAATAAGATTCCTAGGCTACTAATCTTTACCTTTACAACTCAAGTTGATTCAATCAAGTGCCTATTTTCTCACAAAACATTCATTATACTGGTTTTAAAAAAATCAAAATCTGAATTCTACAGTATTAAAAAAGTCATTAAATTAATTAAATCTTATTACTTTATATTTCAAGCTCTTATTTCTTATATAAATGACCTCCAATGTAATTAGATTCACGTAATAATTAAAATGAAATGATTTTCTTAAAACTATTAAGAGTGCTTTTTAAGTCTATTAAGAGTGACAGTAATAGACACTGACTACCAGTTATCAATAATTAATAGTAAGAAAATAACTTACTCTGCCTACAGGGCTCACGGGATGCACTGCATAATCTGAAGTCATGCTATAGTTAGAAGCTTCATTTATCATACTTATGGGTCGTTCCTTTTTCTCTTCAGACGTCATGGTTGTAATGGTCCTGAAAATATAATACATCAAAATGCCAGAACTTGCGGTTTAAGTAAACTGCTTTACAGTAAAGTTCCCCCAGAGTTAACAATGCTGGTGTCCTACTTTTTCAAAATGGTGAGAGGCTAGTTACTCTAGAGCCAGAGCTTAATATTTTCAGCTATTATAAATATAATGAACAACTGCTAAGAAGAACATAACTTGATAACATTAATCCATGTATTTACTGAGTATTTTTCCTGTGCCAGGAATCAGGATATATATTTAATCCAGGCAAGAGTTCATGAATGGTCAACTATAAGCTCCATATGCACATAACAACTTTCAAATATGGCACTCATGCAGGTTTTTCTTTAGTCAACGTGAACATGTGATTCAGAACTGTAACTTACATATTCAAACTGATGTGAGTTGAAACACGATGTGAAGAGATGAAACATATCCAGGAGAGCCCAGGTACCAGTTTAAAAAATGAGCGCCCATAGAAGCACTTGCATGATGAAAAGAGAAATCATACCTGGGTAGAATCTCACCATTTACTAGCTATACTGCCTTGGGGGCAAGCAAAAGTCTTTGCTTTTCGTCCGTCCATAAGCAAAATCAGCTCATCCAGAATTGAGCATATTCAGTGAAGAAACTTAGAAAAGGTGCATTCTTTTTTTCTTGGTCTGGTTACTAAACCTAAAGAATCAAATTCTTTTCCTCTTTGACTCCCTCTGGATTTACGTGATCCTGGACTTCACTTATTCCACTTACTCATCTTAACCTTCCAGTCTTAATGTCTTTATATTGATAAGCACCCAAAACAGGGAGACTGGGCTTTCTGTATTACTTCCTGCTTCTTCCCTTGATAGGAACACCACTGAGTCACTTAGAGCAGAATTTTCCTCTACTCTGGAACTACCCTGCAATTTTTCTTAACTCTGAAGCTACTGGACTAGAATGGCAAGAAGTGATTAGACTCAAGATGGATTTTGGAGACTGCGCAAAAAGTTAATGGACTGGATATGAAGTGAGAGAAAGGGAGAACCAAGGATGACTCCTAGATTTGGAGCCAAAAGAGAAGATTACGGGAAGAGTAGGCTGGAAATGGAGATGTAGGGCTGAAACAAGAGCTTTGTTTTGGCCATATTAAGCTTGAGATGCCTACTAGATATCCAAGTACAGATGTATCAAGCAAGCATTGAATATATGAGCCTGGAATAGAAGTATATATGTAGTATAATACTATACAGTGATATAAGGTATGTTTATAACATACCAAATATACATAACTACTCAATAGCAATTATAAGTATTATTATTATTCTAGCATATTAAGTATATAAATTCAAGCTAGTTTTTGCAAATTTTTCAATACTTCTGCTAAAATAAGGGCATAAGTGGGAAAATCTACTTAGGCTATGTGGACAGTGTCATACAAAAAAAGCACCATTTAAATTAAGCATCTAAATTAACGCAAGTCATGTTTATTTTAAAAGGCGTTATTAAAGATATTCTACTTAGTCTTACAACTGGAAACTTCAAAATGAATTACAAGATTATTCAAATATTAAAAACAGTAACAATGATATTAATAAGTAACAGCTTTATAATGTATAAAGCATTTTCACACATATTTCATCTGATGCTTAAAAAAAATCCTGAGAAATGGTAATTATCACTATCCCTGATTTAAGGATGAGAAAACTGAGCTCTACTAAGTTTAATAATTTGACCAACTTTACACAGTTCCTCTGACCTTGAGCTTACTGCCTGTGTTGTAAAAGTGCTTCTGAAATTATATACCTCATGAAAACAAAATTTAAGTCATGTCTCTCCACCTCATAAACAGCTGTCATTCTGTTATTAGACTTGAATGTAAATGTCCAGATAAGAAAACCGTTAAATTGTACTGTATTAAACATGGATAATAGCAATCCCAACGCTAACCCCCATCCTGAACGCAGACATTCCATGAAATTCTTTACTTACTGCTCATTCACTACAAAAATACAATTGTCCTGTGATGGCTGTCCCGTGACTGGATGTTTGCAGGTCACTTTCCTTTCATTATGGCTGAAAGAGGAGTAAGAGACAAAGAGAACACGTTGGCACTTCTATAATCACAAATGCTTTTCTAATACTCTGGTAGTAAAATACCCACTTCCTTAACACTTAAGTTAGTAATGAAGGAGACTAAATCTAAAACCATGTACCTGTTCAGATTCCTAAACACACTTTTTCTACTGTCTACCGTACATGTGTGTGGATATATGCTAATCAGTTTTACAACACGGCTGAACTCACTCTCCTCAGTCCAACCTCAATCCTTGCTTCTCACCATTTTACAAACAATGGTAAGTTGATTTGGCTCACAAGCATTGCACTTTGCATTTCATAGGTGGGCCACGAAAAATGAGGATGAGTATTTACCTACCTCTACCTTTTTGGCCCAATTTAGGAATGTCAAAGACATACACGGAGAAAACAGCCAGTAGTAACAGTACTATTATATATGTATCAAAAAAAAAAAACATTAAAAAATAGAAGGTACATGGGAAGAGTAATAATTTATGGTGTTTCTGTTTTAAACACTGGAGTTTTTCTGTGTGATACTTGAGGAAGGCATGTTTTAGAAAAATGGGATTTGAGGGGGATATCAAAAATCCTAAGTAAATCAAATATAAAAACAACAACAGAAATAAATAAAAAACCTACTTATTATGCTTACTGGAAAAAAAAAACTGCTTTAAATTATAGGATGACTATTTCTGAAGATTGAGACCTTTCCTTAAGAAATACTATTCTTTGTAGGTTAAAAGATGAGATTGGGTCTTGTTGAAATGAGAGAAGGAAAACAACAACAACAATAAAAACCCCATCTCTCAAAGCCAAAAACATTAGATGTCCAAAATAATATATACTATACATTAATACATAAACAATATACATCACCATTTGGGAATCAGTAATCTTTTTCACTGGGTCAAACACCATAAAGCATAGATCTGTGAAAAAGATCTATTGTTGGCTTGCCTGACCTTAGAAAACTTACTTTCATTATGAAGAAAATTTTCAACACACTGTACTAAATACTTGGTTAATTTTAAAGATTATTACACACACTTATTACAAGTGCTCTGTATTGTGGAAAGTCTATAACCACAAGCCAGTAATTTTCTCTCAAACTTTATATACTTAAGTTTCTGCTCCAAATTATAACTTTTATTATTATTTTTTAATAATTTTTATTGTGCTTTCAGTGAAAGTTTACAAATCAAGTCAGTCCGTCACATATAAGCTTATATACACCTTACTCCATACTCCCACTTACTCTCCCCCTAATGAGTCAGCCCTTCCAGTCTCTCCTTTCGTGACAATTTTGCCAGTTTCTAACCTTCTCTACCCTCCTATCTCCCCTCCAGACAGGAGATGCCAACACAGTCTCAAGTGTCCACCTGATACAAGTAGCTCACTCTTTGTCAGCATCTCTCTCCAACTCATTGCCCAGTCCCTGCCATGTCTGATCAGTTGTCTTCGGGAATGGTTCCTGTCCTGGGCCAACAGAAGGTTTGGGGACCATGACCGCCGGGATTCCTCTAGTCTCAGTCAGACCATTAAGTCTGGTCTTTTTATGAGAGTTTGGGGTTTGCATCCCACTGTTCTCCTGCTCCCTCAGGGGTTCTCTGTTGTGCTCCCTGCCAGGGCAGTCGTCGATTGTGGCCGGGCACCATCTAGTTCTTCTGGTCTCAGGATGATGTAAGTCTCTGGTTCATGTGGCCCTTTCTGTCTCTTGGGCTCATAGTTATCGTGTGACCTTGGTGTTCTTCATTCTCCTTTGATCCAGGTGGGTTGAGACCAATTGATGCATCTTAGATGGCTGCTTGTTAGCATTTAAGACCCCAGACGCCACATTTCAAAGTGGGATGCAGAATGCTTTCATAATAGAATTATTTTGCCAATTGACTTAGAAGTCCCCTTAAGCCATAGTCCCCAAACCCCCGCCCTTGCTCTGCTGACCTTTGAAGTATTCAGTTTATCCCGGAAACTTCTTTGCTTTTGGTCCAGTCCAATTGAGCTGACCTTCCATGTATTAAGTATTGTCCTTCCCTTCACCTAAAGTAGTTCTTATCTACTAACTAATCAGTAAATAACCCTCTCCCACCCTCTCTCCCTCCCCCCCCATAACCACAAAAGTATGTGTTCTTCTCAGTTTATACTATTTCTCAAGATCTTATAATAGTGGTCTTATACAATATTTGTCCTTTTGCCTCTAATTTCACTCAGCACAATGCCTTCCAGGTTCCTCCATGTTATGAAATGTTTCACAGATTCGTCACTGTTCTTTATGGATGCGTAGTATTCCACTGTGTGAATTTACCATAATTTATTTATCCATTCATCCGTTGATGGACACCTTGGTTGCTTCCAGCTTTTTGCTATTGTAAACGGAGCTGCAATGAACATGGATGTGCATATATCTGTTCGTGTAAAGGCTCTTATTTCTCTAGGGTATGTTCCGAGGAGTGGGATTTCTGGGCTGTATGGTAGTTCTATTTCTAACTTTTTAAGAAAACGCCAGGTAGATTTCCAAAGTGGTTGTACCATTTTACATTCCCACCAGCAGTGTATAAGAGTTCCAATCTCTCCACAGCCTCTCCAACATTTATTATTTTGTGTTTTTTGGATTAATGCTAGCCTTGTTGGAGTGAGATGGAATCTAATCGTAGTTTTAATTTGCATTTCTCTAATGGCTAATGATCAAGAGGATTTTCTCATGTATCTGTTAGCTGCCTGAATATCTTCTTTAGTGAAGTGCGTGTTCATATCCTTTGCCTGCTTTTTGATTGGGTTGTTTGTCTTTCTGTGGTTGAGGTTTGACAGAATCATATAGATTTTAGAGATCAGGCATTGGTCGGAGATGTCATAGCTAAAAATTTTTTCCCAATCTGTAGGTGATCTTTTTACCCTTTTAGTGAAGTCTTTAGATGAGCATAGGTGTTTGATTTTTAGGAGCTCCCAGCTATCTGGTTTCTCTTCGTCATTTTTGGTAATGTTTTGTATTCTGTTTATGCCTTGTATTAGGGCTCCTAAAGTTGTCCCTATTTCTTCTTCCATGACCTTTATCGTTTTAGTCTTTATGTTTAGCTCTTTGATCCACCTGGAGTTAGTTTTTGTGCATGGTGTGAGGTATGGGTCCTGTTTCATTTTTTTTGCAAATGGATATCCAGTTATGCCAGCACCATTTGTTAAAAAGACTATCTTTTCCCCAATTAACTGACACTGGGCCTTTGTCAAATATCAGCTGCTCATATGTGGATGGATTTATATCTGGGTTCTCAATTCTGTTCCATTGGTCTATGTGCCTGTTGTTTTACCAGTACCAGGCTGTTTTGACTACTGTGGCTATATAATAGGTTCTGAAATCAGGTAGAGTGAGGCCTCCCACTTTCTTCTTCCCATTATTATTATTTTTATTGGTAACTTGGTACTCTGAAACTTTAACCATTAAGTAAAACTAAAACCATATAAAAGAAAAAAAGTACAGATAGTTTTTCAATTACATATTAAATACTGTAACACAGTAGAATGATTAATAGAATACAGTGTTAGTATATCTGTTATTCCTTCAATTAATTGGTCTAATAAGCACATACCAAACCCCCTGCTGCTGAGTCGATGCCAACTCATAGTGATCCTATGAGACAGAACAGACCTGCCCCATGGAGTCTCCAAGGAGCACCAGGTGGATTTGAACTGCTGCCCTTTTGGTTAGCAGCCGTAGCTCTTAACCACTATAAGTACCTAGCAAAACCAAAACCAAAGCCGTTGTCGTCAAGTCGATTCCAACTCATAGTGACTCTACAGAACAGGGTAAAGCTGCCTCATAGAGTTTCCAAGGAGCGCCTGGTGAATTTGAACTGCTGACCTTTTGGTTAGCAGCCGTAGCTCTTAACCACTATGTGACCAGGGTTTCCACAAGCACATAGAAGTACTAAATTATCAGCTTTTTGTAGGTGGCTTTGTTTTTATACAGACATCCAATAGGTGAATACTGTAAACAATCGGTGAGTCTAGATTGACATATGCAGTGGTATTTTCACTACATTAAAAAGTCTGCAAGTGACTTTCTTACCTGCTGGCTTAAAAATGTGCAATAGTGGAAACCTAGAGCCTCATGTGGGATAGTTATGTGATAAACAAAAAATTTGTAACAGAATAAATAAGTAAATTATAGCCTCTGGAGATAAGCAGAAAATCTTGAAGTACTAAAATATGATGAACATTGTGAATGTATACGCAAGTATGTAAATCCTGATGTTCTACACAGCATAAAACACTGGGAGGTATAAAGTCACACATGACAGGAAGGAGCATAAAAAGGCTAGAGGTGGTTGTGTGGTAAACATACAGAAATAAACAATTCCTTTCATAAAAACCAATATCGCAAAAAGAAAAAAAACAACCCCCTAAATACTGTATTACTTCCCTATTCTGTGTCATCGTGCCTGGGAGGAATATAGTTGACTCTAATCCTAATACTTAAGAAGCTCTAAATCATAATAACATGATCCTGCAATGTCCAAGGGTTAAGGTACCACTCTGAGCTTTTTAAACTAAACAGGTATTTAATATGAGTACCCGTCAGAAGAGGATGCAGGGCAATAAGCGACATTTAAACAACGCATAATTAAAAGAAGTCCAAACGTTCTTTTTCACAAAAGCGGATGCTACTTCAATTAAGTTGACATTTTTATTGTCCAAACACTTTTATGCTTGTAAGCTTTTAAAGTGAAACAACTAACAAAATAAATAAAAGTCTTATGATTCTATCTTAGCTAAATGGCCATTCCCAAAAACCAATATAAAATATGTATATATTTATTGTCTTTTACTTCTTCAAATATGTCTACTACGGTGTTTTCCTTTGCTTAATGTTATGATATCAAACTAATATGAAAGTTCATATAAAATCTTTAAGGATACTATTCTTGAATGAAAGAAACAACTTTTCCCACTACATATGTCTAACTGTAATATAAAATGAACAAAAAAAGTCCTATTGACATTTTATTTTGTTTTGATGTATACCTGTAAAAACAACCCATTGCCACTGAGTCGAATTCCAACTCACAGGGACCCTGTAAGACAGAGTAGAACTGCCCTGTGGAGTTTCCAAGGAACGACTGGTGGACTCGAACTGCCGACCTCTTGGTTAGCAGCCGTATCTCTTAGCCACTGTGCCACCGGGGTTTCCCTGATGTATACCAAAAAACCAAACCAAACCCAGTGCCGTCGAGTCGATTCTGACTCATAGCAACCCTACAGGACAGAGTAGAACTGCCCCATAGAGTTTCGCAGGAGCGCCTGGCAGATTTGAACTGCCGACCCTTTGGTTTGCATCCATAGCACTTAAGCATTATACCACCAGGGTTTCCTTGATGTATACAATACTCCTAAAATCTGCCTTATCAGTGATACATTATAAAAAACATGCATAGTTCATTTTCTAAAACATTACATTTCAAAATGTACATGACGTATTTTAAATTACGTTTACTCAATATCACTAGAAGTTCCTACAAATACAAAATCTGAGGGTTGAGATTTTTATAGATAATTAAAAAAAAATCCTGTCACCTCTATAAAACGACATACTTATCAGAGACAAAAATCAGTGTATTGTTCTCTGCTCACTTCATCAAAGGCAAGTACTTCAGAGAATAATTGCATTTTGTAATTAAAATAAACGAAAAGTGTGACAAATTAAGATATCAACACTAGACTTAACCGTTAAAAGTGGTAATTTTCCATTACCTGATAGGACTGTCCATCTTCACTGCTCTTGTATAAGTGCATTTGTCAATTTTTTAAAAGATACCAGTATTTCTAAATCATTCACTGAAACTGAAAACATGAGTCAAACAAACACCTAGTCCTGATAAACAAAAGCAATGGAAGTTAAAAAGGCGAGTCTGGTTTAGAAAGATTCCCACAAAGCCATCTCTGTTAATGTATTTAACCCGTTGCCCTAAGTCAATTTCAACTCGTAGCAACCCTATAGGACAGAGCAGAATTGCCCTAGAGGGTTTCCAAGTAGCAGCTGGTGGATTCGAACTGCAGATCTTTTGGTCAGCAGCCAAACACTTAACCATTGCGCCACCAGGGCTCCAGAATTCTTTTAATGGATACAGCACTTGACACAGTGGGAGACAGCTGGTCCACTCCTAAGTATCAAGCCATGACCAAGGGTGACTGGGTCAGGAAGGGTGACTGCTCAGGATCAGAAGAAGGGCAGGGAAGACAATGATTCCCAGTCTTTTCTTAATTCTCCCAAAGTTTGTTACCTGCACAAATGAGGCATCGACACTTCTTTACATTGTCCTGTCCTTGCTTATAAAGCATGTATTTTCTTCCTACACCTTGTCATCCTTTTCCATACTCCATTAGCGCTTTTTTTTTTTCTTTTAAGGGCCTCAAAATTAAGATCAAGAGTACCATCAGTTTTGATATAGCGCCTGTTTTGAAAATCCTTGTGGTCCAACGTGATTGATCTATCAGGGAACAATTTGAGCATAACACAAATTCTATGTTTGCTTACACAGTTTTGTCTGCAAGAAATTCTAGGTGAGCACAGAAAACTGCACCCAATGGAATCCAGTCACATAGGAAGAAACAAAACACACACCCACACCCACCTCAAACATCTATTAGCTACTTTGTTGTTGTTGTTAGGTGCCCTCAAGTCAGTTCCCACTCGTTGCGACCCTACGTACAACATAACGGAACACTGCCAGGTCCTGTGCCGTCTCACAATCCTTGCTACATTCGAGTTCACTTTTGCAGCCTCTTTGTCAATCCGTTTTGTTGAGTCGTACTCTTTTTCTCTGGCCCTCTCCTTTACCAAGCATGATGTCCTTCTCCAGGGACTGATCACTCTTGATAACATGTCCAAAGTATGTGAGATGAAGTCTCCCCATCCTCATTTCCAAGAAGCACTCTGGCTATACTTCTTCCCAGACAGGCTTGTTCATTCTCCTGGCAGTTCATAGTATATTCAATATTCTACACCAACACCATAACTCAAAGGCGTCAATTCCTCTTCAGTCTTCCTTATTCACTGTCCAGCTTTTGCACGCATATGAGGCAACGGAAAACTTCATGGTTTGGGTCAGGCGCACCCTAGGTGTCAAAGTGACATCTTCGCTTCTTAACACTTTAAAGATGTCTTTTACAGCAGGTTTGCCCAATGCAATATGTCATTTGATTTTCCAACTGCTGCTTCCATGAGCGTTGATTGTGGACCCAAGTAAAATAAAATCCTTCACCACGTCAATCTTTCTCCACTTATCATGATGTTACTTATTGGCCCAGTTGTGAGGATTTTTATTTTCTTTTTGTTAAGGTGTAATCCATACTGACGGCTGCAGTCTTCACTTTTAGCAAGCAAAGCTGGGTCATCTACATATTGCAGGTTGTTAATGTGTCTTCCTCCAATCCTGATGCCCCTTCTTCAGATAGTCCCGCTTCTCAGGTTATTTGCTCAGTGTATGGATTGAATAAACCAAAAAAACCCCAAACCCGTTGCCGTGGAGTCAGTTCCGTCTCATAGTGACTCTATAGGACAGAGTGAACGGCCCCATAGAGTTTCCAAGGAGCACCTGGCAGATTCGAACTGCCCACCTTTGGGTTAGCAGCCATAGCACTTAACCACTACGCCACCAGGGTTTCCACAGATTGAATAAGTATGATGAAAGAATGTAACCCTGGACACACACCTTTCTTGATTTTAAACCATGCAATATCCCCCTGCTACTTTACTGCCTGTTTTATGAACCACACCCATTCAGATCTAGCATCACAACTTTTAGTCCAATAACCTTCTTTCCAACACTTCTCAATAACTCATAAGCCTAAACCCTTCCAATGCTCACTTCTGCTAGCAAACTGCAGGTCCTCTTCAAGGTAAACAGCCATATTTATTGCAGTATTTAAGTATTTTTTTAACCATGTAACACGTGTCAAACTTTATTGCCATTTTTATTAGGTTCCTATCTTCATGTGTCATTAATAAAATTTTTGAGTGGTGTGCTCTAACCCCATTTTTCCCATAAGCCCTGCAGATTTCATAGCCTGATTATGCGTAGTGAGGTGATTCTTTGGACACATATGTTGTGTTATAGCAAAAATGACTGTATTTCAAAATTACAAACTAGCATACCACTATGCTGCTAACAATGCATTTGAAGTTTTAACAGACACTAAATTTCTAAAATCCTTGCTAGAGATTTATGTTTTTCATGAATAAACAGGAAAACTAGAAAGGATATGGCTTTTACATGTAATGAATTTGTGTTACTAGATGAACCTTTATAAAAAATGAATAAAATTCAGGTCTTTATAAAAAATATGGCTATGGTCACAGAAGAAGCTAACTCCTGCCTCATCTGTGAACTCACTGTGGTATGGTAAGAAGTTCAAAACTTTTCTAAATCGGAAGCCAGGTGTTCACCTACTCTTACTTCCAGACTTCCCTCTTGATGTTTTAATGTGTATTTCTAGACCAGTGGTTCTCAACTGGGGGTGATTTTATCTATCAGGGGACATTTGGCAATGCCCAAGAACATTTCTGGTTGTCACAATCTGTGGAAACCCTGGTGGCGTAGTGGTTAAGTGCTATGGCTGCTAACCCAAAGGTCGGCAGTTCGAATCTGCCAGGTGCTCCTTGGGCATCTACTAAGTAGAGGCCAGAAATGCTGCCAAGCATCCAATAACCTCACATCAAAGATTATCTAGCCCAAAAGGTCGATAGTGCTAGGCTGAGAAGCCCTGTGCTAGATTATTATAACCTTCTAACTACACCCTCTCCTCACTTACTGACATGGTTAGGTTCCAAAGACCAAGTCATTATGTGAAATCAGCATTTTGCAAAAATGGAGAATGACCACATCAGACCACAAAACGGCAGATGGCTACACATCATTACATAACTGCCAAACCACTGAGAATCATGGCCTGGCCAAGCTGACACATAACCTTAACCATCACAGCCAGTGTTGCTCTCACCTTGCACCTTGGCATTCGTTGCTATCAGACATACATCATTAATGTGCAAGATAGATAGTACATTTTTTTAGTATTGTGAATGTGAAATGTTGGATAATAAGAAAGGTGATAAGTGAGGAGAAAGTATACTAACTACTGAATAAACAACTTTTATTATGTCTTTGTGTTCCTGTTTTTTTTTCCAGAGACAATAAAAACAGGAAACAATAGCATTTAAGTGTACAGGTTCTAGAACCAGACTACCTAGATTCGAATCCCATGTCCTTGACTTACTAGCTATGTGACTCTGGGCAATTTACTTAACTTCTCCATGCCTCAATTTCCTCAACCGTAAAATGGGGCTAATAACAGTACCTAGGTCACAGGTTGTGTTTATTCTTTTACTTATTCAACATATATATATATATATAAAAAGATAAAATATACAAGAAATTGTTCTGGGGATAGCAGTGAACAAAACATAAAGCCCTTGCCCTTATGGAACTTACTGTCTACTGGAGATATTTATGAAGATTCAAGGACCCAACAGCATAAAGCCCTTAGAACATGGCCTGGAACACAATAAGTCCTTGATAAATGTTATTTATTATTTTTATGGACTGCAGGACTTTGAATATATGTAGTCATTATCAGAATAGCAATTAACCAACTATTTATATACAGTTGAAATTAGTACCTACCAAAATAATTATTTAAAACTCATGTTAACCCAGTACTCG
The DNA here is from genome assembly GCF_024166365.1 of Elephas maximus indicus. Taxonomy (NCBI): domain Eukaryota; kingdom Metazoa; phylum Chordata; class Mammalia; order Proboscidea; family Elephantidae; genus Elephas; species Elephas maximus. Next base: position 78,110,330 of record NC_064822.1, on the reverse strand, counting down.
TATTTACTGTAAAAGAGTAAAATTAGTAGTGATCGCTCTTGGTTTTCATAATTCTCGAATATCAGTTGTGTTTTTATGCTAGCAAAGGCAGTATGAGAGAAGGTTCTTAAATAGTGACAAGCAACGCTTTAAAAAGAAAAAAAAAAAAGGACTTCGCTATTCCACTGAGTTCAGAGCTAAAGGAAATAGGTCATATTCACAAGCTCCGTCTGGGGGTCATGCTCTCTACAAAAGCCCAGATAAAAAGACTGAATCAATGCCATTTTTAGAAAAGATATCAAGCAACTGACAAATAGCAACAGAAATTGCCAGTTCCTTGGCATTGCGTCCTCTTCACTATTTCTTACCAGAGATTTAATCATTTACTATAGCTAGAAGATGGAATGAAAGACCTGCTTCTTTAAAGCTTCTATGGAACCACTACATTCAATAATAATTTGGTTTTAAAGGAATTCAAGACAAAGAAAAGTGTGCATATTAAATGGTATATATTCCCACCAAATTACACAACAAATTAAAAATGACATGTCTACGAATTGACTCGAAGGCAGTGGGTTTTTGGGTTTTTTTTTTACCCTAGATAGAAGACAAATTCATTAGTCTATCTAATTCCTTTTCAAATCTTATAATGTTTATGGACCAAATAATGAATTATGGAGGTAACCGTACCAGAAAATCTCAGCTAAACTGTGCTACTATTTTTAAGGACAGAACTTAATTCTCAGCTTTCTGGTTGTTGTTGTTTGCCAATGAGTCAATTCCGACTCACAGAGACCCTATATAACAGAATAAGATAAAACTGCCCCATAGGGTTTCCTAGGCTGTAATCTCTATGGGCAGCAGTTTGAATCTGCCAGGTGCTCCCTGGAAGCTCTACGGGGCAGTTCTACTCTGTCATATAGGGTTGCTATGAGTCGGAATCAACTTGACAGCAGCAGGTTTGGTTTTCTGATTTAATCTTTATGGGAGCAGATCGCCAGGACTTTTCTCCTGGGGAGTGGCTGGTGGGTTGGAACTGCCAACCATTCTTTCAGTCAGTAGCTGAGTGCTTAACCACTGTGCCACCGGAGCTTTCTGGTAGCTCAGATAAAAAGGGAAAGGTGATGAACTACACAGCTCCTATATTCCATTACACGAAGCAGAGTGGCAACTCCAAGTGGCAGGTGAATAACTTTATTTAAGAATAACTAAACTGAATAGCGGCAGTCTGAAAATAGGAGATGCTGATATTTGTGCTCTTTGTAGGGTCAGTGAAGTAAGATACTTTTTGTGCAGTCCACATGGCTACAGTCTTCCCTCAGCAGGACGCTTATAAAGGAGGGTGCCAATGACATTCCTAAGAAAATACCACAACCACACCAAAACAAAAACCAGATGCTTAAGATATACAAAATGTACATTTCAAGTATAAATCCCAATAAAATAAGTTTAGAAACATAAAGAGAGACACCAAGAATTTTTCGTTACCACGGTATTTCAAATTTCCAGTTACCAGTGAAAATGAAGTAACTACTTCATTTTTAATAAAGTGCCACTTTAAACCACACAGGAAGGAAATTAAAGTATTCAACACAATTAACCATGACCCGACAAATGAAATCCGGTGTTAAAACTCCTGTGATCCAACAATAAGACCATTAACTTTGCAACTTTTGTTGAGCGCAAAATATAAACCTTCTATCTGACATTTATACGTAAGTAAAGTGCCCTTATATGTTCTTTAGAACATCTGGAGTTGTTTGATTTTTCAAAAATGAATCTAGTATTAAGAGTGCTAAAATAAAAAATTAAAGCGATGCCACATATAATAATTCTGTAAATGACATTATATTCACTGAACCAAGTATGAAAACGAGCTATTCCTGATTTAACAATAAGGACATTTGCTATTTCATGGTGATATGATGGTTCAGGATTGCTTAATGTGGCAGCACTGCCATCTTTACCGGGTTGGTCTGTCTGTTTTAGGCAGGTACCCTTAGAGTCCCAAACTGGCTGCAGTAGTTTGAAGTATCATAGGCAGGCCACAAAGTCCAGAGGTAAAAGGCAAGTTTTCCTTTAGCTGTCCCTTTTTTAAAAGTTTCCCCAAAACACGCTGGTCATCTTTCTCTGTAATCTCATTAGCCATAGATGTGGGGGAGGGGGGGGGTGGGGGTGGGGGTGGAATCCATGCCTAATTCAATCACTGGCAAAGAAACAAGACCAATACGGTGAGCTTACACCAGCTAAGGAGCCCTGGTGGCGAAGTGGTTAAGAGCTCAGCTGCTAACCAAAAGATCGGCAGTTTGAATCCACCAGCCACTCCTTGGAAACCCTCTGGGGCAGTTCTACTCTGCCCTACAGGGTCACTATGAATCGGAACTGACTCAACGGCACATGACAACACCACCAGTTAAGACTCATGATTTTGTGTGCAGCCCACATAGAGAAAAGTGAATAAAATGAGGTTAGGTTAAAATATCAAGGAACAAGGGGAAGCTAAGGGACCAACATCACATTATCCTTACAGAAAGCAACTAACATACAGCCCAAAGAAAATACTTGGAATAGCATATTCAAAGATAGATTTCTGTTATCCTGGTAAAAGAGGAAAATGGTTTTCCAAATTCTTCCTTGTGAGGATTCTGGGAACTTAAAAGAGGGCGATTTAATCTGATTTTAAAGAACTCTGGAGGTTTCATTTCTTTCTTCAAAAAGACTTAAAAATTTGTTTTTTAGCCAGTTAACAACTATGTATTGGCTACTTCTTAGTACTGCAGTTCTTCCCTGTGGTGGGAGTACTTTTTTTATTGTTTCTAAAAAAAAAAAAAAAAAAAAAAAACCCCAAAAACCTGTTGCTGTTGAGTCAATTCTGACTCACCCAGAAAAAACACAGTGACCCTATAAGACAGGGTAGAACTGCCCCACAGAGTTTCCAAGTAGTGGTTGGTAGATTTGAACTGCCGACCTTTTGGCTAGCAGCCGTAGCACTTAACCACTACGCCACCAGGGTTTCCGAAAAGGTCAGCAGTTCAAATCCACCAGGCGCTCCTTGGAAACTCTATGGGGACGGTTCTACCCTGTCCTATAGGGTCACTATGAGTTGGAACCGACTCGATGGCAATGGGTTTGGTCAGGTTTTATTATTGTTTCTAACCTTTATTTCACAGGTTACTCCAGTGACCACTTTAATACAAAATCCACTGAATTTTTTAATTCAAAAAATAAAAAATAAAAACATGGAGTTTGCATATTGTAGTAACAGCTAACACAAGTTTTCCAAGTAATCTGTTAGAGTCAGACAAAAGCAAGATTTATTAAGTAGTGTGCTGTGGTAGTAGCATGTAGTAGCTGTGGCAACATGGTAGAAAATTTATCCACTATACACAAAAATAATATGCATTTTAGAAAACTGTCTCCAGAAGAGATTTTATTTTCATTGTTTCTTATTAAATTCAGATGCAAATCCATCTGAGTGATTTGTTCTGAATCATGCATTTCTTGTATGGGAATGAGAGAAGGATTTAATTTAGTTTAAGAAAAACAAGCTAGCATAGTGGTTTGGCAGCTACAGTCTGGAAACTCTTCTGGGAACCCTGGTAGCAAAGCCAGTGTCATGACTTGGACTTCTACAAAGGCCCAACCCTCAAGTGCTGCCACATAGCCATGATGCTATTAAACAGGAGCAGGCAGAAGAGGTAGGGAAACTATGGTAATTACTGCATTTCTCAAATTCAGGTAGAAAACAGCTCATACGTGTGCTTACTCTCTGCTATTTTCAGTACTTTCCCATGCAAACCAAAGAGAGTACTGTACTTGTCTGGATTCTCAATTTGGCCTTGGTTTCATTACACTATGAAACAATTATACTCTCCAGCTTATTTTCAAACTGAAGAGGTTTTATCAATAGAAAAAATAAAGCTGCTGTCTTACCGCATCGAGACTAAAACAATAAAACCTAATTAGGTTTAAAAAACCTGTTTATAGCAGTGACTCAGTTATTAAAACAACTGGTTCAAAGTAATTTAAAAAATATTATTAAACATAAAGTTCATTAATGTTATACATAAAGAAATAACTATTTTCATTTTAATAAAAGGGAGGAAAATGTTACTATGTTCAAATCTGGCTGTCACAATGACTGATTCTTCAATTTATTTTTAAACTGAAAATATATGCTGGCACAGAAAATTGTGCCACAACTAAAGGCAATGTTTTAAGAAGAAAAGCACTAAAAGCATTCTGCTTCTTCTTGAGAGAAATTGAATTCTTGAGCCTTAATCATATGAAGAAATAACCACTGAGTAAGCAATTTAAAATAAGGTAATTTTTTGCAAAACATGGAAAGTATATATTTCCTTTCCCCACATTTAGTTTTAAACGCCACTTGCGTTTAACTAACTGCTTCCAGACATCCAGTTCAGACCTCAGTGATTCATTTACCCACCATCTACAAATTTTCCTTAAGGTCTTAACCCCTTATCTTCTACCCTTTCTCCTCTCATCATTTAGAAAGTAGATAATCTCAAATTTCTTGGGGAAAAAGAAAGCACTCAAGTGTGGGCACCTCAGTGATCCTCACCCTCAGAGGTAAATATCACAACAACGGCTGCCACTAGCACACCTGTGGTCACACACTACATGAAACCTGAAAACCCTCAGAGATCGTTTGAGGTAGGTGTTATTATCCTCACTTTATAAAAGAGTAAGCTGAGGTAGGTTCAAAGCATTCAGAAAGTCACATGGCAAGTACGAGATGACTCCAAAACTAATGCTTCTTCCTTATAATCTCTCCACCTCTCAATAGCTGCCCTTCCTTGACTCTTATCATAGCCAATGACTTTTCAGTTCCATCCTTCATCTTCCCCCATGTTTCTGTTCAGTGGTACTAAATTAGAACAAAACAGGAAAAAAAACAAAACAAAAAAAACAACAAAAAGCAGACTTTCCTCACAGGCTCTTCCCTTTTTTCATGGCCATCAAATGAAGCTCAGGGAACATGCATCCTCCCCTTGCTGTCCCTCTTCTTACCTCCTTCCATCTTACTACCCAGCATCACTACAGTATCATTTCTATCTGAATTACAGTAAAAAAACCTTTTCCAATTCGAATTTAATTTCAAACTCAATACCTTTTTTTCATCTTCCTCTCCTCTGAGGCTTCACAATCATTTACCACTCTTAGTCAAGCTATTGGACTCATAAAACCACTACCCCAAATCAAAACCCACTGTCGTCAACTCATTGCAACCTTCTAGGACCCTAGAGGACACGGTCGAACTGCCCCATAGGGTTTCCAACACTGTACATCTTTATGGAAGCAGACTGCCACAACCTTCTCCCGTGGAGTGGCTGGTGGGTTAGAATTGCCAACCTTTTGGTTAGTAGCTGTGTGCCTAATCGTTGGGCCACCAGGGCCCCCTAAAATTATCACAATAGATTTATAAATGTTACCACACATTTCCCCAATTACAGGTATCAAAGAATAACAACAATGTTCAGGAATGGAAAATCTTGCTTGACCCAAACAGAAGAAGTAGCCTAAACCTGAATGGAAAATATGAGATGTACCACTCCAAGTACAAAGCTGAATGCATCACTTATAAATTATACTCAAAGCAAATGCCTAAAATAATTTAGCTAATTCTTTCATTTTTGGTGGGTTTATAATCCATTTAGCTTATTCTGAACTTAAGATTTTCTTAAATGGAAAGGTAAACTGTCATTATGTTGTTAAACAGAATGTGATTCTTAGAATGTACACTAATTCACCAATACATTTTCTGCCTTCTGCTAAACGTTCAAGAATTAAGTGATGTTTCTGACTGCCACCCAGGAATCACCCTGTGAAAGCGGACAGCTGATGAATCCTAAACACTGTCTTAGTTCAGGTTCTTATATGCCCAGACTCTTTTAACAGCGTCCTAACTCACCACTTTGTAAGCAGGCTCTCCTCCATCTAGTCCATCACCCATGCTAAGCATCAGCTTCCTTCTGTAAAATGGGGGAAAAAAAATAACTCTGCCACACCTGGACCCAGTAAAGTGCTCAGTAAATATTAGCTGAATTTGAACCTGCTAGCAGAGCTATTAGCTTTCTTGCAAAAAGTAAAATGATATCATTTCTTTGCTTTAAGAAGTTGTTGACTCTCTCCAGTACCTATAATGTGGAATACAATGGTTTGCATACAACTATAACAGAGTAGATAAGGAATACTGATATTCTGATCTACAGAAAAAAAAAAAAAAAGCACTTACAAGAGTTGTATGTAATTTTAAAATAAAACTAAGTAGAAACATGTCAGTAGTCAGAAAAATTATTCGTGGCATTTAAAAGGAATAATGTGGCATTTAAAAAATATATAACTGGAATTCCATTAATTCAGACAACTCTGCTACTCCCCAATGAATGCTAATTAGTAATGTTTTACTACAATAGGCATAAAACAGAACTTTACAATACCACTAGGAAGGAAGCAAACAGCAAATTAGAAAAGTTAAATTTAAGCATAGTCTCTTTTGTATGTGGTCATATGCTACTTTAAAAAGTTATCCTAATTCTAATTTACACATAAATTGGAGTACAAATTATCATATTACAGGTGAAACACATTCTTTCCAATGGAGTCAAGCTGACAGAATAGCTCAATACAAATACAAAAAAAGCTGATCATTTATTATTCATCATTGCACAGTATTTATCATTTCAGATGCTGCATGAGCTTCACCTAAACAATCATTTCAAGAACAAAAAGATAAGTCAAATGATGCCTCTATGAAACAAAGCCCCCCAAAAAACCCACTGCTGTCGAGTCGATTCCGACTCATGGCGACTCTATACGACAGAGCAGAACTGCCCAGTAAGAGCTTCCAAGGAGCGCCTGGCAGATGGTTTTATTTTTAAAAAGTAGAATTTCTTTCAAAATGGTTATATTGACTTAATACTTTTATTCATTCAATATGAGTCGGGCAGTAGGGATATTGCCTTAATAACATTATTACAATAATAGCAAATAAATGGTAATAAACACAAAGTACTATTACAAAGTAAAAGGAAAACCAAAAAAACCAAACTCGATTCACTGAGTAAATTCCGATTCATAATGACCTTATAGGGCAGAGCAAAACTGCCCCATAGGGCTTCCAAGGCTGTAATCTTTATGGAAGCAGGCTGCCACATCTTTCTTCTGCAAACTAAAAAGAAAGGGAGAGAAATGAGGGATTGATCTTGCCTACAAAGAGCAGCAAAGGCATCACAGAAGTGGCTGCCATTTGAAACGAACGGGAATAGTCAGATGTAGCTAGAGTTTAGCACAGGCTGAGTGAGGGGGTACAGAACCAGGCTGAACATCGGGGCTCTGAAAAACAATACATTTATGCACATAAAATTTATAATAATACAGTATACTTCTTATTCTATTTCACCTCGATTTCAAAATAATGCATTTTTAAAAACGCTAAAAAGGTCCAAATAGCGCAATGCTCTTACATGACGCACACGGCACTTAATTAAGGCTTAGTTTAGTCAACAAATCATTATCCCCAAACACTGAGAAATTTCTCACTCACAGATGAGCAGGAGTGGGATAGAAATGCGACCCAAAATAGCAGGCCCACTTCCCACAGCAGAGACAAAGAAAGAGTGAGAAGAACAGGCACTGACTAGCGACCTGAGGACAATCCAGTGGCCCAGGCAGGGCACGGTGATGGCAGTATTTTACCCCTGAGACATACGACCCTCTAACAGAGCAGAGAAGGCCACGGCATGCTATCACTTGGCCAGACAACTGGCAGGTTTTAACCATCAGAGTGAAAATAGAATCTCTCCAAAACAAATTATCAAGGTATCCTTCTCACTCATTTAACATAATCAATCAATTCATTTATTCATGCTCAAAAATTTATTTAAGCATCTAGTATTCACAAGCTGTTGTGCTGTTCACCATTAGGAAACAAAAACATAGTTGAAAGCTATAACCGACCAGCTGCTGTTGAGGCAATTCCAACTCATCATGACCCCGTAAGGGGCTTAAAGAATATTGTTGAATCTGAGTTTGCTATGTTAAATTTCAAATTCAAAGGAGAAGACAATTACACTTTTCTATGAGGCTATATAGTATTGATGGAAAGGGTAACTCTCAAAGCATACCTTACTCATTAGAAAACAGACAACTGCTGTTCTCTATGGCTTTAGACCAGGACAAAGCTTTTATGTCAATTTCCGATCCCCCCCCAGCTCTGCTCATCACCCTCCTCCTCCTTTTTTGCCAGATTTAATTTCCTGTTCATTCAAAAAAGTTTAAATAGCTTCTCTTCACATGAGCTTTTTAGTAGCATTTAGGCCAATGACCCCTGATGTCATAATGTCTGAAAAACATCTTTGTTTAAAATGCATACTGAAATGCAAAAGATATTCCAATTCATAATTATGACAGTAACCAACTGATTAATCTTGAAATTCGTGCTATTTTAAAACCATGTTAAAATGCTTGAAGTGTATTCAAGATAAATTTTTAAAGGGAATACAAGTATTCATGAGTTATCTATACACTTAAATTTTCTAGCTTTGGGCAGAATCTTAGCTGGAAGCTGAAAATTCTGCAACTTAAGGGAAAACATGTGACCTTGAATTAAGGCTGTCAAATCAAACAAACTTGAAACCTTACTTCTATAAAAGTATGCTTCTAAAAATAGAAGCAGCATAATTGTCATAGTATGAGGTCATTATTAATTCCTCCAATCTGATATCTTTGTACATTCACATACAAAAAGCTGATTTAGATAATTTCCTTTCCATATGCAAATTTATTCACATAAAAATATGTATAGCAAGACTTAGTATTTAATTGCTTCATAAAACTGAAGTGAAAATATTTAACATATTTATTCAGAACTTCCTGACCTAGAGTTAAAAAGTAGAAAGTACAGAAGTAAGTTTTAAGAGAGAACTTTGTTTGAAAATTCCCCTAAAAGACCCTGAAATCCCAAAGCTGCTACTGACCCTGAATGAAAAGAATTATGCAAGAAATGGTAAAAGGCTTCAGTGTGTATAATTAAAATATCACTCATTCACTCAAAATGTAGTAAAAAAGTTATAAGCAAAATAGCTATGTCCTCACCACCAAATTCTTACCAACAAAACCTACTTTCCACACTAATGCTTTCAAAACAAGTAAATCGATTTATATATTTCAATTCAAAGAGACATAAATTAATATTGTCAATAAAATCTTCAAAAGGCATGTTGTACAGCCTTCAAAAGCAGTGGCAGTAGTAACTTGCTTAATTCTTTAAGTGCTAAAATACTGTCTACAATAATCTCCTCCCGTTATATTGCTCTTAAATTTTAGGTTAATAACGCATCGTGGCACTAAAATGGTCCAAATAATTAAAGAATTAAATATCAATAGCATCAACTAATTGTTAATTAGTTTAGACCACTACTGGGTAGAATCAATATAAGAAGCCCCGATGGTGCAGTGGTTAAACTCTTAGCTGCTAAACAAAAGGTTGGCAGTTCGAAGCTGCCAGCCGCTCCACGGAAGAAAGATGTGGCTGCCAGCCACTCCCCGGGAGAAAGATGTGGCAGTCTGCTTCTGTAAAGATTTACAGCCTTGGAAACCCTATGGGGGGAGTTCTACTCTGTCCTCTTGTGTCTCAATGAGTTGAAACTGACTCAACAGCAATAGGTTTAGTATTAATACACTTCTAAAAAAAACACTATACAATGAATATTATTAGTATCTCCATAGGAATTTTTTGGAAATTATTCATTTTATTCTCTCAAAAAAAAAATCTCAAGCTTCTTCTCTGAGTTAAAAAATAAAAAATAAACAAGGTAAACACTTTAAAAATCTTTAGGCTTTGAAGCAATTCGTGACTACTATGTAGTTAGTTAGGTAGCTTAAAGCTAAGGAGAGACTAAAGGGGAAGGCATTTCCAAGATCCACATCTTAAAATGTCCCAATTGTTTGAAAACATAGTAACAATATTTAAAGTTGTACAACAATAGTTATGGGAACATTTATAATATGCAACTCATCTGCAGCGAGTACTGTGCCTGGCAGGAAGGCTACAGAATTACCACAGGATCGTTAGCTGAGGAAAAAAGGACTACTCTTCATTTAGCCATTACCTACTTATTATTAATACATAGAAGTAACAAGGATTACTCACCAGTCTTCATCAAAATCACATTCTTAAAGACACATTCAACTACAGGCAAAAAAGATACTGGAATAACAAAATGAGTCAACTCCTTTGTCTTTCAGCGGCTCCCAAATGAGCACTATGGGGACTAAGCACTCAGGAAACGTTCCGTGGTTTTCAGGCTGGCCTGCCACTCTGGAAGTCTGACACCAAACTGACGTCACGCACTAACAAGTCATCGCAGCCGCAAATTAAGGCAGCTTCTCCAGGAAGAATTTGTTGTGATTATGCATGCCTTCCAGCCATAAAAGTAAAATATGATTTCAATTCCCCTAAAACTGGCATATAGTACAGTGCAAAATACCAGGATATATGGTTGTAAAGAGCTTTTAAAATTTAGTGAGAATTTCAAAATAATGTTATCCTCAAGAAAATAGATATTTCCTGTCAGAAATGTAAGCATATCAATTAAAATGATTTCTTTCAAAACATTTTTGTTGTTTCCAAAGTTGAAAATACTTGTTTACAAAATTCAACCAATAAAAGATATAAGGAAGGCTGAAATTGCGTGGAATTTCACCACCCAGAAATGATAATAATGATGGTAGCTCAGATTTACTGTCAAGGACTTTACAAACTCAGCTGAGTATCATCACCCAGAGAGAGAGAGGTTCTGTAGTGATCCTGATTTTACTGAAGAAACTGAATGAAGTGCAGAGCAGTTACAAAACTTGCCCATGGTTATATTGCTAAAAAGTGACAGAGCAGAATTCAAATCCAGACAGAATGTCACCACTGTTCATACATTTGATCACTAAGCTATACTAACTAGCAGCAGAGATGCAGCTATTTACATTTTGGTGAACATACTTTTAGACCAGAGTTTGTATATATAAACATATCTATTCAACACATGGAAACTCTGGTGGTGTGGTGGTTAAGAGCTACAGCTGCTAACCAAAAGGTTGGCAGTTCAATTCCACCAGGTGCTCCTTGGAAACTCTATGGGGCAGTTCTACCCTGTCCTATAGGGTCATTATGAGTCAGAATCGATTCGACGGCAATGGTTTTTTTTGTGTTCAACACATGGGAGTCAAACTATACATGATGTTTTGCAACATGCTTTCTTCATTCAACAATGTGCCATGGACAGCTTTCCCTATCAGTAACTACATTTCTAACTTATCTTTTTTTTTAAAAAAAATTATTTATTTTGTTGTTGTGTTGAGAATACAGGATTCCCCCACTACCCAAAGGTAGGGGGTTCCAACGAAACCTTTTGTAAGCTGAAGTGATGTAAAGCTAAGAAGTGTTTACCATTAATTTATAGGGGAAAAATGTTTTAGTGTTCCTAGACCCAAAAGATAATTTACCAACCACACCAAATAACACATAAAACCCAGGTGGGAGCTGTGGAAGATGCCCCTGGAGGGGAGTGCAACCCAGGACCGGTGGAGCGCACCCCGGGGTCATCAGAAGCATGGAACAATTTATTAGGCCTATTAACTGGGATGACCCACAAAACTAAGACCATAAACCTCCAAATCAAGAAGCCAGTTGTACTTAGGAGCGGAACTGCTGGGTCTAACTTCTCCTTTTTTGATGGCTGCCCATAACAATTATCTAAACCTGTTTTCTGTGGGGTGCTTACTTTTCAATTTTTTGCTATAATGAACAAAACTTAATGTATGTCACTGTCCAGACATCTTTGTGGTTTTCTGTGTTTACCTTTGTAGGATCATTGTTTGAAGTGGGATGAATAGGTCAAAAGGTGTGAATATTTTCAACATTTACACACACTGTCCTCCAAAAAGAGGTGTCCATTTACATTCACACTTCAAAGCATGAGACTTCTCAGTTCCACAAATCCTTGACCACGCTAGGTTTTGACAAATATTTTTCTTTTTTGCAAACAGAAAATGCACACCACTGCACCGTTCCAATGCGTGTGTGTATGGTGGGAGGGGAGGCAATGGTAGCTCAGTGGTAGAATTCTTCTCTTACATGCATGAGACCTGGGTTTGATTCTTAGCCAGTGCACCTCAAGTGCAGCTACCGCCTGTCTGTCAGTGGAGGCTTGTGTCTTAGTTACCTAGTGCTGTTATAACAGAAATACCACAAGTAGACGGCTTTAACAAAGAGAAATTTATTTCTTCATGGTAAAGTAGGCTAAAAGTCCAAATTTCGGGTGTCAGCTCCAAGGGATGGCTTTCTCTCTTGGCTCTGGAGGAAGGTCCTTGTCATCAATCGTCCCCTGGTTGAGGAGCTTTTCAGCCACAGGGACCCCAGGTCCAAAGGATGCACTCCGCTCCCTGTGCACTTTCATTGTGGTATAAGGTCCCCAATTCTCTGCTTGCTTCCCTTTCCTTTTATCTCTTGAGAGAGAAAAGGTGGTGAAGGCCACAACCCAAGGAAACTCCCTTTACAATGGATCAAGGAGTAAGCCAGTGTTACAATTCCACTGTAATCCTCTTAACATAAAATTACAATCACAAAATGGAAGACAACCACACAATATTGGGAATCATGGCCTAACCAAGTTGATACACACATTTTTGGGGGGACATAGTTCAATCCATGACCGCTTATATGTTGCTATGATGCTGAACAGGTTTCAGGGGAGCTTGCAGACTAAGACAGACTAGGCCTGTCAATCTACTTCTGAAAACTCAGCCAAAGAGAACTATAGATCACAACAGTTAGAATGCATTGTACATGGAGTTGCAATGAGTCAGGAGCAACTCTGTGGTAGCTAACGACAAAAATGTGTGTGTGTATGACAAAGAGAAAGTGAGGGAGATGGTGGGGGGAGCTGGGAGAAAGAGAGAGAGGCATCTTTCCATGTGCCTATTCACATGGGAGGCAGCCCAGCATAAGGCCTAAGAGAAAGCACTGGGCCTGAGTTCAAGCCCTGCTCCTCTTCTCAACAGCTGTCTGACCAGAGACAAGTTCCTTAGCCTATACGGGCCTCAATTTCCTTACATGGTATCTTGTTTATCTAGTGCTGCTTTAACAGAAATATCACAAGTGGATGTCTTTAATGAAGAGAAATTTATTCTTTCAGTCTAATAGGCTAGAAGCCCAAATTCAGGGCACCAGCTCCAGGGGAAGGCTTTCTCTTTCTGTCGGTTCTAGAGGAAGACCCTTGTCATCAAGCTTCCCTTGATCTAGGGGCTTCTCTGTGCAGGGACCCCAGGTCCAAAGGACATGCCCCACTCCTGGCACTATATTCTTTATTGTAAAAAGTCCTCATGTCTCTCTGCTTGCTTCTCTTTTATATCTCTGACTTAAGACACAACCAAACTTGTAGGTTGAGTTCTGCCTCATTAACATTACAGAGGTAGGATTTACAATACATAGGAAAATCCCCTCAGATGACAAAATGATGGATAATCACACAATACTGGGAATTAATGGCCTAGCTAAATTGACATATATTTTGGGGGGAAACAATTCAATCTATAACATATGGTAAATAAAGGTAACAATTTAATCCTCATGGGGTTTTTGTGGCAATTATGTGAGAAAAACCACGTAAAGCAATTAGAACAGTGCCTACCACAGGGTAAGTAAATGTTAAATCATATCTAATGACTGACTATCTTTCTTCTAGCAGTTCAAGTCCTTTACCCAAAATGGTAAGTCTTAATAGAGTATGTACAATTTTATAAAATATATTGTAAATACTGTGTTAGAATGCTAACGACACAAAAATTTTCAAATACCTCAATCTAAGTCACCTTACAACAAAATCTAGCATGTAAGACAACTGGTATTAAAACATTCTTTTCATGTGAAATGGCTATAACAGAATTAAAAATAGCATCTCAAGTTGAGAAAACAAATCGTCTCATCACGTAACTGGAAATATAGACAAGCAAGCCAACACAATTTTCTATAACCAGAGGGTCTGCATATGTTTTAGAAAAGTAGTGATTCATGATCTATTCCTATTTTTTTCAAAGTGAAGGTTTTGCTAGTTTCAATTATGTTCAGTTTAAACTCCTTACACTAAAAAAGAAAATAAACCCACTACTGAAAACATCAAAAAGAAATCAATGAAATAACCTTTTCCCAGCATTCTAAAGGCAAAGTACAGCCCTTTTCAAGAGACATGAATCTTAACAACCTATGAAGAGACAATATGAAAGTTAAAATGCAGTAAGCTTATTTTCCCCACCCCACCAACTAATTTGACCTTCTATTATATAACAAAACCTTCAACTGTTCTCACCAGATAGTTATAACAAACTTACTATGAAGGAAATTTTATTATTTTAGCAGATCTGGCTTAGGTGTATTCATTGTTGCATATGCAATAAAATTATCCTATCCAAAGGCAGACATTTTTCTAATAAAATAGCAGCATAATATAGTTTGCATAACCACACAGAGGCATGGTGGTTCTGCACATGGCTGTCAGGAGAAAAACATAATGAAGCAGCAGAGGTCTGTCAAGAGACTCTGGAAGATTACAAGGGTTACTGAGATGTAACAAGCCTACCAAGAGTTTGGTTTTAGGAGTTGCCAGCATCCTGAGCCATTTCTCTAGAACCTGCCTCAAGGTCCAGCCCCTTTCATCTCCCACTGGCTGTTTACAGAGGACAATGACAGGCAAAGCACTGTGGTCAGGCAGTGGACATAAAAGAAGGAATAGGAACAAGATGACGCCCCTCCTTTCAAGGCCCTAACAGCCTGGAATTGAAAGTTTAACGGGGTAGAGAGAGCTGTACACAGATCATTATAACATAACCTGATTTGCAGAGCAAGTGGCTAAATGCCTGAGGGAATCTGGGAAGGCTTTACGAAGTAAATGACAGCTGACCTGCCCATTCCAAGATGAGATTTCAGTTAACAGTAACAGTAGTTCTAACAGCACAAATTTAAGATGTAATCTAAATTCTACACCTACAAAAGGTGCCCAGTTAACACAGAAACTATTCATTTAAAGAAAAGTCGAATACCAATGGGCAATTCTAACAAGTGCCTTATAAGATTTTGCCCAGCTCTTCCCAAATGTTAGTGATGGCTAGTCTACTTTTCTCAACTCTACCCAAAACACGTTTTAGGAAAGAAAGCTGAGGTGGACTGAGGATACTCACTACTTTGCTGGAGCTAACAAAACTTCAGTTGTTGTTGTTGTTAGCTGCTCTTGAGTAGGCCCCTGGTTCCTGGCAACCCCAGAAACAATGGAACAAAATGTAGCTTAGTCTGCCACCTCCAAGATGAGTTGAGGATCAGACCATTGTGACTGATTGTGATTTCACTGACTTTTAGAAGTAGATCACTGGGGCCTTTCTTCCTAGTCTGCTTAGTCTGGAAGCTCTGCTTGAGATGCACTGGCCAGGAATTGAATCCTGGTCAGGAAATCCTAAATCTCAATGAATCCTGATTCTTTTTAAAGATATTTCTGCATTATGGAGCATGAGCCATGCTTCATTAGAAGCCACAGAAAAAGTGCACTGAGGCATGGCAAAGCATTTTCCACCAAACAATGTGTTTCAGTGAGATTCCTCAGGCATATCTGTGTTAATGAGAATCCAGTTGTTACAACTATTATTTTTAGACCTTATATACTTCTCAGGGGCACTTAAAGCTCTTGACCACTCTCTTCCTGAAATGCCCCCTTGACTTTGACTTACAGTAACCCAGTTCCCAAGTTTACACTCTACAAAGTAAGGCTTATGTCTAAATGACTCAATTCAAGACCTGACTGTCTTCAGAATTTGGTGCTAATTTACTCATCGCTGATACCCAAAATATGAGTTCTTTTAATGGGTAGAAAACAGATCTTCTACCAATCTCTATTCCACACAGTACTTAACAGTGCTGCACATATAAAAAACTACATACAGGAAGCACTCAAATGTTTCATCAGTTGATTACGGATTTTTATCTCCTGGGCCTTTTAATACAAATCTTTTAGATTAGAAAAATTCTATTACAATGACAACAGCACAACATCATATTAAACCCCGAAGTTACATGGAGGCAAAATAAGAACACTGATAACCTCCTTTTCCATTCATCCCAAACTTCCAATTTCATTTAACTAGGCTTATCACATACCATATCTTCATGATTCAAAAAAAAAAAAAAACCACCAAAATAGTACTGATTACAAAAGTAAATTTAAGATAATTTTAAAAATATGGTATCTTCTCTCCTACATTCTCATTATCCTCTACTAAAAGTTGGTAATCAAGTAAGGAGTAAATCAATTCTCAGAAATGAAACAGACCTGATAATAACCTTGACTAGATTCCAAATATCCCATGTTCTTCCTGCACAAGGTAACCACTACAACTGTGGCTCATTTTACCTATACAGTATAGAAATAAATTCTATGTCACCAGAGAAGAGAATTCATGTCAGTGCTGGGCCAACTGTTTCTTCTAAACTCTGTATTAATCCCTCTAAATTGACACTGATGTAACAGTTCAGATACTCTCAATTTAATACCACCAAAATGTTCAAGGGTTGTTTCATGCCATTATCTTGGTGCCCTTGCAGAGCAAAAATTTCATGACACAGCATACTCTTGGAAAAAGTAATTGGGAGAGTTGAATGACTTAAGATTCAAATTAATCCATAAACACTTGCTTAGAAAAAGACTATTTACAATGAAAAATTCCTTCATATCACTAGAATCATCATTCCCTGGGAGTGCAGCTACTAAAACATACTCGCTGGCTAATGGGATTCAGAGCCTTCTAATTTGAGAATATTCTGTTTTTAGGTCATCAATGAACAAGCTGGTCCTCTAAGGCCAGTTTAATAAGACTCTGACTTCACCATTTTATATTTCTTTACTTCTTCTTCCAATCTTTTCTAAATTCTTTCCATTTCTTGTGTGAATTGAACTTGGTGGCCCTTGGCTTTATACTCCTGAACTCTGACATAAATCCTATATCTCACCAACTACATCACTCAGGTCCGGCTCAAATGTCACCTCCTCAGAAAGGTCTCTCCCAGGCTCCCTCACTCAAGTAGTTTTAGTACTACATATCGGAAAGAATCATTATGGCCAACAAAATTTATAGTCACACATACTTACAACTGAAAAATCCACCAGCTGGAACATATGTAAACAATTCTGCATAATAAATAGAAGTTACACAGTCATAGAGAGTAGACTAGCCTTAATCAGTTCATTTATACAACCAAATGCAACCAAAGCGAGAGATGCAATCTAAGAGGCAAAAAGGATGTGGATATTTTCACTCATCATTTCTCTTCTCGGTGTCCCTGTTATCATCTGCCATCTCAAATTCTCAGCAATGGGAGAAATGTTTGGTTATATTTACATCTCCTTTGACTATCACTGGGTGCCTGAACACACAATAATTTCACTTGATGGAAAAAACTGGATTCTGAGCGGTGATTCTTTTGCTATGTCCTGGGCTCTTTCACTACATTTTCACCTTAACCACTACCGTTCTGGATAAATTTCAAGTCAGTGAGTATATGTGCAACAAATGTAGTATGAAAACTCTGAATATACTGATTTTGTACTTAAATGTGCAAAGTTAACTAATATAAAGTTAAGTTAGAAAATATTTGTTTTATGAAAGATAATTGTCAAATTCAAGCAAAATAAGGAAATTCAGAATCAAGAAAATGTTAATGAATATGAATAATAAATCAACAACCCAAGCAATATGAGTAAGGAAACAAATATTTATTTAGTTCGAGTTCCCTTGCCTAGGTCCTGACTACAGTTCTTTATGGATAAACATGCATTTCTGAATGATAGTTTGGGCCTTATACTCTTAACTGTATACAGATTGATTTTCTTTCTGAAAGAAATCATAAAACCTAACTGGTTCTATATAGAGCCTGATTTACCAACAAAACATCTATTGAACGTTCAAGTACTAACAGTCAATTCTATATTTCCAACATCTGCCCGGAAAATACATGGTCTGTTTTTTGACACAGAAATGAATCAAACATATGACAGCATTACCAGTTTTGTTATCGCCAAAAAAACTTTCATTATAGTGGTGGCCTTGTGTCTTGGCTTGACTTACTCAATAAGAAATTCCTTGTTTACTCTCTTGCAAGGAAGCAAGAAAATACCCGTGTTTAAAAATTTTATGACCACAGACAGGAAGGAATACATTACGGAGACTCATGATCAAGTCATAGCCTTGAGAGCTAAGGGACACTTTAATCTCTATAACTAACTCAATGAAAAGTCCTGAGAAAGTAATTGACTTCATGAATTGTCCTTTTCTCATCATGATATTACGTAATAGACATAATTAGGTGGTTTTGTTTCAACAACTCCAACCAAGACCATTTGCTTGCTTTTTATTGGGGCCAAGTTTTAGTGGGGGTATGGGCACTCTCCTTTAGGAAAAAAAAAAAAAAACGAAACAAAACCAAAAAGATTCTACATTTCTTCGCTACGTAATGACTTAAAAAACAAAAACAAAACAGACTTTAACTTGCCGCACTTAAGACACCCACCTCTGGTCCTGGAGGGTAATTCCTTTGTCCTTTCTTACATGTCATTTGTAAAATTTCGTAGCCTACAAATCCCTTTTATTTCTTTTATGAAAATATTTATTCTTATTTTGGAAAGTTTATTGGAACTATTGCACATATTGCTGTCTACTGTTTTTTGATTTTAAAATCAAACAAACAAGCCTGAGTTCAGACTTAATTTCCCTGGCTACTATTAGTAGATTTTTGTTCACTCAACAAATACTTAGAGAGTGTATTGCTTTGTCTATTTAAAAAAACAAAAAGCATTTGGCTAGATCCTGTGGAAAAATAAAAAAAGAAAAAGTAATGAACTGTCCAAATTAGCTGTGGAATAGTTAACTACATAGCTGAAATACAAGTAATATGAGAAGCTATAACATAAACGGACCCCTGGTGACACAGTGGTTAAGAGTTTGGCTGCTAACCAAAAGGTCAGCAGTTTCAATCTGCCAACCACTCCTTGGAAACCCTATGGGACAGTTCTACTCTGTCCTATAGGGTCACTATGAGTGGGAATTGACTCAAGCGAACTCTTGAATAAGGCTGCCTGAGTCAAGATACTGGATTGGGCCTCAGGAAAACTACTACTGCTCTCCCTGTGCCTCAGTTCTTCATCTCTGAAATGGATATAACAATACCACCTTCCTCACAGAATTATTATGACAATTAAGTTAATGAAAACATTAAAGCTCTTATAACAGTGTTTGACATGTAACTAGAGCTCATTAAACAATAGCTATTACTGACCAGAAAGATATGTGGATCAAAAAGGCAGCAATAAATGCCAGTGGGCTTTGAGCTTAAACCCTGAAGGATGGCAGTATGTTGTGAGTAGAAAAGGTCACAAGGAAAAATACTGGAGTAAAGTGAGATGATTAGTTTGGTTTAGAAAAGCAGATGAAGAGGAGGCTGAAGGTTCTGAGCACTCGACAAAGGGGCCTAAGTGTTACTAAAGATTTGTTAAGGAGAGGGTTAATGACCAAAGGTGATCCATCAGTAGAGTATTAAGTCAGATGGAGGGCAGGCTAGGATTTAGATTTATCACAAATACCCTGAAAAAGCTGATTTTTCTATAAAACAGGGCTTACACATATGAACAACAACATCACTACAAATGAAATCTCTAAGCTGGATACGAGGGGGGCTCTCACTGTCCAGAGATGATGAGTAAACAAATGAATGTGGGAGAAAAGTGAGGTGTGATAAAGACTTGAAAATAAATTTGACTCAGCTCACACTACTGTTTGGATTTTAAGTGAAATGTTCTCTCATAAAGGTTTTTTTGAAAACAGTTGCTAATGAACTGTTAACAGGGCAGCCTTGATAAATGCTCCTGTGGCAGGCTGTTCATTTTTACCCACCACCCATTCTCCCCTCCTTCTTCAGCTTTTTTTCAGGATGGCAATGTGAACATCTGAAGTCCTTACATTCCTTGGCTTCTCTTACACAGGTATGTGAATGAGGCATGGACAATGAGCTGTAGTAAAGCTTGTCACGTGGGATCTCTGGAAAGGATACTTAATGGCAGCTAACTCAGCTAGGAAATGAACTCTTCTGTCCTTTTGATTTAAGTTCTTCTGGACATGATGGCATCCATTTTGGATCATGAAGTAATCTTGAGAAAGCAAGTCTCATTCCAGGATGATGAAGCAGGAAAACAGAAGGAACCTAGGGCCCTGATTCCTCACCTAGACTGCCTGTCTTTGGAACTGCTTTATCTAAAAGAATAATCGACTGTGTATTTAAGCCACTCTTTGTCAGGTCTCTCTTATTCAGAGCCAAAAAGAGTTGCTAACATAGTTAGTTAACTAAGTGTTGTGAGTGATAACTAAGCCAGCAGTCTGAATCCTGCTTCTAAATTCCACTCCCAACTTCTAGCCCACCTACACCTCTGCACTGCTTCCATGAAGTTTGGGTATACAAACCATTTAACTTCTCTTTTTACCTAAAAGTCTGTGTTAGATTTCTGTAACAGGAGTAAGACAATGCACTTAGGAAGAAATAAACGGGCCATTTCACCAAAAAAACCCAAAAAAACCCCAAAGCCAGTGCCATCAAGTCATAAAGACCCAATGAGGTGCCCAATTAAGTATATATAAAATAGAACAGGAAAGAAAGAAAACAAACTTTTTCTCAAATTATAAAATACTTGCCATGTCATTCTTATATAGAGAACAAAGAGGACAAATTCAGTAATGGCACTTTTACAGGTATTTCATATCCTTAATAGGCAGTGTTTCTGAATAAATTTGGCTTCCTAGCGGGAAATTTTAATACTTTTTTTTATTATCAGTGAATGAAGGCAGCAGTATTTAGAATTCTAAAGCCTTGAGAAACCGAGAGACATGCCTAGGTCTGTGGTTTCTAAACTCAAATATTGGCCGCCTCAGGATTACTGGGGAGAAGTGGTTTAAAATACAATCCTAAGCCAAACCCCTAGAGATTCTGATTCAGCAGGTTTGGCTGGCATACTGTATCCTACACCACAAAAATACTTTGCACTAGAGGTAAAAGTAAGCTTGAGTAGCTGAAGTGAATGTGAACAAAACTCATGAATATTCTACTGGTTTCTCCTTTTAGATAAAACCAATCTTTATAAAACATGCAACGGACCACAGTTACCTCAACTGTAAATGGAAGAGTTTAGATAAAATGTGTCTTTTAAACCTACAAAATTCTTGAACTTTACAGTGTAAAAATTACAGAATAGACAAAACGTATCAAGAGTTTTTTCATAGTTTAACAAAATTATCTTTCCTTTGATGAGAGTTAGGATGCTTTTAGTTGCAGAATGCCCAATTAAAAGTGGCTCAAACGATAAAGATTTAGGATCTCACATGACAAGAAGCCAGAAGGCCAAGTAGTTCCAGGGTTAACTAATTTGTTGGCTCAATAATGCCAGGGGCTTTAGATGGGCTCCTTGATGATTTTCTTAGCTCTCTCCCTCATGGTCCCAACAACTGCTGTGGCAGCTCCAAGCATCACATTCTTACAATAAAGGAGAAGGAGAGTTCTTTTTACAAACTGAAGAAAACTTTCACAGAAGCTCTTCAGCCAAAACCAATTGCTGGCATAGGAAGAGGACTAACACCATTCTCTAAGAGTACGGTAATTTATGCCCTGGGGTTGAGGAAGGCTTGCCTTCTAGGATCACATGGAAAAAAAGCCACCAGAACACAATTTAATCTCTTTCTGCTAGGAAGACATTTAGGGCTGGGGAGGTAGCAGTTTGATAGGCACTATGGTGGTATATACGTGTGTTGAGCATCTTTTTATATGTTCATTTGCCACCTTAATATTTTCTTTGGTGAGGTGCCTGTGTGAATTTTTTGCTCATTTTTAATTGGGTTGTTTTCTTATTGTTGATCAAAATATTTTATATGAAGGAATTATGCTTTTTGTTCAGATACACATAATTTACTAGAGAATAGATTATAAATCAATCCCACCATTTTGATTAGTTCAGCAAAAGTGGAGCCAGTAAGAACCACTTGAGTTTTCCCTTTTTTTTTTTTCTTAAAAAAGCAGCACAAAAACGGAATCAACCCAAATGTCATAAACTCTTATGAAGAAATGATTAAACTAAGGTACATTCATAGAAACAGTGCGGTACAGAGCTTTGAACATGCTCATTATAAATTTTGACCATATTCAGGTGTTATAAAAGATACAGTGTCGTATTATTTTAAATAAGTGCCATATATGTAAATGAAACAGTTTGTCCACCATCAGGGCTTTGGCAAACATCCATGTTTCATTTTTATACCTGTGTCAAGCTTCATGATGTAGACTGCAAGACAGTTCACTTGACAGCTTTTCTCAAGTGGTATTGGGCATTTTCTCTGGGATAAGCTTCTCTATTTTCTGTAAAAATTGTAACTGCATTCATTATTGAGTCAATGTGATGGAAACACTAGTCCCTGGAGAAGGACACCATGCTTGGTAAGGCAGACGGCCAGCAAAAAAGAGGAAGACCCTCAACAAGATGGATTGACATGGCAGCTCCAACAATGGACTCGAACATAGCAACGACTGTGATGATGGTACAGGACCAGGCAGTGTTTTCTTCTGTTGTACGTGGGGCTGCTGTGAGTCGAAATCGACTTGACGGAACCTAACAACAACAACAAATCTATAAGTCCATCACCCGTATGTCAGTTTGCTGTACTGTGGTGGCTTGTATGTTGTTGTAATGCTGGAAACTCTGCCACTAGTATTTCATTTACCAGCAGGGTCACCCATGGTGGAGAGGCTTCAGAAGAGTTTCCAGACTATGCAGATTAGGAGGAAAGGCTTGGTGGTCTACTTCCAAAAACTAGCCAATGAAAACCTTATGGATCACAACAGAACACTGTCCCACTTGCTTCATCTGGACACATCATCAGGAGAGATCAATCGCTGGAGAAGGACATCATGTTTGGTGAAGTAGAGGGCCAGTGAGAGCGAAGGAGACGTCCAATGAGATGGATTGGCACAATAGCTCCAAAGATGGACTTGCACATGGCAGTCATTGGGATTATGACATGGTACTGAATAACATTTTGTTCTATCGTACGTAGGGCTGCCATGAGTTGAAGTTGGCTCGATGGCAGCTATCTCTAGCTAACCTGTAAGTATTCAATATATGTACTGTAAATAAGTACTTCTATCTAAATTATGGTCACCAGTTCATAGGAGGAAAGAAAAAAAACAGCAGTCTTAAGCAGCAAATATCTAAATGATTCATACATCTCTAGAGATGCTTCAAAAAATAAAACAAATCAATATACACACACTAAACAAACTCCAAAACACCAAACCCACTGCCAGCAAGTCAATCCTGACTCTTAGTGACCCTATAGGATAGAGTAGAACTGCCCCATAGGGTTTTCTAGGCTGTAATCTTTATGGAAGCTGACTGCAATGTCTTTCTCCCACAGAGCTGCTAGGGGGTCCCAACAGTCGACCTTTCAGTTAGCAACCGAGCACTTTAAGCACTGTGCCACCAGGACTCCTTAACAAACAAAATCCAAAAATAAATACAGCCCTATTGGATTAAAAATATAAGTATAATTGATAGATGTAATTCCATCTCATTTGGAAACATAATTAAAGCATTTTATACAATATCTCATTATACACAGAGTAGTTTCTTTTAAAGTGAATATTAGTTTTTTTTTTTTTTAAATACAGAGATATACACAAGAAAATAGAGCAAAAAGGGCCATTTATCCCATTAACCAGAGTAACTGGCTGGCATACAAAAATAAGTAAGTGTAATGTCTGCACACAGTTAGATAATTTAAAAATTAAAAAGTTAAAGTCACTCAAACCCTACTCACCCAATCCAGGTAACCTTTGTTATCAACTACTTTAGATACATAAATTATTTAAACCCCATGCTTTTCAATGGAGCAAAACCAATCATCCAACTTTATATATAGCAGTTTTATTAACAGAGAAAATAGTTTATTTTATGGAGAAACTTTTCTATTCTACAAATTTTGAGGATGCTGTTGCTAAGATCACGAATTTTAAAAAGATAGTAGAAAATGTCATCTCTTGTTCTTGTTGGGTATAACGAAATTAAGGTTCTTTTTCCAAATGAGAATACAACCTATTTATTTGGGTGTTTAGTACTCAAGTCCTCAACCTCTAGTGCTCTCACACACTAATTTAAATTATCTGGGATTATTAAACCAACAAACAAAAAAAATCACTGTGTCCCCAGCTTTAAATTACAAAAAGGTTAACAGACAGATTTGAGGCAAAAATAAATTAGTTCTATCAGGGGACACTGTGGGAATAAACATTTTGAGCAGAAATTACTGGCAACTTTCTGTGGAGTACCATCCCTGATGCATCTAAAACTCTGCCTCTCAACAATCCCATCTATTTCTGATTCACGTCCCCAACTCCTATAGAGGCCACTCATTTTTCAACTAGTCTCAAGTCTCTCAACAGTCGGCTGATGATCTTACTTTCTAATTTACTGAAATAACTGAAATTGTCTGATGTGTTCTCTCAATTACTACTCTTGACATCTGTGGTAGCCAGCCTCCAAGATGGTATCCGATAATCCGAAGCCACAACCTCCTTGCTAAACTGCCCAAATCCCTGACCCACAGAAATGTTTACTGCTATTATAAACACTACATTTTAGCATGCTATGTTACGTAGTCATAAATAACTACTACAATCTCAAAATTTCTCTTCTTTAAAGTTTAAGAAGAACAACCTCCATTTCTTTCTCTGAAGTTAATACAATCCATTTGATTTTTCCTAAAGCTTGCAAATATTATTTAGGCCCTCTCTAATCCAAAAGGCACTCTTTCTTCAGGTCTCCATCTTTCTCCTTCTGCCAAACTTCTCTAGAGATTCCACACCAACCATGCAATGAAAACAGCTTTCTCAAAGGTTAGTCAATATTCTCATAATCAGTGGTTTCTGTTTCTTCCTTACCCCTTTGATATCTATGCAGCTCTTGAAAATTGGAAATCTTTACATCCTTGGCTTCTAAGACATTGAATTCTCCTTACCTCTGACCCAAGTTCCCTGGACTAATTTTCTGACTTTCTTCACAGGCCTTTTTAATCCATACCCCTTAAACATAGGCATTTCTCCAAGATTCTGATTTCAGTCCTTATCTTTTCCCACAACAGGCAGGATAATGGCAACAACAACAGAAACAAGCACAATTAAAATTTATTGATCACTTATGGGCTAGGCCTTATGCCAAGCTTTTCATTATCACATATATCATCTCATACATATTCAGCCCTTCCATTAACCCCTTGGTGCCAAAATATACTCTGCAATTCTGGGTAATCTACTGTTTAGTCAAGGTTTCTTTCCCTTTCCAGGAGTAAACTGCATTCCAAATGCCTTATTCTCTCATTTATCATCATCACTTCAACATCTAGAACAGTGCCTGACATACAGTAGGTGTTTACGGAGTACATGGTAGGAATCTGTTGCACAAATGATTGAAAAACTCCCATACGGTCCATCTATTTTTGAGATTATAATGCTTGCAATCACCAACTGTTGGCTAAGAGCTCCAATTATTATAATAGGGAATTCAATCTGCTTCTTAGATTTTTAGAACATAAGTATCTTATTCAACATATATTAAAGTGTACCAACATTATAAAAGATGTGCCAGACCTCTACATAAAAAACTATAAAATACTAATGAGGAAAAAAATTTTTTAAGTTCTTAAGAAACGGAAGGATATACTACAGTCATGGATTAGAAGATTCAATACAGTGCAGGTGTTAATTCTCTCAAAATTTGTCTACAGGTTCTGTGTAATCCCAATCAAAATACCAGTCAGTTTTCTTGTGGAAACTGAAGTTGACTCAATAATTTATAGAGAAATTCAGAGAGTCAAAATAAAACAATCTCAAAAAGATGACTCACAATACTAAGTGTTGGTGAGAAAGTGGGACAACTAGAACTTTCCCACAATTCTTTTGAACTCTTAAGTTGGTACAACCACTTTGAAAACTGTTCAGCAGTATATTCTAAAGCTGAACATACATATATACCCAGTGGTACAGAATTCCATTTTAAAAAATATAGACAAAGAAATGTGTACATATGAGTACAAATGTGTACACATCAGCACCAAAAGACATGCAAGAACTTTAACAGCAACATTATCTATAATAGTTAAAAACTGGAAATAACATAAATGTCCCTCAGCAGGAGAATGGATAAATAGTGGTATATTTATGCAATGGAACACTAGACAACAATGAAAACGAAGAAACTACTACTACATGCAACATGGATTAATCTTAAAGATACTAAGAGTGAAACAAGCTAGACACTATGCTAGGCTATGTAAAAAAAAAAAAAAAAAAAATCCGTTGCCGTCTAGTCAATTCTGACTCATAGTGACCCTATAGGACAGAGTTATGAACTGTCCCATAGAGTTTCCAGGGAGCGGCTGGTGGATTCAAACTGCCAACTTTTTGGTTAGCAGGTGACTTAACCATTATACTATACTTTATTACATTATTCCTTATATTTAGCAAGCTTGCATTTCTATATAGAGTTCAAAAAGAGACACAACTAACCTATGGTGTTAGAAGTCAAGATAGAAGTTAACTTTGGGGCAACAAGACTGGGTAGTGATTGGGTGGAGAAATGAGGGTCTTTTGGGGTGGCAGTAACTTTCTATTTCTTGATTTGAGTAGTGGTGAACAAGTGTGGTCACTTTGAAGTACTTCAGCAAGCTATGCCTTTAAGATATGCATGCTTTCATGCAGGTTCTACTTCAATCAACTTGGAGTGTACTGGCTGAAAGAAGTGATATACATGAACGACCATGTACAACTGTGGTCCTCGACCATTTTTTAAACCAGCAATTACCATACTGATGATGCAGGGGTATTTTTCCTGAAAGAAACCAAGCCTACTTTTTAATGCTTATATGTATTCTGCTATACTTATTGATTATAAGTTCAAAAATAATTAATTACAACATAGGGCTGAGCCATATGGCACTGCCATTTTTGTAGGTTAAAAATGTTCAAATGCCAGCAACTTCATTTACTTAATCTAGACAGTATTGTTGCAAGAGTTTCGCTGTTATAACTATAAAAGCCATTGTTAGGACTATAAAATGCCATCAGTAGTTACAGAGAACATACCTTCTGGAGGAGAAGAGGGATTTAGAAGCACTTGTAAGTACTGAACGTTATAGTTAACATATTAAAAGGTAACAGTAGCAGGGAGACAACTGGTAGTAGACCTGGAAGACAGTAATCATATTTGTAGGCGAATATGATACAAAAACTGTATGTCCTGCCTTTATTTTTTCTCCATGTTTTAAGAGTGGCCTCTGGACCATAACCATCCACAGTCAGTGAATCCCCTACGCAGTACAGGTGCTGCCCGTATGCCAAATTTAACCACCAGAAGGATCACATTACTTTAGGCTCTCTAACAATTACCTATACTAAGGTGTGTCCAATGTTATTCCCTTGGGTCTTTTCAAAGGCAGCTGTAATGAAAAGTTGCAGGAATTCTGCCTGGTTTGCTGCAAAAATGCTGTAGAACAAATTGTCTAGTATACCATCTACTGTTCCTAAATAAGAACCTACATAAGAAATCACATTCAAGGAAAAACTATCTCCCCAGATGAACCAATATGTCCTCTTTCTGAAAGCACGTGCTAACTTACATTTCCCCTTTACTTTGAAAAACAGAGCTAAAATGGAAGTTCAATCACAAGTTTGAATTTTCTGATTTTCTTTTGTTATGACCAATTTTTTATTTTATGGGTCATATCTTTTATTGTTAGTTTTCTAGAAAACTCTATGTAAATAAATCCAACTTATACCAAATTCAACATTACACCACCTTTTCGAATACATCTTATTTATAAGTTGGGGGTTGACTTACTGTTAAATTATTTTCCTTTGGAGATAACGAACTTAGTCAGTGAACAAAAACCCTGTATTTTTTCGAGCTATAATGATAGCTGCTAGATGAAGTCAGCTCTCTAGTACCAACTGATCAGAACGGATTTCTTTAAACTTGTTAACTAATTTTGAAAAGGGGTCTTGTGGAGTAGGATTGGACCTTTTATAAGGGTTGTTATGACATGCTTTCAGAACAATATGAATTTATGGTTTCAAACACAAAAAGCCTTTTAAATTTTTAAAAATGTAACCTGATGGGGAGGAGGGAGGAGTATTGTTATCCAAACTGCTTATGTGCAACCCACACACACAGACTCACACAGGAAGCTAAAATGTCAGCTGTTAAAGTCTCAGAGGCCATATAATCTGGGCCATCTCTGTACGATGGAGACCACCAAACACTCAAAAGTTACTTAAGGTCTGGATTCTGTTACAGCTCCTGTATTATTTATAACTCACAAAATATTTTTATATCTCACTAAAGAACAACTTTTGGCTAGCGTAAACAAGTTTAAACTGACAGAGAGGTTCCAAGTATTGCAAAAGAAAGAATATATATATATATATTTTTTTTCCTGGAGAAGAGAGAGAGGAAGAAAAAAAGAATGTGTTTGCTTTCAAATAAAAACCAGAATCTAGCCATGCAGACTGATATGACTAACATTCCTGGTTTCCATCCTCAGAGGGCTCTTACTATGTGGCAGACAACCCTTTTATTTGCTTTCCCTCTCTTCAGCAGCTGTTCTAAAATTTCTGCCACTCCCCTTAAGTGACCTACCTAACCATCCCCACTGCCCTGACTATGTATGTATGTATATATATATATATTTGTGGTCCTGCAGCTCAAATCTTAACTGCAGCTACGTCCATTCGTATTTCTTCCTTCAAGTATTTAGAAGATAAGATGCCCACCACCCTCTATTCTATATCCCTGATCCATTTTCTTTCCAACTTCCCAGGACTCTTGTTCTAACAACTGGTCTCCTTCCTGCATTTTCAACCTCTTTTCTCTACCGGCTCCTACTTACCAGCAGATAAACACACTTGAGTCATTCCTGTTTTTGGATGTATTTGTCATTGAATTTTTCCCTTTCTTTCTCGGCCAAAAGGCTAGTTCACACTGGTTATCTGCACTTACCCCATTCACTCCTCAGCCCCATTCACTACAGGAACTGTCTTCCTAACTGACAAAGCCAAGGATGTCTTGGCTCATCTCTTAGAACTGATGTGTAGAACCTGACACAGTTCAACACTCTTCTCTTCAGGTTCTTTTAATCTCAAGCCTTCTGGCTCTCTCATGCTATTTCCTTCTAGGTCTCCTCTGCTAGTTTTGTGTTCCCTTGCCACCAACTACATTTGGTGTTCTTTAAGGCGCTTTACACACTCCATCCCTATGTGAATTAAATTATTTATCTCCTATTTAATAACCAATGTTATTGTTTAATCTCCATCACTAGGCCTGATATTTTGTCTTGCTCTTCATGTGGTTATAAGACATTTGTACACCTTCTTTGGAGAAATGTTTATTCAGATTCTTTGCCCATTTTTAAAATGGGTTGTCTTTATTTTTGAATTGTAGGAGCTTTTTATATATTCTATATACAAGTCCCTTGTAAGACATATGATTTGCAAAAAATTTTTTGAATTATTTTTATGACGAGGAAAAAGAATTTTATCTCTTCCAAACATTCAACTAGCAAATGCTGTGCAACAACAGGGTATAATTTGGTAATGATAATTATAAGATGACTTAATATGTGTGTAGCATTTTATAATTTTCAGTCTAATTCTCACACAGACTGGCAGTATCAGACCCGTTTCTGGGATCAATAATCTAAGGCCCACAGAGGTAAAACGACTGACTGAAGTCTCTCCTGACTTTATTTTTCTATCTCTTATATTTTTCTTACTTGTTTTAAATTAATGTTCTCTAAGTCGCTTTCAAATTTGTAAGCAAGCTGTTTTAAACCCTTTTAGAACAGGACAAGTATGTTTACAAAAATTTCTCAAATTCTCACAGCTAAGTAGGATAAATAATACCCAAGTCTCTAGGCAGCCGGTGGAGGTATTTCTTTGCTACGAGGTTATCAGTGTATAGTCTGGTAATACGACAGTCTGCTAGAAGGAACTCTGTAGCCTCATGGAGTTTTGCAAAGGTTGACAACGACAAAAGTGGAAAGAAAGGGATCACAATGAACTCAGGAGACACTGAGGGGTTGTATTACTTTACTGTGGCTGCTGTAACAAATTTCAACAAACTTGCTGGCTTAAAAGAAGATACATTTAGCATTTTAGAGTTCTGGAGGCCAGAAGTCTGAAGTCATTATTACCAGGCTAAAATCAAGGTGTTGGCTAAGCCATGATCCTTTCAGAGACTCAGGGGAGAATCTATTCCTTGTCTCTTGCAATTTCTGATGGCTGCAGCATCACTCCAATTTTTGGCATGTAGACACATGACTCCAATCTTTGCCTCTGTGGTCACGCTCCCTGAAATCTCCCTCTGCATCCCTCTTACGAGGATACTTGTGGTTGTATTTTGGGCCCACCTGGATAATTCGGGATTACCCCTCATCCCATCTAGAGTTCCTTAACTTAATCACATCTGTAAAATCTTTGCTATATAAGGTAACATTCACGGGTTCCAGGGATTTGGACATTATCAGCATACACTACAGGCTACGTGTGTGGGGGAGGGGGTGAGGGTATGTTGGTTATTCAGTCTACCACAGAGGTATTTTACAAAGCCCAAGAAC
Organism: Elephas maximus indicus; assembly: GCF_024166365.1. Lineage (NCBI taxonomy): Eukaryota > Metazoa > Chordata > Mammalia > Proboscidea > Elephantidae > Elephas > Elephas maximus. The sequence continues at coordinate 78,079,544 of NC_064822.1, read as the reverse complement.
AAAATCTCAAGGGGCAAATGTCCACTATCTTCTTTTTTTATATTCACAATCCAGTTTACTTAGGTACAAAATCTGCCCCTACATCTATATTCTTTCTATCCCAGCCCTGACACCATCCCTAGACATTTCTAAAAGCTACCTGATTATGTAGCTTTGATTATTCATAAGCATGGTTTTTTCACGGTTTTACGTAGAAGAAAAAAACCTATCTAGATTCAAATTTGTTATAACAAAAACTATTAGTAGGAGAAAAAAAAGAATATGAGTAATATATTATTTTCTCTTAAAATTACTTACACAGATATGATATAAATATTACAGGAGGAATTAGATATTTCTCAGTTACCTGAAAATAATTGAAATATATAATACAGTAGCTAAAAATGGCTTTCTCAAAGTTTTAAAATGTCCACATGCAGTATAGGGTTTCAAATGTACTGGGAATTTTTTTTTCTTAAACTCAACAGTGAAATTTGAGGGTTTTTTTCCATATTATTTGTATGTCTTTAATATTTTTACGATAATTAACTTATAATTTTTAAGTGTCAAGAAAAGAAAAAAGGTACAAAGGTAGTCTTCTCTCATAAACTCTAAACATCCAATGTGCTAGGCTTCATGTTAATGTCTTTAATTCTATCACAGTAACTTTACTATAGTCATTGTTAAAATTTACAAATAGGTCAACTCTTAAAACTATGAAAAACTTCTTGCTTCCTTATTAGCTCTTTATGGAAGTGGAGAAAAGGCAGTGAAAATGAGAACCTCTCTGACCAATATGGGAACAGCCTGATTAGGTCTCCCAACGTTCACATCCTTTGCTCCAGAATTTCTGTATATATAGAAGATTATTGCACTATTTACTAAGATATGAAACTCTCCCAGATGAGTTTTACAGGTTAAATGTTAACTGCTGCAATTCTCCCTTCCTTGCCACAAACAACTTGTCCTCAAAGGAGAGACACAGTATTGAAATACGGCAGTCCCTGGGCTACAAATGAGACTGGTTCCTAAGGTCTGTCTTTAAGTCGAATTTGTAGGTAAGTCAAAACAGGTACATATGGTTCTTAATTAGCATCAGTTAGTCAAAGTTTGTCTTAGTATGTGTTAAACATTTTACCTTTCTATAGGGTCGCTATGAGTCAGAACCGACTCGACGGCACTGGGTTTGGTTTTTTGGTTTTTATGCATTTAACAGTTGCTCTTCAATGACGAGTAGCTAAAGGAAAAGAAAGAAACAATGAAGTCAAAGAGCTGAACAGAAGATTTTAAAGGACAGCTCGAGAAGACAAAGTAAAACATTATAATGACGTGCAAAGAGATGGAGATAGAAAACCAAAAGGGAAGAACACGCTTGGTATTTCTCAAGCTAAAAGAACTGAGAAAAAAATTCAAGCCTTGAATTGCAATACTGAAGGATTCCATGGGGAAAATATTAAACGATGCAGGAAGCATCAAAAGAAGATGGAAGGAACACACAGAGACACTATACCAAAAAGAACTAGTCAATGCTCAACCATTTCAGGAGGCAGCATATGATAAGGAACTAGTGGTACTGAAGGAAGAAGTCCAAGCTGTACTGAAGGCACTGGTGAAAGACAAGGTTCCAGGAATCGATGGAATATCAATTGAGATGTTCCAACAAATGGATGTAGCGCTGGAAGTGCTCACTCATCTATGCCGAGAAATTTGGAAGACAGCTACCTGGCCAACCAACTGGAAGAGATCCATATTTGTACCTATTCCCAAGAAAGGTGATACAATCGAATGCGGAAATTATCAAACAATATCATTAATATCACATACAAGCAAAATTTTGCAGAAGATCATTCAAAAGAGGCGGCGGCAGTATATCGACATGGAATTGCCAGAAATTCAAGCCGGATTCATTAGAGGACGTGGAACCAGGGGTATCATTGCTGGAGTCTAGTGGATCCTGCCTAAAAGTGGAGAATATCGAAAAGATGTTTACCTGTGTTTTATTGACTGTGCAAAGGCTCGACTGTGTGGATCATAATAAATTATAGATAACATTTCAAAGAATGGGATTTCCAGAACACTTAATTGTGCTCATGAGGAACTTGTACATAGAGCAAGAGGCAGTCATTTAAATAAACCAAGGGGATACTGCGTGGTTTAAAATCAGGAAAGGTGTGCGTCAGGGTTGTATCCTTTCACCATACCTATTCAATCTGTATGCTGAGCAAATAATCCAAGAAGCTGGACTACAAGAAGAATGTAGCATCAGGATTGGAGGAAGACTCATTAACAATCTGTGTTATGCAGATGACACAACACTGCTTGCTGAAAGTGAAGAGGACTTGAAGCACATACTGATGAAGAAGACCAAAGACCATGGCCTTCAGTATGGATTGCACCTGAACATAAAGGAAACAAAAATCCTCACAACTGAACCAATAAGCAACATCATGATAAATGAAGAAAAGACTGAAGCTGTCAAGGATGTCCTTTTACTTGGATCCACAATCAACACTCCTGGAAGCAGCAGTCAGGAAATCAAAAGAGGCACTGCATTGGGCAAATCTGCTGCAAAAGACCTCTTTAAAGTGTTGAAAAGCAAAGAGGTCACCTTGGAGACTAAAGTGCACCTGACTCAAGCCATGGTGTTTTCAATCGCCTCATATGCATGTGAAAGCTGGACAATGAGTAAGGAAGGCCAAAGAAGAATTGATGCCTTTGAATTGTGGTGCTGGAGAAGAATAGCGAATATACCATCAAATAAATCTGTCTTGGAAGAAGTACAACCAGAATACTCCTTGGAAACAAGAATGGCAAGACCATGTCTCAGGTACTTTGGGTATGTTGTCAGGAGGGATCAATCCCTAGAGAAAGACATCATGCTTGGTAAAGTAGGGGGTCAGTGAAATAGAGGAAGACCCTCAAGGAGATGGGCTGACACGGTGGCTGCAACAACGGGCTTGTGCCTGGCAATGATTCTGAGGATGGTGCAGGACTGCACAGTGTTTCGCTCTGTCGTACATAGGGTCCCTGAGTCAGAGTCGACTCGAGGGAACCTAACAACAACATGCATACTTAAGAAACACTTCCAAACTATGCAAGGTTTTCATGAGTGTCACAAAGTAGTACATGCATTCATTATTAGGAAGCACTGTATTTAACTCAAATTTTTAGTGTAACAGGCTTTATGGCAGTTCGTTCTTAGGTACAAGTTATCCATAGATCAGATGTTCATAACCTGGGTACTGCCTGTACGTATAAAATGACTTTTAGTAGACAAATCATACTATCTCATTCTTGTAAACGGTAATTTCAGAGATTTATTCTCAAGGAGAAGGTATGCTCTTCATTGAGGAGAATTTATACTTGTATACAAATTATATCTTCTTCCTGAGAGGCGGGGATAAGAGAATCCCAAAACCTCACAGTTTATCTGAACTGAAAAAGAAACCGAAGAGTGTATTTGACACCAGACGATCTGTCTACCAGACATCAAAAAGACTGGGAGGAGATCCTGATTCCTAATCCTGAGCCTCTTCCACAGGAAATCATCCCAGCTAAATGATGGCTAGGGGACTAATTCCATCTGTATTAAATGAGTCACAGATCCTGTGTTCTAGACTTGTGGTATTTAGACTTACACTTGAGAAATGCCAGAAATAAAAGATTCAGAGTCACAGAATATGGTAGGATTTTACAAGATACTTATTTTTCATTAAAGTCTCTCTAAATTACATATTCAATGTCTACTCACTTACTTTGGAGTAAACATGTAGTCGGCTAGTGGTTGAGCGCTCAACTGTTTGCATCACCGAGGCACTCCTCCATTTAAATAGGCTTCAAATTTAACAGAGGTGTTAGAAAAAAAGCCTAAACTATCAACTATTAAAAACAAACAAACAAAAAAACTCCCTAAAGTAAGTGGGTAGGCCAGTAGAGAAGTTGATAGGTATTTTATTTCCATGTTAGTGTGAACATGTTTCATGGGTGAGGTAGAAGACAGCTTAAAACTCAAGTAAACTGAGGGTATAAGGCCATCCTTTAACCTTCCTGGCAGCACTCAGGAGCATGGGGGAAGAAACGACACATCATGAGGGAAAAGAAAAAAGTTCAAAGTCAGTACAGGGCCAGTGGGCTGAGCAATCACTGACAAGACATCATTTTGAGGGTACTGCGGTCTACTATAAATCAAACTGTTTCAAGGCTCAGGCCCCAAGAAAAATCGGTGACACATTTGGCAGCAAGAGCATGCCAATAGCTCGCCAAACGAAATGACATTCTAGACACTCCAAAGCCTAAGGTGGCTTTTTTTTTGGGCATTCTAATATTAGAACTTAACACAGATGGGAGGAAGATATTTCTATTTGGAGGTAATGGAAGGTTATTATTGCTCCTAAGTTAGCCTGCATTCTGACCTGTAGTCCTTACTTTTTATTCCTCAAGCTGATGACACCTGAGGAAATATAGGTTACAAAAAACTGAAAGTATTTAGAGTCAGTCAGGCAGGACTGAACCTATGCACCTGTCTTACTGAAGGGACCTCATGTGATAGGCACTAGCAAAAGTCTAGAAGTGTGAGTCCAGGATTAATGCGATGAAATAAAAGTCAAAAAAAAAAAAACAAAAAAAGAAGTACAAGTCTCAAAATAAGATTCCTAGACTAAACACCTGAGCTACAAAAGCCAGAATATTTGATAAAAGGTTGCTGAGAAGGAGCCAGATAAGAAAGGAACAACTAAGTCAGGAACTACCATCAAGCGAGGTTGACAGCCTGAAATCAAGGAGGTGAATCTGGGCAGCATCAACAAAGTCACAGACAAGGGTTAAACTCACGTGGATCTGCTGAGGGTTTAGCAGCCACCTACTGGAGTCCTGGTGGCGTAGTGGTTAAAAGCTCAGCAGCTAACCAAAAGGTCGGCAATCTGAATCCACTAGCTGCTCCTTGGAAACACTATGGGGCAGTTCTACTCTGTTCTATATAGGGTTGCTATGAGTCAGAATCAGCTCGATGGCAATGGGTTTTGGGTTATTAATGGTTTATTAAAGAGTGAGGCTATGTCAAGTTAGGTTAAGTAATGTGGGCTTACATACTTTTGACATACCTCTCTCACGTCATTTATACTCCTGAGAACTCATTAAAATAAAGTAGGTTTATGTCCTCTTTTTTATGTCCAGTTAGCTAACTGACCTTGAATTTGCCAAAAAACCACTGTCAGAAGAAATGTACTAGAGAGCCAAAGTACAACACTATGGCTCCATCTAAGGTGTTTTCTGTCTACGTCAACCCAAGCATCCACTCAATCTCTGATAGCTGAACACTTTGCCATTTAAAGTTTACACTTGGCCAGATTCACCGTATTTTCAGTGGACCATACAGTTCCAGAGTTCCTGGGTACAAATAATTACAAAATTCTACCATGGCCAACACAGAATTATTTACGTTAAAAAAAAAACAAAAGTTCCCTGTTAATTCATATTACTAACTCAGGGACAGAGATTACTTAATAATGTCTAATACTTTAAATGAGTTTCTTAATAATAGTATGAAAATGGGTTTTTTTAAAAAGAACAGCAACCTTTTCACAAGAGTAGCAAACAACAAAACATCAGAAGAAAACAAATTATTACAATAAACATGCACAGTGAGTGCCAATTGTGTGTCATACATTGTTGGGTTTCTACTAATTTAAGAGTTCATCACAACAACAATGAAAAGGCTGCAGCTGTTGATATTACTTATGTACAAATAAACACCTCACGGGATTAGTTTTCTTGGTTCAGAGGTTACGGGTAATGGTTTTGTTGACCCGATATTGTTTCTGCTCTACCTCCTAGTTCAGTGAGTAGTGCCTGGGGTCTTAAAAGCTTGCAAAAGGCCAACTGGTCTCTCTATTTGCCTAGACCAACAGAGGAAGGAGGCCCAAGAATCAGAGAAAGAAATGGTCTGCAGGTCTAACCACCTTAATTGCCTCCATGAACTACTACCTCCCTTGCCACAAGACCAGAAGAAATGGACAGTGTCTGATATTTCCTCCAAACCTACCTAACCACGGACCCCATATTCATGTAACATCACTTAGGATCTTCTAGCACTACTGAGGTTTATAACAGGGGGAACTAAATGTTCTTTAATTGGTAAACCTCAAATTTAATAACAAGTTAATGAATTTAAATCATTTGGAAATGAACAAAACATACAGTTGTGTGCTTAATCTTTAGAAATCTGGCAAAGAGATCCTTGCCATTGGTAATTTTTCTTTCCACGTTCCCCTCCTTTCATTTCCCCAGTATTTCTCCTTTCCATTTTAAACAGCTCTTCTAATGATTATCTATTTATCTTCTGTTGAGGATCTATGCAGGCCCGTGAGGAGGTTTAAGTGGGACTAAACAGATAAGAGAAATAGCATAAAGTACAATGTTGCCATGAAAATTTCATATGATTATCTATAATCTACAGAAAACATAGGGGGAAAAAAGTCACAATCACATTTATGTCAGCTCTTAATTATATAATATACACAGACCATGTAGTTTTGGTACATCACCAAAGATCACACAGGGCTTATGCATTTTACACATTTGAAATATTCTTTAATTAAAATAAAAAGTTTATAGGATTCTGTCCTGGAAAAGCAACATTTGTTCTTCTCCCATAGTAGCTATTTGTGAGTGACTTGTAACCTTCATGAATCTTTGTCACAGTCCATGAGATAATCTTATTACTTTAAAAACCTTAAATGAACTTCCTATTGCTATGGTAAAGTCTTATCCTAAAAATAAATGCAGATAAAAAGGGTATGCATGCTGTCCAAGGTCACAAAAGTGAGTCATTATTAAAAAATGGGGATATATTTGAATATCGTCACCCAGTCCTCACCTCTAACTCCTAACCCTCCCTTTTCATGAATATCCAAACTTACGTATACACCCACCTCCTTCACATGTGCCAATCCTGGAAAATGGCACAGTGGGGGCAGTTCGCAAAATAAAGATATTTCAGGAAAGCATCACATAATTGCCTGGCATTTGAAGGTACCAAGCTTTGAGTATTCTCTTCCTATTCCTCCCACGCCCTTCCCTCCCCCCGCCCCCCCCCCGCCACATAATTTTTCTTCTGGAACTCCTTAAAGTACCTTCTATGCCTCAAATTCCCTACTTGACATTTATGTGTATTAAAAACATCATCTCCCCCCAAGGAAATAAATATGGTAATTTTATGCTTTCTCTCCAAATATTCAGAAAACACAATGGTTTATTTTTTCAAGCAGAGTGATGCAATTTTAATCTCTGGGAGAATACCCTGAAGATTTGGTTGCCAAGTTAATCTATTATAAATATAAAATCAGAATTATAATAAAATAATAATTTGTACATTTGAAATATTACATACTATGAGAACTTGTTTTTTAACACTTACATAATATGAAAAAGAAAACTTCAAAAAATTTCCCCTTAATTTCATAGCAGAACATGAGCATACTAGGCAACAAAAGCAATCACAGAACATTTAAACACGACTATTTTTATTTTCCTAGCAATCACCAAAACGTGAACTCGGGAATAAGAGGAGCCTAAAAAGGCAATTTTTTTTTTTAAAAGGCAATACTATTACCGTGTTCCAAATACTTCTGTAGCTAATTCTGTAACTAAAAACAGAACAAATTCTAAGTATGAATACTGAAGAATTTTAACACCTTACATTTTACAAAGAGTTATCAATCCATTTTCAGTTTACTTTAAATGACCCTCACTGTATTACAAAGCAAACTTTGTTTCTGAACCACTTATTTAACAATATGTACGATATATTACTGCAACACACACCCATCTTCTTTAAAGAATTATTACTGTGCGATAAATGGGTCCTACCTTTTGTTTTATTACATATAATATAGAGATTTCATTAAAATACAAGAACAAATATGCTAGATCTTCCAAACAGACAAACCCTGAAGTCTCTCTGAACACAATTCTGCCAGCATTATTCAGCACTGGTGAGCAAATGAGATTTGTGGAGAACACAAAGGAGTATCATCATAGCAATTTATGGACTTGTCACTTGAGAAACAGACTGGAAGTATTTCGGCAAAGTGAGATTTAGACTGCAGAAACAATTTTCTCCCAATGTCAGCTAAGTTACTTGCTATACAAAGCTTCAGCTTAGGACAAAACAAGCGGCAGATAAAGTAAAGACAGCCTTGCTAGGAACAACTGATAGATTAAAGCAAAATACAACAGCTAATTAACTCACCAGATAGCCTTTTGCTAAAGATCCACATTCTTCTCTTTGTCTCAGGCTTCTAGTTTCCAAAGACAAATTATATGCTCTCTGACAGAATGATGACAAAAGGGCACACTGTGATCTCCTTTCTGCTCTTCCCACTAGAAGAAAGCTGAACCACACTGCAGTCTCTAAGACTAAGTACTTCATGTGAGCATGCTCAGTATCTAATTTAAATGACTTGGTATTTCATCTCAGCATGTGATGCCCTACTTCCCAACAAACTCAAGAGAGATGCAAATTCAATCGAAGATCATTAACTGCAATCAACTAAACAGAGCTACCAAATGATAACTGATTTGTTTTAACACTTGATGTTACTGGAAATTATTATTTCTACATTTAATTTCAAGACATGTAGTGATCCCCAAAAGTAAACATGACCACTGATAAATTAAGCAAACGATAAGCCATCCATGTTTTACTCTGTAATTCCTTATTCTGTCATCTTGCCTATTTACCAAATCAAACGATCTGCAAACTTTGTAAGGGTATTCTAATTTCTCCTTTGGGATATTAGTAAACTGAAATGTTCAGTGTCTTTCTTAAAATTGTTTACTATCTTCATACTAAAGCAACACAGTTTTTCTCATCTATAGAGCTGCACATTATCAGCAAATATACAACAGGCCTCACTTAAATGTTGATAAACTATAAAGCAGAATTTAAAAAAAAATATGCATTTTCAAGAATAATTTTTACAAAAATGCCACAAAATCAGCCATACAGTTTGCGTAAGTATGTTTATGCCATCAAACAAATAATTCGCCTGATTTGTTAAGTAAATTGCTGCAAAGGCCACAGAGTTTTGCATGATGGGAATAATGGACAAGAAATTTAACTTCTGTTCACTATATCAATCTTCCAGAAATAGAAATCCAGTACAGCAGACACAGCCCCACCAAAACCAACCAGACAACTCTTACATATCCACTTCCTACTTTCACCTTGGGCAAAGAAGCAAAAATAGGAAGTGTTGGTATGCTTGACACATACCAACGCCAGGATAGCATGCCACTGGGATGACCTACCGTCTTTAAATGGGTCCACCAATTCCTGCTTTTCCTTTCTTCACAACTCGTCTAGTTGGTTCTATTAGTTCCCTCTTCCGAACTCTCTCTCATGCAAAAAATTTTCATTTTTGTGAAGAGCAGTCCCTCTCCCACCAAACTGAACGTGGAAGGTCTAGGAAATATTGAGACAAATTCCGTGGCAGCAGCTAAGATAAGGCACTTCATAGATGGTGGGACAGGATCATTGAAAGAAGCAAAAATTAAAATATTAAGGAATAAAAAAACAAAAACCTCATAGAACATTTTATGGAATGACATCTAATTCCAATATCTTTCTAAAAAAGTGTTAAATTCAAAGAAAACTATCAACATAACATCATTTTCTTTAGCATTCTACCGAAGTAATTCATTCTTAATTATCAATGAACTTTAAGCTGGAATAACTACAAGGTCTTTGGGTACTGTATGCTACATAAGCATTCAGTTTCTAAAGAAAAATCCCAGGAAAAGAACAAAAGCAAATATGGTACCAAGAATCACACAACCTATCAAGAAGTGTCAATACACATATGAATTGTTAAGTCTAAGTACCCTATGAGTCACAGTAGGGATTCTGTAGAAAAAGTCAAAATCAAAACCCACTGCTATGGAGTTGAATTTTGACTCATAACAATCCTACAGGACAGAATAAAATTGCCCCATAGGGTTACCAAGGCTGTAATCTTTACTGAAGCACGCTGCCACATCTTTCTCCTAGGAAGCAGCTGGTGGGTTCAAGCCACCAACCTTTTGGTTAGCAGACAAGTGCTTAACCACTGCGCCACCAGGGCCTCCTGTAGAAAGTATAAACCCAAAATCCAGTGCCGTCGAGTCGATTCCAACTCATAGCGAACCTATAGGACACAGTAGAACTGCCCATAGAGTTTCCAAGGAGCACCTTGTGGATTCGAACGGCCGACCCTTTGGTTAGCAGCTGCAGCACTTAACCACTACGCCACCAGGGTTTCTGTAGAAAGTATAAGTTGTCTAAATTATTCACGGAAAGTTTTATGATCCCAGAATGAAAAAATGACGGCTTTTCAGTAAAAATAAAGGGGGGGGGGGGGAGTCTAATTCTGGTCTATACATATTTATTGTGAACATATATGAGGCATGGTGTAAGGCAATGCACAATAGAAGCAAAAACTATGACTTGTGTCCCGTAACCAGACCTCATCAAACTCTACGTTAAGATCTCTCAAGGAAATCTAATGCTCTGGGTGAGGTAATGTTTAACAACCTGTTCCCAACAGTATCCGTCATGCCATTGTCATGCCATGGTTTTGTGACAGTCATGAGACCCCTTCCATGACTACAAACATTTGTAATTATGTCTTTCAGCCAATCAATGTATCCTAGCTGTATTAACATAACCAACAGCGTTAAAAATCATGCTTTGCTTTGTCCTGACTTTGACTGACCTCAGTCACTGTAAACTAATCATAATGTTGAAGCCCCCCCCCCCAGTTCTTTATTTCAGCCCTATAAAAACATATTTGAAATTGCTGTGCCTCGGACTTCTCTGTTCCATTTTCACGGGCAACAGAGATCCCATGTTCCAACTATCTTAAACCTTTAAAAAAACCTCTTTATTTTAATTGAATTTCGACTATGAGTTTTTTCATGCTACAACACGTTACAAATTCTCTTTTAGAGTTCCTTTATATCATTTAATTGCTCTTTACCCTAAATTTCCTCTCTCCCCTATACATCCAATTAAAGCATTTTGATTTAAAATTGGAAATGTCTTACAGTTATATGCATCCTTTGATTTTAATAAGAGGTCCTGTTTCTACTTTTTCTTTTATATTTTCCATCTTTACTGCTTGTCATTTATTCTTTAATTTACTGACTTTCCCTTTCTCTATCAGCAAAAACTGGTGAAGTAACTCTCAAATGCCACCTCAATAAGAATGAATGAATTTCAAAAAATTCAACCAAAGATATAATCTATTTCTTTGAAAACTGAGTATTCTCTGGAGACTTTATACAGTTCTTATGCATTCCACTGCATGTACACATAGAGGTGGATGAGTCTCTCCGTGACTTACAACACACCTGGCACACCTAATCACTGGGGAGGGGGTATATGGAAATGAATTATACAAAAAAAAAAAAAAAATTTTTTTTTTTTTCTTATACTGCAACTGGGGGTCCCTAGCTTGTGCAATGGTTAACACATTCAGCTGCTAACTAACAAAACGGTTAGAGGTTTGAGTCCACCCACAGGCACTGTAGAAGAAAGGGCCGGCAATCTACTTCTAAAAAATCAGCCATTGAAAACTCTATGGAGCACAGTTCTACTCCACCATATGTGGGGTCGCCATGAGTCAGAATCAGCTCAACAGCAACTAGGCTACCGCAATTTCCTGTTGCTGTTTTGTTCTTTATCATGGGGCTCCGTTACAATCATTTGTTTAGCTAGGGGGAGAAAAGATACACAGATACATGTGCTCAGGGTCCAGAAACCTTTCAATCTGACCTTTCAGGGTGGAGCCAGACATCTTGGAAAATGATTTTTGAGATTCCCTAATTAAGAGCCACTGTTCTAGGTGCTCACTACTTTACGGGGTGAGATGGACATACAAATAAATAATCAAAATACAATGTCAGAGAACTAGGAAGAAGCATGGTAAGGACACAATAATTTTGCTTGCAGGTGGGCCACAGATCAGGAAGTATTTGAGCAGGATTAGCAGAAAGAATGAACAAGATATTCAGGTACAAAAAAGGGGAAGGGTTGATATTTCAGTAAAAGAAAACAAAGGATCAATGAGGGCAAGGCATAAGACCAGGGCAAGTGTATGATGTGCTGGGGAACGACAGTCTAGTGTGGCTAAGGCATGGAGAAGGCAAAACAGGAAGAGGCTGCAGGGAGCATGAATAGTTCATGAAAGATTTTTTTAAGTAATCCTAGATTTTGTCAAAGTAATGAATTTATACTTGTGAGCATTTCAAAGACACTAAACATTTTTAAATACTGCAATGACACGGTCTTATTTATGGTTTTAAATATAATGCTGACTGTAACTTGTAGAAAATAGATGGGCGGGAGGGAGATTGACAGCTGGAAGGCTGATCAGTAGTAGGAGATTTAGAGGGAGATTCTAAAATAGTACAACTAGAGAAGGACTGGAGAGGAAATAATGAAAGAGAGATTTTAAAAAGCAGGACCAACAGGATATGGCGCGAGACTGGATGCAGTGGTTAAACATGGAAAACTGGAGTGCATCTGTAAGCATCCTGGAGCCCTGGTGGCGCAGTGGTCAAGCATATGGTTGCTAGCCAAAAGGCTGGCAGTCTGAATCCACCAGCTGGTCCCTGGAAACCCTATGTGGCAGTTCTACTCTGTCCTATAGGGTCGCTATGAGTTGGAATCGACTGACGGCAATGGGTTTGGGTTTCTCTTTTGTTTTATAAGCATCCTGGTGGGGGTAACAGAAAGTAGAGCGAGGCTGCTAAATAAATCAGAGAATACAGCTGCAAAAGGCAAGTAAGTATACAAAAAAAAAAAAAGTATACAGTTTGCGTTTAAAGGAGGGTGGGCTCAGTAAGTATGGAGGGAACAGGAAGGGACAATTAGTTCAAACAGGTGGAGTTTAGGATCCTGACAACCACTTGGAGATATTCTGTACGGGCAGAACATACATCTGGGGCTCAAGAAAGCAATCAGGGCCAAAGACTCACATTTACAGAATAAGAACAGAAGCCAGAGAAAAAGCCTAAGAAGCTTCCTTTTGGAAATGAGAAATAACACGCAAGGAAGGAGTTAAGACGAATGAATGAAGACAGACAGATTTGGGGTTGAAGAGGGAAAAATGCTAACGAAGTTCATGCCTGGTGGCTCCTTTTTTTCTCTACCAGGTAGTTCAGTGGTCTGCTAGGAATGAAGAAAAGAGGTGTGGGACAATTGTTTTGAGGTGAGGAATAATAAAAGGTTTGGCATATTTGTCATGGAGAATAGAAAAGTGACCGGATAATGAAGCCAATCTGTTTACATATGCTGCTTTTTCTACTAGTACTTGGAGACTAAGGATTGAAGCTGGTCATAGGCCTGCACACAGATCCTGGACTCCCATTCAATCCTCCACTCCCAGGACGAGTGAAAAGGAAATCTATTCAGGAGGAAGGAGAAAAGGGTATAAAGATTTAATTGTAACCCTTTTCAAGTAGTTTGAGATTCCATTTAACTTAGAAAACAAAATATAGAATCAGTTCCACATGGTTTCCCCCAAAAACTCAAAAGCCTTTGAATGTGTGTGTGTGTTTTTAAACAACAGCTTCTGTAGTCATCAGGTTTAATGCTATTTTTTTACTGGAACTTAGGATTCCAGGAGTGAGCACCCTGTAGCACAAATATTTACATCAAAAATATAAGTGTGGCTAGCTGCTGAGCAAGTGAAGTTCCCAAGTTTGCACTGTCCGGCATTCATGAAAGAAGTTTAGTCAACGGGCGGGGCGGGGGAGGGGGGAGGGGAGGAGAGTAGCAACAAGCTCTTGAAGATGGGAAGTAAACCACAAGTTAGAAATAGCCAGTGCCACCACCGCCACCATTTCCTTCTTTGTGACAAACTGATGACACTCCTCACTATGACACAGTGCAATCACTCATGAAATGCTCATGCTATCTATTGCTGGTAAAAGATTTCCGTTTATATTTTACTGCTTTCTCAGAGATCTTCGGAGAGAATTAAATATAAAGAAAAAGTAGAAGAGTTTTGATTTTTTAATATTCCATTTTAATAACTAATACAATTAGGTGCTTCTTTCAAGTACACAGAAAGAAAGCGAGTCCCAGAGGTTGTGCAATGAAAAAGAACATTAACAGGAAGAGCCCCTAGAAAATCTGGGGTGTATATCTGCAAATAATCTGTTATTGTCTGGCAAAAAGAATGTAAATTTTAAAACATTTTCATAAAAATAAACTTAAATATCCCAGGGACTTTTACTGCAGTGATAAGCCCCTGGCATCTACTTAGCATGAGGCAAAATAATGAATAGACCTAATTATACATTATTTTGGAATTCATTCTATCTCTTGATATAGACATTGCTTAGAGTATAAGAAAGCCTCTCAAGCTTTACTAGAAAAAGAAAAGCATAGACAAAACAATTTTGCTGCCGAATGAAGGTATTATAAGAGAGATTTTTTTTTTTTTTTTTATAGAATATTGCATTGTGTAAATGAAAAGAAAAAACGGGAGTGGGGCAGGATCATTCCTGCTTTCTACTAGGAGTCAATAATAAAATTTCTTGGTATTCTTTCCACAAAATCAGAATAGTCAGTTTTTTTTCCCCATTCTGTCTAATGACACTTTAATCAAACAGTTAAAATGTGATCTTAAGTATTACAGAAATTTGTAACTTTTTAAAAACAGCTTTTGTCCCTTTGTTCATTAATTCCACAAATATTCATTAAACAACCTTGTGCCAGACACGGTTCTATGTATCAGGGATACAGGGGTAAAAAGGTCTACACCCTCATGGCACTGAAATTCTCATGGGGGAAGAAACTCAAAACAAGGAATATGTATGGTTATGTAGAGAAACTAAAAAAGATTAAATGGCTGAGTCGATGGATGATCAAGAAAAGCCCCAAGAAGGTAACAGATTTAAGTACTGACTTACAGCAGCAGAGAATGAGGAAAAGAAAGCCAGGCAGAATGAACAGTTCATCTCAAGGCTCTAAGACAGCAATACGTTTGGCATAGTTGAAGAGTATAAAGAAGGCCTCTGTGGCAGAGTGTGATGGGGCAAGAGGAAAACAGTGCAGAGATGAGGTTTGAGAAGCAGTAGGTCAGCCAGTGTAGGACTTATAAGCCAGAGAAATGACTTTTAGTTTTATTCTAAATGCAATGGAAAGCCACTGGAAGGATATGACATGACCTGATTTACATTTTAAAAAGATGCCACTGGCTATAGCATCTACTGCAGTTGTCTAGATGAAAGACGATGGCAGCACAGATGGGGTGTGTGGCAGAGATGGAAAGAAGTGAGCAGATTTAGGATTCGGTTTGGAGGGTGTCACCAGGGCCTGCCAAGAGATTGGAGGGGGGCAGTAAAAGAAAGAAAAAATTAAGGATGGCTGCTAAGTTGTTTTCTTCTTTGCCTGAAACAGTGAGTAGATGGAGTAACCCACTGCCATCGAGTTGATTCCTACTCATAGCGACCCTATGGGACAGAGTAGAACCGCCCCGTAGAGTTTCCAAGGAGCACCTGGTGGATCTGAACTGCCAACCTCTTGGTTTACAGCCGTAGCACTTAACCACTACACCACCAGGGTTTCCAGTAGATGGAGCAGGGGGAGGTAATAGCTTGGCTGTGTCCATGAGACACTGTCAGTGATTGTGGAGATCTAGAAAGCAGTCCAGGCTTGAGATAACAGATTTACAGGTGACTGGCATATGATGTGCCAAAAGCCTGTGGACTGAATGAGGTGGCCTGAGAACACAGGGCAGACTCTGTGTCTTCACTATTCAGCAATGCCTGCTATGTGCCAGCCCCTCTGTGCTTGCTTTATCTGTGAAAAACAAACAAAATAAACAGATCCTTGCCTACCTAGAGATTACATTCTACCACAGAGGGCAAATATAAACATAATGAAAAAGTAATATATATCAGAAGGTGGTAAGTGCTATGGAAAAAAGGGAAAGTAGAAGAATCAGGGGTATAGCTAGGGTGATAAATGGGGTTAAATGGGGGGGTAAATGTCAGCGACATTTAAAAGATGAAATGTAAACAAAGAGTGTAAGAGTATTCCAATCAGAAGGAAAAGTCAGTGCTAAGGACTTGAGGAAGGAAAATAAGAATTTCCAGAATCAGCATCACTGGCATGTTTAAAGGAACAGTAAAGAGAACAGTGCGGCTAAAGCAGAAGAAAAAAAGCCAGTAAATGAGAGGCCAGAAAAGCAACATGAAACTCAGACGTGTATGATGTTATGGAAGCTAAGGGAAAAGGAGTTTCAAGGACCAATTATGCAGAATGCTACCGAGAGGTCCTGAATCAGAACACAGTGGTTCTTAACGCTGGAAGTGCAATGTGGAGTCAGCAGAAACGGGAGGATCCTCTAATGAAGGGCAGCGAAGAAGATCCAGTTGGCAGGAAGTATATTTACTTCTAAAGGTAGTAAGACAAGTTGGCACTCAGGACTTACTAAATTCTTAGTCTACTGCAGCCAAACAAACAAGGATTTGAAAATTTTAATAATGTCAACATCATCCACCGGTTCTGGAATCCAAAAAACCTATTTTGCTTAATTCCTCATTCTATTGATTATGAACCATGGAAAAATCAATCGCTAGTGTAAGCTATTTCCCAAAGGGAAACCGAAAAAACACAGAAAGAGGAAAAAAAAAAAAAAAAAGCTAAAAACCCATAAGGCAGGGCAGCAGCTTTGGCGACACGGTGCTAACTACCATTTGTTGAGAGTCACTCCAGTTGTGGGTACATGATCCATCTTCCTTTGCCTGAGAATACTATCAGATAGGTTTTCCTATCCATAATCTACATGAGGACAGGTGAAACAGACGGAGGTTGTTTAGGGTTTCACTGCTAGAAGTTGCAGACCCCCGCCTTTTGTACTCTCCCACACAGTCTCTCTCTCCTCTATGTACATGCCTGAGACAAGAGAGCACATGGGCAGTTTTTTTTCTTGCTTTGTAAAGGGTACTCTTACTAGATAAATATGGTGATTTTTATTCTTTCTATTCTAATATAATTGTTAACCCTGTTGTACCGGTGTGTCAATTTCCTCAACTATTTGCCCCCTCCCATCTATCAATTTCTTCACTGATTTAGCAAACATTTTTCAGTACCTATTGCTTTTAAAGGAAACACTGGTGGCGTAGTGGTAAAGTGCTATGGCTGCTAACCAAGAGGTCGGCAGTTCAAATCCTCCAGGCGCTCCTTGGAAACTCTATGGGGCAGTTCTACTCTGTCCTATAGGGTCGCTATGAGTCGGAATCGACTCGACGGCAGTGGGTTTGGTTTTTTTGGTATTGCTTTTAAACAGACGCTCTGTACACTGACAAATTCTGTTCTATTCTAGAAAAGTTAGCTTAAAAAAAAAAAAAGATCTTCCAAAATAAGCATCTCTGGTTGTGTAAAAAGCAAAACTAACCAACATAGCTACAAAGAAGGTAGACTGTGTTCTTTAGTGAAATAAATTACTAAAATGATAAAAAATTAGGTTAGTTATTGTTGTAGATTGAATTGTGTCCCCCCCAAAAGATATGTTAAAGTACTAGCTCCAGGTACCTGTGAATGTGACCTTGTTTGGAAATAAGGTCTTTGAAGATGTTATCAGTTTTGATGCCCTGTGCTCTTACCTCAGTGGAAAAGGGTCTTAATTCACTATGAATGGTGTCCTTATAACAGAGAAGAGACACAGAGATAGATAGGGAAGATAGTCTGTGAAGAGAGAAGCACGCGTCTAAAAGTCAGGGAACTCCACGGGTGGCTGGCTGTCACCAGAAGCTAGGAGAGAGGCATGGCACAGATTCCCCTTCAAAGACCTCAGAAAGAATCAACACAGCCAACACCCTGATTTCAAAGTCCTAGCCTCCAAAGAATTGATGCCTTTGAATCACGGTGTTGGCGAAGAATACTGAATATACCACAGACTGCCAGCAGAACAAACAAAATCTGTCTTGGAAGAAATACAGCCAGAATGCTCATTAGAAGCAAGGATGGCAAAACTTTATCTCACATACTTTGGACATGTAATCAGGAGGGACCAGTTTCTAGAGAAGGACATCATGCTTGGTAGGGCTGAGGGTCAGTGAAAAAGAGGAAGACCCTCAACAAGATGGACTGACACTGGCTGCAACAACAGGTTCAAACATAGCCAACAACTATTAGGATAGCGTAGGACCGGGCAGTATTTCGTTCTGTACATGGGGTTGCTATGAGTTGGAAATGACTCGATGGCACCTAACAACAACAAGCCTCCAGCACTCTGAGACAGTAAATTTCTCTTCTTCATTAGCCACCTACTTTGTGGTAATTTGGAGCCCTGGCAGTGAAGTGGCTAAGAGCTTGGCTGCTGACCAAAAGGTCTGTAGTTCGAATCCACCAGCTGCTCCTTATAAACCCTATAAGGCAGTTCTGCTCTGTCTTATAGGGTCACTATAAGTCAGAATCGACTTGATGGCAAATGGTTTATGGTAATTTGTTAATAGTAACCCTAGGAAGCTAACACAGTTACCTTAATAATCTTGGGAAAATTACTTCCTGATCAAAAAAAACAGCCGTCCTTCAGTTGATTCCTACTCATGGTGACCCCATGTGTATCTAAGTAGAACTGTGCTCCATAGGGTTTTCAATGGCTAATTTTTGAAGCAGATCCCCAGGCCTTTCTTCCCAGGTGCTTCTGGGTAGCCTTCAATTGCTAGCCTTTCAGTTAGCAGCCAAGCACACAGTTTGTACCACCCAAGGACTCTGTACATTTGGTGGTTTAAATATTTTCACTACATATTTACCAATATATAAGATTTTACAGCCTAATGGCTGCTGAAGAATAAACTATTAAATCGCCTTTATGCAATAATTTAAATCGTTTGACTGAAATAACTGATCTCTAAATTTTTTAAATCAGTATTCACATATAAAATATCATCTGTTGATAACTGAGAAAGGAAAGAAACAGATTTTTTGAAGGCGGTTAGGGAAGGATCACAAGACCTCATGATGCAGAAACAAAACTCTATTCAAGAAATTAGACTCAAAATACCATTCAAGGTCATGAAAAGAACATAATAACTGCTGGCCTTTAAAAATTAAAATTAGATATATAAATGTACTTCAGTCATCTCAATTAGTATATGTAAGGCAAACACCAGATGCCCACGAGGCAAAGTTATAAAAAAAATTACAGAAACAGCAATAAGGAGAGGAACAGGATACCAAAAGGTAAGGGAACAGTCAATAGGGAATGGCCGCACAAATTACAGTATCTCTGTACTGTGGAACATGCCAAGCAGCTGTTAAAAACAATGAGGCAGAACTCTGTGTACTGTCACGGAAGACACTGATGATACGTATACATAAAATGAGCAGGCTACAGAGCAGTAAATGCTGACAGTATGGATGAAGGCTACTTTTCACTTTTTACACTTTTCTGCTATATGAATCGGTTTGATAAGCATGCATTAGTTATGTAATTAACAATAAAAAGGAAAGCGGGAGGGAAAGAGGACAGGGAAGGAGGAAGTGTCATGGAAGAACCCACCGCTGCCTACTGCCGTTGAGCTGATTCCAACTCATAGTGGCCCCTACGGGACAGAGTAGAACTGTCCCATAGGGTTTCCAAGAATGTAATCTTTACGGAAGCAGACTGCCACATCTTTCCCTGGCAGAGCTGCTGGTGGGTTCAAACCACCAACCTTTTGGTTAGCAGCCACACACTTTATCCACTGCACCACCAGGGCTCCTTCATGAAAGAAAGGGAAAACAAAAAGAAGTAAAAAATAGGAGCCAGGGATAAGAGGGCAGGTACATGGGCTAGAAGTCTGCTAGGATTTGGAGAGAGATGGCCCCGGATTCAGGTTCTGGTCCTACTATTAACTTTGGGCAAGTTAAATTCTCTAAAGGTTCAGTTTGCTCACGTGTTAAGTGGGGAGACGTTATTCTTGCCCTACTGAGTTATTGTGAGGATTAAATGAGCTAACTTTTGAAATGTGCTTATTGGTATAGTCTAAGTATCCAAAGGTATTATTATTTTCTCAAATGAAAATCCTAAAATCACCTCACCTCTAAATCTTTTCCCTTTTTTGCCTCAAACTGTATCTCAAAGTATATTTGGCATAATCCTTTTCAATAGCTTAGAAAGTAGGTTTTATTAAGATCCCAAAGCCAATCCAGTAGGAGAATACATGCTGGTGGTACCATCAGAAACATATTTCACCTGGGATTTCCAGTTCCAGCTGCATACGGGTGCCTAGCTCCCTGACCTCGCTCACACAACCTCACGCCTCCTCTACCCAGAAATTTCAGTTGGTCTGTAGCACATCATAATACCTGAATCTCTTCAAGTTATTCTGCAGTACAGATGGGTAGAAGGATATCACTCAGGGAAATATTGTCAAGACTATACTTCAGGCCATCTTTCATATAAAAAAAAAAAAGAATCAAAACTCTAAACCAGAATGGGTTTCCAAGTAAATAATAAAGTCATGTCTAATTTCTAATTCAGAGTAAGAAACTGGTTAAGTTTTTAAAACTGCTTTTTCACAATAATTGAATTCAGTCAACATAAAGTTCACATTTGCTTGGTTCAAATGTTGGCTTTATGTGTTCCCACATGGGCCCTAATTTGATCTCATAAATTGTTTTAATAAACAAAGTCTTGCCTAATGAACCATTGTTTCTTGTGAATTTTACTATATTCTGTTCTTCTTTTAATTTTTAAGAACTTCCTCCTAAAAAAACAAAAACCATGTTAACATTGTCCTTCCTTTTATGTTTAAAGTTCACTTACATGTTACTGTCTTTGGATTTATGCATCTAAAATTTATCATTTTTAAACCTTTGAATTCTCTCCAAACTTCCTGGGCAAAGTAGAAATGCCAGCATTCTTTGCGAATTAAATGCTTTTACAAAGCTGAAAAAGAAAACATTTACATGTTTATATTTTCCTCTATTAAAAATTCAAGGCAATTTTCAATAAAGGTATCCTTTTAAGGTATGTTAGGCATCATCCAAGGCCCCGAAATAGTTGTTGTCTCCTGGAATTCTCACCTTCCACGCAGGAGACCTGGGCTGAATTCCCAGCCATTGCACCACAAGTACAGTTATGGACTTATCTGTCAGTGGAGACTTGCACGTTGATATGATGCTGATCAGGTTTCACTGGAGCTTCCTGGCTAAGATAGATGAAGAAGAAAGGCTTGGCCATCTACTTCTGAATATCAGCCAATGAAAACCCTAAAGAACCCAATGTCCAATCTGTAACTGACCATGGGGATGGTACAGGGCTGGGCAGCATTTCCTTCTGTTATGCAGGGGATCACCACGAGTCAGGGGCCGAACTCATGACAACCCACACCAACAAAACATAATCCCCTCCTACAATGAGTTAGGGTTGACCTGTGTAATCAACAGAATATGACAGAAATGACAATGACAACTTCCAAGGCTAGGTCATAAAGCACTCCAGCTTCCACCTTGGTCTTCTGGATTGCTCACTCTGGACGAAGCCAGCCACCAAGTCATAAGGCTCACAGAGCCCTGGGGAGAGGCCCACATGGAAAGAAACCAAATAGCCAGCACCAACTTGCCAGCCATGTGATACTCCAACCCCGGTCAAGCTTTCAGACAATCGAAGCCCCAGCCAACATCTAACTACAGTGTCATAAGAGACCCTGAGCCAAAACTGGCCAAGCAAGTTGCTCCAGAATTCCTGACCTACAAGAACACTGAGAGATAATAAATGATTATTGTGCTAAGTGTTGCGGTGATTTAAGACCATAGTGATTAGGTTACAATTTAGCTTATTTTGTATGACTGAATATTTTCATTCTTGGCAGGTGCAGCTGAATAGACCATCATCTCTTGTTTTGCAATAAGATGAGTTTAGTGGACGAGACAGACATTAGCAACAACTGATTAGGCAGTATGACTCTGATAACTGCTATCCATTTATTCAACAACACTCAACATTAACTCAATGCCCACAATGTGAAAAGCTGCATGCCAGGCTACCAAGGTAGTCTGATTTCTACATACTAGCACATGACCTGCAACAACGGTTATAAGCAATAAACAATGTTCACTTCACCCCGATTCTTGCCCATATAAATCTCACTGTGGCATAGACAGTATTTTTTAAACCCTGGCTTGACCCACTAGAGGATAATAAAATGAAGTTAATGGAATGCTTGCTACCAGCGTTTTTAAAATAATAAAACAGAAGAGGAGGGCCAGGTAGTAAAATATTAGTTCATTTTTGTTTTATATAAAGAAATGTGTTCATATGTGGATTGTAAGTCACGTAATATTTCTTACTGTGGGTCATGGTCCAAGAGGATTTAAAACCAATGACATAAAATATCAAATACGTGAACATTCTAGGAAATTAATGTGTCACCACACTCTGCCAGTTCTCATCCATCTCACTCTCCCTCCCAATTCCTCTTCTTGCCCCTTAAATATGTGGCCTTCATTGACCATTCTGTTCTCACATTTTTTTAGGTGTCATTGAGTCAGCTCCAACTCACAGCAACCCTATGTACAACAGAAAGAAACACTGCCTGGTCTGCGCCATCCTCACAATTGTTGTTATACTTGAGCCCACTGCTGCAGCCACTGTGTCAAATCCGTCTTGTTAAGAAATCTTCCTCTTTTTCGGTGATCCTCTACATAGATACTTTAAAAACCCTGTGGAAACTGGCTCTGGCCCAGCTGCTGTTTCCTTAACCTCAGTTCTGCCGATCTCAACAGGGTAGAAAATAAGGAAAGTCCCTTTTCCTTGGGGATATCCCATTTAAAACATGCTTAACGGTCGTGGTGCAAGAGTAAGACAAGCATTAAGAGGAAGATCACACAGGTAACATGGAACGACCCTGAGATCAGTGGAATTCCTGACTAAATGAGCCATCTTCATTTCTCCAACATGCCAGAAATAATTACCAATGCTAGATGTATAAGGCTGATTTTTAACTCGCTAATGTTAAGTAACAGTTCCACTTTGCCAACAGGTGGGTTTTCAGATTGTAAATAATCGTGTGCAGCACTTATGCTCTCTGCTTTTATGACAAGGGCTACAGACGTACTAAGCACTTTGAGAGCAAGCACTACCTTCCAGCTCTCTTTCTCTCTCTCTCCTATAACGCCTGGCTCACCACTCTGCATTAAAACCTCACTCAGTACATGTTTCATAAAACGAATGAATGTTCAGAAAAGTTTATTTTGGAAATTAAATTATTTTTTAAAAAGAAATATCCAGCCAATCAGCTGATAATTCATTTACTTCTTTCCAGTGCTTCAAAATAAAGGCAATATTACCCAAAATGAAGTTTTTCTATGTTTATAACAGTATTTCTAAGGCTGAAAATATAAATACTAATAAACAGAGCTAAACGTTTCCCAAAAATTTCCAGTAAGAGGAGGATTTCAAGACTACTCCAAAATGGAAGAACAGAGAAGGTCAGTGTGATGGCTCTATTGCGTGCTATGGTTTTCGATAAAAAAGGGCATAATGAAGCTTAAAAATGGCTGTGGGAAAAATGATACTAATGGTAAGATTCTGAACAACAATTTTAGAAAAACATGCTATATGGGAGAAAGGAGGAATCAACATCTTGTAAACAGATTTCAACATTTAATAAGAGAACAGATTAATCTCTTTGGAAAAGCAAGTAATCAAATTCCTCTAGCATGAGATCAAGAAAAAAAAAAGGCGGGGGAGTCAGTAAAACACAAAAAGCTTTAGTAAGGGGAAATTCTGGCTCTTTCCATTAGCCATTTTTCTAAGTAATATTCTCCAATTTTATTAATTGCTCAAAAAGCAGTTATTATTCATGTCAATAAAATTTTAGCACAGTCATATCATCCTAGTTTTATTGCTGGTTCAAACACAACTTGAAAACGTACTACAGTCTGTTTATTGGCCTAAAAACCATAAATATGTTGATATCTGCCAAATTTTTCTCTAATCCACTTTCAAGCTCCAGGCTAATATACCTGTCTGCCTGCCTGAGATCTCCCCTTAGCTTTTCCACAATCATCTCACAACAATCAACACTAATCTCTTGATCTCCAACCCTCAATCTGCAACTCCTCCTCAAATCCTCACCCCACCCCAAAACGAATAATCCATCTTCCTCATTTTAAAATATGGCACCTCCACCCAGCTGCTTAAGTTGCGTGGAAATTATTCCTCCTCTAACCAAACCTGTGGAGTCTGCCCCTAAAATCTCTCTCCAATTAGTCCACGTTTGCCCACCTCTGCTGACACTCCCTTCATCCATCCATCATTGTTTCTCATTTTACAAAAATGCGATCACTCCTTAACAATTCTGCTTGCTTCTACTTTAATTCTCATTCAATTCTCCACCCAGCAGCCAGAGTAATACATAAAATACTACTCTCTCATTTAAAATTCCCATGTTACCAGTATAAAATGCCAAAGTCCTTAATGTGGATACCAGGTCCTGCACAGTATGGTCACTGCCTGGCCTGGGGAGGTGCTCACCTCACTCACTCAGCTCCAGGCTCCCTGGCTTCTTTCTGACCCTGTCAATCTCTTCAACCTACAATTCTTCCCAGGTACGCTAACTCCTCCCCCACTCACCTGTCTAGTCTCAGCTTAATATATTTAAGCATACTTATGTATTTACCTGTGCGGGTATTGGACTAATGTCCATGTTTCCCCTATACTTGGCAGCTCCATGAATTCAGGGATAATGCTGTTGTGTTCATCACTGTGACCCCAAAGTTATCAGAACAGAAAACAAAAAAACCAAACCCTTTGCCGTCGAGTCAACTTTGACTCTTAGGGACCCTACACGACAGAGTAGAACTGTCCCATAGAGTTTCCAAGGAGCACCTGGTGGATTCAAACTGCTGACCTTTTGGTTAGCAGCTCTAGCTCTTAACCACTATGCCACCACGGTTTCCAAAGTTATCAGGGGGCTTGGTATATAACAGAAGCTCAATAAATACTTGTTCACTTTAAGGACTTCCTTTTAAATCTACCCCATTTACTACTAAGTACACATAATGTCTTCATATATAAGTTAAAATTGTAAATAAGCAATTATGAGATAAAAGCAGAGATGAATACATTAAACCCATAAAAAATATATAGTTTAAATGAAATTTTTTTTAAAGGAAATAACCTCAATGTATAACTTATTATAAGTCTATCATTTTGCCTTTGGGGATTATAAGCTTATTAATATATTAATTTTGTCAATCAAATCTGTAAAATAAGACCTTAAAGGTACACAATTATAGGCTGTTACATTTACTCTAGGTTGGCCATTACTGGAAGCATCAATAAATCTGCAGAGCCAGGAATGCCATTTTTAATATGACTTCTTTCTAAAATTATATTGAAATCATTATATAAAAAGCAGGTTGATGCAATTTTAATATTTTAACTTATTCATCTCTTCCTATATTAAGACAGAATGCAAGACAGAAGAGAAGAATAACACTTTGGGGGGAAGGTAGTAGCTTGGTCAGCTACCATTTACTACGTATTCGTTCTGCAGAAATATTTCTTACCACTGAGTGGCATGGAAATATAAATTAAAATAGGTCAAATTTAAAAAATAATAAAAAATTTTCAATCTCATTTTCATAAAAGTATGTTCCCTTTAAAGATTCTATACCTCAGGAAGGTAGAAAAACTGGCTCTTCCCTTATTGTTCTTTTCACACTTCTCCAAGTGCTCCATTTTCAAGTGTCAGCTTTGGGGCACAGAGGACTTACGAATGCTTCCACAAAAAACCGAAACCAAACCTGTTGCCGTCGAGTTGATTACAACTGAGAGCGATGCTCTAGGACAGAGTAGAACTGCCCCACAGGGTTTCCAAACGGCAGCTAGAGGATTTGAACTGCCAACCTTTTGGCCAGCAGCCGAACGCTTAACCACTGCATGACCAGGGCTCCACCTATGCTTCTAGGAGAATGAAAAATAAAAGAATAAGGAGAGGAAGAGTTGGTCTAATTTTTTCAACCGAATCAACTTTAAAATATCCCTTCCCTTTGAAAGGAAACCCTGGTGGCATACTGGTTAAGCCCTATGGCTGCTAACCAAAAGATCAGCAGTTTGAATCCAACAGGCGCTCCTTAGAAACTCTATGGGGCAGTTCTACTCTGTCCTATAGTGCCGCTATGAGTCGGAATTGACTCGACGGCAGCGGGTTTGGTTTTGGTTTTTCCCTTTGAAGACTTGTGTCGTCTTCACATGGGCCCAAATTCACTGACAGATGCTAACATAGGGTTACAGTACATGGTAGCCAGCATACAAGGTGGTCTCCAATGCTTCTGTCTCTTGCTATTCCTGCCCGAATGTAATTCCCTTCCACAGAGAACAGACCTGGCCTGTATATAACAAGATATGAAAAATGACCAGAAAAAATTCACTTTTGAGCCCAGATCATTGAAAACACTGTGGTACCTTGCCCTCTCTTGGATCACTCACTCTGGGTGAAGCCTACTACCACATTCTAAGAAACCGAAGCCTCTTGCCAACGGCCAGAATCAACTTGGAAGTAGATCCTCTAGCCCAGTCAAGCCTTCGGAGAACTGCAGCCCCAACCAACATTTTGACTGAATCTTAATAAGAGATCCTGAGGCAGAATCAACAGCTAAGCCACATCTACAATTCCTTACCCACAGAAACTCTGAGAAATTAAAAGTTCATTGTTTTAAATGGCTACATTTTGAGGTAATTTGTTATACGGCAATAAGATAACTAAGACATATTTTCTCATTTTTATCCATCACATATGCAACCAAATTTGAAGCTCAGTAAGCCTATTTTAGATGCTGAGAAGGAGACACTTTGCAACCCAGAATGTCTGATCTAGACATAGCAAAAGTATACTTACGGCATTCCATCTGTCAACTATTGTTACTGAAAGTCAGAACGCTACTACGACAGAAACGGCACCTTTAGAACAATGATGAAGCCCATCATACAGAAGATGCTCAATACATGTTAGATAAATTAGTGAACCAGTAAACGCAGTAGGAAAAAAAAAAAAATTTTTTTTTTTTTTTTTTTTTAAATGATGCCAAGGCTGGTAGGAGTCACGGTACACCTCATAATTACTAACTTGTAATGTCTCTTTCAACCACCAGAGGGCAGAAATGTCATACTGTTCTTCCTTGACTTTCCAGAACCTAACATAATACCTCATTATGTTAGGAGTCGGAATCGACTCAACGGCACTGGGTTTGGGTTTTTTTTTTTTTTTTTTTTTTAACATAATACCTAAGGCATGTAGTGAATAAAATAAAAATTCTGGCCGAAATGGAGGAGGGAAAAAAGGAGGATGCTTATTAATAAACGTGAGAAACAAAAATTCTGACTACAGTGTTCACAAAGATTCTTGGAGATGGGGGTTGAGCTAGCTTACAGAATTTCAAGGGAGGGATACTCTTTATAGAATGGTGTTTTAGAACGGGAAACAAAGCACAGAGGCTGGGAACATCAGGCCGATTTCAAGAAACATATATGACCTATGGAAACCCTGGTGGCATAGTGGTTAAGTGCTACAGCTGCTAACCAAAGGGTCAGCAGTTTGAATCCGCCAGGCGCTCCTTGGAAACTCTATGGGGCGGTTCTCTTCTGTCCTTATAGGGTTGCTATGAGTCAGAATCGACTCCACAGCACTGGGTCTGGTTTGGTATATGACCTACGCATAGGGAACGTGGACTGGTATGTCGGGGTAGAAACCTAAGGTACTCAATTTGAATCTAAATTTACTTCTACTCTTTTTCTTCTACCTACACCATAAAACCCACTGCTGTCGAGTTGATTCCAATTCATAGTGACCCTATAGGACAGAGCAGAACTGCTCCTTAGGGTTTCCAAGGCTATAATCTTTACAGAAGCAGACTGCCACATCTTTCTCAGCAGCCAAGGGCTTAACCACTTGAAGTACCAGGATCCTTAATTACTTACTAATTAGAAATTAGTTGCTGGTTATTGCTCTTTTATTAAATGTATGTTTCTGTAGAAAAAAAGGGAAATTTAGTATATTCAGGTTCATTCTCAGTTACACACACATGGTTATCATAATCCACGTTCTTGCTCTGTATAATCAAAGCAATCACCATTGTGTACCTGGCAGGAGCTACATGCATTTCAAGTGCAGTGGCCAAGAAGACATAATTACCTTCTCTGTGACCAGCACCAATTACCAACTCAAACCTATGAAGTGAACACAAATGTCAAAATGCTTTCTGAAATCTTATTATCATAGTAACTATTTTCTAGTTGCCTTATTATTTTTAATATTATCTTTTCAGCAAAATAGTTCTTATGGATGCTATAAAAATATCCACCATTTTCAATTGGATTGGAAGCTTGGTCCTAATGACAAAATTAGCGAAATCATTTTCTTTTTCCTTGAAGTTACTGGACTTAGCTAGAGCCAGAGACAACTCCATCTTTCTACTCTATGCGGCCTTTATGGTCTTACTCCTAGATCTAAGATTTATGGTTGGCAGGCCTATTTATATGCCTGTAGAGACAGATAATGAATGAAATGGAATCCCAACATTTCATAAATGATATCCTTGCTGAAAGAAGCTGATGAGATAAATGGGTTAACTCTTGATTAATCTGATAAGGCTTTAATAAGGAGATTTCATCCCCTCAAGTATAATAACAAGATGCTGTGTATGTATGTTTATAATAAAGACCAAATTGTTCCAGGAATGATCATTAATTAAAAAAGTTAATGATAATAATGTATCTAGATTTGTGGAGCATAATGTTAAGTATACTAGAGCAGAGGTGCTTCCCCTAGGTTCAATGGGCCCCTACAGCTCTGTAAACCTCTGAATCATTTGCACATTTTTAAATATGTAAGTATATAGGCATCCTTCTGGGGAATGGGGCTCTTTCAGCCTCAAATGACAAAAAACCCAGTTCAAATTGGCTTAAGCCAAAGAAGAGAATTGATTCACTCAAATGAAAAGCCAAGGTGGCAGATTTAGAAAGGGCTGGATCTAGAGACTCAACCAAGACACTAAGGTGTTTTTCTGCCTTTTTCTCTCAGCAGTGGATTAATTATTTTGTGCGTGGCCCTTCTAGCCATGGTCTTTCAACTCTCACCCAGGTGATTATGTGATAGGGTAACTGTGGCCTACCTAGGGGATTGTTCAGTTTTGTCTTAAAAGAGAGCCAATTCCAGAGCAAAGAGGAGAGCCTGGCACCAAAGACCCATGGGAGACTGCGCAGTGGACTTCTTGGCCCACAGGGCAAGAAAGCTGAGTGCCTCTGGGCAGAGACTGAGGGCCAGGGAGAAGTCTACGTCTGACCCATGAATTTGGGACTTGCCAGCCTCTACAGCCGGGTGAGCCATTTCCTTTATGTGGTTCTTCAGTTCCGTGAGACAGCAAATTAGGGAACCCAAAGGCAGGAGAGAGAATACTGATGCTAGAGGGAGTAGTTGATGTCAGAGATCAACTTTGTGCTGATCCTTTTAAGAGAAATTATTCCTTTACCTTCCTCCCTTCCCACCACCTCCCAACACTATCTCTCTATTACCTTTGTGAGAGTACTGATTGTCCTCAGAGAGGCTCACTCCGTAAGGAAAGCTCTAGGTGTACATCATTCAGCTTCAAATCCAGATAAGCAAAAGCAATTCTCTTCCTGCAGAATAAGGAAAGTCCCAAATCAAGTCTCACTGGTCCACTTTATATCATGTGCAAATGTGCACACTCCTGGTCCCAGGAATTGTATCTCATCTGTGTATGTTCACTGTCCTTCATCACAGTTTCAAAGAGGTCCCTGAACCCTCTCCTCAAATTTGAGAACAAGTGTAAAAAAAGTATAAAGAATATGCGCATTTCTAAAATGTCACCTTAAATCTAACACTCCACTACTTTCCTCAGACTTAAGCAAGTGACATTCTCATCAAATCCAATGGTGTACTCCAGCGCCTCGGCTTAAAAGTAACGCATTTGCCACCACTGACCATATAACTATCCCTACCTGACTTTGTCTTCTGACTCTGGCTTCCAGGACACTGCATTAGTCTCATTCTCCTGTCTCTCTGACTTTTCAGGCATTTCCCAGTCTCCTCTTTTTCTTTCTATAGTGTCTCTTTCTAATCTGTCAGTTCTATCCAAATGACTCTCAAATATTCATCGCCAGGCTAAAAATCTTTGTCAAAATTTGTCTCACATTTCCAAAAACCAAGTGGACACCTTAAAACCTAGACACCATATTAGTATGTCAAACTCAAAATATGCAAAGCAAACATCATTTTTAGGTCTTTAGCAAAACCAGCCTCTCCTCCCTCTGAAGTCATCTACCTGAGAAATAATTTGTTTGATCACTTGTGCTTCAAGGTTCAGCTCAGACGTTACATTTTCCATGAATCGTTCTCTCCTCTCTCGTCATCAAGCTGGGATGTGTGCTTTCACAGCGCTCTGCCCACAGCTCTCCCAGTACTTATCCCATTTCATTGTAATGACTGGTTTACTTACTGGGCTCTTACTCTAAAGTCACTAGCAAGGGCACAGTTGCGTCTTACATCTTATTCCATATGCCTAGCACAGGAGCTGGCACAAAGAAGGCTCCCAATGAATGCTGAAAGAGAGAGAGTATTTTTTGTTTTTGTTATTAGGTGCCGTCGAGTCGGTTCCAACTCAGCGACCCTATGCACAACAGAACGAAACACTGCCAGGTCCTGTGCCATCCTCACCATTGTTGTTATGCTTGAGCCCATTGTTGCAGACACTGTGTTAATCCATCTCATTGAGGGTCTCCCTATTTTTCACTGACCCTCTTTTTATTATTAAAAAAAAAAAAAAATTTTTTTTTTTTTAATTAAAGACCTATAATTTTCCTAGCTTAAAATATTTACTATTTGTTAAAAAGTACTGTCAGCAAAAAACAGATTTGTTTGGTTTACCGTTCAAACAGACACTATGGCTTGGTAAGGTCTAAGGAAACAAGTCTGCTACCAATAAAATTTACAAAGCAAATAGTCAGGGAATAAAAGTGGGGAAAAAAAAACCCACTGCTTTCTTCTTCCTCCTCTTTTTCTTAACAATCTTTTGGGTTTTAAAAAAGAAAAATTAATGGTAGATACTAAACAGTAGGAAATTTTCTTTGCCTCCAAGGGACTAATAATAATGTCTATCTACAGGCACCAGGTGTGCTTGCTGTGAGGCCTTACCTTTTCATACAGCTACGAACTTTCCCAACTACTGTCCCAAG
The DNA here is from genome assembly GCF_024166365.1 of Elephas maximus indicus. NCBI lineage: Eukaryota > Metazoa > Chordata > Mammalia > Proboscidea > Elephantidae > Elephas > Elephas maximus. The sequence goes on along the minus strand of NC_064822.1, from coordinate 78,048,324 downwards.
AGATGATGGCCTTTTGAGACAGGCAGCTGACAAGCAACAAGCCAATCGTTTAAGCTCAAACCACTTGCTTCTTAGTGATATTCTTCTTTACCACCAAGTGTCTTTAACCCTTATGGTCTGAATTTGAAAATTCATTATTTGCTAATTTCTGTGAGACTGAACACATGACTTGATGTCTCTGAGTCTAAATTTCATCATCTATAAAGTAGAAATGATAATACCGGTGACTCACAGGGTTGTTGACAGGAGCAAGTTGACAAGTAGGGAAAGCACCTGAAATACAGTCGGTGCTTAGGAAGAGAGGATATGGTTATAACTGCTCTCTGGCATGCTCACAAAGGACACGAAAGCTTCCAAGCGAGAAACAATTAAAAAAAAAAAAAAAAAAAGTCATAAGCCATTTGTTTTATCTATGATGAAATGGCAAGAGCCCTTTTAAATAAACCTCAACATTACTCTTAAATTTCCTTCTCAGATCGACACCCTAGAAACCTTACCCTACTCAATGCAGCCCTTGATGGCCATCACTACAAATGAAATAAAAATGCCGTATTTCTGAGCTTTTACTTATAATTGTTGGATTTTAGTGCTATTGCTTTTGTTGTTAAGCAGCAAGACAAAATGTTTTTTTCTTTTTCTTTTTCCCCACTAAATGTTTCTGGCATTTTATTTCCTCTCCATTACTCCTGAATTATTCCAGTGGAGAAGCAAGGTAGCATTAACTAAATGTGAGGTAAACAGTATAAAGTTAGTAAGGAAGAGAGATGTAGTCAATGCCACTTAATCTTGCTGTAAAAAGTTGAGAGTACTCCAATTAGCTTACAATTAAATTTCATTATTATCATTACAAGCCAAATTGCATTATTAATTACAAGCCAAATCACATCTACACCTGTCTTAAAACTAACTTGTTCCAGAGAAATTTTGTCATTCATTAAAAAGTTTCCTTATATAAAAACTTTTCAAGAAACTAAAGATTTTCCTTTGGAGAAAGATCAGTCTATAAGAATACAACACAATAAAAACATCAAAAATGGCAAAACCAGTAGTTCTCTTACTGTCAATAATAAAAGGAAGTAAATAACGGATGGGGAAAATCTGCTTCACAGCTCAAACTCTAGAAATGTAAAGAAAAAGTGCCCTCATCTGGCCAAACACAAAACTTAACATTTTGGACCCACATACTAACTCCTGTTCAAGAACGATTTTCAGGGCTTTAATTGGTATATAAAATAAATCTGAAGGTTTTTTAAAAAAAATAAGTAGGAATCGAAAAATAAATGTTTTTTGCTGCCTTTTAAAAATATAACTATGAGCTGCTAAAAACATAACTATTTAAATCATAAACTGTAAAGCAAATTATATAATACATTATCTCACCCCAACCAAATATATCAGGAAGAATAGAAATTGTTACCTGTCCTCTTATTTGCAAATCATGAATTATACAGTGGCATGAATAACTTTACATGCTAATGACATGACTGACATGATTGTCATATACTCACACCTGAAAAAGAAAAAAAAAAACCTAACTTTGGAAAACTTAAAAGTTCATTTTTTTCCCTATTTCTAAAAATAGTATGCAATTTAAATTTACATTTTGGTTAATACACTATTAGACTGACACCCTTACCAGCCAGACTAAGTTGAGTCCTGAAAAAAATACATAATTTTCAGCAGCTCTGTGACAACAGCATTACAACTGAAATGCTTTAAAACAAACAAACAAACAAAAAAAAAAAACCAAAGCTGTTGCCCTCAAGTCGATTCCGACTCATAGCGACCCTGTAGGACAGAGTAGAACTGCCCCATATAGTTTACAAGGAGTGCTTGGTGAATTTGAACTGTCAGACTTTTGGTTAGCAGCAGTAGCACTTAACCACTACACCACCAGGGCTAGAGATGAGCAATTCAATTACTAAAAATAATAGTAATAAATAATATTAGAAATCATTCAAATGTTAGTTATTTATCAGGGACTATATGTGGAAAAAAAAAAATTTTTTTTTTTTTTTTTTTTATATGTGACAGTAACCCTGGTGGTGCAGTGGTTAAGAGATCAGCTGCTAACCAAAAGGCTGGCAGTTCGAATCCACTAACCTCTCCTTGGAAACCCTTTCAGGCAGTTCTACTCTGTCCTGTACAGTCACTATGAGTCGGAATCAGCTCAACGGCAAAGGGTTTGGTTTTTATGTGGAAGCAAGGAGCCCTGGTGGTGCAGTGGTTAAGCACTTAGCTGCTAACCGAAAGATTAGTGGTTCAAACCCACCATCTGCTCTGTGGCAGAAGGATGTGGCAGTTTGCTTCTGTAAAGATTACAGCCTTGGAAACCCTAGGGGGCAGTTCTACTCTGTCCTATAAAGTTGCTATGATTCAGAATCAACTTGATGGCAATAGCAAAGAGAGAGAGACAGAAAATATACCATCAGAAAGCTTTCCATAGCTCCCCACTATATAATCAAGACCCCTGGTGGTTCAGTGGTTAAAGCACTCAGCTGCCAACCAAGGTCAGCAGTTTGAACCCACCAACTACTCCTTGGGAGAAAGATACAGCAGTCTGCTTCCATAAAGATTTACTGCCTCAGAAATCCTATGGGGCTGTTCTACTCTGTCCTATAGGGTCATTGAGTCAGAATCAGCTTGACGGCAGTGGGTTTATACGGTCACGTAAAACCTAATTTCCTTACTCAACCTCTTCAACAGGACTTCCTCTTATCTTTCTATCTTCCACTGCTGCTCCTCACATACTACAAGACCCACCCAAAATGTGCTCTTCAGCCCCAAACACACTCTGCCGTTGTCTCACTTACACATGCTTTGCTGTACCAGGATACTCACCTAGAATGAGCATTCTCCTGTCTATCAGAAATCATAACTACCCTAAAAAATAGCACATCAGTAACAAAGCCTGGCAGGATTTATCTTAGGAATTAATCTATTTTCCTCCACTCTTGTCCCCCTTCAGAAATCGTATAGAATAGCTTATACCACCATCAGTTTTGGCAGTAATAGGAAAAGGGAAGTTTGCTAGAGAAAAAGTAAAGATCCAGTTAGGTTAAGGGAGGTGCCATATCCTTTTAGTTAAGACAAACAAACCATAGACTCTTAGATTAGACATCCTGGGTTCAGTCCTAGCTGACCACTTGCTAGCTTTGTGAGGCAATTACCTCACTTTTCTAGCCTCAGTTTACTACCTGAAAAACGGAAAAAATAATACAGGTAGTGTCCAACTTACAACAGGGTTCCGTTCCGACAGCTGTCATAGGTTGGTTCTGATGTAACTAGTACCTTTTTCTTTTTTTTTAGTTCTCATTACTGTCTGCTATACAGCAGTGTTTTGAACAGTAAATAAACAACACTGTACAGCTGCCAGTGAACATCTGAGAATGATAATATTCAGCAAATTATGTGCTGCAACATTTATTAAAGAGAAGAGGAACAACAACAAAAAAAGAGTTGCGCAGTTCATTGTAACTCGAATGCATCATTAAGTTAGGGACTACCTGTAGTGCACTCCTCATTAGGGTTGTTTTGAGGATTAAATGGATTAATATGTGTTGCTGGTAAAGTAGCTGAAACATAGAGTCTTGATTTTTACTGCAGTTCCCCTCAAGAGCTGGCTTCCTCCCTAAAGTCCAAGTCCACTTGGCTGGTACACACATAATGTCTAATTATCACCATCCCTTCTCACAGAAGGTTGGATCTTGAGACCCATTCCAAAAAGACAAGCTATGCCTCTATTTTCAGTAGCTGGATCCCAACTCCCAAGCCCTGGTACTACATCCAATACAGAGATCAGCATGGATCAGCATCTCCTTTTATTATCTTTCCCCTTCTCCCTCCTGACTCCTCCCCCCACCTCCAGATCAGACACTTAACGTTTTGTCACAAGCACAGATTCAGTACCTCTTCTGAGACATTGTGACTTTAAGAATTGACTGCCCACTATAAGGAACAGCTCTGTAGCTGGGTTAGAGTCCTTAGAAGACTGGCTTCTCCAGCTAATGTACCTTTTCCTATTATTGTACCATCAAAAAGGTCAACATACTGTTGTTATTACCATTACTGGTGTATGTTTTATTCCTCTACACAATTTAAATTTTCTTGAGAGCGAGGACTGATCATCTTTGAATTTCTCCAGACCTAAACACATAATCCTCAACCTTATTTTGAAATAAGTTATGTCTGAGTCATAATTGACTAAAAATCAGGAAAAATATCTTTTGTTTGCTACCCACCCCCAATCACTGGTGCTAAAACACAAACGCACACTTATTTTTCCTTATAATTAAAATGAATTTTTAGTTGACCAATACCACCACACATTTCTCTCTGGGTTTTAATGACATTTCCTTACACTGCTGTGTGCCGCTCATACTGACTCTAAGACAGACTAGAACTGCCCCATAGGGTTTCCTGGGCTATAATCTTTTCAGTAGCAGATCGCCAGGTCTTTTCTCCTTTAGAGTGGCTGGTGGGTTCAAACCAATGCCCTAACAGTTAGCAGCTGAGTAGCTGAATCATTGCACCACCAGGGCTCAATTTCCTTACATTCCCTTACCTTAATTACCTTAGATTAATGCACTAATCCATTCTTTAAAGAGGTTTTTAAAATATTAACAAAACAATCGGTACAGTCACAGTAATGTTTTTAGCATCCCCCTTTATTATACTGAGACCCCCAAAGAAGTCTTTAAACCTTAATAAGCCTTTAGACTGCATATTCCAATGTTATAAAATTATTGTGCTACATACAACATGAGATTTCAAATATATTGAAAAGATAACAGCATTATTGCTCTACTTCATTTAATGACATACTTCTTTAACCTTAACTTAGCGTAAACTTAAGTTCTTTGAATATAGTAAGCCCAATTCATTTCTAATTCATGTTAATATTAGTCTGTAGTTATCAAATGTCCTACCATCTTCTACTTTGTTTCATTAAGGTCACCTGAAGTCAACAGTATGATTTTCTAGGAGAGGGAAGTGTCCTTCATAATCTTATATTTTCCAGAACACTACAGATTAAAATAGATTTTTTTTACAAGACAATCAGAAGATTTTTTAAATTTTATAATAGTTGCCCAATTTGTTATTTCAATTATCTGAATTTCCATGTGAAACAAAACTTTGCAATAATGGTTCTGAACCCTGGCTATGTATCATAGTTATCTGGAGAGTTCTTCAAAAACAGATTGCCAGGTCCCATGTCAGAGCCACAGGTGAGTGTGCAGGATAGTCTGAGAAATGAGTTTAAAGGAAAATATATAAGAAAACAGTATGATTTACAGATATATATATTTAAATGTGTATACTGCATCTACAATCATTTAATTAAAAAAAAATCATATTACCATGTATTCTAAATTACCATTGTACGTGTTTTTGAAAATATACTTGCAACAATTACTGTCGAGTATTTTTTTCCAAATAATCAGTCTTCACATTGGTGATTTTCTAAAATACACTTCCAGGTGTAAGATTTTTTGAGCATCAAAAGTAATAACACGATGTACATTCTAAATACCTTTAATCCTCATATCTGGCAAAACTTGTTCCCTATCGGCTTGTTGCCGATTTACTGCTCGTTGTCAACTTAAAACTCACTTTCTGGATTAGTCTAGAAAACAAATCCTCCTGTGTTTTATTATTTTTTGTGTTAAGTACCCCAGATTTCTTCTGCCTTGGCCCTGAGAGTGACTCCCCTCGTGGACCGACGGAGGAGCTTTCTGCTAGGCCTGCAAAACAGTCTTGAGAATGAAAATGCCCTTGATTGCTGTCAAATGACCTAGTCTTTCAGAATAAAAATTTAAATCCAAATAGTGACTTAAAGTCTATTTTCAGCTGTTAAGCCCTTTTGGGCTCAAACAGCAGACATACGTAATAAATCTCAAAGCTGACAGTCTGAGATTTGCTTACCACCTCTGGCACTTCCATGTTCCAAAAAAAACCAGCGGCATACTGCCCACTGATAGAAAGCATAAAGCTAGGTCTAACACTAGCTACGTAGGGGGAAATGGGAACCCTGAAAGGCTGTTGCTCAAATAAATGCCACATTTTCATATAAATTCATCAAGTGTCATTCTGCCTCATTCTGTTTTTTTCCCCATATCTAACTTTCACAAAAATTGTATTACCATTTTGAGTTCTAACAACAGATTAGATGCTAACTTCCAATTATCTTGAAAAGAACTTTCCCGTTGCTACTGGAACATCTCTTCCCACCCAATATACCTGGGCAAAGCCTATATTCTAAAAGTTTATATTTAAGACTTCACTGTCTCACAGTTAACTTCATTCTGTCGTAATTCCAATTGTTTCTCCAGTTCCCCTCCAGTCTTTATCTATGTGCAGTAATTTATAAAACTGCAATCATAGTGTACAACTGTTTGTTCTGTTTCCATATAAATATTGTTATTTATATGGAATATTATACGTACTATAATATTCCATATAATATAAATATTTATATGGAAGACCTCCATTTAATAATATTAATATTGTAAATATTATTACTATTATTAAATGGAGGCCTTAACAATAATGCATGATTTCAAAAACAGGAGTGAAAAAGCATTCAGCTGTTAGAAATTTACAAAAAGTCAATTTCATGTTTTTAAAAATCAAACCTGAAAAACTGAGTTCCCACTGCCAAGGAATAAAATGGCTCGCTAAAAACATGATGTGGTAATATGTAAGAGACATAAAAATTTCTGAAAAAGGCAGAGTGTGCCTGCAATTAAAATAACACAAATGAAAGATTTTCCTTTCTTTACCCTATGCATTTGATTTCTACTCTCAAAGCAGAATAAACCAAGTAAGATAAACCCAATTATTTTGCAAGACCATCTTTAAGAGTGGGAAAAAAAAAAAAATTTTTTTTTTCTTTTTTAAATAAGAGTGAGGCTGACAGCCTCCAGGCACCATTAACAACCCCCAACTTGTAAGTACAGTAGCATGAGCCACCTCCCCTTCTAACTGGTTTCTCCAGATGTTTTTTAGGCAATCAGCCAACTTGCCCAACATAATAAAAACAAAAGGCTGGGGACACAGACCACAGAACCAGTTAAGACCAGTCTGGCCCGCCTGAGACCACAGAACCAGTTAAGACCAGTCTGGCCCGCCTGACACCCGCAGAACCATCAACCCTGTCCTCTGGGTGACCCTGGAACTTTTCTCCTGCCGGACAGAACCAAACTTCAGTGGCCCAAGATTGGGGGAAGACTTTCAGAAGTGAAGTGTCCGAGCATAAGATCTGGTTTAACTGAAATGGACTGGTATTGGCCATTTTGAATCAGACAATCATATGGTGTACTATGCCAAGAATGACAAACTGAAGAGGAACGATGTCGGATTCATTGTCAGAAACAACATTTCACAATCTATCCTGAACTACAACTCTGTCAGTGATTGGATAATATCCAGATGCCTACAAAGGAGACCAGTTAATACGACTATTATTCAAATTTACACAACCACTAAGACCAAAGATGAAGAAATTGAAGATTATTACCAATTTCTACATTCCGAAATTATCAAACATGCAATCAAGATGCACTGGTAATTACTGGTGATTGGAATGAGAAAGTTGGAAAAAAAAAAAAAAAACAAGGATTAGTAGTTGTAAAATAACGCACTGGTGACAGTAATGACGCCAGAGACTGCATGAAAGAACTTGCAAGGCAACGATCTATTCACTGCAAATACCTTTTTTCAAAAAATATAAACGGCAACTATATCCGTGGACCTCGTTGGATGGAAAACCCAGGAATTAAATCGACTATCTCCGTGGAAAGAGATGGCAGAGAAGCTCAATATCATCAGTCAGAACAAGGCCAGGGACCAACAGTGGAACAGAATATCAATTCCTCACACACAAGTTCAAGCTGAAGCTGAAGAAAATCAGAACAAGTCCAGGAGAGCCAAAGTACGACCTTGAGTGTATCTTATCTGAATTTAGAGACTATCTCAACAATAAATTTGACGCACTAAATACTAATGGCTGAAGATCAAACAAGTTGTGGGATGACAACAAGGACATCATACATGAAGAAAACAAAAGATCATTGAAAACAAAGACCAAAATGGATGTCAGGAGAGACTCTGAAACTCTCTTAAACATAGAGTAACTAAAGAGGATGGAAGAAATGATGAAGTAAAAGAGCTGAACAGGAGATTTCAAAGGGCAGCTCGAAAAGACAAAGGTATTATAATGAAATGCACAAAGACCTGGAGTTAGAAAACCAAATAGGAAGAACACACATTTCTCAAGCTGAAAGAACTGAAGAAAAAAAATCAAGCCTCAAATTGCAATACTGAAGGATTCTATGAGCAAAATACTGAACAACGCAGGAAGCATCAAAACAAGATGGAAGGAATATACAGTCATTGTACCAAAAAGAATTGGTTGATGTTCAACCATTTCAGGAGGTAGCATACGATCAAGAACTGATGTTATTAAAGAAAGACGTCCAAGCTGCACTGAAGGCACTGGCAAAAAACAAGGCTTCAGAAATTGACAGAATATAAATTGAGATGTTTCAACAAATGGATGCACACTGGAAGCACTCACTCGTCTATGCCAAGAAATTTGGAAGACAGTTACCTGGCCAACCAACTGGATGGAATCCATATACATGCCCATTCTAAAGAAAGGAGATTCAACAGAATGCAGAAATTATCAAACAATATTATTAATATCACACACAAGTAAAATTTTGCTGAAGATCATTCAAAACATTTGTAGCAGTACATCGTCAGGGAGCTGCCAGAAAGTCAAGTCAGATTCTGAAGAGGACATGGAAAGAGGGATGTCGCTGCGGATGTCAGATGCACCTTGGCTGAAAGCAGAAAATACCAGAAAGATGTTTACCTGTGTTTTATTGACTATGCAAAGGCATTCAACTGTGTGGATCATAACAAATTATGGATAACATTGCCAAAAATGGGAATTCCAGAACACTTAATTGTGCTCATCAGGAACCTCTACGTAGATCAAGAGGAAGTCATTTGACCAGAACAAGGGGTTACTGTATGGTTTAAGGTCAGGGAAGGTATGCGTCAGGGTTGTATCTTTTCACTATATTTATTCAATCTGAATGCTGAGCAAATAATCTGAGAAGACTGGACTATATGAAGAAGAATGGGGCACCAGAATTGGAGGAAGACATTAACCACCTGAGATATGCAGATGACATAACCTTGCTTGCTAAAAATGAAGAGGACTTGAAGTACTTATTGATGAAGATCAAAGACTACAGCCTTCAGTAGGGCTTACACCTCAACATAAAGAAAACAAAAATCCTCACAACTGGACCGATAAGCAACATTATGATAAACGGGGAAAAGACTAAAGTTGTCAAGGATTTCATTTTAATTTGGATCCACAATCAACACTTACTGAAGCAACAGTCAAGAAATCAGATGGTGAATTGCATTAGGCAAATCTGCTGCAAAAGACCTCTTCAAAGTGTTATGGCTTGGGTCAGGTGCACCTTAGTCCTCAAGATGTCACTTTGAGGACTAAGGTGCGCCTGACCCAAGCCATGGTGTTTTTAATCTCCTCATATGCATACGAAAGCTGAACAATGAATAAGGAAGTCCGAAGTATTATTGACGTCTCTGAGTTATGGTGTTGACAAAGCATAGCAAATATACCATGAACTGCCAAAAGAACAAATAAATCTGTCTTGGTAGAAGTACAGCCAGATGCTCCTTAGAGGCAAGGATGGTGCTTCTCACATACTTTGGACATGTTATCAGGAGGGACCAGTCCCTAAAGAAGGACATCATGCTTGGTAATGTAGAAGGTCAATGAAAAAGTGGAAGACCTTCAAGGAGATGGATTGACACAGAGGCTGTAACAATGGGCTCAAGCATACAACGATCATGAGAATGGCGCAGGACCAGGCAATGTTTCGTTCTGTTGTACACAGGGTCACTATGAGTCCGAAACCATGGACAGTACCTAACAGCAACAACACACCTTATTGTTGGAAATTTTTTTAACAAGCCAACACACGCACATAGTGCACAAGTATATTTTTTCCCCGAAGTACATAAAGATAATAAAGTGAAAAAAAAGGAAAAATGTCTCCTGTGCTCCATTCTCCACATTCTCATCAAAACCCAGTATTACTGTGCAGAAGTAATTGTTAACACTTTCTCTTGTATCCTACCAGAATTTTTAAATATAAACATTCTTATACAGCTTTATAAAGTGTAAGAAATTATGGTTTTTGTAAATAAAATCATCATTTACAATTTATTTAGGATTAACCTAATATTAATACTATTATACTGTAGAGCAAATTTGCAGGTATAGAATTGTTGATCAAAGTGTATGAGTATTTTTTTATGTAACTATTTTTGCCAGTTTACATTCCTGAGAGTAGAAAAAAGAGAGTGACTATTTCTATCTACCTTCCTTGATCCTGGGTTATTATCACACTTAAATTTTTGCCAGTCTGAGAGGTGAATAAGGTACCTCATCCCAGTTGGAATTTCTTTTTATTGGTCATATATATTTCTTTTACTGTGAACTGACTTCCACTGTTCCCAGTCTTTATCTACTTTTTCTCCTAGCTTGCTTATTATTTTCTTGTTGGAAGTCACATATTTTAAAATGGTAGCTATTCAGGGTTGCTCATTAAAAATTATCTCATTACAAAAATAATTTTCAAGTTAAGACTGGTGGTAGTTTCCCTGTGTCATCTGAAATGCTTGTTCAGAATTTTTGAACTTACTCCTGTCCAAATTCAACAGAAGTGGTACTACATATGGATTTCCTTTTACATGCGTATCTACTGTAAAGGCCAATGAAATACAAATAAGTGGCACTCTGGCATGGAAGAACCTAGCAAAGGCACAGTATCATGTAGGTGAAAGGCCAAGAGATCGAGGTCAAACTAATTGTCTTGGCTTGGCCACAATAAACTGAATAACCCATTGGTATCGTCTCAGGCCTTGGAGCATCAATTCCTCAACTAACAAAATAGTTAAGCAGAATGGTTCCTAAGACTGTCACCAGGTATAAACTCCATGAGTCTGTTTTCGACATTTTTCTTAAGACTATGAAATACATCTGTAGTACAGCATAATGAAATAATTTTGTTGTTTATGGAACAAAAAAATTAGATCAGAAATAAAGTCCTCAATATATTAGGACCTTGGGTAAACATATTCAAAGCATTAACTTAGCACGTTCAGTGTGATCTCCTGATAATCATTTTATGAACAGTTTAGCAGAAACAAAAATAAAACTCATTTAGCAGCCCACTGCTATTAAAGGCTTCTTGTTGCTTACATATCATGCCACTTACTGATATTTATGCTTATTTTGATTTTTCAACTCTTGTATTAAATGAGGAATATCTATAAACCAAATTAGCTTTGTGATCAAGTTTTCATGTTTCTACACATGAAATTATTAAAAATTAATAATCTTTTATCTGGAAAATCATCTCAGGGCTACAACGCCTATGCTTACTCATTTTATATTTTTAAAACCTGTGTTTAAGAAAAAAGTCTCAACAAATTTTATGTAGGTGGAAAATCATTGCTAAAGCAACAGTTGCTTCAGTTTACGACAATGGAAAGGTGAAAACCTCTCATTTCCAACATTTAAAACTTTAATACATAATTTTTGACGGCTGAGAGCACAGCAAGGTATCTTCTTACTGCTCAACACCACCATTATGAACTGGACTCCAGTGAGTCCTGGCCAGACTCAAAGCCTTAAGGATAAAAGATATGCCTTTTTGGATAATAAAGTTAATTACTATAAATCAACATGATCCTTTAGGCTACCCCCAGGCTGTTCTTCCTTCTCTGCCTCATGTTCCAGGGAACCAAGGGAGGAAGTGGAACAGTGACACCCTCAAATGACATGATTTGTGCATCTCGTGATTTACAAATACAGTGCAATACTGATCCAAATACCAACAACATTCTTTAAAGAGATGGAAAAAATTACCATTAACTTTATACAGAAAGGGAAGAAGTCCCGGATAAGTGAAGCACTACTGAAGAAGAATAAAGTAGGAGAACTCACACTACCTGACCTCAGAACCTACTATACAGCTACAGTAGTCAAAACAGCCTGGTACTGGTACAATGGCAGATACACTGACCAGCGGAACAGAATTGAGAACTCAGATGTATGTAAATCCATCCACCTATGGTCACCTATCTTTGACAGGGGCCCAAAGTCCACTGAATGGGGGAAAAGACAGTCTTTTTAACAAATGGTGCTGGCAAAACTGGATGTCCATCTGCAAAAGAATGAAACAGGACCCATACCTCCCACCATATACAAAAACTAACCCAAAATGGATCAAAGGCCTAAATATAAAGCCCAAAACCATGAAGTTCATAGAAGAAAAAACAGGATTAATGCTAGAGGCCCTAATACATGTCAGTAATGGGATACAAACCACAATCAACAACACACAAGCTCCAGAGGATAAGCTAGATAACTGGGATCTTCTAAAAATTAAACGCTTATCATCAAAAGGCTCATCAAAAAGCTCATCAAAAGACTTCATCAAAAAAGTAAAAAGAGAACCTACAGACTGGGAAAAAATTTTTGGCTATTACAAGTCAGACAAAGGTCTAATCTCTAAAATCTAAAAGAAAATCCAACACCTCTACAACAAAAAGACAAACAATCCAATTAAAAAATGGGCAAAGGAAATGAACAGACACTTCACCAAAGAAGACATTCAAGCACCCAACAGACACATGAGGAAATGCTCACAATCTCTAGCCATTAGAAAAACGCAAATCAACTACGAAGAGATACCATCTCCGCCAGCATTACGGCATTACTGGCACGAATCAATAAAACAGGAAATAAGAAGTGGGGGAGAGGCTGCGGGGAGATCGGAACTCTTATGCATCGCTGGCGGGAATGCAAAATTATACAACCATTTTGGAAAACGATATGGCACTTCCTTAGAAAACTAGAAACAGAAATACCATAAGATCCAGCAATTCCACTACTAGGAATATATCCTAGAGAGAAATAAGAGTCATCACACAAACAAAAATATGCACACCCATATTCACTGTAGCATTGTTCACAAGAGCAAAAAGATGGAAACAACCTAGATGCCCATCAACAGATGAATGGACAAACGAACTGTGGTACATACACACAATGGAGTATTACACAGTGATGAAGAACAATGAATCTGTGAAGCATCTCATAACATGGATAAATCTGGTGGGCATTATGCTGAGTGAAATAAGCCAATCAAAAAAGGACAAATACACTATGGTACCAGTACTGTAAATACTCATGAAAAGGTTTACACACAAAAAGGAACAATCTTTGATGGTTACGAGGGAGGGGAGGGATGGGGATGGAGGAACACTAAATAGACAATGTTGTTGTTAGATGCCGTCGAGTTGATTCCGACTCATAGTGACCCTATGCACAACAGAATGAAATACTGCCTGGTCCTGAGCCATCCTCACAATCGTTATGCTTGAGCTCATTGTTGCAGCCACTGTGTCAGTCCACTTCGTTGAGGGTCTTCCTCTTTTCCGCTGACCCTGTACTCTGCCAAGCATGATGTCTTCTCCAGGTATTGATCCCTTCTGACAACATGTCCAAAGTATGTAAGATGCAGTCTCACCATCCTTGCTTCTAAGGAGCATCTGGTTGTACTTCTTCAGAGACAGATTTGTTTGTTCTTTTGGCAGTCTGTGGTATATTCAATATTGTTCGCCAACACCACAACTCAAAGGCATCAATTCTTCTTCGGTCTTATTCATTGTCCAGCTTTCACATGCATATGATGCGATTGAAAATGCCATGGCTTGGGTCAGGCGCACCTTAGTCTTCAAGGTGACATCTTTGCTCTTCAACACTTTAAAGAGGTCCTTTGCAGCAGATTTACCCAATGCAATGCGTCTTTTGATTTCTTGACTGCTGCTTCCATGGCTGTGATTGTGGATCCATGTAAAATGAAATCCTTAACAACTTCTATCTTTTCTCTGTTTATCATCATGTTGCTCACTGGTCCACTTGTGAGGATTTTTGTTTTTATCCTCAAATAACAGACAATAGATAAGCGGAAACTTTGGTGAAGGGTAAGACAAGTACATAATACTGCGGAAGCCAGCACGACCCATACAAGGCAAGGTCACAGTAGCTCCACAGATACATCCAAACTCCCTGAAGGACTGAACTGCTGGGCTGAGGGCTGTGGGGGCCATGATCTCAGAGATTATCTAGTTCAACTGGCATAACATGGTTTATAATGAATATGTTCTACATTCTACTTTGGTGAGTAGTATCTGGGGTCTTAAAAAGCCTATAAGCGGCCATCTAGGATACTCCACTGGTCTCATCCCCTCGGGAGCAAGGAAGAATGAAGAAAACTAAAGACGTAAGGGAAAGAGCAGGCCAAAGGGCTAATGGACCACATCAACCACAGCCTCTACCAGACTGAGTCCAGTAAAACTAGATGATACCCAGCTATCACCACTGACTGCTCTAACAGGGATCACAATAGAGGGTCCCAGACAGAGCTGGAGAAAAATGTAGAACAAAATTCTAGCTCAAAGGGAAAGACTAGACTTGCTGGCCTGACACAGACTGGAGAAACCCTGAGAGTATGGCCCCCAGACACCCTTTCAGCTCAGTAATGAGGTCACTCCTGAAGTTCACCCTTCAGCCGAAGACTGAACAGGCCCACAGAACAAAACAAGACTAAAGGGGCACACCAACCCTGGGGCAGGGACTGAAAGGCAGGAGAGAACAGGAAAGCTGGTAATAGGGAACCCAGGGTTGAGAAGGGATAGTGTTGACATTTCATGAGGTTGTTAACCAATGTCATAGAACAATGCATGTACTAACAGTTTGATGAGAAACTAGTTTGTTCTGTAAACCTTCATCTAAAGCACAATTAAAAAAAAAGCACTAGCGTCATGTCATCGCTTTTTGGGAAAACAGTACTGGTCCCAGGTAGAACTGGTCCCATCCCCAGCCTCAGCTTTGTCTGCCTGTATGAATGAAGTACATCTTTTTGAAGATCCTTTCCTTAGTATTTTGGTGGCCAGAGACTGACCACAAACAACAAAAAGAAATTAAAACAGCATTTTTTTCATGTACAAATGCCAAATTGTTGTGTATGAATGTACGTATATGAGAAATCAGTATCAATTTTCTTAAAATAAAAAAGGTACTTCCCACTCTATGGCCCAGGAGCAAAATACATAACAGGAGCAATCACCACCAGTAATACAACAAGCCAAAAGTCACAGGATATGACCCACTGAATGTGGTAGGGCATATTCATGTAATTCTATGATAATGTTTTCCTGGATCTGCCTTTTACTCACTAGTTCTGTGTCTATGACCAACTTAAATTACCCATGCATGACATTTCCCATCTGAAAATGCAGAATATGACGGTGCTTTTTTATGGGGTTGTTACAAAGACCAAGTGAGTGAATATATGTAAAGCACTGAGAGCTGTGCCTGGCACATGGTAAGCACATAACAAAGTGAATAATTATCTTCCTATTTATGTTTTTGTAAAGTACAGACTTTGAAACACAAAGCTTTCTTTTCTTTTATTTCAGTACCTTTTTTTTTAACTGTTTATTTTACATACAACAAATTTTACTCTTATAGGTGTAGAGTTTTATGAGATTTGACAAATGTAGAGAACCATGTGTCCACCACCACAATCCAGGCACAGAATGGTTTCATCACCTCCCAAATTCCCTGGTGCTGACCCTCTGCAGTCAGCCCCAATCTCAATCCCAACTACTGACAACCACCTCCCTATAGTGTTGCCTCTTCCAGAATGTCATTAAAAAAAAAAAAAAAAAAAAAAAAAATTGCCGTTGAGTTGATTCCGACTCATAGCGACCCTGTTGGACAGAGCAGAACTGTTCCATAGGATTTCCATGGAGCAGCTGGTAGTTTAGAACTGCTGACCTTTTGGTTAGCAGCAAAACACTTAACCACTGCACCTCAGGGCCCCCAGAATGTCATATACATTTATGAAATCATACAGTATGTAGCCTTTGAGTCTAGTTTATTTCACTTTGCATTGATGCACTTTAAACTCATGTTGCTGCACAAATCAAGTTTATTTTCCAAAATGGCTGTAGCATTTTGCATTCCAGCAACATTAGAGTTCCAAATGCTTCATATTCTCACCAGCACTTGGTATTGTCAGGTTTTTGTTTTGTTTTGAACCATTCTAATAGATATGTACTAAAACCAAAAACCAAACCCACTGCCGTCGAGTTGATTCCGACTCATGGCCACCTTATTGGACAGAGTAGAACAGCCCCACAGGGTTTCCAAGGAGTGCCTGACGGATTCGAACTGCCTACCGCTTAGTTAGCAGCTGAGACCGTAACTACTGTGCCACCAGGGCTCCTAATAGATATGTTTTAACCACTACAGGGTTTCCAATAGCTATATAGTGGTACCTGACTGTGTTTTATCTTTGCCTAACCCAAGAACACAACGATTATCTCCTATGTTTTCTTCTAGAAGTTTTACAGCTTTAAATTTAGGTGTATGATTCATTTTGAGTTAATTTTTACCTAAGGTGTAAGGTACAGGTTGGAGTTTTCTGTTTTTCATACGAATGTCCAATTGTCCCAGCACCATTTGTTAAAAAAAAAAAAGACTAAGCTGTCTCCATTGCAATGCCTTTGCACCTTTGTCAAAACAAAGAAACTGACCATATCTGCATGGGTCTATTTCTAGACTCTATTTTGTTCCACTAATCAACTTGTGTATTCTTTCGTTCATGCCACACTGTCTTCATTACTGTAGCTTTATAGTACATCTTGAAATAGGTAGTGTGAGTCCTCCCACTTTGTTCTTTTTTATAGTTGTTCTGGCTATTCTAGTTTCTTTTCTCTTCCACATACATTTTGGAACAGCTGCATCAAACTTTGTTAAGCAGTGTAAATCTATACAGTATTTACAAAGCAGCAATTCTTACAGGGAATATAGGAATCTATAGCTAATACTAAGTATCTCTCCACCCTAACATTAAAGGAAACTAGTAAAGCCTTCCCAGAGACAGATGAAGGAGCTGAGGATCTCAGTCTTCACCAATCCTTTTTTCCAAGTCACGGAACAGAATTTAAATGCTCATCCCCTCAATCGCTTCTTAACTATCTCAGTCTTTTCAGGTTTAACTTGACGTCAAAATTCTCAAGCTACACATAAGAATGGTTTTCTCTAGCATCTCCCCCGTAAGTCAAGCCAAGGTGGCTGGGGTTTATCCCTGCAACAGGGAAAGGAAAAGGCTAGGAAAAATATCTGTATCTCTATTTCAGCCAGTACTCTCATTTTACATCTCATGCTGCAGAAAAATCTTTTCTTGATTGAAGAATTCATGAACTTCTTATAACTGTTTTATTAGCCAAGCATCAAAAAGCACCAGTAATCAGCAATAGTAACAGGCCATAACTATAAACAAGAGCTGTTCTTCTACAACTATGGTTTTGTATAGCGTACTGGCTGTGGCAGTCACCCTCCCAGATGGACAGCATGCTTACTTTTAACTTAAGTATATAAGGAAATACAGCCAAGTTTCAAAAACTTATGTGGACCACAGAAATGAAGAATGATGTTACTCATAAAATGATTAGAGATTTCAATTGCATTTTGTGCAGAGTTATTGATCCACATTAATATGGTAGATTTAAATGCCTAACAATAAAACGCTATACTGTATAATACATAGCTACAAAGTTCTGTTTTTCTTTCCAGTTTGCTTACAGGGGAAAAAAAGTGGCTCCATAAACACATAATACAACTGGTAAATCCAAAGCTAAAACACAAAGGAAAGCAGTTAAATTATTCATTTAATATCCTTTAGGCTAGGTTTAAAATCAACCTCGAGCATATACCATTCCACCTGTTACACGTAAAATGGGCTGCCCCTTCTCACAGCCCACTTTAGGGGTTAAGAGCAGAGCTTACCAAAGGAGGATACTTACTCAATTTCTGACCCAAGTTTCCCACAATTTAATTAAGCTAAAGCCAATGACAAAGATAAAATGCTGCAATTAACAATCTTCTGAACTGCTACCTCACAAGTCTTTCCTAGTCAATTTTCACTTTATGCATTCTTATACTTTTAACTCTTATTATTTAGAAATATTTACAGAAACTTCAATACCCAAGTATAGGTATTCTGCAGTCTTTCCTTTTTTTTTTTTTTCAATTCAAGGGATTGGGGGAGAAACAATATTCCAGGTAAGTTAATCATAAAAGGATTTTTTGATCATACAGGAAAGGTCACACATTTTAATATTACAAGTTAATGAAAATAGGAAAGAGAGGCAGTTCCCCACACTGGGATCAGGGTTTCTATCTGATCTGGTTTCATACTCTTAAGGTAGGGTTTGTTCATAGGCTGCTTTCTAAATGGTCCACTCGGGGCTAGAGGTTGCTAGACAACTCCAGAACATTTAGACAGTCAGAAGACACATAATTAACAATGGATAGTAAATACTGATAAAATATATTTATTTCTTTTACATATTGCCTTTTCTCTACATATAGGGCTTAACTTTCATTTCTTACGAAACAAGGCTGAGTGCAAAATGAGAGTGTGAGAGAAACAGTTTATAAAAAAATAGTGGAGAGTTACACAAAATATAAGAAAAAGAACTGCGAGTTATCAGTAATTGCCCAGAAAAATGCTCAGTCAAGCCTATCCAGGAGACTGTGGGCCAATTAAATCGTGACCTGGTTTTTACCCATTCTCTTTCCCGGGAGCTAGCAGCAGTGCTACAGAACACAGAAGACAAGGTTGAGAAGACTGTTTAAGTGTTTCAATAATATGAAGTCACAAAAAAGAGGCATAACTAGAAGGACCCACTGGTGGGTTGATCAAATTATATTTCTTGGATTCATATTATTTTGCTTCATATTTTAATGTTTATGCAAGTTGGATCATTTTAGATTCAATGTGTGCATCTAAAGTAGTGTTTCTTTTTCCTAGAAAGGTTGACATTAAGCTACTGGTAAATCTTACAATCAAAATGTCTCAGAAGGCAATGTGAAACTCAAGTTTACCATGGGTAAACTGGCCAGCCAACTCAGCACTGGCATATGATTCACTGTAAACTGGCTGGGTAGAGGCCAGAAGATTCTGGAGGGCCTCCCAGTGCTGGACAGAGATAGAGGGTTCCGATTCCCTTCAATGTACTATCAGCAGAAACCAACTAGGCAAATGACACTAACTTCGTTCATCTCTGGTAGCTTTAGTTTACAACCATCCTTTTTTTTTTTTTTTAATTTGATAACCATTAAACAGAAATTACTAGACCTTTACTTAGGTCCAAAGGTAAAACTGAACATTGGTCTTCAAGTTAGTCAGCCGGGTCTACACTACTTATAGAACATTAGCAAAGCTGCTAAACCCATTATTTATAACTCAAATTTTCATTAAGGGTAAAAACAAGTGTGGGAATGGCGCATGCTCTGTAGGACTACTATCAAAATAAAACAAATCAAGTAATTTGTTTTATCTTTGATAAATTATTTCATTAAAATAACAATTGTATCTTATTATTTGCATATCTACTCTGTAATATTAGAATATATTACTTTAATCCTGTACAGCAGCTGTTAATCTCACTTTACAGAAAAAGAAACAAAGGCTCAAAGAAGTTACATTACTGGGATCCAAGGCCAGGTCTGTCCAATTCCAAAGCACTGCTTTTTCCACTTTACCAAGTTTTCTGTAGCATACTGATTACCTATTTCACCATTCTTCATGTACCTTTTACTGTGTTTCTGAATATAACACATTTTTACACAAGATCTCAAACTTTCGTACCAATTATCCATTACTATTGCACCCTTTCACCCATTTGAAGAGCTCTTTCTACTGCTGTTGTAATATAAAGCATTATGAAAATCAGTATGTGTGTATGTATGTGTGCTTGCAAATGTATGCTTGGGAAGGAGAATACAGAACATATGGGAAGGTGCAGAATTTTAAGTCAATTTAATATTCAAATAAAGGTAAAAACATTGGTATCAAATTTTATTTCTCTCACCCCCCCCAAAATTACTAGACAGCTATTTCTTTGTAAGTCAATACAATAAAATGCCTTCGAATCAGGGTCTTGTGATTTTCACAAATGTGCTTGCCATGCCTGATTTGTTCCCTCTGTGGCATAAATATGGTATAACTTACTTTGGCTGTACAAACTCTGAAGTTTTATTTTGTATTAGAATAGCCTATTTACACATAAAACAGAATATTTTTTTTCCACTGACTGAATCCAAATATCCAATTTCAATGAAAAGTAAATCTCGGAAACCATTAAGTCAGCCAGAGAATACTTCAAAAGAAATGAAGCAAAATGGCAACCAGGAGATGGCTCATTATGTCTGCCTGGAAACAGCTTAAATCTTGAAGCCAATCTGAAGGTTGTCTCTATTCAAAACACATGGCTTTATGGATTGAATCTATGGTTCAAAAGTGATTAAGAATCCCTCCAGGGGCAGAGGAGGGACAACAAACAGAAGCTTTCAACTAGTATAAAGTAATTTTAGTCTCTCCACTAACTGAAATACCATACTTTCAGAACAGAGACATAGCCTGTCGTGAAATACAGAATCATTAGTGACCGGTAAGAATCCATACTACTGTGTGTTGAGGGGACCAGGAAAATCTCCAGCCATCCAACAACAGGCAGAAGGATGCAATCTCAAGCAGAGCTGTGTGATTTTCCCCAAAAGACAGATAGCACAATCCAGGGTTGGAATTTTTTCTTTTCTTTTTTTTTCAGGGGGGTGGGGAGATGCTACAAAATAGCAAAGAATATGAGGGAATCAAGATCTCTGGAGTTGAGAAGATCAATCCACATAGTGGACCATCAACTGGAGTGGCTTACTATCTCATAATTCTCCTCTTAGACATGGCCCCAACATGCCACATCTATGCTATTAGGTTAAAGCAATGAGAAACTGCTGTCTTTGGGGGTTAAACTAGCCCAACATCAAGCAAATTTATATGATTCAATATAACACATGTGACTGTACTCTCCCATGCTTTAAGTACATCAGATTCTGTCTTCTGGGAATTTGAGACTTGAATGAAGAAATGGTCAGAGCTATGTCATCTTAATGGTAACACTCAAAAGAAGGCTCAGACACTCCCTCTGCTCAAGTCCCCAGATTCCTGCCCCGCCCAAACTTTAGTTGTGCAGCAACTCCTTCAAGACTGCAAGCTCCCCAAGAATCCTTTCAATAATAAATTCTAATAAAAAACGTTTTTGTTAAGTGAGAATTAGTTTCTGCTCTTTGCAACCAAAGAAACCTTAACAAATACAAACTGTGAGCCCGGAAAGCTAGGCAGGTGGTTCCAGCAAGCCCTTGAATTACCAGTCCAATGCCCAAGTTTTGCTTTTCTTTCTGTTGTTCACAAAACCTGAGCACGACTGCTGTTGAGTAAAGGATAGCAAGCAAGAAAAAAAGGTTTCCTCTTTCTTCTTTCACAAACCTTACAGTTGTTGCACACATACAGACTTGCTCAGAGCATGCTATGTAAACTGACGGAGAAAATTATGTTAACAAAATGTCTAGCAAGGCTTAAGGATTTTGGCTATTTTTTAATAGTAACTTTTGGCAGTTCGAATCCGCCAGGCACTCCTTGGAAACTCTATGGGGCAGTTCTACTCTGTCCTATAGGGTCGCTATGAGTTGGAATTGACTCGACGGCACTGGGTTCTGGGTTTATAGGGTGGCTTTTTTTTTTATGAGTCGGGATCGACTCAACGGCAATGGACTTGGCTTGGCTTTTTTTTTAACAGTCACCAGTCACATATGTTAAGTAAGCCAGAATAATATGCTCATTAAAAAAAAAAAAAAAAAAAGTCCCTGAATAGTTACCATGATCTCAATTTCCACTAAAAGGAAATCTATTTTAGCTCTAGTCAGCACTCAGCCTGGCAGGTGTACCCACCATCCTCCATGACTAAGTGTGAGGTGGCAAAAAACAGTACACTAAAGATCAGCCAAATAGAATTCCATGGAGCCCTGGTGGTGCAGTGGTTAAGAGCTCAGCTGCTAGCCAAAAGGTCGGCAGCTCGAATCCACCAGCCACTCCTTGGAAACTCTGTGGGGCAGTTCTACTCTGTCCTGTGGGGTCGCTATGAGTAAGCACTGACTCAATGGCAACGGGTTTGGTAAATTATACAATCTATAACTGGGGACTAGAAAGGAGCATGGAGAGGATTTTCCAAATCTAAAAGCATACCACATCCTCTGAGCTAATAAAAGGGACTTCACCTTTTTCCATGATACAGTATGTATCACCTAGAGATGAAGTGATTTGCCTGAGGTAATGTGGCTAACTCTGCTTCAAATGGCCCAGACAACTAATGCTTTCTACTTTTTTCCACTGTACTCACTAATTGTAAGGACTGTTTAAAGCCCTACCAGATTTCTATATTCATAAAATCATATATATTAAAAAAAAAAATGCTAATGCTATGGGGACAACTAACTATTTGGCAAAGAACAGTTAGATTCTACACACCAAAATCATTTCCAGACAGAGATGTAAATGTAAAAAATAAAGAAGTAAGTATATAGAAGAAAATAATTATTTTTATAATCCACGGGTGAATAGTGTACAAGTACGAGACTAAAAGCAGAAACCAAAAATAGGAAAAGACTGATAGACTACTACATTAAAACAAAAATTTCTATGGCAGTAAGGCATAGTCACAATACAAATGAAAAACTTTTAACTTACTTAAACCTCAGCGAGAAAATGACTAACTGCTGGGGGAGGGGACACTAACATGCAGTTACTCTGGAGGCTCATTTAGGAGTGTGTATCAAAATTCTAAAAATGGGCATACTTACTGCTTGATCCATCAATGCTACTTCTAATAATTTATCCTAAGAAAATTACTGGACATGTACAAAAATGATTAAGGACATTCACTGTATGCAAGGATGAAGCTACAAACTATACCACAAAAGGGATGAGGTGGGCAAACCTCACCTTTATTACTAACTGCGTGGCAAGGATCAGCATGAATCCAATTCCCACCTGGATATGGATCCAGGCTTCACCTTCCCACATTTCTATTGCTAGTCATCAACCACTTCCAAGGCAAAAACTTAGATCGTAACCACCCAGAGTTCCATCAGACCTCATCACAGGCTATCCTGAGCCAGGTCAAAATATCCCTGTCCACCTGAGGCCAGGTCATCGGGGAGGAGCTGTAGGCTTAGGAGTCTGCTCTCTCCATCTCTTGTCCCCTGGGACTAAGTCACAAGCCACAGTGACTCTATACTTCTTCACTGACTGCTTGTGCAGCCTTTCTATATCACCCTGCCACCCACAGCTGGGTCTACACAGATGAACTCTGTACTGCCAGCCCCTACTGGCTCATTGCCCCTGTGGGCTCGTTAATTCTCTAGAATGGCTCACAAAATTCACCATTACCTATACGTATCGTTACCCATTCATTATAACCAGAAAGGATACAAGCAAAACGATGCATCAGCCAAGGTCTAGAAGTGGTCCTGGCATCAGGCTGCCACTGTTCCCAGGGACAAGCCCACCTTCTCCCCTGCATGGATGCTCTCACAATCTCGGAAGCCCCCAAAAAGAGAGCTCCAAGGTCTGGGGTCCCCTAGTCATTGGGACCTCAATGAATATGCATGACTGGAGCCTTAATGCATAGTTATAATCATACCATCAGTGAATATGTATGACTACATCATGCCCCCTTCCTTTCTAAAGTTAGCTTGCTAAGTGTGGGGCATGTGTAGCCCCTACTTGCCTGGATATTTTAGAAAGACAAAGAGCATTTTAATTGCTCAGGCTATTTTCAGAAGTCGGAATCGGCTTAACAGCAACGGGTTTGGTTTTTTGGTTTTATTTTCAGAAACCAGATACAAAAAGCTGAATCTAATTCTCTATCCCACCATTACAGCATTCTTAATAATAGCAAAAAACAAAGAAACTACCAATAGGAGCATATTATAATTCTTGCTTTCTGTGTAATGAATTCATATGCTGCCATTAAAATCCGTAATGAGATCTATACTCACTGACATGAAAAGAGAGCCATGTTCCTTCTGAGCACACAAATAGACTGTACTTCTACCCTACCCACCAGTGGAACCCTGGGGGCGCCAGTGATTAAGAGCTATGGCTGCTAACAAAAACGCCAGCAGTTCAAATCCACCAGCTGCTCCTTGGAAACTCTAGTTCTACTCTGCCCTGTGCGGTCACTATGAGTTGGAATCCACTGGATGGCGAAAGGCTTGCCCCCCAGCTCCAGGGGCTAGTGGTTAAATGCTCAGCTGCTAACCAAAAGGTCAGCAGTTCAAATCCACTAGCCCCTTCTCGGAAACCCCACGGAGCAGTTCTATGGGGTCACTATGAGTCAAAATCAACTCGATGGCAACAGGTTGGTTTGTTTGCTTTATGGGTTTACTTTTTCATATTTAATTCTTCTACTTTGCTGAACGTATTGAACCGAAGAGAACCCTTTTTTCCAATACTGTTTATTAAATATCTCTCCAGTGAGCTGTGATAGCCCTTGTAATTATATACTAATTGTCCATTCTTGTGCCAGTATCACACATAACACCATAAATTAACAGCTCAAGAAATTTTCACAAACTGAACACAGAATACTACCCAAAAAAAAAAAAAACAAAAAACAAACCCAGTGCCATCGATTACTACCAGCACCCCAAAAACTCACCATGTTCCCTTCCATCACAACTACTCCTCTACTAAGTAATAAAATGTTTCAGGGTAACCATTATCCTCAATTTTAACAGCACAGATTAGTTTTCCCTGTAGATTAGTTAGCACTTTATATTGAGCCAAACTGTCACATGCGGTTGTAGATGACTTATTCTCATTACTATACGGTATGCCACTGTATGAATACACCACTATTTATTGATCTACTATTGTTGGGCATTTGAGTACTTTCCAGGTTTTTGCTATTATTAATACAACTATTATGAACAATCTTGTCTGTGGCGCTAGGTGAACATATATATACATTTCTATCGAGTACTTACCTGAGAGTGGAATGATTGGGTCATAGAATACATGTACACTTAGCTTTGGTAGACACTACTCAACAGTATTCTAGGATGATGATAACAATTTGCACTACTACCGCAGTCAACACTTGGCATTTTCTATCTTCGTCATTATAGCCATTCTGATGAGTCTCATACACTTCTAATTACTTTCAGAACATAAGATATTTTATTATCTAGTTGTCATGGATTGAATTGCGTTCCCCAAAAATATGTGTCAACTTGGTTAGGCCATGATTCCCAGTACTGTGTGGTTGTCCTTCATTTTGTGATTTCAGGTTAAAGAGGATTAGGACGGGATTATAACACTCTTATCTAGGTCATATCCCTGATTCAATGTAAAGGGAGTTTCCCTGGGGTGTGGCCCGCACCACCTTTTATCTCTCAAGAGATAAAAAGGAAACCGGAAGCGAGCAGAGAGAGGGGACCTCATACCACCAAGACAGCAGTGCTAGGGGCAGAATGCATCCTTTGGACCCAGGGTTCCTGAGCAGAAAACTCCTACTCCGGGGGAAGAGTGGCAAGAAGGACCTTCCTCCAGAGCCAAAAGAGAGAGAAAGCCTGCCTCTGGAGAAAACGCCCTGAATTTGGACTTCTAGCCTACTAGACTGTGAGAAAACAAATTTCTCTTTCTTAAAGCCATCCACTTGTGCTATTTCTGTTACAGCAGTACTAGATGACTAAGACACTAGTACAGCAAGTGGCCTCTCTTCATTCTTTATAAAATATTTTGATGATGACTGCTTGTTTATCCTTCAAGACAATTTTAGAATTATTTAGGCAAGTTCAAAAAAAAAATTCCAATGGGATTTTTACTGGAATTGCAATTAACCTATAAATGTGGGGGAAGAATGAGTATCTTTCCCATATTCAGTCTTACAATCCAGGAACATGGTGGTGCAGTGGTTAAGAGGTCAACTGCTATCCAAGAGGTCAGCAGTTCTAATCCACCAGCCGCTCCTCGCAAACCCTATGGGGCAGTTCCACTCTGTCCTATGGGGTTACTGTGAGTGGGAATTGAATCAATGGAAACAGGTTTGGTTTTTGTTTTGTTCATTTGTTTCTTAATTTATAACCCTTAGTAAAGTACCATGTTCCTAAGTGCCTCCTTACCCAATGGTTCTACATCATTTTGTTGTTATTCCTAGATATTCTCTTTTGGTTACTTTTGCAAGTAGGATCCTGGAAGGATGGAAAGAAGAAAGAAGAAAGGAGGCAGGGAAGGAGGGATGGAAGGAAGGACATCATTAATGAGCATATAAATTAATCCTATCACACTACCAAAGAAAAGTCTAAATTTTGCCTAAAAAGTGATGACAATTTTAAAAAGGTAATTGTGAGGCAACACAGGAAAATCCCATCAAATACTACCAGTATCAGTAGAAATCGGTGCCATCTTCCTAGGAATTCATATAACTCTATGTTTGTAACAAATATTTAGAACCTTTGACTGGGTATGCTCCTGAGAGTAATATATCCTAAGGAAACTATCTGAAAACAGATACTTGTACACCAATGTTCATTGCAGCATTATTCATAATAGCCAAAAGATATAAACAACCCAAGGTGCCCACTAACAGATGAATGGATAAACAAAATATGGTATACCCATGGAATGGAATAGTGTTCAGCCATAAAGAGAAATTAAGTCCTGATACATGCTACAACATGGATGAACCTTGAAAACATTATGCAGAGTAAAATAAGCCAGGCACAAAAGGACAAATATTGTATGATCTCACTCATACGAAAGATCTAGAGTAGGCACGTGCATACAGACCAAAGTTTATTAGCGGCTAACAGGGGCAGGTGGAAAGGGAGAATGGGGAGTTACTGCTTAAAGGTATTGAGTTTCTGTTGAGAGTGGAAGAAAACTTGGAAACGAATGGTGGTGATGGTCGTGCAACATAATGAATGTAATTAATGTCACTGGACTGTACACGTAAACATGGCTGAAATGGCAACTGTTTTGTTATACATATTTTACCACAATAAAAAAAAATTTTTAATTATTTGAAATGCAGACTAACATTTATAGGCCAGTATTCAAGGCACCATTTATAATAATAAAAGATTGGAAATAATCTAAAATTAAAGGAAGTTTAATAAATTCACAGTGCATCCCTGCAATGGAGTATTACGGTTTCAAAATTATATATCAAACGTGATCTCAAGGACATAAAACAATTTCAAGAACACACTAAAAGAAAATGGGTTGCCACTCTGTAAAGTGAACCAGTTGGAAACATTTGCAATCTGATAATCCTTGAATTAAACAAAACTATACTCCTGAGCCCTATAATTTACTTGGCAGAAGAGAATCCTCGTGAAAAACATGGACTCTGGAGCCAGAGGGCCTAGGCTTGTGACTTAGTCATCTAGTGCTGCCATAACAGAAATACCACAAGTGGATGGCTTCGACAAAGAGAAATTTATTCTCTCACAGTCTGATAGGCTACAAGTCCAAATTCAGGGCATCGCCTTCAGGAGAAGGCTTTCTCTTCTTGGCTCTGGAGGAAGGTCCTTGTCATCAATCTTTCCCTGGACTAGGAGTTTCTTCACGCAGGGACCCTGGGTCCAAAGGACACATGCTCCTGCTCTTCATTCTTGGTGGTATGAGTTCCCCCTACCTCTCTGCTTACTTCTCTCTTTTATATCCCAAAAGAGACTGGCTTAAGATAGTATCTAATCTTGTAGATCTCATCAATCCAAGTGCCACTAGTCCATCTCATTACATCATAGACATAGGATTTACAATACGAGGGGAAATCGTATCAGACGACAAAATGGTAGACAATCATACAATACTTGGAATCATGACCTAGCCAAGTTGACAGATATTCTGGGGGGACAGAATTCAATCCATGACAGCTTGCATCCTGCTCCCCTGACTTACTGGGCAGTGTGACCTTGGGCTCTACCTAATCTCTCTAACTCTGTCACTTCCCACCTTTCACCATGTAAAGGAATGGTTAAGAGTTGTACTCTTTTAAACCCCACTCTGAAATATCATAAAGCTCTCTAAGCCCCATTTTCATCTGTAAGGTAGGGAAAATAAGAGGTCCAACACCTCATGAGATTGTGTGAGACATAGATGGAGATAGACACACATGCTCTTATACGTTTATCTCACTCAGAACAGTTTCTGACTCCTACATACACATTTGCTAGTATTACTACTGTCACTATTCTGCTGGTGTCACTTTCACCACCACGAGTATCATAACAGAACAAAAAACAAGAAGTCAATGAAACTATCAGCAGCCAAAATAGCACCTGAGCCTCAATTCACCTGAGCTTTTCTTAAAATTACAGTGACAGGCAATTATCTGACACCAAGTAAGTACCTGCTTCTCAATGGTCGGATAGCTAGGAATCTCAAGTAACATTTCCTTAAATCCAAGTAAACCTCAAAGTCCTTTGCAAGACAGATGGAAAGAAAATTTTCTACCATGTACATCCCAAATACAAAGCACAAAAATGATGAAACCTAAGCTCAATTTTGTAACCGAAAATTAATTAAGCTGGCATTGGCAATAGCTTCCTAATTGATTTCCTACGTCCATTCAGATCCCTTTTTAATCTCGTCTCACAAGATGAGCTTTTCAAAATAGAAATGTGACTGCGGCACATTAGGATAAACAGGAAAATCTTTTAACATGGCCTTCATGGTTCTGCTCTGTATGACCCTATACATACACCTCGCCCGCTGCAGCCTGCCCCACACTCCTTCTTGTCCCATGCTTCTGGGTCCATGCACTCCAGTCACACAGGCCTTTCTTGAGTCCCTCAAATCTACCACCTCCACAGGGTTTTTCACCAAACTATTCCCTATGCCTAGCATGACCTGCCTTTCCATCTTTGCCTAGGTAATTCTTATCTATCCTTTGGATCTCAATTTAGTCAACTTCTCACAGACTGGATCTTCTAACATTGTGCTCCTCTCTTTCACTAGGTTTATCACAATTTAATTTCACATTTATTTGTCGACAACTGGTTTAATGATTAACTCCCCAGCTAGAATGAAAATTCCATAAGGATAGGGCCCACGTCTGTTTGGCCCACCACAATAACCCCAGTAAAAAGTATGCCACCAAGCACAGCGTAGAGGCTACATAAGCACATTCTGGTTGGCTGAATGAGTAAAACGAATGGAAGAAATGTAATGAAAAACTGTGGAGTTAACACAGGTCAAACAAGTCAGGAAAAGATAGGATTTCAAAACCCGAAAGCTGTCAGCACAGCTAAGAACCACAAAAAAGTTATCTAAGCATCAAGACTCATTCAGCCCACGGCCAAGTTTCCAAAGGGGGGGAAAAAAGCCTCAGAAGAGTCTTATGCAAGAGTAATGCCAACACCAAAATCAAAACTTCTTACTATTGCAATGTGAGGACTCCTACTGGCCATTGCTGGCTTTGAAGACAAGAGGAAGAGGCCTGTGAGCCAAGAAACGTGGGCGACCTTTGGAAGCTGGAAACGTAAAGAAATGGATTCTCTCCTAGAACCTCCAAAACGAACCAACCCTGCTGACACCTTGATTTTAGCCAGTGAAACTCATTTTATACTTTCGACCTCCAGAACTGTAAGAGAATACATTTGTGTTACCAAAAACCAAAACCCAGTGCCATCGAGTCGATTCTGACTCATAGAGACCCTATAGGACAAAGCAGAAATGCTCCATAGAGTTTCCAAGGAGCGCCTGGCGGATTCAAACTGCCAACCCTTTGGTTAGCAGCCGTAGCGCTTACCCACTACGCCACCAGGGTTTCCAAATTTGTATTAAGCAAAAAAAAAAAAAAGACTTCATTCTACATAGTTTCTTGAATCAAATAAACTGTTACATTTGCTGCCACTCAGGATTAAGTGGGCTGCATTCAGTCTACCCCTTTTGAAAGAGACTTTCTTTTTTTTTTTTAGCTCTCTGGCTCTACTTTTCTTACCTCCCAGAACAATCTGAAATCAGACTGCTACCCCAAGGTTACCCTGGAGATTGCTTGCATCACCGACCTACACGCGAAGTATGGATTGCAAAAGGGAGACACTCCTGAACAGACATAGCAATCAGTTAGAAAGGAGGTGGGAAGGGTGGGCCATGGGTTGTGTGAACAGTATCAGTTTGTTAACAGAGAGCAAGTCTCCACTGGAGTAGGTGTTATTTGTCTGGTTGAGTATGTGGTTTAGCAACTTCTTTTAATTTTTTTGGTAGTGGAATGATAACATATAGATATTTCAAAACCACTGGCTTATCTGATAATAAGTGAATGTTCAATTTAAACAAAATATAAGGTGAAGCGCCTATTAACAGATAAGAGTCACAGAGACTGGCACATCAAAGGCTAAATGATTCACATAATAACAAAGAAAGAAATTAATGTTGTCACCATCACTACTACCTTCCAAAAGAGAAGAAAAAAAGAATAAAGGTGAAACATAGAGTTTTTTTTTTTTTTTTTGGAAGTTCAATTTAGCATTATGGACATTTAATAGCTACAAACACAAGAACTTGACAGCAGCTAACTTGTAAACTGCAGACCAGAGAAATGATCTGAGACTTCTGGACAGCTGACAGTCTCCGGTTTCTGCATAGAAGCCAAGGAGGAAAGTTCCTAGATAACTGTCACTTGTCCCAGTCAGCTAAGGTATAAAAGGATAATTCAGGACACGGCAGGCCATTCAGCGGTGATAATAATCTGTGACAGCTGAGTACAGACACATAGATCCACCCAAAAAAAGACAGCCCAGGCACAACCACAGACACTCAAATGAAAAAACGGAGACAAAAGCAAAGACAATGAGATAACACTGTTATCTTTTGCCACTGAGATATAAAACATTAGGTACAGGACATTTAGTACCACAATGCATTTATGCAACTACAATATGTTCCAGTGAGGTCAGCATTACACAGAATGAGCTAGCTAAAATTAAGTCAAGTGTTAAATTTAGGTTAAACTTTCTTCAACCTTGCTCTGATTTGGGACTTTGCTCTCATGTATTAACATCAGCAAAGAACTGTTACTATTTAAAAAAAAAAAAAAGAAGAAGCCCACACACAATCTACTGAAAAAAGAACACTAGGAAAGGCAGAATAGTGTAACATGAAGATCGAAGACTTTAGAGCCAGATCCCAACTGCATCACTTACGTACCTGGGTGACCTCGGGTAGTTATTGCCCTCTTTAAGCCTCAGTTGCTTCTGTAAAATGACAAAAATATTACTTACCTCGTAACTATGTAGCTTAAGAGAACTAATATTTATTAAGGTACAAAAGCAAGTACCTGGAGAATGGTATTCCTTACATAAGTATCTGTTAAAATAAATTCCATCTAGTCTTTTAGTTATACTGTAAGAGACCCAACTGTCAATACCTTTAAAATTAAGTCCGTTAAAAGTGTCCATTTTTTGTTTTGATTCAACTTAAGTAAAGAAGCTGCCACAAAAATATTGTTAATCGTGTGCAAGGGTTCCAAAACTAAGATGCCTGGCATGCATCAGGTGGGTGGTTCAGGCGTAGGCCCGACTCTATTTTGTGACTTCTGCTTCTGAGACTATAACCCTGACTTCTTCATATACATACGGTCCTGGGCCTCTGGCTGGGAGGAGCCAGCAGACCCTGGCCCCCTTTCATTTATCCTGTGACCCCCTTGTGAACTCGAACTTGCCCAATTATGTGTGTGTACCCAATCCCCATAACCCACATACACTCTGTTAACCAATTCCAACCAAAGCCCCACTTTGAGCTATCCTGCCTTCCACTTTACGGACTGCTTACCTACCAATCAGAATGCTGCAAGCTTAAGTTCGGATTCAACCCTGTAACTTTGCCTATATAACTGCAGCTTTTCCGAGCACTGGTTTTCACTTTGCGAGATCCAAAGTGTCCTCAGCTTGAGCTGCTTTTGCTCTCGATAAACCTCCTTATTTTCACCTTAAACATAGTATCTGTTGTCACTCTACGACATTTCAGTACCTACTATGTACTATACATACTTTGGAGTTCCCGGATGGTGCAAACAACGTGACTGGATGCTAACCACAAGTCTGGAGGTTCAAGGCCACCTACTGGCATCTCGAAAGAAAAGAATGGCAATCTATGTCAAAAACTCAACCCCTGGAAATCCTATGAAGCACACAGTTCTCCTCTGACACAACTGGGGTGCTATGAGTTGGAGCCAACTGGACAACAACGGCTAAACTGCTACATATCCTTTATGTTACCTCGCTCTTACGACAATCCTATGAATTAGATGTTATTACCCTCATTTTAAGGATGAGGAAACTGAGGCTTAAAGAGGTTAAGTAACTTTCTCAAGCACAGGGCTAATAAGGTTAAAGCTGTAAGTCAAACCCAGGCTTTTCTGATTCCAAAGTCTATATTCTTAAGCACAAACCATCACGCTACAAGAATAGCTTTGCTATCTATTGAGTACAGTGGTACTTTAACTTAGCTTAATTAAACATAGGTAGAACGTCAAAAAACAAAACAAAACAAAAAAAACCCAGATTATGTTAATGAAAACCAGATTTTAAATAGTAAATATATATTAAAGAGTACTTGATAAACTCACAATAGTTTTATTTCATATTTCACAACTTTCATAACTACTTCCAAAATAAAACTGACCAATTGAAAAATCATTTTCTTAAGTAACAAATACCACAACAGTAAGCTAAAAACACTGAGTACCAAAAACTCAGAATATTATTTCTGAAAAGGGTGGAAGGGAATTCTTAATCCTCACTTGGATAAGCAGGGCCCAGTAATTGTTTTCCTCCCAATAAGGAAGTCCTCTTGTCCAGGCTTAAATATTAATTTAGTTGGTATTACTACAGTGCAAAAAGTTGGAATAAAATGCTAATTTCTGAATCATACTTTTATGTTCAAATATGCCATTCATGAAAGTAAAATATGAAAACAATTAGAATGGGGACATTATTCTTCTTTTAAAGGAAGTGAGACTGAAGAAGAATCAATGCATTCGAATTGTGGTACTGGCCAAGAACACTGAATAGACCGTGAACTGCCAGACTGAACAAATCAGTCTTAGGAGAAATACAACCAGAATGCTCCTTAGAAGTGAGGATGGCAAGGCTCTGACTCACTTATTGTGGAAACATCATCAAGAAAGACCAATTGTTCGGAAAGGACATCATTGCTGGTAAAGTAGAGGGTCAGTAAAACAAGGGAAATCCTCAGTGAGATGGATTAATACAATGGTCACAACAATGAACTCAAACATACGATCATGAAAATGGCAGAGGACTGGGAAACACTTCATTCTGTTATACCTAAACCCCATGAGTCGGAGCCAACTAACAACAACGAGGGAGGGATGGGATGAGCGATGTGAAAGACAATAAATGCTGGGAATCCAAGGTACATCAAGGGGCAGACAGTCAAGGAGGAGTTACTAGGGAACAGGAAACTATGGTGGTCCTCATGCAAGTAGAAGTTACCAGGGAAAAGGAAACTATGGTGGTCCTCATGCAAGGACTACCCTTTTCACATTGAGCAGAGGTTCCCAAATTCTGACTTAAATTAGAATGCTGATTTATGTCTTAAATGCTAATTTATGACAAAGTTTATCCCAGTTGATGGTGGAATAAAAAAAAAAATGAGGGCAATGTATTTCACTTTTTTTGAAATCTGAAACCCTACTTGAACTTAAGGACTGGTCTTTGGATTATGTCCTTTCTAATTTTGGACAATAAAAAGCCTTTGTTTTATGATATGACTGTGATAGTAAATGGGACATTTAGAAAATATTTTTATTTAGCAAAATACAAACTTGGTAACCCTTTGACCATCTTGAAATAATTTCTAAAAGTTTACTGGTCTGAGAAACTCCCATCTCGGAACCCAGGTATAAGCTGGCTGCGAGAAAAATCACCAGAGCATCTCTGGATATTTCAGTGAGCAATGGGGGAGCAACGTACTAGATCACTCCAATTTACTACATGTTTAGGATGAAATGAAGCATTCTTAAGTTAAATCCAGTCTCCTAGTCTACAAACTTGTCTAGCACAAGCCACGTCTAGCATGAGCCATGTTCCCTTGGGGACTGGACCTTTTACTCAAAGCTTCCTTCTCTAAGGTTCCTACCACTATGCCTCCAGAGCTGTTGTTAGTTGCTGTAGAGTCAATTAAAACTCATGGCAACCTCTTGTGTGTCAGAATATAGCTGCACTCCATAGAGTTTTCAAGGCCATGACCTTTCAGAAACCGATTCCTAGGTTCCTCTGGGTGGGTCTGAGCCACCAACCTTTCATCTAATAGTTGATCGCTTAATCATCTGCACCATGCAGGGACTCCTCTAGAGTTGACCTTCTATAAATGTTTGCTATGAAAGTGTAAGGAGCCCTGGTGGTGCAATGGTTAAGAGCTCAGCTACTAACCAAAAGGTCAGCAGTTAGAATCCTTGGAAACCCTACAGGGCAGTTCTACTGTGTCCTATAGAGTCGCTCTGAGTAGAAACTGACTCAGCGGCAACAGGTTTGGTTTTGGTATTAAAGCGAAAAGTTATTAATCCTCCTCCTATGTATTTTACAAACTGAAGCCAAAGTTAAATAATGGTACTTGGAACAATATTAAATACTGGTACTTTGGACAACCTTAATTATGTTCCCATCAGTGATCCCTCTTGAAAACTGCTCACAGTGTAACCATGACATAACTACATCCCCTGAAATGTTTTTGTGTTCAGAGTTTAACCAAAATATAAAGAAGTTTTACAGGATGAAAGACATTACAAATTACTAAGTGTAGGAAGTTCCTCAGCTTGGCTCCTGCAGAGAATCTGCCCAGTCTTGGTTACAGCACAGGCTGAACAAGTATTACAGGTTTCTAGTTTAAACTCTTTCTACACTTCAGATCTCATCTCTGAGTATCAAAGATTTCATCACTGCCAATTTAAGACTGATTAAGGATGTGAGGGAACTAAATACTCTCCAAAGACCTGTAAAAATGATATACAAGATGCTAAAAGGTTCCAACCCAGAAATAAGATTCTTTTGATCAAGATTTACTAGACGAACTGAAAAGAAACCAGTGTTAAACGCCAAAGAACCAAGGTGCTTATCTACTAGGTTTCTAACTAAAACAATAAACGTTTACTGAGCATCAGAAATGTACTAAGTTTAATGATGCATGCATGTGAGCTTGACCTAACTAGCGCTGTGTGTAGAACTGAGAGATACAGTACGTTCTTACAAAGCCATTAGCAGAATACTAAATAAGAAAACTAAGTATGACATGGTACTTCTTAGAAGACCTGAAATGCATCCAGTGGCAGGGGTGGAGGAGAGGAGGGGCTATCATCTCCACCCCATCCAGAGAACATCTTTGGACGATGCCAAAACTGTAACCTTAATGTGTTTTGAGAAATCTGAATGGGTGAATGAGTCCCTAAAACAGGGCTCCTCATAAGAACAGAGCAGGACTGTTTTTTGTTTTTTTGCGAAGAGGGAGTCGAGTTGGTTGGTTGATTGGTTGTTTTTGAGGGCAAAAATGGAGGGAAAGTGGAAGGGTTGGGGTGGGGGATGGAAAACAATGTGTTTAACTATGGAATATCTTCCATTTATAATGTCTATACTTTCACTTTTATAACATAAAAGGAAACCCTAGTGGCGTAGTGGTTAAGTGCTATGGCTGCTAACCAAGAGGTCGGCAGTTCAAATCCGCCAGGCGCTCCTTGGAAACTATGGGGCAGTTCTACTCTGTCCTATAGGGTTGCTATGAGTTGGAATCAACCTCACGGCAGTGGGTTTTTTTTTTTTTTTTTTTTTAAATAACATAAAAGGCACCGGGCAGAAATAGGAAAATAGGTTTGAAGCTGAGAAGTTAGCTAGATATAAAAATATAAGGGGTACCAACTGTGGTAATGGATGTTATAGGACAGGATAAGTTCACTCAGGGAGAATGGATATGATCAAGAAGAAACAGATCCAGCACATTCTCAAGGCTGTGGCTTCTTTGGATACAGCAGAATAGTAAAAAGGTCAAATATAAGTGGAATCTGGTTCCCTGGTTAACCAGTCATGACTTTGGACAAGCTACTTAGTTTTCTTATCTTTTTTTTTTTTTTTAAGAAGGGGGGTACGGGAGGAGGTTTGTAATAATGTATGTTCGTCAAATTATTCTGAAGATTAAATGAGATGATGAAAAACCTCAGCGTTGTTCCTGATACTTACCTGTTGCCGTCAAGTTGATTCTGACTCATAGAGACCCTACAGGACAGGGTAGAACTGCCCAATAGGGTTTCCAAGGGGCAGCTGATGAATTCTACCTTTTGGTTAGCAGTTGTAGCTCTTAACCACTGTGCCACCAGAGCTCCTAACACTTAGAAGGCACCCAATAAATTTTAGTTCCTTTTCTCTGGTTAAAATGGGGACACCAGGTCAGGCTAGAGTCCCATTCCATTTTAAAATTCTGTTCTGAGTGTAGTTGTGTTGGCCATACCTCACACTCCTCCACCACCACCACCACCACCACCAATAATGATCTAAAAAACCCACTGTCATCAAGTCGATTCCAACTCATAGCAACCCTACAGGACAGAGAAGAACTGCCCCATAGGGTTTCCAAGGAGCAGCTGGTAGAATCAAACTAGGCACCTTTTGGTTAGCAACCTGAGCTCTTAACCACTGCACCACCAGGGGTCCACTAATAGTGATAAAAAAACAAAACAAACCAGTTGCCCTTGAGTAAGAGACAGCACCTCATACTTAAAATGTACTTTGATTCTGACTCATAGATAGCACCTTAGAAGGTACTCTGCAGGTTTAAAAGCTTTTCATTATCTAATCAGACTATCTACACCAACTCTTTGAGGTAGACAGGGTAGTTAACTGTCATCATTGTGTATGAGGAACCGAAGAGGCAGGGAGATTAAATGACTTGTTCTAGGTCAATTTAACATTTATTAGGGTATCTTGGTTCTGTAAAGTTGGCTGAAGTTCATCAAAAAGAAGGCAGACCTCCCTGTAACAGATAACAGTCTCCCTTTGTTTTTGTTTTGCTTTGTTTTGTTTTAAGCTAACTCACTTCTAATTTCATTTTAATCTTATTTTGCACTGTGCTTTGTCAACCATCTCACGTCTTTTTAAAAAGGCAGAAGGAATAGAAGGCAATAACTAAGTTAGATAATGTAGGGCAAAGTACCTAGATCACTGCTTTGTGTAACACAGGCACCCAATAAATGTCTGCTGATGTGCAAAACAGCTTCAGATTGACGGAAGCCTAAAAATGTCTTAATAATTTAATACATACAACTATCTTTCCTGGCATTCTATATCTGCATGTATAATTTATTTTATCAAGGGTGGGGAAGTGGGTACTATTTTTACATAGCTAAAGATAGCCCCTAACTTGTAGGTCCTACCTGTGCTTTTTTCCTACACACAAATTGGGGAATCAAGAGGTCTGGGGACAGAACTCAGAAAATCCATTAAATCAGATGGAAGAGAAACTGCCTCTTATTTTCCTTAATCTCTAACTGAAATTGAGCATCTCCTTCCATTATGAATGCAGGCAATAAACAATTAGCACAACCTCTGATTTTTGTCACCAAGAGAATTCAGATATATTCATATCATATATCTGAATTATTGTAGATATCTTAATATATCATTTCCATATCACCAATTCAAAATTACCATAGCTATTAGACTCACTTCTAGACTTTAATGTGTTAAAAAAGCAGATATTGCTATCATAGATTTGTTTTAATATTTTGATACATTTCAATGTAATTGGTTTTCTTTACAATGACAGATATATATATAAAACATACATACACACATGTGTACACACACATACACATGAAAAGGTTAAGAACTTCTGCTTCAGAGGCTGGGTAAGACCCTGGAAAATCTTCCTTCTGGTGCCTCCCCCACCGCAAGAGATTTCCGTCTTTCTTTCCTTTTCCCCAGTTTTGCCCTACCTAATACCCCAACCTGGCTGGCTTTCTACTGCAAGGAACTCAGAACAAGAAAGAGGGTAAAGAATAAAACCTTATGGACAAATCTGCATCTCGTTCCTTCTCTTCCTTCAAATAAGCGTACAATGATTATATCTATGTCCCCAGCCTCTAAATCCATTTCCTCCCCTAAACTCTGAAATGTCTTGTAGCTCTTTGCTCCCTAAACTCTCACACCAACATCTGTGAAGAAATATCTACAACAATCAGGGTGCCACCCTGAAATACAAAATACAGCTTTTTAATACTCAAACACCTATATAACCTGTATGGCTTCACCATCCATACAACATGGTATACCAAAAAAAAGAGGAAAAGTCAGGAGTAGGCAGAGATGGTGGGGTAGAAGGCATGAGGAAGGAGGAGGGCTATATAAAGAGTCTATTTCTCAGTGTATTTCCCAGCTTCCTAGCAATTAGATGGAAAGAAGGAATGAACAAAAGAAGATATACATATACCCACTAAGATGGTTATGGCTATGTGTTAACTTAGAGAGGTCATGATTTTCAGTAGATTGACAGTTATTATGTAATCATCCTCCATTTTGTGATCTGATATGAGCAGCCAAAGAGTTGAAAGGGGAGTTCCCTTGGGGGTGTGGCCTGCATCCAATATATATGGATGTTCTGGCAAAGCTTGATCTCTCTCCACCCTGCATTTGATCCCACATTCGCCTCGTCATCCTCTGACTTTCGGTTCTTGGACGTGCAAGCAGCCTACCACCTGAACTACAGATTTGCGGTTCGTCAGCCCTGCTACCACGTGAGTCAGGAGAAGTCTCCAGCCTGCTGCCTGATCCACGAATTTGGGACTTGCCAGCTTCCACAATTTCCTTGAAATAAATCTCTGTACGTATATTTATGTATGCACTTCACTGGTTTTCCTCTTCTAAAGAACCCAGCCTAAGAACACCCACCCATAGAGAACATCACATGGGCTATCAAAATTGTTTGAGGAGAAGGCAAAGGAAATCAGTGAGACTGTGTTCCTATTTGAAGTGAGCCAAGAAGAGACACAGTTATTGGAACTGAGAAAACAATGAAAAAGAAGGCATGCAGGTCAGTTCTTGGTAGCAGAAGAACAACCACACATCTAGTTCAAGACTAAGAAGTTTCCAAGCAGGAAGTTCAGGTATATTCATATATCTTCACTCTGCATCTTACTACTTACTCTCTGTCTCCACACACCACACCTAGAACAAAACCTTTACTAAAGGTCCCACCAAAAGCCTCTTAGCCCTCCTCTGAGGCTTAGAAGCCTAGAGAAGTCTCAATTA
This sequence comes from Elephas maximus indicus, assembly GCF_024166365.1. NCBI lineage: Eukaryota > Metazoa > Chordata > Mammalia > Proboscidea > Elephantidae > Elephas > Elephas maximus. Next base: position 78,008,969 of record NC_064822.1, on the reverse strand, counting down.
CACTGCTTAAATATTCAGGAGGAAGGCAAAAGAGTGTCCTTGCAAGATTACAGTAGAGGGATCCATTTTCCCAAAGAAATATTGCAAGTGAATTTAAGTTTTCTAGAACTATCAGTACTGTACAGGCTAGTTTAAGGACAAATTTACCTACACAATATTGTTTTTATGAAAAAAAAAAAAAAATAGCACCACAACTTCTAAACAAATGATTGATATAAAATCTGAGTATGACTCCTAACCATAAGCTCTTTTTCTGTGCTGTTTCTCTATAAATACATTTCTCAATAAAATGCCCTTTGCCTTTCTCATACACAAAAAAGAATACTCCATTAACCATGAAATCATTATACGAAGTTGTATTAACATGATGTGGTAAAATGTTATTCGTTTAAAAGCTAAAGCAAAAATTATTCTGTAGCTATAAAACTTATGCCCAAAGTAGCACATCCAAATTAAGCGAGACAAAGTCCCTCCCTCCTTGCTTCTGTAGACCATTCTGGCTATACTACTTCCGAGACAGATTTGTTTGTTCTTCTGGCAGTCCATGGTATATTCGATATTTCCCACCAACACCATAATTCAAAAGCATCAATTCTTCTTTGGTCTTCCTTATTCATTATCCAGCTTTCACACGCATATGAAACGATTAAAAACACCGTGGCTTGGGTCAGGCGCACCTTAGTCTTGACGGTGACATCTTTTTTTTTTTTTAAATTTTTATTAAGCTTCAAGTGAACATTTACCATTCCAATCAGTCTGTCACATGTAGGTTTACATACATCTTACTCCCTTCTCCCACTTGCTCTCCCCCTATTGAGTCAGCCCTTACAGTCTCTCGTTTCGTGCCAATTTTACCATCTTCCCTCTCTCTCTATCTTCCCATCCCCCCTCCAGTCAAGAGTTGCGAACACACTCTCCCGTGTCCACCTGATTTAATTAGCTCACTCTTCATCAGTATCTCTCTCCCCCCCACTGACCAGTCCTTTTCATGCCTGATGAGTTGTCTTCGGGGATGGTTCCTGTCCTGTGCCATCAGAAGTTCTGGGGAGCATTGTCTCTGGGATTCCTCTAGTCGCAATCATACCATTAGGTGTGGTCTTTTAATGAGAATTTGGGGTCTGCATCCCATTGGTCTCCTGCTCCCTCAGGAGTTGTCTGTTGTGTTCCCTGACAGGGCAGACATCGATTGTGGCCGGGCACCAACTAGTTCTTCTGGTCTCAGGAAAATGTAGGTCTCTGGTTCAAGTGGCCCTTTCTGTCTCTTGGGTTCTTAGTTGTCGTGTGACCTTGGTGTTCTTCCTTTGCCTTTGCTCCCGGTGGGTTGAGACCAATTAATGTATTTTAGATGGCTGCTTGTTGGCATTTAGGACCCCAGGTGCCACAATTCAAAGTGGGATGCAGAGTGTTTTCATAATAGAATTGTTTTGCCCATTGACTTAGAAGTCCCCTCAAACCGAGTTCCCCAGACCCCAGCCCCTGCTTCGCTAACCTTTGAAGCTTTCATTTTATCTCGGAAACCTCTTTACTTTTAATCCAGTCCAATTAGGCTGACCTTCCTTGTTTTGAGTGTTGTCTTTCCCTTCACCCAAAGCAGTTCCCATCTACAGATTGATCAATAAAAAGCCCTCTCCCTCCCTTCCTCCCTCCCTCCCTCCCCCCTTTGTAACCACAAAAGTATGTGTTCTTTTCCGTTTTTTCTATTTCTCAAGATCTTATAATAGTGGTCTTATACAATATTTGTCCTTTTGCAACTGACTCATTTCGCTCAGCATAATGCCTTCCAGATTCCTCCATGTTATGAAATGTTTCAGAGATTTGTCACTGTTCTTTATCGATGCGTAGTATTCCATTGTGTGAATATACCACAATTTATTTACCCATTCGTCCGTTGATGGACATCTTGGTTGCTTCCAGCTTTTTGCTATTGTAAACAGAGCTGCAATAAACATGGGTGTGCATATATCTGTTTGTGTGAAGGGTCTTGTATCTTTAGGGTATATTCCGAGGAGTGGGATTTCTGGGTTATATGGTAGTTCTATTTCTAACTGTTTAAGATAACGCCAGATGGATTTCCAAAGTGGTTGTACCATTTGACAATCCCACCAGCAGTGTATGAGAGTTCCAGTCTCTCCACAGCCTCTCCAGCATTTATTATTTTGTGTTTTTTGAATTAATGCCAGTCTAGTTGGTGTCAGATGGAATCTCATCGTAGTTTTAATTTGCATTTCTCTAATGGCTAATGATCGAGAGCATTTTCTCATGTATCTGTTGGCTGCCTGAATATCTTCCTTAGTGAAATGTGTGTTCATATCCTTTGCCCACTTCTTGATTGGGTTGTTTGTCTTTTTGTGGTTGAGTTTTGACAGAGTCATGTAGATTTTAGAGATCAGGCGCTGGTCTGAGATGTCATAGCTGAATATTCTTTCCCAGTCTGTAGGTGGTCTTTTTACTCTTTTGGTGAAGTCTTTAGATGAGCATAGGTGTTTGATTTTTAGGAGCTCCCAGTTATCTGGTTTCTCTTCATCATTTTTGGTAATGTTTTGTATTCTGTTTATGCCCTGTATTAGGGCTCCTACGGTAGATCCTATTTTTTCTTCCATGATTTTTATCGTTTTAGTCTTTATGTTTAGGTCTTTGATCCACGTGGAGTTAGTTTTTGTGCATGGTGTGAGGTATGGGTCCTGTTTCATTCTTTTGCAAATGGATATCCAGGTATGCCAGCACCATTTGTTAAAAAGACTATTATTTCCCCAATTGACTGACACTGGTCCTTTGTCAAATATCAGCTGCTCATAAATGGATGGATTTATATCTGGATTCTCAATTCTGTTCCATTGGTCTATGTGCCTGTTGTTGTACCAGTACCAGGCTGTTTTGACTACTGTAGCTATATAATAGGTTCTGAAATCAGGAAGGGTGAGGCCTCCCACTTTCTTCTTCTTTTTCAGTAATGTTTTGCTTATCCGGGGGTTCTTTCCTTTCCATATGAAATTAGTGATTTGTTTCTCTATTCCCTTAAAGTATGACATTGGTATTTGGATTGGAAGTGCGTTGTATGTATAAATGGCTTTTGGTAGAATAGACATTTTTACTATGTTAAGTCTTCCTATCCATGAGCAGGGTATGTTTTTCCATTTAAGTGTGTCCTTTTGAATTTCTTGTAGCAGAGTTTTATAGTTTTCTTTGTATAGGTCTTTTACATCCTTGGTAAGATTTATTCCTAAGTATCTTATCTTCTTGGGGGCTACTGTGAATGGTATTGATTTGGTTATTTCCTCTTCGGTGTTCTTTTTGTTGATGTAGAGGAATCCAAGTGATTTTTGTATGTTTATTTTATATCCTGAGACTCTTCCGAACTCTTCTATTAGTTTCAGTAGTTTTCTGGAGGATTTCTTAGGGTTTTCCATGTATACGATCATGTCATCTGCAAATAGTGATAGCTTTACTTCCTCCTTACCAATCTGGATACCCTTTATTTCTTTGTCGAGCCTAATTGCCCTGGCTAGGACTTCAAGTACGATGTTGAATAAGAGCGGTGATAAAGGGCATCCTTGTCTGGTTCCCGTTCTCAAGGGAAATGCTTTCAGGTTCTCTCCATTTAGAGTGATATTGGCCGTTGGCTTTGCATAGATGCCCTTTATTATGTTGAGGAATTTTCCTTCAATTCCTATTTTGGTTAGAGTTTTTATCATAAATGGGTGTTGAACTTTGTCAAATGCCTTTTCTGCATCTATTGATAAGATCATGTCGTTTTTATCTTTTGTTTTATTTATGTGATGGATTACATTAATGGTTTTTCTGATATTAAACCAGCCTTGCATACCTGGTATAAATCCCACTTGATCAGGGTGTATTATTTTTTTGATGTGTTGTTGGATTCTATTGGCTAGAATTTTGTTAAGGATTTTTGCATCTATGTTCATGAGGGATATAGGTCTAAAATTTTCTTTTTTTGTAATGTCTTTACCTGGTTTTGGTATCAGGGAGATGGTAGCTTCATAGAATGAGTTGGGTAGTATTCCGTCTTTTTCTATACTTTGAAATACCTTCAATAGTAATGGTGTTAAGTCTTCTCTGAAGGTTTGGTAGAACTCTGCAGTTAAGCCATCTGGGCCAGGACTTTTTTTTGTTGGGAGTTTTTTGATTACCGTTTCAATCTCTTTTTTTGTTATGGGTCTATTTAGTTGTTCTACTTCTGAATGTGTTAGTTTAGGTAAGTAGTATTGTTCCAAGAATTTATCCATTTCTTCTAGGTTTTCAAATTTGTTAGAGTACAATTTTATGTAGTAATCTGATATGATTCTTTTGATTTCATTTGGTTCTGTTGTGATGTGGTCCTTCTCGTTTCTTATTCGGGTTATTAGTTTCCTTTCCTGTATTTCTTTAGTCAGTCTAGCCAATGGTTTATCAATTTTGTTAATTTTTTCAAAGAACCAGCTTTTGGCTTTGTTAATTCTTTCGATTGTTTTTCTGTTCTCTAATTCATTTAGTTCAGCTCTAATTTTTATTATTTGTTTTCTTCGGGTGCCTGATGGATTCTTTTGTTGCTCACTTTCTATTTGTTCAAGTTGTAGGGACAGTTCTCTTATTTTGGCTCTTTCTTCTTTTTGTATGTGTGCATTTATCGATATAAATTGGCCTCTGAGCACTGCTTTAGCTGTGTCCCAGAGGTTTTGATAGGAAGTATTTTCATTCTCGTTGCTTTCTATGAATTTCCTTATTCCCTCCTTGATGTCTTCTATAACCCAGTCTTTTTTCAGGAGGGTATTGTTCATTTTCCAAGTATTTGATTTCTTTTCCCCAGTTTTTCTGTTATTGATTTCTAGCTTCATTGCCTTGTGGTCTGAGAAGATGCTTGGTAATATTTCGATGTTTTGGATTCTGGAAAGATTTGTTTTATGCCCTAATATGTGGTCTATTCTAGAGAATGTTCCATGTGCGCTAGAAAAAAAAGTATATTTTGCAGCAGTTGGGTGGAGAGTTCTGTATAAGTCAATGAGGTCAAGTTGGTTGATTGTTGTAAGTAGGTCTTCCGTGTCTCTATTGAGCTTCTTACTGGATGTCCTGTCCTTCTCCGAAAGTGGTGTGTTGAAGTCTCCTACTATATACGTGGAGGTGTCTATCTCACTTTTCAATTCTGTTAAAATTTGATTTATGTATCTTGCAGCCCTGTCATTAGGTGCATAAATATTTAATATGGTTATGTCTTCCTGATCAATTGTCCCTTTTATCATTATATAGTGTCCTTCTTTATCCTTTGTGGCAGATTTAAGTCTAAAGTCTATTTTGTCAGAAATTAATATTGTTACTCCTTTTTTGCTTATTGTTTGCTTGATATATTTTTTTCCATCCTTTGAGTTTTAGTTTGTTTGTGTCTCTAAGTCTAAGGTGTGTCTCTTGTAGGCAGCATATAGATGGATCGTGTTTTTTTATCCAGTCCGTGACTCTCTGTCTCTTTATTGGTGCATTTAGTCCATTTACATTCAGCGTAATTATAGATAAGTAAGTTTTTAGTGCTGTCATTTTGATGCCTTTTCATGTGTGTTGTTGGCCATTTCATTTTTCCACATGCTTTTTTGTGCTGAGACGTTTTTCTTAGTAGCTTGTGAGACCCTCATTTTCATAATGTTTAACTTTGTGTTTATTGAGTCGTTACGTTTTTCTTGGCTTTTTTCTTGAGTTATGGAATTGATATTCTTTTTTGTGGTTACCTTTTTATTTACCCCTATTTTTCTAAGTAAAAACCTAACTTGTATCCTTCTATTTCGCCTTGTATCACTCTCCATCTGGCAGTTCAATGCCTCCTATATTTAGTCCCTCTTTTTGATTATTTTGATCGTTTATCTATTGATTTCCATGATTTCCTGTTGTGTGTATTATTTTGTTTATTTATTTATTTTTTAGAATTAGTCTTAATTTGTTTGTTTTTGTGCTTTCCCTGTTTGAGTTGCGTTGATATCAGGACGTTCTGTTTTGTGACCTTGCATTGTGCTGGTACCTGATATTATTGGTCATCCGGCCAAGCAATCTCCTTTAGCATTTCTTGCAGTCTTGGTTTAGTTTTTGCAAATTCTCTGAACAAATTATATCTTAATTTCGCCTTCATGTTTCAGAGAGAGTTTTGCTGGATATATGATCCTTGGTTGGCAGTTTTTCTCCTTCAGTGCTCTGTATACGTCGTCCCATTCCCTTCTTGCCTGCATGGTTTTTGCTGAGTAGTCTGAACTTATTCTTATTGATTCTCCCTTGAAGGAAACCTTTCTTTTCTCCCTGGCTGCTTTTAAAATTTTCTGTTTGTCTTTGGTTTTGGCAAGTTTGATGATAATATGTCTTGGTGTTTTTCTTTTTGGATCAATCTTAAATGGGGTTCGATGAGCATCTTGGATAGATATCCTTTCGTCTTTCACGATGTCAGGGAAGTTTTGTGTCAGGAGTTCTTCAACTGTTTTCTCTGTGTTTTCTGTCCCCCCTCCCTGTTCTGGGACTCCAATCACTCGCAAGTTATCCTTCTTGATAGAGTCCCACATGATTCTTAGGGTTTCTTCATTTTTTTTAATTCTTTTATCTGATTTTTTTTCAGCTATGTTGGTGTTGTTTCCCTGGTCCTCCAGAAGTCCCAGTCTACATTCTAATTGCTCGAGTCTGCTCCTCTGACTTTCTATTGCGTTGTCAAATTCTGTAATTTTATTGTTAATCTTTTGGATTTCTACATGCTGTCTCTCTATGGATTCTTGCAACTTGTTAATTTTTCCACTATGTTCTTGAATAATCTTTTTGAGTTCTTCAACAGTTTTATCAGTGTGTTCCTTGGCTTCTTCTGCATTTATCCTAATTTCATTTGTGATATCTTTAAGCATTCTGTAAATTAGTTTTTTATATTCTGTATCTGATAATTCCAGGATTGTATCTTCATTTGGGAAAGATTTTGATTCTTTTGTTTGGGGGGTTGGAGAAGCTGTCATGGTCTGTTTCTTTATGTGGTTTGATATGGACTGCTGTCTCCGAGCCATCACTGGGAAACTAGATTTTCCAAGTAGTCAGCTAAAAAAAAAATGCAGTCAGATCCCTATCTGAATTCTCTCTCTGGCTCCGGGTATTCGGATGTTAATGGGGTCGCCTGGGGAGGGTGGGGGAGGGATCTGAGAGCTAGGAGTGTAGCACCACAGAATATAGAGCTGAACACCACGTTCACGCTCCGCCCCCGTTCGCCAAAATCCGGGCTGGACGGGTCCCTGGCTAGGACACTGCTTTCCTTGCTCGGAAACGAGTCACTTCCTCCTGGGGACTTCCTCCGGTGCGCGGCACCGCTTGTGGGCACTGGGTGGGCGTTTCCCGCACGAACGGGTGGGCCCGCCCCCAGGGTCTATTCAGGCGATTATAATTGGGTCCCGCAGTCACGCCCGCCTGTGCGCATGCCCAAATCCCAGCGGGATGACTTCTGGGTTGAGACGCTGCTTTCCCCGTTCGGGAACCAGTCACTTCCTCCCGGGGACTTCTCCTTCCGGAGCGCCACACCTCTCGCGCGAACTGGGTTGGCGTCACCTGCACGGCCAGGTGGGCCCGCCCCCTGGGTCAATTCAGGGTAATAAGAATGGACCCCGCGCTCACGCCCCGCCCGTGCGCGCGCCCAAATCCCAACGGGATGACTTCCGGGTTGAGACGCTGCTTTCCCCGTTCCAGAACCAGTCACTTCCTCCCGGGGACTTCTCCTTCCGGAACGCCACACCTGTCGCGCGAACTGGGTTGGCGTCACCTGCACGGCCAGGTGGGCCCGCCCCCTGGGTCAATTCAGGGCAATAAAAATGGACTCCGCGCTCATGCCCCACTCGTGCGCGCGCCCAAGTCCCGGCAGGACGGCACCCCGTCTGGGACGCTACTTTCTGCGCTTCGGGACCAATCACTTCCTCACGGGGACTTCTCCTTCCGGTGTGCCACACTTCTCGCGCAAACTGGGTGGGCGTCACTCGCACGACCAGGTGGTCTCGCCCCCTGGGTCAATTCAGGATAATAAAAATGGACCCCGCACTCATGCCCCGCCCGCGCGCGCGCGCCCAGATCCCAGCGGAATGGCTCCCCGTCTGGAATGCTGCTTTCCCTGCTTTGAGACCAGACACTTCCGGGGATTTCTCCCTCTGGTGTGCCGCGCCACACGCGCGGACTGGGTGTGCGTCCTCCCGCACGAACGTGTGGGCCCCGCCCTGGGGTCACTTTAGGGAAATATAATTGCCCCCCCCCCCCCGCTCGCGCCCCGTCGGCTTCTCGCCTAACTCCCGGCGGGACGGCACCCCAGCTGGGACGCTGTTCTCCCCCCTCCCAGATCAGTCACTGCCTCCCGGGTGCTTCTCCCTCCGGCTGCCCCCTACGCCGCCTGCGCCAACCTGCTAGACTTCCTTCCGGGATGGGTTCGGGGGGGAAGGGGTGGGCCCCCTTTCTGTGCCGTCTGCCCCCCTGGGCTCTGCCCCAGATCGAGCTCTGAAGGTCACCTGCCTGGTGCGCTGGCTTCTAGTTCTGAAAACAGTCGCTGTCTGCCCGTATTTGTTCGTTTTCCGTCTCTAAGTCTGTGCTTGTTGTTCAGAGTTCGTAGATTGTTATGTATGTGATCGATTCCCTTGTTTTTCCGAGTCTTTGTTGCAAGAGGGATCCGCGGTAGCGTCCACCTAGTCCGCCATCTTGGCCCCGGATCTCGGTGACATCTTTTTAACACTTTAAGGAGGTCTGTTGCAGCAGATTTGCCTAATGCAATGCATCGTTTGATTTCTTGACTGCTGCTTCCAAGGGTGTTGATTGTGGATCCAAGTAAAAGGAAGTCCTTGACAACATCAGTATTTTCTCTGTATATCATTATGTTCCTTACTGGGCCAGTTGTAAAGATTTTTGTTCTCTTTATGTTGAGGTGTAGTTTGGACATGTTATCAGGAGGAACCAGTCCCTGAAGGAGGACATCATGCTTGGTAAAGTAGAGGGTCAGTCAAAAAAAGGAAGACCCTCAAGGACATGGACTGCCACAGTGGCTGGAACAATGGGCTCAAACATAGCAGCGATTGTGGGCATAGCACAGAACTGGAAAATATTTCATTCTGTTGCACACAGGGTTGTTATAAGTCAAAGGCACCTTACAACAACAACATAAGACTTATGTAGAAAAGTAAAACTAGATTCTTTTTTTTGCTTCTGAGTAAAAATTAGCTTTAGAAAAATGTAATGTTCTATTATTTTAGCAATTAATGTTCAAATTAGAACATTCTACACTCAAGTTATGGTAATAGCATCCTACAGCTACTTGAAAATACTGGGATGAGATGACTCATCAAGATCACAAATACTTGAAGACAATGAAAAAGCCTACTGCATTTTTCCAAAGGAATTACGAATGCTGACCCTCCTTTACTTACTAAATCCTAACTTATATAATTATACTCAACAGTTCTAATTTCCCCTTTAATTTCAAGTATTATTTCTTCAGTACTCTACTAAAACAATAGTCGGAAATAAATTTCTTTACGCATTTGTTCATAGTAAGATGAAATGTTTAAGTGCTTTGTTCTTTAGCTAAACTCATAAACCATTTTGAAGAGGAATATGTTAATATTTTAAAACCTAATGACTGAATGGAGGCTTCCTTATAATTTTAGTTCCTTTAAAACTTAAAATATTGCAAGAAACCAAAGATAACAATTACCTTCATGGAAATAACTTAAAAGGTTGAAATATGTCTAGCAAGTTCATTTTCAGGAAAAGAAAATTCCATTTTACCTACAAGGAGTCCCAGGGCAGTACAAACAGCTAAGAGCTCAACTACCATATTTCTACACATTGATATAAAAAAAAATGAGCATACCATAATTACGAAAATATCTCGTGGTAAAAAAAGTTTGGCCTAAGTGGTGCTTATAAAAATACAGGGGAGGAGTGTTTGCAAACAAACGTAGAAAGTGCACATTATTTTCATAAAAATACAGTACTAACCAAAAGGTCGGCAGTTTGAACCCACCTAGAGGCACCTCAGAAGAAAGCCCTGGCAAGCTGCTTCTGAAAGGCACAGTCTTGAAAACCCTATGGAACCCAGTTCTATTCTGCAATACATAAGGCTGCCATGAGTTGTAATTGACCGGCAGCAACTGGTTTGTTTTGTGTATCTTACCTACAAATAAAGCATTTTGTTTTCCTAACTGCCTCGGTAGAAGACATTTTCCCAAAAAGTGTTCAATATAACTCTTAAATGGAAGAAAAGTTAAAATTAAACAGAAACACATTTCTTATGAAAGAACAGTGCAAGTACAATAAATCAGTTGTAATTATTTTAAAATCAGCTAAGAAGATACCGGCAGGAAAAAAAAAAATCAGAGCCTGCCCAGTACACAGTAGACGCTTCAGTCAGTATTTGTTGAATGAACTTAATGTTGACAATTTTCCAGTTAGGATAAAATGAAAGCTGGGATAGCAACTTGCTACTCTCATTCAAATTACTGAAACATAAATTCAGTAATAAGGAAAAACAAACTGAACTATAACAAATGTTTAATGTTTCCATTTTATATTAAAGCAAACTTGTACTTTAAATACAAGGCAATTGCTTTCTTAAGCAACAAACCTAATTGTGAACTTCCTGTATTTTCCCAAAAACGATTGCATCATAGTAGAATTTCTTTCCAGAAGTTAGAAGATCTCTGATTTATACTAGATGACTAATGTTTTGGGAGGTTATTTACTTAAATGGGTGTGTGTAAATTTGTATTATGGGCACAAAAGTAAGGCTAGTTTATGACCCCAGCTGTTTTAAAAAGGGATATCTAATTTGAATAATCAAGATTATCTTCTTCCCCCTGAAAGAAACATTCTCAGTTCTGTTTTGAAGTTGGCACCCACATACTCAATCTTGGTTAATTTCCAAAAACACATATGTTATAGTAAATCCTCTTCTTTCAACGCCAAAAAGCTTTTGCCCCCAGAAACTGTTTTACTGGCATATTCTCAACATATCAGTATCTCAATACCTGCTAATCCTAGAGAGGCAGGAATGCCAACACACTTTAGAAAGTGAAGGTTCCATCTTAAGTCTACAAAAGGTGACTTTTACTTTGAGCAAGATTCTATCTGTTAAATCAGAGAGTTTAAAACAGCGGTTTTCAACCTTGGTTGCACATTAGAATCACCTGGGGAGCTGTAAATTATAATGGAAGGCCGATTTAATTGGTCTGGGATGCTGCCCAGGCTTATATGTGAGACAGAGAAGAGAGAAAAGAAGGGGGAGAGGGTGGAGAGATACTGACTTAATAAGAAGCTAACTATTAAGCCTATTAGTTCTTAAATATATGAAGGATTGTCCTATAAATGAGCTCTTAAAATTTTACTCTTTGGAAAGACAGAAACATATTTTGACCAATTTGGATGAAAGTTTTATGACAGTCACTGAAGAGTTTTTCCAGTGAAGAACCAGAGATTGACTCAAATAAGCTATTTTTTCTAAAAAGGAAGAGAAATACTTAGGGAAAATTTTCTTTTCTGTGTTGGCATCTCCTGTCTGAAGGGGAGATGGGAGGGTAGAGAGGGTTAGAAACTGGCAAAACGGTCACGAAAGGAGAGACTGGAAGGAGGGAGCAGGCTGACTCATTACTCATTAGGAGGAGAGTAAATGGGAGTATGTAGTAAGGTGCATATAAGCTTATATGTGACAGACTGACTTGATTTGTAAACTTTCACTTAAAGCACAATAAAAATTATTAAAAAAAAAAAAAAGTAGGGGTGACGATGAAAAGTGGGAAGAAATAATTCCATAAAAATATTTAAGTTTTTCTACTCTCTTCAGGAAATGATCTCAACAATTCTAATTTAATGTATTAACATACCTCTCCTAACAAGGGGCTTGAACTTATAAATGCTTAAATAGATAGTTTCAGGCCTGACATTTTAATAAAATACTAATCCAAAACCTGTTGCCGTCGAGTCGATTCTAACTCATAGTGGCCCTACAGGACAAAATAGACCTCCTCCATAGGTTTTCCAAGGAGTGGCTGGTAGATTCAATCTGCCGACCTTTTGGTTAGCAGCCGAGCTCTTAACCACTGTGTCACCAGGGCCCCAATTAATGACTAGTGTTTCTATAATAAATCCTTAGTTTAAATGAAAACAAAAACCTTAATGCTTTGTTTTATAAATATGAGCTATTACTATTACTACTGTTATTTTATTCAGTACTTACCAATAAAATTTTCTAGCAGCCAAAAAAAAAAAAAAAAAAATTTCTTAGGTCAACCAAAAAATTTAAAGATCAATTTTAAAATACCTCAACTGTAAACTTTCCAAAGTCTAAACTTTTCATACTCATTGACCCAGCAATTCTACATCTATGAATTCACCTGAGGAAAATCCCTTAAGGACTTTATATGCAAGGATGTTTTGTGTAGAATGTTATTTTAATAACAAAAAGAATTTAAAAACCTAACCACTGAAAACAGGGCATTGATGGAGTATATACAATATAATACCATATAGTGCAGTCATTGTTATCATGAGAAACTGTCATCGGTGATTGGGGGAAAATGGGTGAAACAGTAAGGGAGGACAGTCAGGTAATTTCTTCAGTCCTGTCACACCCCTTTGCACTGCCTGAATTTATCATCAGTCTGCATTGCTTTTCTAATACTTACAAAAAAGATGTAGAAGAATACTTATTTATTAGAAAATGTCTCAGACAGGTCAAGCGAATTGACACGAATGTGTATATAGTATGACTGCAATCCTCTTAGAATATATAAAAGTATAGAAAGGAAACAGAAAGGCTATATGTGAACAGTTTGTATACATGGGTGCCAGAGTGTAGATTTCTTCTGTGTGATTTTTTATATTTTCCGACAGGAGTATATGTTTCTTTAATCAGAAAAAAATCATTTTCATATATCTTATGCCCCAAATGGCTGCCATATAACAACTAAAGTTTAAAATCTGGTTTGAAAAGAACGAAAGGAGTAATTTATGATCCAAGCTGATAAAACTGTACTATAAATGGTGATAATGACAGGAATGGGGAGGAGTGACTGTTGGTATCCAGTAATAAGGACTTCTTTATCTGAAGAAATGAGAACATTAAAATTTTGTCTCTAAGTCTTATAATAAACACACAGAGAAGAAATTAAAAGAAAACACATTCCAGAACGTTGTTTACTCAATAAACACTAAAAAAAAGATTCTGTAGAGTGAAAATAAATCTATGATGACAGATATATAACAGTATGTTAATTGAAATGAGAAATACATGCCATCAACTCAACAGCAACTAAAAACAACAATCACTAAACAAATCAGAGGCCAACTATGCCCTACCACAAGACAGCATTAAATCCACTATAGACACATCGACTTGTTATAAAAAATGGCTTACCACTGCCAATTACACATAAGTTGTTATGTATGAACGCGCATCCCTTGGATATACATAAAAAATGAACTCAGTAAGGCCTTTAACGCATCGCTTAAGGCCTTGACTAGATTTGAGATAAAGAAGTGCTTCAAATCTTTCGGTGGTGATTTCAACTGTTTAAATTAAAAGTTTTCATTTGCCCATACCTGACTTTTTCAGAACTAAAACCTGCAGACCTATGCTAATTTGCACAGCATAAATGGCTTTAAGAGAATACTAATATGTAACCAGTACAATGTCTGGAAAAGACATTTCAAAAGTAAAGTTTAAAATACCATGTTATTCATCACTGAAATTATGGAACTAAGTGAACTGTACAGAGTTTAAAATGAAATGTTTCACAATGGAATGTTACAAAGAGGTTAAAATTATAATGACTCTATAGAGGTCTAAGAAAATGTTATAGCAACCATCCAGCGAATAAAGCAGACTACTGAACAGTATGTACATTATGGCTACAACTATATGAAAATGGTTACGATGGGGAGACCCTGTGTAACTGTATTTCAGAAAGTATTTTAGTATTATGGCTACACCATTGTTTCAACTGAAAAAAAAAAAGGTAATAAAAATTAGAGATAAGACAATTTTTCTAAGCCTAAATGCACAGTTTGCTTCTTTTGGAGATTCAGATTTTAAGTAAAGGGATAAAGAATAAAACTGAATGCACAGCTGTTTGCTTCCAGGAATACAAACAAGAGGAAATAAACAGAGGGAGGCTAATGTCTGTGAGATCGGGTAACTACTTCAATCCCAGCTGTGTTTTAATTTGTATTACTAAACAGTAACAAACCTTTTTTTATGACAGTCAGGGGCTAAGAATTTCCATTTGTGCCCAGAGAAAGTTAAAGGCACACTAGAAAATACTTGTAATGTTAGATTCAACGATTTATCGTTGTTTGTATACTGAGTTGTACAACTTCAGCTGAACTATTCAGGAGTTAAATAATTCTAATTTAATGGTTTTTAAATTCAGGGATAACGACAGAGGTCTCTGATCACTTACAAGTCCCTTAAAATACGGATATAACAAGGATCAGCAAGTTAAAATCTAACACTTAATTTGCTGTAGTAATATAATTAATAATAAAGGAAACCGGTATATACTGAGGTCAGTTCATGTCACTGGATTGTAAATGCATATGGTTATGTTCTCTATCATCCCCCCCCCGCCAAAAAACTACAATCCAGTTGTTATTGAGTTGATTCCAACTCATGGTGATCCCACGTACGTAAGAGCAGAACTGTATTCTATTGGATTTTCAATGGTTTTTTTGAAAGTAGATCACCAGGTCTTCCAAAGTGCAAACCTCCAACCTTTCAGTTAGCAGCTGAGCATATAAACTATTTGCACAGACTTCCCAAAAACTATACAAGATAATAAATACTATAGCCACAGAAATCAAGGAAGCAGGAATATGGTCAAATGAAGGTGATGCATTAATACAGCAGGTGAATGTCTTTATTAGAGCTACTTTACACACTGGTTCTAAACAAAAGCCTGTCAAGACCATATATTCTAATCAGAATTCATACTTATCAAGTGTATGGCAAGACTGTAATGGAAAAACTACTGCTGAGAAGCCCTGTTTCAGGAAACAGTCTTGGAAGTGATAAGTAGAAGCAACAGGAGGATAAGCTGATCATGGTAAGGGACTAACATCAATGTTATTTTTTTGGATCCCAGAAGCACCTAATTCTAAATGGCATGTCGAATTTTTGTGAGCTTTCTTACAAAAAAAAAAAAAAAACCTTCCATGTCATATATATTTTTTCACCAACAATACATGATTTTTACCTGAGAAGCTCAATATAATTAACTTTCTAAAGTAAAAAGCCAACTTTCACACTGTTCTATGTAAACCTCTAATTATTTCCTCTTCTGTTTCACAGAAGTTGTAATGACTGGCTTGGTTACATTCTCTAAAGGGAAAGAAAAATGAAGCAAGGAAAAGCTTCTATCCAACCTTTCTGATCACCTTACCAATTAAGTAACACACTCCAAGGGAGGTCCCTGCAATACTAACTTTGATAGTACTTGATATAACAAAAACCATTTCCATCGAGTCGATTCTGACTCATAGCGACCCAACAGGGCAGAGCAGAACCACCCCCATAGTTTCAAAGAGCGGCTGGTGGATCCTAACGGCCAACCTTTTGGTTAGCAGGCTGAGCTCTTAACCACTGCCCCACTAGGGCTCCGATAACTGATATAGGAAACCTCGAAAGCAAGATTATAAAACAGAAACAACTTTCTAACATGAATAACTTTTCACAAAAGGTGAACGAACATAGCATACAGCAATTAGAAAAATTACCTTCTCTGTACATTTGGGTCTGCCTAAGTAAACTATTACAGAGAAAAATATCATTTATTCAACGTATACTTTTCAGGAATGTGTCTGAAGATAAACAAGGTCTTCCACCAGAGATGTGTTATTTCAGGGGGTATTAGTATATTCAGGTCAGTAAACTGTTATCATGCTCATTTCCACAGAAACCAGAAATAGTCACTTCTCTTCCCCATGTGCTTGATTCACTGTGAGGATTATGAGAAAATAATGCTATCTCCAATAGAATCTTCTTGCCTAAGTGAAGGACCCTGCAATCTTCAGGGCAAGGCAGCAAGAAACTCAAGATAAAGATTAATATATTTGTATGCCTAAGGCTTTGATTCACACTTTTAAACTGTTATCTTCTTTTGAAGAAAACATTCTATTTGATTCTAAGCAGGTCACATTTAAAGTAGTGTTACCAGTGGTTTCCAAGGCTTATTCAAAATCTACAGTCCTAAAACTGCACTGTTACCGTTAGCTGCCTTCGAGTGTGCCCTTGGCTCATGGTGACTCCAGGCACAACAGAGCAAAACGCTGCTGAATCCTGCACCATCTCCCGTGATTCGCTGCAGGTCCACTGTGATCCACATTGGCTGATTCTGGGAAGTAGAATGCCAGGTCTTTCTTTCTTATCCATCTCAGTCTAGAAGCTTCACTGAAGTCTGTTCAGCATCACGGCAACACACACGCCTCCACTAATGGATGGGTGGTGGCTGTGCATGAGGTACACTGGCCAGGAATGGAACACTGGTCTCCTGCACGGAGGGTGAGAATTCTACCTCTGAACCAACAATGCCCCGATGAAACTACTAAACCAAAAAAAAAAAAAAACAAACCTATTGCCGTCGAGTCAATTCCGACTCATAGCGACCCTGTAGGATGGAGTAGAATTGCCCGATAGAGTTTCCAGGAAGCACCTGGTGAATTCGAACTGCTGACCTTTTGGTTAGCAGCCGTAGCACTTAACCACTACACTACCAAGGTTTCCGAAAATGTACTATATCAGGTAAATAGTTGACTAAAGAGTAACAGAGCAAACTGCACACGTACACACGTGGGAAAAGCCAAAGTCTAGGGACTTAATAGGAAAGAATTTTGCTTTCTTCCATCCCCAGCAGGGGCATGTTTTTATTTCATATCAGGATCAAAATAGGTTTATAATTGTCTGGATTTCCTTCTTGCCAGATAAAACAGTAGATATTACAAAAACACACCTAAGTTATTTTACACAGAGCTTGTGAAGTTTTCCCTGTATGTGATATTTAGTGTTCAGGTAAGGATTAGCAACTTTGAAATAATATGTTTAAAGACTGGTAACTTAAGGAATCTGTCCGTGGCTCCTATAGTAGTCCTTCCTATTTTTCAGACACTCTTACTGCTTCTCACCCCTTTTCGTCATTATCCTTCCTGTGCCTCAGCCATGCTAGGGTAAACCCAGGCTTAGCCTAACACTGACACAGGAAGAAAGAAGTTTCTTACTCTTATCTGGCATTAACTTCAACAGATAATGCTCTGGCATGTGAACCCCTTCAAGGCAAAGCCTGTCATCTCTCAGTACTCACAAGGTATAGACCTTAATACAGAAGCACCTGGTCTTGGCTGATGTCTTCCTAAAAAGATGACATTTTGTTTTAAATCACAAGAAAGCCAATATAAATATCAGACTATTAACAGATTCCAGTTTTAAGTTTCAAAAACATACCAAACTTCTGCTACCAACAGCTGAAACAAACGAAGTGAAAAGCATTTGACCAGGGTATTTATTTAACCATTTAATCAGTTCCACTACACAATAAGACCAATAACTTCCTTACAGAACTTCCTTCTTCCAAAATTATAAAGACCTTTTACTGGCATTTCCTTTAATAATTTCTTACTTAATTTGTGGCACATACTAGAAACCTATGTTCCGGTAATCAAATATGGAAAATAGGCAATGGTTAAGATTTTAATACCTACTGCTATCTGAGTATTTTAGTTCTACACAATCTAAAAGTATTATACAGATTACCCTCTTAAAAACCAACCAAGCAACAAAGCATAAAAGAGGAAAGTACACGTAAGGAGGCATAAATAAATCCAAATATACCAGTAATCACAAGAAATAAATGTTAACTAAATTTTCCAGGATAAAAAAATTATAAAGTTTGTAAAACTGGACAAAAAAATTCACCACATGCTATATAAGAGACCTATCCCATTTTTTTTTATCCCATTAATAGGGGAGAAACAGTTATATTAGGCAAATGCTAAATAAAAGAAAGCTTGTGTGACGTATTAAAATTAGACAAAACAGACAAGGCCACAAGCATAACTGGAATTAAAAAAGGTCCCCCCCATGACAAAATGTTGAGTTCATGAAGAAAATATAACAATTCTACACTTAAATGCATCTGAAAATAGAGAAAATGAAAAGTCACCACAACAATCAAAAACTGTAATATACCTGTCTCAGTAATTAATTCCAACCTCACCCAAACTCTTGCACAGCACAAAAAAGTGGGAATACTGTCTAACTCATTTTCTGGGGCTACAATAACCTTGTTATCAAAGCCAGACAATGACAGTATAGGAGAGGAAAATTACTGGGCAATTTTACTTTTGAACATAAATACCAAAGTATTAAACAAATTACCAACAAACCCGACACCAAACCAAACCAAACCTGTTGCCGTAGTGTCGATTCCGACCCATAGGGATCCTAGAGGACAGAGCAGAACTGCCCCATATAGAGTTTCCCAGGAGCAGCTGGTGGATTCGAACTGTCCACATTTTGGTTAGCAGCTGAACTCACTGTGCCACCACGGCCCCTCACAGGTACTACACATGCTCTGTTTCTTAAACTGAGTTTCATATGCAGTGGCTATTCACTTTATTTTTCTTTATGTCTGACATATGTTACATTCATTTGGCATTTGTTAAATTTCTCATATTAAAATAAATAAAACATATCAAAAAGGTTTTTCTAAATATTCTTAGCACCATGTGTAAGTAATATAGTAAAATAAACAGTTTTTGACCCACAGAGACTACTGCTACTTGCCTAAAGCAAACTGACCAGTATTGCATGAGCGGTTTAAATTATATAGATTAGTTTAACCTGCCCCACCCCTTTCAAGGGAACAAGTCTGACAGAAGAATCAAAGGCAAGAAAGCAATTACTATTAATTATTCTTCATGTACAGAGTCACTAATTATGAGCTTATAATCAAATGCTTTTCCTAAAAATATTTCCAAATGGTTCTGAGAATTTGTAAAATCTTCCACTTCTGCCATGCCTACTAGGCAACTTTGTAGTTTAAAGATTATGAAATTTTGGTCTGATTCACACAGTCTGAATTTTCACAGTGACTAACAACAAAGAGAAGGGATTAAATATTTACATTCAAAATATTTACTTCTGTTAATATCAACATAAAAAACTTTATGACCAAAAAACAGAAAATCCCAATCCTTGGATTTTAGACTTGATTTGTTGTTGTTGCTGTTGTTAGGTACCATCCAGTCAGTTCTGACTCATAGTGACCCTATATACAATAGAACAAAACACTGCCCACTCTTACACCATCCTTAAAATCCTTGCTATGTTTGGGCCCACTGTTGCAGCCACTGTATCAATACATCTCATTGAGGGTCTTCTTTTTTTCACTGACTCTCTACCAAGCATGAAGTCCTTCTTCAGGGACTGGTCCC
Source organism: Elephas maximus indicus (assembly GCF_024166365.1). Classification (NCBI taxonomy): domain Eukaryota; kingdom Metazoa; phylum Chordata; class Mammalia; order Proboscidea; family Elephantidae; genus Elephas; species Elephas maximus. Next base: position 77,989,523 of record NC_064822.1, on the reverse strand, counting down.
TTCTGATAACATGTCCAAAGTACATGAGACAAAGTCTCCCCACCCTTGCTTCTAAGGAGCATTCTGCCTGTACTTCTCCCAAGACAGATTTGTTCGTTCTTAGTATATTCAACATTCTTCACCAACACCATACTTCAGAGGCATCAATTTTTCTTTCGTCTTCCTTATGCATTGTCCAGCTTTCTCACACATATGAGGCAACTGAAAATATTACGGCTTGGGTCAGGAGCACCTTAGTCCTCAAGGTGACATCTTTGCTTTTTAGCACTTTAAGAGGTCTTCTGCAGCAGATTTGTCCAATGTAATACCTCATTTGATTTCCTAACTGCTGCTACCATGGGCACTGACTGTGGATCCAAGTAAAATGAAATCCTTGACAACTTCAATATTTTCTCTGTTTATCATTACTTGTTGGTCCACATGTAAGGATTTTTGTTTTATGTTAAGGTGTAATCCATACTCAAGACTTTGATCTTCATCAGTAAGTGCTTCAGGTCCTCTTCACTTACAGCAAGCTCAGCTGTTTCATCTTAATGGTGGGTTCTTCTCCATAGGGTCCAACTTCCTGGCTTTTTTGGTCATCATATAGCCTGAGTAAATACAGTGAAAGGATACAACCCTGACACACACTTTTCCTGATTTTAAACTATGCAATATTCCCCTTGTTCTTTTCAAAGGTCTACCTCTTGGTTCATGCACAGGTTCCACATGAGCCCTATTAAGTGTTCTGGAATTCCCAATCGTCGCACTGTTATCCATAATTTGTTAGGAATCACACAGTTGAATGCCTTTGTATAGTCAATAAGACACAGGTAAACATCATTCTGGTGTTCTCTGCTTTCAACCAACATCCGTCTGATATCAGCGCTGATATCCCTTGTCCCACGTTCTCTTCTGAACCCAGCTTGAATTTCCGGCAGTTCCATGCCAATGTATTGCTGCAACTGTTTTGAATTATCTTCAGCAAAATTTTACTTGCATGTGATATTAATGGTATTGTTTGATAATTTCTGCATTCTGTTGGATCACCTTTCTTTGGAATGGGCACAAATATGATCTCTTTCAGTTGGATGGCCAGGTAAGCTGTCTTCTAAATTTCTTGGCATAGACAAGTGAGCGTTTCTGGGATTGTAACTGTTTGCTGAAACACCTCAATTGGTATTCTGTCAATTCCTGGAGACTTGTTCTTCACCAACGCCTTCAGTGCAGCTTGGACTTCTTCAATACCATCGGTTCTTGATCATATGCTACCTCCTGAAATGGTTGAACGTTGACCAATTCTTTTTACTACAATGACTCTGTGTATTCCTTCCATCTTCTTTTGATGCTTCCTGTTTAATTTTTTGCCCAAAGAATTCTTCAGTATTCCAACTTGAGGGCTGAATTTTTTCTTCAATTCTTTTAGCTGGAGAAATCCCGGGCATGTCTATTGCTTTTGGTTTTCTAACTCCAGGTCTCTGCACATTTTATTATAATACTTTGCCTTCTCGAGCTGCCCTTTGAGCTCTTCTCTTCAGATATTTTACTTCATTTCTTCTGTTCATTTTAGCTACTCTGTGTTCAAGAGCATGTTTCACAGTCTCTTCTGATATCCATTTTGGTCATTTCTTTCTTTCTTGTCTTTTTAATGACCTTTTGCTTTCTTCATGTATGATGTCCTTGATGTCATCCCACAGCTCATCTGGTCTTCGGTTATTAGTGTTCAACGCATCAAATCTATTCTTGAAATGGTCTCTAAATTCAAGTGGAATACACTCAAGGTTCTACTTCGGCTCCCATGGACTTGTTTCAATCTTCTTCAGCTTCATCTTGAACTTGAATACGAGCAACTGATGGTCTGTTCCACAGTCAGCCCCTAGCCTTCTTCTGACTGATGATATCGAACTTCTCCATTGTTCCTTTCCACAGATGTAGTCAATTTGAATCCTGTGTATTCCCTCTGGTGAGGTCCTCGTGTATATTCGCTATTTATGTTGTTGATAAAAGATATTTCAAACTAATAGGTCGTTGGTCTTGCAAAATTCCATCATTTGATCTCCCCATTAAAAAAAAAAAACTAAACCCGTTGCCATCGAATCAGTTCTGACTCACGGCAACCCTTTAGGACAGACTAGAACTACCCCATAGGGTTTCTAAGCAGCACCTGGTGGATTTGAACTGCCTACCTTTTGGTTAGCAGCCGTAGGTTCTTAACCATTACACCACCAGGGTTTTGAGCTCCCAAATCATTTTTAACCCCAAGGCCACAGTTTCCAACTACCAATCTTTGTTTCCAACTTCTCCCATTCCAATCACCAGTAATTATCTTGATTGCGTATTTGATTAATTTAGACTGCAGAAGTTGGCCTTAGTGGTTGGTGTGTAAATCTGAATAATAGTCATGTTAACTGGTCTTCCTTATAAGCGTATTAGCCTATTATTGACAGCACTGTATTTCAGGATAGATCTTGAAATATTCTTTTTGACAATGACTGCAATGCCACGTTCCTCTTCAATTTGTCATTCCTGGCACAGTAGACCATGTGATTTTCTGATTCAAAATGGCCAACACCAGTCCATTTCAGCTCACTAATGCTGAAATGGATATCGATTTTCAAGCATTCCATTTCATTTTTGACAAGTTCCAATTTTTGTTGATTCATATTTCGTACACTCAATGATCCCATTATTAACAGATGTTTGCAGCTGTTTCTTCTCATTTTGAGTTGTGCCACCTCAGCAAATGAAGGTCCCAAAAGCTTTACTCCATCCATGTGATTAAGGTTGACTCTCCTCTGAGGAGGCAGCTCTTTCCCAGTTGTATTATGAATGTCTTCCAACATGAGAGGCTCATTTTCCAGCATTATATTAATATAACAATGTTCTGCTACTATCCATAGTTTTCACCGGCTAATTTTTTCACAAGTAGATCACCAATGCCTTCTCTGACTTTCCCAGGCAAAGTTAGATGGTTAGTTCTTCTTTGTTCCCATATAACATTGCACTTATCTATTAAAAAAAGCCATTGCCGTCAAGTCGATTCCGATTCAGAGTGACCCTGCATGACAGAATACAACTGCCTCATAGGGTTTTCAAAGCTGTATAATCTTTATGAAGCAGACTGCCGTATCTTTCTCCTGGTGGGTTCTAACCACAGACCTGTTTATTCCCTGCCCCAAGGTCCTCCAACCACCAGAGGCACGCACTCCCTTATTCCCATTCAGGAAGGGCCTGTCATACCCATAGCCCAACACCTCTGAAATCATTAATTCAAGGATCACTACAACCTCCTAATCTTCCAGTATGCATGTTCACCTATTCTCCCTAAACGGGTTGTCTGGCCTTTGGAGAACCTCTACTTTTTCCCATTCTGTCAGATTTCTTCTTTCTCCACTTCTCTCCTTCCCAGCTTAAAGTTCACAGTCTAACATTTCAACAAATTTATCATATCCTAAACTCTCCTATTCATTTGCCTTTCATTGCATTCATCTGGAAAAACTGTGTAGATCCAAGTACTCATTTTCTTTGAGCTCCCACTGTACTCGAGTCTCTCTCTAGATTTAACACACAGTTAAGGAGTCTCTGCAATGTGCCAGAGGCATGGCATTTAAAATGCTCTGTATTTTAACAAGTCGTTGACTTGCTTATCACAAAATGTTTATCACAATTGTCCAACAAATATTTACTGAGCGCTTCTTAAGAGGACAGCACTCTTCTAAGCACTAAGATTAGAGTTTAGATTAGAGAAGGTCCTTGCTCTTGTGGAGCTTACATCCCAGTGGGGGAGACAAACAAAAAAAGTAAACAAGAATTTGAGCCAGTGATAAGTGCTATGAGGAAAATAAAACAGGATAACATGACAGCAAGTGTCTAGTCAGAGGGTTTTGGGTTTTGGGCAGTGCAGGGGGAGTTGTCTACTTGAAAGCCTTCTTGTCCACCTTTATTTCCTCAGTAATCAATAAATACAGTTCCTATGCCTATCAGCCAATGCCAGCTTTGTGAAAAGATTGTACTAGGGCTTATAAACATACAGAAACCTAGAGTATCTCCTCCACCACCACCAATAAGAGCACTAAGGCACACTTAGGGTCCTAAACCGACATAGCCCAATGAGACTACCAATAACTAACTAAACGCATCATTAAGACACTGAAACAAACAAAAAGCAACAACAAAAACCCACCCTATTCTACAGGAGCTCAGTAACTGTTTTAATAATGAAAAAGAGAATCTCACACATCTACATTTGAAACATTACATGGTAAGGAGTGACCACGATCAAGTGGAATCCCATGTTCAAGATGGGGAGCAACCATGAACATCAGCTGGACTCAATAATTTTTTTGACACAAGTGCTATGTGGATTACAAAAATGCCCCAAAACTCCACCCCTTCCTAAAGTCATTTCTTTGCAATCTGAGTTTACAACTCCTCCCATCAAAAGGGGAAGTTTATTTCTCTACCCCTTTAACATGGACTAAGGTCCCTGGGTGGTGCAAACTGTTTGCACTAGACTAATAAACCTAAAAAAGGCTGGAGGTTTGAATCCAACCAGCGGTACTGTAGAAGAAAAACGTGGAGATCTGCCTCTTCGTGAAGCTCGCAGACAAGGAAACCCTGTGGAACAGTTCTATTCTGTTGTACATGAAGTACCATAAGTCATAATCGACTCATCGGCAACGTTTTGCGTGTGTGTGTATGTGTGTATGTGAATCTGGACTTGGCCGTGTGACTATCTTTGGCCAATAGAAAGCAGCAGAAGTAACACTATATAAGTTCTGAACCTAGGCCTCAAGAGGCATTAAACACTTTTTCCTCACTGGCTTGAATCCCTGCCTTCACCACGAGAGCAAGCCTGGGCTAGTGTACTGGAGGATGAGATCATGTGAAAGGAGCTGAGTCATTCCTCCTCCCAGATAAGGCCATTCTAGACCAGTCAAAATCAGCAAAGCCTCCTGAACCTGACACACAGCTGATCTCAGACATGAGTAAGCCCCAAAGCTTGTGAGCAACAATACAGTCATTATTTTAAGCCACTGACTTTCTGGAGGTTTTGTTATACAGCAATACCTAACTGACACAGCAAGACTAATTATTCAGGTTTTTTATTCAATTCTGATACCCTATTACTTTTTACCATTAGTGCTTTTGAAGAACTGATGCCACTACTGAGAAGTAGTTTAATTTCAGGGTCCTCTTCTGCACTAAGGCTGTAAGAGCAA